>NC_056623.2:185014107-186300607 GCF_002870075.4 Lactuca sativa | reverse complement strand
TAAAACTATGACACAACTTACAAGCACGTCGGTTGCTTGCGATTTTCGGTCTTGGAGACTGCCAGTTATGTCAGGAAAATAAGGGTTTTTCCTACATACAAACCAAACAACTAATAGGAAAATAAGGGATTTTCTTGGTGCAACCATTTACAACTTATAACACGAACATTCATATGCATTTCATACTTTTATAAGAAAATAAGGGTTTTGCTTGGAAAACACAACAATTCATATCTCAACCATTAGGGAAAATATGAGATTTTTCTGGATCTAATACATTCATTTTCAACACAACAAATCATAACTCTTTACATTTGAAACACTGCGTTTTCTGGAAAACATACACGAACTTTCGAATGGCGTACATTTTCTCAAAACACTACTCAAGAACTCACCAGCTTAAATGTTGACACTTTTTCTTTGAAATAACTTGTATTCTCAGGGAACCACTAAGCAGATTTGGAAATCAACTTTTGGAGATTAAAGTGCTGACATTAATTACTTCTTTTGAAAGTTGTTTATGTATTTAACTTTTGAACATGTAACGGATACAATTATGTAAACATTTTGGAAACTTTAATATATATGGTGGGGTGTACTTTCCTTTCTATGAACTGTTATGATACTGAATATGATGTCCTCCGCCCCCGAACGTTTCCGCCGTTCTGGTTTGGGGGTGTGACACCATCGAAGGGCGTCATCCGATACAGGAAGCGGGGCAAGTTGGGCCCAAGGTATATCGGACCGTTCATGGTTGTAGCCCGGGTGGGCAAGGTGGCGTACCAGCTGGATCTTCCAGCCAAACTCAGTCAGATCCACCACACTTTCCACGTCTCTCAGTTGTGGAAGTTCCTAGTGGACGACTCAGCGGTGGTGCCTTTAGAGGATATTCAGGTTGATGACAGCCTGAATTACATTGAGCGGCCATTAGTGTCACACCCCAAAACCAAGAACGGCGGAAACGTTCTGGGGCGGAGGACGTCATGTATAATATCAACAACAATGTAAAGTAGTAAACAAGCAACAACATCATCCATTGCATTAATAAAATAATGATTATACAATTGTATTCTGTCAAATTTTGATAAACACTAAAGCATAAATCAAAATGAAAGATAAGTCTTAAACAAGCTCCATCTTCCTTTCTCCTTGCATCGGTACCTGTCTATGATGACCTGAGGATACAAGTAATTTTGAAAGCGAGTATTAGCTTTGAAGCTGGTGAGATCATAAGTATTTAGTGTCTTAATTTGTATGTAAGAATTTGTAAGTCTATGTATTATAAGAATTTGTAAATGTAAGTATTGTAAGAATTTGTAAGTGTATATGAATTGTAAGTGTTTTGAAAAACCCTAGAATCCCTATGATTCCTTCTAGTATGTGAAGGTGTCTTCTACCAAGACCTAATTGTTCTGTGTGTGTGTCTCTTGTAAGAGTATGTACTTTTCCAAAGTATAACTATCATTATTCAAAAATATAGTTTGTACATTTATGTTTAAGTGAGGTTATCACTAAAAATATGTAATGGAAGAATTAACGTAGTACTAAAACGTAGCTCTAAAAGGACTACTACCGTACTAACTACCTTAAGCCGTATTTTAGGCAAAGGCACTATGTGATAAATTGCACCATACTATCGACTGTAACAAGGACATACGAATGGTCGTAATAACAGAATGACGTTTGGCACCCGCAGACCTGCAAGAGACTCTGTCCGCAACTCAAGTCATGAGGTTTTAAGTCATGCTCCGATTTAAATCACACTAATTAACGTATTCTCGTATATGTAATGTAATGTACTGTTCTAGCTGTAATGTAATGAACTGTTCTAGCAAGTATAGTAATGTAATGAACTGTAATGTTCTATGTGTACTAGCTGTAATGTGTGTTCTCTCTATCTAACAGGTATAGTAATGTAAACGTTCTAGTATAGTTGTATATGTTCTCATCCTAGTATAGATGTATATGTTCTCGTCCTAGTATAGTTGCATATGTAATGTACAGTAATGTTCTAGAAAGTATTGACTCATGAATGAACTGACTCATTGTATGATATCGCGTTCTAGTAATGGTTCTAGTATCTTCCTGAACTACCCATATGGTAGCTTACTAGTAATCTAAGTGGTACGTATGGACGTGGATGTATACCCTTGCTACCCAAGGGCATAGGATGAACTGGAAGGACCTTTTATGACTTTATATGTACACATGATATATAACTAATATTTAAACGACCTTCGGACGAGTATCCGATATCCCACCAGACCACATCTCAAGGCGCGAAAAGGAAATAGGGTGGATAGCCTTCCTAAGCCTTTTAAACATTTCTTATATAACTATACATATAGAGGCATGCAATTTATAATATAAAAGCATAAATAAGTTTGGTAAAACATTTGAAACATAAATATTCGTTTAAGGAAAGATCGACTTGATGTCAATCTATAAAACAATTTGAAGGCATAAGTTTGATAAAACAATATAAGTACAAGGAACATTTGTTTGAAACACAGTTGTAAATAAGTTTGAAATATGATAAACAGAGTAAGAAGTACAGTGTAATAAGTAGTTTGAAACATATAAAATGTTTATAAAAATCATTTGAAGGAAACTGTTTGGTAAAACGGCTAATGAGTAGCCAAAACTTTTGAATGTTGTATATTAATCACATGTGATTGATGTAATAAGTAATATAATCCTACTTACTAATCACATGTGATTGACATAATAAGTAGCATGATTCTACTTGTATCCCCCCATAAAACATTTAAAATAGTTTAAAACATTAGTTAAGGGGTATGAACTCACCTGCAGTAAGTGACTGGAATTGAACGGCTGTTATCGTACGGAAGGATCGGACAAGTGCTTGGTGTCAAGTGAAGACTTAGACACACACAATGATCCTAATTACATATGAAGACATATGTATATAAATAATTAGAGATTTAATCACTAACCATACAAGTATAAACATTTAAGCGCGAGGACAACACTTTTGGTCAAGTGCTAGGAGGCTAATGGGTTGCAACAAAGGAGTGCAATGTCCCTAATGGAAGTTTAAGGTCAAAAGAACATATTCATTGGAGTTTACGGCCCAGGGGAGTAAGCTCCTGGCCGCAAACTCTCAACCAAGTCATGAAATGGTGCATAGAATTTCTACAACTCTAGAGGGGAATTGTTTCTAGGCTTAACAAGTGTTTAAGGTACCATATTGACTCCTATGGGGAGTTTACGGCCCAAAGACCCTTTTCCCTTGGAGTTTACGGCCGTAAACTCCCTTGGGAGGGTGATTATGTTGCTTTCAAGTCTCTATAACAACTAGGAACAATTCCAGGCTTTAATACTTGGCTTTAAGAGGGTTTATGGCACCAAATGGTACCATTTTATGGAGTTTACGGCCATATAACTCTTTGGGCCGTAAACTCCCTCACACATGGGGTTCTTAGAATTTTAACTAGTCCAAAACTCATCTAGGTACTTGCCCTAAAAGTCTCTTGGCCTAAGGAAGTGTTTAGGGTGTCCTTTGACCCCTTTAAAGGAGTTTACGGCCCAAGAAATACTCTTGGCCGTAAACTCTTCCACACTTGAGTTTCCATGAGTTTTCTAGGTTCTAATCTTTTAGGAGTGCATGCCAAAATAAAGTCTAAGCCTTAGGAGAAGTTTGAAGGCATTTAGGAACATAAAACTAGGAGTTTACGGCCCAAGGAGTTTCTTGGCCGTAAACTCCCTTATAGAAATGATTTCTAAGGGTTTTGATGCATAAATCATGAGTTTAAAGCTTCTAGGTTTTTGTTCTAAGGCTAAAGGAACATTAGGCACTCATTTGTGCCCTTTACTTGGAGTTTACGGCCCAAGAGAGGTTCCTTGGCCGTAAACTCCTCAAACTAAATGGTTTTGATTTGCTTCTAGCCTCTAATGCTCATACATAAGGTCCTTAGCTAGATGCCTAACACGGAAATGGGACTAGATGGCCTTTAGGCTTGATTTTGGAGTTTACTCCCCAAGAACGTTCTTGGGCGGTAAACTCCCGGATCTTGCATTTTGGACATGTAAACAATGTTATTTAGCATATAACAAGTATTAAAACACGTCTATGAAAGTAGACTCACAGTCTGGGATGAAAACCCGAAGATCTGTGAGAGAGAAATTGACTTTTCTCTCATTGGAATCCAACTAATGAACCAATTTGGTTCAGAATTCTATTTATAGTCCTGAGATTTTTGGCAGAAAATATTTCTATTCTCGGAATGTATTCTAATGACCTAGAGTAATGGAATTACAGTGTTGCACAAAATCCTAGTGCATCCACTCTCCTAATAACTCCTTAGCTGTAAAACCCTGAAAACTGCCCAAACTTATTCCATAAGTCTGAATTTTCACTGTAACCGCTCTACTTCTATTGGATTGAAATGGTTTGATTAGAATGGAAAATTTCGGGTTGTCACAATTAGTGTTCCTCGACCGGAAGTCGAAGGATCTGAGGAACAAGAGGGTGGAGCTAGTAAAGGTGCAATGGCAGCACCGGAAGGGTTCGGAGTGGACTTGGGAACCGGTAGAAGAGATGAGGGAGCACTATCCCGAGCTTTTCCAGGAACGAGCGGTAGACTTTGAGGACGAAGTCTAAAATAAGTGGGGGAGATTTGTAGCACCTGGTTCCTGGTATGTAATTCAAACTAAGTATTTTTTTCATTTTTAGTTGGAACTCGACGAGTTGTAGGCTCGACTCGCTGAGTAGGGTCGGGATATCGAGCACGTTTAAGTTGGCGACTCGGCGAGTCCGCCAGTCTGGAAGAAACCCTAATTTCAAAGGGTTGCACCATATTTAAACATCGTTTTATGCCTCATAACGACCCCCATTGCGTCCAGAACACTCCCTCTCGAAGCCCTAACCCCTCTTTTGGTAATTTGAGTGCTTTTGGTGCAATTCCATGAAGTTTTGGAGAGAGGAAGAAGGTAGATCAAGAGGAGAAGAAGAAGATCCAGAATTTTTGTTCCATTTCCGAACTTCTAGAGGTATTAAACTCAAAACCCTCTCTGTTCCTTCATTATTATCACATTAAGAGATTAGGATAGTCATTTCAAGGCCTCTTCTAGTCTTGATCTTTGGGTAATGAGCTTATAGTGTTAAGGGACTTCAGATCTAGGCATGATTGTGCTCTAGGAGCTCGGATCTACTGCCTTTATGGAGCCAAATTGCATGGAAGCCCTAGATCTACTCTTTTAGTGCATTTTAAGCCCTAAAACCTTCATCGGTGTTTATTTACACGTAAAGTTGGAAACTTTACGTGATAATCAAGCCCTAAGAGCCCAGATCCATGAATGGAGTGCACTGGATTCAAGCAGAATCGAGTATATAGTAATTGCATGCATACGACTCGGCGAGTCGAGTTGCGAGTCCCCGATTTTTTCCCCTTTTGAGTTATGCCGAGTGGGATCAGTGAGATATAAGTGGACTCAGTGAATCGGAAGCCAGAATCAGTAATGGAGGGAATCGGCGAGTCAATGCCCTGACTCGGCGAGTCCAAGGCAACCTTCTTGCTTCAAGAACAGACCCGATGAGTTGTTCATACAACTTGGCAAGCCACAGACCAGAGTGTTCATCGGATGAAGATGAACTCGACGAGTTGTTCATACAACTCGGCGAGTCAAATGAAGGACTATTTGGATATATGTATCGAAGGAGAACTTGTCGAGTCATGCCTAACTCGACGAGTAGGGACGGGAGTGAGGACAATTGACTAGATAGGGACTCGATGAGTTAGCGAGCCAACTCGGCGAGTCGGGTCAACTGGAAGTTGACTTTGACTTTGACTTTTGACATGGTTAGGGGTAAAATGGTCGTTTTACCCTAAGGGCGGAAGGCAGTTTTTGATTGAGTGTTTCATGGGAATTGCAGCCGGAGGATTTCCGAAGCAGCAGCAGCAGACAAACAATTGCCGCACAGATCAGCAGCTACTTCGAGGTGAGTTACCTTCCAGTAGCGGTGGGTCCACGACCACAATGCCGGCCCACAAGTAGGGTTTGTATGTTAGGTGATTGTCTTTGTGATATCATCTAGGTTTGCTACTACCTAATATGTTATATGCAAGCATGATATGTTGTATGTGTAGAGTTCGGTTGTTAGGACCGAAGGGTAGTCAGACACCCCAGATACATCTGACAGTATGTGATGATATGTTTGCATGCTGGCTTGTATGTTATATGTGATAGAGGTAGTAGGAGGGGACCAATCCCCGAGGTTCGGTTGTTAGGACCGATGGGTAGTCAGCACCCCAGGATGGCTTGACACGGGTAGGTCGACACCCCAGAATGGCAGTACCGGGTAGGTCGGGCACCCCAGAAATGCCCGGCGGTATGTATGTGATATGATTGTATGGTATGTGGTATGATGGGGGAACTTACTAAGCTTCGTGCTTACAGTTTTCACTTTTGTTTCAGGTACCTCTTCAGCGAAGGGGAAGGAGCCGGCGTGGTAGCAGCACATCATACACACCCACTCTGGTTTTCCGCATTATGATATATTCTGGGATTGTACTCTGACACTATTACTATTTTCATGTGTTGGGTATTTAGACACGAGATATGTTTATTGAAATGATATGATCGTATGAGGTTTTACTACAAATGTTTTACAAACTACTTAATTTAAATGAAATTTTTGGGCGTGAAATTTGAGTCGTTACACAAACTTTACGATTCAAAAACAAAAGATTCAAATGAAAATCAGATCGCAGTAATGATTCCCGCTCTGATACCAATTGATGAGGTGATAATCGAGTTTTAAACAAATCAGAGTAACAGAAAATGTAATAAGAACACGAGAAGTAAATATTATCTTGTTTCAGCTCAATTATACTTTCAACAGTTTTACAGAGAGAAAAATAGACAAGTTTTGTAAAGACTCTTATCTAACTCTAAGTAAGTCCCTATTTATAGGAGACGTCAAAGTATACAAAAAATACTAAGGCATAGACATTAAGCTTTGTACAAAAGACACCTTAGCAAGTATATTACAAAAACATACGAAGGGAATGATAAACAGACTTCGACTGTTTACAACATTTCAACCCTAACAGAAAGGTATGTTATTCTACTTAAAATATTATATTACAAGTACCCCACAACATGCTAGTTAGGTTGTAAACCTTGGAAAACAAATTTGCATGTATTTTAGAGAAAACATAGATCGAAGGTTTCTAGGGTTGCATGCACACCATAGGAGTGTTAGAATGCTAAAAACCCAACAGTTTTTTTGGTATCATGAGAGAGTATTGTATTTGTCCCGAGCAAATCATTTGTGTTATACAAAATGTTCTAAGTTGGGTATTGTTTTTCTTCCCTGCTTTCGCTTGATGTGCTTATGTAGTGTTTTTTTTAAGATTATTACTTTATGCACAGCGTAATAGCATATAATTCCATGTTCTCTATGACGTCCTTTGGTGTAAAGGCCGATGACTCAATAAACAAAAGTTGTGCACCATATGTATTCGAAGTCGATGGCCAGATTTCCTATTAGATTGGATCGTTTTGTCCAGAGGACATTTTTTAGCCCCGTTTTTTGTAGTTGTATATGTGTGATACTGAGAATGAGATTGCTAATAGACTTCATTCTTTCCATGGAAAGGATGATATGGTTCTATCTGTAGAGTTTATAGATTCATTAAGTCATATGTTAGATACACATAATGAGTATGTTCGTACGTTTAAGACAGCAGAAGAAATATCTCGGTCGATGAATTCCGAGTCCTATGGTGTAGGGTTATTTGGTGTAGTGCTTGATAAAAGATATGGGCCACCGAATCCTTTTAGTTTGGGTTGTATTAATTTTGGTGACAATGTTAATTGGGATGTCTATTACTATCCTCTTAATTGCAGAATACACAACAATAACAATTGAGTACATATACCATTTATAAACACCAACAAAAACCAACAAAAAACATGGCTCATGGTTCACGACGGGTTCACACACTAGTTTACCTTTTTTCACAACCTAATTAATGATTTCTTAGTTTTTGCATCTCATTTAGTGATCTCTCACATTTCATACTAGTTCATGGCTCTTTCTAAAAAATATTAATATTTTTTTGCCTAGCTAAATTCTAAAAAACATTATTACGATTAGGGTGGGTTTTTAAAAAAATACTAATAGTTTGCGGTTGTAGTTAAAGTAGACATCATATTAAATAAATATTTTCTGGTTTAATTTTGATGGGTTTTGAGCCTCAGTAGAATAAACAAAATGAAATTTGAAACAACAAACAATTTGATCTAACACTCGAAACATATGGATCTAAATTCAACTAATCTATGCAACATATTTGAACTGAATAGAATGCACAACACACCTTTGAATCCTTCATTGGTTATTCTTTTGACGAGCCAGTTGACTGGACTAGAGATCACAACAGAGAGTTTCTCTCATGTAATCACACCCAAGAAGCAAAAACGAGTCGATCTGAAAGTACCACCGAGAACTAACACGAAACTGATCTAAAACGATGAATCTAGTCATCACCAAATTGTGACGTACGAGGTGCCACGTCGTGGTATCAAGACTTTGGTTTTTCCAGCAGTTTCTCAAATGTTCCAAACTTTGGTAGTAGAATGATATTCTTCTTCTTTGTTAAAACCGGATTTGGAGCCCTTTATTATAGGGAGGTGATTTGAAATCCTAGAGATAATTACCATATATAATAATTATCTATGGTGTTCAAATCATTTAGGAATATTCTATATTCCTTTATTTATTATTAACAAGAAATGAGGCCCACACTACGCATGGATCGGGAACTTAGTGTTTTTGTGGTATTTTTTGCAGCTTAAAGGCCCATAATGCGACTCTATAGCTACCATCATGTAACAGTTATGTCGACACTGCATAATTCATATAGTGAGGGATGATACGCTTGACATCAACACTAATAGAATGTGTTTTGTTCTTGTATGTCATCAAGATTGTCCTATAAAAAAATATGGTGCATTAGTTGTTGGATCAAAAAATATGTTGCATTATTTTCTTTTTTCATCTCATTAAGTGATGTTTTAGAATATTCGAGAGAATGACAACACATGTGGAAAAAATGGAAGAAATAAAAAAAAAATTTAATATAATCAACCTTAAAGTGGATGCATCGACTTCCATGGAGGATGTAAAAGTAAAAAAATGAGTCTCAAAATTTCAATCATTTTCATGAATTTTGCTTTTTTTTTTTTGTAAGTTTGTTAGTGGCAGTCACTGAGATTTTCATTTGTTAACTCATATTTTTGAACATGATTTGAGTGTTCTAAATGTTATAATTTACAAACTCAAGATCCCGAAACAATTATGATATCAAATATCAATAGCACTTCCATTTCCTATGCAATTATGAGATCAGATGAAAAATCGATTGTCTATTTAGTACAACTTTTTCATACATAATTTTTGTTAGAAAAAAAAACTTAATCTGTTAATTGAGCTGTTTCTAGCGAACCCTATTTTGTACCTAAAAGTGATATGCCTAATTACACACATGTACGCCCCTACCATATGCGACACATATTCACGCCCTGGAACTTGCGATAAAATATAACATTGTATTTTAATTAGTATTTTAATAACAGTATATAGAAAACGATTTAGAAATAAGAACTGAAAGTAAGATACCATAACAGAAAAAAATACATTGTTTCACCACCTCCTAAAGGCAGATCTTCTTGTGAAGTTGAGTAATGTCAATGGACTTTAATGTCAAAAATCATTCATACATATATTAAACAAAAAAATTAAGATGCAATTAGTTTTTTAGATAAATCAAGATCGGGAAGGGGTAGAATGGATGCAAAAGTATTTAAAAAATAGCAAGAATCATACAAAAAATAAACAAAAAACACACACAAATCCAGAAAATGTCTATGAAACCTGCACAGAACAAAAAACAACCGAATTTACATTTAGATGTATAAATATCTTAATACCCAAAATAATAAAGTTTATATTTATAGATTATATATATTTTCATTAAAAAATGAGTAGAAATATGGAATGGAGTGGGTGATGAAAGGAAAAAAGTAATGGAATGAGTGATTACATTCCATTATCATGTGTGATTGGCTTGTAGGATTGGAGTGAATTTTCATATATATTTTTCATTATATGTGTAGTTTCAAATTTTAGCTACACTTTATATACTATTTAAATATAATAAACGGATTTTTTTATTACAAAAAATAAAAAAATTAAACATCATAAAAGGTAAATGACCTCTAAATACAACAAAAAAGTATATATATTTTTTTATTTTTAGAAAATTAAATTGTAACTAAATAAAATCATGAAATGTTTTTAAAAGAGAATTGTATCATTATAATTCACATAAATAAAGAAAACAGGTATATAAGTTTTCAATCCATTCCATCATTCATGATGGAATGAACATTAATGAAATTGAAGGAATTCTATTCCATTCTGATTTTATCAAACAAAACAAAAAGTTTTCTTTATTCATTATAATGAAATATAAAATTCCATTCATTCCCCAATCTCTTAAGTAATAACACATGATAAAGAAAACAGGTTAGAAACAAACTTTAAATATATTAATGAAACGAACTCTCACCAATTTAAATTGCCATAATTTGTAACAAACTACACAAATGAGAAACACCAAGAGATCGACTCATGCCTCACAATGTTTTGAATGGAAATGAAAAAAGTGTCGTAAGCCCAACATAAGGTTTTTCCCAAGGCATTGTTTCCTTATACCTGCCCATACATAGACCATTCTTCTCGACTACCATAACACAAAACAATCAATATGCTTACAAAATAAAACTTTAAGAAAACATAATGTATATATATGTATTCATTAATGCTAAGGCATCTATGAGCTATCCATTCCATGATTTCTATCATATTATTAGAATAATGTAACTACTTTATGGTATTCTCTCTTTTGATAACTAAAAAAAAAGGCAAAAAGTAAATTACCTTCTTTTCCCAAACACTATCCTAAAGAGGAATAGTTTCTAAGTTGGTTGATTCATTTTTTTTCAACTTTGACAAATTCTTCATAATATTTCCCCTAGCTTTTCTATATGATTACTTTCTCCATTCTAACAGATCTTGCAAACAAAGGTTAAGTTTTACAACAAAATCAGTGAAACTAATAAGTAAAGAACAATTAACCTTCATTATAGTAGAAGGATCACCGTAACACAAAGCTTTGAATGTCAGGAGAAATTCATTGATGTAAGGCATGAATAATTTAATACCCAAATTGCTTCTTCTTCACCAAGGAAACATTCTTCCCCAGGCGTATTTTTATGTTTCTACAACACCCTTGTTTAATAGAAAAACATCAAATCCAAGAAAAAATGTTGAAAAATGGAGTCATGTGAATTGAATGTATGTTAAATAATTTACTACCTCAAAATAAATGATTTGAAGATGAAGATTGCTGCAACATATATTAGAATAATGTAACTACTTTATGGTAATCTCTCTTTTGATAACTAAAACAAAAGGCAAAAAGTAACTTACCTACTTTATGAGCTATCCATTCTACGATTTCTATCATATTATTAGAATAATGTAACTACTTTATGGTATTCTCTCTTTTGATAACTAAAACAAAAGGGAAAAAGTAACTTACCTTATTATCCTAAACATTATACTAAAGAGGCATAGTTTCTAAGTTGGTTGATTCATCTTTTTTCCATCTTTGACAAATTCTTCCTGATCTTTCCCCTAGCTTTTTGTATATGATTACTTTATACTTTCTAACAAATCTTGCAGACAAATATTAAGTTTTACATTAAAGTCAGGTAAAATAATAATTAAAGAACAATTTACCTTCATTATAGTAGAAGGATCACCTTAACACAAAGCTTTGAACTTCAAGAGAAAATCATTGATGTAAGGCAGTAATAATTTTAATACCCAAATTGCTTCTTCTTCACCAACGAAACATTCTTCCCTAGCTGTATTTTTATGTTTCTACAACACCCTTGTTTAAAAGAAAACATCAAATCCAAGAAAAATGTTGAAAAATGGAGTCATGTGAATTGAATGTATGTTAACTAATTTAACTACCTCAAAATAAATTATTTGAAGATGAAGATTGCTGCAACATATATGAGACCCATATAATTTCATAGGTTGTGGTAGTAATGGGAGTGAACAGGAATGGAACTCATTAGAAGACTTTGCACTTCATCACCTCTGACGACATGTACATTAGAAAAAACACAAAAAATAACCCTAAGATTATACAAACATGAAAAAAGATATAAGGTAGTAAAAATTAGGCATTTCATAATCTTTAAATAATTAATCCCATTGTTGAAATCGTAGCCCTGTATTTTAGCTTAACTACCTTCTAAACTCTCTAATTCCCTAAATACCACCGACCCTAATTTCTCAATCACACCTGTCTCTTTAATGGCTTCTCCCATATCTACAAAAACAACCAAAACCGTGAAAACTTCGTCATATTACTTAAATAGAAATTATAGATTGAAGCTAAAAAGCATGGATACCTTAAACAATTAAATTTTCTATGTGATATCCATTCATTGCCGCCGAACTACAACATATATCATGTAAAACTATCAAACTTTCATCGAATTTTCCAGTTATGTTGATTCTTCAACCAATTAACCCTAAAAGTGAAATCTAGAAGCAACAGTAAAGGAGGTGGAGGTCACACAATTGGAATTGCAGATATATTTCATAGACAATCAACATCTAAACTCAATTAATCGATTTTGAAACAACAAGCAAAAGAGAGTCGGCGAGAAGGGAGTGTATTCACTACTGCCGAAAAGCGATTTGAGTCGGTGGTTAAAAAACGATGAAGTGAGAAGAAGGAGGGCGAGGGATATACAAAGAGATTTGATAATTCAATCAATGTTGAAGCATGTTCTTGTGGAATTAGGCGGTGAAATGAACCGACTGAGGAAATGAGAAGCCTCGTTAACACAAATCCCATTTTTATTGGCTTACAGTGGTGGTAGAAGCAAGGAGGATCAAAAGTGTCAATACCAATTGTTGAGGTCTAAAGGTGTTCTAAGGTGTCGAAGATTTTCTAGGTCTTACATAGTGTCGAGCATGTTTGTTTGTTATATTATTATAAGGGAATATTGTATCGACGCTTAAGATTCTGAGTCCCTTATATTTTTTCTATGCTTTACTTATCCCTATATATATATATATATATATATATATATATATATATATATATATATATATATATATATATATATATATATATATATGAGATGAGTACTAGAGTTAGAGAGAACTTTTTCAATTGGTCTTGTACTTTCTATATCTTCTATGTATTCATTGAAAGGATAATTGAGCCAACCATATGATATTTAGATCTCGTGCTCTTAATTCTTACATTACTCTGATCTCGTAATTCATACTCGATAAAATCGTAACTACATTTAGTATCAGAGCAGGATTAATTCAGTTTTGATATGATTTTCTTCAGTTTTTAAAAGGTTTTGAGTCTTGTTCTAGATTCAGAATATTCCGCTCTTTTGATTCTGAAAATCATCATAGATCATCTATTTTAATTCTATTCTGATTACGGTTTGTTAGATCGAGTGTTTTGTGTCTGTTTTCTGGAAAGTTTGTCAATCAAATCTCAATTTCTGAAGCTTTTCATAAATTTCATATATACACCAATGGATAACTTTAACATGAACACCATGACTTCATACTCTCATCTTCTTGTTTCATTCACTACAATTCCTATGTTGATTCCTGAGTTCTACAATCAAATGGTTGATTGTATGGAGGACTATTTGAATGGAATAGATGAAGATCTCTGTAAATGCATTGTTGCTGATGTTCATCTTCCTGTTGCAGTCCAAAGTATTGGAACTTCTTCCAATAATACAAATGTTGCTGAACAGGCTAAGAAATTGTTGAAAAATGAAAAGAAATGTATGCATGAACTCCGTGGTGCTCTTCCACTACTTGTATACAATTATATGCGCATCTGTAAAACTTTTAAGGAGATTTGGGATACTCTGAAGGAGAAGTATCAAGGTAGCGAGAAAACAAAGATTAGTTCAGTCAAACAATGTTTGTTGGAGTTGGGAGAGTTTAATTAAAAGGAAGTAGAATCCATTGAGCAATACTGTGACCGTCTAAATGAACTCATATTCAAATGTAAGAGGTTTGGGGTTATAAGATCTAAAATGGAGTTCAATTTTACATTCATCATGGTAATTAACAAAGAATGGAGAAATTTCAGCCTTACGATAAAGACACAACAAAGTTTCGGTTATTTTTCACTAAATGATCTCTACAATGTGTTAAAAGCACATGAATCTGAAGTGAATGAGATTGCTGAGGAAGCGAGGATCGGTATGGGTGGTCCTTTGGTTCTTGTGTCAAAGGTTGCTGGTAGAGAGGTTGAAAAAGAAGTTGTTAATAAGGAGAATTCAGAAGATGAAGGCTTGATCGTCAATTCTGATGACGAGGCAGTGAATTTTTACTCAAACAATCAAGTGAAGAAATTTTTCAAAAATCCTTTTAATGCGAAGTCACGAGGAGGTAATGTGAAAGGAAATTTCTCGGGAAAGTCTGTGAGTGAGGAAAAGAAGGTGGAGAAGAAGGAAGTCAAGGCTGAAGATGCGAAGGTGGTGAAAAAGCTTAAAGGTGACTCTAGATTCGATTGCCATTACTACAATGGAACGAATCATATGTCTAGTGATTGCATGTTGTGAAAGAGGGATGAAAAGAAGAATAGGGTCAAAGATGAAGCCTACCAAATTTGGTCATCAGGTTCTGATGATGAAGAAATGTGAAACCCTACTCATGGGGCAATGTTCACTATGCATGAGGAAGAGGATGAAGAGAAGGTTACTAGGAGGTGCTTTGTTTCAACCTCTAGTGCTTATGCTTCAATTTTATCTGAGTTTGATGGACCAATTTCTTATGTTAATGATTTGCTTATATCTGCTAGTAATGATACTAAAAAGTACAGTTCTCAACTTCAAGAACTCATAGAATTTTGGAATCAAAGAAGACTAAGATAGAATGCTTAGATTTGCAAATTAACAATATTATGTGTGATAGAGTAGTATGAGTTCTGAGGTTAAGATTTTGTTGAAACAACATAATATCTATTGTAATTCTGCTAAATGATTATATGGAAAATTGACTACTTTGAACCATTCATCTGATAGTATTAAAGAACAACATAGTAAACTTTTGCCTTTTTTAGCTTTCGAAAGGGAGAAGATTGATTCAACTTCCTAAGACTATGAAATACATATTTCTAAGTTTGATAAGGTTCCTGATAATAGATATGCATATGGTATTGTTATAATTGATGAATGTTTAGATGCAAATGATCTTGTTGATTTTGTGAATGAGTCCCTGACCAAAAATGAACAAATCAAAATTTTGAAAAGAACTGAAAATTCGACATCTAACTCTCAAAACAATTATGCTGATAGCAAAGATGATTATGAAGATATGATTGAAATTGAGGCAGAGGAAGTTGTTGATTGTTCTCAATTATTTGTCATTAATGTCACTTCTCTGGCGAAGGGTAAAGAAAAATGTATTGATTCTTTGGTTAACATTGACACTGACCAACCCTCGACTTCGAAAGTTCATGATCCTGACCATGTGACTGTCGAAGATAGTCAAACAGACAGTGACGATGATGATGATATTTCAAAAGAAACAACAAAACCATAAGTTGTTGTTGATCAGGTTTATAAGGAAACTGAGAAGTTTGACACAATCCTAAAAGAAAAGAGTCCTCATTATCTTGAAACAAATACAATTGTGTATCTGAACTTCAAATGTTTAGATGAAGTTATCTTCCCAAATCAGGTGTTTGTTACTTCACGCAATAGTGATAAAGTTAAACCTAAAATCAACAAAATTGTTGAAGAGGATAACAAGGAAGCTTGAAAAGAAGGATTTTTCTCAAACCAAAGCACTGTTGAAAATAATCTCACCAATAGTTCTTTCACTTTTCAAAGACAAAAACCACAAAGAAACTTGGTTGTTAAAACTAACAAACCAAAAGATGAAAAACAATCAAAAGAAAAAGTTTCTAAAAAGTCTAAACAAAATGTTGAAAATTTCAAAGAACAAATTGAAAAGATTTCAAAAGAACAAGGGATTTTGATGACTAAAGCACGAAAAAAGGTATATTCTCGAAAGAAACAAGTTGTTTTGACAAAGAACCCGTCTGAAACAATTAAGTCTAAATTTGTTCAGACAAAATCTCAGAATAATTCTTTTATTAAGAAATCACCCGCTTAATCTCAAAAAGATTTGTCAAATGGTCAATCACAAAAAGATATTTCGAAAAGTCAACAAACTTCATCATCCAAGTCTAAACCAAATTTTCAAAATTCAAATACAGACAATTTTGTGAAAAATCAACAAACAAAGAGTTCTGTTCATCATTCTACAAACAAAAGGTTTTCACAAAATAACTTTCAAAGCAATGGTTTTCAATCCAATGAATAAATGACTTGTTCTCAATTTTTGAATCAAAAGAATTTTTCAAATGGTTCACAAGCTTTTCAAAGATCAAATGTTGGTAATAAAAAACGGTTCCAAAAGCGATTTCAGTCACAAGTCAAATCTTGTTTTCCAAAACAACAATTTGAAAATTTAAATGTCATTGCAAAGAGAAATGTGGCATTTAAACCAACTCAACCTCAATTTCCCAATCCATCCTTGAAGAAGTCAAGTAATGTTTCGTTCTCAAAAGGAACAACCAATGTCAAAAATATCAATCATTAGTTTGAATGGAAAGGCAAAGTCTATATAACTGGAAAGTTTTCACAAGAAAAAGTCAAGGTTGCTTATGAAAATTACCTGAATGAATCAACAAGTGGAAGCTCATCATCCAATGATTTGAATCCATCGGTTCGACAGTGGAGAGTTGTTCCAAAGGCAAATGTTGAAGTGAAACGAACGGAGAATATTAAAGGGAAAGTTAGTGTTGATTCTAAACCAACAAATGATTTTATTTCAATTCCCTTTTCTAATGAAGTAGACTTAATTGATAGTAGTTGCTCTCGTCACATGACTGGGAAGAAGGAAAACCTTAGAGATTTTCGAAGTCTGGAAAATGATGGAGTGGTGAAGTTTGGAAATAATAACAAATCCAAAGTCAAAGGATATAGAAAAGTAACAAATGGCAAGTTTACTATTAATAGAGTAGCATATGTCGAAGGTCTTCTAGATAACCTGATAAGTGTTTCGCAACTTGTTGTGGGCACTAGAAATCAGGTGGTGTTTAATGAAGAAGGAAGTGTGATTTCGAACAAACGGACAAAGGAAGTTTTGCTCAAATCAAAAATAAAAGGCGATATGTTTACTCATGACATCAAACCTATTGTAGGTGTTTCCTCAGTATGCTTACTGTCGAAAGCATCATTAGACAACATCTGGCAATGGTATAGAAGACGTTCTCACTTAAATTTCAAGAATTTAAATAAACTAGTCATCAATGATCTTATTCGTGGTTTGCATGTATTAATATTTGATAATGATACTTGATGTGCAGCTTGCGAACAAAGGAAGCAACACAGACAAGGTCATCCGATTGTCATTGTTTCGAAGATTGTTGAACCTTTGGAAGTTCTTCATATTGACCTTTGTGGTCCTTCGACTGTTGAAACTCTCAACAAGAAGAGGTACATTTTGGTTATTGTTGATGATTTTTCCAGGTTTACTTGGGTATATTTTCATTGATTAAAATCAGAAACAGCACAAGCAATGATTGATTTTATCAAGCACATAGAAGTGAGTTTAAAGAAAAAGGTTCGGAAGATCAAAAGTGACAACGGCTTAGAGTTCAAAAATAAAGTTCTTGATTCGTGCTTAACTAACAAAGAATTTTCGCATAATTTTCATGTCCTTACACACCTAAAAAAATGGTGTTATCGAGAGGTGGAATAGATCTCTTTGTGAAGCAGAAAGAACCATGTTTACATATGCGAAGCTTCCACAATATGTTTGGGCTGAAGTCATTTCGACAGCGTGTCTTAGAATCGATCATTCATTCATCGTCATTTTAATATAACCCCTTATGAAATCATTAACAATACAAAACCAAATAATAATTTTTCTGTGTTTTTGGTTGCAGATGTTTCAATATGAATCTCAAAGATAACGTTTCGAAGTTTCAGTTAAAAGCTGATGAAATAATATTTTTGGGATATTCTCATAATTCTGTTGCATATAGGGTGTTAAACAAACGAACAAGGAAAACCGAAGAAAATTTTAATCTTAATTTTGATGATCATTATGTTAAGAGAGTTGAAAAGTGTTTTGAACAAAAACCAATTATGAATGAATTAAATGATTAAAATCAAAGTTTAAATTCTTTAGATTTTGATTATGATTTCAGTTTTGGTGTTCCTGACCGAGCTATACATGCAGAAGTTCATGCTGATGATAATCAAGAACCAAAAGCATTGAAGCATACCGATAATTCAACTATCACTCAGGATGTTGTTGATTCCAATTCTTCGACCACTACTCAAATGAATAACAAAAGTGTACAAGTTATACCAAATGGTCAAGAGAAGGGGGAGCGCTTGAGTTCGACTAGTAGTGTTGAGGGGGAGCAACATCAAATGGATGTTAATGTCGAGGGGGAGCATCATAATAACGATCCAATTATTGAGGGGGAGCAAAATGGGTCTTTACCAAATACTTCGAATATTCACACTGATATCTTTCATGATGTTATAGATAATATGTTCATTGCAGGTGAAGGATCTGAAACAGATGAAACATTCGAAGATGCACCTTTAGATTTTGGTCCTGCATATCCACCGATGGATAGATGGACACGAAGTCATCCGTATGAATGAATTCTTGGTGATCCACAAGCTAGTGTGTTAACTAGAGCTCAACTTCGTGCAATGAATGATGTACTTAATGTTAATCAAGAGTTTTGTATTTTCAATGTGTTTATTTCTAAAATTGAAGCAAAATCAGTAAAGACTGCTATGGATGATCCTAATTCGATTGTTTCATGCAATCGGAATTGGCTGAATTTGAACGAAATAAAGTGTGGCAACTTGTTTCGAAACCTGAAAATGTATCAGTAATTGGTTTAAAATGGATTTTCAAAAATAAAAGTGATAAAGAAGGTAACATTGTTCAAAATAACACTAGGCTTGTAGTAAAAGGATATTCGCAACAAGAAGGTGTTGATTATGAAGAAACCTTTTCCCCTGTCGCAAGACTCGAGGCTGCTCGAATCTTTTTAGCCTATGCAGCACACAAGGATTTTGACGTCTATCAAATGGATGTAAAGTGTGCTTTTCTTAATGGAGTTCTAGAGGAAATGGTGTATGTTGAGCAATCCCTAAGTTTTTTCGATTCTCAATATCCTGATCATTGTTATGTGTTAGATAAAGTTGTTTATGGACTTAATCAAGCTCCTCGAGCCTGGTATGCTAATTTTACTAATTTTTAAAATCATCAAAATTTAAACAAGGATCCATTGATCCCACTCTCTTTCAAAAGAAAGTTGGGAATCATCTCATGCTTAGTCAAATCTATGTTGATGTTATTATTTTTGGCTCTACTGATCTTAATATGTCGAAGGAATTTGAGAACATGATGAAAAGCCAGTTTGAGATGAGCATGATGGGCAAAATAAATAATTTTTTGGGGTAAACAATCGTCAAAGCAGAGAAGGCATATTCATCAATCAAGAGAAATACTCTCAAAATCTGCTAGAAAAGTTTGGTATAACGAACAGATCCAAGTTGTGTGTGCTACTGGCTGTTGGAACAAGACTTGTTCCTTCGTTGGATAAGTTGGCTGTTGATCTCACATTGTACCAAAGCATGATTGGCTCATTATTATATCTAATAGATACTCGACCTGATATAATGTTTGTTGTTTGTAATTATACTAGGTACCAATCGAATCCCAGGGAACCACATCTCACAGCTATCAAGAACATTTTTCGCTATCTCAATGGTTCAATTTCGTTAGGATTATGGTATCCTTCGAAAACAATATTTTTCATTCAAGCATATTCGGATGCTGACTTGGGTGGTTGTCAACTTGATCGAAAAAGCACAAGTGGAGGATGTCAAATTTTGGATGGGAAGCTTGTCAGCTGGCAATCAAAAAAGAAAACATGGGTTTCGATTTCCTCAGCAGAAGCAGAATGTGTTGCTGATGCAGCTTGCACTTCTCAAATCATATGGATTCAAAGTCAACTCTGTGATTATGCAGTCAACATGAAGAAGCTTTTTTTGTATTGTGATTCACAAAGTGCCATTCGCATTTTCCATAATCCCGTGCAACATTCAAAGACAAAACACATTGCACTTCGTTACCACTTTATTAAAGATCATGTTGAGGAAGGCAACATTGAAGTTCATTTTGTGAAAACTACTGATTAGCTTGCTGATATTTTCACAAAACCATTGGATGAGAAGAATTTTCTAAGGAATTTATCGGGCTTAGGCATGCTACACGCAAATGTTGTTCATGGTCTACATTCGTAAGAATGACAAGTGATGTCGGACTCTCACTGATCCATTCATCGGTTACTATTCATAGTCAACGCTTCGACACGCTTCACATTCGACATTCCTCTGAACGATTCAGTATATGCTACGAAAAAACATTGAGTCAAGGTGACACATGGATTGCATTTAATGCTCAATGGATCCTTGACACATTAGCTCAGGGACTAATGTGGTAATGATAGTGTGGTAGTGGTAGCGGTGAAATAGCCTTAATGGATTTCTCATTCCGGTTTTCAAGGAAAAAGTTATCATCACTTTTCAGACGTGGCTACTTTTACAGCTACTGGTCCGGTTTTCAAGGTGACACATGGATTGCATTTAATGCTCAAACCGCTTCAAATTGAAATTGGGGTTTACGTATAAAAGGGTTTTGGGATATCTCATTCCAACTTTGCAACATACAAGATTTCTCAAATATATTTTTTCCTAAATGCATTCTGTTCTTTAATTGCTTTCAAAACCCTAACAATGATGGCCGTTCATGAACACGTTGATCAATCGCAAACCACAGACAACATTACTTCTCAACCTTTAATGAAAATTCAAAGTACCAACTACCGTGTTCAACCTGATGTTACTCAATATCCAGACGATTTGAAGACGTTCAATCATTCGGTTTTATCTACAACTATGTCGGCATTGTTTTATGGTATGATGTCGTGGTTATCTCTTTCTAGTTCAACTGTTGTGTACAACACAACAGTCAAGGTGGTCACTTTTCAAATGGCTACTAAGAAGAAGTTCACATTGACCAAGAAGGTGTTAGCTCAGTTACTGAAACTTCCCAATGTTGATCAAGAAATCCTCTTTGCCCTGCATATGGAACTTCTTGTTTGGAATTTTCCTTCGATTCCTGACGGGTCGAAGTGTTGGACTTGATAAAGCAAGGTTGAAGATCAATGTTATGGTTGCAGGAATCTACTATGATCTTCAGGTGGATTATGCGCCACCGTTATGGGACGAGCTTGTCAAGAGCATCTACAACAAAAACGTGGTCAATGGAATTTCATGTGCTCGATATTGGAGTTTAATGTTGCAGTATTCATATGAAAAGGAGGGTGATGCGGTTCTTGAAGATGAACAAAAAGTTGAATTTTTGTTGTATCATCATCCAAAGAAAGTGGAGGATAATCAGGATGCATTTCCAACAGTTGCTCGTATTCCCGATGCCATGCTTCGTAGAGTTGATCCTATGAATCCAGTTCTGGTGGCTTATCTCACCACCATCAATCCTTCGATTGGAACTACAGTGCTATTGTCAAAAGATGCTAGTGGTCCTTCAAAGAAGAGTAAGGCATCCAAGAAAGGCGTAAAGGCTAGTCCTTCGAAGCCAAGTACAGAGCCTATTGTAAAGGTTTTTACTAGTTCTCTAAAGAAAGTTGTTAAGCCAATTGTCGATGAATCTTCTAATCCATCAAAGGAAGTCATGCCTTCGAAGTCTGGGGTTCTCAAACGTTTGAAGAAAATGGCTCACAGGCCAAGTGGTAAAGATGCTAAGTCGAAGAATGTTCGCAAGCCCCAGCCGAATAGAAAAGTTGTAGTTATTCGCGAACTTCCTACTCTTGTGTCTTCTTCATATAAAAAGTGGAGAGTAGAAGATATGGCCAAATGAATTTCTAAGAAGAAGAAGAGAAGAGTGGCTGAAGATTCTATGGATGACGAAGTACTACCAGAATCGCCACTTCGTGATGATAATATTGTAACATCTCAAAAATTGAGACCGAAAATTTCATTTTTAAGTAAATATTAATGAAACCATTAGTGTTAAAAACATTGACCGTATCACCTCATAACAAAACCAAATGTTAATAATCAAAAAATGTCACAATAAAACATCATCGGAGTATATCTCCTAATAATGGTGTGATGCGCTGCAATCATGCCAGCTCCTTTCCCTTCGAAGAAGAGATACCTGAAACCAAAACTGAAAATCGTCAGCACAAAGCTTAGTGAGTTCCCCTATCATACCACATAAACACATATTGCCAGGCATATCTGGCTGCCCGGCCTACCCTGTCATGCATATCTGGGTGCTTTACCTAACCTGTCAAGCATATCTTAGTGCTCAACCTACCCTTCCAGGAATATCTGGGTGCTCGATCTACCCTCTGGTTTCTTTCAACCGGTTACGGGGACTATTTCACCCCTACCACTACCACATAATAGAAACATAAATTATAACATGCAATAACATAACAGACCATTATCATGAAGACAATCGTGTCTACTGTAAACAACTACTAGTGGGCTGCCATTGGTGCCTTTGAGCCACTCCTACAGGAAGGTAACTCACCTCGTGAAGCAGAATGCAGAATCTCACGGTAATAAATCTCTAGCAGTAGTTCCGACGACTCCCCACACTATCATTACCACAATAACACTTAATTAAAAACTAATAACCCTTCTTAGGGTAAAATGACCATTTTACTCCTTATATAATTGGGCCAGTGCCTAGAACCCAACACCATAACATGAAAGACCCTAAATATAAATAGTCTTCCCAAAACTCTAGTGGCTCACCAACTGCCCAATTTTTTGAATTGGGCCAAAATCCTCCAATGGGCCTTATCAAAAGCCCGGTAAATCCTTAGCTCAAAATAAGCAATTTCGAGTGGCCTATTATGTCCTAAGAATCCCAATACTTTAAATCTCAGTTCTAGGCTCAAAGACTCTACTCCACTGTGGGCCATTGGGCCCAACAACCCAGACCCAAACTTCTAAGGGCCAAAAATCTATATACGCCACTCTGCATGCGTACACGCGTCGTACCTGGCACGTACACCCAACATACGTTGGCCTTGACCAAAAGCGGGAAGTTGACCCAATACACTCAGCGTACCAGGGTGTAAGGATGATGTACTAGCCAACTTCCTTGGGACTCCATTTGTGACTTAATCCATTATGTCCCAACATCTAGAATATAGATCTAGGTCCTTTAAAACATCCTAATCCATAAAGTCACAAACTTTATGGCTTTGCATGCATGGATGGGCGTCACAACATAATTTTAGTCCTTAAAAAAACTTTGTGACCATCAAATACTTGCACGGTTATGGCTTAACAATCAAGGTCCGATTTTGATGACTCTCAATGCTTCCAAGAGCTCAAAAGGACAGCTCTTATGGTCTAGAACTATCAAGATAAAAGAAGCCTCAACAATGGAGTCCAAAAGTGACATAAAATACCCCAAAATCACATCTAAGCATGCAATGGTAAAGTTTGAAACTTAATACCTCAAATAAGTCAGAAATGGTGCTAATCCCCTAGATCTACAAGCTGTTTGCAACTTCTTGCTCCTTCTTTCTCTTTTAAAACTCCAAAACAACACCAAAGTGCTCTCTAATGGCTACCATATCACAAGAAAACACAAATAGGGGTTAGGGTTTTTGTGAGGGCTGTTTAAAGGTGAGAGGGAGGCTAGACCAAGGGCATAAGTTTATTTATATAGCGATCAAATACTTGTACGCTACGCAATGGTCAAGTTTGAAAGTTGATACTTCAAATGAGTCAGAAATCGTGCTAATCCTCTAGATCTACAAGCTCTCTCCAACTTCTTGCTCCTTCTTGCTCCTTCTTTCTCTTCCAATACTCCAAAACAACACCAAAATGCTCTCAAATGGCCACCATATCACAAGAACACATAAATACGGGTTAGGGTTTTCGTGAGGGTTGTTTAAAGGTGAGAGGGATGCTGGACCAAGGGCATCAGGTTCTTCATATAAGGATCAAACCCTAATATTTAGGGTTTAGGAGTTGCATGCGTACGCTACGTGTACCTTGTGGTACGTTGGGCGTACGTGCATGACATTCGTGCATTCATCTCACGAGTACACTGAGCGTACATGGCCTGGTACACCTCGCGTGCGACATTTCCTCAACCCAATCATAAGGGCCCAAAAGGTCCAAGCCGAAACCATTTTAATTTATTAACCTTATACAAATATAAATAATACCTTATAAATCCCGAACATTACAAATCTCCCCCACTTGAATTAGACTTCGTCCTTGAAGTCTGCTACTGCTACCAAAAATAACTTGGGATAATGCTCCCTCATTTCATCCTCTAGCTCCCACGTGCACTCCGAGCCTTTACGATGCTGCCACTGCACCTTCACCAGTTCCACTTCCTTGTTTCTTAGAGCCTTCGTCTTCCTGTTGGGAATGGCTACGGGCCTCTCGATGTAGTTTAGGTTATCGTCCACCTGAATATCCTCTACAGGCACAACTGCGGAGTCATCCACCAAGCACTTCCGCAACTATGAGACATGAAAAGTGTTGTGGATCTAATTAAGCTCCTCTGGAAGGTCTAACCAATATGCTACCTTGCCCACTCGGGCTACCACTCTGAAGGGTCTGATGTACCTGGGGCCCAACTTGCCCCTCTTCCTGAAGCAAATGATGTCCTTCCAAGGTGACACCTTCAGAAGGACCATATCCCCGACCTGGAACTCCATGTCCAATCGGCGTCTGTCGACATAACTCTTTTGCCGACTCTAGGCTGTCTGGAATCTACTCCAGACCAGTTGGATCTTCTCTGTCATCTTGAGTACCACCTCGGTACTCCTGATCACTCTCTGACTGACCTCACCCCAACATATTGGGGCTCTACACTTCCCCTCATAGAGCATCTTGAAGGGAGTTCGGTCAACACTGGCGTGGTAGCTATTATTGTAGGAAAACTCTGCCAAGGGAAGGTAGGTATCCCAACAAGGGAAGGTAGACATCCTTCTGCGGGTGGACGGCCGTGTTGAAGTGCTGACAAGTACCCAGCTCGTCATGAAATCTCTTCCAGAATCTGGAAGTGAACCGTACATCCATGTCGCAAATCACTGAGGCTGGCACCCCATGTCGAGCTACTACCTCCCGAATGTAGAAGTCTGCCAATTTCTCGGCCGAAATACTCTTCTAAATCGGGATGAAGTGGTCTCTCTTGGTCAATCAATCCATGATGACCCATATCGCTCAAACTCTGCGCGCCGTCCTAGGTAACTCCGTAATGAAGTCCATGGTAATATCCTCTCATTTCCACACTGGGATATCCAATTCCTGCGTCTTGTCGTGAGGTCTGTGGTGCTCCGCCTTGAACTTCCTGCAGGTCAAGCACCTCTCAATGTACCAGGCTACATCTTGCTTCATGAAGGGCCACCAATAATCAGGACAAAGATTTCTATACATCTTCATCTCCCTAGGATGGATGGAATATCTGGATGTGTGCGCCTCCACCATCAGGATCTGGCGCACACCACCCTTGTATGGAGCCCACACTCTGCAATGGAGTATCAATAGCCATCGGCTGTGATAGTCGAAGGAGGAAATTTGACCCACGATACGCTCACTCTTCTGGTTTTCCTCCTTCATAGCCTCCTGCTAGGCCTCCCGGATCTGCTCCAACAACGGAGTCACTACTGACATCCTCATGCAGATGTCTCTGATTGGGGACGCGAATGCCTTGCTGCTAAGTGCATCGGCCACAACAATGGCCTTCACCATGTCCAACCATCTTGATGTCGCATGTTCAGATTTGGCTGGCGCATCAAATACCGCAGGCTCTTGTGGTCTGTGTAAATTGAACAACAGACCCCATAGAGGTAGGGTCGCCAAATCTTGAAGGCAAAAACTGTTGGGTTATGAGCAAAACATCAATCCTATGGTGCACATGCTAACCCTAAAGCTTTGGATCTAGATTTTTCTAATTGTACATGCAATAATCATCCAAAGCTTGCAAACCCTAAATCTATCATACAGAAATCGAAATCAACATAAATAAACAAGTAAGAATGTTACCTTTCTTTGGTAGCTTGAAGATCCTTGCCTTGAGAGCATAGTATCACAAATGTAATACCTCTAATCAATCAGAAACACCACAAGAAATTAGAGAATGTTAGAGAGAGAGAGAGGAGGAGGAGGAGGAGGAGGAGGGATAAAATCAACTCTAGGATCCTTCTAGGGTTTCTGGTCGCCAAAAATATGATGCCAATGGGGTCTTTATACAGCTGAAGAATTAGGGTTTCAGTCAATGACCTAATCCGTTTGCTTAGGCTTTAATCGGCCCATAGGATCTTTCTAGAATACCCTGTGGACGAAATCTAGTGGGCTTCCATAAGGATTTCATCCACCCCTATCCTAAGGGTTCCTTAGCCTATATTGCAATTATCACATAATTACAATATCAGTCCCCTTAATTCAATTAACCTCTTTTGACCACAAAATTAATTATTAACCAATGTTAATTAAATAATTTGAGTTCTCTTTTAATATATTACTCACATCATATATTAATACATCACGTTTATCCTCTTTCTCCATTATTCATCCAATCAAGTTGATTTGATGAAGGCAACCCAAAAGGACCATGATACTATCGCGTCAAGTACATACCAAATATAGTTATAGGCTTAGACACCTAATCCAACAGTCTCCCACTTGGATAAGTCTAATAACTATAAATGCAAGTACGACTTCAAAATCCGATTATCAATCATAGCTCTCAAAAGTCGTTGTCGAACTCTGACACCTCC
Organism: Lactuca sativa; assembly: GCF_002870075.4. Taxonomy (NCBI): domain Eukaryota; kingdom Viridiplantae; phylum Streptophyta; class Magnoliopsida; order Asterales; family Asteraceae; genus Lactuca; species Lactuca sativa. Next base: position 186,273,548 of record NC_056623.2, on the reverse strand, counting down.
TTTAAATAAGGGGTCGTATAGTCTCCGTTCTCAAGATATCGTGTGGAAAATCACATGGAACATAGTGTTGAATCATAAAAAATGACCCTGTTGAACTTCAGTTACCGCAGTCGTCAAGCCCCTGCAGTCAAGCTTGTTGATTAGCAATCGCATCCGCAGTCTCTACCTACCGTAGTCTCTTTACTAGATTACTTTACTTGTCTTTTATTGTAATATTCTCTATTGTCCAGTATGCCTTGCATGGCTACTCTTAGAGATGTAATCTAGTGTACTTCGTGAGTCTCTATAAATAGTGCTCATTCTCTTGTATTAAATGTTACGCGTCTATTCTGAATTGCCATCTCTGAAGTTATCTTTTCTATCTGTCTTACTCACACTTCTTACTCTCATAATCGATTACAATATCTCTTTGGAGCAAGTCTTTTGTGACTTAATCACTAAGTTTGATCTCACTTATTAACTTGGCTTGAATGCATTCCTCGTTATGAATCAGCTTAAGTGTATACTTGATATAACAATTATTGTCATTTCCACGCAACTAACTTTCTAACCATCTAACTCTAAATATTATTGTTGAGCTTTTAGATCCTTCGAGATTAACTATTCCGTAATATACTTGTTCTAACATTTGTTCAAGTGTGTCTCAAAGTTTTTCTCTTAACAATTGGTATCAGAGCCATAGTGGTTGCTTTTTGAAAATTGGAACTCTGATTTTTCGAAGAACTTTCTATACCACTAAAGCTCACTTTTAAAACAAAAATATGGCACAATCATTATCTCTGAATGTTTCCAATAGTGTTGGTGGTTCTAATCAAGCCCCAATACTGGTTGGAAATGAATATCATCACTCGTCACAAAGAACGAAACTATACTTAAGGAGACTTGGTAGATATGCATGGTGATCCATAGAAGAAGGACCACATGTCCCAGTCCTTACACTTGTCCAAACTGACGGAGCCATAGCTAGACTAGGAGGAGGTTAACCAGTCATGAAACGTCCCACCAAGGATGATCTTGATAAAATGGAAAATGATGTTGTTGCTTTTTATGAAATCTCTTGTGGAGTTGCTCATGACAACTTTGATATTATCATAATATGCAAATTAGCAAAAGAGATCTGGGATGTTCTCAAGAATCTGTACGAAGGCTCAGAACAAGCACAAGACAAGAAGCTTACAACTGCACTCAATAAGTCCAACATATGACTGATTGTGGATAATTTGAATAATATGTAAAACAACATAAATATTCTGGAAGTCAAAACATGCAAAAGAAATAATAGTAAACGATTTGAAAAAAGATAGTAACACTTTACTCATAAATAAACACGACTTTTATTCATCATCAGATGTCAATTACATTTTACAAATTTCAAAATTATCTAACTACTAAAACTAATATCATCCTTCAGCCCTATGCTCCTAGCATGTTGGAGATGCTTAACCCTACCCAGTCCCTTCGTGAGGGGATCTGTCGGGTTCTCATCCGATGATACCCTCTTTGCCACGAGGAGTCCTTCTTCTATACGATGTTTGATGAAATGATATTTTCTGTCAATGTGTCTGGATCTCCCATGATCCCTTGGTTCCTTTGCTAAGGCAACTCCACTTTCACTATCACAGAAAATCTCTATAGGCTTCGATATAGCTGGTACAACTCAAAGGTCTCCAATGAATTTCTTTAGCCACATAGCCTCTTTTTCCGCTTCGCTTGCCGCTATATACTCTGATTCGCAAGTTGAATCAGCCAATGTCTCCTGCTTGGAACTTTTCCAAGAGATTGCTCCTCCGTTTAAGGTAAAGACCCAGCCCGACTGAGAGCGGAAATCATCCTTATCAGTCTGGAAGCTAGCATCACTATACCCTACAACACTCAAGTCATCACTCCCACCGAGGGTAAGGACCCAGCCTTTAGTCCTCCGCAGGTACTTGAGAATGTTCTTTACCGCTGTCCAATGAGCCTTACCAGGATTCCCCTGATACCTGCTAACCATGCTTAGAGCAAAGGCTACATCACGACGAGTATAGTTCATAACATACATGATCGAGCCTACTGTCAAAGCATAAGGTATCCGACTCATTTCTGCTATCTCATCCTCCGTACTCGGGCTCTAAGTCTTACTCAGTCTAGTGTTACTCTGGATGGGTAACTCACCTTTTTGTTGGATAAGGTGTCTAAGTCCATAACTTATTTGGTACATACTTGACTCGACCCGACATGGTCCATTTGGGTTGCACTTCACCCAAACGATTTATGGATAATTTTATGAGAATTGTATACTTACGATTTATTAATATACTATAAGTTATAATATATTAATATCATGTCATGTTATTTAATTAGTTTTAGTCTTAAATTAATTATGAAATAATTTAGAGATTAAAAAGAAGACTGATTAAATCATGGGCTATTATATTTTATATAGTATGGGATAATACTCATTTGTTAATGGGCTAAGTGTCACACCTTAAAACCGATAACGGCGGAATACGTTTCGGGGTGGAGGACGTCTTGTACAGTATCATCACAATTGCATAATGGTAAAAACAAGAAACATACAACCATTGCATTACATAGTGAGTTTAATTACAAGTGTGTTTTGTAATGTTTAGCAAACACCAAAGATAATACAAAGATAAGAGATGGATCTTGTCTGCTGCACCTTCTCCAAAATGCTGCACCCGTACCTGTCTATCTTTGACCTGAGGATACAAGTTATTTTGAAAACGAATATCAACATAAAGCTAGTGAGTTCATAAGAGTTTAGTGTGAGATTTTGTATAAAAAGCATTAGAAACGATAGTATGAAAAGTTTCATTTTACATTCTTAAGTAGTAGAAAAACCTAGAAAATCCTATATTTTCCAGAAATACATTGAGAATGAAAATCTTTAAGAAACATGAAACTTTCATCTTTGAAATCCATTTAATGTAAAAGTATAATATTAAATCTCCAATAAGTAATGCAATATGATAGTTTATGCCTGAAGTTAATAATGGTGGTGCAAACTTTCTTTAGTGTTAGATTCTTGATTACTTCGGGATATTAACTTAACTTTTAGTTAGTATTTTAGTGTGGTTATAGTGCATTCCTTGTATGTTACCGATAGTGTGAGAAGTAGAGGACCCCATGACCTTCCCGGTCATGCACAGTGTAGTAAAGTAGCGGTATCCCTGGACCTGTACGGCTCGGACTGAAGTTAACAGTTGGGATGTAATAGTGTCTGCCCCGTATAGATCTATACATATAGCGTCGTCTTCCTGTCGGAAAACTCTGGGCGTAGTGCGTAACGAATAGAGGATCTCGTAGTGAGTTAGTGTGTTATCTCTTGATTAGTGCTTTCTCTTGTATTATAGTGTAGTAGTCTTTTGTATACTCGTAGTGGGTTCTCATATTAGTGTATAGTAACAATATAGAGTGTATTATAGTGTGTAGAGTAGTAGCCATAGCGAGTAATAGTGGCCTTAACTATACCTATTATAGTTAACTTAGTGCGTATGATTCTTGTTAGTTTAGTGGTTTAAACATCGAATGAAATGAAAATACTCATGTCCAACACTTAATATATATGATATATAACTAAGAAATCAACGACAGTCGGATGGATAACAACTACCCTAAGCCCACAATCAAACAAGAACAGGAAATAAGGCGAGCTATCGGTCCTAAGCCCTTCAAGTCTTACCTATATAAATATATTGGTGTGGTTACATTTTATAAGGAATTTATTTAATAAAAATCTTGTCAAAAAGGAATCATTTAGAAAATTGTTTATTTATCCAAATTAGTTTTGAAAACAAAAATCATTTTTATAAAACATAGCAGCAAATCACATGTGATTTGAACTACGAATAGAGAATCACATGTGATTAATTTCCGTAACATGAATAATTGGCTTGTATAAATTTCTATAAACATGTATAATTGACTTGTATCCCCCCTTAAAACATATAAAACATTTGAAAGGTTCATTAAAGGGGTATGAACTCACCTGAAATCGCGTAAATCGGGTGAATCGGGTAAATCGGGTAAAAGTGTCGATTGAGCGTTTTGTACCGAATAACGACTTGTGCACCTTTTAGGACCCTAATGTCATATGAAATATGTATTTTACAAGAAATTAATCATTTATGCTTTTCATTTAAGTATTTAGGCATTCTAGCATCAATTCGGGGTTTTAGGACTTAGAAGGGGTTCCCGGGAGTGGTATAAGGCCAAGAGGGGTTTGCGGGGGAGTCCATGAGTAACTCCATTGGAGTTTACGGCCCAAAGGCCACTCCTTGTGAGTTTACGGCCGTAATCCCCCTAGGCTTGGCCGTAAACTCATGTATTCCTCCAAAATTGCAAGTGAAGGCCTTATTTCACTTCCCTAATTTACTAGCAAGTGTCTTGGACTAATTCGGAGGGTTTAAACCCTCATTTTGTGACATTATGGGGAGTTTACGTTCCAGGCCTGTGCTTGGGCCGTAAACTCCATTTAATCCCTCAAAATGGATGTTTAAATGGTCCAAAACAATTCCCTACACCTTAGATAAAATTTTGAAGACCTTAGGTGGAGTTTTGGGGACATTTTGCCATAATTATTCGGTGTTTACGGCCCAAGCTTAGACTTGGCCATAAACTCCTCTTTTTGTCTCTAAATGGTGTTGTTTAATGGTTTTAAACATTTCTCTAGGTCATAATTAAATTCCCACATGCCTTAGATGAGTTTTTGGGGAAATATGGCATAAAAATTTGGTGTTTACGGCCTAAGCACAAGCTTGGGCCGTAAACTCCTTTTTAGATCATAAAAGCTTATGTTTTCATGTCCCAACTCATCTAGGCGATATCCCTAATTATTGTACAAGCTTATGGGAAAGAAAAATGTGTTATTTGGCCAAGTTTTGGGTGTTTACGGCCTAAGGGGCTTCCTAGGCCGTAAACGCCCTTTAATCTACTAAATCCTTTGATTTTTGGCCTCTAAATGCTATGGACTATGATTAGAGCAAGATAGGGAAGAAACCCTTACGTTTGGAAGCCGGAATTCGCGGTTTTGGAGTCGGGTTTGGGTCTAGAGAGAGAAAGTAGTGAGAGAGAGTGAATGAGTGGTAAAAGAGTGTTCAAATGGTGTTCACTCTCATTTCCTATGCCTCGGGTATTGCACCCGATACACGGCTACCCGATGCTAATGTTTAACAGGGTTAAAACTTTTTACCCGGGTGAAGTGGTTGAAAAGTAATATAACTCTATTTAGTTAAACGGGGTTAACACTTACAAGTTATAATTACCTATGATAATATCAAGAAATATAAATAACTAGATATTTATTTATTGGCAACCCCAAACTTTACGAAAAATAATATATAACGACGAATTCCGTTAGTGAAGACGGGATTTTGTAATGGTAACAATTTGGGTTGTCACATCATCCCCTCATTAGGGGAATTTCGTCCCGAAATTTAGAATTCAAACAGATAAGTTATTACAATACTACTAAGCAAAGAGATGAGGATATTTGAGTTTCATTTGATCCTCGCGCTCCCAAGTGAATTCCGGTCCCCGCTTGGCGTTCCACCGAACCTTCACGATTGGGATGCGGCTTTGTTTCGTTCGTTTTACTTCCCGATCCATAACCTCCGCAGGCTCTTCCACAAAGTTGAGGCTCTCATTGACCTCGATCTTGTCGAGGGGAATATGGAGAGTCTCGTCGGACAGGCATTTCTTCAAGTTTGAGACGTGGAAGGTAGGGTGTATGTTGCTTAGTTCGTGGGATAAGTTGAGTTTGTAAGCTACAGGGCCGATTCTGGCGAGAATCTCAAAAGGCCCTATGTACCTTGGGTTTAACTTTCCACGCTTTCTGAAGCGTATCGTGCCTTTCCAGGGCGAGACCTTCAAAAGGACTCGGGCTCCCACCTAGAATTCCAAGGGTTTTCTCTGTTTGTCCGCGTAACTTTTCTATCGATCCCTAGCGGCTTTTAGTCGTTCGCGAATCTGCACAATCTTTTCGGTCGTTTCTCGAATAATCTCCGGACCAGTGAGAGTGCTATCAGGAACTCGTCCTTTAGCTAACTGAGTGTCACCCACCTCAGCCCAGCACAGAGGGGATCTGCACTTCCGACCGTAGAGCGCTTCGAATGGAGCTGCCTTGATGTTTGTATGATAACTGTTGTTGTAGGAAAACTCCACAAGAGGTAAGTATGTATCCCACGATTTACCGAAGTCGATCACACAAGGTCGCAGCATATCTTCTAGAGTTTGAATCGTCCTCTCACTTTGTCCGTCAGTCTACGAATGGTAGGCTGTACTCATGTCCAGCCTCGTCCGTAGCGCCTTTTGTAGTGATTGCCAAAATGTAGAGGTAAATCTATTGTCTCTGTCCGAGATAATAGATATAGGGACGCCATGCAGTCGCATTATTTCTTTTATGTATGTTCTTGTGAGTTTCTCCATCTTGTCCGTTTCTTTGATGGGTAGGAAGTGTGCGGACTTGGTCAACCTGTCAACGATGACCCGAATGGTATCTAATCCACCCGCTGTCTTGGGCAGTTTGGTTATAAAGTCCATTGTGATCCGCTCCCACTTCCATTCCGGTATCTCAGGTTGTTGGAGGAGTCCTGATGGCTTTTGATATTCGACCTTGACCTTCGCGCAAGTAAGGCACTTACTCACAAAGGTAGCGATCTCCGCTTTCATGTTCGGCCACCAGTATAGCTTTTTGAGATCCAGATACATCTTATCTGAACCCGGGTGGACGGAGTAGCGAGTGTCGTGTGCTTCCCTCATAACCAAGTCTCTGAAACCTCCATGGCGTGGAGTCCAGATTCGGTCCACGAAGTAGTAGGCTCCGTCACCCTTAACCTCCAAATTTTTATCCATTCCGCGCAGGGATTCTCCCGTCACGTTCTCAGGCTTTATGGCTTCCAGCTGAGCCTCTTTGATCTGTGTGGGTAGATGCGAATGGATAGTCATCGTCAACGAGTTGGTCCTTCGACCAGAATACTCCTTCCTACTCAGGGCGTCTGCTACTACGTTGGCCTTCCCCGGGTGATATCTAATTTCACAATTGTCATCATTAAGTAGTTCGACCCATCGACGCTGCCTCATGTTGAGTTATTTTTGGTTCAGTATGTGTGGGAGGCTTTTATGATCAGTGTACACCACGCTCTTCGTCCCATACAAGTAGTGTCTCCAGATTTTTAGTGCGAAAACGACCGCTCCTAACTCGAGGTCGTGAGTAGTGTAGTTCACTTCATGGGTCTTTAGCTGCCTCGAGGCATAGGCGATAACCTTACCTCATTGCATCAAGACAAAACCGATCCCCTGATTGGATGCATCACAATATACAACAAAGTCTTCTGTCCCTTCGGGAAGGGATAATACTGGTGCGGTGCATAGGGCTCACTTCAGGGTCTGGAATGCCTTCTCCTGTTTCTCTTCCCAGTCGAATGATACACCCTTCTGTGTTAGCATAGTGAGAGGCTTCGCAATCCGAGAGAATTCTTGGATGAATCTGCGGTAGTAGCCAGCGAGGCCTAGAAATTGATGAATTTCTGTAGGCGTCTTCGGTGCTGACAAGTTCTCAATAGCTTTAATTTTGGAGGGATCCACGTGGATTCCTTCTTCATTAACCACATGACCTAAGAATTCAACTCTTCGGATCCAAAACTCGCACTTAGAGAACTTCACATATAACTTTTCGGATCGAAACGTTTCCAGGACTTGCCGCAGGTGATCCTTGTGTTTTTCCTCGCTTCGAGAGTAGACGAGTATATCGTCAATGAAGACGATGACGAACTGATCTAGATATGGACGACACACCCTATTCATCAAGTCCATGAATACTGCGGGGGCGTTAGTCAGTCCAAAGGGCATCACTACGAACTCAAAATGCCCATAACGGGTTCGGAAGGCTGTCTTCGGGACATCCTCCTTCGTCCCATACAAGTAGTGTCTCCAGATTTTTAGTGCGAAGACGACCACTCCTAACTCGAGGTCGTGAGTAGTGTAGTTCACTTCATGGGTCTTTAGCTGCCTCGAGGCATAGGCGATAACCTTACCTCATTGCATCAAGACACAACCGAGCCCCTGATTGGATGCATCACAATATACAACAAAGTCTTCTGTCCCTTCGGGAAGGGATAATACTAGTGCGGTGCATAGGGCTCGCTTCAGGGTCTGGAATGCCTTCTCCTGTTTCTCTTCCCAGTCGAATGATACAACCTTCTGTGTTAGCATAGTGAGAGGCTTCCCAATCCGAGAGAAGTCTTGGATGAATCTGCGGTAGTAGCCAGCGAGGCCTAGAAATTGACGAATTTCTGTAGGCGTCTTCGGTGCTGACCAGTTCTCAATAACTTTAATTTTGGAGGGATCCATGTGGATTCCTTCTTCATTAACCACATGACCTAAGAATTCAACTCTTCGGATCCAAAACTCGCACTTAGAGAACTTCACATATAACTTTTCGGATCGAAACATTTCCAGGACTTGCCGCAGGTGATCCTTGTGTTTTTCCTCGCTTCGAGAGTAGACGAGTATATCGTCAGTGAAGACGATGACGAACTGATCTAGATAAGGACGACACACCCTATTCATCAAGTCCACGAATATTGCGGGGGCGTTAGTCAGTCCAAAGGGCATCACTACGAACTCAAAATGCCTGTAACGGGTTCGGAAGGCTGTCTTCGGGACATCCTCCTCAAGCACTCGTAACTGGTGATACCCGGATCTAAGATCAATCTTGGAGAAGTAACTTGCTCCTTGCAGTTGGTCGAATAGATCGTCGATACGAGGGAGAGGGTAGCGATTTTTGATCGTGAGTTTATTGAGTTCCCTATAATCGATGCACATCCGAAACGATCCGTCCTTCTTCTTCACGAACAAGACCAGAGCTCCCCAAGGTGAGAAACTCGGTCTTATAAAACCCTTGCTGAGCAGTTCGTTGAGCTGACCGGATAGTTCTTGCATTTCGGCAGGCGCTAAACGATAGGGCAACTTAGCTACGGGAGTAGCTCCTGGGACTAGGTTGATTCTGAACTCAACCTGACGTTTGGGAGGTAGACTTGGAAGGTCTTCTGGGAAGACATCGGGGAATTCGCATACAACGGGGATGTCCTTTGGATCTTTCACTTTTTGACTTGTGTCGACGACGTGAGCAAGAAAGGCACGATATTCCTTGCGCAAATATTTCTGAGCCTGAATACTGGAGATGATACAAAGGCTCGTAACCGGTTTATCTCCATAGATCAATAAAGTTTCGTGATTTGGAAGATTCAGGCAGATGGCTTTGTCGGAGCATAGGATATCGACGCGATGAAGACTCAACCAGTCCATACCAACAATGACGTCGAAATTTTTGATTGAGACTGGTACGAGATCAATTGGAAATGGGTGATCGTCTAACGTGAGGGTACAACCTATGTAGATTTCGTTTGAGCTTTCGATCTTCCCGTTAGCCATTTCTACGACGAATGTTTCTTTTAGTGGTTGAGGGGTTTGTTTGAGTAAGTGTTTAAAGTTTTGATTTATGAAGCTTCTTTCAGCACCACTATCGAATAAGACACATGCATAAGAGTTGTTGAGAAGAAACGTACCCGTGACCACTGTGGGATCCGCTACCGCTTCATTGTGACCGATAGCGAGTAACCTTCCAGTTCCCCCAACATTTGTAGCCTTCGGACAATTCCTCTTGAAATGGCCAGCTTTACCGCAGACATAACACGTCGGGGTCACTCCCGAACCCGGAACTTGAGAAATAGGTTTGGGAGGGGCCTTGCAGAATCGCACCGTATGGCCCTTCCGTCCACAGTTGGAACACTGCAATTCACGGTAGGGGCCTTTGTGGTGGAAAGGGCACTTGGGCAGATTCCTGCTATAAGCTTTTGGCGGGGCTGGTGCGGCTTGAGTGGCTGGGGTAGTGGCATCATGGACCGCCACGATTTGTTGGTCCTTAGAGGAGGTTTGAGTTTTCTTGCCCTTCTTCTTATCCCATCGCTTCCTCTTTCTATCAGATGAATCGGGTGGTGCAGTGGTAGTGGGGGTTGCTGTTGCTGGAGTGGAAGAGACTTCATGGTTGATAAAACTCTGGGCCAATTCCTTGGAGCTGTCGAAGGTGGTAGGGCGTGAGGCCAGAACGTTTCCTCGATACGGGGGCACTAAACCCCAGATGTATCGTTCAATCTTCTTGCTTTCAGATGGGATCATGTTAGGACACATAGCCGCCAAGTCACAGAACCTGGCCGTGTACGCCATTATGTCGGTCCCCACCATCTTGAGGTTCCAGAGTTCCTCCTTATAAGATCCTTTAAAGTGTCCCAGCCCATGGCATTGGCTGAAACCATGGAGAGTGCACTGACATGGCCATTCCACCATGTCAGGGCCCTGTTGGTGAGGGTGGCAGTAGTGAACTTGATTTTGCTCTCTTCGGGGAAAGAGCACATTTCAAACACCGCTTCGGTTCTTTCGAACCATTGCGATAGTGCCAGAATTCCTCCTGTACCATCGAAGAAGGTAGGTTTATAGTTCATGAAGTCCTTATAAGTGCATCCCTGCACTCTTTGGTGGACTTCCCCAAATCTAGAGTTTCCACCGCTCGCTTCCCCAGAGTTCATTTGGGCCATGGCTGTTGTCACAGCCGCGGTACTGCTATTTGGAACAGCACTGGGTCGAACTGTGGAGGAGGAGGTGGTGGAGGAGGGGTTTGAGTTGCTGGTCTTCCTCGGCTTGGACGCTTTCGAGGAGGCATCTTTCACTGGTAAACCATAGAAATGATAGCAATAGTAAGAGTCTATTGCGAATATGAATAGAGTGTTTCGTGGATTAAATCAACATAATCTAAGATCAGAATGAGAGTCATAGCAATAGAGTAGTCAACTGCCAATATACTGGTATTAATGATGCAACACAAGTTCATGAAAATTGACCTAACAGTAGGTATTACATCATATCATAGAGAAAATGTTGGCAGTTTAGAGGTTTCACTAGAGTACTTTTAAGCTAGGAATGTTTACAGACAAGAGATCTACGGAACATAGAGAGAAAAAGGCCAGTCCTTTAAACAAAAGAGTGAGGTAACTAGACGTCTTCTACTGGCGATGGTTACTTGTTGGGCGAACCCTTAGATACGCTATCTGACGCATGAGGTGTCGATCATGAGTCCTCTGACGTGCTCGGAGTTCCCTAACTTCGGCTCGGGATGCAGCTAGCTGATGCTGCAGAGCCTCGTTGGTCCTCCTTGTCCTGTCCATGGCTTCTTCGAGTTGTCGGATGCGAACCGTGTTGAGGTTCGAGTTGGCATCTACTTCCACAACTCGACCAATAGCAGCTTGGCCCAGCTCGACATTCCTGGTAATCCTTCGGATCATGATGGGCAGAACCCGATCTGCTGATCCTCCTTCGCTTATGTTGTAGAAGCTTCGGTCTCCATTGTATGGAAAGGGATGACCCTGCTCCTCACTCCATCGATGCAAGGATATGGCCCACAAAGGAGTGGGACCCTGAAACGCCGGATGGGTGTTAGGGTTCGGGGCTTTAGGAGGTTGGTTGTTAACTTCTGGTTCAGAGCTCGAGCTATCCGAGAAACCTTCAGCATGATGATCATCCAAAGGGATCGGGTGATCATCGTCTGAAGCCTCCTCGAGCCATCCTCCATTGCCATGGTTCAGATAGTACGGATCAACGGGGTGGTGGAAGCCATCCATGCTATCTATGCGAGAAAGGGGAAAGGAAAGGTTAATAGACGTATTACTGTAAGATACTTATAAGATGAATCGTTATTAGTCGACCCAATACTTGCGTAGTGCATACCGATTACATGTAACCGAAGCAAGATAGCCCTTCGAATAGGCAACCCTAACTTCAGACCCCCAATCAAACAAGAACAGGGAATAAAGCAAAGGTTACAGATTCTGAGTCTATAGCGCCCTAGTCACATGTAACCGTGGTGTATCCACTTAGCAACTATTGTCCTACTAGTAACGACCCTTTTTGTTATCACATACGTGTGTTCTAGAGATACAGGATACTCCTATAGTATTCTTATGGTAACGTCATTGTGGTAGTGTTGGTAAGTTTTTAGACTTGTTGCAACACCACAACCAAGCTTAGGCACATGCTAGTCACTCCCAGGAAAACTTAGTTGATCAGGCTACATCCCCCCAAATGTGACTATATGTCCCTAAGCCCAATTGTGCTATCCAACAATCTTAATACTTTTGTTTTGTTCTAGGGTGATATTGACTTCTGTCACACCCCAAAACCGATAACGTCGGAATACGTTTCGAGGTGGAGGACGTCATGTACAGTATCATCACAATTGCATAATAGTAAAAACAAGAAACATACAACCATTGCATTACATAGTGAGTTTAATTACAAGTGTGTTTTGTAATGTTTAGCAAACACCAAAGATAATACAAAAATAAGAGATGGATCTTGTCTGCTCCACTTTCTCCAAAATGCTGCACCCATACCTGTCTATCTTTGACCCGAGGATACAAGTTATTTTGAAAACGAATATCAGCATAAAGCTGGTGAGTTCATAAGAGTTTAGTGTGAGATTTCGTATAAAAAGCATTAGAACCGATAGTATGAAAAGCTGCATTTTACCTTCTTAAGTAGAAGAAAAACCTAGAAAATCCTATATTTTCCAGAAATACATTGAGAATGAAAATCATTAAGAAACATGACACTTTCATCTTTGAAATCCATTTATTGTAAAAGTATAATATTAAATCTCCAATAAGTAATGCAATATGATAGTTTATGCCTGAAGTTAATAATGGTGGTGAAAACTTCCTTTAGTGTTAGATTCTTGATTACTTCGGGATATTCACTTAACTTTTAGTTAGTATTTTAGTGTGGTTATAGTGCATTCCTTGTATGTTACCGATAGTGTGAGAAGTAGAGGACCCCCTGACCTTCCCGGTCATGCACAGTGTAGTGAAGTAGTGGCATCCCTGGACCTGTATGGCTCGGACTGAAGTTAACAGTCAGGATGTAATAGCGTCTGCCCCGTATAGATCTATACATATAACGTTGTCTTCCTGTCGGAAAACTCTGGGCGTAGTGTGTAACGAATAGAGGATCTCGTAGTGAGTTAGTGTGTTATCTCTTGATTAATGCTTTCTCTTGTATTATAGTGTAGTAGTCTTTTGTATACTCGTAGTGGGTTCTCGTATTAGTGTATAGTAACATTATAGAGTGTATTATAGTGTGTAGAGTAGTAGCTATAGCGAGTAATAGTGGCCTTAACTATACCTATTATAGTTAACTTAGTGCGTATGATTCTTGTTAGTTTAGTGGTTTAAACATCGAATGAAATGAAAATAATCGTATCCAACACTTAATATATATGATATATAACTAAGAAATCAACGACAGTCGGACGGATAATAACTACCCTAAGCCCACAATCAAACAAGAACAGGAAATAAGGCGAGCTATCGGTCCTAAGCCCTTCAAGTCTTACCTATATAAATATATTGGTGTGGTTACATTATATAAGGAATTTATTTAATAAAAATCTTGTCAAAAAGGAATCATTTAGAAAATTGTTTATTTATCCAAATTAGTTTTGAAAACAAAAATCATTTTTATAAAACATAGCGAAAAATCACATGTGATTTGAACTACGGATAGAGAATCACATGTGATTAATTTCCGTAACATGAATAATTGGCTTGTATAAATTTCTATAAACATGTATAATTGACTTGTATCCCCCCCCCCCTTAAATCATATAAAACATATGAAAGGTTCATTAAAGGGGTATGAACTCACCTGAAATCGCGTAAATCGGGTGAATCGGGTAAATCGGGTAAAAGTGTCGATTGAGCGTTTTGTACCAAATAACGACTTGTGCAACTTTTAGGACCCTAATGTCATATGAAATATGTAGTTTACAAGAAATTAATCATTTTATGCTTTTCATTTAAGTATTTAGGCATTCAAGCATCGATTCGGGGTTTTAGGGCTTAGAAGGGGTTCCCGAGAGTGGTATAAGGCCAAGAGGGGTTTGCGGGGGAGTCCATGAGTTCACTCCCTTGGAGTTTACGGTCCAAAGGCCACTCCTTGGGATTTTACGGCCGTAAGCCCCCTAGGCTTGGCCGTAAACTCATGTATTCCTCCAAAATTGCAAGTTAAGGCCTTATTTCACTTCCCTAATTTACTAGCAAGTGTCTTGGACTAATTCGGAGGGTTTAAACCCTCATTTTGTGAAATTTTGGGGAGTTTACGGTCCAGTCCTGTGCTTGGGCCGTAAACTCCATTTAATCCCTCAAAATGGATGTTTAAATGGTCCAAAACACTTCCCTACACCTTAGATAAATTTTTGAAGACCTTAGGTGGAGTTTTGGGGACATTTTGGCATAATTATTCGGTGTTTACGGCCCAAGCTTAGACTTGGCCGTAAACTCCTCTTTTTGTCTCTAAATGGTGTTGTTTAATGGTATTAAACATTTCTCTAGGTCATAATTAAATTCCCACATGCCTTAGATGAGTTTTTGGGAAATATGGCATAGAAATTTGGTGTTTACGGCCTAAGCACAAGCTTGGGCCGTAAACTCCTTTTTAGATCATAAAAACTTATGTTTTCATGTTCCAACTCATCTAGGCTATATCCCTAATTATTGTACAAGCTTATGGGAAAGAAAAATGTGTTATTTGGCCAAGTTTTGGGTGTTTACGGCCTAAGGGGCTTCCTAGGCCGTAAACGCCCTTTAATCTACTAAATCCTTTGATTTTTGGCCTCTAAATGCTACGGACTATGATTAGAGCAAGATAGGGAAGAAACCCTTACGTTTGGAAGCCGGAATTCGCGGTTTTGGAGTCGGGTTGGGGTCTAGAGAGAGAAAGTAGTGAGAGAGAGTGAATGAGTGGTAAAAGAGTGTTCAAATGGTGTTCACTCTCATTTCATATGCCTCGGGTATTGCACCCGATACACGGCTACCCGATGCTAATGTTTAACAGGGTTAAAATTTTTACCCGGGTGAAGTGGTTGAAAACTAATATAACTCTATTTAGTTAAACGGGGTTAACACTTACAAGTTATAATTACCTATGATAATATCAAGAAATATAAATAACTAGATATTTATTTATTGGCGACCCCAAACTTTACGGAAAATAATATATAACGACGAATTCCGTTAGTGAAGACTGGATTTTGTAATGGTAACAATTTGGGTTGTCACACTAAGCTAATATGGAAGTCCATGGATGGTCCATGGAGCTTTTAACCCATGGATCCTTGGAAAGGAAAAGACATTGGTTATTAGGGTTTCACCCTAACCATGCACACTATATAAAGAAGCATATGATGCAAGAAATGAGACACTAGGAGTGTGAGACTTAGTGGTGGCCGATTCCACAAGAAAGTATACTAATCTCTCAAAGTTTTCCAAGTGTTAGTGGAGATTTGTGATTCCGTTTGAGGCATTCACACTATTGGTTCTTGGCTCTCAAACTCCAAACAATCAACCATCATCAAAAGGTATGTATTTCTACTAGTACTTTTATGATTCATAATCCTTATGCTATGCTAGTTAGGAAGAAACCTTGGAAGTTATTATTTGCATGTATTTTAGAAGAAAACATAGATCCAAGGTTTATTAGGGTTGCATGCACACTTAGGAAGTGTTAGATTGCTCAAAACCCAACAGTGGTATCAGAGCCTAGGCTTGTTTTCTTGAATACTTGATGCAGTTTGCTGAAAATCGAAGTTTATGTGCTGTCTGCACAGCAGACTCGCCGAGTCCAAGACAAAATTCATCCAACTCGGCGAGTTGGTTCATGCACTCGACGAGTTGGAACCCCAGACAGCATATCTTCGAGTTTTGGTGTTGTAATTGGTCTAGAATCATTACCTTAAACTGTTTTGGACTCAGAAAACCTGTTTTTGATGTGGTAATGATGATGGTGGACCAATTTCAAAGTTATAATCAAAATTTCAAGTTTATATGTGTTCATATGATTCTTGAAGTTGTTGATGTGGATGTTCATGTTCATATGAGTTTTGTTAGATCATAGGAATTATTTGCAAATTGTTTGTTAGTTAATTCTTGATCTTAATGTGCTTTAATGGAATTCATAATTTGTCCTCAAGTTATGGAATTCCAAAAGTTTTTTCTTTTAAATGTTTTTTTAAGAAGTCATAAGTTACACTTTAGAAGAGTTTTTCTAATAAATGCTTTTATGCACTACTAGAAAAAAGGCCTTTTACGACGCTCATTGCGCATCGTAAAACGCTCAGACGACGCGCAAATGCGCGTCAAGGAAGGCCCTGTCATAAAGAGAGATGGCGCGCTTTTGCGCGTCGTCTATAGACGACGCGCATTTACGACGCGCATTTATGACGCGCATTTACGACGCGCGGTTATGACACGCAATGCGTATCAAGAAAGGCCCTGTCATAAAGGAAGACGACACGCATTTGCGTGTCGTAACCTTACGACGCACGTGTTTATGACACGCAATGCATATCAAGGAAGTACCAGTCAAGAAAGGTCATGTCATAAATGAAGACGACACACATTTTTGCGTATCGTAATTTTAATTTTTTTTAAAAAAAAATATATTTATATATTTATTAATTTATAAATTAAATTTGCATTTAATCTCTCATAATAGAAATAAAATACCATATACAAAAAATACAATCCATTGCATAATATAAAATAAAATACCATATACAAAAAATACAATCCATTACATTTAATTTGTATGTATAACAAAGACACATGTGTTAAACTTGTTACCATTAACATCTAATCGTATGGATTCGAGTGTTAAACTTGGTACCATTAATATCTGATTCATAAGTCCTTTCAACAAGATTGTTACCTGCATAAATGAAAACAAATAGGAACATTAACAGCCCAGCATGCTCAAGCCTCATCAATACAACAAAGGAGACAAAAGTAATGTAATAAGCCAAACATTAAAACCAAACATTAATATAAGAGATGGGAAATCTTTTACCTGAATATAACTAGCACCAAACAAACCACCATTTCCAAGCTGGAATTGAGTCCGATGCAATGTGACTAAAAAAACACAAATCACTCTCAAATTTCACCTACCCCTTTCAGTTTCACATAACACCAACCAACCTACTTATAAGTTGCTAATTATCTAGGCTATTTTTCTTTTTCTCTTGATCAAAATAACATGTTTATGCCCAAGTCAATTACAGAATTATATTCCTTAGTATCATGTGGACACAACAGATGCTGAAAAAATTGAATAATTTATCTTTTGCTGCAACGGGATCATACAAAGCTAGACACACTTTGATATGTTTCAAACATAAACTTATTGTGTAATGAGGATCCAAATGGAATAATTCAGCCACCCCATACTCCTTTGTTCTATCTCGCCTCTATAATTTATTTCACCATTCAAGAGAAGGGTATAAGGGGTTTCATAGACATTATGAATTAATTTATCCTTTATTCTACTTCCCTTATTTGAATTAAATAATCTCATCATAAAACGTTCAACATTTCAACATATTATACGACCTAATGCACTAAAATTCAAGTGATGTAAAACAATAAAAGTTGCTTTGAAAGTTCATAAATAAAAAAAATTACCTTTTCAAATTCTGCATAAACTTGTGCAGGAGCTATGGTCATCAAAGTTGACAAAGCAAGTACTGCAGCTTCTTGTTCCAAATGACTAGTACTCATCAACCCCATTGGTCCAGGCAAACCCTACATATTATACCACAACAAAGGGTTAATAATAATTAATAATATATAAAAGATAAGTTAAAAAGTAATCAATAAAAAAATATCAACACTCGGAATCAATGATTCCACAGGTAAAAAAAACTTACATTGGAATCAGAACGCTGCAAAGGGCTTCTGGAATCAGCTCTACCATGGGAATAGGGTGATGATGTTAATGCTTTCTCATTTCCTCCTCCTTCAGGGCTTCTGCTTAAAGAATGTGACCTACTCCTACGTGGAGGAGACCTGCTTCTGTGTAATCCATCAGTTTATTGACACATCAGATGATAAGGGCATTCTAGTCTTTTCAACACTAGTACTTCTATGTAAGTAACAAACACATATAGAATAGTGAATAGTCCATCAGGGCATTCTAGTCTTTTCAATTCATTGGGGACCCACAGTGGTGCCCCTTAATTTGTATGAAGCAAGACCAAATGCTGGTAATGAGACCACACCCGTCCCACTGAAATGCCTTACAACAAGTGGATGCTCACATTCATTGCCTGAAACAAAAATAAAAAACAATAATAATAAATTAGTAATGCAACTCGTAAATTTTATAACTATAAAAAAAGGTTGTTTCTCAGCCTGAAAAATCCAGGGAGATTTATATGATATATATGAATGACCTGTAGTAGGAGTGTGAAGGGAATGAAAAGTTAGAAAACAAGCATCAAGATCTTTCAAGGTGGGCCCCATGGGAATTCTGTATATTGGGTACCTAATAAAAAGCATCAAAAAAGGGCCATTTAGTAGTAGCATATTATGTGAGAAAGAGCAAGTAGCAAAGACCATATTCAGAATCTGTTTGATTGGATGGAATGGAATGGAATCACAAAGGAATGGAATGAGTTGTGATCATATTTGGTTGGTATGTAGCAACGGAATGAATCATTCCATTCCTTCCCAAACTCTAGTACTTATTAGCAATCATACCAAGCGACAGAAAGCCAACTAGATGGCAGCAAGTCACAACTTCTTAGACTTTTCAATTCAGGGAAGCGTTGTGCAAGATCAAGTATCTGTTGCAACAAGAAAACAGAACTAAACTAATTATCCAAAGATTTATAAATAAAGAATAAAACCCACTTTCTTTGTTTTTTTTAAAGCTAACCTTATCACACAAAGGTTCTCTGCCCAAAGGCTGACTATGTTCCATGTACTCAAATATCGAGCAACTTTGAGTGGTGGCAGAATCACTATCATCACTAGAAAAGTCTTCTTGAACTACATTGTTCTCATCATTCATTGAAAAATGATCCATTCGGTGAAGAATGTCATTCTTTGGGTGATGATTATTACTCTTCTCCCTTAGATAATGTAAAGAACCCTTTTCCTGCTCATAATCACTGCTCCCATCACTACTTGAATCCGTAAATGAGTTATCATCAATATCCTCAGTTAGTTGCCTGTAAAGCAACAGAATAACTAGATTATTTAAATTTCATAAAGAAGCATAATAGATGCTACTAGTTGAAAAGGAGCCTGACATAACCCTAAATAAGAAAGAGGAAGAAAGGAAGATATTTACTGTTCCAGTACCTGGAATTTATTGAAGACTTCAAATGGTCTACATATATTTGAATTCCAGATAAATAAGGCACATAATATTGGATCACACAATTAGCTTCATTCAATATTAAAGGAACTCCAACACCATAAGCACTCCACTCCTTGAAAGATTCCCACAAATCACCAAGAACAAAGTATGGTTGATATTCCACATCACTTGTCCTCCATCCTCTCATAGTTCTCTGCTGCCATAAAGTTCAAGTAAAATCATTATTTGGATCAAATACACAACTACAACACCCCTGTTTATACATGATTACTGAACATTAACCATTTTATTGTACTCTAATTCTTTTTGGAAGATGGTGTGCTTTAGCAGAAACACATATATTTTGATTGTCAAAATATGGAATCCTTGATTAAACAATAGAAATATAACATCAAAGGCAAACTCTGTTCACTCATAAAAACTGAAAGGCCACCCTCAGGGCTCACTGAATAATAATTCAAGCTGACTTCATTTGCTTTCAAACATGAATTTCGGAGTAGTGCCAATGGAGAAAGAGAAAACCACAGCTAAAATGTTAAGTAAATTGTACTACTAAATTATAAATCAAAAATCTGATTAATTGACTATCGCATACTCAAATTGAATAAACCAAATGTTCCTATAAGTTACTTTACTCCATGATATAACGAATTAGCAATACAAGTATAAACTGAGACGACTAATTTGAATTAATTCAACTCATTTCAATATAAAAGATTAATATCGGTACAGACCTTGGAGAGATGTTGAACAGGAACAGAAGGCGTAACAGTTTCCAAAAACCGTTCAAGATTACACAACGATGATGTTGCCGGCACCGCCACCACTGAGGATTCCAACGGCTCCGGATTTGATGGTTGCATGAGTTGATTCTCCGACTCCTCCCTGACAGAAGATGTCGTAGATTGGGGCGGAGTAACGTTACTTTGAGCTCTACGGAGGTTCTCTTGATGCTGACGAATCCTTCTCGCTTTTGCCGGCATGTAAAACCTATCCTCTCCACCACTACTACGTCCATGCTGCAATCCAGCGCCTAACATCTTCACTAAAACCCTAAGTTACAAATCCTTCGATCTCACCAATAAAACCGGTCACGAAAGCTACGATTTGTAGACAAATTTAAAAGTCAATGAGTTTCATTTTGATTCATTTTTCTGTTAAAGATAAATTAACAAAAAAAAGAACAAAACTTTTTGTAAACGAATCGTTAAAACAAGATGAAAATCAGCCGATTAAAGAAGGAGTTGACGGATTCATAAAAACCCTGCAATTTGACCAAATCAAACGAAATCAAACAAAAGCAACGATTGTGTGAGAAATTCAACAAGAGCTGACGAAGAATTAGTCAAATGGGAAGGAGGAAGAGCGGATATCCTTAGACGACGGCTTAGGGTTTGCAGATGGTGGTGTGGGGGTCGTCGGTTGCTTTACAGAGAGATATGAAGTCGAGACGAAAAGACGAGATTGACTCATCTGGTAATAAACGGACTCGGGAAGCTAAACAAAATGACCCGAGATTGACCCATCTAGTAACAACGCTATTGATGCCATTCCTTCCATTTTCGACTGTTCATCCTCCACTTCCTTTACTGCTACTTCTTCACCATCTTCTATTTTTTCTGTATTTAGACTTGAGAGTATAATTAGGGCTTTTTCTAACAATTTCAACATTGAGTGGGAGATATGGTGGTTCCAGTAGGTAGAAGTGAGGGAAGAAGTAGGCAGCAGTCAATGTCGGGAGGGGGAAGGAAGGAGCGTCCATAATTTGGGCAAGAGGGAAAGGAGAAAAAAAAGGAAGGCGGGATTTTTAATTTTTTCAGAATTTCATTTCCCCCTACTGTTAAAGGATGGAACGCGCGTTCCATTAAAAATTATAAAGCGACATCCTTAGACGACGCGCATTTTATTATAGGTGCCCTCAGTGTTTTTTTTAGACACTAATTTAAGGGCGCGCAATAATGCGTGTCTTCTATCCTTAAATTTTTTGAAGATATGACATTTTTCTAATGTCACTCTCCTTTGCGTAACATAGATCAATGAGCGTCGTATTTTGCGCGTCGTAAAAGGCCTTTTTTCTAGTAGTGATGGACTTCATAACTTGTCCTCAAGTTATGGATTTCCAAGAGACTCTTCATTAAAAGTATTAAACACTTAATTAAGAATCATAAGTTATGAATATCCAAAAGTTTATGAATTGTTCAAAACTTGCCCTCAAGTTTTGGAATTTGTAATGTCTCACACAAACTTTAATTCCATACTCTAGAAGTTTTAAAAGTTAAAATTCTACCCTTATACTATTATAAGATTAATGGTTAATTATTATATATATGTATAAGAACAAGTCGTTTTACCGTTAGTAGGACTCATTCACGAAGCCGGTCTATAAGGTGGGTATAAGGTTGTTGCCTATAAAATGGCAACTTAATGGGTGTCCACTCTCACCCACCGCTTGCTTGACTGGTGGAGGGTCGTTAGCTGAACAGGTATGACAAGGACTTATAAATTATCATTAAGTATGATGAATATTATAAAGTAACTAAATGTTTTATTTAATTCCCAATCTTAGTTACTTTAGGAAAAATGTGAATTTGCTGCTAGCCCATGGAATTCACACTTTGTACCTTACCAAGTCGTTGGTGGAGCGTGTGTGGTTAACCGACGCACTAACTTGGACTAGTAAGGATCACGAAGGGTAACTTAATGTTTGTCATAGACCAATGGAGCGTGTGTGGTTAACCGGCACATTGATTGGGTGATAATATTAAGGGTACCAAGTGAATTGGTATGGTTATTCACACCTTGTTTTGTGATCCTCGGCATCCCAGTCACAAAATTTGAGAGGGCACACTCGAGATTGAAACATGCCGTTGAAAAGTTCAATGAATCTCAAAAGATCTAGGAATTTCAAATCCAATTAAAACCTAATAAATTATTTTGTTTCTCATGGTGGAAATTGGTGAATCGTCATTCGCATACCTTCAAATATTTTATAGCTTGGATTATGGCATCCCTCTTCCAAATTATAAAATATTGTGTTGGGTCCTAGCCTTAATATTTCATATTGGGTGTTATATTAAGGACTTTGAATCAACTAACTTGATTTTCTCCCATTATAGATGTCTGGTTCAGACAACTATGATCTTCCCAAATCTCTTGAAGATGGTGTCCCTCAACATCATGTTTCACTTCCTCCACCTCCTCCAATTATTCTCCCTCACCCACAAGTTCTTGAAAAGTTTAAAGTCACTCAATCCCTATTGGTAAGCATAGTCTATGTGTGCTCACATCTTGGAGATAAAGTCACATATTGACAAGCCGGGAGAGTTGGGTGTCAAAGTCCCGTGAAAGTTGGATGTTCAATCACTTTCTTAGTAACATAGTGAGTCTCTTTGGGACTACTATGAGGCGTTCTATGACATGACCCTTAATGATGTTATCTATTTGTTTGGTGTTGTGGAATCAACAATGATTTGGTACACCATTAAAGCAAATTTGATTAAAAGAACAACTTCCCAAGTCTTAAATGGACATTGACAATGGTAGCATTGGATATCTAGAAAAAGATTTCTCTTCCCAATGGAAAGGGATCGGCCATAGTCAACTCGATTGACCAAATGGTAAAGAGAAAGTCTAAGTCTGAGATAGTCTCATGTGCCATTACCAAAGGGTCAATGTGTTTTGTTGCCAAAGGAAGGGGCATTGGTTGCGAAGCTGTCCTATTTACCTGAAAGATCATAAGATTGATCAAGTCAAAAAGTTTGACTCTACTTCAGTTAAAGTCCACTACTAACTCTATTAAGTTCCTATTTGGAGATTCTTATTACATAATGTGAACGGGTCACATGCTGATGTTTTTAAGAATCAAAGAAAAGATAGGAAGCTTAAAGTAAGTATATGTTGATTCTGATTGCAAAGGTGGGTTTTCGATTGCATGGTTCGACAATCAAAATTTTGAGTTGTTGCTTAAGAGTTATAATATATTGCTTATGAATAGATAACATCAAGGTTTTCATGTGGATTGTAAGGATAAGTTTTTTCGCAAAGTTTTAAAATAAAAGAAAAAAAATGGTTTGAATTTTATTTATTTTATAAATATCCTTACAATGGCATCTGTGGAAAATTGTTGCTTATATGTTTCCAGTAATAGCAATATTGGAAAGTGGATTTGATTCTTTCATTTGTGATAGTGTCTAAATTTACCAAATGAAGAAAGTTTTTCATCACCCAAGTTTCAATTGGATAGAAACTTGGAATCATACAAGTTGCATTGTATGATGAATGAGAATTTTCATCTTTGAAAATTAAGACTAATTCTTTGATCACATGTATATGTGAGTCAATTAAAGGACTAAGGAATTAGGTACACTGGGTGTGCGCTGGTCAAGGTCCACCACAAAGATTGATTTGTCATGATTTACTAAAGCTTAGTAAATATGATTATACTTATGAGGTTAAGTATAATTCTGTAACATTGGAAAGGTTACAATGTATGACAAAACAAATGAGAAGAATCAAATTAGGCAGAAAGATAAAAGTTTATCAAATCTGAAAGGATGGGAGAGTACTTTAGTATCGTATTTCATGATCATCTTAATAATTATGAAACCATATCACAAATTTATACTCTAAGGACGTCTTAGTGCATTGTTATGGCTAAGAAGAGATGTCATGAATTGTTGGATTGGTTAAGATCGAGAAGATGAGTCATACTTCGTTCCAAAACAATTCTTAGAGTCATACTCCCAGATTGTAACATTGAGTGACATAAAGTAAGGTTTAAAACACTTATCAAATGTAGTGTAAAATGTTTCTACCCTTGTACATTTGAGATTAGTAAGTTGTGATGTCTTGGATGAGACAAAGACCAACTAAGACCAATTGTGTGAAGTGTTAGTCTTGATAAGAATCCACACTATCAATTGAATATTTGTTTTGTCAAGGAATGGTTCTTGATTGGGGAAACTTATATGTTAAGGGTGTTGGATAAGGTGTCTAAGTCCATAACTATTTCTGGTATGTACTTGACCCGACCCGGCATGGTCCATTTGGGTTGCATGGCACCATGCAATTGGATAGACTAAATGAGAGAAATAACACTTGGAGATTATTAATATATTATAAGTTCTAATATATTAATAATATTTTTTTGATTAGTTTGATCAATAATTAATTTAGAATTAATTAAGTGGTCAAAAGAGAACTAATTAAATATATGGGTTGATTATGTAAATCATCCATATCTTGTATAGTGGGCTAAGAGGCTCCATGGATTATCAAGTTGGGTTCTACCCATAGGATGCTCCATGGATGCTCCATGGGAGTTACAAACCCATGGGTCATGGAAATGAATAGTCATGACACATTAGGGTTTACATGGTGTAACCCTAGATGTGTCAATACTATATAAGAAGCATATTCTCCACCAAAATCGGTTAGACTAAGAAACTAGAGGGCTTGACTGATTTTAAGAAGTGTGAATTATCTCAAGAGTCTTTCCAAGAGCATTTGGTGTTGTGTGAAGCATTTGAGGCATCACACTTGGGGTGCTAGGCTCATAAGGTTTCAAGGAACACAAGCAACAACAAGGTAAGTTACTCTATCTATTATTCAAGTTAAAATTGTTCCCCATGTATGCTAGATAGGAATATAGCCTTGGAATTCAACTTAGCATGATAATTAGACAAACATAGATCCAAGGTTATTAGGGTTGCATGTACACTTAGGAAGTGTTAGAATGCTCAAAACCCATCAGTGGTATCCGAGCCTAGGCTTGTTTGTTTGTTATTTGTGCTTAAAAGTTGAAGAAAGTCGAAAATCTTGCTGTCTCACTGATGGACTCGGCGAGTCCATGGGGAGGACTCGTCGAGTTCACTTGTATCTTCAACCTACTCGGCGAGTAGGTTTATGCACTCGGCGAGTAGGGTCGACAGAGTGCAGAATTTCGACTTCAGTTGCTGGAAATGGATTAGAAACATTACCCTAAATTGTTTTGGTACTTGAAAACTTGTTTTAGAAGGTGTAATGTCTTTTCTAACTCATTTACAACAACTAGTTATCAAAATTACAAAGATTAAATGTGATTTTGATTCTTGAAGGTGTTCATATTCATATTCTTGTTCTTATGATGTTTAGATGATCATAGGAATTATTTGTAACCTATGTGGTAGATTAATTCATGATCATAATGTGTTTTAATGGAGTCCATAACTTGTCCTCAAGTTATGGAAAACCAAAAGTCTCTTGGATTAAAAATAAAAACCATTAAAAGAACACAAGAGTTAGGAAAAATGAAAAGTCCTCATTTTATTTCTCTATTAAACTCATAAGTTACAAGAAATGAAAAGTTTTGAAAGTTTACAAAACTTGCCCTCAAGTTTTGGAACAAGTAAAGTTAAGTTAAAACTTTAGTTCCAGCCCCTAGAATTTTAAAAGTTAAAATTCAACCCTTATACTTATATTATTATGATTTAATAATTATATATATATATATATATATATATATATATATATATATATATATATATATATGTATAAGAACAAAGTCGTCTTACCGCTAGTACGCCTCATTCACGAAGCCGGTCTCTAAGGTGGGTATAAGGTTGTTGCCTATAAAATGGTGACTTAATGGGTGTCCACTCTCACCCACCGCTTGCTTGATCGGTGGAGGGTCGTTAGCCAAACGGGTAAGACAAGGACTTATAAATTCTCATTCAAAGTATGATGAATATTATAAAGTAACTAAATGTTTTATTAAATTCCCAATCTTAGTTACTTTAGGAAAAATGTGAATAAGGTGCTATTCCATGAAATTACACTTTACACTTTGATTAAGTCGTTGGTGGAGCGTGTGTGGTTAACCGGCACACTAACTTGGACTTACCAAGGTAGGTAAAGGGTGACTTAGGGTTTATTATAGTATCGATGGAGCGTGTGTGGTTTACCGGCACATCGATTGAGTGATAAACTTTAAGGGTACCAAGTGATTTGCATGGTTACTTCACACCTCGTTTTGTGATCCTCGGTATCCCAGTCACAAAACTTGGAGGGCACACTCGAGATTGAAACATGCCTTTGAAAAGTTCATTGAATCTCAAAGAATCTAGGAATTTCTAAGAACCATTCAAAAAAACCTAATACTAAAATATTGCGGTTTTCGTGGTGGAAATTGGTGAATCGTCATTCACCTACCTTTCAAATTTGATATAGCTTAGATTACGGCATACCTCTTCTAAGTTATATTATATTGTGATTGGATCCTAGCCTTAATATTACATTTGGGTGTTTTATTAAGGACTCTCTTATATCTAAACTAATCTTGTTCTCTTTTCTTCAGATGTCTTTCAACAATGCTTCTGGCTCTAATCCTAATGGCTCCTTTACCCTTATGAACTTGTGTGGGAAAGTCACCTTTGATGGATCCAACTTCAATGAGTGGATCAGAAACATCAGGATGATTACTCGCTACAAGGACAAAGAATATGTCCTTGACAAGGAGCTTAAGGAGATTGATGAGACCACTGCAACTCCTCAGGAGATCGCTGACTTCCGGGCACATGAAAGGGATGCTACGAAAGTGGCTTGCATCATGATGGCCACGATGACAGCGGAACTCCAAAAGTCTTATGAGGATTTCTACCCTTATGAAATGCACCAAGATTTGATGGAAAGATACCATCAAAGTGCAAGACAAGAGAGGTATGAAATCATCTGCTCCATGATAACAACCATGATGAAGGACGGGGAATCCGTCACGAGCCACATGTAGAAAATGCAAAGGTATGTGGATCGTTTGCTGAAGCTTAATGTGAACTTCCCAGAGGATCTTGCAACAAATATCATTTTGCACTCCTTACCATCGTGCTATGATCAATTCCGCATGACATATCACATGCACAAGGAAGAAGTCACCCTCAGCAAACTTCAGGGACTTCTCAAGACCGCAGAATCAGGTCTTAAGGGGAAGTCGGTTGCTATCACTCCTACTCCAAACTCAACTCCGGTTTTGGCAATCGGGAAAAATCGAGGGAGGAAGAGAAAGAGATCTTCGAAGGGTACCAAGGCTCGGACCCTTGATGGCTCTTCCTCGAGTGGAACCAAGAAAGGTTTCATTACTCCTTCTTCTGACCCAAAAGAGGCTGAATGCTTCTATTGCCATGAAAAGGCTCATTGGAAGCGGAACTGCCCAAAGTACCAGCAGGATGTGAAGGATGGGAAAGTCAAACCCAACCATGCAGTTATTTACACTATCATTTCTAATAACTCACCCCATTCTAATTCTTGGGTCCTTGATACCGGTTGTGGTATTCATATTTGTTGTGACTTGCAGGGACTAAGAAGAAGTGAGGATGTGGAGCAAGGAAGAATAAACTTGATCATGGGGAATAGGAAAGCTTTACCTGTTACCAAGATTGGAGTTTATACTTTATCGCTAAGTAGTGGGTTTAGTTTAGATTTGAATAAATGTTGTTACTCGCCAGGAATGGCAAGAAATATTATTTCCTTTCATGCTTAGTTCAAACAAGGGTTTACCTTTTCGTTTAATAATGAAGTTGGTTCTATTGATGCTTTCTTTAATAATGTTCTTTATTTTAAAGCATTACCGTGTGATGGTGTGGCTGAGAGGCATAATCGAACCTTGTTAGATATGGTTCGTTCCATGATGAGTCGAGCTACTCTACCAATCTCATTCTGGGGGTATGCCTTAGAGACTGCCGCCCATATCCTTAATCTAGTCCCTACAAAGAAAGTTGCCAAAACTCCTCACGAGATGTGGACTGGTAAAGTACCTAAACTAGACCACATCAAGATTTGGGGTTGCGAGGCTTTCGTGAGACGCGAGACTCATGATAAGCTCGAACCTCGAAGCGAGAGGTGTATTTTCATCGGTTACCCACAGCGATCCTTTGGTTACCTCTTCTACAGACCTAGTGACAATGTGGTCTTTGTAGCAAGAAGAGGAGTCTTTCGAGAAAGAGAGTTTATAAGCCAAGGAGACAGTGGGAGGCAAATTGATCTTGAAGAAATTCAAGAATCAAGTGGTGAAGAAACTTCAAACTCTAGCCCTCAACTTGAGGAGGAAACTCCTGTTGAGCCAATTGACAAATCTGTACCTCTGAGGCGTTCCACGAGAGTTAGGAGTGCACCTTAGCATTACTATGGATTCCATATTACTGCAGAAGGTGAGACACTTATTAGTGATGGGACACTAGTAAGTCAAGATGACCCTAACAGCTACGAGGAAGCCATGGCAGGCCCCGAGTCTGCTAAATGGAAAGAGGCTATGGATAGCGAGATACAATCCATGTATGACAATCAAGTTTGGAACTTGGTTGAAAATGTACCAGGTCGTAAGACAGTAGGGTGCAAATGGGTCTTCAAGAAGAAGACCAACATGGATGGTAAAGTACACACTTATAAGGCTAGACTGGTTGCAAAGGGCTTCTCTCAAATTCCTGGAGTGGATTATGATGAAACCTTTTCTCCGGTAGCCAAGATTAAGTCTATTCGGGTTCTGTTAGCCATAGCTGCATTTCATGACTATGAAATATGGCAGATGGATGTCAAAACCGCTTTCCTTAATGGAAAGTTGGCTGAAGATGTTTACATGAGTCAGCCAGAAGGTTTTGTCAGCAGCAAGTACCCTAATAGAGTTTGTAAGCTTGAGAAATCCATCTATGGATTAAAGCAAGCACCTCGCAGATGGAATCTTTGCTTTGATGAGAAGGTCAAGGAATTTGGCTTTACTAGGAGTGAAGATGAATCTTGTGTGTATGTCAAGGCTAGTGGGAGTATAGTTAGCTTTTTGGTATTGTATGTGGATGACATACTACTCATAGGAAACGACGTTCCAACCCTGCAGGAAGTAAAGTCCTGGCTTGGGAAGTGTTTCGCTATGAAGGACCTTGGTGAAGCTGCCTATATTTTAGGGATAAGGATCTTGATAGATCGGAGTAAAAGACTAATTGGACTTAGTCAGAGTACCTACTTGGATAAGGTGCTGAAGAGATTCAGGATGCAGGATTCCTAGAAAGGAGAGTTACCCATCCAGAGTAACACCAGATTGAGTAAGACACAAAGCCCTAGCACTGAGGCTGAGATAGCAGAAATGAGTCGAACACCTTATGCTTCGTCTGTAGGATCGATCATGTATGCTATGACGTGTACTCGACCCGATTTAGCTTTTTCCTTGAGCATGGTTAGCAGGTATCAGGCGAACCCTGGCAAGGCACACTGGACTGCGGTAAAGAATATCCTCAAGTACCTGCGAAGGACTAAGGACTGGGTCCTTACCTTCGGTGGGAGTGATGACTTGAGAGTAGTAGGGTACAGTGATGCTAGCTTCCAGACTGATAGGGATAATTTCCGCTCTCAGTCGGGCTGGGTCTTTACCCTAAACGGAGGAGCAATTTCTTGGAAGAGTTCCAAGCAAGAGACAGTGGCAGATTCTACTTGTGAATCAGAGTATATTGCAGCTAGCGAGGTGGCAAAAGAGGCGATATGGCTGAAGAACTTCATTGGAGACCTTGGAGTTGTACCAGCTATTAAAGAGCCAATGGAAATTTTCTGTGATAGTGAAAGTGTTGTTGCCTTAGCCAAGGAACCAAGGGATCACGGGAGATCCAGACACATCGACAGAAAATACCATTTCATCAGACATCAGATCGAATAAGGACTCCTCGTGGCAAAGAGGGTATCATCAGATGAGAATCCGGCAGATCCCCTCACAAAGGGACTGACTCGGGTTAAGCATCTTCAGCATGCTCGGAGCATAGGGCTGAAGGATGATATTAGATTTAGTAGTTAGATAACCTCGAAATTTGTAAAGTGTAATTGACATTTGATGATGAATAAAAATGTTTTATTTATGAGTAAGGTGTTGCTATCTCTTGTCGATCGTTTACTATATTTCTTTTGCATGTTTTGACTTCCAGAATAATTTTTGTTTGGTATAACATATTATTCAAATCTCCACAGTCAGTCATATGTCGGAAGTAGGTATGAATCAAGACTGTCATAAGTTCTGAGCATTGGACTCAACCCACGCTCACTGGAATCACTTCATGGAATTCTATCTCGAGTGATCGTGAGACGGTAATATCATATAAGTCTTCAAACCTAGAGATATGATTTGTTACTTACAAGTTGGTTATGTATTGATTGTACGAAAAACGCATTGGTACCTCGATGTTATAAATCGTACTCTTGTGTGTAATTCAATGAGTGGTAGAACAAACATATGAGTCGAAGTTTATCTGTTCCTTCTTGGATTAGAAGCTGATATCTGGGCCCCTCGATGATTTTGTTTTGACCCATGTACCGGGCCCGGTCAGAACTAAGTTGATGTGTTCAATTAAGTTCTTTGTCAAACAAATCGGAAATCGGGAAACAAATGCTGGACAATAAGCAAGACAATGTTCCATGTATTTGTCCGGCTGATATCTAGAACGGAGGACTATATGATCACTTATCTTAAATGGCGTACCATCATCTTCTCAGTTCCGAGAAACCTTGAAAAGAGCTACGATTGCCGATCGGTTCCTGAAGTCATACTTGCAGTAATAGTTATTAGACGTATCCAAGTGGGAGACTGTTGGATAAGGTGTCTAAGTCCATAACTATTTCTAGTATGTACTTGACCCGACCCGGCATGGTCCATTTGGGTTGCATGGCACCATGCAATTGGATAGACTAAATGAGAGAAATAACACTTGGAGATTATTAATATATTATAAGTTCTAATATATTAATAATATTATTTGATTAGTTTGATCAATAATTAATTTAGAATTAATTAAGTGGTCAAAAGAGAACTAATTAAATATATGGGTTGATTATGTAAATCATCCATATCTTGTATAGTGGGCTAAGAGGCTCCATGGATTATCAAGTTGGGTTCTACCCATAGGATGCTCCATGGATGCTCCATGGGAGTTACAAACCCATGGGTCATGGAAATGAAGAGTCATGACACATTAGGGTTTACATGGTGTAACCCTAGATGTGTCAATACTATATAAGAAGCATATTCTCCACCAAAATCGGTTAGACTAAGAAACTAGAGGGCTTGACCGATTTTAAGAAGTGTGAATTATCTCAAGAGTCTTTCCAAGAGCATTTGGTGTTGTGTGAAGCATTTGAGGCATCACACTTGGGGTGCTAGGCTCACAAGGTTTCAAGGAACACAAGCAACAACAAGGTAAGTT
Organism: Lactuca sativa; assembly: GCF_002870075.4. Classification (NCBI taxonomy): domain Eukaryota; kingdom Viridiplantae; phylum Streptophyta; class Magnoliopsida; order Asterales; family Asteraceae; genus Lactuca; species Lactuca sativa. The sequence continues at coordinate 186,242,076 of NC_056623.2, read as the reverse complement.
ATTCTATCTATTATTCAAGTTAAAATTGTTCCCCATGTATGCTAGATAGGAATATAGCCTTGGAATTCAACTTAGCATGATAATTAGACAAACATAGATCCAAGGTTATTAGGGTTGCATGTACACTTAGGAAGTGTTAGAATGCTCAAAACCCATCAAAGGGGACAGTGGTAGCCTTAAAGATCCTGAAAGAGTTTCAAGATTTAATCAAGAGTAAAACCTGTAAATTATCACTAGCACACAACTTAAGGTTTGCAACCTATCAGGTTGACATAATTCTTATTTCTATACCTACTTCAAATAAGTTGAATTTGCATGTGAGTTATCAGAGTTCAACTTGGAAGCATTGGTGGGCCTTGTGCTACCAAAGTGACAAGAAACTAAGATTGAACAAGTTTAATCCATGTAAGGCTGAATTTGTCACTAAGCATATCTTGTGATTATGGTTTTGACAAATTCACATGGATAGGAACTCATACACTATAAAATCTAAGTATCATAAGGTTTCTATCTGATTCATGAAAATGATGGTGAGGAAACGCTTTCACTAAGTAGATATCAATTGTGTTATTTGCATTTTCAAAAGTCGTTAGTGGTGGGCGTGTGGTTCACCGGCACACTAACATGGACTTGTGAGAAATGGCAACGGTCTAAACAATTAAGACTATGATTATGGTATCCCTTTTCATAGTTCTAAAAATTGTTTAGACACACATGTGAGCTATCTAAGAAAGGGTGTATGAATCTAAATTTCAGAAGTCCAACAGATTTCTGGAAATATGTCAGAGCTAGTGGGAGCATAAGTGTTATGCTGATAATCATCATGTTAGTGGGAGCATGATTATTACGTTTAATGTTGCAAGTTAGCAATGTTAATTATAGAAAAAAAAGTTTCAATTCATGAAGTTGCAGGGGTTGAAAAGTTGTTTTGCTATAATTAAGGGAGAGGAAATTATACTTCATTTCAATTCTAAAGCTTAGATTGAGATTTTAATCATCTTTAGTCAAGAATATATATATATATATATATATATATATATATATATATATATATATATATATATATGAATTTTATGTTGGAATGGTTCAACTTGAAGAAATTCTGTATATATTGCGTTTTCAAAATTCGATTATGATTACGGCATCCCTCTTCATAGTTAAATTTTGAAAACATGGCAAGTAAAAAATATTGTAGCAAAAGACTGGTCTAGTATCATGTCTTTATGTCAAACATCATGAATCATGTCCCATATGCTTCGGATATAGGATCGATTGCATGTGCTATAATATTCATCTTTTCTAAATTTTCCAAATTCTTAAGGCATTGAGAAGGGAAAAGTCTAGAACTGGATATGACTAAAGTGATTAAGCAATTGTCGAGGACAATCTGAGGTTCGCCAAAAATTGGTTGCTCAGGGAAAGTTGGAAGTATGATGTAAGTTGTCGGAAAGGACCATATTGACATATTCTGAAAAGGAGTAACTCTTGTTCGGAAGTGATAGTCAAAATGGGACTATGGAAATGTCTCCATAGGTGGAAGTTATTCAATCTATGTAAGATTAGAAAACCTTAATGCAAGAAGGATGTTCAAAGCAATGTACTTTGAATATGAGACTTTCGTTCCATAGAAGTTGACCTTCTTTGGAATACTCTGTAATGACTGGTGGCAAGGTTTTGGTGACTTTGTGCATAATCATTACAAGAGGAACATTGCATAAAAGTTTAAAATCTAATAGTTTTTTTGGTAAATGATAGGAATCGGGGATTCTCACATTTACAATAAGGATTTCGGATTGTGAAATGAGTACCATTGGAATCATGTTCAATTGATCTACATCACAATGTAAGGATCATAGAAAAACATAGTGTGCATACTTGGAGTATGGCATAACTATTGTTTAGAAAAACAAAGTGTATATGCTAGGAGCATGGGACGATTGTTGTTTTTTATTCAAGTCTTAAGTTGATTGTTTGAAACATTATACAATGAATAATGTGTAATCAATATGGTGATAAATAAAAGGTGGTTCTATTTATATTCAAAAGGGTTCTGAGACCATATTGGATTCGATTATTATTGTGTTTCACTTTGCATGTTTTGACTTCCAAAATAGCTAGGTTATTCTTTCGGAATGACTAAGTTATTTAAACACTCCACAGTCGTTCATATGTTGGAAGTAGGTATGAATCAAGACTGTCATGAATCAGTTTGTAGATGGCTAAATGGGTTTAGTCATAGCAATGGTTGCTACAACATTCCTGAGTGCTCATAAGTTATGAGTATTGGAATAAACCCACGCTCACTTGTATCACTTCATGGAAGTTATCTCGAGTGATCGTGAGACGGTAATATCATATAAATCTTCAAACCTAGAGATATGAGTTGTTACCTATGAGTTGGTTGTGCATTGATTGCACGTAAACACATCAGTAACTTGATGTTATAAAACGTGCCTTTGTGTACAATTCAACAAGTAGTAGAACAAGCATATGAGTCGAAGTTTATATGTTCCTTCTAGAAATAGAAGCGATATCTGGGCCCCTCGATGATTTTGTTGTGACCTATGTACCGGCCGGTCAGAACTAAATTAATGTGTTCGATTAAGTTCTTTGTCAAACAAATCGGAAATCGGGAAACAAACTGCTGGACAATAAGTATGACGTTGTTCCATGTATTTGTCCAGCTGATATCATGAGAACAGAAGATTATATGATCACTTATCTAAAATGGCGTTTCATAGTTCAAGAGAGTTTTCGAGAGCTACGATTGCTGGTTGGTTCCTGAAGTAACATATGCAAATATAGTTATTAGACTTATCCAAGTGGGAGTCTGTTGGATAAGGTGTCTAAGTCCATAACTTATTTGGTACATACTTGACCCGACCCGGCATGGTCCATTTGGGTTGCACTTCACCCAAACGATTTATGGATAATATTATGAGAATTGTATACTTACGATTTATTAATATATTATAAGTTATAATATATTAATATGAAGTCATGTTATTTAATTAGTTTTAGTCTTAAATTAATTATGAATTAATTTAGAGATTAAAAAGAAGATTGATTAAATTATGGGCTATTATATTATATATAGTGTGGGCTAATACTCATTTGTTAATGGGCTAAGCTAATATGGAAGTCCATGGATAGTCCATGGAGCTTTTAACCCATGGATCCTTGGAAAGGAAAAGACATGGGTTATTAGGGTTTAACCCTAACCATGCACACTATATAAAGAAGCATATGATGCAAGAAATGAGACACTAGGAGTGTGAGACTTAGTGGTGGCCGATTCCATAAGAAAGTATACTACTCTCTCAAAGTTTTCCAAGTGTTTGTGGAGATTTGTGATTCCATTTGAGGCATTCACACTATTGGTGCTTGGCTCTCAAACTCCAAACAATCAACCATCATCAAAAGGTATGTATTTCTACTAGTACTTTCATGATTCATAATCCTTATGCTATGCTAGTTAGGAAGAAACCTTGGAAGTTATTATTTGCATGTATTTTAGAAGAAAACATAGATCCAAGGTTTATTAGGGTTGCATGCACACTTAGGAAGTGTTAGATTGCTCAAAACCCAACACTTTCTTGGAATCTTGCATGCTGAATCTCTTCAACACCTTGTCCAAGTAGGTACTTTGACTAAGTCCAATTAGTCTTTTACTCCGGTTTCTCAATATCCTTATCCCTAGAATATAGGCATCTTCTCCTAGGTCATTCATAGAGAAATACTTCCCAAGCCAGGACTTAACTTCCTGTACAGTTGGGATGTCATTTCCTATGAGCAGTATGTCATCCACATACAGTACCAAAAAGCTAACTATACTCTCACTAGCCTTGACATATACACAAGATTCATCTTCACTCCTAGAAAAGCCAAATTCCTTGACTTTCTCATCAAAGCAAAGATTCCATCTGCGAGGTGCTTGCTTTAATCCATAGATGGATTTCTCAAGCTTACACACTCTATTAGGGTATTTTGTGCTGACAAAACCCTCTGGCTGATTCATGTAAACATCCTCAGCCAACTTTCCATTAAGGAAAGCGGTTTTTACATCTATTTTCCATATTTCATAGTCATGAAATGCAGCTATGGCTAGCAATACCCTAATGGACTTGATCTTGGATACTGGAGAAAAGGTCTCATCATAATCCACTCCAGGAATTTGAGAGAAGCCCTTTGCTACCAGTCGAGCCTTATAAGTGTGTACATTACCATCCATGTCGGTCTTCTTCTTGAAGATCCATTTGCACCCTATAGTCTTATGACCTGGTACATTCTCAACCAAGTTCCAAACCTGGTTGTCATACATGGATTGTATCTCGCTATCCATTTCCTCTTTCCATTTAGCAAACTCAGGGCCTGCCATGGCTTCCGCATAGCTGTTAGGTTCATCTAGACCTACTAGTGTCTCACCTTGCGTAGTAATATGGAAACCATAGTAATGCTCAGGTACATTCCTAACCCTTGTGGAAAGCCTCAGAGGTACAACTAGAGGTATAATTGGATCAACAGGAGGTTCCTCCTCAAGTTGACTGCTAGGGTTTGGGGTTCCTTCACCACTTGACTCTTGAAGTTCTTCAAGGTCAATTTGCCTCCCACTGTCTCCTTGGCTTATGAACTCTCTCTCTCTCTCTCTCTCTCTCTCTCTCTCAAGACAGCCCTCCTTGCTACAAAGACCACATTCTCACTAGGTCTGTAGAAGAGGTAACCAAAGGATTTTTGTGGGTAGCCGATGAAAATACACTTCTCGCTTCGAGGTTCGAGCTTGTCATGAGTCTCACGTCTCACGAAAGCCTTGCAACCCCAAACTTTTATGTGGGCTAGACTAGGAACTTTTCCATTCCACATCTCGTGAGGTGTTTTGGAAACCTTCTTTGTAGGGACCAGATTAAGGATATGGGTGGCAGTCTCTAAGGCTTACCCCCAAAATGAGATTGGTAGCGTAGCTCGACTCATCATGGAACGAACCATGTCCAACAAGGTTTGATTACACCTCTCAGCTACACTATTTAACTGTGGTGTCCTGGGAGGTGTCAATTGTGAGACAATCCCACATTCCCAAAGATAGTCGAGGAACTAAGAACTAAGATACTCACCACCTCGATCGGATCGAAGCATCTTAATGTTCCTGCCCAATTGATTCTTGACTTCCTGTTTAAATTCCTTAAACATTTCGAAAGTCTCTAACTTATGCTTGATTAAGTAGACATATCCATATCTACTATAATCATCCGTAAAAGTCACATAATAACGATTAGCATCCCTGGTAGCATGTTTGAAGGGTCCACACACATCCGTGTGTACAAGATCCAACAAACCTTCACCCCTCTCACATTAACGAGTGAAGGGTGACTTTGTCATTTTTCCAAGCAAGCACGATTCGCAACTATCATCTGACTTTAGGTCAAATGACTCCAAGACTCCATCCTTTTGGAGTTGGCCTATGTGTTTCTTGCTTATATGCCCAAGACAAAAATGCCATAATGATGTTTTATCCAAGTTATTACTATTAGAAGAATCAATACACAATACATTATTTCCTAAGTTATCTACAACAGATACAACTTCATACACACCATCACAAGGTAATGCTTTAAAATAAAACACATTATTAAAGAAAGCATTTATTCCACCAGTTTCATTATCAAAAGAAAAGGTAAAACCTTGTTTATACAAAGCATGAAAGGAAATAACATTTCTTGCCACTTCTGGCGAGTAACAACATTTATTCAAATCTAAAGTAAATCCACTGCTAAGCAACAAAGTATAAACTCCAATCTTGGTGACAGGTGAAACTTTCCTATTTGCCATGATCAAGTTTATCTTTCCATGCTCCACATTCTCACTTCTTCTTAGTCCCTGCAATTCAGTATAAATATGAATACAACAACCGGTATCAAGGACCCAAGAGTTAGAATAGAGTGAATTATTAGATGAGATATTGTAAATACCTGCATGGTTGGGTTTAACTTTCCCATCCTTCAAATCTTGCTGGTATTTTGGGCAGTTACGCTTCCAGTGCGCCTTTTCGTGGCAGTAGAAGCATTCAGCCTCTTTGGGATTAGAAGAAGGTGTAACGAAGCCTTTCTTGGTTCCGCTAGAAGAGGAGCCATCAAGGGTCATACCCTTGGTACCCTTCGAAGGGTTCTTTCTCTTCTTCCCTCTACCTTTCCTGATTGCCAGGACATGTGCTGAGTTTGGAGTAGTAGTAGGAGTGGTCACAGCCGACTTACCTTTAAGACATGATTATGCGGTCTTTAGGAGTCCCTGAAGTTTGCTAAGTGTAACTTCCTCCTTATTCATGTGGTATGCCATGCGGAATCGATCATAACACGAAGGTAAGGAGTGCAAAATAATATCTATTGCTAACTCCTCAGGGAAGTTCACATTCAACTTCATCAATTTATCCACATACCTTTGCATTTTCTGCATGTGGCTGGTGATGGGTTCGCCATCTTTCATTCGGGTTGTGATCATAGAGGAGATGATTTCATATCGCTCTTGACGAGCACTCTGATGGTAGCGGTCCATCAAATCCTAGTGCATCTCAAAAGGATAGTTGTCCTCATAGGACTTTTGGAGTTCGACTGTTACGGTGGCCATCATGATGCATGCCACTTTGGTAACATCTCTTTCATGTGCCTCGTATTCAGCAAACTCCTCGGGAGTAGTAGTTGGCTCAGGCACCTTGAGTTCCTTGTCAAGAACATATTCCTTATTCTCATAACGAGTGACCATCCTGACGTTTCTGATCAAATCAGTAAAGTTGGATCCATCAAAGATGACTCTCCCACAAAGGTTCATGAAAGAGAAGGAGCCTGTAGGGTTTGAACCAGGAGTAGCATTGTTGGAAGACATCTGAAAAGAAGGAAAAAGGTTTAGTTTAGATATAGGGATAATCCTTAATAAAACACCCAAATGTAATATTAAGGCTAAGATCCAATCACAATATATTATAACCTAGAAGAGGGATGCCGTAATCCAAGTTATAACATATTTGAAAGGTAGGTGAATGACGATTCACCAATTTCCACCATGAAAACGAAATATAAATTATTAGGTTTTATTTGGCTTTTAGAAATTCCTAGATTCTTTGAGATTCATTGAACTTTTCAATGGCATGTTTCAATCTTGAGTGTGCCCTTCATGTTTTGTGACTGGGATACCGAGGATCACAAAACAAGGTATGAAGTAACCATGCAAATTACTTGGTACCCTTAATATTTTTCACTTAATCGTTGTGCCAGTGAACCACATGTGCTCATTCCGACCTCATGAAAAACCGTAAGTCACCCTTTGCCTTCCTTGTTAAGTCCAAGTTAGTGTGCCGGTAAATCACACACGCTCCACCAACGACTTAAACAAGGTGCAAAGTGTAATTTCGTGGATTAGCACCTTATTCACATTTTCCTAAAGTAACTAAGATTGGGAATTTATAAAAAAATTAGTTACTTTATAATAATCATTATACTTTTAATGAGAACTTATACCCATTAAGTTTCCATTTTATAGGCAACAACCTTATACCCACCTTATAGACCGGCTTCGTGAATGAGGCGTACTAGCGGTAAAACGACTTTAATCTTATATATATATATATATATATATATATATATATATATATATATATATATATATATTATTAATAAATCATAATACTATAAGTATAAGGGTAGAATTTTAACTTTTAAAAAACTAAGGGTTGGAACTAAAGTTTTAATCAAGACTTTACTTGTTCCCAAAACTTGAGGGCAACTTTTGTAAACTTTCAAAACTTTTCATTTCTTGTAACTTATGAGTTAATTGGAGTATTAAAAATGAAGACTTTTTATTTTTCTAACTCTTGTGTTCTTTTAATGGTTTTTAATTCAAGTGTGACTCTTGGTTTTCCATAACTTGAGGACAAGTTATGGACTCCATTAAAACACATTATGATCAAGAATTAAACTACCAAGTAGGTTACAAGTAATTCCTATGATCATCTACATTCATAAGATCAAGAACATGAATATTCATATCAAAGTTTCAAGACCATATGAACACATATAATCATGAAAAATTGATATTTGCCATTGTAAATGGATTAGAACAAACATTACACCATCTAAAACAAGTTTTATAACACCAAAATAGTTTAGGGTAATGTTTCTAGTCCATTTGCAGCAGCAAAGGTCGAAAATCTGCACTTTGTCGCTCCTACTCACCGAGTGCATGAACCTACTCGGCGAGTAGGTTGAAGATACACATGAACTCAGCGAGTCCCCCCATGGACTCGGCGAGTTCATCAGGCAGACAACAAGTTTTTCGACTTTTTTCAACTTTTTAGCACAAATAACAAACAAACAAGCCTAGGCTCTGATACCACTGATGGGTTTTCAGCATTCTAACACTTCCTAAGTGTAAATGCAACCCTAATAACCTTGGATCTATGTTTGTCTAATTATCATGCAAAGTTGATTTCCAAGGCTATGATCCTATCTAGCATACATGGGGAACAATTTTAACTTAAATAACAGATAGAACTACATACCTTGTTGTTGTAAATGTTCCTTGAAACCTTGTGAGCCTAGCACCCCAAGTGTGATGCCTCAAATGCTTCACACAACACCAAATGCTATGAAGTAAACTTGGAGAGAAATTATAACACTCTAAAAATCGGCTCTAGCCCTCTTATTTCTTATCTAACCGATTTTTGGGAGAACACATGAGCTTTATATAGTGTTGACACATCTAGGGTTACACCATGTAAACGCTAATGTGTCATGACTCTTCATTTCCATGACCCATGGGTTTGTAACTCCCATGGAGCCTCCATGGAGCATCCAATGGGTTTAACCCAACTTGATTATCCATGGAGCCTTTTTGCCCACTATATAAGTTATGGATGATTTACACAATCAACCCATATATTTAATTAGTTATCTTTTGATCATTTAATTAATTCTAAAATTAATTCTTGATCAAACTAATTAAATAATCTTATTAATATATTAGAACTTATAATACATTAATAACCACAAGTGTTATTTCTCTCATTTAGTCTATCCAATTGCATGGTGCGATGCAACCTAAATAGACCATGCCGGGTCGGGTCAAGTACATTCCAAAAATAGTTATGGACTTAGACACCTTATCCAACAAGTAGAAGCACTCTGCATCCTTTGGGTTGGAAGAGGAAGCAGCAGGACCAACTTTGGTTCCACTAGAAGAGGTACCATCATGGGACTTTCCCTTGTGGCTCTTTGAAGGAGCCTTCCTCTTCTTTCCTTTTCCTTGCCCAATAGCCAAGACAGAGGCAGTAGAAGTAGGAGTAGATGCAATAGATTTGCCTTTTAGACTACTCTTAGCAGTCCTTAGCAGGCCTTGAAGCTTGCTTAGAGTGACCTCCTCTTTGTTTTTATGATAAGTCATACGAAACTGATCATAATAGGGAGCCAAGGTGTGTAGAATGATATCAATGGCTAGCTCCTCATCGAAGTTGACACTCAACTTCAACAAGCGGTCCACGTATCTTTGCATTTTCTACATGTGGTCTGTGATGGATTCTCCATCTTTCATTTTGGTAGTGATCATCGCAGCGCTGATCTCGTACCTTTCCTGCCTAGCATTTTGAAGGAACCTTTCCATCAAATCTTGGTGCATCTCGTATGGGTAGTAGTCCTTATAGGAATTTTGGAGTTCAGCAGTCATTGTTGCGAGCATGATGCAATGAACCTTCGTAGCATCTCTCTCATGAGCCTCGTACGCAACAATTTCCTTGGGAGTAGCAGTGTTGTGGTCAATCTCCTTCAGCTCCTTGTCAAGAACATACTCTTTGACCTTGTAGCGGGTGACAATGCGAATGTTGAGGATCCAATCGCAAAAGTTAGACCCATCAAACATCACCCTCCCATACAAGTTCGTGAGTGAGAATGAGCCAGAAGCATTGTTGTTTGGAGTAAACATCTGAAAAAGAAAAGAGACAAAGTTTAGACTAGATAAGAATCCCCAATTTAACACCCAAATGAGAAATTAGGTCTAGGACCCAACACAATTATTTACAATTCAGAAGAGGGATGTCGTAAGACAATTAAGTTTTAGATGAATTGAAATTCCTAGATTCTTTTGAGATTCGTTAAACTTTTCAATGGCATGTTTAAATCTCGATATGCCCTTCAAGTTTGTGACTGGGATACCGAGGATCACAAACAAGGTGTGAATAACCATGCAAATGTACTTGGTACTCTCGATGTCATTTACCACTTAATCAATGTGCCGTTAACCACACATGCTCCATTGATCTATGATAAACATCGAGCTACCCTTTGCCACCCTTGCTAGTCCCAAATTAGTGTGTTGGTTATCCACACATGCTCTACTAACGACTTGGCAAGGTGTAAAGTGTAATTTCATGGAATAGCATCATTTTCACATTTTTCCTAAAGTAACTAAGATTGGGAATTTATAAAAACATTTAGTTACTTTGTAGATCATTATACTTATTAATGAGGAATTACTTTCCCTATCCTACTCGTTCGGCTCACGAACCTCCACTAGTCAAGAGTGCGTTGGGTAAGATTGGATACCCAATGGCGGTCATTTTACATGTCAGTTCCTTAAACACCCCTTACAGACCAACTTTGTGAATGAGACCTACTAATGGTAAGACTAGCTTATCTTATACATATATATAATTATAATCTTATAATATTATAAAAGTATCAGGGTTAAATTTTAAACTTGTAAAATTCTAGGGTTTAGAATTTAAATATTTCAAAATTAAAACTATTAATCAAAAATTTAAATTTCAAAACTTTAGGGAAATTTTTGAAACTTTTCAAAACCTTCTAGATCAAATTTCAAATAATTTAATTAATCAAATAATTTGTGATTATCTAAATTTGATCTAATTCATTTATGGCAAGATAATTTATATTAAATAATACAATTAATTTATTTCATCATATAAACAAGTAATTACTTATTATTTAACAATTACCTTCTAGTTGGATGAATATAATCAATACCATATTGAAAAAAATCGGATTTTATCATTTAAAAAGGTTTATGCTGATTATCCCAACCCAATTCTAGTCAAACTCCCGAAAAATCTACTAACAGACGAGTCGACTTGCTGAGTCACAGACTGGACTCGTCGAGTTCATCAGGCAGAGGCAAATTTTTTGACTTTCTCAGCTTTGAACAATATAGATATGCATCAAATACAGTAGAAAAACGACCTAGGATCTAATACCACTGTTGAGTTATGAGCAAAACATCAATCTTCTGGTGCACATGCAAACCCTAAAGCTTTGGATCTATGTTTTTCTAATTGAACATGCAATAATCATGCAAAGCTTGCAAACCCTAAATCTATCATATAGAAATCAAAATCAGCATAAATAAACATGTAAGAATGTTACCTTTCTATTGTAGCTTGAAGATCCTTGCCTTGAGAGCTTAGTATCACAAATGTAATACCTCTAATCGATCATAAACACCACAAGTAATTGGAGAACGTTAGAGAAAGAGAGGAGGAGGGATGAAATCATCTCTAGGATCCTTCTAGGGTTTCTGGTTGCTGAAAATATGATGCCAAGGGGGTCTTTATATAGTTGCAGAACTAGGGTTTCAGTCGAAGATCTAATCTGTTTGTTTAGGCTCTAAGCAGCTCATATGATCTTTCTAGAATACCCTAAGGACGAAATCTAGTGGGCTTCCACAAGGATTTCGGCCACCCCTATCCTTAGGGTTCCTTAGCCCATATTGCAATTATCACATAATTACAATATCAATCCCCTTAATTCAATTAACCTCTTTTGACCACAAAATTAATTCTTGACCGATGTTAATCAAATAATATGAATTCTCTTTTAATGTATTATTCATATAATATATTAATAAATCACATTTATCCTCTTTCTCCATTATTTATCCAGGCAAGTTGCTTTGGTGAAGGCAACCCAAAAGGACCATGACCGAATCCAACAGTCTCCCACTTGGATAAGTCTAATAAATATAAATGCAACACCACGACCGAAAAAGTTGATAAACTAATTACCGATGCTCGTTTGTTCATGGAGAAATTTCAAACCTCTTTGGAGTCCAACACAACGAAGGCTAGTGAAGTTATTTCTAGACTTTGCTCAACATTAATGTAACGCCTGGTTCCTAGTATGTATTTTAATAAAGAATTATTCATTTTTGCAAAGGGACTCGAGGAGTCGAAGGCCCCAGACTCGTCAAGTAGCAACGAATAAATGGACGCGGAACTTGAAGTCTACTCACCAGTCGAGAGGCCTCGACTCGACGAGTAGGGTTGCGAGAGTGAAACCCTAATTTCAGGGTTTGCACCCTATTTAATGATCTTAGCACCCCCATTATGGCCTCCCTCATCGCCTCTCATAGTCCAGAAAACCCTAATTTGTGATGTTGAGCTTTGTGAGTGTGTGTGAGTGAAAGAGAAGTGATTTCTTGGATTTTTCTTGAAGGAGGTAAAGTTAAAAGTGCTTGGTTGAAGGAAGGAGCTTTGGATCCAGAAGCAGAACTTCATTTACTGCTCATTTCCGCACATGAGATTCTTGGGATTTGTACTACGACATTATTACTATATTATGAGATGGTTTTGAGACATGCAATCTATGGTTTTTATGAAATGAATTAACTTGATGATGTTTTCTTATAAATTGTCTCTAAACCGCTATATCAAAAATGAAATTTTTGGTCTTGAATTTTGGGATGTTACAAGTTGGTATCAGAACCTCATTTTGAGGGATTCAGACACACCTTCAGGGGTGTCTGGACTCAAATCGAGGGTTTGAAATATTTTTACAAGAAAATATTTTTTCTAAAATTTAAAATAAATAGTTTTGATAAAGAACAAGGTGTGTAATGTATGCAATCGGCCGAGCTCAAGTATGTTTTCCCCAAGATACCCATACATGTTATGTTTGAAGGGTTTTGAGCATTCTAACACTCCTAAGGTGTTCATGAAACCCTAGAAACCTTGGATCTATGTTTGACTAAGATACATGCAAAATACTTTTTCCAAGGTTCATAATCTTATCTAGCATATATGATAACTTTAAACATAAAAGATGGCTATAATTAAATACCTTGTGGTTGATTTGATTCCTTGAAACCTTGAGAGCCTAGCACCCCAAGTGTGATGCCTCAAATGTTTCACACAACACCAAATGCTCTTGGAATAAACTTTGAGAGAAAATTTCACACTTAGAAATCAGCTTGACCTCTATTTTTCCACTAGTGTAACCGATTTTGGTGTGCATCATGTTCATTATATAGTGTGTTACAATTAGGGTTACACCATATAAACCCTAATGTGACATCACTCTTCATTTCCATGAACCATGGGTTTGTAACTCCCATGGAGCATCCTATGGACCTTAGCCCAACTTGATAATCCATGGAGCATCTAGCCCGCTATATAAGTATGGATGATTTACACAATCAACCCATACATTTAATTAGTCTCCTTTTGATCACTTAATTAATTCTATATTAATTCTTGATCAATACTAATTAAATAATATTATTAATATATTAGAACATATAATATATTGATAAACCATAAGTGTTATTTCTCTCATTTTAGTTTATCCAAATGCATGATGCCATGCAACCCAAATGGACCATGTCGGGTCGGGTCAAGTACATACCAGAAATAGTTATGGACTTAGACACCTTATCCAACAATGTTATGATTTGATATGATTATGAAAACTGCATGCTAGATTAGGGTTTAGGATCTGGGAAGGATGCCTTATATGCCTATTGTATGTGTATGAGAACTACATGCTAGATTAGGGCTAAGGATCTAGAAAGATTCCTTATATGCCTGCTTTATGTGCTAATTGAACTGCATGCTATAACTGAATAGTCAGTGATAAAATGACCTGAATAGGATATGCTTGTTTTTGTTACTCAATGCTCGAGTGCTACTTGCTTTGTGCTTTTAGGAGTTCTAGTAATCTTTAACTAACTAGTAAACGAATACGTTAAGTTACATATTGCGAGAACTAAATAATTTTAGAAGGTTAGGTCTAGCCCTATTTCACAACTCTTGTTTGAGTCCAACCGTTGTAGGGTAAGACCTCTCATTCGAAGAATTATCTGTTCTTAGTAATATGTAATGGTATTTGCGAGCTAGTTAGGTAAAGGTAGCATGGATTTCTTATGCAACTGATGGTGGAATGTAGGTCGGAGAGTTACCCTAGAGTAAGCCTAGGATGAGATTAGTGCAACAAGCAATAGTAGTAGAAGGGACTTGGTAAAGTCAAGGAAATCCCTAAGGAAAGTACGGATAGATATGGAAGGTAGTATGGGCCCGTACTACCGAGAGCATAGGATCCGTACTCGAGTCAAGGAGGGCCGAGATAGAACCATGAAACTTGTAGAATATGTGAGACCTCTCGAGGTTATGTATGACCCTGACAATTATGTGTTTTCTTTTAGAATGGTGGTGACACGTCACGGAGCAGGAGGTTCAGTGTGACAACCCGTAATTTCAAATCTTATAATAGTCAATTTTGGTCAACTAAAGTCAAACTTTTCCAATAAAAGTGAAACTTGTGCTTTGATGTAATCATAAGGTTAGATTAATAGCCTTTACATGTTAAAATCACTATGTTAAGAGTGTTGTAAAAATTTTGAAATTTAAAACACTTAAAATCAGAGGAGCCTCGCAGGAACCGAAAACCCTTCGCAACCGTAAACGTCTCGCAACCGAGAACCTCGTTCTCAGCTGTGAACTCGCTTCGGACCATAAACCTTCGGTTTACGGTCGTGAACTCCTTCGAACCGCACACTCTACTATATATATATATAATGAGAGAGAGAGAGAGAGTCTAGATCAAATAAGAAGGAAATTTTTGGTAGGAAGGAAAGAAGTTTTTTTCTACATATTTTTTTCGCGAACAAACAAAATGAATCATTAGATGATTCATTTGTAAGATGATTCACAAGAAAAATTCTCAAAAAACATCTCGATGATTTATTTATACAATGATTTTGTTGTTATTCACTAAAATTGTCACAAAAGTAAATTTTTTCTTAATTTATTTAAAAATGAATCATAAAGATGTTTTTTTGGGAATTTTTTCTTGTGAATCATCTTACAAATGAATCATCTAGTGTTTCATTTCTTTTGTTCGTCAAAAAAATATGTAGAAAAAAAATTTCTTACCTTCCTCTCAAAAAAAATTTCTTGTATATATATATATATATATATATATATATATATATATATATATATATATATATATATATATATATATATGGAAGTTTGACTGAAATATTCCTCACTTCTACACTTCTAGCCGAAAAATCAAGATTTCTCTCTCAAGATCTTCAACCAAAAACCCCTAGTTTTTCTCTCAACCATCATCCGAAGATCATTTGTTTCACCTTCGGATCTTACTAAGAACATCTACTGTTCTTTTTATTGGTCAAATACCCCTTATTTCGGGGTTTACAACCATAAACCCTTGAATCTCCTTGGTTTCACTGAGAACACCAAGATCACACACTTGAGTTTATAGCCGAAAACACTTGAATATTCAAGTGGCCGTGAACCATTTTCAGCTGTAAACACCGAAGCCAACCGTGAACTCCAAACAGTCACTTGATTTCGCTTCTATCACTTCTTTTGTAAGTATTACTTACATCCTAGGTTGTTTCCGTAACATCTTTGAGGTTATATTCACTAACTTCATGCCAATATATCGCTTGAATTGCTATTTAGGACTTGGTTTTGTCCTGGGAGCTAACTAGTGGAAACAATCATCCTACATCGAACACTCCATCGAATCATTCACTTAAGGTGAGTTCATACCCCTACAATTTACCTTTTTAATTGCTTTTAAGGGGGAATACAAGTAGAACACAATATAACTGTGTTAATCATTTACATGTGGAAACAAACAAACAAAAGGATTTCTTATGCTCAAATGTTGTTAAAATCACTTTAAAACTATTTTAAACTATTTTTAGATTTTTGTTTATATCAAAATCATATTCGTGTACATATTTATGTATAAGTATACTTTAACGGACTTAGGACTATTGATAAATACCGTAACTCCTGTTCCTTGTTCGGTTGTGGGCTTAGGGTAGGATCACTAGTCCGATTGTCGGTTAAATCATAGTTATACTTGATGGGTTTTGGTCATAAGACATCCTATGTGCTCATACAAACCCTAATGCTTGGATCTAGGTTTCTCTATTGTACATGATTTGAATCCAAGACATAAACCCTAATTGTAGCATATGGGAATCAATATTAACATATAATTAGGTTTATGATATTACCTTGATTGTTATGTAGCAATAACAATCCCAATTCCTCCTTGAATTGACTTTGGAAGGCTTAGAGTCACAAGTGTCACTCCTCTAATGGTTCACAAACACCATAAGCAAGAGGATGAAGAGGAGAGAGGTTAGAGGCTGGCAAAACTCGTGTGAAACCCTAGCAAGAAGCTTCTTCACGTTTTTGGTCCTTAAGGGATCTATATATAGTGAGGCTATTAGGGTTATCTGATGAGATTAAAACTTAATCTTGAAGATCGATTAGATCTCTAACAGGTAAAATAAAGATTAAACAGCAAGAACACGAAAACAATAAACAACCCAAGAACGAATCAAATGTGTCGAATGATTATAAAACAACCCTCAGAAGAGCTCGATCAAGAACATCAACTGTAGAGGGTTAAAAGGTTTACAGGAACGATGAAGAAAATCAAAGTTATCGTAATTCTCTATCTTGTATTTGTTGGATAAGGTGTCTAAGTCCATAACTTATTTGGTATATACTTGACCCGACCGGCATGGTCCATTTGGGTTGCATCTCATCCAAACTATTATGGATAATTTTATGAGAGTTATACACATATGTTTATTAATATATTATGAGTTATAATATATTAATATGAAGTTACGTTATTTAATTAGTTTTAGTCTTAAATTAATTATGGATTAATTTAGAGATTAAAAGGAATACTAATTAAATTATGGGCTATTTGTTTTATATAGTGTGGGCTAATACTCATTTGTTAATGGGCTAGGCTTATGTGGAAGTCCATGGATGATCCATGGAGCTTTTAACCCATGGATCCTTGGAATAGGAAAAGACATGGGTTATTAGGGTTTCACCCTAACCATGCATACTATATAAGCATGCTTATGGAGCATGAAAAAGTGCCTAAGATAGCCTAAGAGAAAGCTAGTGTTCTAGTGTGTGTGTGCATGTGTGTGGCCGAAAATACAAGAGTGTGTATACTCTCTCAAAGTTTTCCAAGAGTTTGTGGTGTTTGTGATTCCATTTGAGGCATTCACACTATTGGTGCTTGGCCCTCAAACTCCTAAGAACCCAACACAACAAAGGTATGTAATCTCTTCTAACTCTTTTATGTTGAAATGTTCCCCATGCCATGTTAGATAGGTTATAAACCTTGGAAAAGTATCCTTTTGCATGTATTTAGACAAACATAGATCCAAGGTTTATTAGGGTTGCATGCACACTTAGGAAGTGTTAGATTGCTCAAAACCCAATAGTGGTATCAGAGCCTACGCTTGCTTGTTTGATACTTGATGCAAAATAGTGAGAAAAGTCGAAATCGTTGCTGTCTGCATGCTAGACTCGCCGAGTCCATTGGGGGGACTCGCCGAGTCCAAGGCAAACTTCAACCTACTCGACGAGTCCGTTCGTGCACTCGGCGAGTAGGATCGAAAGAATGCAGAATCTCGACTTTTGCTGCTGGAAATGGACTGGAAACATTACCCTAAATTGTTTTGGTGTTGTAAAACTTATTTTAGTTGGTGTAATGGTTGTTCTAATCCATTTACAATAGCATATATCAAAAATCCATGATTTTATGTGTTCATATAATTCTTGAATTTTTGATGATCATGTTCATGTTCTTATGAATTTAGAAAAATGATAGGAATTATTTGCTGAATTGTTTAGAATTAATTCTTAATCATTTATGTGTTTTAATGGAGTCCATAATTTGTCCTCAAGTTATGGATTACCAAAGGTCACTTTCATTTAACATACACTTAAAACACATAAGTTACATGAAAATGAAGAGTCTTCATTTTTATGAACCTTTAATTCATAAGTTATGAAATGAAGAGTTTTGCAAAGTTACAAAACTTGTCCTCAAGTTTTGGAATTTGTAAAGTTTCACACACTTTAATAAACTTTAATTCCAAACCTTAGAGTTTTAATAGTTAAAATTCAACCCTTATACTATTTATAACATTAATGGTTAATTATTATATATATATGTATAAGAATAAGTCGTTTTACCGTTAGTAGGCCTCATTCACGAAGCCGGTCTATAAGGTGGGTATAAGGTTGTTGCCTATAAAATGGCGACTTAATGGGTGTATACTCTCACCCACCGCTTGCTTGATCGGTGGAGGGTCGTTAGCCGAACGGGTAGAACAACGACTTTAAATCCTCATTAAAAGTATAATGAATATTATAAAATAACTAAACTCTTTTAATTCCCAATCTTAGTTATTTTAGGAAAATGTGAACATGGTGCTAATCCATGGAATTCACACTTTGTACCTTACCAAGTCGTTAGTGGAGCGTGTGTGGTTAACCGGCACACTAATTAGACTAGTAAGGATCACGAAGGGTAACTTAATGTTGTCATAGATCAATGGAGCGTGTGTGGTTAACCGGCACATTGATTAGGTGATAATATTAAGAGTACCAAGTGAGTTAGCATGGTTATTCACACCTTGTTTTGTGATCGTCGGCATCCCAGTCACAAAACTTGAAGGGCACAATCGAGATTGAAACATGCCATTGAAAAGTTCAATGAATCTCAAAAGAATCTAGGAATTTCAAATCCAATTAAACCTAATTAATCATTTCGTTTTCATGGTGGAAATTGGTGAATCGTCATTCGCCTACCTTTCAAATATATTATTACTTAGATTACGGCATCCCTCTTCTAAGTGTAATATATTGTGATTGGATCCTAGCCTTAATATTACATTTGGGTGTCTTATTAAGGATCCTAAATATCTAATCTAAACTTACTTTCTTCTTTCAGATGTCTTCCAACACTAATGCTTCAGGCTCTAACCCAACTGGTTCTTTTTCTCTCATGAATCTTTGTGGGAGGGTCATCTTTGATGGTTCCAACTTCATGGATTGGATTAGGAACATCAGGATGGTTACTCGTTACGAGGACAAGGAATATGTCCTCGATAAGGAGTTAAAAGAACTTGATGAGTCTACTGCTACTCCTGAGGAGATCGCTGAATTCAGGACTCATGAGAGAGATGCTACTAAGGTGGCATGTATCATGATGGCCACGATGACAGCCGAGCTCCAAAAGTCATATGAAGATTTCTACCCTTTTGAGATGCACCAAGACTTGATGGAAAGGTACCATCAGAGTGCTCGTCAGGAGCGGTATGAAATAATCTCCTCCATAATAACTACCCGCATGAAGGACGGTGAATCCGTCACGGGCCACATGCAAAAGATGCAAAGGTATGTGGACCGTTTGCTGAAGCTGAATGTTAACATCCCCGAGGAGTTAGCAATTGACATCATTTTGCACTCCTTGCCTTCTTGTTATGACCATTTTCGAATGACATATCATATGAACAAGGAGGAAGTTACCCTCAGCAAGCTTCAAGGACTCTTGAAGACCGCTGAAACCGGTCTTAAGGGTAAAGCGGTTGTTACCTCTACTACTCCTACTCCAACTTCTACCCCTGTTTTAGCTATTGGGCAAGGCAAAGGGAAAAAGAGGAAACACCCTTCGAAGGGTACCAAGGGAAAGTCTCTTGAAGGCTCCTCATCCAAGACTAAGAACGGTTCTGTCACTCCTTCTGCCATTCCAAAGGATGCTGAATGCTTTTATTGCCATGAAAAGGCACACTGGAAGCGAAACTGCCCTAAGTACTTGCAGGATCTAAAGGATGGGAAAGTGAAACCCACCTATGCAGGTATTTACACTATATTGTCTAATTACTCAACATATTCTAACTCTTGGGTGCTTGATACAGGATGTGGTATTCACATATGTTCTGATTTGCAGGGCCTAAGAAGAAGTGAGGATGTGGAGCACGGGAAGATAAACTTAATCATGGGGAATAGGAAGGCTTCACCTGTTTCCAAGATTGGAGTTTATACTTTGTTGCTTAATAATGGGTTAAAATTAGATTTTAATAAATGTGTATACTCGTCTGAAATGGCGAGGAATATTATTTCTTTTCATGCTTTGTACAAACAAGGTTTTACCTTTTCGTTTGATAATGAATGTGGAGGTATTAATGCTTTCTTTAATAATGTGTTTTATTTTAAAGCATTACCTTGTGATGGCGTGTATGAAACTGTGTCGATTGTAGACAACTTAGGAAATAATGTGTTGTATATTGATTCTTCTACTAGCCTAGATAAAGCATCATTGTGGCATTGTCGTCTTGGACATGTAAACAAGAAACGCATAGACCAACTCCAAAAGAGTGGAGTCTTGGAATCATTTGACCTCAAATCAGATGATAGTTGTGAATCTTGTCTACTTGGAAAAATGACAAAATCACCCTTCACTGGAACTTGTGAGAGGGGTGAAGGTTTGTTGGACCTAATACATACTGATGTATGTGGGCCATTCAAAACCGCCACAAGGGACGCTAATCGGTATTATGTGACTTTTATTGATGATTATAGTAGATATGGGTATGTCTACTTGATCAAACACAAGTCCGAAACCTTTGAAAGGTTTAAGGAATTCAAACAGGAAGTAGAAAATCAATTGGGCAGGAACATTAAGATGCTTCGATCCGATCGAGGTGGTGAGTATCTTAGTACCGAGTTCCTTGACTATCTTAAGGAGTGTGGGATTGTCTCACAATTGACTCCTCCCAGGACACCACAGTTGAATGGTGTAGCTGAGAGGCGTAATCGTACCTTGTTGGACATGGTTCGCTCTATGATGAGTCGAGTTTCGTTACCAATCTCTTTTTGGGGGTATGCCTTAGAGACTGCCGCCCATATCCTTAATCTAGTCCCTACAAAGAAGGTTACCAAAACACCTCATGAGATGTGGACTGGGAAGGTTCCCAATTTGGACCACATCAAAATTTGGGGTTGCGAAGCCTTCGTGAGGCGTGA
The DNA here is from genome assembly GCF_002870075.4 of Lactuca sativa. NCBI lineage: Eukaryota > Viridiplantae > Streptophyta > Magnoliopsida > Asterales > Asteraceae > Lactuca > Lactuca sativa. The sequence goes on along the minus strand of NC_056623.2, from coordinate 186,220,922 downwards.
AACTCATGATAAGCTTGAACCCCGAAGTGAAAGGTGTATTTTCATCGGCTACCCACAGAAATCCTTCGGTTACCTTTTCTACAGACCCAGTGAGAATGTGGTCTTTGTAGCACGAAGAGGGATCTTTCGCGAGAAAGAATTTATAAGCCAAGGAGACAGTGGGAGGCAGATTGATCTTGAAGAAATTCAAGAATCAATTGGTGAAGGAACCTCAGACACTAGCAATCAACCTGAGGAAGAAACTCCTGTTGATCCAGCTGACGAGTCTGTACCTCCGAGACGTTCCACACGGGTTAGGAACACACCTTCGTTTTATTATGGTTTTCATATTACTACGGAAGGTGATACGTTTATTAGTGATAGTACACTAGTAAATTTGGACGAACCTAGCAGTGTTAAGGAAGCCATGGCAGGCCCGGAGTCTGCTAAATGGAAGGAGGCTATGGACAGCGAGATACAGTCCATGTATGACAATCAAGTTTGGAACTTGGTTGACAATGTACCAGGCCGTAAAACAGTCGGGTGCAAATGGATCTTCAAAAAGAAGACCGACATGGAAGGAAAAGTGCATACTTATAAGGCTCGACTGGTTGCGAAGGGTTTTACTCAAACTCAAGGTATTGATTATGATGAAACCTTCTCGCCGGTGGCCAAGATTAAGTCTATTAGGGTTATGTTAGCCATTGCAGCATTTCATGATTATGAAATATGGAAAATGGATGTCAAAACCGCTTTCCTTAATGGAAAGTTGGCTGAGGATGTGTACATGAATCAGCCAGAGGGTTTTGTCAATGCAGAGTACCCTAATAGAGTATGCAAGCTTAAGAAATCCATTTATGGATTAAAACAAGCATCTCGTAGCTGGAATCTTTGTTTTGATGAGAAGGTAAAAGAGTTTGGCTTCTTGAGAAGCGAAGATGAGTCTTGCGTGTATGTCAGAGCTAGTGGGAGTATAGTTAGCTTCTTGGTACTGTATGTGGATGACATACTACTCATAGGAAATGACATCCCAACCTTGCAGGAGGTTAAGTCCTGGCTTGGGAAGTGCTTTGCTATGAAGGACCTAGGGGAGGCTACCTATATCCTAGGGATAAGGATATTAAGAGAAAGGAGTAGAAGACTAATTGGACTTAGTCAGAGTATCTACTTGGATAAGGTGTTGAAAAGGTTCAACATGGAGAATTCCAAGAAAGGAGATTTACCGATCCAAAGCAATACCAAACTGAGTAAAACTCAGAGTCCGAGTACAGAGGCTGAGATAGCTGAGATGAGCCAATTACCATATGCTTCCGCAGTTGGCTCGATCATGTATGCTATGACTTGTACCCGTCCTGATGTGGCATTTGCTTTGAGCATGGTCAGCAGGTATCAGGGGAACCCTGGCAAGGCTCATTGGACCGCGGTAAAGAACATTCTCAAGTACCTGCGGAGGACTAAGGATTGGGTCCTTACCCTTGGTGGCAGTGATGACTTGAGAATATTAGGGTATAGTGATGCTGGTTTTCAGACTGATAGGGATAATTTCCGCTCTCAGTCGGGCTGGATCTTTACCTTAAATGGAGGGGCAATTTCTTGGAAGAGTTCCAAGCAGGAGACGGTGGCTGATTCGACTTGTGAATCAGAGTATATAGCAGCGAGTGAAGCAGCGAAGGAGGCGATATGGCTAAAGAACTTCATCGGAGACCTTGGAGTTGTACCAGCTATTAAGGAACCTATAGAAATTTTCTGTGACAACAATGCTGCGGTTATCTTAGCCAAGGAACCAAGAGATCATGGCAGATCCCGTCACATTGACAGAAAATATCACTTCATAAGGCACAAGATTGAAGAAGGACTCCTTGTGACAAGGAGGATATCGTCAGATGAGAATCCTGCAGATCCCCTTACGAAGGGACTGACGAGGGTTAAGCATTTTCAGCATGCGAGACGCATCGGGCTGAGGGACGATATTAGTTTTACAGATTAGATAGTTTTCCTGAAACTTGTAAAATGTAATCGACGTTTGATGATGAATAAAATTTGTGATTTATTTATGAGTAAAGTGTTACTATCATTGTCAATTATTTACTATTGTTTCAGTTTTGCATGTTTTGACTTCCAGAATAATTAATTTGTTCAAACCTCCACAATTGATCATACGTCGGAAGTAGGTATGAATCAAGATTGTCATGAATTGGGTTTGTAGATGTCTTAAAGGTGTTTAGGCATGGCAATGGTTGCTGCAACATTCATGAGTACTCATAAATTATGAGTATTGGTATAAACCCACGCTCACTTGTATCACTTCATGGAATTTATCTCGAGTGATCGTGAGACGATAACATCATATAAATCTTTAAACCTAGAGATATGAGTTGTTACCTATGAGTTGGTTGTGCATTGATTGCACGTAAACGCATCAGTAACTTGATGTTATAAAACGTGCCTTTGTGTACAATTCAATAAGTAGTAGAACAAGCATATCAGTCGAAGTTTATCTGTTCCTTCTAGAAATAGAAGCGATATCCGGGCCCCTCGATGATTTTGTGTTGACCCATATACCAGGCCTGGTCAGAACTAAACCGATGTGTTCAGTGAAGTTCTTCGTCAAACAAATCGGATAATCGAGAAACAACTGCTAGACAATAAGCAAGACATAGTTCCATGTGTTTGTCCGGCTGATATCATGAGAACAGAGGATTATGTGATCACTTATCTAAAATGGCGCTTCATAGTTCGACAGAGTCTTCATTGTTCGAGGGAGTTTTCGAGAGCTACGATTGTTGGTTGGTTCCTGAAGTTATAGGCAAATATAGTTATTAGACTTATCCAAGTGGGAGTCTGTTGGATAAGGTGTCTAAGTCCATAACTTATTTGGTATATACTTGACCCGACCGGCATGGTCCATTTGGGTTGCATCTCATCCAAACTATTATGGATAATTTTATGAGAGTTATACACATATGTTTATTAATATATTATGAGTTATAATATATTAATATGAAGTTACGTTATTTAATTAGTTTTAGTCTTAAATTAATTATGGATTAATTTAGAGATTAAAAGGAATACTAATTAAATTATGGGCTATTTGTTTTATATAGTGTGGGCTAATACTCATTTGTTAATGGGCTAGGCTTATGTGGAAGTCCATGGATGATCCATGGAGCTTTTAACCCATGGATCCTTGGAATAGGAAAAGACATGGGTTATTAGGGTTTCACCCTAACCATGCATACTATATAAGCATGCTTATGGAGCATGAAAAAGTGCCTAAGATAGCCTAAGAGAAAGCTAGTGTTCTAGTGTGTGTGTGCATGTGTGTGGCCGAAAATACAAGAGTGTGTATACTCTCTCAAAGTTTTCCAAGAGTTTGTGGTGTTTGTGATTCCATTTGAGGCATTCACACTATTGGTGCTTGGCCCTCAAACTCCTAAGAACCCAACACAACAAAGGTATGTAATCTCTTCTAACTCTTTTATGTTGAAATGTTCCCCATGCCATGTTAGATAGGTTATAAACCTTGGAAAAGTATCATTTTGCATGTATTTAGACAAACATAGATCCAAGGTTTATTAGGGTTGCATGCACACTTAGGAAGTGTTAGATTGCTCAAAACCCAACAGTATTCTAGATGGTTAACCTAATATGCATGCAAGCACATTATTTTAAAGTAAACCTAACAGGCTCACGGTTGGACAGGCCCAAACCAGAGTACAAAATAATTAAACAATTAACTGAGCCCAATGACACAATATTAAACAAATCTGCAATCCAAAAATCTCCCCTTTTGCGTCAATTGGAGCGAGATCTTCACTTCTTACTTGGGCCAGCAGCAGCAGCCGGTACCTTCTTCTTTACAGTCTGAAACAGACGAGAGATAAGAGCAAGTATCGTTTGTCTGAATATGATCTACCATTGAATCCTATCTTTGATGTATTTGATATCATCCGTTGCATTCTCTTTACACCGATGGATGATCCCCAGCACATGCTCAAGACAAGCAGTGGTATAAAGATGTTTATCCGCTAAGGCAAAGAGACATATCTGTCCTTCAGCCCTAGTGAACATGACCGAATTACGCTTTGGGTCAATCTTGCCCATCTTCATCTGGTTCAGATCACTGGCTGAGCCAATAGGAGATATCTTCGGTTTCTTCTTGAAGACAATGGCTACCTCCTGATCCATCAAGGCGACCTCCATGATATAGCATACTAACATCCTTTTGAGATGGTCTATAATCGGACCATATTCAGCTTCATTCGTCAAGAGGATGTTATGCAGAACAATCCAGTCATGGGGGTTGAGGTTCGGTAGATCTGCTAAAGATATGAGATGTTCGGTTCTTGCAGACCCTCGGATCACCCTGAACCGAACGTTGATGAATCTCCCCTCAGAATATGGCTTCAAAACCCGAACATTAACGATCTTCTGAGCGCTCCATGTTTGGTACTGTGGTTAAGTAGCCTTCAGATAGAAATCGATTAACTCCCGAACAACCTCAGGATTAGGATGAGGGACTTCAAAAATGCTGGAGAAGGCGTGGAAGATAAACGCCTTTCGGGTTAAGGGCATGACGAACTGCGAGTCGACAGAGTTGTAGCAGTCGAAGGAGATCACCAGTTCGAGCCATAGGATGCTCGGAGTATCTATAACCTCCTTAATCATTTTCTTCCGAGTCCAAGCAGGGAAAAGAGTCTTCCTGCTCTCGAGGAGATCGTGGGCTTCTTTCTTCTTGTGTTCGGCTTCTTCAGCTTCTCGCGCCACACGAATGTTGTCATTATCAACATTGCGACTATTTTTGCGTTTCAGCAAGTCAGCAATGGTTTCTTTATCATATTCATCTTCTTCCTCAGCTATCTTCTTTCCTTTATCCTTCACACCCGAACCCGAAGTTTGACCAGTAGGAGGAGGTTCGGTTGTGTGAGCAGCTTTTGAGGAAGGAGGTGGTTTCGATCCGGACTTCACTTCTCCCCCTTGTTTCGGAGTGGACACGAAACTAGGTAGCCCTTCTAATTTACAGAGCATGTCCAGGGCAGGAGCAAGTTTTTCTGCAAGGGTTCGCCTCACAGAGTGGTTGAGAATCGGATCGTGTGCTTCTAGGATGTTGGATATGGCAGAGTGTACATACGAAACACATGTCTTGATGACCTCCCGTTCGGATCGAAGAGCGTCAAATTGTTGCTGAGAGTTGGAAAGATGAGCGCTCTTGACCTTGAGGACGGTGGTTTTGCTTGCAAGGGCGTCCATCAGCGAGTTTTTTGCAGCGAGATCCTCTTGGAGTTTAGAGAGTCGCTCGTCAATGCAGGCACGAAGGGCCGAGTTGTCGTCACTAATTGATTGGAGAAGGGTAGCAAACGACTTCAACTCCGTGGAGACGAACGTGGCCAATTGTTGAATGATTGGTTCCAACGTTGTCTTTGTGGCATCGGCGCTCTCCTGTAAGGACTTTAACAGGGAAGAGGCGTCAGAGAATAGTTTATCGACTTTTTCGGTCGCAGCCTCACATGCTTTCGTCGAGGCGTCAATGGCGGCAGTGGCTGAAGCGACTGAAGCTTGCTGAGCCCGGGAAAAGGCATCAACGATCTTCTGAAGAGCAGCTTCAGAGAGACAGGATTGAGAATTGGAGGATGAAGCAATAAGCAGGTCAACCTTCTCATGCAGCTCCTTAAGATGTTTCTTCGTTACTGGAGCTTCCTCATCATCGTCGCTTTAGACCTGAAACAGACTGAAATAGACCGAATCAAATTGCATGTTCTCCCCGCCAAGGAAAGGGTTATCTCCGTCAGAGGCATGACCAGGAGATGGAGGTAATGGTGAAGCTGGTGGTGTAGTGGTGTGAGTGGGTTCAGGTTGAGTTTGAGAAGGGGTAGGTTCGGGTGATGTTTGAGTGGGAGTAGGGTCGGGTGGTTGTTGGGTTTCGGTTGTGTGTATGGGTTTGTTTACTGGTGGTGGTTCGGTTGCATCGGTATGAACCCCCGTATCAGATATGTTGGTTGTAAACTTTGCAGTAGCAGTTGTAGCATCGGTGAAAATGGGTGGTGGTATAGGGAAAGAGGTTTTAGGAATGTTGGTAGTGGGGATTATGGTGGGAACGGAAGTGGGAATTGGTTGAGTAGGAGAGGGGATTGGTGAGTTATGGATTTCCATGTCAGGAGTAGGTGATCTGGGTGGGGTGTTGCCTCTTGGAGGGGTGTTGCCTCTTTGAGAGCCGTCCGAATCCGAACTCTCACCCTCCGACTCGTCGGAAGAGGAAGCGATAATGAGCTTTCGCTTTGGTTTTGTGTTTCGCCTCTTCTGCTACGGGGACTGAGCAGGTTTAGTAGCCTTCCTCTATTTGGGAGAAGGGCCTTTAGCCCCTTTCGCCACTTGCTTTCCTTTTTCTGCCTTTTTTCCTCTTGAAACAGGCTTATCGGCATCATGTATAGACTTGAGCATCTCCTGTGTGAGCTCCCTCGGTCCAGACTGCTTGAACTCCTTGAGAGTCCGGATGATCCGGCTGTCAGATGGAACATCGCCGTACATGGTCTCCGGAATAGAGCCAATGAACGAGAACTTTGATGCATCTGAGACGATAATCTTCGTGGTATGAAAAGTAACGATCGAAGACATCGATGCACTGGCAGCAGTGGGGACATCAAATTTATCCATCGCCCATTTTGTGATGAGAGCCCAAAACCTTGCATACGACACCTCAGAATGTCGTGAAGAAGAAGAGAGGCTTTGGATGAGTTGTTGCCAGAGAACCAACCCATAATCGACGTTGATCCCGTTGTAGACACCGTACATGATCGACAGGAAGAGTCGACTAGAGCCATCGGATCCTGAGCTCCGTTCAGATAAACCTTTAAAAAGAACAGTGAACATACCGTTCCACTGTGGCGGCAAGCAAGACTTTTTAAATTCCGCGACGGAGGTGAGCACCTCTGTGTACCCCATGTTGTAAAACATACTGTAGATATGGCCAATCAGAATCGTCTACGGATTAACCCTGGAAGGGTCAGCAGCAAACCCTAGCAATGCGCCAAATCGTTGCTTTGAAATCGAGGTCTTGTGATCAGAAACCTCGAAGAAAACCCTATCGGCTGCTTTATCGTAATGTGCAGTCGCATACACCTGGGAGAGGAGCTCCATAGGCACATATTCAACCTTAGAAAGTGCAGGAGCCATCGGCGAGTACTTCAGGCACTCAATAATTGGGAACATGTAGGAATCGTACGCCTAAGGGGTTAAATCGATCACCAAACACTGTTGAGGGCGAATGGGAAGGATGTGGGAAGTAGCGTGAACTGACGATGATTCTGCCATTGTTAAAGTTGGAAAGAAGAAGATGAACAGTAAGGGTTTAAGAGAATTTTTGCTCTCTTGGGAATTCGGATGCAGTAAAGAGGTAAATGGGAGAGGAGACTGCCTTTTATAGTGGGTGTAAGGAGAGAGAAAAATCTGTTCAAATCTTCTATCGAAATACGAAAGGTTTTTCCGGAATGACAGATGCGTGACAGTTAAGGTATGCGATGATCACGCATGAAAGAGAGTGTCAGATTCCTTATAACACGCCGCCCAACAAGCGCCATTGCAGAAGAAACCGTTACAAATTCACACACGCCTGTTTGTGCCAGAGAAGAACCGCTTCATCTTCGCACACGCGTCCATAACGTCAATTAAAGAATGGGCGTTTCAAATTTGCATGCGTCCCTTTTTTTACCGCCGTTTGAAATTCAATCCGTTGATCTCCCACCTCAGTCAGCAACCCTTCATCTTATCTTTTGAATGGCATCTTTTGAATAAATCTCCAAAGTGGATTATTTTTTACCACAATTTGTAAATCACCTCCAATTCAGTAAAACAGCCTGTAATTATTAGTACCATAATTTTGGAAAATCAAAGATTTTCGTGCTAAGAGTGTAAAAAGAAAAGAAATAAAGCAACTCTTTTTAGGAATAAATGTGATGTCAATAATGACACGAAACAAATGATCCCGGGCACGAATCTCTTCCTTCAAGATCAAGAGAGACCTTAAAGTGTTGATATGGTTTCCCGTTGAATGACGATCAAACACTTATTAAGAAATGTTGAAAGGCTTCTTTTAATTAAGATACTTAAGGGTGGCTTTCGCTTTGAAGCAACAATTCTAATCTTGAAATAAGAAAGAAAGTGAACAAAGTACTTGTGAGACCGGTGTAGTCTGTTGAACAAGTAGGTAGGAATTAATTTTAAAGTGGCTTGGAAAATATGAAATCTCAACACAAAAAAAAATAAAACTGGATTCCAAGGGAAGAAATGTTATGGGGTTTAACAATTTCATAGGAATCACACAAAATAAATTTTGAGATTTCATCAAGGTACATCCGTCAATTCTTTGGTGAAAACTTGAGCAAATTAATTGTTCACCGTCAATTCAGATTTGGTGTTGAATTTTGGGTTTCAATCAGCTCGTAGTGGCACGAACCTAAGATCATAAACACAGTTGTTGTGTAACCATAAATCTCAGTGGTAATTTCTGAGAGTCTCAAGGGTTACATTGATGAAACGAATGTAATGGAGATGGTGTAAGAAAGTAAAGTACCTCAGCTGCAAAAAATATAAGGACCAAGCAGAAAACTCTTATCTCATATGAGAAGAGAGTGAGGTAGCTCACGATTAGAATAAATGTGGTAGCCTAATTAGGAAGACAAGGTTTGTGTATACCAGGTCATTAAGGCTATTATTCAAAATCTTACGAGGCTTGGAACACATACAGCAGCATGCTTCTAGGGACACTTAACTAATCCAGCAATTTTTATCCCCATAGACGAACGAACACACAAATAAAATAAAAAAAATATTTTTGGAGTTTTTGATATATAGAGAAAATAAATTAAATAAAAATAAAACCGAACCAGAGCGTTCGGTTGGTGTCGGTTGAGAAGAATTCTGAAAAAACGAACCCGAGCGTTCGGTTGGTTTCGGTTTTGAAAAATTTTGAAAAACCGAACCCGAGCGTTCGGTTGGTTTCGGTTTTGAAAATTTTTGGAAAACCGAACCCGAGCGTTCGGTTGGTTTCGTTTTTGAAAAATTTTGGAAAACCGAACCCGGGCGTTCGGTTGGTTTCGGTTTTGAAAAATTTTGGAAAACCGAACCCGAGCGTTCGGTAGGTTTCGGTTTTGAAAAATTTTGGAAAACCGAACCCGAGCGTTCGGTTGGTTTCGGTTTTGAAAAATTTTGGAAAAACGAACCCGAGCGTTCGCTTGGTTTCGGTTTTGAAAAATTTTGGAAAACCGAACCCGAACCTTCGGTAGGTTTCGGTTTTGAAAAATTTTTAGAAGCCAAGGAATTTTGACATTCAAGTAGGTAATACTTTAGACGAATAGATAAACAACTTTGTACAAGAAATTTACAACCAAGAAAACTACCTTTGAAATGATGAGCGAGTGCAGATGATGCAACCGAACCTGAACGTTCGGTCAATTTCGCTTCTTACGATTGAGGTTGAGAGGTAGTTTGGGGTACTGACTCTGATTCCATCATACCTAGCCCTTGTAATATTTTGTTGAATGATCCTTCAGGAAGAGCTTTGGTAAAGACATCAGCCAGTTGATCAGTGGTTCTAACAAAGTGTACTTCGATGTTTCCATCTTCCACATGATCTTTGATGAAGTGATACCTCAGTGCTATGTGTTTGGTTTTGGAGTGTTGCACTGGGTTATGACAGATCTTAATTGCACTTTCAGAGTCGCAATATAGTGGGATCTTTTTCATATTGAGTCCATAGTCTCTGAGTTGACTCTGGATCCAAATCACTTGAGAGGTGCAGGATGCAGCTGCTATGTATTCAACTTTGGCAATAGACAAAGACACGCACGTTTGTTTCTTTGATTGCCAGCTAACCAACTTCCCGTCAAGGAATTGGCAGCCACCAGTGGTGCTTTTCCTGTCAAGTCCACAACCTCCAAGGTCTGCATCTGAGTAGGCTTGAACGAAGAAGCCTGAGTTGGAAGAATACCATAGACCTAGAGAGGTGGTTCGCTTGAGATAGCGTAGAATGTTCTTCACTGCAAGCATGTGAGGTTCGCGTGGGTTTGCCTGAAATCGAGCACAGTAACACACAGAAAACATGATGTCAGGCCTGCTAGCAGTGAGATACATCAGTGAGCCTATCATTTGTCGATAGAGCGTGATATCAACAGCCGGTTTGTCCAGGGATGGGGTGAGCTTGGTGCCGAATGCCATTGGGACTTTGACTTTGGAGTCTCCCATCATACCAAACTTTGCTAGGAGAGTCTTCGTGTAAGCTTCCTGATTGATAAAGATGCCTTCGGGTCCATGTCTAATATTTAAGCCAAGGAAAAAGTTAATAGGACCCATTGAGCTCATTTCAAATTTAGTTTCCATCAGCTTTCTGAATTCAGCTGTTAGGCTGGGATTCGTTGAGCCAAAGATGATATCATCGACATAAATTTGAACGATCATAAGGTGGTTACCTTCCTTTTTGCGAAAGAAGGTTGGGTCAACCGAACCTTGTTTGAATTTAGACATCTTTAAGAATTTAGTTAGCGTTTCATACCAGGCTCTCGGAGCTTGTTTCAATCCGTATACAGCTTTATCCAGAATGTAGCAATGATTTGGATATTTTTCGTTCACGAACCCAGGAGGTTGCTCCACATACACTGTTTCTTCGAGTTCTCCATTAAGAAATGCACACTTTACGTCCATTTGGAAAACTTCAAAGTTTTTGTGGGCAGCATAGGCAAGGAATATTCTGACGGATTCAAGCCTAGCTACAGGAGCGAAAGTTTCTTCATAATCAATCCCTCCTCTTGACAATATCCTTTGACTACTAGACAAGCTTTGTTCCTTATGACGTTTCCTTCCTTGTCCATTTTGTTCCTAAAGACCCATTTGAGACCAACAACCGAGGCTCCTGGAGGAGTTGGAATGAGGCGCCAGACTTTGTTCCTTTCAAATTCGTTCAGTTCGTCTTGCATTGCCTGAACCCAATCGGAGTGATCAAGAGCAGTGTTAACTGTCTTTGGTTCAACTTTTGATACAAATGAGTTAAACATGCAAAATTCAACTTTGGAAAATAAGGATGTTTGTTTTGCCTTGAGTTGTGATTGGGTCAGAACCTTTTCAGATACATCACCAACAACTTGAGAAATAGGATGATCCCTGGTCCATTTGGTGAGAGGAGGGTAGTTTGGATCAAAGGTTGGAGCTAATTCAGCATTTATCATTTCTTCTGGTTCAGACTGGCTTTCATAGTCGTAAGACATGTCAGCATGCTCCCCCTCGATAGATGAGCTTTCAGGAATGTTTTGAGCTTCAGTGGTTTCTTGAGGTGTGGAGCTTTCAGGCGTTGATGCACCTTCGGATGGTGTGGCACTTTCGGTTGGCAAAGTGCTTGGCTCCCCCTCAACTTGTGAGGTCGGCTGAGTTGACGATGGTTGATCCTCCCCCCTCGACTGAAGTATTATGTGATGGAGGTTCATCAGAGCTTGATTCTCCTTCATTCATTCTTCTTGCAGCGTCTTCAACAACTTGCTTCATGTGATCTACCTTGTTGTCTGCTGCGCCTGCTTCTGATAGAGTGGCTTTCTCTGGTTCATCAAAGAGCTCCATGAACTTCTCGAATAGATTAGCGATCGAGACTGTGACTTGGCCAGTTTGAGGAAAGATTTCCCCAGCTGTGTCTTCATTGGCCTTTAGCTTTTTGACATAGCTATCATCAAAAGTCACGTAGTAAGTTTCTTCGATTTTCCTCGAACGTCTGTTTAATACCCTATACGCCTTAGAAGTGAGAGAATATCCCAGAAATATCCCTTCGTCGGCTTTGACATCGAACTTGTTTCGGTGTTCTTTGGAATTGAAAATGAAACACCTAGAACCGAACACATGGAAAAACTTCACATTGGGCTTCCTGTTGTTGAGAATCTCATAAGGAGTGAGCGAGAATCGCTTGTTGAGATATGACCTGTTCTATGTAAAACAAGCAGCAGAAATAACATCAGCCCAAAAATAAAGAGGTAAGGAAGCGAAACTTAGGATGGTTCATGCAGCTTCACACAAAGATCGGTTTCGTCTTTCAACAATTCCGTTCTGTTGAGGTGTGTAGGGAGCTGAGAAGTTATGACTTATTCCCTTTTCTGTCAGGAATTCTTCAAATTCTCTATTTTTGAATTCCAGACCATTGTCGCTCCTGATGTTGCGAACAACCTTCTTCAGCTGCACTTCACCCTGCTTGATAAACACCTTTAGCTTGTGAGTCGCTTCAGATTTATGCTTTAGAAAGAACACCCATGTAAAACGCGAAAAGTCATCAACAATAACAAGAATATACTTGCTACCACCGATGCTTTCGATAGATGAAGGACCACACAAATCAACATGAAGTAATTCAAGTGGTTCAACAACTTTAGTGTTTATTATAGATGGATGACTTTGACGACTCTGCTTTCCCATTTCGCATGCAGCACACAAATGATCTCTATCAAACTTGAGCAGTGGGAGACCTCGAACATGACCTCCAGTGACAAGTTTGTTGATGTCTTTAAAGTTAAGATGAGAAAGCCTTCGGTGCCACAGCCAGCTTTCGTCAGATTGCGCTTTTGATAACAAGCCGATAGCTGGGTTTCCTTTGATGGGTTTGAGGTTTAGAGGAAACATTTCACCTTTGCGTTCAGATTTGAGAATAAATCTTTTCATCTTCTTCTCAATTATTTCAGAACCCTCATCATCGAACGAGACTTTGAGACCGGTACCTCCAACAAGCTGAGATACACTGATGAGGTTGTGTTGTAGCCCTTCCACGTATGCAACCTTCCTTATCGTGAAATCACCGTTAGTAATCATTCCATATCCTTTTATGGTGCCGAAGGAGTTGTTCCCGAACTTGACGTTTCCACCATTTGAAAGAGACCTGTATTCCCTTAGTTCTTCTTTCCTCCCTGTCATGTGACGCGAGCAGCCACTATCAATGTACCATTCTTTGTCAAACTGCTCGTCACTAATAACCTGCAAAATTAAGCAGATTTAGGAACCCAAAGTTTCTTGGGTCCTCGTGAGCCTTTCACAGGAACAGGTTTAGTAAGAGAGATGTCAACAAGATATGTTCGTTTGATTAGTGTTGTTTCATCTTTCTTTTTGATGGGAAAAACTTTGATTTTATTAGGATTAGGTACATTCGGTTTAGACTCAGATTTAGACACCGAAACCTTCTATTTCCCTTTTTGTTCAACTGAAGATTGAGATTTTCGAGAAGGAACATAATGGAATTCAGAAAGAGGTGGAGAATAATTGGAAGAATTAGAAGAAGTAGATGAGTGAGATTGAGAGTGCTTAGATTGAGATGACTTCTTGGCTGGAGACTCTAGGTGACCCTTTTGCTTTTGATCATTTGTGGAACTGACCTTAGAGCTTTGATCTCTTTTGATTTCTGAACCGAACATTTGCTTTCGGTTGGTGTAGTTCTCTGAACCGAACTTCTGCTTTCGGTTGTTGTGGCTCTCGTGCATTTCAACAGGATTTTTCTCATACTTCAGGTTCTTGCCTTGATGAGAGAAATAAGCATTCTGGGATTGCCAGAACTGTTTTCTTTCAGAGAGATTCTTCCTGTATCTCTGATTCCTTTGACGTTTCTGATTTCTCATCTGCTTCGGTTGATGATGGATATTAGCTTTCGGTTTCGGTTTTTCTATGGCTGGTTCACTCTGAACTGAGGAAGTTTTACTTGAAGTAGTGACTTCTTTTGCTAGAATTCCTTTTTCTTGAGGAATGTCTTTCGTACCGCTTGTGCTTGGCACATCGAAGTTATCAGGTTTATTCAAGGGTTCTGGTACGTATCTCCCTTTGCTTTTCCATGAGGTCCTTTCAGACAAACCTACTGTTTCATCAGCATTATCGATTGGTGCTGACCAGAAGAACTCATCGCAGCCATCAGCATTGTCTTCGTTTACAATAGCTGTGAGTTCAGCAGTCTGATGTTCGGTTACGCCTGTGACCTTGTATACCTGATTTGGAGTGGTTCTTGTTGGGTTTTGAGCATTCTAACACTCCTAAGTGTACATGCAACCCTAAATACCTTGGATCTATGTTTTCTCTATATACATGCAAATAAGAACTTCCAAGGTATTATCCTAATCTAGCATACAAAACAATGACTATAGCAAGATAGAATACATACCTCTTTGGTGTAGAATGTCTTCATGAAGCTTGAGTACCTAGTACCCCAAGTGTGACACCTCAAATGGAATCACAATCATCAAAACACTTAGAATAGCTTGAGAGAATTCTGCACTCATCAAAATCGGATAGCCCTTTCTTTACACACACTAGTGGCCGATTTTGGTCAAGAATAAGATGCTTATATAGTTAGGGTTACACCATGTAAACCCTAATTGACATGGCCTTTCATTTCCATGATCCATGGGTACAAATACACCATGGAGCATCCATGGACCATCCTATGGGTTTTAGACCAACTTGATTATCCATGGAGCATTAGCCCACTATACAAGTATGGATGATTTACACAATCAACCCATATATTTAATTAGTCTTCTTTTGATCACTTAATTAATCCTAGATTAATTCTTGATCAATACTAATTAAATAATCTCATTATTCTTATTATTAATATACTAGAACTTATAATATATTAATAACCATAAGTGTCTTATTTCTCTCATTATAGTCTATCCAAGTGCATGATGGTATGCAACCCAAATGGACAATGTCGGGTCGGGTCGAGTCTTACCAATTATAGTTATGGACTTAGACATTAATCCAACAGTCTCCCACTTGGATAAGTCTAAAACTATTATTGCGTATGACTTCAGGAACCAACTGGCAATCGTAGCTCTCAAAAGCTTCTGTCGAACTCTGACCTTTGTCAATGACTTGTCCATTAGATAAGGGATCATATATTCCTCCATTCTAGATATCATATGGACTGAGACATGGATTATAATCATTCTCTCTATCCATTTGTTGTTTCCCGATTTCCGATTTATGACGACTGACTAATTGAACAAATCAAATCAGTCCTGGCCCGACCGAGCACTTCCATTTGTCATCATCAAATCATCGAGGGGCCCACAGATATCGCTTTTATCCCGAAGGTAAAAGGAACGGATAAACTTCGACTCATATGGCTTGTTCTACTACTTGTTGAATCATACACAAAGGCACGTTTTATAGCACAGAGTTACCAAATGCGGTTTCGTGCAATCAATGTACTATCAACTCATAGTAACAACTCATATCTCTAGGTTTGAAGAATATAAGATATTATCGTCTCATGATCACTCGTGATAAAATCCATGAAGTGATTCCAATGAGCGCGGGTTGAATCCAATACTCAGAACTTATGAGCACTCATGATTGTTGTAGCCTTGTCCAACACCTTAGACCTCTACAACCCATCATGACAGTCTTAATTCATATCTACTTCCAACATATGACCGACTGTGGATGGTTTGAATAACTTAGTCATTCCAGAAGAATAACCCAGTTTATTCGGGAAGTCAAAACATGCAAAGTGAAACACAATAATAATCGAATCCAATATGGTCTCAGAACTTATGAATATAAATAAAACACCTTTTATTTATCACCATATGATTACACATTATTCATTGTATACTGTTTCAACTATCAACTTTATTCTTGAATTTAACACAATAGTTGTCCCATGCTCCAAGCATGTACACTATGTTTTCTAAACACTAGTCATGCCATACACCAAGTATGCATACTATGTTTGTCTATGATCTTTACTTTGTGAACTAGATCCATTGAACATAACTTCAATGATTCTCTTTTCACACTCCCAAATCCTTACTGCAAATGCAAGAATTCCAAATTCATGCCATTTACTGAAATCTGTTAGATTCTAAACTTATATGCATTGATCCTCTTGTAATGATTATGCACAAAGTCATAAAGACTTGACAACAAACATTACAGAGTATTCCAAAGGGGATTATCTCCTTGGAAACATCCTTCTTGCATTAAGTTTCCTTAATCTTACACAGATTGAAAATTCTAACTTTGAAACATTTCCAGATTCCATTTTGACTGTCACTTCTAAACAAGAGTTGCCTCCTTACAGATTATGTCAATATGGTCCTTTCAGAATTATCACTATACTTCCAACTGTCCTTGAGCAACCAATCTTTAGTAAACCTTAGATTGTCCTCGACAATTGTTTAATCCTTTTAGTCATAACCAGTTCTAAACCTTTTCCCTTCTTAACGCCCCAGGCATTTGGAAAATTTTAGAACGGATGAATATAGCACATGTAATCGATCCTATATCCGAAGCATATGGGACACGATTCATGATGTCTCACATAAAGACTAAACCAGTCTTTTGCTATAACATTTCCATTTCTGTTTGCCAAGTTCTCATAATTCAGATTATGAAAAGGGATGCCGTAATCATAATCGAATTTTTGAACGCAAATAATGGACCCATATACAGAATTTCCATGAAATTCATATATATCCTTGACTAAATGATTAAAACCTCACGATCTAAGCTTATAGATTTGAGGTGAAGTATAATTTCCTCTCCCTTAATTATAGCAAAACAACTTTTTCCCAATTGAAACTTTTGTTTTCTATAATTAACATTGCTAACTTGCAATACTTATCATAATTATCATGCTCCCACTAACATGATGATTATTAGCATAACACTTATGCTCCCACTAGCTTTGACATGTTCTCAGAAATCACCTGGACTTCTAGAAATCAATACTCCATTGACTTTCTTACCAAAGTTCAGATTTCTGATGCTAGATTGTTTTGATAAAACTTTATCAAAATCATACACCTTCCCTTAGATAGCACACTTGTGAGTCTAAACAATTATGAAGAGGTATCCCGTAATCATAATGGTTAGACCTTTTTGCCACTTCTCACAAGTCCATATTAGTGTGCCGGTTAACCACACGCGCTCCACTAACGACTTTAAGAATGCAAATATCACAATAGCTATCTAGCTAAAATCTACTTAGTGAAAGTGTTTCCTCACCATCATTTTCATGAATCGGAGAGAAACCTTATGACACTTAGAGTTACTAGTGTATGTGTTCTTATCCATGTGAATGGTCAAAATCATAGTCACAAGACAAGGATAATGACAAATCCAAAACCATATGGATTGAACTCAATCTTAACTTCTTGCCACCTGGCAGCTCAAGGGCCTGCCATTGCTTCCAAGTTGTTGTGCAACAAATTGAGAACTCTAAGAACTCATATGCAAAGCCAACTTTAACTGGAATGGGCACAGAATATGTCAACACGATAGGTTATAAACCTCAAGTCGTGTGTTAGTGAAGAAATTCAGGTTTTATTCTTGATTAGTTCCTGAGACTTTCAAGACCTTTAAGACTCCCACTGTCCTCTTGAC
Source organism: Lactuca sativa (assembly GCF_002870075.4). Lineage (NCBI taxonomy): Eukaryota > Viridiplantae > Streptophyta > Magnoliopsida > Asterales > Asteraceae > Lactuca > Lactuca sativa. The sequence continues at coordinate 186,203,552 of NC_056623.2, read as the reverse complement.
ATATAAGACTCGCTTGTCAAACATCCAAGAGACAGTGTGGATTCTAATCAAGATAAACACTTCACACAATTGGCCTAAGTTGGTCTTTGTTTTATCCAAAACATCACAACTTACCAATCTCAAATGTACAAGAGTAGAAAACTTTTACTCTTACATTTGACAAGTGTTTTAAACCTTCTTTAAGACATGTCACTCAAATTACAATCTTGGAGTATGACTCTAAGACTTGTATTGGAACGAAGTATGACTCATCTTCTTGATTTAACCACTTCAACAATTCAAGATCCCTCTTCTTAGTCATAAGAATGCACTAAGATTTCCTTAGAGAACTAATTGTGCTATGGTTTCTTAATCATTAAGATGATCACAAAAACTGATACTAAAGTACTCTCCCATCTTTTCAGATTTGAGAAACTTTTATCCTTCTGCCTAATTTGATTCTTCTTATTCGCTCTTTTGTGGTGGACTTAATCAGTGCACAAGAATGTGTACTCGATCCCTAAGTCCTTTACGTGACTCACACATCCATGTGAACAAGTAATTAGTCTTAATTTTCCAAAACTTGAAAGTTCTCATTCATCATGCTATACAACTTGCATGATTCCAAGTTCCGGTCCAATTGAAACTTGGGTGATGAGAATCTTTCCTTATTTGGTAAATCTAGACATTACCACAAATAAAAGAATCAATTTCATATTTCCACTCTTTCTCTTAATGGAATCATATAAGCAACATTTTTCCTCAAATGCCATTGTAAGGATATTTTAAAATAAATAAAATCAAAAATTTCTTTTTTTTTTATTTTAAAACTTTGCGGAAAAACTTATCCTTACAATCCATATGAAAACTTGTTGTTATCTATTCCTAAGCAATATCTCATAACTCCTGAGAAGTAACTCAAGAATCCGATCTTCAAACTACGCGATAGAAATCCATCTACGCCATCAGATTCAGCATATTCTTTCTTTAAGTTTCTCCACTTTTCTTTGATTCTTAAAACATCACCATGTGACCCAGTCACATCATGTATCAAGAATCTCAGAATAGAAACTTAGCAGAGTTAGATAGTGGACTTTACCTGAAGTAGAGTCAAACTTATTGACTTTAACATCCTTAGGTAAATTTTGGCAGCTTCGCAACCAATGCCCTTCCTTTGGCAATATAAACATATGGACCCTTTGATAATGGTACACGAGACTATCACAGACTTAGCTTTTCTCTTTACCATTTGGTCAACCGAGTTGACTATGGCCGATCCCTTTCCATTGGGAAGAGAATGCTTTACTAGATATCCAATGTCATCATTGTCAATGTCCATAAAGTTTTAGGAAGTTGATCTTAGCAAATAGATAAGATCATTAAGGGTCTTGTCATAGTCTGTTTCATAGGTGTTCCAAAAGAACTCACTATATGACTTAGAAAGTAGTTGAACCACCAACTTTCTCAAGACTTTGACACCCAACTCTCCCGGCTTGTCAATATGTGAGTACATCTCCAAGATGTGACCACACCTAGACCTTGCCTTGCCAATAGGGTCTGAGTGACCTTAAACTTTTCAAGAACTTGTGGGTTGGGGAGAATAATTGGAGGAGGAGAAAGAAGTATGATATCCATGGGACATCATCTTCATTAGGAAACCTTGTTTCAAGAGATTTGGGAAGATCATAAATGTCTTAACCAGACTAGTTTTGGGAGATATTCAAGATAGCTGATCTTAAGTCCTTAATATGACACCCAATATGAAATATTAAGGCTAGGACCCAACAAACTATTTTATAACTTAGAAGAGGGATGCCGTAATCCAAGCTATAAAATATTTGAAGGTAGGTGAATGACGATTCACCAATTTCCACCAAGATAAACGAAATGTATTATTAGGTTTTAATTGGTTTTGAAACTCCTAGATCTTTGAGATTCATTGAACTTTTCAAAGGCATGTTTCAATCTCGAGTGTGCCCTTCAGGTTTTGTGACTGGGATGCCGAGGATCACAAAACAAGGTGTGAAGTAACCATGCAAATCACTTGGTACCGTTAATAAATTACCCCTCAATCGATGTGCCGGTTAACCACACACGCTCCATCAATACTATGATAAATATTAAGTCACCCTTTACCTACCTTGTTAAGTCCAAGTTAGTGTGCCGGTTAACCACACACGCTCCACTAACGACTTTGACAAAGTGTAAAGTGTAATTTCATGGATTAGCACCTTATTCACATTTTCCTAAGTAACTAAGATTGTGTATTATTAAGAGTTTAGTTACTTAATATTTTCATTAATACTTTTAATGAAGGAAGAATTCTAGTCCTGTCAAACCCGTTCGGCTAACGACCCTCCACCGGTCAAGCAAGCGGTGGGTGAGAGTGGACACCCATTAAGTTGCCATTTTATAGGCAACAGCCTTATACCCACCTTATAGACCGGCTTCGTGAATGAGGCGTACTAGCGGTAAGACTGACTTTACTCTTATACATATATATATATATATATTATTAACTTATAATATTATAAAGTATAAGGGTTGAATTTTAACTTTTAAAATTCTAAGGGCTAACTTGGAATTAAAGTATTCATACTTGAAAACTTTTTCAAATTCCAAAACTTGAGGGCAAGTTTTGAAACTATTCAAAACTAATTAATTCCATAACTTATGTGTTTAAAGTAGTTTTAATCCAAAAACTCTTCAAGTTCCATAACTTGAGGACAAGTTATGGAAGACTTTAAACTAATAAAAGAACTAACTTTTTCTTTATTTTATAACTTATGGATTTAATTATGGTTACATATTTTTCTTTAATGAAGTGACTCTTGAACTTCCATAACTTGAGGACAAGTTATGGAGTCATAAAAAGTTATTCAATGACACAAGACTCTTCATTTTGTAACCATTGCCAACTATTATGAGTTTTATGAGTCTTTAATGTGACTCTTCATGTAACTTGAGGACAAGTTACACAAACACATTTTATACTCAACTCTTAGATTAAAATGGATTGAAAACAACTATTTCACTCAACATTTCTATTAATCTAAGCAACTCATAAGAACAAGATAATTCAAATCAAACTTTTTCATGTAATTAGTCTAAACCTTAAACTAATACAAAACATGAATCTATTGACAATTATCTTTGAAAATGGATTAGCATGAACATTACCACATCAAAAGCAAGTTTATAAGTTCAAAAACAACTTAGGGTAATGTTCCTAGTCCATTTCTAGCCAAAAAACTCGAAAATATGTTGTCTGGGGCTCCTACTCGGCGAGTGGCATCAACCTACTCGGCGAGTAGGATGATTTTACTCATGTACTCGGCGAGTTCATTAGTGGACTCGGCGAGTACAATGCCCAGAAAGCCAGAAAATCGAGTTTTTCAGCATTTTTCAGCAATTTGCATCAAGTATAAGAGAAAGCAAGCCTAGGCTCTGATACCACTGTTGGGTTTTGAGCATTCTAACACTCCTAAGTGTACATGCAACCCTAAATACCTTGGATCTATGTTTTCTCTATTATACATGCAAATAAGAACTTCCAAGGTATTATCCTAATCTAGCATACAAAACAATGACTATAGCAAGATAGAATACATACCTCTTTGGTGTAGAATGTCTTCATGAAGCTTGAGTACCTAGTGCCCCAAGTGTGACACCTCAAATGGAATCACAATCATCAAAACACTTAGAATAGCTTGAGAGAATTCTGCACTCATCAAAATCGGCTAGCCCTTTCTTTACACACACTAGTGGCCGATTTTGGTCAAGAATAAGATGCTTATATAGTTAGGGTTACACCATGTAAACCCTAATTGACATGGCCTTTCATTTCCATGATCCATGGGTACAAATACACCATGGAGCATCCATGGACCATCCTATGGGTTTTAGCCCAACTTGATTATCCATGGAGCATTAGCCCACTATACAAGTATGGATGATTTACACAATCAACCCATATATTTAATTAGTCTTCTTTTGATCACTTAACTAATCCTAGATTAATTCTTGATCAATACTAATTAAATAATCTCATTATTCTTATTATTAATATACTAGAACTTATAATATATTAATAACCATAAGTGTCTTATTTCTCTCATTATAGTCTATCCAAGTGCATGATGGTATGCAACCCAAATGGACCATGCCGGGTCGGGTCAAGTCTTACCAATTATAGTTATGGACTTAGACATTAATCCAACAGTTCTAACCTTTGATATACAACGGCTTTTTCTGCTAAGATCGGGGACTTTTGTTGGGACAATCGAGCGAACTCCACTGAATTTTCTGAAATTAGATTCTTGTGGTTTTCAGGTTCGCTTTTCACAAATTCTGAGCAGTCAACCGTGTCCTCTACAGAAATTTCACTCATCTTGTCATCCTCATTAAGCTCAGATGCATTTTCAACATCAATTTTGTTTTCTGAGCTCAAGTTGGAGTTTAAAGAGTCAAATTTTTGTATGCTTTCGGTTCTCAGTTTAAGTCTATCATTTTCATCCAAAAGGTTTTTAAGCATGTCCTTATGGTCCTTGGATTTAATGAATGATTCTATTTTGTCCAGTCCATACATATAGGTCGGATTGACGTCATCAGATGATATCACACTCTCACAATTGTAAGCTTCAGCATCAATTTCATCCTCCTTAAACTCAAGGAAGGGCAAAATCATGCGATGAATCTTTTGTCCTATTTCACAATCCAAGTGAAGCTGAGTAATATTAGTGTAAAGACGTTTAGCAATCAAACAGAAAACATTTCGTTGTTTCAAAAGCTTTAAATTGTCTCTTTGCAAATAAATGTTTTCATCTTTTATTTTGACTAATTCTGACTCCTTCAATTCGATCCACATGCGCCGTTCCTCACTCTTCGAAGACACCCTGCTTAATTGATCAGTTGGGTTAGAATTGGTGACTCGAGTTTGAGTTAAACTACTATCTAGATGAGAAATTCTTGAATTAATGCTTTTTAGTTCTTTTTCATATGAGCATTGTGGGACTTTAAATGAAACAAACACCGATTGTACCTTTTTGATGAGTTCATCGAGCTGGTTGAACTGCACGCTGAGCGGTTTGGCTGTAAAGCACATATCCTGCTGCTCCTTCGGTTCATTGCTTCCACCATCAGTGTTGTATCCCCTCATCTGAGATACGTCAGACACCATCAAGCATGTTCCTCCATTGTTTTCCTCTTTTGCCACACAATCCTTTCCATGAGAGGGCTTCCTCACTTCATCGTCTTCAGAATCGGTTGACCAAACCTCCACGCCACCGAACTCGTCATCAACAACCGAACCCTGCACAATTAGAGCATTCATAGAAGGGTTAGCGGTAGATTTCTTCTTCCTTATCTCATCAAGCTTTTTCTGCAACAAAGCTTCTTCATCCTTTTCCCCATCCTTTTCAGCCATCTTTTTGAGGACACAATCCTTTGCATAGTGGTTCTCTTCCCCACAATAGTAGCAGCTTACTCCAGAATCACCTTCTGCCTTCGGTTCCTTCTTAGACTCTTCAACCTTCGGTTCATCATTAACCTTTTCAGAACTATAACTCCCCTGCCAGTTTCGGTTTTTGTTGGAGGGAAATCTCTTCTTGATGAACCTCTTGGGGTTAGACACCATCATAGCATAATCCTCAGACGTGAGGTCATAATCTTCCAAGTTTAGGTCTTCGTCTTCCATCACAGCTTTACTTTTGGACAGGAGGGCTAACGAACCAAGGCTTGAAACCACATTCTTCTCCTGCAACACAATCTTCTCCTGAGATTTGAGAATGCCCACCAGTTTCGCCAAGGAATATGATTTAAATTGCTCGTGGGCTTTAACTGTGGACACGACTACCCTCCACTCTGATCTTAGACCATTTAAGAACGTAACCTTCTGCTCAATAAGCTTTCTTTCGATGTCATGTTTGATCATCTTGCTAAGAAGATGATTGAAGCGATCGAATGTTTGGGTCGCGGTTTCTTTAGTTCCTTGCCTAAATTCACCAAACTCAGACAAGAGTAATGTTTGAATGGAGTGTTCTAGATCTTCGTCTATAGAGTACAGTTCATGTAACCTGTCCCATATTTCTTTTGCCATTGTGCATGAACTTACCAGCCTGAAAGTGTCGGACTGAAGGGCGAATCTGATCAATCTTAACGCCTTGATATTGCACTGAAATTTATCCTTTTCATCTTGCGCAATATCTTTAACATCTTTCAGAAGATCATTATACTCCTTTTGAGTTTTAATAATCCTTGAAGTTGCAGAATGAGAAAACGGTCCATTAATGATTGCTTCCCAGATGAGGTATCCATTATCCTCAGATCCTATAACATAATCTTCAAAGTGATGCGCCCAGACTTCATAATCATGGGTGTATAGGATGGGAATTTTCGTGGTAGATCCAATGCTGTTCGAAATATTGATGGGATTCGATTGCGACTCGTCCATAATGATCGAATAACCTGTTTAAAGATCAGACTTGTAATAAATCAGATTAGGGCAAAACAATAAATATCAAGATACATCAATAATGAGATGACGGCTCAATAAATATCAGTAATTGCGGAAAACCCTAATTGAAACCTTTTTCACAGAAAAGAAGTGTATCGATTACACAACCTCCTGCTCTGATACCAATTGATGAGATTAAAACTTAATCTTGAAGATCGATTAGATCTCTAACAGGTAAAATAAAGATTAAACAGCAAGAACACGAAAAAAATAAACAACCCAAGAACGAATCAAACGTGTCGAATGATTATAAAACAACCCTCAGAAGAGCTCGATCAAGAACATCAACTGTAGAGGGTTAAAAGGTTTACAGGAACGATGAAGAAAATGAAAGCTCTCGTAATTCTCTATCTTGTATTCTAGATGGTTAACCTAATATGCATGCAAGCACATTATTATAAAGTAAACCTAACAGGCTCACGGTTGGACAGGCCCAAACCGGAGTACAAAATAATTGAACAATTAATCGAGCCCAATGACGCAATATTAAACAAATCTGCAATCCAACATTATCTAACAAGGAAACCCTAATTTGGTTGCTTAAGCCCTAAGCAACCCATAGACTCCTTTAATCAAGCCCTTGGACGATTTCCTTATGGGCTTCCCATAAGAATTCGTCCACCTCTTGATTTAAGACAATCCATAGCCCAAATTGCAATTATCTTATAATTACAATTCTAGTCCCTTAAGTTTAATTAATCTCTTTTAGTCACAAAACTAATTACCAATTAATTATTGACTAATATTAATTAAACAATATGATTTCTTCTTTAATATATTATTCCCATAATATATTAATAAATTATATTTAATCCTTTCTCTCCATAATTCATCTTATCAAGTTGCTTTGGTGAAGGCAACCCAAAAGGACCATGCACCATCGGGTCAAGTACATACCAAAATAGTTATGAACTTAGACACTAATCCAACAATACTTGCTAAATATATGCCTGAATATTAATCCTCATTTTCAAGTAACATACTTAACTCAGTTGCATATGTTGAACAATTGAGTCTTTTCTACAAATCAGTAACAGTTCAAACAAACATATTAGTAAACTATAATAGGTATAGTTTAGAGGATCACTACATACTATTTCTAGAACAGAGAAATAATACATGAGTCAATACATACATACTATCACTATTCATTTACAAGAACAAGAAGAAACTTACATACTATAACAACAACAAGATAACTAAAATGTGAGATACTATTTCATGGCATAACAAAATTCCTGCTATTTCCCGTTTTGTAACCAGAGTCTCCTGGAGGGAGAGCGTAAGTTTGTGTATAGATCTATACGGTATTGACCATCCCACACCTTGTTGCTAGCTATAGTGGGACCTGCAGGTCTATGGGTGACAAATGTCATATCATTTTCGACGCCTGAAGAACGCCCTGTTTTATACTAGTCTATCAAGCATGGTTATAAACTAATCACATTTTAACCTTATTTAACAGTTTGGTTTTAAGGTAGTTAATGCATCCGTAGTCTATTTTATACAATACTACTGTAAATCTTCATTTTCAATTACATCCATACAATGATATTCTCACATTAGAAATTCATGCTATTTTTCACGTAAAGATAGTTTTACAAATATGGAAGACATACATTTACACTATTTCAAGTACAAACATACATTTTATACTATTTTCAAGAGAATAGAACATACAAATAGTTGAGTCTTGGTAGAAGACTATTTTTCATTTAATGAAAAAAATATCGAATTTTTTTGGGAAAAATACAAACATTTTTACTAGTCAAATACAAACATTTTCACTAAACAAATACAAAGATTTTTCATGAAAAAAAGGCAAACACTTGACACTAAAATACTTATGAACTCACGAACATAAATGTTGATACTCTGTTTCAAAATAACTTGTATTCTCAGGGAAGCAGTAGTCAGGTACACTGGATCAGGTTTTGAGAAGACGAAGCACATTCAAGACTCGTCTTTTATTTTGTTATATATACATTATGGCGAGTTGAGTTAACCAGGACGTTGACTTGGACCAGAAGGTTAACTTTGACCAGAGTGTTGACCTGTGACTTGACCATTGACCAGAGTTGACCCTTAAAGGGTTTATAAGTTTGAAAGAGTAATTAAAGAGATGTTATGTGTAGGAGTTTGAGGAGATTTGATCCTAGCACCAAGGACAGTTCAGCTACTTCACAACATTGAGGTGAGTTACCTTCCAATAGAAGTAGGACTAAGGCACCATGGCTAGCCCACTACTAGTAAGAGTTATAGTAGGGATGATTGTATTTGTGATAATTATCAGGTATGTCGCTATATGTTATGTTTATGTGCAAGTTATGCTATGATGTTATGTGATATGTGATAGGAGGGATATGATAGACCCTAGTACCGGTTGATAGTGCTGAAGGGGTATGCCAATACCCAGATAAGCTAGACGGCATATGATTATGCACCAGGATGTTATGTGGTAGAGTAGGGGTGTAACACCGAAAATTTCAAAACAATTTTTCATTTAAAAATAATCGTTTAATTCTTAAAAACACTTTGCTTAAAATCTCATTCATAATCGAATTACAAAACATAACTCCATTTTCACTTGCATAATAAACCAGGATCCTCAAAACATGACTCTTTCTCTGGTGTGTACAATCGAGCCGGTGTCGTCCCGTGTAACAACCCGAAGTGGTTCATCGCTGAAAACCCATTCTACCCGTATAACTCGTCGGAGATCGAAATGTCCCGATATCATTTGTGGGTATAGTTAATTAAAATAATATGTTTATTATCATTAAATGAGAGTCCAAATCATTTAGGAACTCATGAATTTAGCCCAAAACATTTATTTCATAAGTTTTAGAAATATCCTCGTCGGTTGACGGAAACTCAATCGGGTGCGACCTAAAGCATCGTTTAAGGTCGGTATCGGGTAGAATTCCACCGTGTCCAAGTTTTAGGAACTATATAAACATGTTTAAGCATTCATTTGAAGCTTTTTCCTTCTCTCTCTACTCTCTCTCTCTAACCTCTCTCATAAATCCAAAGATTAAGTGTCCAAAACTCAAATTTAAGGCTTCAAATCCTTAAGGTACCTTCCTAGCCTTAATCTATAGCATGTTTGGCTTCCAAATTTGACATTTAATCATGAAATAGGACATCATATGTGAGTTTACGGCCCAGGAGGCTGCCTAGGCTGTAAACACCATTTTGAAGGGTTTTTAGCCCTTAAGCTCCTTCCTAAACTCATTTGGACTTTAGATATGGCTAAGGGACTTCAAGATATGGACTTAGAACATTTAAAACTTTGATTTTGAGTCATTTGAAGGAGTTTACGGCCAAGGCATAATCTTGGGCCGTAAACTCATGTAAATGGGGTTTTTCATGCCCTTAAACCCTTCCAAATCACTTCTATGGCTTAGATATGAATTATAGGACCTTGGTTTTAGCATTTGGACACTTGAAACATAACTTTTGAGGGACTTATATGAGTTTATGGCCAAGGTGAGTGTTTGGGTCGTAAACTCCTTCAAATGACTCAAAATCAAAGTTTTGGAAAGCCATCCAACACCACCAAAAGCCTTGGAATAAATCATAGGACCAACCAAAAATACTTTAAGGGCCTTAAACACATCATTTGTGGGATTTCTAAGAGTTTACGGCCAAGGCTTGTTCTTGGGCCGTAAACTCCAAGATTTATGGTGTTAGAATGCTAACTAAACACCCCTAAAGCCTTTAGATGAATTTTAGAAGCCCTTCTATGCAAGTTTTAGACCTTGAAACACTTTGTAGCACCCTATAGAAGAGTTTACGGCCATGAGGGGGGTCTCATAGGCCGTAAACTCCATAAAACCTTCAAAAATCCCTTACAAACTCAAGTTAGGCCTTGGAATAATTCTATTAATCACATGTGATTTGTTTTGGAACCATTTAACATCATTTTCTTGGAAAAATAGGAGTTTACGGCCATGGAGCCATGCTAGCCCGTAAACTCCCATAAAAGGGTCTATTTTATGTTTTAAAATCCTTTCAAGTCCTTAAGCCAAGTCTAGAAATTATTCCCTAAGTGTATGAAGTCATTTAGCACCATAAACCACCCCCACCATGAGTTTACGGCCGTAAACTCATGGGGAATGGGTGTTTTAGACCGAAAACTCTTCTATTAGTTTACTCATGGGGAGTAAACTCAAGTCCCAAGTCCCTAGTGTCATTTCACGTCCTTAAACGCAACCCGGGTCCCTCCAAACACTTGTATCGGAGTGTTTTCGCGACTTGAAGCAAGTGTCCCTATCATATGAATAAACTAAGTCCTAATTAGATACAAATGTGTATCTTTACATTATAATTAGGAACCTCGTGTGTTTACAAGCCCCGGATCAACTCTTAACATCCGAATCGTCATACTTCTCGTCCGGTGAGTTCATACCCCTACGCCTTTTCCGTGTTTTTCAATGTTTTCAGGGGGGAATACAAGCAAAACTATAACTGTTTTCGAATTATAACATTGATGTATTTCAAATAACATCTGGCAAACTTATAAACTCTTTTACTCCTTATGTATTATGTTGAGCATAAGGAATGATTTATCGATTTCAACTAAATGGATTTTAGTTAAGAAAATAACCAAACTAATCAAATTATTATGGGAATAATTTGGGGTTCTATGTTTCTCTTTATATCACGTACTGATATCTGTATTAAGTTATTAGATAAACTATGTTTGATTCAGTTTATCTCTATATCATTCGAATGTTTTTCCAGATAGTCTCATTGTATGTATCTATTTTTCACTGTATCATGTCTTGAAATCTTTGTATGTTTGGTATCGTATGAGAATCCTGTGAATAGTTTAATACTAGCTTGTGAGATAGTCACTACCCTTTATGGATGATCAAGTAAATCCTCTCCGGAAGTGTAACCAGAGTCTCCTGGAGGGAGAGCGAGGAATTTGTGAATAGATCTATTCGGGACTGACAATCCCACACCTTAACTGCTAGCTACAGTTAGGCGGGCACGCCTGGGGTGACAAATTATGTATATCATTCGACGTCTGACTAACGTCAAGGAGGTCTCGTTGTCATATCAGCATGGTTACCCGACTCACAATACGTATTAATATAAACTTATTCACAGCTAGGATTTTGTTTAGAATCTATATCTTGTTCGGGATGATAATCCCATGGTCTTGTATCTATATCTCGTTAGGGATGGTAATCCCATGGTTTTATGTCTATAACTCGTTCGGGATGATAATCCCATGATCTTGTGTCTATATCTCGTTCGGGATGGTAATCCCATGGTTTTGAAACTAAATCTTATACGGGATGATAATCCCATGATTTTATCAAACTATCATATATCTATTTTCGGGATAGTGATCCCATGGTCTTTATCGAATTATCTTATAACTAGTTCGGGATGTTAGTCCCAAGGTTTTCGAAATACTAACTGGTTCGGGATGTTATTCCCAAGGTTTTCAAAATACTTTCTATTTACAGTTCGTCTAAATTATAGTTTTGTATATTAAACTATACTCTGTGTTATTCAAATCAATCTTGCATTTAGGAAAATATGGGATTTTCCTGGGGTTAACTTATATCTTGTAACAAGAACTGTAACGAAAGATCACTTAACTACTTCACATAAGAAAATATGGGATTTTCTTGGATATCAAACCTTTTCAGAAAACTAAAGGAAACCGATACATTTTCACAAAACAAAAACCGCTTATGAACTCACCAGCTTTATGCTGATTTTCAAACTGCTTGTATTCTCAGGTCCAAGTTAGACAGGTACCCGGCGATATCTTTTGGTGAAGACGGAGTGCTCTGAAGACTCTTCTCTTTTGTTCATATGATATATGTATAACTTTTGTACAATTTACTTTTGAACCAAATGTAAAATTTCATATATATGTAATGTAATGGTTGTTTACTGTGATTACTATGTACATTGGATTTGATACTCAACGTGGAGTCAACCCCGGGAACGTTTCCGCCTTTGGTTTTCGGGGTGTGACATCCCGTGATCCTGAGAGAAACCTGAAACAAATAACACATAACATTGTAAGCACGAAGCTTAGTGAGTTCCCCAAAATACCACACATAACACATATTAGCCACTCGAGGCTATAGCTCTGTGGGTCCGTGGACCCTACTATGTGAACCTTCCGGTTCTAACTCTGTGAACCTTCCGGTTCTAACTCTGGGAACCTTCCAGTTCTAACTCTGGGAACCTTCTGGTTCTAACTCTGTAAACATGCACAGCATAAATCACATAGAAATAATGCAGTACAACACGTAACATACACAACATACAAATACTCTGTCACATAACTCTGGTTACCTACTCAAGGTAAAGTATAGTGAGAAGACTCACCTAGAAATCAGAAAGCAATTATCTGCACATGCGAACCTCGGACTTGCCACCGCCTAACATATAAGGCAAATATCTCTAATTAGTACTCGAAGTCCCAACTCTAATTAACCGACGATTACTCTTTCCCTCTCTATTCAGGTAATGGGTAAAAGACCATTTTACCCCTCCCTGACCTCTATTACCTCTGTTGACCAAAACTGCCAAAGTCAACATAAGACAACTCAAGTCAACGGTCAACACTGACCAGACTCGGCGAGTACACAAGAGTGACTCAACGAGTCCATGCGGGTTCTCTAAATCCTTTTTAAACCTCTTAGACACGACGAGTTCCCTCTCCACTTGTCGAGTTACTCGGCAACGAAATGCGGGACAACCCCGACTCGAATCGTCGAGTTTGCCTATGGACTCGGCGAGTTGCTCCCATGACAACCCTCATCTGAGCTTCTGAGGTCAGATCTGCTTCACCAAACTATAGATCTAACTCCCTCAAAGCCAATAACCACAAAAAGGTCGAACCTTGGGCACTCATGCAAGGTTCTACAAGCTCATTTGGGTGAAACCCTCCATTACATAACAACCCTAGCTCAAAACTCCAAATAGAATGCATAAAGCTGGATGGAAGGGACTCTCTGGACCTCTTTGGGTCCAGATCTATGGCTTCACAATCAATGGGACACTATACTCCACAAATCAAGCCATAAAAGAAGCTAGAAAACCCTACAATCACCAGTCTTACCCAAAACAGAAAAGGGAGAACGATTTGATACCTCAATGGTGAAGATGCAAGCTCAGAAGCTGTGAATCGACACCCCCTTGACCTCCCTTTGCTGGAAATGACTACTCCATTGCACAACCACCTCAAGAATGCTCCAAAATGGCTCTTCTTCACTCTCTCAACTCTCTAGTTCGATAGGAGTCTCTCAAAGGTGTAGGTGGCCGCCACTGAAGGCCATAAGGCCCTTTAAATAGGTCCCAAACCCGGACAATTAGGGTTTTCCTTGATAGCGCCGACTCGGCGAGTCCAAATACCCGACTTGTCGAGTCCCTTTATTAAACTGGTCCCCAAAACGCGATCCTACTCGACGAGTTGAGGTGTCAACTCGGCGAGTCTCCTTATTCCCCAATATAAAATACTCAATTTCCCATACCTGGATATCCGGATGTTACAATTCTCCCCCACTAGAATCAAACCTCGCCCTCGAAGTCTCACTCTGGAAACAACTCCGGATGCTGCTCACGCATCTCGCGCTCCGGCTCCCAAGTAAGCTCTGACCCCTTCCGGTGTTGCCACTGGACCTGCACCAGAGGCACCTATTTGTTCCTCAGAACCTTGATCTTTCGATCCCGAATAGCCACCGGTCTCTCATAGTAGTTCAATCCCACATCCACCTGAATATCCTATAATGGCACTATTGCCGACTCCTCGGCTATACACTTTCGCAGCTGCGACACATGGAAAGTGTCATGGATCTGACCTAGCTCTGCAGGTAGCTCCAACCGGTAGGCTACCCTGCCTACCCTCGCGATCACCCGAAAAGGACCGATATATCAGGGCCCCAGATTGCCCCTCTTCCTGAATCGGATCACTCCTTTCCAAGGAGAGACCTTCAGGAGTACAAAGTCATTGACCAAAAATTCGAGCTCGGACCGGCGCCTGTCCGCATAACTCTTCTGGCGACTCTGAGCGGTCAACAACCTCTTCCTGACCTGTTGTATCTGCTCTGATGTCTGAAGCACGATCTATGTACTTCCCATCACACGTTGCTCTACCTCTCCCCCGCAAATGGGGTCCGATACTCCCTTCCCTACAACAGATCAAAGGGTGGCATACTGATGCACTAATGATGGTTGTTGTTGTAGGAAAACTCTGCCAAGGGAAAATACGGGCCACAATTCCCCCCAAATTCTAATACACATACCCGAAACATATCCTCGAGCATCTGAATCGTTCGCTCGCTCTGAAGTGTCCGCAGACATCACCATGTTAAACTCTAGCTCATTTCACATATTCATCTTCGATACCGAGCACCAGGTCAACTTTTGGCCCCATAATTGAACCCCCAAAGGTCACACATAACATGATCCAAAACATCTCACTAACTTCCTCCCCGTGACCACTATCACGGCCCAGTGACACGCAAGTCACAAAATTCCCTTTTTCCTCATAAAAAATACAATCCAATCGAAGATCGACTCAGCTCTAACCTCTGGCGTCTGCTGCGCATATTCTCCCGCGCGCCTCGCTGACCCTCCCGACAGAGACGGAGACCCCAGTCTCGCCCCGGTTTAACCACTAGGCTCCAAAAACTTAACACTAGGGCTACTCAAGCCTAAAACTTTTCTGCATCGTGCACTTATCGGAGAACACTCCATCATCACACTCTCTTGCCGTGTAGTGGGTACTATGGCTTCCCACAACATTACGATAGCCTCTGACTAGTAAGTACTACGACTCCCCCGTAGTATCACAACGCCAACTAACTAGTGAGTACTACGGCTCCCCGTAGTATCACGACTCCCTCCCTCTGACTTGTGAGTACTGCGGCTCCCCGTAGCATCACAACACCCTCTGACTGGCAAATACTACGGCTCCCCGTAGCATCATGACTCTCTCTCTCTCTCTCTCTGACTTGTGAGTACTACGGCTCCCTGTAGCATCACAACACCCTCTGACTGGTGAATACTACGGCTCCCCGTAGCTTCACGCTATACTCTCATTCTCATTACAACGCCACACTATGTTCACTAACTCATGCACCGATGACTATCATAGATAGTTACACACACACTTGCCCCAATATGCATTACAGACTCTGGCGGCAACCGCCATAACACAGATCCTACCTCTGTTGAGATCCACTTCCTTAAATAATCCCTCTTGACGACAATACACGAAGGGCTCCCACTGGAACCGTGGATACATGATACATCACTAGTCATATTAAACCCAAGACTCTAAATAACTCTAAAATCGGGACGCTATACGCGGAAACCACGGAACACCCTAACAGAGCATGACAATGTCCTGCCTCTACCACTGATTCCCTTACTCCCAGCACCATACACATACAACAATACACTTCCTCTGAATCCCATAATAATTTCCTATTTCACTCAATGCGCAACTTCAGTGCATCCAAACACTCAATTGGAATACAAGGAAGGCGCTAACCCTTCAGAACACACTGATGATCCTCCGAAACCCTTTCCACTATTGCTCAAAATCCAAGCAAGAATACACATCCCAGCCCGGGAGTTGGCTACTCGACAATCTTCTATGCATATTTCAACCCAGAAGTTCTCAACTTCCCATACCATCATTACGAGTCTTCCACTTGAAACGACTCTGACCACCACCAGATTCCTGACCATTGACCACCCGCCGTGGGGACACCCATCCTTCTCTCAGACATATACCACATGCATTATCTCGCCCTGCACCTTTCCTTGATCACCAATAACCCTGATCTCATGAACTCAAGCCGTAGGTTTCTATATCCAACCCCTAACCACTCTTGCACAAATCTCTGGTTCTCTCAATAAACCACCCGGTTCTCCCTCACTTAGGGTTCGAACCATCACTATCTGACACATCAACCTCCTCACGAACTATTTTCACTAGCAATAACGCACCTGCCCCTGGAAAGTGCTATGCAACGCCCGATAATCCCCTTTAAGGAAATCAATCGATCTCATAACTCTGAACCTCAGATGAAATCCTCAAGAACTTCTCGTCACGACTGCCTCTAGTCGTTCCAAGTCTCATACCAATCCAATACCAAACAACTCAACTGTCCAATAACATCACTGACGCATAGACTGGACCACGAAATCATCATACTCCCCCACCTCGACTCATCAACCGGCGTTCCAACACATGGATCATCCAAAGAACAGGGACCCGCTCCCATATTCAATACCCAACATAGATAGAAAAAACCACTGCACTGATTAACTCGACTGGACTCCCCACTGATACCTCTAAAATACACCCTACTATACTTAAATAGGTGTAACGTGGTCCTTGACTATATCAGTCCCAACTAACTATCTGCTCATGGTAAATCATTGCCTCGCGGCACACATGCTACCTGATACTCTGATGGAAAATCATCATTAATGACAACCTGTAGGGTTTACCCCCAAACCCAAAACTTAAACATCATGCCTCTCATGTTCCGCACACGAACATAAATAGCACCACCCATGTCATAGAAGGTGACATCTCCTCTATCGACTGATTGCTCAACTCAGACCGAAATTCTCCCCTCCCTCTGACTCCTTACCAAAATACTCTGAAAGGCTCTCGACCTCCCTCTCAAGGGACGCCTCTTCGAACTCAATCATGGCCCACAGGCCTAAAACCCATAGCGTCCAATCTCTACCTCAACAATCGTGACCGGATAATAGGAGAACCACAAGCATCATTCACTACGAACCATGGTACTCATCCCATGACATCTCTGTTGGGTTTTGAGCATTCTAACACTCCTAAGTGTACATGCAACCCTAAATACCTTGGATCTATGTTTTCTCTATTATACATGCAAATAAGAACATCCAAGGTATTATCCTAATCTAGCATACAAATCAATGAGTGTAACAAGATAGAATACATACCTTTTGTTGTAGCTTGATGTCTTCAAGCTTTAAGAGCTTAGTCCTAATAGTGTGGAAGCCTCAAGTGGAATCACAATCACCAAAACACTTAGAATAGCTTGAGAGAATTCTACAACTCATGAAATCGGCTAGCCCTTTCTTTTCACACACTAGTGGCCGATTTTGGTCAAGAATAAGATGCTTATATAGTTAGGGTTACACCATGTAAACCCTAATTGACATGGCCTTTCATTTCCATGATCCATGGGTACAAATACACCATGGAGCATCCATGGACCATCCTATGGGTTTTAGCCCAACTTGATTATCCATGGAGCATTAGCCCACTATACAAGTATGGATGATTTACACAATCAACCCATATATTTAATTAGTCTTCTTTTGATCACTTAATTAATCCTAGATTAATTCTTGATCAATACTAATTAAATAATCTTATTATTCTTATTATTAATATACTAGAACTTATAATATATTAATAACCATAAGTGTCTTATTTCTCTCATTATAGTCTATCCAAGTGCATGATGGTATGCAACCCAAATGGACCATGCCGGGTCGGGTCAAGTCTTACCAATTATAGTTATGGACTTAGACATTAATCCAACAGTCTCCCACTTGGATAAGTCTAAAACTATTATTGCGTATGACTTCAGGAACCAACCGGCAATCGTAGCTCTCAAAAGCTTCTGTCGAACTCTGACCTTGTAGATGAACTCTGACCTTTGTCAGTGACTTGTCCATTAGATAAGGGATCATATATTCCTCCATTCTAGATATCATATGGACTGAGACATGGATTATAATCATTCTCTCTGTCCATTTGTTGTTTCCCGATTTCCGATTTATGACGACTGACTAATTGAACAAATCAAATCAGTCCTGGCCCGGCCGAGCACTTCCATTTGTCATCATCAAATCATCGAGGGGCCCACAGATATCGCTTTTATCCCGAAGGTAAAAGGAACGGATAAACTTCGACTCATATGGCTTGTTCTACTACTTGTCGAATCATACATAAAGGCACGTTTTGTAGCATCGAGTTACCAAATGCGTTTTCGTGCTATCAATGTACTATCAACTCATAGTAACAACTCATATCTCTAGGTTTGAAGAATATAATACATTATCGTCTCATGATCACTCGTGATAAAATCCATGAAGTGATTCCAATGAGCGCGGGTTGAATCCAATACTCAGAACTTATGAGCACTCATGAGTGTTGTAGCCCTTTGTCCAACACCTTAGACCTCTACAAGCCAACCCATGACAGTCTTAATTCATATCTACTTCCAACATATGACCGACTGTGGATGGTTTGAATAACTTAGTCATTCCGAAAGAATAACCTAGTTTATTCGGGAAGTCAAAACATGCAAAATGAAACACAATAATAATCGAATCCAATATGGTCTCAGAACTTATGAATATAAATAAAACACCTTTTATTTATCACCATATGATTACACATTATTCATTGTATACTGTTTCAGCTATCAACTTTATTCTTGAATTTAAAACAATAGTTGTCCCATGCTCCAAGCATGTACACTACGTTTTCTAAACACTAGTCATGCCACACACCAAGTATGCATACTATGTTTGTCTATGATCTTTACTTTGTGAACTAGATCAATTGAACATAACTTCAATGATTCTCTTTTCACACTCCCAAATCCTTACTGCAAATGAAAGAATTCCAAATTCATGCCATTTACTGAAATCTGTTAGATTCTAAACTTATATGCATTGATCCTCTTGTAATGATTATGCACAAAGTCATAAAGACTTGACAACAAACATTACAGAGCATTCCAAAGGAGATCATCTCCTTGGAAACATCCTTCTTGCATTAAGTTTCCTAATCTTAAACAAATTGAAAATTCTAACTTTGAAACATTTCCAGAATCCATTTTGACTATCACTTCTGAACAAGAGTTGCCTCCTTCCAGATTATGTCAATATGGTCCTTCCAGAATTATCACTATACTTCCAATTGTCCTTGAGTAACCAATCTTTGGTAAACCTTAGATTGTCCTCGACAATTGTTTAATCCTTTTAGTCATATCCAGTTCTAAACCTTTTTCCCTTCTTAATGCCCTAGGCATTTGGAAAATTTTAGAAAGGATGAATATAGCACATGTAATCGATCCTATATCCGAAGCATATGGGACACGATTCATGATGTCTCACATAAAGACTAAACTAGTCTTTTGCTATAACATTTCCATTTCAATTTGCCAAGTTCTCATAATTCAAATTATGAAAAGGGATGCCGTAATCATAATCGAATCTTAGAACGCAAATAATGGACTCATATACAGAATTTCCTTATGTTGAGCCATTCCAACATGAAATTCATATATTTCCTTGACTAAATGATTAAAACCTCAAGATCTAAGCTTATAGATTTGAGACGAAGTATAATTTCCTCTCCCTTAATTATAGCAAAACAACTCTTTCCCAATTGAAACTTTTGTTTTCTATAATTAACATTGCTAACTTGCAATACTTATCATAATTATCATGCTCCCACTAACATGATGATCATTAGCATAACACTTATGCTCCCACTAGCTTTGACATGTTCTCAGAAATCACCTGGACTTCTAGAAATCAATACTTCATTGACTTTCTTAGCAAACTTCAGATTTCTGATACTAGATTGTTTTGATAAGACCTTATCAAAAACATACACCTTCCCTTAGATAGCACACTTGTGTGTCTAAACAATTATGAAGAGGTATGCCGTAATCATAATGGTTAGACCTTTTTGCCACTTCTCACAAGTCCATATTAGTGTGCCGGTTAACCACACGCGCTCCACTAACGACTTTGTGAATGCAAATATCACAATTGCTATCTAGATAAAATCTACTTAGTGAAAGTGTTTCCTCACCATCATTTTTCATGAATCGGAGAGAAACCTTATGACACTTAGATTTAATGGTGTATGAGTTCCTACCCATATGAATTTGTCAAAACCATAATCATAAGACAAAGATAATGACAACTCCAAAACCATATGGATTGAACTCAATCTTAACTTCTTGCCACTTGGCAGCTCAAGGGCCTGCCATTGCTTCCAAGTTGTTATGCAACTAATTGAGAACTCATATGAAAAGCCAACTTTAACTGGAATGGGCACAGAATATGTCAACACGATAGGTTATAAACCGCAAGTCGTGTGCTAGTGAAGAACTTTAGGTTTTATTCTTGATTAGTTCTTGAGACTTTCAAGACCTTTAAGACTCCCACTGTCCTCTTGACATATAAGACTCCATTGTCAAACATCAAAGAGATAGTGCGGATTCTAATCAAGACAAACACTTCACACAATTGGCCTTAGTTGGTCTTTGTTTTATCCAAAACATCACAACTTACCAATTTCAAATGTACAAGAGTAGAAAACTTTTACTCTTACATTTGACAAGTGTTTTAAACCTTCTTTAAGACATGTCACTCAAGTTACAATCTTGGAGTATGACTCTAAGACTTGTATTGGAACGAAGTATGACTCATCTTCTTGATTTAACCATTTCAACAATTCAAGATCCCTCTTCTTAGTGTTAAGAATGCACTAAGATTTCCTTAGAGAACTAATTTTGATATGGTTTCCTAATCATTAAGATGATCACAAAATTGATACTAAAGTACTCTCCCATCTTTTCAGATTTGAGAAACTTTTATCCTTCTGCGAAATTTGATTCTTCTTATTTGCTCTGCCATACATTGGAACCTTTTCCAATGTCTCAGAGTTACACTTAAGCTTGTAAGTATAATCATATTTACTGAGCTTTAGTAAACTATGACGAATAGTTTTAGCAATCTTTTTGTGGTGGACTTGACCAGTGCACAAGAATGTGTACTCGATCCCTTAGTCCTTTACTTGACTCACACATCCATGTGAACAAGTAATTAGTCTTAATTTTCCAAAACTTGAAAATTCTCATTCATCATGCTATACAACTTGCATGATTCCAAGTCCCGGTCCAATTGAAACTTGGGTGATGAGAATCTTTCCTTATTTGGTAAATTTAGACATTACCACAAATGAAAGAATCAATTTCATATTTCCACTCTTGCTCATAATGGAGTCATATAAGCAACAATTTTCCCTCAAAAATGCCATTGTAAGGATATTTTAAAATAAACAAAATCAAAAATTTTCCTTTTATTTTAAAACTTTGCGGAAAAACATATCCTTATAATCCATATGAAAACTTGTTGTTATCTATTCCTAAGCAATATCTCATAACTCCTAAGAAGTAGCTCAAGAATCCGATTTTTTCAAACTATGCGATAGAAATCCATCTACGCCATCAGATTCAGCATATTCTTTCTTTAAGTTTCTTCACTTTCCTTTGATTCTTAAACCATCACCATGCGACCCAGTCACATCATGTATCAAGAATTTCAGAATAGAAACTTAACAGAGTTAGATAGTGGACTTTACCTGAAGTAGAGTCAAACTCATTGACTTTAACATCCTTAGGTAAATATGGAAGCTTCGCAACCAATGCCCCTTCCTTTGGCAATATAAACATATGGACCCTTTGATAATGGTACACGAGACTATCACAGACTTAGCTTTTCTCTTTACCATTTGGTCAACCGAGTTGACTATGGCCGATCCCTTTCCATCGGGAAGAGAGAGCTTTACTAGATATCCAATGTCATCATTGTCAATGTCCATAAAGTTTTAGGAAGTTGATCTTAGCAAATAGATAAGATCATTAAGGGTCTTGTCATAGTCTGTTTCATAGGTGTCCCAAAGTAACTCACTATGTGACTTAGAAAGTGATTGAACCACCAACTTTCTCAAGACTTTGACACCCAACTCTCCCGGCTTGTCAATATGTGACTACATCTCCAAGATGTGATCACACCTAGACTTTGTGTTGCCAATAGGGCTTGAGTGACCTTAAACTTTTCAAGAACTTGTGGGTTAGGGAGAATGGTTGGAGGAGGAGAAAGAAGTATGATATCCATGGGACATCATCTTCAATAGGAAACCTTGTTTCAAGAGATTTGGGAAGATCATAGGTGTCTAAACTAGACATCTTTTGGGAGATATTCAAGATAGTTGATTTTAAGTCCTTAATATGACACCCAATATGAAATATTAAGGCTAGGACCCAACAAACTATTTTATAACTTAGAAGAGGTATGCCGTAATCCAAGCTATAAAATATTTGAAGGTAGGTGAATGACGATTCACCAATTTCCACCAAGATAAACGAAATGTATTATTAGGTTTTAATTGGTTGTGAAACTCCTAGATCTTTGAGATTCATTAAACTTTTCAAAGGCATGTTTCAATCTCGAGTGTGCCCTTCAGGTTTTGTGACTGGGATGCCGAGGATCACAAAACAAGGTGTGAAGTAACCATGCAAATCACTTGGTACCCTTAATAAATTACCCCTCAATCGATGTGCCGGTTAACCACACACGCTCCATTGATACTATGATAAACATTAAGTCACCCTTTACCTACCTTGTTAAGTCCAAGTTAGTGTGCCGGTTAACCACACACGCTCCACTAACGACTTAGACAAAGTGTAAAGTGTAATTTCATGGGTTAGCACCTTATTCACATTTTTCCTAAGTAACTAAGATTGGGTATTATTAAGAGTTTAGTTACTTAGTATTATCATTAATACTTTTAATGAAGGGAGAATTCTAGTCCTGTCAAACCCGTTCGGCTAACGACCCTCCACCAGTCAAGCAAGCGGTGGGTGAGAGTGGACACCCATTAAGTTGCCATTTTATAGGCAACAACCTTATACCCACCTTATAGACCGGCTTCGTGAATGAGGCGTACTAGCGGTAAGACTGACTTTACTCTTATACATATATATATTATTAACTTATAATATTATAAAGTATAAGTGTTGAATTTTAACTTTTAAAATTCTAAGGGCTAACTTGGAATTAAAGTATTAATAAGTGAAAACTTTACAAATTCCAAAATTTGAGTGCAAGTTTTGAAACTATTCAAAACTAATTAATTCCATAACTTATGTGTTTAAAGTAGTTTTAATCCAAAAACTCTTCAAGTTCCATAACTTGAGGACAAGTTATGGAAGACTTTAAACTAATAAAAGAACTAACTTTTTCTTTATTTTATAACTTATGGATTTAATTATGGTTACATATTTTTCTTTTAATGAAGTGACTCTTGAACTTCCATAACTTGAGGACAAGTTATGGAGTCATAAAAAAAAATTATTCAATGACACAAGACTCTTCATTTTTAACCATTGCCAACTATTATGAGTTTTATGAGTCTTTAATGTGACTCTTCATGTAACTTGAGGACAAGTTACACAAACACAATTTATAATCAACTCTTAGATTAAAATGGATTGAAAACAACTATTTCACTCAACATTTCTATTAATCTAAGCAACTCATAAGAACAAGATAATTCAAATCAAACTTTTTCATGTAATTAGTCTAAACCTTGAACTAATACAAAACATGAATCTATTGACAATTATCTTTGAAAATGGATTAGCATGAACATTACCACATCAAAAACAAGTTTATAAGTTCAAAAACAACTTAGGGTAATGTTACTAGTCCATTTCTAGCCAAAAAACTCGAAAATATGTTGTCTGGGGGTCCAACTCGTCGAGTGCATGAACCAACTCGGCGAGTTGGATCGAATTCATCACTTTTTAGTCATGGACTCGCCGAGTATTCTGATGGACTCGCCGAGTCTGATGGCCAGACAGCACCAAATTCGTTTTTTCAGCTTCTATTGCAGGTATAACAAGAAATCAAGCCTAGGCTCTGATACCACTGTTGGGTTTTGAGCATTCTAACACTCCTAAGTGTACATGCAACCCTAAATACCTTGGATCTATGTTTTCTCTATTATACATGCAAATAAGAACTTCCAAGGTATTATCCTAATCTAGCATACAAAACAATAACTATAGCAAGATAGAATACATACCTCTTTGATGTAGAAAGTCTTCATGAAGCTTGAGTGCCTAGTGCCCCAAGTGTGACACCTCAAATGGAATCACAATCATCAAAACACTTGGAATGACTTGAGAGAATTCTACACTCATCAAAATCGGCTAGCCCTTTCTTCACACACTAGTGGCCGATTTTGGTCAAGAATAAGATGCTTATATAGTTAGGGTTACACCATGTAAACCCTAATTGACATGGCCTTTCATTTCCATGATCCATGGGTACAAATACACCATGGAGCATCCATGGACCATCCTATGGGTTTTAGCCCAACTTGATTATCCATGGAGCATTAGCCCACTATACAAGTATGGATGATTTACACAATCAACCCATATATTTAATTAGTCTTCTTTTGATCACTTAATTAATCCTAGATTAATTCTTGATCAATACTAATTAAATAATCTTATTATTCTTATTATTAATATACTAGAACTTATAATATATTAATAGCCATAAGTGTCTTATTTCTCTCATTATAGTCTATCCAAGTGCATGATGGTATGCAACCCAAATGGACCATGCCGGGTCGGGTCAAGTCTTACCAATTATAGTTATGGACTTAGACATAAATCCAACAATCTCTTCTCAATATGCTCCGGTGTATGGTACCTGAACCATAGCATCACTCCTCCATCTGCTCCGATGTATGGTACTCGAACCATAACATCATTCCTTCATCCGCTCCAATTTATGGTACTCGAACCATAACTTCACTCCTCGACCCGCTCCGATGTATGGTACTCGAACCATAACATCACTTCTCAATCCGCTCCGATGTATGGTACTCGAACCATAACATCACTCCCCAATCCGCTCTGATGTATGGTACTCGAACCATAACATCACTCCTCAATCTGCTCCGATGTATGGTACTCGAACCATAACATCACTCCTCAATCCGCTCCGATGTATGGTACTCGAACTATAACATTATTCCTCAATCTGCTCCGATGTATGGTACTCGAACCATAACATCACTCCTCAACGTTTACTATTCTTTCGTACTTTCTTCTCTTTACCACGCGATAGGTCAGCAAAGCGTGAGCGGGCGCGGAGAAGGAAAGGCCAAAGACTGTATTCTAACAGGAATGAGCAAGGACGAAATGACAAGATGAGGCGCCCTAGGCACCCCAATTTAGAAAGAAGGGCCGAAGTTTTTGGGCCTGTAGCTTTACCCGTCCCCCCTGAGTCGGGCGGTGCTTGTGTGGGGGGTGCGCCACCAGAAATCAGGCTTCATCCGCTCATTAGAACCTTCAGAATACTCCCTGTATCAAGTATGGTTCCTCTGCTTTCATTAGTACGGGCCCATACTACCTGCCACACCTACCCATACTTTCCACACGGACTATCCCGAAGCTCCTAAGTAGTTGCTCGACCTTCTCGTTCACCAATTCCGTCGCGCGCTCGCTCCCCAGCAAAATTCTCTACTCTGCCAGCGCACTCATCTGGCTAAGGTTACTCCCTAGGCTCTTCCTAGATTCCCACACTTCTCTTCCATCAGCTGCTGAAGAGCTCCTAATGATGCCAGCCATCTACCTCCTAAATATCGTCATATTCGCTTGCTAGCTGACTCCCATCGTCGAGAGTTCCACAAAGCATGAAGCAAGCAGCATTCGAGCATCGAAGAATATATATGACTCACTCTAGGTGATAAATCTGCTTGCTCTGCTCATCCTCGAAAGTACCACCGAACTCTGAAACTCTTCCCCTCGCGGGTTCTAACTATTCTTTCTCTAAGTACCACGGTACTTATCTAGGTATCTCCCCTAGATTACTCCTCTACTCAAATCCCCTAAAGGATTCCAACTAAATATTCTCACTCATCACATACGCAAAAGCACATCGCCTATAACAACAATTCCTAGGCTAAGGCATCACAAATCAGGCCACTCTAGTCCTAAGATATGGAATACCTACCCTGTCTCTAGCATGCAATAATATCTCATAAAGTGCATCATAAATATCTCATAACACAAAAGTAAGGGTATTTTGGGAAATCACCGTTCGGGCTCTGGCTGATTGTACACACTTCTCTTTCTCGCTTTCTCTTTGAACTCTTATTCGCTTTAGAAAATTATTTCTTTGAAAACTTTTCTTACTTCCTCAGTTTGAGTCCAAATTTACCCGAAGGCGCATCCGAATCCCTCAAACCAAGGCTTTGATACCAACTTGTAACACCGAAAATTTCAAAACAATTTTTCATTTAAAAATAACCGTTTAATTCTTAAAAACACTTTGCTTAAAATTTCATTCATAATCGAATTACAAAACATAACTCCATTTTCACTTTCATAATAAACCAGGATCCTCAAAACATGACTCTTTCTCTGGTGTGTACAATCGAGCCGATGTCATCCCGTGATCCTGAAAGAGAAACCTGAAACACATAACACATAACACTGTAAGCACGAAGCTTAGTGAGTTCCCCAAAATACCACACATAACACATATTAGCCACTCGAGGCTATAACTTTGTGGGTCCGTGAACCCTACTGTGTGAACCTTCCGATTCTAACTCTGGGAACCTTCCGGTTCTAACTCTATAGACATGCGCAGCATAAATCACATAGAAATAATGCAGTTTAACACGTAACATACACAGCATACAAATACTCTGTCACATAACTCTGGTTACCTACTCAAGGTAAAGTATAGTGAGAAGACTCACCTGGAAATCAGAAAGCAATTATCTGCACATGCGAACCTCGGACTTGCCACCGCCTAACACATAAGGAAAATATCTCTAATTAGTACTCGAAGTCCCAACTCTAATTAACCGGCGATTACTCTTTCCCTCTCTAGTCAGGTAATGGGTAAAAGACCATTTTACCCCTCCCTGACCTCTATTACCTCTGTTGACCAAAACTCCCAAAGTCAACATAAGACAACTCAAGTCAACGGTCAACACTGACCAGACTCGGCGATTACACAAGAGTGACTCGGCGAGTCCATGCGCGTTCTCTAAATCCTTTTTAAACCTCTTAGACACGACGATTTCCCTCTCCACTTGTCGAGTTACTCGGCAACGAAACGCGGGACAACCCCGACTCGAATCGTCGAGTTTGCCTATGGACTCGACGAGTTGCTCCCATGACAACCCTCATCTGACCTTCTGAGGTCAGATCTGCTTCACCAAACCATAGATCTAACTCCCTCAAAGCCAATAACCACAAAAAGGTCGAACCTTGGGCACTCATGCAAGGTTCTACAAGCTCATTTGGGTGAAACCCTCCATTACATAACAACCCTAGCTCAAAACTCCAAATAGAATGCATAAAGCTGGATGGAAGGGACTCTCTGGACCTCTTTGGGTCCAGATCTATGGCTTCACAATCAATGGGACACTATACTCCACAAATCAAGCCATAAAAGAAGCTAGAAAACCCTACAATCACCAGTCTTACCCAAAACAGAAAAGGGAGAACGATTTGATACCTCAATGGTGAAGATGCAAGCTCAGAAGCTCTGAATCGACACCCCCTTAACCTCCCTTTGCTGGAAATGACTACTCCATTGCACAACCACCTCAAGAATGCTCCAAAATGGCTCTTCTTCACTCTCTCAGCTCTCTGGTTCGATAGGAGTCTCTCAAAGGTGTAGGTGGCCGCCACTGAAGGCTATAAGGGCCTTTAAATAGGTCCCAAACCCGGACAATTAGGGTTTTCCTTGACAGCGCCGACTCGGTGAGTCCAAATACCCGACTCGTCGAGTCCCTTCATTAAACTGGTCGCCAAAACGCGATCCTACTCGACGGGTTGAGGCGTCAACTCGGCGAGTCTCCTCATTCCTCAATATAAAATACTCAATTTCCCATACCTGGATATCAAGATGTTACAAGGGGTGAAATAGTCCCCGGTACCGGTTGAAAGGACCGAAGGGATAGGCCAGCACCCTAATATGCTAGGCAAGGTACCAGTTGAAAGGAATGAAGGGGTATGCCAGCACCCTGATATGCTAGGATAGGTACCAATCGATAGGACCGAAGGGGTACGCCAGCACCCTGATATGCTAGGCAGTTACCGGTTGAAAGAGATAGAAGGGGTAGTCTAGTACCCGGATATGTTAGATAGTATGTTTGATATATAGTATGTGGTATATTGGGGGAACTCACTAAGCTTTGTGCTTATGGTTTTCAGTTTTGGTTTCAGGTCCTTCTTCTTCGAAGGGAAAGGAGCCGGTACGGCAGCAACGCATCATACAAATGATCTTCCGCACATTAGATTCTTGGGATTTGTACGCTGACATTATTACTACTTTATGAGATGGTTTTGAGATATGCGATCTATGGTTTTTATGAAATGAATTAACTTGATGATGTTTTCTTATAAACTATGTATAAACCGCTATATCAAAATTGAAATTTTTGGTCTTGAATTTTGGGATGATACAATTAAAATCGGAGAAAGCAAAACTCGAAGAGGTTCGCACTGGTCTTCAAATAGACAATGTCGAGCTCAACTCCTCTATTTCATCGAAGATCACGCAACTTCAAGATGACTTAGCAACATAGAGCAAGATAATGGATGCTCTCGCTGTAAAGACTTAAAAGTGAAAGTCTTAACATTCAAGCTAGAGCATGTAGAGAAACACATCATTGATCTGCTGTCCGAAAAGGCAGTTATGAAAATTTGTGTAGCAGATGTGAATTCACTTCTTTCTGACATCATTGAGACTCGCGACTCGATGATCACGATAACAGTTAAGAAGCATCCCTCCGAAAATCTCAGACCAGTATTCGCTATGCTCAATAGACTGGAAGGTGTTCCAGAATCAAGCTCAATTCTGAAACAAGGGTGAGAAGAAGTAAAACAATCCAAGAAGGAAAACCCCAAACCTTCAATCAAGCCCACTGTTAAGCCTAAAAGTGAAAATGAACCAAAAGGCAAAGAGAAGCTGATCAATGAAGAACCAATAATTGGTAATAGTGAAGATGAAGAGCTTGACGAACACGAGCCGAAAAGAAGAAGAGATCTTGAAGATCGGATGGTTGAGCATCAAAGAATAATTCGTGAGGTTGAAGAGAAAGAAAAAGTCGAACACGAAGCTCAAGCCACACTGGAAAGCGAAATCATTTTTTTCCAATATGGACCTTGAAGCAAATTATAAGTGAAGCTGTAGATATGTAGAGTTAGTGTTGGATGGAACCAATTGTGTCATTCGATCTTCTCAATACACAAGATTCGCAGCTGGACCTTCTGATCACTCTGAAAGCCTTCAGGTTTCGTAGTTTTGTGAAAGTTGTGAATGTCCCAGCAAGAGACAGCAGTGCAGACCACTTGCTTTTCTCTTTCTACCTGAAGTATATGAAGCCACAGTATGAGACATGGAGTGCAAAGAAAATTAAGGATGTGAAGGTCACCGGTCCAATTGAAAATGATAGCTTCCCAAATGCGAAATAGGTTTAACAAGTTAATTGCATGAGTTTACTCTTGCAGATCTTCCATGCCTGAACGCATATGATTGGATCATGTTGTACAACTTATTGCTAAGGAATAGAAATATGAGCCCGTTGTTGCTCACCTTAAGCAAATGATAATTTCACACATTCATGAGATTGGCCAGATGGATGTTGAGATGGTTGCAGTGCTGCGAAGGAAGCCAAGTGTACCCCCTAAAGATAACCCTAATGGTTTTGACAAAATGAAACTTGGAAAGATATAAAAGGACAGATGGTGTGTAGCCTTTCAATTGAAGGAGTGAACTGATGCAGACTTTCACAAAGTTTGTTTCTTTCTCAACGACAAACATTTATTCACTACTTCGTGCTTGGAGTGCATCTTGGACTTCGTCAATAAGCACAAAGGGAACAGAAAAGGTGACAAGAAGTGCTTTTCAGATATGATTCAATGGTATATCCAAGTTTGCAAGGTTCTGCTGAGCATGATTCCGAAACTATTCGAAGTGTAGAAGCGAACTCAGTAGTGAAGGACTCTCACGTCAATCAACGTAAAGGGGGAGATTGTTTAGAATTTAGTGTTGCGTCTTTTGGACCTTTTACTTAGTCTTTTGTGTATCCGAGTTGGGCCTATCCACTCGTGTTTAATTATTAGGGTTTTCTATTTAAGGTGCATGCATGCACCGTGTATTAGCTAATCATGTCATTGTAAACCCTACACACCTCTATAGTAGCAGTTCTTTATCGAGCTCTTCTGATGCTATGATTTATAATCATTCGACAAATTCTTGATTAACATTTTGTGTTTGATTTCTTTTACTTGTCTGATACCAATTGATTAGTTGAAAACTCTTAAGAGCGATTAGATTTAAACAAGTAAAAGCAATCAAACACAGAATGTGAATCAAGAATGTGTCGAATAATTGTAAATCACAGCCTCAGAAGAGCTCGATAAAGAACTGCTATTGTAGAGGTATGTAGGGTTTATAATGACACGATTAGCTAATAAATGATGCATACATGTACCTTAAATAGTAAAATCCTAATCATTAATCACGGGTGGATAGGCCCAACCCAGATACACAAAAGACTAAGCAAAAGGCCTAAAAGACGCATCACTAAATACTTAACATTCTTAATCTACAAACTTACTTTTCTATACAAGGCACTACTTTGACAAACTTTTGTCACCCCCTTAAAGGGTTATTTACCTTCCAATTCACTTCTCATTCTCTCTAGCATACAAGGTAATTATAGTATCCCTTACCTATACTAGTCGATTCTAGTTATCTTTTTATACGTAGGTTATAAACCCATTACGCTTCCGCTCCGCCACTTCAATCTTTTAAGAATTAAGAATTCCTATTTTCAATCTCATTTAAATTTTCTCAGTGAAGTAGTATAACATAATGACTCCATTTTCTACTTGTAATTATAACACTCACGTGTAATAAGCACCATCTGTACTTTAGCACAATTCCATTTATGAGGTATACGGGCCTCATTACATAATTTCTATCATGTCATTGTATCGCACCTCTCTCACAAATGTAATCATTAATCATGGGTGGACAGTTCCAACCTGGATACACGAAAGACTAAGTAAAAGGCCCAAAAGACGCAATACTAAATACTTAACATTCTTAATCTACAAACTTACTTTTCTACACAACGCACTACATTGACAAACTTTTATCACCCCCTTAAAGGGTTGTTTACCATCTAATTCACTTCACATTCTCTCTAGCATACAAGGTGATAATAGTATCTCGTACCTCTACTAGTCGATTCTAGTTATCTTTCTATATGTAGGTTATAAACCCATTATGCTTCCGCTCCGCCACTTCAGTCTTTTAGGAATTAAGCATTCATATTTTCAACCTCATTTAAATTTGTTCGGTGAAGTAGTATAACATAATGACTCCATTTTCTACATGTAATTAGTACTTCCTACTTTTATCCTTATGTTAGTATATAACACTCACGTGCACTAAGCACCATCTGTACTTTAGCACAATGCCATTTATGTGGTATACGAGCCTCATTACATAATTTCTGTCATGCCATTGTATCGCACCTCTCTCACAAATGTGATCCATAGAAGACTTCATGATTCCATTAAGCCATAATGAGTGTTGTGTATCTATAGTGAATGTATGCACCATAAAAATGTATACACATTACACTCACATAATCTTAACTCTACCATTTTTTCATCCAATTGGAAGGTTCGACGTATTTTTATCTACTATTCCTCATTACATTTTTTTGAAACAAATATGAAGATTTGTAACGACCGAAAAATTCCAACCAATTTAAATTTTTTAAAAACAACCTGATTTCATTAAATTATTACAAAAAGGTTTTCAATATAATTTATTTAATGTATTCCTAGAATCACATCACAACATAAACATGAGGAGCGGTACGATCATGCCTTCGCCTTGCCACGGTCTCCTGAAGAACCTGAAAAACATTAAACCACAATTGTAAGCCCGAAAGCTTAGTGAGATATCCCCAAAATACCAACCACACATACGCCCTTCCCGGGTACGACCTTCCGGTCCAAATCATAATGCCTTTCGGCCCATAACATAGTGTCTTCCGGCCCATATCATACATAGCATACATAACATAATAGAACACAGAACAGCCATGCACTTCGGGTCTACTGTGAGACTGGTCCGCCGCACCGGCCAACAGTCCACCTGGTCCACCCTCCGAATCTAGCCATATACATCGAGTTTGTAGTGTGATTGGTCCGCCCGCACCGGGCCTTCAATCCACCTGGTCCACTCTTTGAGTCTACAGTATGACTGGTCCGCCCGCACCGGGCCTTCAGTCGGCCTGGTCCACTCTCCGAGCCTCGGCATGTCTGGTCCGCCCTCTTGGGGCCTACAGCCTATTCGGACCGCTCGCTGGGCCTTCGGGACAACCAGTCTGCCCTGGGTATCTTAGCCTACAACACAAAGCAGGACCCGCCTCAACCCAACTCCAGTCCAAACAACCATGTGCACATAAACATACAATCATATAAGCATTCATAGTCAACAAACCAATCAAACAGATCACATAACATATCATCATCCTAACCAGGATACCGACCTAACCGGTCACTAGCATAGCATCACCCTACATATCAGGGAACCGACCTTAACCAGGTCTCTAACATATACCATCCTACCTACCAGGATGCAAACATATCAAAACAATAACATAACAACAAATACCCGGATCTCAATCCGATAAAGGGCCGGCCTTGGTGCCATAGACCCTGTCGATATAGTAAGGATAACTCATCTCGCACTGCCGAAACTCTGAACTGAGGAAGCAGATTCTCGAATCACCGACTCACCGAAAATCCCGAACTAGACAACATAGCACAAATAAACATTAGGCCAAACACAATACTCTTCTAAGGGTAAATTGACCATTTTACCCTAACTCAATCCGACCCAACACTAGATAAGCTCCCAAGCCCACCAATGGCCCAATGTCCAGAAGTCCAAAACAAAACCCATTATTGGCCCAATTTACTAAATTGGGCCCACCTCACCCAATGGGCCTAAACTCATGATCCATAACAACAAATGGGCCCAAAAGACTCTATTAAAAATGTCCAGCCACGGCCCAAAATCCAGCAACTCAAATAACAGCCCAAACCCTAAGGCCCAAAATGAAAACCCAACAGAGGGAGTACGCTGGGCGTACCCTCCTTGGTACGCTGGGCGTACACGCTGATTCGCAACATGGGATTGGGGCATTGACTCGCTACGCGGGGCGTACTCACAAGTTACGCGGGGCGTAACTTCGCTACTCATTAAGTCCTTATAACTTCTTAATGGCTTAAGCTCTTAAGCCCAAACTTCAGATCCCTAGGCCAAACATGCCTAAGATTCATAAAGTCTCAAACTTTATCTCTTGGGACGTCCATAAAGCTCTTAATCCAAGGTCTTAATCCATTAAGACCCACATATCTCACACAAGAAACAACCACAACCCTTGGGACCTCATTTTTCTCACTCAAGACCTCTCCAAAGGTCTGAAAGGACAAATGATCTCGGCCAACTCAAAACATGCATCAAGATGAGGACTTTTGGGACAAGAAAGATGCTAAAACTTCACAACACTTATATCTATGCAAAATAAATGGCAAGCAAGAAGCTTTATACCTCAAATAAGCTCCAAAGGATGATATCTCTTCAGATCTACAAGCTCCAGTCGATCCTTTCCTTCTTTGACAACTTCTCCTTTCTTCTTCTAGCTTTTCTTTTGCCAAAATGAGCTTCCAAGGCCAAACACACCAAACAATGGAGGGAATACGGGTTTCTGGGGTTTCTGAGGTTAAGGGTGAGCTTAAGGAGGCTAGGGTATGCCCCAACATGTTCCTTATATAGTGGTTGACCCTAAATTTAGGGTTTTAGAACTCTGAGAGTACGCTGGGCGTACTCAGCCTTGCACCCGCGTCCATGCACGCCTTACGCTGGGCGTACTCGGCGAGTTCCCAATTTCATACTTGCCCCTCATTTTCCACTTTTCCCACAAGATGACCAAAATATCATTTCTCTTAAATCTCGGGGACTCACAATTAGGTACTCTTAGGAACGGGGCGTTACAAGATTTATATCACCAGTCTTTCTTATCCTTGTATTTAACTTATAACTAGTACATCAGGTAGATGTGCCTTAATATATACACATAGTAATATCTAGGAATCATGCCTCCTTTTTCTTGGTATCTCACTTCTAATGTATTGATCCATCATTAAGCTCTTTCTAGATTTATTGTACCTTCTTTGGTTTCATGAGTTAATGCGACTCTTCAACTGACTCTTATCTATCTTTAATTTATCTTTACCTATTCTGTAAGAAGTCTATATGATCGTTGATTGATCTTTACCTATTCTGTAATCAGGAAAAGGTTTTATATAAATCCTTCATATTATTTACTTGGATCCATCTTTGCAATACATTAAACATTTGTCTTCACATATTAACTCTTTCATTTTTATATTTATTTTTCACATACTTATGTTTCATTACCCTGATTAGTACATGCATATCATCAATATTGCTTAAAAATGGGAATTTTATTTGAATTCCAACTTTCTTCTCTTCCTTTCCTGCATGAACTTCTTGAGAAAACATATCGTGTTTTCCTAAACATATAATCATTAAGAATTTATTTGCATAACATGAATTTGACTTCTCTTTATTATTGAGCTTATGCCACAGATCGTCAGTATCCTCAACCATTAAACATAATTTTATTACGCTTATAGGAAAATTCCCATCTAACTATGCATCACATCATCACTCGTAGCATTAAAATTCTTCTAATGGACTTCCAGTGGAGTAATTATCCTCTTGATACTTTCTATGCTTACGACTCATTCTTGCTCTTATAATATAAAATAACAAATTTCTCATACCATTTAAATATCCTTTCTCTTATCTAGTCATCTAAATTTCCTTATGACCAATACCCTAGATCATCCCACCATTCTTTTTCAAACTTCAAGTATACTTTACGAATAATACTCTTGATTTTTCTTGCTAGCAATTCCAATATTAATGGGTGACATCAAAATGATAGTACCTTAGTGAAAATACATAATAGAGTAAATTACACGAATGGTCCCTATGGTTTAGGGTAATTTGCGCGTTTGGTCCCTAACTTATGTTTTTAACTCGGAAGGTCCCTATTGTTTGTTTTTGTTACGCGCTTGATCCCTGTCTTACTTAAAAAGATTA
Source organism: Lactuca sativa (assembly GCF_002870075.4). Lineage (NCBI taxonomy): Eukaryota > Viridiplantae > Streptophyta > Magnoliopsida > Asterales > Asteraceae > Lactuca > Lactuca sativa. Next base: position 186,167,935 of record NC_056623.2, on the reverse strand, counting down.
TTTTGCCCTTGATTTTTTTTAATTTATTTAAATAAACACACCCCCAACCCCACCCCCTCACATTATCTCACCTACTGTAACATTTTTTCATATTTAAATAATAGTATTTTTAGCTAAGATAGGGACCAAATACGTAACAAAAACAAATAGTAGGGACCAAATGCATAACAAAAACAAACAACAGGGACCTTCCGAGTTAAAAAAATAAGTTAGGGATCGATCATGCAAATTACCCCAAACCATAGGGACCATTCGTGTAATTTACTCTACATAATATCAATAGGGTACCTATAAAACATTCATACATAAAATTACTCTTTCCTTCTGCTAATCACCAAATCTCTCTAGATATACAAGTCTAGCTGAAGGTCAATCATTCCTAAATGATTACACATTTTCTTTTCACAGTTTAAGCCTAGGAAGGTCAACCCTTCCCTAATTTGCATAAACCACGACCCTGATACCAAACTGTAACACATTAACTTCTTAACACCATTTTATGATGATAAAATGTACTTTCATAAAAACTTTTCATTAATTATCAAAGTGACAACTTTTCAATGTTACAAAGCAATGTCAAAAGCTATAGTAAATGAGAAAAGGATTCTACAACCTTCTCCATTTCCTTCATCATCTTCACTAACTCCGTTTTTCACGATGTTTATATTCACACAACCATCTCAGAGAGTACTACAAGTCCCTTTAATTAGTTTACTACCAATGACTTTACATTTTTAATATGATTTCATACTAACAAGGTAACGATTTTCCGATCGTCACAAAATTTAAAAATTTAATAACTACTACTATGTTTTACCGTTTGCATGCTTTAGAACATTTATAAACGTATTAGTGATAATTTATTTTATAAAATAAGGTTTGGAGTTTGATAAGTTACTAAAATCTCAATTTCAAACTTATATAGTTTTAACTGAAAACCTTTTAGGTAGTTTTAAATAATAAAGTTTGTTTTAGTTTTAAAACCTTTTACCGTCTTATGTTAAATGATAAGTTTTCTTAATACCAAACCCCTTTCTGATGTTATTTATATTCAAGAATTATTTTTCATTTGAAAACTAATTTATCAACCATAACATAATAACAACCTAAATTAAACAACACAAACATGCAAAACATATGTGCATAAACCAACCAAGTCTATTGACATTTTTGTGAGACAAAATGACAACTTTGTTCCTAAAGGGACATTAAGTACCTTTGATTCATTAAGTTGTTGCAATAAATCCTTCCACTTCTTTTGACAACTCTTAGCTCCAAAACAACATAATTTTATAAAATTCAAGAAAACTTTTATAAAATCATGGGTTGATATTTGATCTGCTAAAATGGTCTTCATTTTCATCATCTTATATTTTTATAAAAATAAAACACTTTTAAAACTAATTTATTACTTACAAGATTATATAAAAATTATCTACTTAATTATTACATAACATATGCATAAATAAATTATTACAACAATTTTAAACAAATCAACACATGCAATAACACAAGGGTCCATGGTTATTTATGCACACACACATACACACACACACATACACACACACACACACACACATATATATATATATATATATATATATATATATAACAAGTCTTTGTTTTCTAAGTCAACTTTTATGACGAAAAAGATGGATGTAAATTTCTAGTCATAAAAATAACAATTATAAACATTTTAAAGTTGTCATAGAAAATATGTACGGATTTCCTTACAAAAAGAAAACCATCCATGTTTTCCAAAAACAAAGATAATATAAACTTATCAAATAATCCAAGCTTGCAAAGATGGCTCTTATACCAATTGTTAGGGTTTTATTCAAGAATAGTAAAATTATAGTGACAAATTTGACGTAATTAGTAACAGAAGCATTTTATAAATTGAATAAACTAAACCCATTTTATCCCACCAAGGATCATTTTTCAAGACATAGAAAGATTAAAACATAAGGAAAGTAAAGAAGAACTGTACAACCTTTGAAGACTTTGGTTCAATTTGGCAATTTGGAAGTTGATGAAGATGGCTTCATAACTCCAAGAAAAATCCATATATAATGTATCCATCAAAGAAAGAATAGAACCACTTCAAGATGCTAGTCTTCACTTGTATATATGTTTTTCTTAAGATTTAAGGTTCATACCAAATAAATCTTAAAGAGAAACGACATATAAGCACTTAATCTAAGCACTAAATGGAAGAAGAAGAAGAGAATGGAAGAGAGGTCCAAACCCTATGGTTTTGGCAAACTCATTTAAGAGAAGAATGCAAGTAAAAAAATGAAGGAGTAAGGCCCTCTTTATATACTATCTGATGTATACAAAAGTCAAGACCATAATATGAAGGAGTAAGGCTTTTCTTATAAGCATGGTGTAAAGTATTAAACAAATCAAAAGCAATCCTACTCCATGCCTATGGAATTTCAGCCATCGTGCAAGGTGGACAAAAGTTGAATTGTTTTTTTAGTTTACTCGCAACTAGCAAGTTTGAAACAAACCAAGTATTTATTCAAAGTTTCCAAAGTATTTGTACATAATATTAAAATAAATCATGCCATATTATATTTCACTAGTTTTTGCTCTATTTATTATTATATCCTAGAAAAAATAATTCCTAATATGTTGGAAAATATTAATTTCATAAAATAACGTTTTCCCATATAAATACAAGTGTTGATCATATATATTAACAATCAATGATACTAACAAATAGTCAATTAGTAGTAACTTGCTATAAGGTGTGACCCTATATAATCATATGTTATTAATAATATCATTCTATAATGATTCTTGGTCTTACAAGATCTTTCATTGTCAAGGCCTTAGTCATTTATGAGGCTAATAGGACAAATACGTTTGGAAAAAGTGGCGATGGAGGTGGAAGCGACATCCACGGTGAAATTAGGAACGTTCTGAGGGTGTGATATTAAAAAGACTTCCTAAAATGCTATCATAGATATTTCAATGGAATTAAAGGATTTGTCGTTCTAACTCGTTGGATTGAAAATATGGAATCAATTTTCCATATTAACCTATGTATAAAGATTATTTTGTAAATTTTTCCACTTGCACACTCTATTACGCAACACTCTCCTATTGTAATGATCATGCCAAGATTATGGGTATTGACGATGTCTATGCTATATCTTCAGAACAAATGAAGCAAATGCTCATGGCAGAATATTGTCCTTGAAATAAACTGTAGAAACTAGAATAAAAATGATGGAACTTGATGATGATGGGAGTTGAGATTGTCACCTACATTTCCAATTCAATGATCTCTCAACTTTGTGTATCACTGAATTCTAACCGTCTACAACCTATACGAAAATAAAACTCCCCTAACATTTCCTGTGACCAAACAACTCATGCAACTAACACCACCATCTTCCTACTACCACACCTCTCTTAGCAATGGTAGTGTTTGAACCCCCAAAAGTTCATTCACAAACAACTGGTGATACCACCATATCATAAGATAAAACACCTAAACCTTGACTTTACTGGAGAATTAACCCACTAACTCTGACCAAATGTCCTCCAAGCAATACCCCTAAGTTGATCCCAACAAAGACCCACAACAACAACTGAACAAGTTGAAACCCGCTTAACAAGATACAACCCACCAATGATTTAGTGAAGACTTTTTCCATGCAGAATGGCATAAAAGAATCCTTGATAATATAACCCAGATAATAGAAGAAAATCAACCCGAGATATAACTTACCTAAATCCAAGCAAAATTCCAAAGCAATACATATACCCGATAACAACCCAGAATAAAACAAAAGATAGAATACCCGCAAAACCACATGAAAGAATCCTAACCTCCTTCTCTTGATTTACCTCGACCATCTTGAGGACATGGTGCACCCCCCCTCCTCTGATCCTAATGACAAGAACTGATAATAGGATCATCTTTACTGAAGGATTCTAGGGATCAACAAGCTTTGGGCTTCGGATGAGTCCCAGACTGCCCTGCTACAAACTCGGCCCGAAGGCCTCGAGACGGCGACCCAAGAACTCCAAATTCCCTTATCTAACTGAACAAAAGACCAACGAGGTCCATTTCAAATTACTGCGAGCAATATTTGATGAGATGAAATCTCGCATCGGTGCATCTATTGACTCGGTACCTGCTCCTGAGCTGGAACTAGAACCTGAAGCCCTTTCCTGAGTGCTCCACACCACACCAAAACAATCATGCAAAATATTTGAATATACCTAAGAATCGTCATCCCACAGGCTTCCTAAATTTTCCAAGACTGTCCCCCATTCAAGTATGGATCATGTGCTTTCAGTCGTACGAGCCCAATAATACCTTCCACACCTATCCATACATTCCTCAGGAATCCTCCAGAATACTCTAAGTCGCCTTCTCAAATCCATACACCAAACACTCATTAAGCAGCGCAACGAAACTCCCTAAAGAAATCCCTAGGCCTTCCTAGGTTCCTGACCTCACCCTGCTTTCAGTTGTTGAAGGACTCCCCACAATGCTAGTCACCCACCTCATGAATACAAAGCTTAGATAATCCTTCGAGTAATAGACTCATCCCTATAATGGTTGAACTTAGACAAGAGCTACGCAATAGTGTGAAAACCATCAGTCTAATATTGTTCAACCTTTGTCACATGTTACTTGACATATTCACTTAGTAGCTAACTCCCATCACCTAAGATTTCCATAAAGCACAAAGCAAGTAGCATTAGTGCAGTAACACTCCAATCCATAGAACGATCATAAGACATGAAACCTACATACCACAACTCATGCTAGAAATTTCCACACTCACTGTTTTTTTCCTTATGCATGCAAATTATACACAAAACAAGATCAAATAGACTGTCGGATAAAAGAGTCTACCCTAGAACCACAACCAGACGAGGACATGAAATAAGGCCAAATAAATTATTCTAGGGCTATAAGATCCTAACCATATACAATTTTAAGGCATACACTTAGCAATTATTGATACCAATAGATATTTATATTCAACCATAGCATCCAATACTCCCAAGACTACAAGGCATCACATATCAGGCCAATCTATCACTGACTAATCAGCACTAGCATGCAAGTCAACCAGCTCATACAGTAGACATACAAAGGCATCTATCCTAGAATTCTATCATGAAAAAACTAAGCAGATCCTTAACCCTAACTAGCATGCGATTCACAGATCTAATCATATCGAATAACGTGTATAGGTATTTTGGGAAAACTTACTTGAGCTTGACTGATTGCATGCACCATACCCTTTCTTAGTTTAGAAAACCCTTTCCATAAAAATACTTTTCTTTTTGAAAACTTTGCCAAATCCTCAGTTTGAGTTAAGACAACCCCAAGAGTATGTTCGCATCCCTCAAAGCAAGGATCTGATACCACCTTGTAACGTCCCAAAAATAATGACATAAAATTTTCATTTTTAAATTAATAAATCATTAATACATATCAATTCCATTAGACCAAGATACTCAAGATTTAGGAAAACATCATCAAATCAAAGTAAGTCACGGAATACAGAAACATGTGGTGTGTGCTTTGTATTCATCCCGAGCTCTTCCATATGAAAATTTGAAGTACCTGAGGAAAGGGCATAAGCAAGGATCTGTATTCAAATCAAAGTAAGTCACGGAATACATAAGCAAGGATCTGATACCACCTTGTAACGTCCCAAAAATAATGACATAAAATTTTCATTTTTAAATTAATAAATCATTAATACATATCAATTCCATTAGACCAAGATACTCAAGATTTAGGAAAACATCATCAAATCAAAGTAAGTCACGGAATACAGAAACATGTGGTGTGTGCTCTGTATTCATCCCGAGCTCTTCTATATGGTGTGTGCTATCTATTCATACCGAGCACAAAGCTTATTGAGCTCCCCCATCATACCACATACAAAACAAACATACTACCAAAGCATATCTAGGTGTTGGCCTACTCCTTCGGTCCATTTCAACCGGATACTGTCGAGCATCTATGGGTGCTCGACCTGCCCCTATATTCTATTTCAATCGGATAATGTCGAGCATATCTAGGTGCTCGACTTGCCTCTTCGGTCTATTTCAACCAGATAATTCCGAGCATATATGGGTGCTCGACCTACCCCTTCGGTCTATTTGAACCGGATACCGGGTCTATTTTACACCATACCACTACCAGGTAATATCATCTATAACTCACATAATCATCAATCAATACATGAACAACCAATAATTATCACGAAGACAATCATCATGCTATATCATAACTAGTGGGCCGGACTTGGTACCTTCAACCCATGAATTCTACAAAGGGAGACTCACCTCGCACTGCTGAATCTCGCAAATAAATCTCTGGCTGCTGGCTAACCGATCCCCGAACTAACAACATCAAAACATCACCCAATCAACATTTAGGTCCCAAACCATATCCATTGTTCGGTCAAAATTATGGTTTATACTTTGCTTCTCTAGGGAACTGTATTTTTCTATAGTGTTTTATGAGTTTACGGTGAAGTTTACGGCCAGGTGGGGTGTTTACAGCTGTAAACCCATTTACGGCCCATATTCCCCATGTATGTATACATATATATATATATATATATATATATATATATATATATATTTGGTGAGGTGTGTGAGGAGCGTATGGAATATATATATATATATATATATATATATATATATGTGTGTGTGTGTATATATATAGAGAGAGAGGGGGGGGGGAGCTTATGTGTGGGTATTCTAAGGTGTTTTCTAGAGAGAGAAAGTGAATCTTGTGTAAGGAACTTCAATCATATCATCAATACATTCAAGATTCATCATCTTCTTCTTCTCATTCTCTTCTATTTTGATCTGACATCATCCGTTTGATTGGGATTTCGCACCATCAAACGTATCTGATTGATACACAAGCAGATTGGGGACTGACAATTGGTACCTGACTAAAGGAGATCGAAATTGCTCAAAATTCGTGTTTTCATCAACTTTTGTGAGTTTACGGCCAAGAGATTACAGCCGTAAACCCCTATTTACGGTCGTAAACACAAGCATCTTCCATAACCGTATACTCGTTTTACGACCATAAACTGAGCATCTTCAAAGACCGTAAACAGTGAATCTTCAAAGACCGTAATCTCCCTGACCGTAAACTCATTGACCGTAAACCCGACCGTAAACTCTGTTTACGGCCGTAAACCCTTTACCACAAACTACTATTTGACATTTTCTTGTTTCTAATCCTTTTTGATTTAAAATTAAAATTTAAAAAAAAAATTAAAAATGGATTCTCATAGTCAAGCACATCATCATGAACTGGATTCAGTTATGGGAACAACCACACGTATTCCAAGATTGTTGTTTGTAGATGGGTTTCCTGAATGGAAATACGGAATTGTGAAATACATCAAGATGAAAGACTTTCAAGGTTTGGCGCAACATTATCAAAGGTCCGGTCAGAATTACTACCACTATCGCGGGACAACCGTTTGACAAAGCAGTTGAAAATTTTACTTATGAGGATTTTGAGAAAGTTGAAGAACAGGAAAGGGTTTTAGCCACTCTGACCATTGCTTTATCTCCTAATATAGCTCAAGGTTTCAGAGAATATACTTCAGCCAAAGAATTGTGGAAAGCCTTGATCGAGGTCTAAGAGGGAAATAAAGACATGAAAGAAAGTTGTCAGGATATGCTAAGACAAAAATTCAACATGTGAGAAACCCTGGAAGCTCAGCTACAGTGATTTACCACACTCACTACTAAGATGAATATAGCTGGGATCTTCTTGACTTAGTCCGAGATAAAAAAAAAGCTACTGGATGCACTTCCGAAGTCGTGGAATATGAACGTCGTTGTCATCAAGAAGACAACAGATCTAAATCGACTCAGTCTTGCTGAAACAATGGCGATTATCAAAGCATGTGATCTTGATGATAAGCAACGAGAGATTAACGATGTGAATTCCTATTCGACTGAAAATCTTGGGATTTCTTCAAACAATACTCTTTCATCACTCATCTCCTCTCCAGGTCAAGCATTTGCTGCTCAACAACCTCAGAATCAAACTTTTGTTACTCCATCAACAACATCTTTTACTACTGCATCAACCATGCCTCACTCACAAAGTCAGTCGTCTATTGCTCCACAAGTTGTTTCCTCTCTCAATGTACCAGTTGTGGCTTCTTCATCAAACTCCAAAGAAAGTGATGAAAATCTTGCTCTTGCCACTGGACTTGTCAACTGTTATAATGCCTTTGTAGCTGGAGAGCTCCCACCTCAACTCTCATTTGCTGACCTGGATCAAATTCATCCAGAAGATGTGGAATAGATGGATATTATGTGGCAGATAGCTATGACAGTGTTCAGGGCGAAGCAATTTGCAAAGAAGATGGGAAAGAACAACTGGGGAATGAATGCTGACAAGAAGGTTGGTTTTAACAAAGGAAATTTGTGCTGCTTCAATTGTCACGAGCCAGGTCATTTTGCACGTGACTGCCCAAAACCAGATAGAAGGATGAACAATGATAGAACGATGGTTACCGTGGGAAATAATCGTGGAGGGGCTACTGTCAATAGTGAGTACGGATGAAAATGGGTCCAAACTCGGACCGGATGGAACCGGACCCGGAAAACCCAGAACCGGTTAACGGGATTTTTTAGATCCGGAAACCGGACCAGTATATAGGAACCGGTTCCGGGTACGGTACAGGGTAAAGTGGGTCTAGAACCAGAAAACCCGGAAACATCAAAGTACGTAGGTTGGAACCGAATAAAGTGGGTTTAGAACCGGAAAACCCAGAAAAACCGGAATTTTTTGGTAATTACTGACTACTTAGTGGGTTGAACTTTGAAAATTTTCATATTCAAATCCCGACTTTGGGGGACTGTAACTCATTGAATATGAAACCAAAATTAACAAAATTATAGTCTAAAATGATGAACAAAATCTAATATACACTCTGGAAAAAACCACATGTCAATCCAACTTTAAACACATGAGATATGCATGTATTAATATTTTCACAAAATACAAAGTACAAAAACAAAAGGCAGAAAATTCGAAAATTTTCAGTTTTGATATCCCGACTTTGGGGGACTGTAAATCATTGAATATTAAACCAAAAATGACAAAATTATAGTCTAAACTCATGTCCAAACTATAAACTACAAGTTGAAAAAAACCACATGTCGATCCGGCTTCAAACGAATTAGATATGTATGTTTTAAAACATTCACCGAATACAAAAAAAAAACTGAAAAACCAAAAAAATCCAACTTTAATATCTCGACTTTGAGAGGCTGTAAGTCAATGAATATAAAACTAAAAATGTCAAATTTATAGTCTAAAATTATGTACAAACTCTAAACTACATGTTGGAAAAAACCGCATGTCAATCAGAGTTGAAACGAATGAGATATACATCTTTGAAACGTTTCACAAAAACCGGTTCCGGCCCTAAAAGTGGTTCCGGTTCATAACATAGGTTCCGGTTTTTAGACCCAGTTTACCCAGACCCGATGGACCCAAACCCGGATTACCCGGAACCCGGATAAAGCCAATTTTTAAACCCAGAACCAGAACCGGTTCTAACGGTTCCGGTTCGGTTTTCCGGTTCTAAATCTCATCCCTAACATTGATACTGTAATGGTTGCTCAGTCTTTTGACTGGGAGGACCAGATTCAGGCCTTGAATATATCAGGACCTGAAAATGCTCACTTGGCCCACATCAATGATGATGTTCCTGTGAAGAATGTTGAGGCTGATCCAAAAGAAAAGATGATGGAACTACAATTTGCACTAATGGTATGTTCTACCTTAGAATCCAAGGAGAATGAGGTAAGTTTATCTTCTTGTTCTCAAGCATGCATTGATTATGTTAAAATTCTTCGTGAGGAAATAGAATCATTACATAGGGAAGTCGAGGACCTAAAATACAAAGGTTATCAACTCAGGAAAGGATAGAAACCCCTAAAGGCTCAATTAGAAGCAAAAATCAAAGACTTTAGGAGACTTCTGGAAGACTATAGCAACAAATGTGAAAATTATGACTATGTTAAGAGACAACTTGCTGAATTGACTACTGAGCTTGACACATTAAACGGCAAATTCGAAACTGCATATCTTGATTTTAGAAAATTTGATGTGTCAAGCGAAGTAGTTGCTAACATGATAGACCATTGCTTGCAATTTAAACATAATCAGCAAAAGGGTTTAGGATACGATAAAGTGTCTCCTCCTTTCAATCATAATTATCAGTATTACCCTGTGATTGCAGAGGAGATTGCCAATTAACCATTCATGGTTTATGGAAAACCAACTGGTTTTGTTTCAGGAGGAATTATTAATATTGAAGGTACTAATGTTTCTACTTCCCCTTCAGATCAATCCTTAACTCAGTCAAAGTAAGAAGCTGAAGGATATGTTTTTGATAATAAAACTATGTTTGGACCTTATAATAAAACTATGTCTGAACCTGCTGTTTCTGTTTCGAATGAAAACTTTAGTGTTTCTAATGTTAGAATTGATGATACATCTTGTGATGCTTATGCATCGGATCATGTTGAGTTGAATTTTTTTGACATATTTGATGACTTGTTTGATAATCCTGATGCTCCTGATGTTTCTGTTACAAGCACACCCACTCCACAAGTCACACAATCTGATATACCCTCACTTATCGCACAATCTGTCTCTTGCACATGTTCTTGTGGGAAAAGTAAGGGTGTCATTAAAGAAAATAAATCTGAAAAGGGTAGTACCAATTTCAATAACAATAAAAATATTTGTTTTAATTGTGGTATTGGCGGTCATATTGCTAAGAATTGTCCTAATCGATCTTTTGTGCATTTTTGTCACCAAGAGGAGAGAACGAGTCTCGAGGAAGGTCTTTAACTAGAAAGTCCTCAAGAACTCGTTCTCGAGATGATGATTGGAAGGATGATCAAAAAAAGAAAATGGCAGTTCTTCAAAGGAGCAAACATGTTTTTAATAACAAAGTTACAAACAGTTTGCCAAAATCGAACAAGGCTCCGCCGAGATCGGTTTCGTCAAAGAGCGGATCTGGGTCTTCAACCACTTCTGGTAGAAAATCCAGATGCTCAATGCAAACTGAAAGGAAAAATGTTTCAAAACCACCTATGATTGTTAAGAAACCTAAATATCAGTGGATGTCCAAATTAACTTCCAACCAATCATCGTCATCCTCTGAAAGTGTCGTAGATAATGATTCAAAATTAAAGGTTTTAAAACTCAACTCTGAGTTAGTAAAGGGTCAAACTAGGAAAGTGATGACCTGGGTTCCCAAATCTAAATGATCCCACTCATTTTGTAGGGACAATTGCGGAGGAATGTCGTCAGACCTTGGTATGTCGATACTGGCTGCTCCCAACATATGACTAGAGACATCTCCCAATGAAGCAACATTCAATCTTTTAATGGGGGATATGTTTCCTTTGCGGGCGGAGAAGGTGGAAAAATCACTTAGAGAGGAACTATGACAAACGGAGTGCTGAGTTTCGAGAACGTCAACTTTGCTCCCGAGTTAATGCATAGCTTGTTGAGTGTTTCTCAGATTTGCGACAAAGGTTATTCAACGCATTTTACTAATCAAGAGTGCATGATCCTTATGTCGGGCATTGTCATCCCGGAAGAGTGGATCCATGTCAAATCAAATGGAAATGCTTATATAATTTACATGAATAGTAACATTCCCAAACAAGTCACCTGCCTCTTTTCAAAGGTCTCAGAACAAAATGCTATGTTTTGGCACCGACGACTCGGTCATGCGAATGCTAAGAATCTGAATTGTCTTGCTAAGAGTGAGATGGTACGTGGCTTACCTGTCTGAGACTTTATAACTTTTGAGAAGTGTGTGTCATGCACCCAGGGAAAGCATCATATAAAACCACACCTGCGAAAACAGGTCAATTCAATAAGCCAGTTGGTACAATTATTGCACATGGACTTATTTGGTGCGGTCAATGTCCTAAGCATCAACAGAAACTCGTATTGTCTGGTTGTGATCGATGATTTCTCTTGTTTTACGTGGGTTTTCTTCTTATCTAAAAAAGTTGGGATTGCTGATCTGATTAAGAAGTTCATTGTGATGATTGAAAACCAAACTAATAAGCGGGTGTTTCGAAATGACAATGGAAAAGAATTCAAAAATGTAGTTCTTGATCAGTTTTCCGCAGAAAATGAAATTGTGCGTCAATACAGCTCTGTTTGCACACCTTAACAAAATGGCGTGGTAGAGCGGAGAAATCGAACATTGAAATACGCTGCAAGGACGATGCGTTGTGACTCCTAGTTACGTATTTTCTTTTGGGCTAAGGTAATTAACATTGCTTGCTACGTTCAGAATCGTGTTTTGATCAACAAAGCCCAGATGAAGACTCCGTACAAAATTCTTTATGGTCATAAGCCTTCGGTCAGTCACTTCCATGTATTTGGCTGTCCGTGCACCCTTCTTCACCTGGAGTCCAACCCGAAATTTAATGCCAAAGCCGATGACTGTTACTTCGTGGGGGTATGTTGCACGCACGACGTATAGGGTTTACACTAAGAAGACATAGACGATTTTTGAATCTTTCGACGTGCGCTGGTTGGAGGAGAATGATACGGATGCTAGATTGGGTCCTGATTGGCTATTTGATTACAAATCTTTGTTCAAATTGTTCAATATGTATTTAGATGGTTCATCGGGTTTTTCCTCTGATTCGAAGATTGTTCCTGAAAATGAAGATGAAGAAGTTGTTTACAGAACTCCAACGGTATCCTCTTCAATTCTTACGGAGAAGTCATCTGTTCACGCTCAACATGATTCTCCAGATGCTGATGCTACACCTCTTACTCCTATTGAAAGAGAGTTTATGTCTAGAGATGCTTCCGCTGTTACTCCAACTTTCATGGAACTACTCTTTCCTGAACAAATTGTTGATGAGTTTGTAGCAGATCCATCTAATGATATAGGTTCACCTGATGTAGAACATTCAGCAAATGATGGAGTTATCAACATTCACAATCTTCCCGTCTCCCTCAATGACATTAGCCAGGAGATACCCTCACGCATTCAACGTGATCATCCGATCGAGAATGTCATTGGCTTGCTGGGTGATGGTGTTAAAACAAGAAGTCAGAGTGGAGATGTAAACACATGTCTCTATTCTTGCTTTATATCTCAAATAGAGCCAAAGAACGTTGAAATGGCTTTGAATGAGCCCAGCTAGGTAGATGCTACGCACGAAGAGTTAAATCAATTTGAAAAACTCGGGGTTTGGACGCTAGTTGAACTTCCTAAGGGCAAAAAGTCTCTTGCCACGCGCTAGGTATACCACAATAAGCAGGATGACTTTGGAGTCATAGTGCGCAATAAGTCAAGATTGGTGGTTCGCGGGTTTAGACAGATCGAGGGTCTTGACTATAGTGAGGTTTATGCTCCGGTAACTCACTTGGAGGCTATCCGTATTTTCCTTACATATGCTTCTTACATGAACTTCACAATTTATCAGATGGATGTTAACACAGCTTTCTTGTATGGCAAGGTAAAGGAAGAAATATATGTTGATCACCCCTGGGTTTGCTAACTCGAAGTTTCCTAATCATGTCTACAAGTTAGACAAGGCGTTGTATGGGTTACATCAAGCTCCTCGAGCGTGGTATGCGACTCTTACAAACCACTTGCTCGAGCATGGATACTGTCATGGCACTATCGATCAAACTTTATTCATCAAGCATGTGGATAATGATCAGATTCTAGTCCAGATCTATGTTGACAACATTATCTTCGGGTCTACCCGTCCGCAGCTATGTAAAGAGTTCGAAGGAGTGATGAAAAAGAGGTTTGAGATGAGTTCATTAGGTGAAATGACCATGTTTTTGGGGCTTCAGATTCAACAGAAGTCAACCGGGATCTAGCTCCATCAATCAAAGTATGTGGAGGATATACTTGAGAAGTTCGGGTTTCAAGACGCAAAACCTGCATCGACACCGATGGCCGAAAGACCCCTGCTAAATCCGGATACTGATGGTGAATCCGTAGATCAGACACACTACAGATCGACGATCGGATCGTTGATGTATCTAACTGCAAGCCGCCCAAACATCATGTTTGCAGTCTATCAATGCGCACATTATCAGGTTAATCCTAAACTTTTACATCTTACTGTTGTCAAAAGAATCTTTCGGTACATCAAAGGCAGCCCAAAATTGGGTCTTTGGTACCCGAAAAATTCTTAATTTGATTTATATGCGTTTGCTGACGGTAATTATAGAGGCTGTGAGGTTGACAGGAAATCTACATCAAGAGGGTGTCAATTCCTTGGAGACAGGCTGGTGTCGTGGCAGTGCAAGAAACAGCACACTGTCTCAACCTCAACAGCAGAAGTGGAATATGTTGCTGCCTCTTCTTGTTGTTCTCAAGTTATATGGATCCAACATCAGTTGTTGGATTACGGTTTGAACTATCTAGAAACCCCTATCTTCTGTGATAATGAGGCTACAATTCAAATAACTAAAAATCTTGTCCAGCATTCCAAAACCAAGCACATTGATATCAAAATTCATTTTATCAGAGACTGCTATGAGCGTTTGCTCATTCGACAGGAACAGGTCCCCACTACTAATAATGTGGCGGATCTGTTCACAAAACCATTTAAAAAAGCTCGATTCGATGTGCTTGTGAGCTTTTTGAACATGATTTATTTTGAGGATTAATTTTTTTAGGTTATTTTAAATTTGCGCATTTTAATTTCATCCTCACCCATGCACAAATTTAGGGGAGAAATAAACAAAAACCAAACAAAACAAGAAAATCAGAAAATTATATATATATATATATATATATATATATATATATATATATATGCTGTTTTTATTTTTGTTTATCGGGAGGTGATATAATCAAGTGATAACGGATAATCTGAATCTGTGTAAGGTGACTAAGTCGAATTGTCTGGGCTCTATGTTTGATGCGCTGGTAGACATGAATGATTTTTAAATGGACTTGACTAGGATCAGGTGAACTTAAGAAGTTTAGAGACTTGACAAACTTTAACCTAGATAGTTCCATTGAGTCTGACCGTACGACGCTCGGGTAGATTGAGCAGTGAGATAAACACGGGAACCCATGGGATACACTAAATTAATACGCATCTAAAACTGTGGCTTAAATTCTCCTTGATGTATGGAATCATGTCCTTAATTCCAGTATTGATAAGACGGCTAGGGGGTTTTGATAAAATAGGTCTATAGAAAATTATTTTCTTGCTTTCTATCTGTCAGTCATATGTTGCTTCCTTTGTGTGATTGGAACATGTCTAACCTGGAATGCAACATATGGAACTCTATTTCTATGCACCTCCTTATCTATGAAATTCTTTCTATCTGTTAGCCATATGTTCTCCCCTATGCGTGATCGGAAGATCCGACCTGGGACACAACATATGCAACATTCTACCTCTCAACCCCTATCTATGTTAGTCATATGTTGTTCCCTCTGTATGATTAGAAGACATCCGACCTGGGATACAGCATATGCACTTCTGTATCTGAATTCTTTCTTAATGATTGAATACTCACCTAAAGTAAGGAGTTCTTTGGAAGTTCTTGATTACCGAGGTATATCGGGAAGTGGGAAACACGTTCTAGTACGTCTAAAATTGAACCATTTAGAGGTTGTCTGTAGATCTCGCTGCTTAATTTAAGTGGAAAACAATATCCATGGTCGTCGTCAGCTAAATATCCATTTAGGAATATATATCACAATGACTTGTCGCTTACAATCTGTCCAAATTGTCAACATCCTTTGTGTTTAAGTGGACCACAATACCGGTGATTGACCAGATCTAGGCATGTAGGCGTGTGCTGATAAACGATATTGGATTGTATGACAACTTTGATCCCAAATTTTTTTTTGTTTTTGTTAAATTTGTTCATCGTTTTCCTCTATGCACAAGTTTAGGGGGAGAATTAAAAAAAAATTCAAAAATCAAACAAAAAAAATCCAAAAATATTTTTGTTTGTGTTTTATTTTTTTAGAAAATATAAAAATAATCCAAAAAAATATTGTGTGCTAAGTTTTCTTTTAGTTTTGTTTTGTCTTGAAAAGTGAGTTCAGGTGTGGAAGAGACTCAAGGAGACTGTATCGAGATTTTCTGACCCAAAGCTTCATCCATGATCATCGAAGAATTCTCATTCGAAGGAGCAAGAAATGAAGATTATTCTTTCAACATTCAATCCTTCAACCCTAGAAGCAAGGTGAAGCTGACTTGAAGATTATGTGACAGATTGCATTGAAGCCTCCTCAATTAATTTGCTGCTATCTATGAACGTGCTGAAGTGATCCAGAAGATTTGTTCTCTCTGATGTTCTCTCTGAAGATTCTCAAGTTGAAAGTGCCATCTTTCAAGAATCTTTACAAGAAGCCTCCTCACCCAATGTGTGTTCAGAGTCAAATTTTGAAGACAAGGCCAACTGCTCAGGATGAAGTCATTCGTTGAAGATTCATCAAGTTCATCTTGAAGTTGTGAAGAATTTGAAGATTGATGCTGAAGCCAAGCTCTCAATGAAGATTGACAAGAAAATTCAGCTACTTTTTAGAGGGAGCTTGTTGGGTCAATTAAAAAAAGAAAGTTATAAACCAAAGGGGAGATTGTTGGGTCAAAATTATGGTTTATACTTTGCTTTTCTAGGCAACTGTATTTTTTTATAGTGTTTTATGAGTTTACGGTCAAGTTTACGGCCGTAAACCCATTTACGGCCCATATATATATATATATATATATATATATATATATATATATATATATATATATATATATTGGGTGAGGAGTGTGAGGAGCATACGGAATTCATATATATATATATATATATATATATATATATATATATAGAGAGAGAGAGAGAGGAGCTTATGTGTGTGTATTCTAAGGTGTTTTCTATAGAGAGAAAGTGAATCTTGTGTAAGGAACTTCAATCATATCATCAATACATTCAAGATTCATCATCTTCCTCTTCTTCTTCTCTTCTATTTTGATCTGACATCATCCGTTTGATTGGGATTCCGCACCATCAAACGAATCTGATTCATACACAAGCAGATTGGGGACTTACATCCATAAACCCATTACTAGGGTAAATGACCAACTTACCCCTTACTTAGTTTGGACCAGGACTTAGGCCCAAACCCAGTAATCCAAAAGGGCCAAATACCAAAACTACCCAAATCCCAATCAATCGCCCCATTTTCCTAATTGGGCCCAAACCTAAAAGAAATAACCTAGCCCAACCAGAGCCCGTACCAAAAGAGTCCAAGTCCAAAAAGCCCAATTCCGATCTGATTAGACGTACACATGACATATATGGCTTGTATGCACAGGACACGTCGCTAGTCCAAAAATGGGCATCATAGACAGAATATGCGACGTTCACCAGTGGTACGCACGACGTTCCCAACGGCCACCCAAAAGTCATTCCAATGACTTAATCCTTTAAGCCAAACGTCAAAAACCTCATAATAGCTAAATATAAGTTACTTTATACATAAAGTCGAAGGCTTTAAGCCTTTGCATGGCTTAATGAAGCCCAACACCAAAGATGAACTCCAAAGGTCAAAATCACCCACTAAATGTCTTAGAAACTTCTTAATAACTTAAGACCTTCATCCAAACTTCCAGATCTGATTCAAAGGGACTTCTTAAGTCATAAAGTTCTTGACATTATGACTTAGCATGACTTAATGGGACCCAAATCAAAACCCTAAGTCCCAAGCTTCACCAAAAGACTACCAAATCATGCATGCAAAGTTTATACTCATCAAGATGCAAACTTTATGACTCTACAACCCCATCAAGGACTAAATATGAAGCTCAAAGGTTCTGGAGTAACTTCTACTCACAAGAACCACCTCCAAGGGACCAAAACCAGAACAAATTACCACCTAGTTAGATTAACATGAAAGGGTTGTCAAGGTTGAGACTTTATACTTCCAGAAGATAGATCTAGGTGCACAAGGCCTAGATCCAAAAGCTCTAAATCAAAGAATGACTTTTCAAAAAGCTCCTTCTTCCTCCTCAGGAACCAAAAATACACATAAATAACTTTGAAGCTCAAGAATCACTCAAATGGAGGCAAGGGTTTCGTTCTTAGGGTTAGGATGGAGTGAGGCTGAAGGAAATAAGGGTCGAAGGTGAGTTAAGGTCTTTAAATAGGGTCCAAGACCGTAAATTAGGGTTTTCATCTGTCCTACGAATGCCCTGCATTCCCAATGAACGCTCAGCATCACCCAAAATTACCTGCATCCATTTCGCCCATGAACGCCCCGTGTTCCCTCCTGGTACGCCCCACGTACCCGGTTTGGTCCAAAACCCTTCTAACTTCAAATGATCATAACTTTTGCATCCCTTATCCATGTTTGACGTTCTTTATATCCAAAGAAAGATAACAAGAAGACCTACACTACAATCAACTTAATTTTTCCTGAAAACCAATCAAACGCAAATCAAAAGTTCATTAAAGGCTCAAACCAACGATTTTACCGATACCCTTAAGCTCTAAGAAAAAAACTGAATATCCAGATCATCCAAGTTACATCATCCACCTCCAAATGAGCCCAAACCTCAATTCCTCAAGGGTTATAAGTTTGCTAATACCCACTCCTTGATCACCACCCCGTAATGGGAAAAGATTCAAAATACGGAGTTATAATTCTCCCCCACTTAAATTAGATTTCGTCCTTGAAATCATTCCTTACCATCCCTGGCATGCCAAAAAACTTGAGCAACACAACCACGACCCCGAGCATACCATAGCCTTCCCAGGGCAACCAAAACCAACCATAGCATGGGTCTGCAACCCGAAGACGAACGAATCCTTTCACCACCCGACAATAGTCCCTTGCAAAATAACCACATCTACTCAATCTGAAATCTAAAGTCTCGAGATGGTCCGACTCCCTGACAGGTCGCTCATACTGAACCGGTTCTAAATCCATTCCATTTATCTCCCAAACGACTAACCAAATTTTTGATAACGGGAGGTTCCCACTAGAAAACAGAATCATAGACCAAATATAGTTGCAGAACACGTATACTTAACAGATGGCTCAGATAATCCTTTGAGTAGAGGACTTAGCCCTGTAATGGTTAGACTCAGACGAGAGTTGCACAACAGGGTCAAATCATTTACTTTGAGATTATATAATCCAAACTGCAAGTGACCTAACATATCCTCCAAATAACAAACACCTTCACACATTAGTTCCAAATCAATAACACTTCATTGACATATCTTGATGCCCTTACAAATAGAACCAATCCAATACACGGTCACATGGGCATTGATCTACCATTGAAATTGAATCTATTTCTTACCCCTGACCCTTTCGATTGATGTCGCCGACATATAGATACCTAAATTCTTATCCCACTAAAAAGAAAATTGGACACCTAAACACTCGCGAATC
Organism: Lactuca sativa; assembly: GCF_002870075.4. NCBI lineage: Eukaryota > Viridiplantae > Streptophyta > Magnoliopsida > Asterales > Asteraceae > Lactuca > Lactuca sativa. The sequence goes on along the minus strand of NC_056623.2, from coordinate 186,148,466 downwards.
CCAATTCGAGATCTCCCCCCCCCCCCCCAAAAAAAAAAAAAAAACAGATACTCAACTCATAACCCGAGATCCACGGATCTACACTTACATTTCATCCAAAACATTCTGATTCACAACAATCCCTCACTAGACCGGTATATAATGGTTCCAAACCACTGTTGAGACTATAGTCTCTGTAACGCCCGTAGATCCGGGCTAGTCAATTTAGAGATAATAGGGGTCAAAATCGACTTTTTGACAAAATATTATTTAGAATAAATAATCTTAACCAAGTTGTAGAATACGTCTCAAGGGTTTTGTACATATAAATAACGTTGAAATCCAAGTTATAACGAAGAAGTTATGGTCCGTCGAAGTTTTACGGCAAAACCGACATGACACCGGGAGACGTAAATAGTGAATTTATGATAGAGGAATTTTTAGCCTTAGAAATCTAAACAAAAACTTTAGTATACGTTAAACCGAGAACATACAAAAAAGAACGCCCAAATCTGACTTCGTATGAGGAAGTTATGAATTTTCTAAGATTTGGCTTAGCAGTGCACAACCCGAAACTCAAATTTTAGATCTTGCGGTTTTTGGCCTACTCGGCCTAAATGAGAATTGAATATCTCATTAATATGAACTCAACGGTAAAAAGAAGGACGAAAACAGAGTCCGTATGTAGAAGTTATGAATTTTACGCAGACATTTAACAGTATAATCTCCTCGTACTGTTAAATTTAAGATCGGTCGAGAATTAGCCGACAGAGTCAAAATGAAAGTTGTAGATCTTATTTTTACCTATGTGTGGATATAAAGAACGTCAATAACGGAGGTCATATGTGAAAGTTACGGATTTTAAAAATTGGAAGTGTGTTGTGCGAAAATGGGTGATGTGGCACAATCTTGGTCATTGCTTTCTCCCCAAGTCTTTCCACTAGATGGTGACATATGGCACCAAGTTTAGCCATTTTCACCCTATAAATAGAACCTCTCTCACCCTCATTTTCTTCACATCTTTCCCATTGTTTCTTCTCTTTACTCTCTCTCTCTAGCCCCGAAACCCCCCGAAAAGCCTAGGGAACCTCCCTAGCACAAGGTGGAAGCCCCGGAGTAATCGACGACTCCGAGAAGAAGAGCTTTTCGGTTCGGGAACACTGCACCAAGCATATCCCGGTTTTCTATAAAACCCGCTGTAAGTGAGCTATGCCTGCGCTATTTTTAATATAACTTTTATTTAATTATAGTAACGTTATTAGGAACTTATAATAAGTACCTGGGCTATTATTATGGGTTATATAAGTATTGTTTAACGCATATATAAAAGTAATAACAGCTAGACTATTAACTAGTCTCGGTGAATAATAGACAAAACTGTAGTGGTAATAATACTAGGTTTCGTCAAAGGAAATTATTTTTAAGAAGTGAAGCGATGTCTGAGTTCGGAATCACCACCTTTTCAAGTGAGTGCATGGTCCCTTTCATCTTACACATAGATATGAAGTATTTTATATAAACTACGTGTTATGTGTGCATATTATCTGTATACTTGCTATCTATGCTAGATGAACGATTTTATACAAGTTTTATATGATTTAAATTGTATATGTATTTATATCTATGTAATATGATGGGTAAAACATGGATAGATGAAATATGAGTTGGATGATGAGTTAAGAGGTGATATAGACCATGAGGTAAGGGTGAGAGGTGGATGATGTGAAAAGCCTTGTTCCCAAATGTTGGCCCCGTCATCTAGCAGAGTATGGATGACAACCACTGACTATTCTAGACAATCCAGTGGAACACTAACAGGCTCGCAACATGTAGGTGTTGTGAACGATGTGTTCATCGGTGTACTCTAAAAACCTATTGACATGTATTGCAAGTGGACTCTCAAAAACAATACTGTCAATAAATGAGATAACCCTAGTAGCTGTGCTCGAAGGACAATACTAGTAGTTGCGCCTCACATAGAATGTCACAATTCTGGCAGCTGCGCCTAAGTGATAGAACTAGCAGTTGTGCTTCACAACTGTGTAATTGACAACGATGGACTTCGTACCTATTCCTTAGTATAATCCTTAGGAATGAATAAATGAGAAATAGTTGATTCATAGGGTAGATCCTTAAGAGTAAAGAAGATAATAGGAATGGGTAATTGGGTTAACTGTTTGATGATTAAACATAATAATTATATTATTGTGGGTTGAAAACCCTATGTACTCACCAGGTTTCCCAACCTGACCCACTCAGTTTATTTATATCACAGGTGTTGATATGAAGTCACATTACACTGAGAGATTAAGGAGATATAAATCTAGTGACAATGAATGTAAGTTCTGTTTATGCTTATGTTTCTGTATTGACGATGACATCCCAAATGTTTTAAAATGAATAAAAATACTTTTCTTCGGAAATGCCATGATAATGTATTTATCATGTTTCACTGGGAACAAATTCCGCACATTTTTATTAAAAAGAGGTACTCTCATTTTTACAAAGCATAAACAAAATCAGTCTTTTCTGGCCGTGAAAATGGGGATATCATGGTCTTGCACCTGGTCCAACCACCAGGTTCTCAAAAGTCCAATTAACAAGGCTACCCAGCCTACGAACCCCTCTGAATCACACATTGACCATCCACATAATCATGTAACTCAAGATCCAATACCTTGGCTCAACGGTATCTACTAGATCCCACTTGTATTGCTGTAATCACATGGGCCTCGCCCACGGGCCCCACCTAAACTATACAACGGAGCGGCCTCGCCCTCGAGTCCCACCCCTCTAGAGCTTCACATGCCCGACTTTACCCCGGACCCCAATGATCCTCGACCTAAAACAGAGAAATACTCATTGACAATCCTGACCGGCGTGCCTAAGGCATGAACTGATTCCCTTTTCACGCTCATGACCACCTAAAACAATAGTCCACCTCAAACTGGTGAATGCTACAATCCCATCGCAGTCTTACAACACTTCTAACCACCCATGGCCTTACAGCACCCTATCCATCATAACCCCACACATCCTAAACGAAAATATGCATCCAATCAGATGTGCGGGTCATGCTTTGAATTCCAAAGCATCCAAACTATAATCAACCACAAGTCTGCTTTGCATAATAGAGGAGGCACCGACCAACGGTTGGAAGTTTCTTGAACTCCCATTTACACAACCTCAATCTAAATAGCCACTTGGGTTGTCTCCCTCCTGACCAAGCAGTGAAACTTACCTTAGTTCCATACCCGATCCAACTCCCGGAGGTCTGATCAATTCTCCCCCACTTGGATTTGACGAAGCTCTCTCTCATCCCATAAATCCGATGGATTCCCAAACCTGCAAACATCATACATCATGAACCGCCTATGACCTACTCTTACCGGTGTCCATCTATCTGGCACTAAATCCATAGTTGCCAGGGTTTTTAGAGTACATCTGGTGAACACGTAGTTCAAAGGTTATCTATTAGGCACAGTTGTCAATATTATCCATTAGACGCAGCTACCACAATATTTAGAGTATATCTGGTGAACACGTAGTTCAATGGTTATCTATTAGGCATAACTGCCTATTCGCAGCTGCTAGAATATTTAGAGGACATCTGGTGAGCACATAGCTCAAAGGTTATATATTAGGCACAACTGCCAATATTTTCCATTAGGCGCAGCTGCCAGGATATTTAGAGTACATCTGGTGAACACGTAGTTCAAAAGCACCTACAGGTTGCAAGCCTGCTAGCGTTCTACTTAACTCTCTAGAATAGTCTGTGGTCGTCATCTATACTCTGCTAGATGATTAGATCATTGTTTAAGTCAATACTTCTCATCATCTTTCACCTCTCATGATATATATCATCTTTCATCTTTCTTCATTCATATAACCATCTTTGCCCAATATATTTATAGGTATAAAAATACATATACAGTTTAAATGACATAAAACATGTATAAATCGTTCATCTAGCATAGATATCAGGAAAACAGATAATAAGCACATATAGCATGTATTAGTATTAAATACTTCATATCTATGCGTAATATGATAGTAACTATGCACTCACTTGTTAAAGTGATAATTCAAAATTCGGGCAGCGCTTCGCTTCTAACAATTATCTTTTCCGTCGACAGAACCTAGCATTGTTATCGCTAAGTTTTTAGTCTAATATTTATTGCGACTAATTATTACTCCATATTTATCATTAACTCCACGTCTACTTTCATGATCTATTAATTAAGGATCAGCCAGGCATGACAGTTGGCAGGCAGGACCATTTCGGCGTATAGCCTTTCTGAAATCCAACAACCAAGCCAACGTGACAATTCTAGACACCTCTCCCGTAAATAGATCAATCATTGTAATGAATTTTAATCACTGATAAATCTTTTTTATAGGTTCATAATAACAATAATGAACTTAAACATAAGTTATACTTGAAGTAGGGTTAGCATAACTCATTATAGGGAAGTTTAGCGAGGAACTGGGCTCTGCGCGAGTTGAACTTCTTAGCCGAAAGCTCTTCTTCTCTGAGCCTTCTGTCGCTCCGGGACTCGCTACTAACACCTAGGAGGTGCTAGGGAAAATCCTTCAGGGTTTAGGGTTGTTTAGGAGAGAAATGGATGAGAAGATGTGAGAAAAATGAGTGAAAACACCTTATATTTATAGGCTGCCAGCAGCTGCATACGTTGCACATATGCATTTGGTACGCTGGGTGTAATGGCCAAAACAACACTACATTGGGCATACTTCGAGTTATGCTGGGCGTACTCCGTCTAGGTGTTGTAATCTCGTTCCAAGTTGTGGGGAAGAAGGTGTGACTGAGATTATGCCACGTGTCACTCGTCGGTTATCCCAAAATTATCTTCTAAAATCTGTAACCTTCTCATACGAGCTCCGTTTTTGACGTTATTCATATCCACGTGTAGGTAACGACGTGATCTACAACTTTTGTTTAGACTTCAACTAGTAATTTTGACTTTATTTTTAAAGCTATATTTTAATAGGCTTAGACGGTTAAAGTCCGTTAAAAATTCATAACTTTTTCATTCGACGACTGTTTTCGAATGTCTTTAAATTGTTGAGATCCTATTAATGAGATCTTCAAATCTCATTTAGGTTATTTTAGCTAAAAATTGATCGATCTAGAATTTGATTTTTGGGTTGCATATTGTTATGCTAAATCTTAGAAAAATCATAACTTACTCAAACGAAGTCATATTTGGATGTTTTCTATATGCACGCTCTCGGTTTAACATATACTATGACTTTTTTTTAGCTTGCTAAAGCTAAAAAGTATTTCGTTAAAAATTTACTTTTTACGATACGCGGAGCCGTGCTGATTTTGTCGCAAAACTTCGACGGGTTATAACTTCTTCGTTAAGTCGGATTTCAATGTTCTTTATATGTACGGAATCCTTGTTACATATACTATACTTTGGTTAAGATTAGGTATTCTAAATAATCTTCTATAAAATAGTCATTTTTAATGCTCATTGTCTCTAAATTGACTAGCTTGAATCTACGAGCGTTACAATTATCTCCCCCTTAGGATGATTACTTCCCAGAATCATCAACAAAACATGTTTTTTATAATGACTCCACATGTTATCTATTCATCCTAGGTAATAATCGTAACTCTTATGTTCTTTCAAATGAGTATCTAACTCTTGGACTTCTTGGTTGTTGGCGGTGCTCAATCATACACACGCTCTTTATACTATGTTAGACTTTTAATTGTAACCTTTGAGTTACAATCTCGATCCTTATTGGTGACTCATGCTTCTTCTTAAATAGACTTTAGTTTGATTATTGTAATTGACTGATGGGTCATGTTCTAATGACCTCTCATTGTATGATGCAATGTTTAGACTCAGGTCTTTTGAGACAAATTCCAGAATGGAATATACCTTCCTTCATGTTCTAATGTGATATAATCACATTATATCATGTAGCATTTCTAGCTACAAGTTTCTTACTTTCACGGTGATTGCAATACTTCTATTGATTGATTCGATTATCTTTCACTTCAATCTTCTGGCTTAAGTCGGATGCTACATCGAACTTGGTTCTCTAAACCACGTAACATATTTATCTTAGTCGGACTCGATCTGATATGACCACCAGTGTCGGAATAACAATCATATTCTTAGTCATTACTGAAATGATGGTAACGACAGACGTGAACCAATCAGAATCGATTACTAGCGCCTTGGTAACCCTGTGACTTTCCCTGATCTAAGTGTGAGTCATGTGATTCCGGTAGTACATGCCTCTACTACCTTTCACACCTACTCATACATGTCCTAAGTATTGTCTCACAGTTCTCTAAGTCACCAAACAAGAATTTGACATACTCATTTAACACATCGGATAACATAACTAAGGTTTATATTATTTCTTGAAACGATTACATGGGTATTCAAGTTCACCACCAAATTATGCCTCTTATATTAGGCTACATCACATGATACTATCTATATGGATTCTTTATAGATCGTTTCGCCTAATCCCTTGCATCGTCACCTGCTTCATCAAGGATCATCTGGAGTGCTCTTACCTTTGGCTTTGGCGCATTCAGTCTTGCTGCTTTATTTTTCTTCGGGCAATCTTTTGACATACACCCCTTGTCTCCGCATCCATAGCATACATTATAATTACGCGTACAGTCCCTAGAATAGTGACCGATCCTCCCAAACTTATAACAAGTTACTTCTCCGTCACATCTCCCATAATGCTTCTTCATGCACTTTACACACCATGTAGCTCCATACTTTTAGTTATCTAGGTTACACTTCAAGAATCTTCCTTTCTTATAGGATCTTCTGGATCCCTCAAGCTTCCTCTTTTCTCCTAGCTTATCTTTTTCTAGACCCTTTTCTCTTATCTGGGTCTCTATATTCTTAGCTGCCCAAATGGCATCTTTTAAGGTGGTTGCTCTTTTGACCATTGGACCAAAGTCTGCAGGTAATCCATTGGCAAACTTGTTGACCTTAGAGAGTTCAGTTGGAACTAAATAAGGAACACGCTTCATTTTCTCTGTAAAAATTGTAGCATACTCGCTGACGCTCATTCTTCCTTTATTTAGATTCTAAAACTCGTTGTTGATCTCTAGTAGAACAAGCTCAGAGCAGTATTGAAATTCTAGTTGCACCAAAAAGTCTTCCCAAGACATCTTGCTAGCGTCTCCCTTGGGAATGGTATCAGCTAGTAGCCTCCACTGGCTTAATTCTCCAGTCTTCAACAGTGTAACCGCGAGAGCGGTCTTCTATTTGTTGTTGCAGTCGCAAATTTCAAATATTATCTCAATCTAGAAGATCCAATCCATAACTTCCGCCGGTGTTGTGCTTCCAGAAAGAATCGGTGGCTTGGATACCAGCAAATCCTTGTACTTACATCCACATCTGTCATTCCCTCCATTGTGTTGGTTTCTTCTAGCCATACACATCTCAGCTTGACTGATAGTCTAACTAAAGTTTCCTTCCCCTAACCGTTCAATGTTTAGTTCAGGTGTACAATGGGTATAGTAGGTTCATCCCTATTATGCTAGAGTAGACGCCTTGTTTCTTCCATCTGACGTTCCAAAATCGTTTGTATCATTACTTGTACTCATGGCATCGTGATTGGCTCGGGTGCAGCTACTACCTCTGTTGCATGCTCAATCACTTGTGGTTCAGGTTGTTGATTACGATTTTCAAATCCACTTCGAGTTCTCACCATGTCCATCTATACACCAAATCAGACGTTTGGTGTGCAACGATGAGAATTAGGATAAGGAGATCTTTATTTACGACATACATATAAATCTCCTTATCACTCTGAAAAGTTACATGTCAGTTCTAATCCAGTAATTAAATATTTAGAAACCTGAGCAAATAAAATTTCAGGATTTGATCAAACGATAACATCATAAAGCATATATCATTTAGCACATAAAAGAAATTTAGCCATCTTCCATAATTAAGCTAGTGTTGATGTCTATATATAGCAGACACTTATCTCACAATCATCGCTTAGCATTCTAAGTTTAAGTGTAGAAATCCGACAAATTCCTAGTTCGCTTAAACTAAGGCTTCGATACCAACTACTACATCCCTAAAATCACAGTCATTTTAAAAATTTTAGTTATGCTTATCTAAAATAAGAGTATCCATTTTAAAGAATAACATGATGGAATTATTTCCCATAAAACATGATAAAGATATTATCAAAGCATTTCTGAAGAACTGTATTTCATTTATATTAAAACATTTGTGATGTCATCGTCAATAAAGAAACATAACCATAACGAAATATTATAAGTCTTACAATAATTAAACTAGTGGCTTAAAACTCTTTGAATCTCTCAGCATAATGAATCTTAAATATCGCTACATGTGATACAATAAACTGAGTGGGCCATTTTGGGAAACCTGGTGAGTATACAGGGTTTTAAACCCACAATATTATAATTATTATGTCTATTCGTCAAACAATTAACCCAACTTCCCATCCCCATAATCTCCTTTATTTTTAGGGATATACCCTAAGAATCATCTATTTCTTCATTCATTCATTCCCTCCCAAGGATTTTCCTAAGGAATAGGCACGAAGTCTATCGTTGCCATGATTTATCCAACAGGCACTAAGTCCATACTTGTCGATGTTATCTGTTAGGCATTAAGTCTATAGTTGCTAATGTTCATCTATAGGGCACTAAATCCATAGCTGCCAGGGTTTTAAGAGTACATTTGGTGAATACGTAGTTCAAAGGTTATCTTTTAGGAACAGCTTCCATTGTTATCCATTAGGCGCAGCTTCCAGGATATTTAGAGTACATCTGGTGAACACGTAGTTCAAAGGTTATCTAATAGGCACAACTGACAATATTATCCATTAGGCGCAGCTACCAAGATATTTAGAGTACATCTAGTGCACACATAGTTCAAAGGTTATCTATTAGGCACAGCTGCCAATATTATCCGTTAGGTGCAAGTGTCTAGATCTTTAGAGTACATTTGGTGAACACATAGTTCAAAAACACATATAGGTTGCGAGCCTGCTAGTTGTCACACCCCAAAACCAAGAACGGCGGAAACGTTCTGGGGCGGAGGACGTCATGTATAGTATCACAACACAGTAAATGTAAATAAGCAAACAACATCATCCATTGCATTAAATATATAATTTTAATACAAGTGTGTTCTGTACAGTTATAGACACCAAAAATAATGTAACACAAAATAATATGAGATGAGTCTTGAATGCACTCCATCTTCTCAAAAGCTGGCCTCGGTACCTGTCTACTGATGACCTGAGAATACAAGTTATTTTGAAAGAGTTTATCAGCATTAAGCTGGTGAGTTCATAAGTATTTTAGTGTCAATGTTTGTTGTCAAAACGTTTGAACCTGTCTCAATGTATAAGTTTGTAAAAATGTAAGTAAGTGGTTGAAAGTGTTTGTAAAAGTTTGAATCTCTCAGAAAAACCTATATTTTCTATTAAAGTAACCTTCTACCAAGGCTTAGATATTTTGTATACTCGCTCGTTGTAAAAGTATGTGATTTCCCAAGTGTAACTATCATTTGATAAAATATAGTATGTACATTAATGCTTAAGTGAGGTCATCACTAAAATATGTAATGGGTAAATCATTGTAGTACTGTAGTTTTGTATAATAAGAACTACTGCTGTACTAAGTACTACTACCTTAAACTGGATTTATATTAAGGTATAATGTGATAAATTGCACCATGCTATCGACTGGTAACAACGACATAATGTATGGTCGTAATAAAAGAAATGACGTTTGGCACCCGCAGACCTGCAGGTCCGGCTGTAGCTAGCAGCAAGGTGTAGGATAGTCAATCCAGTATAGATCTATACGCAAACTCACGCTCTCCCTCCAAGAGAATTCTGGCTACAACTCGGTCCATGACATTTAAGGCATGCTCCGACACAGTGGATCACAATTGTTACGTATTTATGTATATGTAATGTTTCTCGTTCTAGTATGGCTGTATATGTACTTGTTTCTAGTATAGCTGTATATGTACTTGTTTCTAGTATAACTGTATATGTACTTGTTTCTAGTATATTTGTATATGTATGATCCTGTGTTACCCCGATGGTAACTAACTAATGATGTACTGATAAGTATGAATATGGAAGTACTTTTATGTCTATACATGTATATTTGATATATAAGTAATATGGAAACGACCTTCGGATGGTCACCCGAAATCCCACCAGACCACATCCCAATCGAGAAAAAGGAAATAGGGCGGATGGCCTTCCTAAGCCCTTCAAACATTATTCATATATCTATACACATATGGGCATGCAATTGAATATATAAAAGCATAAATAAGTTTTCATAAAACATTTGAAGCATAAATATAATTTCAAGAGGAGATCGACTTGATGTCGATCTATAAAACAATTTGAAGGCATAAGTTAAATAAACAGTTTAAGTATAAGAAGCATTTGTTTGAATCACAGTCTATAAATAAGTTTGGATAGTAAAACAGTTTGTAAAACATTTCAAAGTAAAGCAGTTTGATAAACAGTTTGAACAGCGGTAAAAATCGTTGTTTTCCTAGTTATTAATCACATGTGATTAAATGCAATCACATGTGATTGAAACAATAACTATAAGTATTTGACTTGTATTCCCACCCCCCCCCCCATAAAGTATTTAAAACATTTAAAATCATTTCAAAGGTTGATTCAAGGGGTATGAACACACTTGTGGTGAGTCGTTTGAATTGCAGTGTCGGATACTGTGCTAGGTGGCAAACAGAGACTTGTTTACACGCACGAGCCTAGTTATCATATAATAAGCATATATATAACTAATTAGACAAATAATAACTTAAATAAATAAGTTAAGACACTTAGGAAACATGTAAACACTTTTATGAGTGTTTAAGGTCCAAATGGTTGCATCTAAGTTGCTACGGGACAAGGCAAAAGGGTTTGAAACATCAAATGGCCTTGCATAAGAGTTCACCACCCAACAAACCCCACACCTTGGAGTTTAAGGCCGTAAACGCATGGGTTTATGGCCGTGAACTCCTCAAATGGTGGTTTTGGGTGTTTTATGGTGCTATCTTGATCCTAGAACACTCCTAGCTTTGTTGGAATAACACATGAAGTAGTCTAAGGCTCTAGAATACTCCATATGGGAGTTTATGGCCTAAATTCCATTCACCCTAGAGTTTACGGCCGTAAACTCCTATGGGGTGATGGCTTTTAATTGTTTTGAGGCTCTTAAACATCAAGGATGGCTTCCATGAATTTATCTAAGGCTAATGGGGACAAGAGGCACACTTTTGTGCCTTCACTTGGAGTTTACAGCCCAAGATATGTTCCTTGGCCGTAAACTCCTTTTAAGGAGTGATTATGATGTGCTTAACTCTCCATTCAAGTCCCATGTGTTCAAGGTAAGTTGTCTTAAGGCCTTAGGTGAGTTTGGAATGCTTTTTACCCTAGAAAAAGGGGTTTACGGACCAAGAGGGGTTTTTGGCCGTAAACTCCTACAAAATTATGATTTTGAAGGGTTTTGATGTCTTAAATAAGCACAAGCATTTGAGGGTAAAGTTCCTTAAGCATTAGGGGAAGTTTAGGGCATTTATGTCCCTTAAAAAGGGGTTTACGGCCCAAGGAAGTTCCTTGGCCGTAAACTCCAATGACTTGTGTTTCTTGGTTGCTTTTTAGTCCCTAATGATTATACACTAACCCCTAAACAAGTTTTCTAACAAGGAATCGGGACTAGGAAGCCATAATGTTCCATTTTGGAGTTTACTCCCCAAGAACGTTCTTGGGCGGTAAACTCCCGGATCTTGTAATCTAAGCATGTTATTGATGTTAATAAGCACCTAACAAGTATTGAAACACATATAGAAAAGTAAACTCACAATATGGGATGAAAACCCGAAGATCCGTCAGAGAGAATATGGCTTTTCTCTATTTGGAATTGTGAATAATGAATTTAGTTAATTCAGAAAACTATTTATAGTCCTGGAATATTTTGGTAGAAAATATTTTTATTCCTGATATTGGACTGTAACAATATGAAACTTGAAATGCCCAAATTTCACAAAACCAGGAGTATCCACTCTCCTGATATCTCCTAAAACATATACCCTAATGTACACAAACTTGCTCGGAAAAGTATGAAAATCACTTAAACTGAACCGGCTTCTATTGAATAGATGATGTTTGTACAATTGGAAATTTCGGGTTGTCACATCATCCCCCTGTTAGAGGGAATTTCGTCTCGAAATTAGAGTTTAAGCAAATAAAAGTTACAAACAATTAAGCGAAAAGATGAGGGTATTTCAACTTCATCTGATCCTCGCGTTCCCAAGTGAATTCCGGTCCTCGTTTGGCGTTCCAGCGAACCTTCACGATAGGGATACGACTTTGTTTCGTCTTCTTGACCTCACGGTCCATGATCTCTACAGGTTCTTCCACGAAGTTGAGGCTCTCGTTGATCTCGATCTCGTCGAGTGGGATTACGAGAGTCTCGTCGGACATACACTTTTTCAAGTTAGATACGTGGAATATAGAATGTATGTTACGAAGTGTATCGGGTAGGTCGAGTTTGTAAGCTACGGGGCCGACTCTGGCAAGAATCTCGAAAGGCCCTATGTACCTCGGATTAAGCTTCCCACGCTTGCCGAAGCGTATCAAGCCTTTCCAGGGTGAGACTTTGAGAAGGACTCGGTCTCCCACCTGAAATTCCAAAGGTTTTCTTCGTTTATCGGTGTAGCTCTTCTGTCGGTCTCTAGAGGCTTTCAATCGTTCACGGATCTGAACGATTTTCTCTGTCGTTTCCCGAATGATTTCCGGACCGGTGAGAGTACTGTCGGAAGCATGCCCTCTTGCTAATTGGGTATCACCCACCTCAGCCCAGCACAGAGGGGATCTGCACTTTCGGCCGTAGAGAGCTTCGAATGGAGCAGCCTTGATGCTCGTGTGATAACTGTTATTATAGGAAAATTCAACAAGGGGTAAATGAGTATCCCATGCTTTCCCAAAATCAATCACACAGGCTCGCAACATATCTTCCAGTGTTTGGATGGTCCTCTCACTCTGTCCGTCGGTCTGTGGATGGTAGGCTGTGCTCATGTCCAGCCTTGTTCCTAGGGAATGTTGTAGTGATTGCCAAAATCTTGAGGTGAATCTACTATCTCTATCGGAGATAATGGACATAGGTACACCATGCAACCGTACAATTTCCCTAATGTATGTTCTCGTAAGTTTCTCCATCTTGTCGGTTTCTTTGATAGGCAGGAAGTGTGCAGACTTGGTCAATCTATCAACGATGACCCATATGGTGTCAAGTCCACCCGTTGTCTTGGGCAACTTGGTTATGAAATCCATAGTGATCCGCTCCCACTTCCATTCTGGGATCTCTGGTTGTTGCAGTAAACCAGAGGGCTTCTGGTACTCGACCTTAACCTTCGCGCAAGTAAGGCATTTACTTACGAAGGTAGCAATCTCTGCTTTCATATTAGGCCACCAGTATAGCTTTTTAAGATCCAGATACATCTTATCTGAACCTGGGTGGACAGAATACCGAGTGTTGTGCGCCTCGGTCATGACCAACTCTCGGAAACCACCGTGTTTCGGTGTCCAGATCCGGTTCATGAAATATAAAGCTCCTTCACCCTTGGCTTCAAGGTTCTTGTCCATTCCCCTAAGGGATTCACTCGACACATTTTCAGGTTTCATGGCCTCAAGTTGAGCCGCCTGAATTTGCTTAGTCAGGTGTGAATGGATGGTTATTGATAATGACTTGACCTTGCAACCAGAATATTCTTTCCGACTTAGGGCGTCTGCTACTACGTTGGCTTTACCCGGATGATAACGAATATCGCATTCGTAGTCACTGAGTAGCTCGACCCACCGTCGTTGTCTCATGTTGAGCTCCTTCTGATCAAAAATGTGTTGTAAACTCTTGTGGTCGGTAAAGATAGTGCTCTTCGTTCCATACAAATAATGTCTCCAGATCTTCAGAGGAAACACTACTGCTCCTAGTTCAAGATCGTGGGTCGTGTAGTTAACTTCGTGTGTCTTCAACTGTCTCGAGGCGTAGGCGATGACCTTACCTCGCTGCATCAGAACACATCCGAGTCCTTGATTGGATGCATCGCAATAGACTACGAAGTCTTCTATTCCTTCTGGAAGGGATAGTATTGGTGCGGTGCACAAGGCTCGTTTGAGCGTTTGGAACGCTCTTTCTTGCTTCTCTTCCCAGTCAAAGGCCACGCCTTTCTGGGTCAGGGTCGTAAGAGGTTTCGCTATTCGGGAGAAGTTCTGAATGAACCTGCGATAGTAGCCAGCGAGACCTAGAAATTGACGAATTTCTGTAGGCGTCTTTGGTGCTGACCAGTTCTCAATGGCTTTTATTTTGGATGGGTCCACGTGGATTCCCTCTTCGCTTACCACGTGTCCTAAGAATTCGACTCTTCGGATCCAAAAATCACATTTCGAGAACTTCGCATAAAGTTTCTCCTTTCGTAATGTTTCTAGAACTTGTCGTAGGTGATCGTCATGCTCTTTCTCACTTCGGGAGTAGATCAGGATGTCGTCAATGAAAACGATGACGAACTGATCTAAGTAAGGTCGGCACACTCTATTCATCATATCCATGAAGACTGTGGGCGCATTGGTCAATCTGAATGGCATCACCACGAACTCGTAGTGTCCGTAACGAGTTCGGAAGGCTGTCTTCGGTACATCCTCCTCTAGCACTCGTAACTGGTGATATCTGGATCTCAGATCAATCTTGGAAAAATAGTTCACCCCTTGAAGTTGGTCGAATAGATCGTCTATGCGTGGCAGAGGATAACGATTTTTGATCGTCAATTTGTTGAGTTCTCTGTAGTCAATACACATACGGAATGATCCATCTTTCTTCTTAACGAACAAGACCGGTGCTCCCCAAGGTGAGAAACTTGGTCTTATAAAGCGCTTGCTGAGCAGTTCGTTAAGTTGGCCAGAGAGTTCTTGCATCTCGGCTGGTGCTAAACGGTAGGGCGACTTGGCTACTGGGGTAGCTCCTGGGACTAAGTCGATTCTGAACTCGACTTGTCGTTGCGGTGGTAACCCGGGTAGTTCTTCTGGGAAAATTTCGGGGAAATCGCTCACTACTGGGAGGCTCTTTAGTTATTTCGTTTCTAGGTTCGTGTCGACGACGTGAGCAAGGAATGCGTGGTATTCTTTACGCAGATATTTCTGTGCTTGAATACTAGATATAATGCGAAGACTCGCACTAGGTTTGTCGCCGTAGACTATAAGGGTTTCGTTAGACGGGAGGTTTAGACGGACTGCTTTCTCGTAGCACATGATGTCGGCGCGATGAAGACTTAACCAATCCATGCCGATAATAACGTCGAAACTTTTTATTGAGACCGGCATAAGGTCGATTGGGAATGAATGGTTATCTAAGGTTAGAAGACAACCTAAGTATATGCTATTAGTACTTTCAGTTTTCCCATTGGCCATTTCTACTGTGAATTGTTCATTAAGTGTGTGTGGTTGTTGCTTAAGCATGAGAGCAAATTTGTGGTTTACGAAGCTTCGCTCCGCTCCATTATCGAATAGAATGCATGCATAGGAGTTATCAAGGAGGAACGTACCAGTCACCACTGTCGGGTCAGCAACTGCTTCCCCGTGGCCTATTGCTAGTACCCTCCCTGCTCCTCCAGTATTCCTCGCCTTGGGGCAGTCCCTTTTAAAGTGGCCTGTTTCGCCACATCCATAGCAAGTTGGCCTCGCGCCTGAGCCAGGAACTTGGGAGATCGGTTACGCCGGGAAATTACAGAATCGGACGGTGTGTCCTTTTCTGTGGCAATTAGAACACTGCATTTCACGGCAGGCACCGTTGTGGTGGAAGTTGCATTTGTTGCACTTCGGCAAACTTCCAGCATACTGCTTCCCCGGAGCAGTAACAGCAGTAGGGGTTACCGCAGCATGTACTGCCACGATTTGTTGTTTCTTTGAAGCTCGTTGCTTCTTCTTCTCATCCCAGAACTTCCGCTTGGTGCCAGCGGGTTTAGAGGGTTCTGGGATGGCTAGGGTGGTTGTGGTTGCAGGGGTCTTGACTCCATGGTCAATGAGTCTTTGTGCCAATCGCTTGGCACTGTCGAAGGTAGCGGGGTTGGATGCTAAGACATTCCCCTGGTACGGAGGCACTAGCCCCCATACATACCGTTCAATCTTTTTCCCCTTAGTGGGAACCATATTGGGGCATAGGGCCACCAGTTCACTAAATCGGGCAGTGTAAGCGATCACATTGGTGCCCTTCATGGTCAGATTCCAGAGTTCATGTTCTAACTTCTGGACTTCGCCCCTCGGGCAGTATTCCTCAGTCATGAGGTCCTTCATCGTTGCCCAGCCCATGTCGTTAGCCACGACGAGAGTTAGGGCTTTGACGTGGCCGTTCCACCAGTTAGGGCTTTATCCTGAAAGGTGCATGCGGCATATTTCACTTTAAATGCAGCAGGGCACGAACAGATTTCGAAGACTGATTCAGTCTTCTCGAACCATTGCGAGAGAGCAATGACTCCGCCGGTGCCATAGAAAGGCTTCGGCTTGCAGTTTGTGAAATCCTTGTAAGAGCACTCTCTAGAGCGCACAGGTATTTCGACTGGAATAGATTCAACAGGGGTTCCACCTCTGCTAGCATCTGATGAGTGATACTGAGCCATGGTAGTTGCCACTGCTGCAGCTACGGCAGCATTTAGAGCTACAGTATCGATGACCGCAGGTGGTGGAGGCGGTGGAGGTGCAGGATTATTCCTAGTCCTGGGAGATTTGCGAGGAGGCATCCTTCAGCTATAAGTTTATAAAGATAAGAAAGATGGTAAGAATCAATTTGTAAGCAACGTGAGAGTGACTCATGGACTAACTAACCATAGCCCAACAGTTTGAATGAGTGTTTGAAATCACAATAAGAAATATTAGTAGGAATACACAAGTGTACAAATTTTCCCACAGATTAGATAGATTTCAATAGTACGGGTATTACTGATGTAATAAGTTCAAGGAAAATCGACCTAACAGTAGGTCTTACATCATACCAAAAGGATAAGACTGACAGTCCTAGATTCCTAATTAGAGTATCGAAAGTTAGGAATATTTTACAGACAAGTGCTACTTAGAGCACATAAGTTCAAGGCTATCCCTAAATCAAAAGACAGAGATGTTCTAGACATCATCTAATGGCGATGAGAATTCCCCGGGCGAGTCCTGAGGTCGGACACTTGGCGAAACACCTCTTGAAGGTGTCGGTCCTGAGCTCTCTGACGAGCTCGAAGTTCTAAGACTTCAGCACGGGAGGCAGCCAGCTGTTGCTGCAGAGTTTCGTAGGTTCTCCGGGTCCGTTCCATGTCTTCTTCAAGACGGCGGATGCAGACTGTATTGACACCTGAATTGGCATCAATCTCCATGACCCGGTCGATGGCCGCTCGACATTACGAGCTATTCTGCGGATGATTATCGGCAGAGCTCTGTCAGCAGAGCCACCATTGCTGATGTTGTAAAAGGTTCGGTCCCCAAAGTATGGTAAGGGCTGACCCTGCTCATCACTCCAGCGATTTAAGTCGTTTGCCCACATAGGAGTAGGACCTGGAAACGCTGGTCGAGAGTTGTTGTTCGGGGCTTGACCTACAAGCGGTAGGTTGTTGACTTCAGGCTCGGAGTCGGATCCATCCGAAAAGCCTTCTGCGAGGTGATCATCCAAAGGGATTGGATGCTCATCTTCAGGCTCTTCATCGATCCACCCTGCATTGCCTTCATTGGGAAAGTACGGGTCGCCATGATGGAATCCAGCCATTTAGATCTACGTGAGAAGAGAGGTATAAGAATATAGTATACGTGTAACTAGTAGCACAAAATACTCCTATAGTATTTTAAGTTTAAGTTCTAATGATTTTCTTGTGGTATTGTTGGTAAGTTTTTAGACTTGTTAACATATCACAACCATTCTAGGGCATATGCTAATCACTCCTAGGACCAGCATAGTTGATCAGTCTATGCCATTCCCAGTACTGACCATACATCCTCGAGCTCACTTGTGATATTCAACAATCGTAATACTTTTGTTCTTGTCGTTGTGACACTGTTTTTAGTATGAATGCAGACTACTATACTTAATTAAATATTTTATTATTTAAAGTATAGACTCTTGGTCAGAGTGTTTTAATCCCATTTGGGTTTATAGATTAGTATATCTTTTATGGGTTGATATATTTGATTCACTATAAACAATGCTCTGATACCAATATGTCACACCCCAAAACCAAGAACGGCGGAAACGTTCTGGGGCGAAGGACGTCTTGTATAGTATCACAACACAGTAAATGTAAATCAGCAAACAACATCATCCATTGCATTAAATATATAATTTTAATACAAGTGTGTTCTGTACAGTTATAGACACCAAAAATAATGTAACACAAAATAATATGAGATGAGTCTTGAATGCACTCCATCTTCTCAAAAGCTGGCCTCGGTACCTGTCTACTGATGACCTGAGAATACAAGTTATTTTGAAAGAGTTTATCAACATTAAGCTGGTGAGTTCATAAGTATTTTAGTGTCAATGTTTGTTGTCAAAACGTTTGAACCTGTCTCAATGTATAAGTTTGTAAAAATGTAAGTAAGTGGTTGAAAGTGTTTGTAAAAGTTTGAATCTCTCAGAAAAACCTATATTTTCTATTAAAGTAACCTTCTACCAAGGCTTAGATATTTTGTATACTCGCTCGTTGTAAAAGTATGTGATTTCCCAAGTGTAACTATCATTTGATAAAATATAGTATGTACATTAATGCTTAAGTGAGGTCATCACTAAAATATGTAATGGGTAAATCATTGTAGTACTGTAGTTTTGTATAATAAGAACTACTGCTGTACTAAGTACTACTACCTTAAACTGGATTTATATTAAGGTATAATGTGATAAATTGCACCATGCTATCGACTGGTAACAACGACATAATGTATGGTCGTAATAAAAGAAATGACGTTTGGCACCCGCAGACCTGCAGGTCCGGCTGTAGCTAGCAGCAAGGTGTAGGATAGTCAATCCAGTATAGATCTATACGCAAACTCACGCTCTCCCTCCAAGAGAATTCTGGCTACAACTCGGTCCATGACATTTAAGGCATGCTCCGACACAGTGGATCACAATTGTTACGTATTTATGTATATGTAATGTTTCTCGTTCTAGTATGGCTGTATATGTACTTGTTTCTAGTATAGCTGTATATGTACTTGTTTCTAGTATAACTGTATATGTACTTGTTTCTAGTATATCTGTATATGTATGATCCTGTGTTACCCCGATGGTATCTAACTAATGATGTACTGATAAGTATGAATATGGAAGTACTTTTATGTCTATACATGTATATTTGATATATAAGTAATATGGAAACGACCTTCGGATGGTCACCCGAAATCCCACCAGACCACATCCAAATCGAGAAAAAGGAAATAGGGCGGATGGCCTTCCTAAGCCCTTTAAACATTATTCATATATCTATACATATATGGGCATGCAATTGAATATATAAAAGCATAAATAAGTTTTCATAAAACATTTGAAGCATAAATATAATTTCAAGAGGAGATCGACTTGATGTCGATCTATAAAACAATTTGAAGGCATAAGTTAAATAAACAGTTTAAGTATAAGAAGCATTTGTTTGAATCACAGTCTATAAATAAGTTTGGATAGTAAAACAGTTTGTAAAACATTTCAAAGTAAAGCAGTTTGATAAACAGTTTGAACAGTGGTAAAAATCGTTGTTTTCCTAGTTATTAATCACATGTGATTAAATGCAATCACATGTGATTAAAACAATAACTATAAGTATTTGACTTGTATTCCCCCCCCCACCCATAAAGTATTTAAAACATTTAAAATCATTTCAAAGGTTGATTCAAGGGGTATGAACTCACTTGTGGTGAGTCGTTTGAATTGTAGTGTCGGATACCGTGCTAGGTGGCAAACAGAGACTTGTTTACACGCACGAGCCTAGTTATCATATAATAAGCATATATATAACTAATTAGACAAATAATAACTTAAATAAATAAGTTAAGACACTTAGGAAACATGTAAACACTTTTATGAGTGTTTAAGGTCCAAATGGTTGCATCTAAGTTGCTACGGGACAAGGCAAAAGGGTTTGAAACATCAAATGGCCTTGCATAAGAGTTCACCACCCAACAAACCCCACACCTTGGAGTTTACGGCCGTAAACTCATGGGTTTATGGCCGTGAACTCCTCTAATGGTGGTTTTGGGTGTTTTATGGTGCTATCTTGATCCTAGAACACTCCTAGCTTTGTTGGAATAACACATGAAGTAGTCTAAGGCTCTAGAATACTCCATAGGGGAGTTTACGGCCTAAATTCCATTCACCCTAGAGTTTACGGCCGTAAACTCCTATGGGGTGATGGATTTTAATTGTTTTGAGGCTTTTAAACATCAAGGATGGCTTCCATGAATTTATCTAAGGCTAATGGGGACAAGAGGCACACTTATGTGCCTTCACTTGGAGTTTACGGCCCAAGATATGTTCCTTGGCCGTAAACTCCTTTTAAGGAGTGATTATGATGTGCTTAACTCTCCATTCAAGTCCCATGTGTTCAAGGTAAATTGTCTTAAGGCCTTAGGTGAGTTTGGAATGCTTTTTACCCTAGAAAATGGGGTTTACGGCCCAAGAGGGGTTCTTGGCCGTAAACTCCTACAAACTTATGATTTGAAGGGTTTTGATGTCTTAAATAAGCACAAGCATTTGAGGGTAAAGTTCCTTAAGCATTAGGGGAAGTTTAGGGCATTTATGTCCCTTAAAAAGGGGTTTACGGCCCAAGGAAGTTCCTTGGCCGTAAACTCCAATGACTTGTGTTTCTTGGTTGCTTTTTAGTCCCTAATGATTATACACTAACCCCTAAACAAGTTGTCCAACAAGGAATCGGGACTAGGAAGCCATAATGTTCTATTTTGGAGTTTACTCCCCAAGAACGTTCTTGGGCGGTAAACTCCCGGATCTTGTAATCTAAGCATGTTATTGATGTTAATAAGCACCTAACAAGTATTGAAACACATATAGAAAAGTAAACTCACAATATGGGATGAAAACCCGAAGATCCGTCAGAGAGAATATGGCTTTTCTCTATTTGGAATTGTGAATAATGAATTTATTTAATTCAGAAAACTATTTATAGTCCTGGAATATTTTGGCAGAAAATATTTTTATTCCTGATATTGGACTGTAACAATATGAAACTTGAAATGCCCAAATTTCAGAAAACCAGGAGTATCCACTCTCCTGATATCTCCTAAAACATATACCCTAATGTACACAAACTTGCTCGGAAAAGTATGAAAATCACTGAAACTGAACCGGCTTCTATTGAATAGATGATGTTCGTACAATTGGAAATTTCGGGTTGTCACACTGGTGTTTGTGACGCCCGTAGATCCGGGCTAGTCAATTTAGAGACGTTAAGCATCAAAAATGACTTTTTGATAGAACATTATTTAGAATGAGTAATCTTAACTAAGTTGTAGTATATGTCACAAGGATTCCGTACATATAAAGAACGTTGAAATCTAGGTTATAACGAAGAAGTTATGACATGTCGAAGTTTCGCGACAAAACCAGCACGACACAGCGCGACGTAAAAAGTGAATTTACGTTAGAGCGATATTGGGCCTTAGCGATCTAAATGAAAGTCATAATATTTTAAACCGATAGTGTGCATAAAAAGAACGTCTAAATCTGACTTCGTATGAGGAAGTTATGATTTTTTGAAGTTTCAGCATTAGTAGTATCCAGCCTGAAACTCGAGATTGAGGTCGAGTGATATTTAGCCAAAACTTTCTAAATGAGAATTGAAGATCTCATCAATAGTAGTCCAATGATAAAAAGACAGACGAAAACGGAGTTCAGATGAAGGAGTTATGAATTTCGAACGGAGTTTTCCTGTTCTGGCCTACTAAAAATAATATATTAAAATTAAAGTCAAAATTAGCCAACGGAGTCTAAACAAGAGTTGTAGAGCATAATATCACCTTCACGTCGATATAAAGAATGTCTAGAGCAGAGTTCGTATGCGAAAGTTATGAATTTCTGAAATTTGGGCGCAAAACTCCAAAACTGTCAGGGTTCACGAGGTGAAAACAGTGTTCACGACGTGAACTGACTTCTAACGCCTTCTGGAGCCTCCAGAGCAAGCGGACGAGTGACGAACGCAGTGACCTACTGTGCTCACGACGTGAACACTAAAAACTCACGACGTGAGTGCAGAAATTTCACCCTATAAATAGAAATCAAGGGTCAGCCGATTTTGGTTGTTCCGTCTCTTCTCTCTCACACCCGATACTCTCTCTAAGTCCTATTTAACCCCCTGAAACCCCGATATCATCCCGAGACCCAAAGTGAGTCCCGAAGCCCCAAATATCCCGAGGAGAAAGGAGTTTCCGAGCCGAAGCTCTAGATGCGAGAAGCCAGGTATTTGAAGATATTCTAATTTCATCGAAGAATACTACTTCTACAAGCAGTAGTGTTGTCCGATCATCTTCTGATCAAGTGAGTGTGTGGTTACTTTATTCTAACACATAAATATGAAGTATTTGTTATGAAATACGTGCTATGTGTTTATATATTGTTTTTTATTTGAGATGAGTGTGGAATGGATGTTTTATATAGTTTTTAAATGAGTTAAACTGTATACGTATTTTATATCTACAAATATGTTGGCTAGAACATAGGTAGATGAGATAGCTGGTGTCTGATCTGTGAGTATGGATTACACCAAGAGGTTAGTTTTAGATCCGGGAGTATGGATCCGGTAAAGAGATAAAACTTGTTATTAGTCTGGGAGTATGGATTAAGACTAAGTTAATTGTCCCTAGTCCGGGAGTATGGATTGGGCACAGTTATTGATCCGGGAGTATGGATCAGATCAGGATTAAGGTATAGTTAATTTGCCCTATTCCAGGAGTAGGGATTGGGTACAATTATTGATCCGGGAGTATGGATCAGATTAGGAGGTTAGTTTTAGATCTGTCAGTATGGATCAGGTAGTTTTAGATCCGTGAGTATGGATCAGGTGAAAAGGTTAGTTTTAGATCCGTGAGTATGGATCGGTTGAAGAGAATAGTTTTAGATCCATGAGTAGGGATCAGGTAAAGTGGAAAATTTTAGATACGAGACTTTAGATCGTGCCGTTGTGAGGATCGATGGGGTGGGATAAGAGTTGCATTTATATGGTGAAATTGTACAAGTTTGATTGTTCTATATTTATAAATATATGATATAACATTGTGGGATGAAAACCCTATGTGCTTACCAGGCTCCCAAGCCTGACCTACTCAGTTTTCTTTGTATCATAGGTATCGATACAAAGACATATTTCACAAAGGGATTTAAAGGAGATATAAATCATTAGTGTAATTGAATGTAAGTTTTGTTTATGCTTATATGTTTGTATCGGAACATGACATCCCGAGGTTTTATTATTAAATGAAAATACATTCACTTTGAGAAATGTTTTGATAAGTTATTATCATATCTTGTTTTGGGAACAAAGTCCGCAACCGCTTTCTTTAAAAGATTACTCTGATTTTAAAAACAAAGCGTAAGCAAATCGGTCTTTTCTGGCCGTGAAATTAGGGATGTCACAGTGTTCCACTCAACTTTCTAGAATAGTCTGTGGTCATCATCTATACTCTGCTGGATGATTGGACCATCTTTTAAGTCAGGTTTCTCATCATATATATAATCTTTCATCACTCATCATTCATTTATCCACCTTTACCTAATATATTTATAGGTATAAAAAAACATATACATGTTAAATCATTTAAAACATGTATAAATCGTTCATCTAGCATAGATATAAGGAACAATGATAATAAGCACATATAGCATATATTAATATTAAATACTTTATATTTATGTGTAAGATGAAAGTAACTATGCACTCACTTGTTAAAGTGATGACTCAAAATTCGGGCAGCACTTCGTTTCTAACAATTGTCTTTTCCATCGACGAAACCTAGCATTATTATCACTAAGTTTTTAGTCTAATATTTATTGCGACCAATTATTAGTCTAGATTTATTGTTAACTCCAAGTCTACTTTCATGATCTATCAAGTAAGGATCAGCCAGGCAGGACTGTTGGGAGGCAGGACCATTTCGACATATAGCCTTTCTGAAATCCAACAACCAAGCCAACGTGACCATTCTATACACCTCTACGTAAGTAGAATAATCATTATAACTACTTTGAATCACTGATAAATCTTTTTTATAGGTTCATAAAAACGATAATGAATTAAACATAAGTTATACTTAAAGTAAGGTAAGCATAACTCATTTATAGGGGAGTTTAGCAAGGAACCGGGCTCTGTGCGGGCAGAACTTCTAAGCCGAAAGTTCTTCTTCTCAGAGCCTTCTAGTGCTTTGGGACTTGCTGCTAAAAACTAGGAGGTGCTAGGGAAAATCCTTGAGGTTTTGGGGGTGTTTGGGAGAGAAATGGATGAGAAGATGTGAGAAAAATGAGTGAAAACTCCTTCTATTTATAGACTGCCAGCAGCCGCACACGCATTTGGTACGTTGGGTGTAATGGCCAAAACATCAATATGATGGGCATACTTTGAGTTACGTTGGGCGTATTCCGTCCACGTGTCGCAATCTCGTTCCAATCCGTGGGGAAGATGGTTGGCTGAGATGGTGCCACATGTCACTCGTTGGTTAATCCCAAAAACTAATTATCTTCTAAAATCTGTAAATTTCTCATAAGAGATCCATTTTTGACATTCTTTATATACACGCGTAGGTAGCGACATGATCTACAACTTTCATTTAGACTCTGTTGGCTAATTTTGAATTTATTTTTAAATTTATATTTTAACATAGACAGTTAAAATTCGTTAAAAATTGATAACATTGTCATTCGACGTCCATTTTTTACTGTCATTATATCGTTGAGGTCCTATTAATGAGATCTTCAATTCTCATTTAGGTTGTGTCGGCTAAAAATCGATCGATCTAGAATTCAATTTTCGGGTTACACACTGTTATGCTAAATCTTAGAAAAATCATAACTTCCTCAACCCAAGTCTAATTTGGACGTTCTCTATATTCACGCTCTCGGTTTAACATATACTACGAATTTCGTTTAGGTCGTTAAGTCTAAAAAATATTTCATCAAAAATTTACTTTTTACGATACGCGGAGTCGTGCCGGTTTTGTTGCAAAACTTTGACGGGTCATAACTTCTTCGTTATAAGTCGGATTTCATCAATTTTTATAATACGGAATCCTTGTGACATGTACTTAGGTTAAGATTATGTATTATAAATAATTTTCTATCAAAAAGTCAATTTTAACATTCATTGTCTCTAAATTGAGTAGCCTTGATCTGCGGGCGTTACTTTATGTTGGCGACTAAAAACCATAACCCCTTGCCCTAACTGATGAATCTTCTCCCCAACTTCCATTCTCAAGGAATCACTTAATCCTATGACCAAACAACTCATGCAAATGACACCACCATCCTCCTACTACCACTCCTCTCCTAGCAACGGTAGTATTTGAACCCTCGAAAGTTCTTTCAGAGACGACTGCCGATCCCACCAGATCAAAAGATAAAACAACCATACCCTGAATTTACTGGAGAATTAATCCACTAATCCTAACCAAAGTTCCTCAAAGCAATACCACTGAATTGATCCCCACATAGACCCAAAACAACAACTGAACACGCTGAAACCTGCTCAACGAGATATAACCCACCAATGATTTATTGAAGACTCGTGGCATGTAGAATGGCATAACATAGTCCTTGATAATATAATCCAGATAATAGCAGAAAATCAAACCGAGATATAACTTACCTAAATCCAAAAGAAAAATTCAAAGCAATAAATAATCCCAATAACAACCCAGAAGAAAACATAAGATAACATACCCACAAAACCACATGAAAGAATCCTAACCTCCTCCTCTATATTTACCTTGACCATATTGAGGACATGGTGCACCCCCCCCCCCCCTCCGATCCTAATGACAAGAACTGGCAATAGGATCCTCCTTCCTGAATGATTCTAGGGATTCACAAGCCTTGGGCACGGGATGAGTCCCCGACTGCCCTGCGATAAACTCGGCCCGAAGGCCCTGAGACGACCACCCCAGAACTCA
Organism: Lactuca sativa; assembly: GCF_002870075.4. Lineage (NCBI taxonomy): Eukaryota > Viridiplantae > Streptophyta > Magnoliopsida > Asterales > Asteraceae > Lactuca > Lactuca sativa. The sequence continues at coordinate 186,122,270 of NC_056623.2, read as the reverse complement.
AAATTCCCTTCCCTGACTGAACCAAATACCATCGAGGTCCATTTCAAAATACCGCAAGTAATCTCTGATGAGATGAAATCTTGCATACCCACATCTATCGACTCAGTACCTCCTCCTGAACCAGAACCAGAACCTGAACCCCTTTCCTGAGTGCTCCACACCAAACCAAAACAATCATGCAAAAGATCCAAATATACCCAAGAATCCTCATCCCACAGGCTTCCTAAATTTTCCAAGACTCTCCTCGATTCGAGTATGGATCTTGTGCTTTCAGTAGTACGGGCCCAATACTACCATCCACACATATCCATACTTTCCTCAAGAATCCTCCTAAATCCTCTAAGTCGCCTTTTCAAATCCATACACCAAACACTCACTAGCCAGTGCAACGAAACCAACTAAAGAAATCCCTAGGCCTTCCTAGGTTCCTGGCCTCACCTTGCCATCAGCTGCTGAAGGACTCCCCATAATGCCAGTCACCCACCTCATGAATACAATCACATGCAACAAAGCTTAGATAATCCTTCGAGTAATAGACTCATCCCTACAACGGTTGGACTCAGACAAGAGGTGCGTAATAGAGTAAAAACCATCACTATAATATTATTCTACCTTTGTCACATGTGACTTGACATATTCACTTAGTAGCTAAATCCTATCACCTAAGAGGTCCATAAAGCACAAAGCAAGCAACATTCATGCAGTAACACTCCAATCCATAGAACGATCATAGGACACTCAACCCAGACACCACAACTCATGCTAGAAATTTCCGCCCTCACTTTCGGTTGCCTTATGCATGCGAATTATACACAGAACAAGATCAAATAGATTGTCAGATAAAAGACTCTACCCTAGAACCATAACCAGACGAGGACATGAAATAAGGCCAAATCAATTATTCTAGGGCTATAAGATTGTAACTATATATAATTTTAAGGCATACACTTAGTGATTACTGATACCAATAGATATTCCCATTGCAGCATAGCATCAAATACTCCCAAGGCTACAAGGCATCACATATCAGGCCAATCTATCACTGACTAATCAGCACTAGCATGTAAGTTGACCAGCTCATATAATATACATACAAAGGCATTTCTCCTAGCATTCTATCATGCAAAAACTGAGAAGATCCTTAGCCCTAACTAGGATGCGATTCACATATCAAATCATATCGAATAGCGTGTATTGGTATTTTGGGAAATCTTACTTGAGCTCATCTAATTGCATGCACCACACCCTTTCTTATCTTAGAAAACTCATTTCTTAAAAATACTTTTCTTTTTCAAAACTTTACCAAATCCTCAGTTTGAGTTAATACACACCCGAGAGTATGTCTGAATCCCTCAAACAAAGGCTCTGATACCAGCTTGTAACGTCCCAAAAATAATGACATAAAATTCTCATTTTTAGATTAATAAATCATTAATACATATCATTTCCATAAAACCAAGATAATTAAGATTTAGGAAAACATCATCAAATCAAAGTAAATCACGAAATATGGAAACATGAGGTGTGTGCACTGAAATCATCCTGAGCTCTTCCATATGAAAATATGAAGTACATGAAACATAAACTGAAAACCGTAAGCACAAAGCTTAGTGAGTTCCCCCATCGTACCATATACAAAACAAACATACTACCGAAGCATATCTAGCTGCTGGCCTACCCCTTCGGTCATTTTCAATCGGATACTGTCGAGCATATATGGGTGCTCGACCTGCCCCTTTGGTCTATTTCAACCGGATAATGTCGAGCATATATGCGTGCTCGACCTGCTCTTTCGTTCTATTTCAACTAGATAATGTCGAGCATATCTGGGTGCTCGACCTGTCCCTTCCGTCTATTGCAACCATATACCGGGTCTATTTCACCCCTACCACTACCACATAATATCATATTCACAGAATCATCAAACAGCACATGCACAACCGATAATTCTCACAAAGACAATCATCATGCTATATCATAACTAGTGAGTCGGCCTTGGTGCCTTCGATCCACAATTTCTACGAAGGGAGACTCACCTTGTGCTATTAAATCATGCAGATAAATCTCTGGTTGCTGGCTGATCGATCCCCGAACTAACAACATCAAAATAACACCGAATCAACATTTGGGTCCCAAACCATATCCATAAATCCATTACTTGGGTAAATGACCAATTTACCCCTTACTTAGTTTGGGCCAAGAATTAGGCCTAAACCCAATCATCCAAAAGGGCCAAATACCAAAAGCTACCCAAGGCCCAATTAATGGCCTAATTTTCCTAATTGGGCCTAAACCTAAAAGAAACAACCCAGCCCAACCGAAGCCCATACCAAAAGTGTGCATGTCCAAAACGCCCAATTCCCATCAGATCAAACGTGCGCACAGCATACATGGCTTGTACGCACAATGTACGTTGCTAGTCCAAAAACGGGCATCATAGAGAGAACGTGCGGCGTTCCCCGGTGGTACGCATGACGTTCACGGCGGACACCGAAAAGTCATTCCAATGACATAATCCTTTAATCCTAACATCGAAAACCTCAGAACAGCTAAATATAAGTTGCTTTATCCATAAAGTCGAAAGCTTTAAGCCTTTGTATGGCTTAATGAAGCCCAACACCAAAGATGAACTCCAAAGGTCAAAATCACCCCTAAATGCCATAAAAACTTCTTAATACCTTAAGACCTTCGTCCAAACTTCCAAATCTGATTCAAAGGGACTTCTTAAGTCATAAAGTTCCTGATTTTATGACTTAGCATGACTTAATGGGACCCAAATCATAACCCTATGTCCTAAGATTCACCAAAAGACTACCAAATCATGCATGGAAGGTTTATACTCATCAAGATGCAAACTTTATGACTCCACAACCCAAACAAGGACCAAATATGAAGCTCAAAGTTTCTGGAGTAACTTCTACTCACAAGAACCACCTCCAAATGACTAAATTCAAAAAAAAATTACCATTTAGCTAGATCTACATGAAAGAGTTATCAAGGTTGAGACTGTATACCTCCAGAAGATAGATCTAGGTGCACAAGGCCTGGATCCAAAAGCTCTATATCAAACAATGAGTCCTCAAAAAGTTCCTTATTCCTCCTTAAGCACCAAAAATACACATAAATAACTTTGAAGCTCAAGAATCACTCAAATGGAGGCTAGGGTTCCGTTCTTAGGGTTAGAGAGGATGGAGTTTGAAGCAAATGAGGGTTGGAGGTAAGTTAATGTCTTTAAATAGGGTCCAAGACCCTAAATTACGGTTTTCATCTGGCCTACGAACGTGCTGCGTGTAACACCCGTCAAAATTAGATCAGTAACAATCACATGTGATTTTTGTTAAAATAGTAATGTGATAAACTTACTATGTATTTCATGTTAAAGTATTAACTTTCATGATACAACTCAAAATATACGTTTATACAATTACAAAAATATAGAGAACGTCTAAATCTGACTTCGCATGAAGAAGTTATGATAAACCGAACACTATAAATCTCTATAATAAAAGGAATTTAAAATAGACATAGAATTAGCTATTAGGGTCTAAAAGAGAGTTTTAGTGCTCGTAAATACCTACGTGTGTATATAAAGAACGTCAAAAACGGAGTTTGTATGCAAAAGTTACGACCTTCCGAAGTTACAGCTGTCTGAGAGCACGACACGTGTCAGAAACCCTAATCTGACTGGACTCACGACGTGAGAATCAAAACTCACGAAGTGAGGAGTCAAAATGCCACATTTCAAAGCTAGAAGTCTACAGAACGATAACCCAAAAGCTCGCGACGTGAGCAAGGTTTTCTCACGACGTGAGGACGCTGCAGGACACGAATCGGGGCTAGAAAACACGCGTTAAAGCTATAGGATAACTCTTACCATAACTCTCGACGTGAACCTATCATTACTCACATCGTGAGAGGCCAAAAACCAGCCTATAAATAGCCATTTCGACCCCAAGGCTTAGTACACAATTTCTTTTCTCTCTCTCTCTCTCTCGTTTGCTGAAGCCGTTTCGCTTCCCGAGCCCGGTGATCGCGAACTGCTGACTGTGTTCAGTTAGATTCTATCGAAACACGATATTAAAGTGAGTTTCATGGCCCCACTTTCTAATATTTCTGGGGGAAAACGCATGCTAAATATTATATATACGTTATTATTATGTCTATATGATAGTATATTAGTATCAACGTAAATAGTTATAATAACCAGAATATAGTTATTACATATTTGAAAGTATACAACTATCGTAAAGTTGTTATTATGCTATTGTTATAGTAGTATATTCATGTAGATCTTGAGTTATACTTAGGATTCTATATATATTTTGTGTGCGATATAGTTCCGAAGTTATATTCGGAAGTTCTATATGTTAAGTTATAAAGTATGTTGCTATTATTGGTTTTATGTGAAGATAAAACTTGGTATGTTATATGTTGTTATTGATAGTTTTATGTCAAGATAAAACTAGGAACGTTATATGTTGTTATTATTGGTTTTAGGTCAAGATAAAAGTTGGTTTTACTTCAAGATATAGTTGTTATACTGCCTAAATGTTATGAAGTTAGGAGTAATGTTTATAAGCATATTCTAGTGACTTAGGGTTTTAGAGATGAAAATGCTTTTGTTGTAGCTATAGGAAGCTGTCAAAGTCTACATGAGCTACCTTATTCATCAACTAAGATTGGGGATCTTAGTGGAAGTCCTCTGACCTGTAACCGTTAATCCCGTGTGAGCGAGGAAGTCGTGTATGAATAAGATACGGGTTGACGACCCCACTCGTGGTTGTAATTACAACCCAAGACAAGCGAGTGACGATTCGTTCCTTTTATTTTTATTCCGGCGTCAATGAAGCGTGCGGTGTTGTTCTCATGGTAAATCATGAGTGTATTGTTTTCATCGTAAATCATGAGTGTATTGTTTCTCATGGTAAATCATGAGTGTATTATTTTGTCAGGGGTTTTGTTGTCAAGCAGCGGTTACGGACTCATTGTAGCAGGTTGTTAGAAGCATTATACTTTGTCTTTATACAAGTATTAATGTTAAGTATAAGTTTCCCCTACTTATACCCTAGGTACTACTTATATTAAGTAGATAATTATACCTAGCACACATACTCGTATAGAATTGAAATAGATTTATACATAGTGGTTTTTCTCGTATAGAATTGAAATAAGATTTATACGTAGCAACTTTTATTTGTATGGAATTACAAACACTTATATTTATGATATATGAGACTTATAGGTATATACTTATTTGGTAAGTAAACCATTATACCTAGGATATATATACTAAACGTTGGAAACTCAAAATAATACTTTCAAAACTATACTTTTGAACTTGGAAAATGTATTATTTTTATATGGAGTCAAAACCTGTGAACTCACCAACTATATGTTGATGTATTTTAAATTGCATGTGTTTTCAGGAAGTTGATAACTATGATACGAGAAATGACGTTACACTACCCGGTGTTTCCGCCGACGGCTGGGGTGTGACATTGCGTTCCCAACAAACGCTCTGTATACCCCATAAGGGTCCGCGTCCGTTTCACCCATGAACGCCTAGCATTCCCTCCTGGTATGCCCTATGTACCCAGTTTGGTCCAAAACCCTTCTAACTTCAAATGATCATAACTTTTGCATCCCGTATCCGTTTTCGACATTATTTATATCCATGGAAAGGTAACTAGAAGTCCTACACTCCTGTCATCTTACTTTTTCCAAAAAACCAATCGAACTCAAATAAAAAATTCATTAAAGGCTCAAACCAACGCCTTTATCGATACCATTAGGCTCTAAAACACAAACCTAATACCCGAATCATCCAAATTACATCATCCACCTCCAAAAAATCCCAACCTTCAATTTTCAAGGGTTATAATTCTGGTAATACCCACTCCTTGATCACCACCCCCTCAATGGGAAAGGATTCAAAACAGGGCGTTACATTCTTCAATTTTCCTTGATTTCTTATTGAAAACACAATGTGGAAAAATTATTTATTAATGTAAGATTTGTTTTATGTAATACATGTTGTTCCAATTGCATATGCCCAAAAATAAAGTGGTAGATTTCTGAATGAAAGCATTATCCTCGCAACTTCACATAACGAACGATTTCTCCTTTGAACAACTCCATTTTGTTACGGTCTTTAAAGAGATGAGAAATTATGACTAATTCATTTGTTTTTCAAAAAATCATAAAATACTTGATTCTTGAATTTAAATCCGTTGCCACTTCGAATCTTCCTTACATCCATTTGTACCTGTAACTCAACTTTCTTCACAAAATCAGTCATCATTTGTGATATTTCATATTTCCGTTTAAGAAAGAAAACCCACATAAATCTGGTAAAATCATCAACAATAACAAATATATACTTATTACCACCAATGCTCTTAATTGAAGATGGTCCACATAAATCAATGTCAAGTAATTCAAGTGGTTCAACAATCTTGGTATTCATGATAGATGCATGAATTTTGCAACTTCAATTTCCCAGTTTCCAACCATCACATAAATGATTTTTTGTCATATTTGAGCAGTTAAACTCCTCGCACAAGATCACCCAAAACATGTTTGTTAATATCTTTGAAATTAATATGCTTTCGCAAGCAAACATACATATTGCTTTCCCTCAACGGGCTTCATATCAAGAGGATACTGTTGGATAAGGTGTCTAAGTCCATAACTATTTCGGGTGTGTACTTGACCCGACCCGGCATGGTCCATTTGAGTTGCATGGCACCATGCAATTGGATAGACTAAATGAGAGAAATAACACTTGGAGATTATTAATATATTATAAGTTCTAATATATTAATAATATTATTTGATTAGTTTGATCAATAATTAATTTAGAATTAATTAAGTGGTCAAAAGAGAACTAATTAAATATATGGGTTGATTATGTAAATCATCCATATCTTGTATAGTGGGCTAAGAGGCTCCATGGATTATCAAGTTGGGTTCTACCCATAGGATGCTCCATGGATGCTCCATGGGAGTTACAAACCCATGGGTCATGGAAATGAAGAGTCATGACACATTAGGGTTTACATGGTGTAACCTTAGATGTGTCAATACTATATAAGAATCATATTCTCCACCAAAATCGGCTAGACTAAGAAACTAGAGGGCTTGGCCGATTTTAAGAAGTGTGTATTATCTCAAGAGTCTTTCCAAGAGCATTTGGTGTTGTGTGAAGCATTTGAGGCATCACACTTGGGGTTCTAGGCTCACAAGGTTTCAAGGAACACAAGCTACAACAAGGTAAGTTATTCTATCTATTATTCAAGTTAAAATTGTTCCCCATGTATGCTAGATAGGAATATAGCCTTGGAATTCAACTTAGCATGATAATTAGACAAACATAGATCCAAGGTTATTAGGGTTGCATGTACACTTAGGAAGTGTTAGAATGCTCAAAACCCATCAGTGGTATCAGAGCCTAGGCTTGTTTGTTTGTTATTTGTGCTTAAAAGTTGAAGAAAGTCGAAAATCTTGCTGTCTGACTGATGGACTCGGCGAGTCCATGGGGAGGACTCGTCGAGTTCACTTGTATCTTCAACCTACTCGGCGAGTAGGTTTATGCACTCGGCGAGTAGGGTCGACAAAGTGTAGAATTTCGACTTCAATTGTTGGAAATGGATTAGAAACATTACCCTAAATTGTTTTGGTACTTGAAAACTTGTTTTAGAAGGTGTAATGTCTTTTCTAACTCATTTACAACAACTAGTTATCAAAATTACAAAGATTAAATGTGATTTTGATTCTTGAAGGTGTTCATATTCATATTCTTGTTCTTATGATGTTTAGATGATCATAGGAATTATTTGTAACCTATGTGGTAGATTAATTCATGATCATAATGTGTTTTAATGGAGTCCATAACTTGTCCTCAAGTTATGGAAAACCAAAAGTCTCTTGGATTAAAAATAAAAAACCATTAAAAGAACACAAGAGTTAGGAAAAATGAAAAGTCCTCATTTTATTTCTCTATTAAACTCATAAGTTACAAGAAATGAAAAGTTTTGAAAGTTTACAAAACTTGCCCTCAAGTTTTGGAACAAGTAAAGTTAAGTTAAAACTTTAGTTCCAACCCCTAGAATTTTAAAAGTTAAAATTCAACCCTTATACTTATATTATTATGATTTAATAATTATATATATATATGTATAAGAACAAAGTCGTCTTACCGCTAGTACGCCTCATTCACGAAGCCGGTCTATAAGGTGGGTATAAGGTTGTTGCCTATAAAATGGTGACTTAATGGGTGTCCACTCTCACCCACCGCTTGCTTGATCGGTGGAGGGTCGTTAGCCGAACGGGTAAGACAAGGACTTATAAATTCTCATTCAAAGTATGATGAATATTATAAAGTAACTAAATGTTTTATTAAATTCCCAATCTTAGTTACTTTAGGAAAAATGTGAATAAGGTGCTATTCCATGAAATTACACTTTACACTTTGATTAAGTCGTTGGTGGAGCGTGTGTGGTTAACCGGCACACTAACTTGGACTTAACAAGGTAGGTAAAGGGTGACTTAGGGTTTATTATAGTATCGATGGAGCGTGTGTGGTTTACCGGCACATCGATTGAGTGATAAACTTTAAGGGTACCAAGTGATTTGCATGGTTACTTCACACCTCGTTTTATGATCCTCGGTATCCCAGTCACAAAACTTGGAGGGCACACTCAAGATTGAAACATGCCTTTGAAAAGTTCATTGAATGTCAAAGAATCTAGGAATTTCTAAGAACCATTCAAAAAAACCTAATACTAAAATATTGCGGTTTTCGTGGTGGAAATTGGTGAATCGTCATTCACCTACCTTTCAAATATGATATAGCTTAGATTACGGCATACCTCTTCTAAGTTATATTATATTGTGATTGGATCCTAGCCTTAATATTACATTTGGGTGCTTTATTAAGGACTCTCTTATATCTAAACTAATCTTGTTCTCTTTTCTTCAGATGTCTTTCAACAATGCTTCTGGCTCTAATCCTAATGGCTCCTTTACCCTTATGAACTTGTGTGGGAAAGTCACCTTTGATGGATCCAACTTCAATGAGTGGATCAGAAACATCAGGATGATTACCCGCTACAAGGACAAAGAATATGTCCTTGACAAGGAGCTTAAGGAGATTGATGAGACCACTGCAACTCCTCAGGAGATCGCTGACTTCCGGGCACATGAAAGGGATGCTACGAAAGTGGCTTGCATCATGATGGCCACGATGACAGCGGAACTCCAAAAGTCTTATGAGGATTTCTACCCTTATGAAATGCACCAAGATTTGATGGAAAGATACCATCAAAGTGCAAGACAAGAGAGGTATGAAATCATCTGCTCCATGATAACAACCATGATGAAGGACGGGGAATCCGTCACGAGCCACATGCAGAAAATGCAAAGGTATGTGGATCGTTTTCTGAAGCTTAATGTGAACTTCCCAGAGGATCTTGCAACAGATATCATTTTGCACTCCTTACCATCGTGCTATGACCAATTCCGCATGACATATCACATGAACAAGGAAGAAGTCACCCTCAGCAAACTTCAGGGACTTCTCAAGACCGCATAATCAGGTCTTAAGGGGAAGTCGGTTGCTATCACTCCTACTCCAAACTCAACTCCGGTTTTGGCAATCGGGAAAAGTCGAGGGAGGAAGAGAAAGAGATCTTCGAAGGGTACCAAGGCATATTTGTTGGGTCCTTGATACCGGTTGTGGTATTCATATTTGTTGTGACTTGCAGGGACTAAGAAGAAGTGAGGATGTGGAGCAAGGAAGAATAAAATTGATCATGGGGAATAGGAAAGCTTTACCTGTTACCAAGATTGGAGTTTATACTTTATCGCTAAGTAGTGGGTTTAGTTTAGATTTGAATAAATGTTGTTACTCGCCAGGAATGGCAAGAAATATTATTTCCTTTCATGCTTTGTACAAACAAGGGTTTACCTTTTCGTTTAATAATGAAGTTGGTTCTATTGATGCTTTCTTTAATAATGTTCTTTATTTTAAAGCATTACCTTGTGATGGTGTGTATGAAGCTGTATCTGTTGTAGATAACTTAGGAAATAATGTTTTGTGTATTGATTCTATGAATAATAATAACTTGGATAAAGCATCATTATGGCATTGTCGCCTTGGACATATAAGCAAGAAACGCATAGGCCAACTCCAAAAGGATGGAGTCTTGGAGTCGTTTGACCTAAAGTCAGATGATAGTTGCGAATATTGCTTACTTGGAAAAATGACAAAGTCACCCTTCACAGGCTCATGTGAAAGGGGTGAGGGTTTGTTGGACCTTATACACACAGATGTATGTGGACCATTCAAACATGCCACAAGGGATGCTAATCGTTATTATTTGACTTTTACTGATGATTATAGTAGATATGGATATGTCTACTTGATCAAGCATAAGTCAGAGACTTTCGAGAGGTTTAAGGAACTTAAACAGGAAGTCGAGAGTCAATTGGCCAGGAACATTAAGATGCTTCGATCCGATCGAGGAGGTGAGTATCTTAGTTCAGAGTTCCTTGACTATCTAAGGGAATGTGGGATAGTCTCACAATTGACACCTCCCAGGACACCACAGTTGAATGGTGTAGCTGAGAGGTGTAATCGAACCTTGTTAGATATGGTTTGTTCCATGATGAGTCGAGCTACGCTACCAATCTCATTCTGGGGGTATGCCTTAGAGATTGCCGCCCATATCCTTAATCTAGTCCCTACAAAGAAAGTTGCCAAAACTCCTCACGAGATGTGGACTGGTAAAGTACCTAAACTAGACCACATCAAGATTTGGGGTTGCGAGGCTTTCGTGAGACGCGAGACTCATGATAAGCTCGAACCTCGAAGCGAGAGGTGTATTTTCGTCGGTTACCCACAGCGATCCTTTGGTTACCTCTTCTACAAATCTAGTGACAATGTGGTCTTTGTAGCAAGAAGAGGAGTCTTTCGAGAAAGAGAGTTTATAAGCCAAGGAGACAGTGGGAGGCAAATTGATCTTGAAGAAATTCAAGAATCAAGTGGTGAAGGAACTTCAAACTCTAGCCCTCAACTTGAGGAGGAAACTCCTGTTGAGCCAATTGACAAATCTGTACCTCTGAGGCGTTCCACGAGAGTTAGGAGTGCACCTGAGCATTACTATGGATTCCATATTACTGCAGAAGGTGAGACACTTATTAGTGATGGGACACTAGTAAGTCAAGATGACCCTAACAGCTACGAGGAAGCCATGGCAGGCCCCGAGTCTGCTAAATGGAAAGAGGCTATGGATAGCGAGATACAAACCATGTATGACAATCAAGTTTGGAACTTGGTTGAAAATGTACCAGGTCGTAAGACAGTAGGGTGCAAATGGGTCTTCAAGAAGAAGACTGACATGGATGGTAAAGTACACACTTATAAGGCTAGACTGGTTGCAAAGGGCTTCTCTCAAATTCCTGGAGTGGATTATGATGAGACCTTTTCTCCGGTAGCCAAGATTAAGTCTATTCGGGTTCTGTTAGCCATAGCTGCATTTCATGACTATGAAATATGGCAGATGGATGTCAAAACCGCTTTCCTTAATGGAAAGTTGGCTGAAGATGTTTACATGAGTCAGCCAGAAGGTTTTGTCAGCAGCAAGTACCCTAATAGAGTTTGTAAGCTTGAGAAATCCATCTATGGATTAAAGCAAGCACCTCGCAGATGGAATCTTTGCTTTGATGAGAAGGTCAAGGAATTTGGCTTTACTAGGAGTGAAGATGAATCTTGTGTGTATGTCAAGGCTAGTGGGAGTATAGTTAGATTTTTGGTATTGTATGTGGATGACATACTACTCATAGGAAACGACGTTCCAACCCTGCAGGAAGTAAAGTCCTGGCTTGGGAAGTTTTTCGCTATGAAGGACCTTGGTGAAGCTGCCTATATTTTAGGGATAAGGATCTTGAGAGATCGGAGTAAAAGACTAATTGGACTTAGTCAGAGTACCTACTTGGATAAGGTGTTGAAGAGATTCAGGATGCAGGATTCCAAGAAAGGAGAGTTACCCATCCATAGTAACACCAGATTGAGTAAAACACAAAGCCCTAGCACTGAGGCTGAGATAGCAGAAATGAGTCGAACACCTTATGCTTCGGCTGTAGGATCGATCATGTATGCTATGACGTGTACTCGACCCGATGTAGCTTTTGCCTTGAGCATGGTTAGCAGGTATCAGGCGAACCCTAGCAAGGCACACTGGACTGCGGTAAAGAATGTCCTCAAGTACCTGCGAAGGACTAAGGACTGGGTCCTTACCTTCGGTGGGAGTGATGACTTGAGAGTAGTAGGGTACAGTGATGCTAGCTTCCAGACTGATAGGGATAATTTCCGCTCTCAGTCAGGCTGGGTCTTTAACCTAAACGGAGGAGCAATTTCTTGGAAGAGTTCCAAGCAAGAGACAGTGGCAGATTCTACTTGTGAATCAGAGTATATTGCAGCTAGCGAGGCGACAAAAGAGGCGATATGGCTGAAGAACTTCATTGGAGACCTTGGAGTTGTACCAGCTATTAAAGAGCCAATGGAAATTTTCTGTGATAGTGAAAGTGTTGTTGCCTTAGCCAAGGAACCAAGGGATCACGGGAGATCCAGACACATCGACAGAAAATACCATTTCATCAGACATAGGATCGAAGAAGGACTCCTCGTGGCAAAGAGGGTATCATCAGATGAGAATCCGGCAGATCCCCTCACAAAGGGACTGACTCGGGTTAAGCATCTTCAGCATGCTCGGAGCATAGGGCTGAAGGATGATATTAGATTTAATAGTTAGATAACCTCGAAATTTGTAAAGTGTAACTGACATTTGATGATGAATAAAAATGTTTTATTTATGAGTAAGGTGTTGCTATCTCTTGTCGATCGTTTACTATATTTCTTTTGCATGTTTTGACTTCCAGAATAATTTTTGTTTGGTATAACATATTATTCAAACCTCCACAGTCAGGCATATGTCAGAAGTAGGTATGAATCAAGGCTATCATGTTTGGTTGTAGAGGTCTTGGACAAGGCTACAACAATCATGAGTGCTCATAAGTTCTGAGCATTGGACTCAACCCACGCTCACTGGAATCACTTCATGGAATTCTATCTCGAGTGATCGTGAGACGATAATATCGTATAAGTCTTCAAACCTAGAGATATGATTTGTTACTTACAAGTTGGTTATGCATTGATTGTACGAAAAACGCATTGCTAACTCGATGTTATAAATCGTGCTCTCGTGTATAATTCAATGAGTGGTAGAACAAACATATGAGTCGAAGTTTATCTGTTCCTTCTTGGATTAGAAGCTGATATCTGGGCCCCTCGATGATTTTGTTTTGACCCATGTACCGGGCCCGGTCAAAACTAAGTTGATGTGTTCAATTAAGTTCTTTGTCAAACAAATCGGAAATCGGGAAACAAATGCTGGACAAAAAGCAAGACAATGTTCCATGTATTTGTCCGACTGATATCTAGAACGGAGGACTATATGATCACTTATCTTAAATGGCGTACCATCATCTTCTCAGTTCCGAGAAACCTTGAAAGAGCTACGATTGCCGGTCGGTTCCTGAAGTACTAGAGATATAGTTATTAGACTTATCCAAGTGGGAGACTGTTGGATAAGGTGTCTAAGTCCATAACTATTTCGGGTGTGTACTTGACCCGACCCGACATGGTCCATTTGGGTTGCATGGCACCATGCAATTGGATAGACTAAATGAGAGAAATAACACTTGGAGATTATTAATATATTATAAGTTCTAATATATTAATAATATTATTTGATTAGTTTGATCAATAATTAATTTAGAATTAATTAAGTGGTCAAAAGAGAACTAATTAAATATATGGGTTGATTATGTAAATCATCCATATCTTGTATAGTGGGCTAAGAGGCTCCATGGATTATCAAGTTGGGTTCTACCCATAGGATGCTCCATGGATGCTCCATGGGAGTTACAAACCCATGGGTCATGGAAATGAAGAGTCATGACACATTAGGGTTTACATGGTGTAACCCTAGATGTGTCAACACTATATAAGAATCATATTCTCCACCAAAATCGGCTAGACTAAGAAACTAGAGGGCTTGGCCGATTTTAAGAAGTGTGTATTATCTCAAGAGTCTTTCCAAGAGCATTTGGTGTTGTGTGAAGCATTTGAGGCATCACACTTGGGGTGCTAGGCTCACAAGGTTTCAAGGAACACAAGCAACAACAAGGTAAGTTATTCTATCTATTATTCAAGTTAAAATTGTTCCCCATGTATGCTAGATAGGAATATAGCCTTGGAATTCAACTTAGCATGATAATTAGACAAACATAGATCCAAGGTTATTAGGGTTTCATGTACACTTAGGAAGTGTTAGAATGCTCAAAACCCATCAGATACATCTCTCTATTTTTTTTTTGACTTAGAATAACAATCTTTGACTCTTTATGTTCAATTACTGATCCTTTTTAATCAAACAAAAAATTTAACTTAGTACCTACATATAATTAAGAAAAACATATTAAACTGTGTTGTAGTCCTTCAACATAAGCTATTTTATGAATCATGAATTCTCTATTTTTTTTTCATGCCATATCCTTTAATCTCTCGTGTTGCATTGTTTCCAAACTTGACTCGTCCAGCATCCTTTAAGCTTTTAACTCTCACAATTGAAATTTCCTCCCAGTCATAAGACAAGAACATCCACTATCGATATTACATTCAGAATCATACTACTTGACATGAATCACCTATATAATTAAGTAAATTTAGGAACCCAAACCAACTTGGGCCCTTGTGAGATTTTGAATATAGAATTAACAACATGAAAAATCTTGGTCTAGTCATTCCAAAACAATTTTGTATCTAAAACATTAATCATATTTTTCATAGTTTATTAAATGCGAGTCTTTTTATCACACATATTTATTTCAAAAAATGGTATTTTTCTTTGAATGAAAGCTCTGGCTTTTTGAAGTAAATCATTTTTTTCATCCTTTTGATTAGTTAAATCTTTCTTTTAAACAACCTTGGGATTTGAAACAATTTTCTTCTAACCAAGTGATTTTTTTGAGCCAATTTTCTTTGAAAAGGTATTTGGTTTCACAACAATTCTATTTGGTTTAACACTTCATGAATAATTTTTTTTATTAAGAGACCTTGATGGATTGTTAGACTTTTTATTTTGAACATGATATAATGAACAAGAACACAAATAAGTAACAACTTGAGATTTAACAAAATTTGTTTTTTATTCATTTCTTTCCAAAATTTCTTTCTTTCTCCCAAAATATTTTGGAATCTTGCTTTCTTTCTTTGATATTTTCGTTCATTTCCTTGATTTTGAGATCAAATTAAGTATTTATTTTTTATTTTCCATTCAAATCATTCGTCTCACAAGTGTCCTTTGGAATAGATTTCACATTTCGAGTATCGGAATTTTCTACAAAACCTTTTTTAATAGAAATTACATTCAGAGGTTCCAAATTTTATATACCTTTCACTCTCCATGATATTTTTCAGACAATCCTATCGTTTCCTCATTATTATCTATAGGTTCGTACCAAAAACGATACTCGCAAGAGGCATTATTATCATTTTTCACCATAGATGTCAAGTCATTAGTGCTCGATTTGTCTAGTCCTTTCGTAAGAAACACTTGATTTGGAGTACTTTGGACTTTTGGAAAAACAAAAGCCTTTTCTTTCAAATTTTTGATACAATCATTCACAATAAATTGTTCAAAATCAAATGAATCTTCATAATTCAAATTACTTTTTGGTTTATCATCAAATGTCACAAAAGAAGAACAATCAATCTCATCTTCAACATATATTTCACTCAGATCACTTTCATCATTTTCATATTCACTTTTAATTATGCAAGACTCATCAGAGTTCAGTTTGTTAACCAAATAAACATGTTGTTCAATTGAAGTCTTTTTAATTTGTTGTTTATTTTCTTAAGCTAACACACCTTTGATAATTTCTTGACTTCTTTTAGTTTCAAGAATTCTTAGACATTCTCTAATCCAACCCTATAAGCATCACCTAAGGATTCATTAGATGAAATAAAAGATTCACATTCATAATAATCAACATCTATCCCCACTTCCTTATATTCAAAGAATGGAAGTATTTCCTTATGAATTTCATCAGCAATTTGACAATTAAGATATAATTGAGTAATGTGTATGTAAAAGCGTTCTACACTCAAACAAAAAATATTACGCTGCTTCATTAACATGTAATTATTATTAGTGAAAAAGATAGATATCATTTCTCATCCTATTTACTTCTAACTCTAATTTCTCAATTGTGTTCTTCTCTCCTTATTACTATATTTACACCTACTGAGGTAATCATCCATATTAGACACTTTCAACCTATTCCATCTCAGACGTTCACCTATCTCTGAAATATTATCTTGGAATTCAATTAATTCATCATAATGTTGATAAACATGAATATCTAAAGATTTGAGAATAAAATGTACTTTTTAGTGACTTTGTTGCAAAACTACATATGTTCTCTAGAGCAGAAAAGCAAGAGTCATATGAATTTTCTCCATTAGAAATCCATTCATTCTCTGAAACAACTTCCTCTTCCTCTGAACCAATTATTTACACCATCAAACATTTAATCTTTACATCACCTTCAAGAATATCTACAACAAAATAATTTCCATGAGGGGGCCTTTTTACCTCCTCAACTTCTCAATCAGTAGACCACACTTCAATGTTTCCAACAACACTATTATCCTCTTCCACAATCGGAGCTATTCCTTGGATTTTGAGTTTCTTCAGATCTTCTATTTTCTTAACATAGTATGCTTCATCCTTTTTCTTGTCTTTCATCTCATTTTTCTTTCGCAATATACATTCTTTAGCGAAATGGTTTTTTGTTGTAGTAGTTGCAATAAAAATCAGAATCTCCCAATAATTTCTTCTTCTTCTTCTTCTCTTTTTCCTGATGATACCCTTTTACTTCTTTACTTTTGTTCTTATTCTCAAGATATGAACTTTCTCCTTTATATCCTTATCATTCATCATTAGTTCTCGCATAATATTTCTTAAAATATTAATGTGCTTTCATGGTTGAAGTGATAATCTTCCATTCTGATCACAAGCTATTCATGAATGTCACTTTTTCTTCTATTCTTTATGTTTTCAATCAGTACTTCAACATTTTGCTTAACTAATGAGTGAACCTTCTTCCTAGCAAATCAATTGTTTTAATAGCTTTTTGTTTAAATGATCTGAACTCAGAGAGTAAAGTTGTTTGTATGAAATGAGTTTGACCAGAATCGCCAGAGTACAATTCCTTCAGTCTTTCCCAGATATCATCAGCGGTTAGAAATGAGCTTACAAGTCTGAAAGTATCCAGTAGAAGTGCAAATCGTAGATCTCTTTTGGCTCTCAAATGACCTTTAATCTTCTCCATTTCTTCAACAGTGTGATCCCTTTACTTCTTGTGGAGATCAACATAATCAGCAATATTAAGAACATGCTCCTACATTTTTGTGCACTTGTGAGCTCTTATTATGATTGAGTTCCAAATGTATGGTACTTCTTTTTCAATTCCAGATACATAATCTTCAAAGTCTTCATAGTCTTCAGGAGACAAAATTGGAATATCAGTTGATGATCCATTGCTACTTGAAAAATTGAATGAAACTAAGTAAGAATCAAATCAATGAGCAAAATAGTTTTCAAATTGAAACAAGTAATATGAACAAAGAATTTCAGGTCAAATTGCAATTATATTTCAAAATGCATAATAGATCTTAAAATTTGAGAGTAGAAGAAGAAAAACTCAATGAACACGAACAAATTTATGAATTTGAAAATGAGCTCAAAGAAATTCCTACTCTGATACCACTTGTAGAATCGTAAGATTCTATAAGAATGAAATCATGAATCGAATATGATATTTAATGAACACAAGTTGACTCAAGCTGCAAAGCCTGGACTAAAATCTATGAACACAAAACATATAAAACTAATTATTCATTTTGCATACAAAACATGAAGACATAAAATGTTACATCGCGAAACTCTTTCGAATACAAAATTAACACAATTAAACAATAGGCAAAACATAACACACATATATAATGTTTAAGGTGAATGAATTGGTCTAGATGGTGCGGGAGAGATTACTTATGGTACAAAGTTGACATAAGACCTATGTCGGCAGGAGACGATTAGATTTGGAGTTTTAGGTGGGAGATTATGTCTTATTGAAGGTTTCACCAAAAAAAAAGTCATTCGGTTACGCAAGAGAGGAATGTTGGGACCTCAATATATATTCCCTTACAAGAGTTTTTCTCAGGCCGAGAAGGCAGCTTGTCACTTGGAGCTAACAGATGAGTTGAGGTTGATCCATAACACTTTCTTTATGTCTCGTATTTGGAATTGTTTGATGAACAAGGCAACAGTAGTTCCTCTGGGGGATATTCAAATTGACGAGCAACTCAACTATGTAGAAAAGTCGATTTTCATTCTTGAAAGGAAGATAAAGACTTTGCGAAAAAAAAAATTGGGTTGGTAAAGGTGTATTGGCAGCCTCAGAAGGTTTCAGAGTGGACCTGAGAGCTTAAAGGGAGATGCAGGCACAATGTTTAGAGATGTTTCCTTGCGATGACTTCGAAGATAAAGTCTGATTTAAGTGGGGGGAGTTGTAACATCTCGAATTTCGGTACTAGAATATTTCTTTATTTAATTTAATAAAGTGATATTAGTATAAATAAAAAGTAAATAAATAAGTTTACTAATAATTAGCAGCTAAATAAATAAAGATTTGCATATTGGAGGATTTTGTATTTTATTTTCAAAAAAGGAATCCAAGTGACAAGTTAGGTAACCTAAATGTCAAGGTTTTGTCAAGAGTGGGATGTTTTGTCAATATGGAAAACTTGGAGGGTCAATTATGTAAAATTCGGTTTTTTGAGCCCATATTGTCAAGATTTGAGGGCTATTCGACCCTTTTTTCTTTTGGCAACCCTTGTTAGGACCAATACCTAGCAATTCAAATAAAAAAAGATGCGTGAATTGTATATTGCGTCACAAAAAAGAGAGCAGAGGGGAGTTTTCATCTTTCTTTTTCATTGTTTCGAAATCACCATCATCACCATTAACAGCGATGGCTGCCAATGTCAATCACCACCTGCCACCTTGCAATGTCAAACACCATTCTAGGCAACCTCTAAGCCATAAACTCCATAGTGGACGTCCTTTAGGCCATAAACCACCTTTGGTGGACCTCCATTTGACCGTGAACCTTAGTTTAAGGCCCATTTAGGCCGTAAACCCCTTGCAATTCAAATGTGTTTACGGTGATTGTTAGTTGTAATTGGCTAATTCCCAATGCAAATTCTATTAATTTATGCATTAATCTTTAGTAATAGACATTACCCATCAGTAATCAAAACAAACATCCCATCCAATTCTTATTCCCATATGATAGAGCGTAAACCCCATTTCTCAATTCATAGCTTCATTTCACTTTCTTTGAAATCTCCGTAAACTCTCTCAAGCATTCAACCAAGTTCCAGAAACCATTTTCTTCATAATTCTTCCTAATATTTGGTAAGTAATTTATTCCTAGTTAAATGATTCATACATTTAGTTATAGCAAATCTGCTACTCACACATAAATTTATGTGTTAATAACATTATACTAGCAAAATCCTCAAGAGGTTCATCCAACAATTCAAGTGTTTCAGGCTCCAATATTCACCTCATCTCCTCAACCACACTTTCTAGTACTAAAGGTGAGCTTCATACCCCTATTTTTGAGTTTTTCATTATTTTGGGGGAGAATACAAGTCAAATCCTTGTTTAAATCTTGATTAAATTGCTTGTTATGCATGTAGGCTATGTTATATGTGTTTAAGAGTATAAAACTTTGCATGACGTACTTCAAAAACTCGAGATTTTGAACAAGCCTCAAGAGTTTGAACCATATTTCACAAATTTATGTGTAGAAACAAAAACTAGTATGTTATGGAAAATAAGTCACAAATTGTTATGTCAAGAACTATAAGGATTTACTCCAAAAATTTGCTTAGACAAAGTTGTTGACATAAAATTATGAAAGATGTAAAACTATAAAAGTTTATGTTATTTTGGACCATTTTCGGTCATATATATATATATATACATATATATATATATATATATACATATATATATATATGGGTCATTTTGGAACATGGGATAAATTTGAGTAATTATTGAACATTTTGATTTAAAAAGGACCAAAAATGGAATTATTGGATAAATAAGGGAGTTTTTGAACATTTTCTTAAATATAAGACTAAAATGAGCATTTTGGAAGAAATGGGCCATTTTCAACAATTCTCTTATTTTTGGATCACTCATGACACTTTTGACAAATGTGGGTCTTATTTGATAATTTATAAAAAGAAGGGCCATTTTGCCATCATCGATAATATTGAGTCATTTTTGATAAATATGATTCAAAGTGAATTACTTTCAATAAACAAAAACGAAATATCTAGTCAACGAGTATAACTATTGTTATTTATTAAATAAATAACGGATTTTCAACTATTTGCGTAAATATTGGTTACTATTCTAGTCAGACGCATCTTCACTGTACCTATATATATTAGTGTACGTTGAAAGTCCTGTAAGAGTTATAACCAGAGTCTCCTTGAGGGAGAGCGGGAATTTGTGTATAGATCTATACGAGGTTGACACCCCGCACCTTTGTTGTTCGCTACAGCTAGACCAACTAGTCTAGGGTGACAAATGTCTTAAACAAAACCGACGCCTGAGGAACTTCTAGACAGGCACTCCGTAATATTAGTATGGTTATAACGACTCACTTAGAATAACAGTATTATTTAGAAATTTATGCAAGTTACACCTTTCAATTATAAAAAACTGTTGTTTGGATACTTTAAACAAAATTTATACCACACAAGTCTTAGGGTTTTAAGACTACTATTTTGTACATTAGAAAATATATGATTTTCTAGAGAAAACGATTTTTATACGATTTCGAAAATGATAAACTAAAACACATATGCAACTATTCTTGATTGGAAACAAGACTTACAACTATTTTGACAAGAAAATAGTGGATTTTCTGGGTTTCTAAACTATCACAAATTTTTTTACAAAAATGCTTATGAACTCACCAACATATTTTATGTTGACGCTTTTCAAACGACTTGTATTCTCAGGAAATCAATAAGCAGGTTTATGGAACGCAGACTCAGAATTATTTTGCTGTACTTTGGAATTTTACTTACTAATGTCTCTTTTGTGTAATTTGAGAACAAATACATGATGTAAAACAATGTAAGTTTGTTATATTAATGTATGATGTTTGGATTTGCTATGTTTCATTTATATTCAATTGTTATGATACTGCACATTGACGTCACCCGCCTCCGGACGTTTCCGCCATCTCGGTCCGGGGGTGTGACAGAATATTATTGATAGTACAGATTAGGCTAATACCAAATTATACTTGAAGTACGAAAACAAGTAATTAAAATACATAAACTTCAGATATAGAGTTATATAAACACTCAATTCCTCAATGAGAACACAAATCAAGATTTTAGGTCTAATACATGATCTAAAGTTACTTTGATACATATGTCGATCCACAACAAAACCTAGTTGTACGCCTAAGTGTGTGTGTTTGTGAAGAATATCAAGGGTCATGTATAACCCTAATCCATACACATTAGCCTGTGTCCCATCCATTTGATTTGGATAAATACTTCATGAATTAATCCATAAGCCCATCACAAATCAAACCATGGATCTTTAGCTCAACTCATATGTATCATTTTAATTAGTCTCTTTTGGTCACTAAATTAATTATTAAATTAATTCTTGATCAATATTAATTAAATAATATGATACCTCAATTAATATATTATACTTTTAATATATTAATAAATAATAAATAACCTCTTACTCAAATATTGCTTTGATGAATGCAACCCAAATGGACCATGCTACTATCAGGTCAAGTACATACCAATTATAGTTATGGGGTTAGACACTTTTTCCAACAGTCTCCCACTTGGATAAGTCTAATAAATGTAATTGCCAATGTAACTTAAAATCCGATTAGCAATCATAGCTTTCAAAAATCCGTTGTCGAACTCTAACGCGTCCATTAGATAGGTGATCATATAATCCTCTGTTCTACAAGATATCATGTGGACAAATACATGGAACATAGTCATACTTATTGTCATGTAGTTTGTTCCCGATTTCTGATTTGTCTGACGTAGAACTTAATTAAACACGTCAATAGAGTTCTAATCGGGCCCGTCACATAAGTCAAAAAAATCATCGAGGGGCCCAAGATATCGCTTTTAATCATCTTAGGATAAAAGGAACAAATAAAATTCGACTTATATGCTTGTACTAACTATTCAATGAATCATACATAATAGCACGTGTTATAACATCGAGTTACTAATGCGTTTTCACACTATTAATATACAATCAACAAATAATTGTCAACTCATATATCTTGGTTTGAAGATTATACAATATTATTTTCTCACAATCACCCGTTATAAATTCCATGAAGTGATATGTGAGCATGGGTTTAGTCTAATACTCAAATCTTATTTAAAGAGCACTCGTGAAGGTTTGTAGCAATCTTTTGCTATGTCTAACACCTTAGACAATCATACAAAAACTCATTCATGATAGTCTTCTTTCATGACCTACTTCCTCGATCGACTGTGGATAGTTGAAATAATCTTATTATTCTGGATGTCAAAACATGCAAAAATGAAACAACAGAAAATAATTGACACAAGACAATAACACTACTTATAAATAGAAAAAACCTTTTATTCGATCATCAAATGTCAATTACATTTTAACTATTACAAGTTTCTGAAATTCTATCTAATCACTAAAACTAATATCGACCTTTAGCCCGATACTACTAGCGTGCCACAAGTGCTTAACCCTACTCAATCCGTTCATCAGGGGATCTGCTAGATTCACTTCTGATGATACCCTCTTAACCACGAGGAGTCCCTATTCTACTTGATGTCTAATAAAGTGATATATACTGTTGATGTGTCTTGATCTGCTATGATCTCTTGGTTCCTTGGATAAGGCAACTGCACTATCGCTATCACAGAAAATCTCCATGGGCTCCTTTATAGCTGGTATAACTCCAAGGTCTCCGATGAAGTTCTTCAGCCATATCGCCTCCTTCGATGCTTCACTTGCTGCTATATACTTTGATTTGCACGTTGAATTAGCTACAGTCTCCTGTTTGGAACTTTTCCAAGTTATTTCTCCTCATTTTAGGGTAAATATCCAGCCCGAATGAGGGCAGAAATTATCTCTGTCGGTATGAAAGCTGGCATCACTATACTCTACCACTCTTAAGTCATGACTCCCACCAAGGGTAAGGATACAATCCTTGGTCCTTGCAAGTACTTAAGAATGTTCTTTACTGCAGTCCAGTGAGCTTTACCAGGATTCCATTGATATCGGTTAACCATGCTCAATGGAAAGGCTACATCAAGGCGAGTACATGTCATATCATACATGATCGAGCCAGCTGCATAAGCGTATTATATTCAACTCATTTATGCTATTTCATCATCAGTACTCGGACATTGAGTCTTGCTTAGTCTGGCATTGCTTTGGATAGGTAATTCTCCTCTCTTGGAATCCTACATGCTGAAATGTTTCAACACCTTGTCCAAGTAGGTACTTTGACTAAGTCCTATTAGTCTTTTACACCTGTTTCTCAATATCCTTATCCCTAGAATATAAATAGCTTCTCTGAGGTCCTTCATAACGAAACACTTCCCAATCCAGGACTTAACCTCCTGCAAGGTTGGATGGCATTTCCTATGAGCAGTATGTCATCCACATACAACACGATAAAGCTAACTATACTCCCACTAGCTTTGACATACACGCAGGACTCGTCCTCACTTCTTGAAAAGCCAAACTCTTTTACTTTCTCATCGAAACAAAGATTCGATTTGCGAGATGCTTGTTTTAATCCATAAATGGATTTCTCAAGCTTACACACTCTATTAGGGTACTTTGCATCAACAAAACCCTCTGGCCGATTCATGTAAACATCCTCAGCCAACTTCCCATTAAGGAAATTGGTTTTGACATCCATTTGCCATATTTCATAATCATGAAATGCTGCTATGGATAGCATAACCCTGATAGAATTAATTTTGGCCACTGGTTAAAAGGTCTCATCATAGTCAACTCCACGAGTTTGAGTAAAGTCCTTCTTAACCAAACGCGTCTTATAAGTGTGTACTTTCCCATCTATGTCAGTATTCTTCTTGAAGATCCATTTGTACCCAACCGTCTTATGGCTTGGTACATTGTCAATCAAGTTCCAAACTTGATTGGCATACATGGACTGAATCTCGCTGTCCATTACCTCTTTCCATTTAGCAGACTCGAGGCCTGCCATGGCTTCCTTGTAGTTGTTAGGCTCATCCAAATTTACCAGTGTGTTATCACTGATAAATGTATCACCTTCAGAAGTAATATGGAAACCATAAAACTCAGGTGCCTGCCTACTCTACCGGAATGCCTCAGAGGTAAGGACTCGTCAATTGGTTCAACATAAGTTTCCTCCTCGGGTTGAGTGCTAGTGTTTGAGGTTCCTTCATCACTTAACTCTTGAATCTCTTCAAGGTCCATTTGCCTCCCACTGTCCCTTTGGCATATAAGTTCTCTCTTGCAAAAGACTCCTCTCCTCGCAACGAAGACAACATTGTCACTCAGTCTATAGAAGAGATATATATTCCAAGGATTTTTGTGGGTAGCCGATGAAAATACATCGCTCACTACGAGGTTCGAGCTTGTCATGAGTTTCTTTTCTCACAAAAGCCTTGCAACCCCAAACTTTGATGTGTGCCAATGAGGGAACCTTCCTTTTCCATATCTCGTGAGGTATTTTGGAAACCTTTTTAGTTGGGACTAGATTAAGGATATGGGATGCAGTCTCTAAGGCATACGCCCATAATGAGATAGGTAATGAAGCTCGACTCATCATAGAACGAACCATGTCCAACAAGGTTCGATTGTGCCTCTCAGCAACCCCATTAAGCTGTGGTTTCCTAGGCGGCGTCAATTGTGAAATAATTCCACATTCCATAAGATAGTCGTGGAACTCAATACTAAGATACTCTCCTCCACGATCGGATCGCAGCATCTTTATCTTCCTACCTAATTGATTCTCCACTTCTTGCTTAAACTCTTTGAACTTTTCAAAGGTTTCTAACTTATGCTTGATTAAGTAGACATACCCATATCTGATGTAACCATCAGTAAAAGTCACATAGAAGCGGTTAGCATCCCTTGTGGCAGTTCTGAAGGGTCCACACACATCTGTGTGTATGAGATCCAACAAACCCTCACCCCTTGCATAACTGCCAGTGAAGGGTAACTTTTTCATATTTCAAAGTAAACAAGATTCACAAGTGTCATCTAGCTTTAAGTCAAATGACTCCAAGACTCCATCCTTTTGGATTTGTGTTATGCGCTTCTTGTTGACATGTCCAAGACGACTGCCATAAGCATGCTTTATCCAAATCATTGGAAGAATCAATATGCAACACATTATTTCCTAAGTTATCTACAACCATCACAGTTTCATATATGCCATTGCAAGGTACTGCTTCAAAATAAAATACGCCATTGTAATAAGCAATAATACTACCAATTTCATTATTAAAAGAAATGGTAAAACCTTGTGCATACAAACTGTGAAAGGAAATAGTATTCATCGCCATATCAGACGAGTAGCAACAATTATTCAAACTTAATTTTAAACCATTACTAAGTAACAAAGAGTAAACTCCAATCTTGGTGACAGGATACTTTCCCATATTCCTCATGATTAAGTTCATCTTCCCATGCTCCACATCCCTACTTCTATTTAGTCCTTGCAAATCAGAACAAATGTGTAAGCCACATCTTGTATCAAGGACCCAATAATTGGCATGTGATGAGTTATTAGATAGAATAGTATAAATACCTGTAAAGGAGGGTTTGATCTTCCCATCCTTTATGTCCTACAAGTATTTCGGGCAGCTTCATCTCCAGTGCCCCTTTTCATGGCAATGGAAGCACTCGACTTCCTTTGAATTTGAAGAGGGTGTGACAAAACCAACTTTGGTTCCACTGGAAGAGGATCCAACATGGACTTTCCCTTATGACTATTGGAAGGAGTCTTCCTCTTCTTTCCCTTTCCATGTCCAATTTCCAGGACAAGGGCAGTTGCGGTAGGAGTAGGTACAACAAATTTGCCTTTCAAACTGTTTTCAATAGTTCTCAAGAGACCTTGAAGCTTTCTTAGAGTGACCTCCTCCTTGTTTATATAATAAGTTATACGAAACTGATCATAACAAGGACGCAAATAGTGTAGAATAATATCTATGGCCAACTCTTCATCGAAGGTAACATTCAATTTCAACAAGCGGTCCACGAACCTTTGCATCTTTTGCAAGTGCGCCATGATGGACTCTCCATCCTTCATTTTGGTCGTGATCACGGAGGCAATGATCTCATACCTCTCCTGCCGAGCACTTTGATGGTACCTTTCCATCAAGTCCTGGTGCATTTAATAAGGCCAAAAGTCCTCATATGACTTTTGGAGCTCAGCAGTCATGGTTGCGATCATTATACACGACACTTTGGTCACGTCCCTCTCATGAGTTTTGTACTCAACAATCTGTTTGGGAGTAGCAGTGGATTCATCAATCTCCTTAAGCTCTTTATCAAGGACATATTCTTTGTCTTCATAATGAATTTCCATTCTTATGTTTCGAATCCAATCATTGAAATTTGATTCATCGAAGATGACCCTCCCACATAAGTTCATGAGGGAGAAAGAGTCGGAAGGGATTGGGTTGGAAGCATTGTTTGAAGTAGACATCTGAAAAGAAAGACAAAGTTTAGATTAGATAATGATCATTAATACAACACCCAAAATGAGATATTAAGGCTAGGACCCAACACAACATTTTACCATTCGGAAGAGGGATGTCGTAATCCAATTGCAAAATATTTGAAGGTAGGTAAATGACGATTTACCAATTTCCACCATGAAAAAACAAAATTGAAGATTAGGTTTTTAAATGAATTGAAATTCCTATATTCTTTTGAGATTCATTGAACTTTTTCAATGGCATGTTTAAATCTCAATTATGCCCTTTAAGTTTGTGACTGGGATATCGAGGATCACAACAAGGTGTGAATACCCATGAAAATTAGCTTGGTACTCTCGATGTTACAAATCACCTAATCAATGCGTGGGTTAACCACACACGCTCCGTTGATCCATGATTAACACCAAGCTACCATTTGCCACTCATTGTTAGTCCCAAATTACTGTCCTGGTTAACCACACACGCTCCACTAATGACTTAACTAGGTGCAAAGTGCAATTTTATGGAATAACACCATTTTCACATTTTCCCTAAAGTAACTAAGATTGGGAATTTATAAAAGTTTAGTTACTTTAATAATTTTCATTATACTTATTAATAACAATTAGTGTCCTATCCTACCCGTTCGGCTAACGACCTTCGACCAGTCAAGGAAGCGGTGGGTGAGAGTGGACACCCATTAAACCACCATTTTACTGGCAGTAACCTTATACCCCCCCCCCCTTATAGACCGGCTTTGTGAATGAGGCCTACTAACGGTAAGACTGACTTGTCTTTTATATATATGTATATATATATATATATATATATATATATATATATATATATATATATATAAGTATTAAACTTTAATATTATAATAGTATAAGGGTTGAATTTTAAACTTTTTAAAACTCTAGGGTTTGGAATTAAAGTTTCATTAATGTAACTTGTCAAGACTTTTGATTTTCGTAACTTATGCACTTTTATGTTCCATCAATGAGACATTTCCAAATCCAAACTTATATATAAGTTATGAAACCTTCCAAGACTCTTAGAATTCTATAACTTACATTAGTTAATGGTTTCATTAATAAGGACTTTTCATGTTCCATAATTTGAGTACAAGTTATGAAACTTAATCAAGAACACACATAGATCAAATTAGCTAATCCAATTATGATAGGATAATTGTTTACCAACTTGAACTAATTTGTTCATGTTACATGATAACTTCAAATTTTACAAATAACTACTATTTACCAAAAATCAAGTAGTTATCTAAGAATTTGATAAACATCATGTTATTGGAAGGGGATTAACATTACCATGTCATTAAAATCTAATTTTATGAATCAAAACAGTTTGTGGTAATGTTCCTAATCTAAAACATGCCAAAAACTTGAAAATTCTGCTCACAGACAGTCCAACTCGTTGAGTGCACTGATGAACTCGATGAGTTCAATGTCATAAGGGACTTACTCATCAAGTTCATATATGGACTCGTCGAGTATGACTGGTTGTAACACTCGTGTTTCTAGCCTAGGCATTAATATTGAGGTGATAGTCCAGGTTAACCTTTGTAACTCATTTTGAAGAAATGAAAAGGAATTATGTGAATATTATGTGAATTATGTGTTTTATGCTTAATTAATAGGGTTTAACTAATTAAGAATAAAAATCAGTGTCAAAATTAAAGTGTGAGATAAGCCCGATATCTTTACATAAAGTTGTAGTAGTCGAAACAAGGATTTCGGGGATATAAAGAATACCAAAATACGAGTTATAACGATGAAGTTATGACCTGTCAAAGCTTCACAACAAAACCGGCACGGTGCTGAATGTCGTAAAAAGTGAGTTTTTGATAAACTACTTTTTATCCTTAGTAATCTAAAAAAAAATCGTAGTTTTCGTTAAACCGAGAAGTTCGATAAAAAGAACGCCCAAATCTGACTTCGTATGACGAAGTTATGATTTTTCGAAGTTTCAGCTTGCAGTAGACAGCTAAAAAAACTCGAATTTTAGATCGAGTGATTTTTAGCCAACACGACCTAAACGAGAATCGAAGGTCTCGTCATTAGTAGCACAACGGTAAAAGTCTGACGAAAACGGACGTCGGATGAAGAAGTTATGAATTTTTAACGGATTTCCTGTCCCGGACTGTTAAAAATAATAATATAAAAATTAAAATCAAAATTAGCTGACAAAGTCTAAACGAAAGTTGTAGAGCGTAACTTTACCTAAGCGTGCATATAAAAAACATCAAAAACGGAGCTCGTATGTGAAAGTTAAGGATTTTATAAGTTTTTGCACAAAAACCGAGAAATCCCGCATACGTGGACTTCGGCCACGTCACCCTCGCTCAAAACGCGCCACGTGTCCAAAAATGTTGCTGAGTCATTCGAGTTGCTGATTCATCCGAGCACCTGACCTTATCCGAAGTGTTCGAATGACGGTGCGACACGTACCTTCTTGCACGAGACCGAGCCCTTGCAAGCCGCAACGAACCCCCTACTTCTGACCAAGACCTCGGTTCAATCATAGACTGACAGCGAGTCCTTCGCATGCGCAGCCCACGTGCGAGCCACCCCCTGCGAGCCTCGGATCTTCGCCACCTGGAAGCCTCTCATCCATCCGATCAGAAGCTCGCCCCTATAAATAGAAGGGTGCGAGACCTCCCGGGTATACTTTGGAAAATTGTCAATTTAAGCCCCTAAACCCATATTTCTGTAATCTTAACATCCCACAAAGCCCCGGTATCGATTATAACCCTCGGAATACTCCACGAAGTGCTCGAGAAGCCTGGAAAATTTATTTTTTCGGTTTCGAAGCGCGACCTTTGTAGAGCCCGGTTTCTCAATAAACTCCTAGTTTTATTAGAAACGATTGTTTTAAGCAACGAATTGCTGTCCGATTATCATCAAATCATCTGAGTGTGTAGTCACTTTCATCTTACACCTAGATATGGAATATTTTCTATAAAATACGTGCTATGTGTAATTATATTAAGTGTTTATTTTAGGTGATTGTTGAATAGATGTTTTATACAAGTTTTGAACTGTATATGCTTTTTATCTACAAAATATGTTGGGTAGAACATGGGTAGATGAAATAGTTGATGTGTGTTAAAATGGAGAGAGGCCTCGATGTTGTTGTTGTTGTTGTTGTTGTCATCTAGCGGAGTATAGATGACGACCACGGACCCTTCTAGACAGTCCAGAGGAACACTAGCAGGTTCGCAACTTGTAGGTGTTGATGAACTAAATGTTCCTTGGTGTACTCCATCCCCCTCATGGTTGCCTTTAAGACATGTATGGCTAAGGAAACCCCTTAGCAATAGTGACCATCCTGATGATATTCCTTAGGTATATTATTAATGTGGGTTGAAAACCCTATATGCTCACCAGGCTCTCAAGCCTGACCGACTCAGTTTTTATGTTACAAGTAGTGGACCTCGAGCATAGTCGGAGGACGATGAGGGATTTTTGGATTGTAGGCCAGTAGTTGTAAATAACTGTTGAAAGGCTTATAATGTCTTGTTTATGCTTTTAATTTGTATCGGAACATGACATCCCAAGGTTTTGATATGAAATGAAACTATACATTTCTTAAAGAAGGTTTTGATAAACTTTTATCATGTTTTGTTTTGGGGACCAATTCTGTAACATCTTTTAAAAAGATTTCTCTGATTTTATTTTAAAAAGCATAAATTAAATCGGTCTTTTCCGGCCGAGAAATTAGGGGATGTCACAGTTGGTATCAGAGCATTAGTTTAAGCGAACTAACAAATTGTAGGATTTCTAGACTTAAACTTAGAATTCTAAGTAATGATTGTGAGATGAGTGTCTACCATATTTTAGACACAAGCACTAGTTTATTTTAGGAAAGATGCCTTAAATGCCCTTATGTGCTAAATGATATGTTTTTGCCATGTGTGCCATTATTTGTTCGGATCTATGGTCTGTTGTTGACCGGATCTGGAAACCTTATGTGTGTAGGATTCTAAGCGTATCATTACGAGATTAGAGCTAACATGTAAACGTTTCGGAGTGATAAGGGAATTGACATGTCTAACAAGGATAAAGACCTAAATTCGCCTTATTCGGTATATAGAATGTAATGGCAAGAACTCGGAGTGGAGCTGGAAATGCAAATAGAAAACAACAACCTCATCCCCAAGTGGTGGAACAGGTGCCTATAGTAGGAGCTGCACCCGCACCCATCATCATGGCTGGAGCACGAACTATGATTCAAACCATGTTAGCTGAACAGATGGAGGACTTGAGGCAAATGTTGCTGAAAAACAGGGATGAACCTTCAGATCCTGTTGAACAACGTGAATTGAATGACGATCGATCTGAAGAAGGAAACAACAGTAGATCTGTTAGTCAAACTGATCCACTTGTGGTTGGGAGAAATAACCATGAGGATAGAGTGGAGAGAAATGGATGCAAGTATAAGGACTTTTGATGGGTTTTAGCTATAAGAAAATCTTATGTGCTCATACAAACCCTAATGCTTGGATCTAGGTTTCTCTATTGTACATGTAAATTATCCAAGACTATAAACCCTAGATCTAGCATATGATAATCAATATAACATATAAATTAGGGTTTAGATTATACCTTGATTGTTATATAGCAATAATAACAATCTCAAATCCTCCTTGTAATGACTTTAGAAAGCTTAGAGTCACAAATTTCACTCCTCTAATGGTTCACAAACACCAAGAGCAAGAGGATGAATAGAAGAAGAGAAGAAACACCCAAAAACGTGTAGAAACCCTAAGGATTCAGTTGCCCACGTTTTTGGTGCCCAAGGGGTCCTTAAATAGTGAGGCTATTAGGGTTATCTAACAAGGAAACCCTAAGCAACCCATGGACTCTTTCCTTAACAAGCCTTGGATGATTTCTAATGGGTTTTTCCATAGAATTCGTCCAACCTTATATTATAAGGTAATCCATGGCCTAATTGCAATTATCTTATAATTACAATTCCAGTCCCCTATGTTTAATTAATCTCTTTTAGCCACAAACTTAATTCTTATTAATTCTTGACTAATATTAATTAAACAATATGATTCTCCTTTAATATATTATTCTCATAATATATTAATAAATCATATTTAATCCTTTATCTCCATAATTCATCCGATCAAGTTGCTTTGGTGAAGGCAACCCAAAAGACCACGCACCATCGGGTCAAGTACATACCAAAATAGTTATGGACTTAGACACTAATCCAATAGTCTCCCACTTGGATACGTCTAATAATGTCACACCCCGAAAACCGAAGGCGGAAACATTTCCGGGGTTGACTCCATGTTGAGTATCAAATCCAATGCACATAGTAAAACAGTAAACACAAAACATTACATTACATAATATTGTTTACATCTGTTTGAAAGTAAAGTTGTACAAGTGTTTTACATATTTAATATGAACAAAAGTAAAGATGAGTCTTCGGGACGCTCCGTCTTCTCCAAATGGTTGCGGTTTACCTGTCTAACGCTGACCTGAGAATACAAGCGGTTTGAAAATCAGCATAAAGCTGGTGAGTTCCTAAGCGGTTTAGTTTTGAAAAGAACGAGTTCCTTTACTTTCTAGAAAAGTTTTTGATCAAGAAAATCCCATATTTTCTTATGAAAACGGTTTGGTTATCCTTTGTTACAATTTCGAAAACAATTGGTTATGTCGTTCCAGGAAAATCCCATATTTTCCTTATAGTTTTAGTTATGCATTCTAATCCCTTAGTTATTCTACATTCGGATGACTATAATCTACTAACTTAGTTGTATTTTCGAATATTTGGAATCACACAGAAGTGTACATTACAGTATTTTCGAAGTTCTACTGAGTTCCAAAAGAGTATATTAGTTGTGTATTCGAAGCTCTGTCGACATTCTGAGGCGGTTATATTTGAAACTCAGTAGAGGTCTAGAGGCGTATTTTCGTATTAGATTCGAAACTCTGGTGACACTCAAGGAGTACACTAACTGTATATTCGAAGTCTTAGTGTCAACCAAAGGCGTCATTTCGCATTCGTAGTCGTATTCGCATTCGTAGTCGTATTCGTATTCGTAGTCGAATTCGTATTTGTATTCGTATTCGTATTCGTATTCGTATTCGTATTCGTATTCGTATTCGTATTCGTATTCGTATTCGTATTCGTATTCGTATTCGTATTCGTATTCGTATTCGTATACATTCGTTGATCTTAAATATAATTAGTATGATTTCTTATTCAAAGAGAATATAGTTATAACACTCTTAAAAGAAATCTATGTTTAACCTGCAATTCGAAACGTCAGTTATCACAAATCTTTGGAAATCAAAACATTTAGTAAGTAAAACCATTGAGTTGAAAATCAGTTTAAGTACAAAATACACTTGTACTTTTGCTTGTATTCCCCCCCCCCTGAAAACATTGAAAACCATTGAAAACACGGAAAAAAGGTAGGGGTATGAACTCACCGGACTCGGAAATGCGATGATTTCAGACACTAAACGTCGGTTCGGGGCCTGATTACTCGCGATGTTCCCATGTAATATGAAATGGCATACAAATATATCTAATTAAATTCGTAAACTCTAATTAGATATGAAGTCACACTCCAACGAACGAAAACACCTCAAAACGGGTGTTTGGAGTGACCCGGGTGACATCTACGGACGGGAATTGAAGCGAGGGACTTGGGATTTGAGTTTACTCCCCAAGAGTAAACTTCCTAATGAGTTTTCAGCCTCTAAACACATAACCACATGAGTTCACGGCCGTGAACTCATGTTTGGGTGTTTCATGGTGCTTAATGGATCATAAATGGCCAATACCACTTGGGAATGCTTGGAATAATTTTACCTAAGGCTTGGAATGAATTAAAATCACCAAATACATCACTTAAGGGAGTTTACGGCCTTGGCATGGGGCCTATGGCCGTAAACTCTCATATTCCCTTGAATATGTGTTTATAAAGTCCCAAAGTTAATCACATGCGATTCTAAAAATTCCTACAAGCCTTAAAATGATTTTAGGGCACAATATGACATGTTTTTAGGAGTTTACGGCCATGGAGCCCCTTCTATGGCCGTAAAATCTCAAATGAAGAGTTTTGATGTGTTTAAGGCCCTTAAACTATTTTTGGTTGGTTCTATGATTTATTCCAAGGCTTTTGGTGGTGTTGGATGGCTTTCTAACACCTTAGAAGTGAGTTTTCACCCATGTTTGAGGAGTTTACAGCCCAAGCACATGCCTTGGCCGTAAACTCATACAAACCCCTCAAAATTCATGTTTGAAGTGTTCTAGGTCCATAACCAATATTCTAAAAGTCGTATCTAAGCCTTGTTTGAGTCTAGGAAGGGTTTAAGGGCTTAAAACCCTTATAATTTACTGTTTACGGCCTAGACACCTTCCTGGGACGTAAACTCTTAAACAGGGTTCTAAATCATGTTTCAAGGCATTCTAAGCTCATTCCATAAAGTCATCTAGCCATATCTAAGGTCTAATTGTGGTTTGGAAGGGTTTTGTTGCTCCAAAAACCCCCATTTATATGAGTGTACGGCCTAGGACTGTTCTAGGGCCGTAAACTCATGGTAATGGTCCTAATCCATGGTTTAAACTCGAATTTTAAGGCTCAATATGATGTAAAATGAGTATAGGAAGGTATCTTGAAGATTTGAGACCTTAAACTTGAGATTTGGACCTTTAATTCTAGTTTGAGGAGTGAGGTTGGAGTGAAAGTTGTAGAATGGAGCAAAAGCTTCAAAATGAAGACTTGGACCACTTTAAATAGTGTCCAAGTTCGGGACACGGTAGAATTCTACCTGATACCGGCGTTAGACGGGGCTTTTGGTCGCACCCGGCCAATTTGTCGTAACCCGATATGGTTGATTCTAGAAATGTTCCGATCATTAATATGAGGCGTTAGAATGAGTTCTAAGGGTATTAAGACACTTATTAAGTCATAAAATAAAATATACATTAATGACTTAATAAAATGTCAGAATCGGAAACGAAATCGAAAACGGCGATTAGATGATTGGAACGAGTCGCGAGTAGAGTTACATTTAGGGATATGAATTTCGGGTTGTTACAAATAACTATTATGCGTATTACTTCAAATCATGATCTGCAATCGTAGCTTTCCAAAGCCGCTGTCAACTCTGATCTTATCAAATACACGTGTCCTTTAGATAAGGGATCATATATTCCTCCATTCTAGATATCGTATACACTGAGACATGGATCTACATCATTCTCTCTGTCTATGTGCTGTTTCCCGAATTCAGATTTATGATGACTGACAACAGACTACAATTGAACACATCAATTTAGTCCCGGCTTCGCCAAGCACTTAGGTGCCATCACTAAATCATCGAGGGGCCCACAGATATCGCTTTTACCCTACTTTGGATAAAATGAACGAATAAACTTTGACTCAATGCTTGCTTGCACTTACTCACCGAATCACACACAACAATATGTTTTATAACACCAAGTTACTGGTGCGTTTACATATTATCAATGTGCAACCGATTTGCAAGATACAACTCACACATCTCAGTTTCAAGAATATAAGATATTATCGTCTCACCAATCACTCATGATAAAATCCATGAATTGATCCAAGTGAGCGTGGGTTTAATCCAATGCTCAAATCATATTCATAAGCACTTTAGACAATCCACACACCAATTCACGACAGTCTTCATTCATAACTACTTCCAACATATGAACGACTGTGGCCCGTTTGAATAATTTGACTGTTCTGAACCAATTAAATTATTCAGGAAGTCAAAACATGCAAAGTGAAATACAAGAATAATACTAATCCCATATGGCCTCAAACCTTTGAGTATAAATAAAACACCTTTTACTTATCACCATATCGATTACTCATTATTTGTTGTTTCGGGTAATCAACTTCTTACTTGAATTATTACAACACTTGTCCCATGCTCTCAGCTTGCACACAATGCTTACCTACGGTTCTTACTTTGTGAAATAGATCAAATGAACACATTTCCAATCATACTCATTTCACAACTCCTAATCCTTTTCACAAGTGAAAGAATATCAAATTCTTGCTACTTATGGAATATGTTAGATTCTAACATTTTATGCAATGATCCTTTCATAATGTCACTGCACTAAAGTCACAATGACTATTGCCAATGAAATTACAAAGTCCTCTATCGGAGATTGTTACAAGACAATTCAATAGATGTGATGTCTCTTACTTAAAGTACATTCCTTTGAACATCCTTTTGCATAAAATTTCTAATCTAGACATAGACTTTCAATATCCAACTCCCAATATGGAAACCTTTCCATACTCACCATACTACAACTCATTCTCAATAGAATCTTATCTATTCATAATAATGTCGATATAGTCCATCCAATACTATACTTCCAACTACTCACAAGCGACCAATCCTCGGCGAACTTTGGATTGTCCTTTGATAGTCGTTTAATTATCTTAGTCAAAACCGATTCTTGTCCTTTTCCCTCTAAATGCGCTAGACATTTGGAAAATTTTAGAATGGTCAAACATTATAGCATTTGCAATCGATCCTATACACGAAGCATATGGGACACGATGCATAATGTCTTACATAAAAATTTGATACTTTATCAATCTTCTGCCATAATATTTTTTGTGCTATGTTCTCACAATTCGAACTATGAAGAGGAATGCCATAATCATAATCGAAATTTAAGAACACACTATGTATCCTTGACTAATTTTATTAACATTCCACAACTTAGGCCTTTAGATTTGGAATGAAGCATAATATTCTCTCCCTTAATTATAGTAAAACAACTTTTCAACCCTTGCGACTTTGCAAAGTATGACTCTTGTTTTTCTATAATTAATATTGCTAACTTGCAATACTTGCCTTAATAATCATATAATCATAACATTTATGCTCCCACTATCACGATGATTATTATTATAAACATAACACTTATGCTCCCACTAGCTTTGACATGTATTCAGAAACCAGCTTAACTTCTAGAAAAACAATACTTATTTAATTTCTTAAGTTCATGTTTCTAATACCTAATGCTTTGATAATATTTTATCAAGGCTTCTTGAACTTATACATCTTTGTCTTAGATAGCTCATATGTGTGTCTAAACAATTCAGACTAACTACCAAATCTCACAATTCGAATCATGGAAAGGGATACCGTAACCATAATCGAATTCGAGAATCCAATTTTCACAATCACTATCTTCTTAAAATCTCTCTTAGTGAAAGCATTTCCTCATAGTCATTTCCATGAAGGAGGGAATCTTATGACACTTAGATTTTAATGGTGTATGTGTTCCTATCCATGTGAATTTGTTAAAACCAAAATTTATGACAAATTCAAACTCATATGGACCGAACTCTTAATCTTGATTTCTTGCCTTGTGGTAACACGGCTGCCCACCATGTCTTCCAAGCAGTTAAGCAGCTCATCCTTTCCTATCAATGTACATTTCATTGATCAAGGTGCTTGCCTTTTGTACGTTCAAATGAGAACTCATATAGCTCATATGCATAATTAACTCGATTGGAATGGCACAGAAACAAGACAGTGTCTACACGATAGGTTGTAAACCTTAACTCGTGTGCTAGTGATGATTGATAAGGTTTATTCTTGATTTGTTCTTGAAACCTTTCAAGACCATTAAGGCTTCCACTGACTCCTTGACATATAAGATTCTCTTGTCAATAAACATTTCTCGACAAACAAATATTCAAGAGATAGTGTAGCTTTTATTAAGACAAAACATTTCATAAAATCACAACTTTCCACATTTGATGCATGCCATAAACCTTCTTAAGACTTTTCACTCAATATCACAATATTAACTTTAAGACTTGTTTTTGGAACGAAGTATGTTTGACTTTCTGATTTAACC
Organism: Lactuca sativa; assembly: GCF_002870075.4. Classification (NCBI taxonomy): domain Eukaryota; kingdom Viridiplantae; phylum Streptophyta; class Magnoliopsida; order Asterales; family Asteraceae; genus Lactuca; species Lactuca sativa. The sequence goes on along the minus strand of NC_056623.2, from coordinate 186,084,400 downwards.
ATTTCTTCAATTCTTAATTCCTCTTCTTAGACATACAATTGTACTAAGACTCACTTAGAGGATCAATTGAGATATGGTTCTTAATCATTAAGACATATCATAAAGCATAAAAGGTACTCTCCCTTCTTCTTAGAATAGAGAAACTTTTATCTTTCTGCCTACTTGATTCTTCTTATTCGTTCTGCTATTGATTTAAACCTTTTCAATCAATTCAGAATTACACTTAATCTTATAAGTACAATCATATTTACTAAACTTTTAGTAAATCATGACGAATATCTTTGTTATTCTTATGGTGGACTTGATCAACACACAACTTTGTGTACTCGATCTTCTAGTCTTTCACCTGACACTTTGTCAATGAATTAGTCTAATTTTCAAATATGAAATTTCTCATTCATCGTGCAACCAAGTTGCATGATTCCAAGTTTTTGTCCACTTGAAACCTGGGCGATGAGAAACTCTCCCTATTTGGTAAATTCTTGATATTTCCACTATTAACATAAATAAGAATCACATCTATTCGTGGTAGAAATACGCAAACATCAATTTTCATAACGATTTCATTGCAAGGAAATAAATAAATGAATATGTCCAACTAAAATTTATTTTATAAAATCAGCGGAAAACATTTGTCCTTACAATGCAAAATCAACTAAAAAACTATGTAGTCAAATATTTCTAACAATTCTATCATAACTTTCTAAGCTCAAAATCTAATCTTCAAATCCATGCGATCGAGATCCATTTCTTTGTGATTAGATTCATCTTGCTCTTTCATCAAGCTTCCACTCTTTTCACTGATTCTGCAAAACATTAAAATGCAATCTTATCACATCTTGTATTAAGAATCAACGAATAGGGACTTAATGGAGTTAGATAGTGGATTTTACCTGAAGCACAGCCATACTCTTTAAATCTCCCATCTTCTGGACTCTTCAGACTCTTAGGGCAGACTTGTATCCAACACCCTTTCTCTTGGCAGCAAACACAAGTCAGTTCTCCTAGAACGTCCTCGAAAGCATGGTGTTGGATTAATGTCTAAGTCCATAACTATAAATGGTAAGACTTGACCCGACCCGGCATGGTCCATTTGGGTTGCATGGCATCATGCACTTGGATAGACTAAAATGAGAGAAATAACACTTAAGGTTTATTAATATATTATAAGTTCTAATATATTAATAAGATTATTCAATTAGTATTGATCAATAATTAATTTAGAATTAATTATGTGATCAAAAGAAGACTAATTAAATATATGGGTTGATTGTTTAAATCATCCATACTTATATAGTGGGCTAATGCTCCATGGATTATCAAGTTGGGCTAAAACCCATTGGATGCTCCATGGTGTATTTGAACCCATGGATCCATGGAAATGGATAGCCATGACAATTAGGGTTTACCCGAATTGTAACACACTATATAATGATCTCTTTCTTGGGAAAATCGGTGACTATGAGATGTATGGAGGGCAAGCCGATTCTTGAAGTGTTCTAAATTCTCTCTAAGTTATTCCAAGTGCTTATGGTGTTGTGTGAACCATTTGAGATGTCACACTTGTGGCACTAGGCACTCAAGCTTCATGAAGACAAAGCACCAACAAAAGGTATGTTATTCTAACTTGTGTTATTCAAAGTTTTGTATGCCAGAATAGAACAATACCTTGGAAAGTTGATATTTGCATGTATAATAGAGAAAACATAGATCCAAGGTATTTAGGGTTGCATGTACACTTAGGAGTGTTAGATTGCTCAAAACCCAACAGTGGTATCAGAGCCTAGGCTTGTTTTCTTATTATACTTGCTTAAACTGCTTAAAAATTGACTTTTGGTGTTGTCTGCCCAGCAGATTCGCCGAGTCCATGAAGGGACTCGACGAGTCCAAGTCAAAATGCATCCAACTCGCCGAGTTTGTTCATGCACTCGACGAGTTGGACCCCCAGACAGCATATTTTCGAGTTTTGGTGCTGGAGTTGGTCTAGAATCTTTACCTTTGACTGTTTTGGGCTTATAAAACTTGTTTTGAATGTGGTAATGATTATGTTAAACCAATTTCAATGCTATAATAAAAGTTTCAAGTTTATATGTGTTCATGTTATTCTTGAAAATTGTTGATTATGAATGATCATGCTTATGAGTTTTGCTAGATCATAGGAATTGTGTGCAAATTGTTTGTTGATATAATTCATGATCTTGTTGAAAATTGTATGGAGTTCATAACTTGTCCTCAAGTTTTGAATTTTCAAGAATTTTATGTTTCCTTGATTTATGAGTTAGTTTAGATTGATAATGAAAAAAATTATGTTTTAGTTGTTTTCAATCCATATTAGTCTAAAAGAAGTTCATAAAATATGTTTTTGTAACTTGTCTTCAAGTTATGTGAAAAGTCATATTTATGAATCTTAAAAACTCATAAAAGTTTTGTAGGTTACATAAAATGTAAGAGTTTTTTCCATTAAATAGTTTAATGACTTCATAACTTGTCCTCAAGTTATGGATGTTGAAGAGACACTTCTTTAAAGTGTTTTTAAAGAATAAGGGGTTACATTAAAATGAAGAGTCTTCATTTTAATGAACCATTAAACTCATAAGTTATGATTTAAAGAGTCTTGAAATAGTTTCAAAACTTGCCCTCAAGTTTTGGAATTTGAAAAGTTACTCCTCATGTATACTTTAATTCCAAATTGAACATTGAAATTTTAAAAGGTTTAAAATTCAACCCTTATACTATTATTATAATTTTAATTATATAGATATGTATAAGAGGAAGTCAATCTTACCGTTAGTAGGTCTCATTCACGAAGCCGGTCTATAAGGGGGGTATAACGTTACTGCCTATAAAATGGCAGTTTAATGGGTGTCCACTCTCATCCACTGATTCCTTGACTGGTGGAGGGTCGTTAGCTGAACGGGTAGGAATGGACTATAATTCTCCCTTCATTAAAAGTATAATGAAAAATACTAAGTAACTAAACACTTATAAATTCCCAATCTTAGTTACTTAGGAAAATGTGAAAAGGTGCTAGCCCATGAAATTACACTTTGTACCTTACCAAGTCATTAGTAGAGCGTGTGTGGTTAACCGGCATGCTAACATGGACTAGTAAGAGTGGCAAAGGGTAACTTGACTTTGTTATAGATCGGTGGAGCGTGTGTGGTTAACCGGTACATCGATTAGGTAATATTGTTAAGGGTACCAAGTCAATTTGTATGGTTATTCACACCTTGTTTGTGATCCTCGGCATCCGAGTCACAAATTTGAGAGGGCACAATCGAGATTCAAAAATGCCATTGAAAAGTTCAATGTATCTCAAAAGATCTAGGAGTTTCAAAACCAATAAAACCTAAAATAATATATTTCGTTTTCATGGTGGAAATTGGTAAATCGTCATTTACATACCTTCAACTATTTTATAATTTGGATTACGGCATCCCTCTTCCAGTTATAAATAGGTTGTTGGGTCCTAGCCTTAATATTTCATATTGGGTGTTATATTAAGGACTTTAAATCAACTAACTTGAATTTCTTCCATTACAGATGTCTAGTTTAGATAGCTATGGTCTTCCCAAATCTTTAGGCACAAGCTTCCTAATGAATATGATATCCCAAATGGCAATCAAGGTGAAAGATCAATCCCTTTGTTGGGCATTTGTGGGACTAGAAATCATACTTCACTTCATCCACCTCTTCCAATAAATCTCCCTATCCTACAAGTTTTAAGACTTGATAAGTTCTAAGTCACTCAATCCCTATTGGAAAGCAAAGTCTATATGTGCTTAGATCTTGGGGATTAAGCCACATATTGACAAGTCGGGAGAGTCGGGTGTCGAAGTCTCGAGGTAGCTGGATGCTGACTTGGTTCTTCGGTCACTCCCTGATGACAGGTCGCGACAAGACCCTTAATGATCTTACCTATTTGCTTGATGATGCTAAATCAGCAATGATTTGGAGCATTAGTAAAGCAAATTGGATTGCAAGATCTACTTTCCAAACCTATTTGGACATTGAAAATGGTGATATTGGAGGTCCAGGAAAAACTTTCTCTTCCCAATGGAAGGGATCGGCCATAGTCAACTCGGTTGACCAAATGGTAAAGAGAAAGGTTAAGTCTTTGATAGTCCCATGAACCGTTTCCAAAGAGTCCATATGATTCTGTTGCCAAAGGAAAGATATTGGTTGCGAAGCTGCTAAATTTACCTGAAACATCTTAAGGATGGTAAAGTCAATAGGTTTAACTCTACTTTAGGCAAAGTCCATTGTCTAACTCTATTAAGTTTCTATTTTGAGATTCTTATTGCATAATGTGACGAGGTCACATGTTGATGTTTTAAGAATCAAAGAAAAGGTGAAGAAACTTAAAGGAAGTATATGCTAATTCTGATCGCGAAGATGGATTTCGATCGCATGGTTCGGTGATCAGAATTTTGAGTTGTTACTTAAGAGTTCTGATATATTGCTTAGGAATAGATAACAACAAGTTTTCCATATGGATTGTAAGGATAAATTTTTCCGCAAAGTTTTAAAATAAAAGAAAAATGGTTTTGATTTTATTTATTTTAAGTATCCTTACAATGGCATTTGTGAAAAATTGTTGGTTATATGTTTCCATTGATAAGCAATATGGGTAAATGGATTTGATTCTTTCATTAGTGGAAGTGTCATAATTTACCAAATAAGGAAAGATTCTCATCACCCAAGTTTCGGTTGGATAGAAACTTGGAATCATGCAACTTGTATTGTATGATCAAGAGAATTTTTGTATATATTTGGGAAATTAAATCTAATTCCTTTTTCACATGTATATGTGAATCAGGTGAAGGACAAAGGGATCAGATACGCTTGGGTGTGCGCTGATCAGGTCCACCACAAAGTTGATAAGATTATTCATTATGATTTACTAAAGTTTAGTAAATATGGCTATACTTACAAGTTTAAGTATAGTTCTGGATCATTGGAGAAGTTTCAATGATAGACATAATGAGTAAGAAGAATCAAATAAGGCAGAAAGATAAAAGTTTCTCTAATCTGAAGAGATGGGAGAGTACTTGAGTATCTTGTTTTATGATTATCTTAGTGATTATGAAACTATGTCACAATTGATCCTCTAAGGACACCTTAGTTCATTTTGTTTGGCTAAGGAGAGGAATCGTGAATTGTTGAAATGGTTAGATCAAAAGATAAATTATACTTCTTTCCAAAATTAAATCTTAGAGTCATACTCCAAGATTAAGCCTTGAGTGACATAATCTTAAGAAAGGTTTAAAACACTTGTTAAATGCAGAGTAAAATGTGTTCTTACTCTTGTACATTTGAAATTGGTACGTTGTGTTGTTTTGGATAAAACAAAGACGAACTAAGACCAATTGTGAGAAGTGTTTAACTTGATAATAATCTACACTAACTCTTGAATATTCGTTTTTGTCAAGGAATGGTTCTTGACAAAGAGAATCTTATATGTCAAGAGGTCAGTGGGAGTCTTAAAAGGATCTTAAGATAGATTCAAGAACTAATCAAGAGTTTTGTTAATCACTAGATCATGACTTGAGGTTTGTAACCTATCGTGTTGGCATATTTTGTGCCCATTCCAGTTAAAGTTGGTTTTGCATTGGAGTTCTGAGAGTTCTCAACCGGTTGCATAACAACTTGGAAGCAATGGCAGGCCCTTGTGCTACCAGGTGGCAAGAAATTAAGACTGCACAAATTCAGTCCATATGAATTTGGATTTGTCATTAACCTTGTCGTATGATTATGGTTATGTCAAATTCACATGGATAGGAACACATACACCATCAAAATCTAAGTGTCATAAGGTTTCTCTCCGATTCATGAAAATGGTAGTGAAGAAACTCTTTCACTAAGTAGATTTAAGTGGATAGCAAGTGTGAAGTTTGCATTCTCATGTCGTTAGTGGAGCGTGTGTGGTTAACCGGCACACTAACTAATGAGAATGGCAAAGGTTTAGACTCACATGTGAGCTATCTAAGGAAAGGTTTAGACTCCAGGTGTATGATTTGATAAAGTCTTATCAAGGCCATCTAGTATCATAAATCTGACTGATTTCTAGGTACATGTCAAAGCTAGTGGGAGCATAAAGTGTTATGCAAGTTAGATAATAATCATTATGCTAGTGGGAGCATGATGATTATGTTGAAAGTTAGCAATGTTAATTATAGAAAACAAAAGTTTCAACTCGCTTTGAAAAAGTTGTTTTACTATAATTAAGGGAGAGAAATTTATACTTCATTCCAATTCTACAAGCTTAGATTGAGATTTTAATCAACTTTAGTCAAGAATATATATATGAATGTTATGTTGGAATGGTTCAACATAAGGAATTTCTATATATGTTGCATTCTCAAAATTCGATTATGATTACAGCATCCCTCTTCATAGTTCGAATTATGAGAACATGGCAAATAAAAATTTTATAGCATGAATCGTATCCCATATGCTTCGGATATAGGATCGATTGCATGTGTTATAATATCCATCCATTCTAAATTTTCCTAATGCTTAGGGCGTTAAGAAAGGAAAAGGGATTAGAACTGGATATGACTAAGATGATTAAGCAATTGTCGAGAACAATTTGGGGTTTTCCAAAGTTTGGTTACTCATGGATAATTGGAAGTATAGAGTAAGGATCGTATTGACATATTTTGGAAAGAGGCAACTCTTGTTCAAAAGTGATGGTCAAGATGGGAATATGGAATTGTTTCCATAGGTGGAAGTTATTCTTTGAATCTGTGTAAGATTAAAGAACTTAATGCAAAGAAGGATGTTCAAAGGAATGTACTTTGAATTTGAGACTTTATCTCCATGGAATTGCTTTCCATTGGAATACTTTGTGATGTTTGTTGCCAAGTCTTTGTGACTTGTGTGAATATCATTACAAGAGGATCATTGCATAGATTACGGTAAATGACAAGAACTTGGTATTCTTACATTTACAATAAGGATTTGGATTGTGAAATGAGAATCATTGAAGTCATGTTCAATTGATATACATTTCACAAAGAGATGACCATATGTAAACATAGTGTGCATACTTGGAGTATGGCATAGCTATTGTTTAGAGAAACATAGTATGCATGCTTGGAGCATGGCATCACTACTGATTCAATTCAAGTATTAAGTTGATTAATCGAAACATGAATAATAAGTGATCAATATGGTGCTTAGATAAAAGGTGTTTTATTTATGCTCAAAGTGTTGAGGCCATATAGGACTAGTATTATTTTGTGTTTCACTTTGCATGTTTTGACTTCCAGAATAACTAGGTCATTCTCCTGAATGACCAAGTTATTCAAACCATCCACAGTCGGTCATATGTTGGAAGTAGATACGAATCAAGTCTGTCGTGAGTTTGGCTTGTATGATTTGTCTAAAGTGCTTTAGACAATGCAATGGTTGCTACAACATTCATGAGTACTCATAAGGGCTGATTATTGGATTCAACCCACGCTCATTTGGATTCACTTCATGGATTTTATCACGAGTGAATCATGAGACGATAATATCTTATATTCTTCAAACCTAGAGATATAAGTTGTTGCCTATGAGTTGGTTATACATTGATTGTACGAAAACGCATTGGTAACTCGATGCTATAAAACGTGCCTTTGTGTATGTTTCAACAAGTAGTTAGTACAAGCATATGAGTCAAAGTTTATCCATTCCTTTTATCTTTGGGATAAAAGTGATATCTATGGGCCCCTCGATGATTTAGTGATGACAAAAGTAAGTGCTCGGCCGGGCCTGGACTGATTTGATTTGTTTAATTAGTCAGTCGTCATAAATCAGAAATCGGGAAACAACAAATGGACAGAGAGAATGATTATAATCCATGTCTCAGTCCATATGATATCTATAATGGAGGAATATATGATCACTTATCTAATGGACAAGTCATTGACAAAGGTTAGAGTTCATCTACAAGGTCAGAGTTGGACAGAAGCTTTTGAGAGCTACGATTGCCAGTAGGTTCTTGAAGTCATACGCAATAATAGTTTTAGACTTATCCAAGTGGGAGACTGTTGGATTAATGTCTAAGTCCATAACTATAATTGGTAAGACTTGACCCGACCCGGCATGGTCCATTTGGGTTGCATGGCATCATGCACTTGGATAGACTAAAATGAGAGAAATAACACTTAAGGTTTATTAATATATTATAAGTTCTAATATATTAATAAGATTATTTAATTAGTATTGATCAATAATTAATTTAGAATTAATTATGTGATCAAAAGAAGACTAATTAAATATATGGGTTGATTGTGTAAATCATCCATACTTATATAGTGGGCTAATGCTCCATGGATTATCAAGTTGGGCTAAAACCCATTGGATGCTCCATGGTGTATTTGAACCCATGGATCCATAGAAATGGAGAGCCATGACAATTAGGGTTTACCCTAATTGTAACACACTATATAATGATCTCTTTCTTGGGGAAATCGGTGACTATGAGATGCATGGAGGGCAAGCCGATTCTTGAAGTGTTCTATTTTCTCTCTAAGTTATTCCAAGTGCTTATGGTGTTGTGTGGACCATTTGAGGTGTCAAACTTGGGGCACTAGGCACTCAAGCTTCATGAAGACAAGCACCAACAAAATGTATGTTATTCTAACTTGTGTTATTCAAAGTTTTGTATGCTAGAATAGAACAATACCTTGGAAAGTTGATATTTGCATGTATAATAGAGAAAACATAGATCCAAGGTATTTAGTGTTGCATGTACACTTAGGAGTGTTGGATTGCTCAAAACCCAACAGTGGTATCAAAGCCTAGGCTTGTTTTCTTATTATACTTGCTTAAACTGCTTGAAAATCGACTTTTGGTAAGTGAATGACGATTCACTAATTTCCACCATGAAAAACGAAAAATAAATTTAAGTTTTAAATTTGAGAAAACTCCTAGATCCTTTGAGATTCATTGAACTTTTTCAATGGAATGTTTACATCTCGATATGCCCCTCTAGTTTGTGATTGGGATGCCGAGGATCACAAAGCGGGTGTGAATAACCATGCAAACTTACATGGTGCCCCCCACATGTTACAGTCACCTATTCGATGTGCCGGTAAACCACACGCGCTCCACCGAACTATTACAAACATTCAGTCACCCTTTTCTACCTTTGCTTAGAACCATTTAGTGTGCCGGTAAACCACACATGCTCCACTAACGTCTTCGCAAGGGCACAAAGTGTAATTTCATAGAATTGCATCAATTCACTTTTGCCTAAAGTAACTAAGATTGGGAATTTTGTAAAAGATTTAGTTACTTTTGTACTTCATTATACTTATAATGGAAGGTTCTGTCCTATCCTACCTGTTCGGCTAACGACCCTCCACTAGTCAAGAGTGTGGTGGGTAAGAGTGGATACCCATTCAATCGCCATTTTATAGGCAATTTCCTTAAACACCCCTTATAGACCAGCTTCGTGAATGAGGCCTACTATCGGTAAGACTGACTTTTACTCATACATATATATAATGTTAGACTTTTAATGTTATATATAGTATAGGGTGTATTTTACACTTTTAAAATATTAGGTGGTCAAATTTAACAATTATACTTTTAATTCAATTAAATTTTAAACCATCACTTTATGGATTTATTAAACCACTTTTAATTATACACCTTAATTAATTAATAAAACCATAAGGGTGTGATTTGAACTTTTCAAAACAATACTAGGGTTTTAGAATTTAACATTCCTAAATTAAACCTTTTAATCAACTTTTAAATTCCAAAACTTGAGGGCAAGTTTTGAAACCTTTTCAAAACATTAGGGTTTCAACTATTTAAATTTCAAAACAAAACTTTTGAGTTCAAATTTAAACTATAAAACCTAAAGGGGAAAATTGAAACTTTTCATAACACAAGGATCAAATAACAAATAATATAAATTAAACAATTAATTTCATCATTATCTATATTTGACCTAACTTCAATTTCTTGAAAAATAAGTTACCCAATTAATACAAATAATCAAACTTTATCATATAAGGAAGTTATTATCTAATCAATTGGTAATTATCTTTTGTTTAATCAAGGATATACTCATAAATATGTATAAAATCGGATTTTAATGATCTAAAAAAGATAAGGCAAGTTTCCATGAGTAAAACAGCAAGAAATCTCGAAATCCCCTCTTTCTGACGCTCGAACTCGCCGTGTACCACACTGGACTCGCCGAGTTGAGGCCTACTCGCCGAGTACACTGTGGTACTCGCCGAGTTCATCAGGCAGAATGTCCAAAAACGATTTTGCAAGTTGAATAAACACACAATGCATCAATACAATAGAAACCAATCAAGGTTCTGATACCACTGATGGGTTTTATCTATAAGAACATCCTATATGCTCATACAAACCCTAATGCTTGGATCTAGGTTTCTTTATTGTACATGCAAGTTATCCAAGACTATAAACCCTAGATCTAGCATATGATAATCAATATAACATATAAATTAGGGTTTAGATCATACCTTGATTGTTATGTAGCAATAACAATCTCAAATCCTCCTTGTAATGACTTTAGAAAGCTTAGAGTCACAAATGTCACTCCTCTAATGGTTCACAAACACCAAGAGCAAGAGGATGAATAGAAGAAGAGAAGAAACACCCAAAAACGTGTAGAAACCCTAAGGATGGTGCCCAAGGGGTCCTTAAATAGTGAGGCTATTAGGGTTATCTAACAAGGAAACCCTAATTTGGATGATTAAGCCTTAAGCAACCCATGGACTCTTTCCTTAACAAGCCTTGGACGATTTCTAATGGGTTTTTACATAGAATTCGTCCAACCTTATATTATAAGGTATTCCATGGCCCAATTGCAATTATCTTATAATTGCAATTCCAGCCCCCCTAAGTTTAATTAATCTCTTTTAGCCACAAAATTAATTCTTATTAATTCTTGACTAATATTAATTAAACAATATGATTTCTCCTTTAATATATTATTCTCATAATATATTAATAAATCATATTTAATCCTTTATCTTTGTAATTCATCCTATCAAGTTGCTTTGGTGAAGGCAACCCAAAAGGACCATGGACCATCGGGTGAGTACATACCAAAATAGTTATGGACTTAGACACTAATCCAACAACTTTATGACTTGCAAGCCATCGACCCAATCGCCCAGACTATGTGTAGTCCCACATCCGAAGAGAAAGAGGTCACGAAGACCCCGATGACTCCATTAACCGGTTGGGGATAAAAATGTACGAGGGGTCCCCGACCCGCCTCGCATAAAATGTAGACTTTACTAGCAATACCAAAGGACCCTTGGGGACCAGTAGTATACAAGCCATTGAAAGTCCATTTACGTTGTGTCGGATCGGTAAAACCCAACACTCCGTAAAAAAAATGTCTTCGAGCCTTAAGATCAGGTCATTGGGTTAGCTAGGCTCAACGAACAAGATTTTACACTTTTGGGGCCCAAAGATGGTGCGTAGACGTCTGTGCACACTCGCATGTATAATGAATTACCAAACGTTACTTGTATGAATCGTAGTATCGTAGTGTCGTAGTGTTAGTAGTTGCAGATTTCTATTGGTTCGAGACCAAACCAATTCGTTTAACAACGACTTTTGGTATTGTAATGTATTGTGTTTCGTCGTTAGTCGTGGTACCATTGTTTGCATGTATTGAAATAGCCTTGAAAGTTTTCTGTTTCAGCCCCTCATTGATTGTAAAATTTACTTTTTCAACCCTTTTGTTAAATAATTTCCGGTTTGGTCCTTAAATCGATTTTCTTGACATTTTAACACCAAAAATTATTGAAATTAATATTTTTCTGCATATTTTTCAATGAAAACAGTTTAAGCCCCTGAAATTTCAGTTTTCTCGGTTATAACCCTTCTTTTTCGCAACTTTGACAATTTTGGCCCAAATTGTAATGTTTTTTCAATTTTGGTCCTTTTTAAATTTAAAAAGCATTTTCAACCTTTGAATAGGATTTGGGACACTTATAGTCCACTGTTTTACAGAAAAATACAGTTTTGGCCCTCCAAAACAGAAAATCTCGCATAATGGGCCTCATTGGGCCAAAAATGTCATTTTTAGCCCATTAAGCTTGGAATTTATGTTTTTAATCCCCTAAATGAGTATATTTCCAGAAATTGTTTTATTGAAACTGTTTTGGCACACCTCATCCATCAGAATTCGTGATATGCCAATTTGGACCCTTAATTTTGTATTTTTCACATTTTAGGCCCAAAATTTGTGTTTTTATCCCAAAGAAAATTGTTACTAAACCACTTAACCATTTTTCTTGATACACTTTGTATTTAGAAATATATTTGAAGCTAAAATCATTTAACACAAGATATATCTCGGTTTTGAGGGATTTTATGGCTAGATCCAACATTATAACACACAAATGCATACATATAAGCATGGAAATCATACAAGGCATACAAAACACATATAGATCTACACTTTCACTTGTATTCCCCCCCCCCCCCCACAAAACTCATAAAAACAGAAAATAGGGGGTATGAAGCACACCTTGGGTGTGGGGGCTCGGTTTTGCAAAGAAAATGGAAGGAAAATGAAGTGATTTTTGGCCTTAGCTCCCTTTGATGAAGATCTCGAGTTTGAGATGGTTCTAGGATGCAAGATCACGATTTTTGCATAGATTAGGAAAGGATTTTGATAAAACAAAGAATTTAATTCATAGATCCAAGCATTTCTTACCTTAGATGAAGAATTTTGTGGTAATTTCCTCTTAATGCTTCCTAAAACTCGAGATTTTTGAGTGGAGAGGAAGGAGAGTTCTTGGGTGATCTAGAGAGAGTTTGAGAGATTTTTTTGTGGGTGTGTGTGGGTGTATGGCCGAGAGTGAGAGAGATAGGAAGAAGAGATGTGATTTTGAAGTGATATTTGCATGGAAGAATGAGATACAATGCATGGATATCCTTTGGGTAATAGTGAGGTGGCATCCAAAGTCAACACTTCCATTTCTCCTTGGGTTTGGGCCTTGGGCCGAGAATTTGAAAGGGAAAAGAAGAATTTGGGCTTTTTCCCTTTAAGCCCAAAATTAGAGTTAGTTAGGGTGTATTTTATACCTAAAAGAATGTGGTAGGATTTTTACATTTTTGTTGGACTAGTTTAGGTCATTTATGGAGAAAAGCTTTTAATTCATTTCATTCTAGGCCCAATATGGCCCATAATATTGAAATAAATGAATGTGGGTCCAATTAGAGCCCAATTAGGGTTCTAAGCCCATGATAATCTAATTGGAAGCTTATTGGTCCATGTGGATCCAATATGGGAGTCCTAGTCCAAAATGGACTCAAACAAGGACTTCTAAGGTTTCCAATTGCTTGATGACTAATTGTAGTACTAGTATGATGTATTTGATTGAAGTTTTCGATTCACATTAGCTTGAATGTATAGATTACATGACACAAAATTTCCAGTTGTGACATCATCCCCCCGTTAGAGGGAATTTCGTCCCGAAATTCTGTTTGAAAGCTAGATTTAAGAATGCTAGAATAGGTGAGGGTACTTCTGCTTCATTTGATCCTCGCGTTCCCACGTGAATTCTGGCCCACGCTTTGCGTTCCACCGTACCTTCACGATCGGGATGCGACTTTGCTTAGTACGCTTCACTTCCCTGTCCATGATTTCTATTGGTTCTTCGACGAACAGGAGATTCTCATTGATTTCGATTTCGTCAAGAGGAATGACAAGGGTTTCATCTGATAGACACTTCTTCAGATTAGAGACATGAAACACGGGGTGTACGCCGTTTAGCTCCGCGGGTAGTTGTAGTATGTATGCTACCGGACCTATTCAGGCGACGATTTCGAAAGGTCCAATGTACCGTGGGTTTAGCTTTCCCCGTTTTCCGAAACGTATAACCCCTTCCCAGGGTGAGACTTTTAACAGTACTCGATCGCCGACCTGGAATTCTAAGGGCTTTCGCCGTTTATCGGCGTAGCTTTTTTGTCGGTCACGCGACGCTTGCAATCGAGCTCTGATCTGAACGATCTTTTCTGTGGTTTCGCGAATGATTTCCGGTCCTGTTAGTGCTCTGTCCGACGTATGTGTTCTTGCTAGCTGGGTATCACCTACTTCAGCCCAACATAATGGGGATCTACATTTACGTCCGCATAGTGCTTCGAAAGGAGCCACCTTGATGCTTGAATGGTAACTATTGTTATATGAGAACTCAATCAACGGCAGGTGGGTATCCCAAGACTTTCCAAAGTCTATTACACATGCACGAAGCATGTCTTCAAGCATCTGAATGGTTCGTTCGCTTTGACCGTCCGTTTGTGGGTGATACGCGGTGCTCATATCGAGATGAGTTCCCATTGCCTTGTGGAGTGATTGCCAAAAGCGCGATGTGAACCTACTGTCCCTATCCGAGATGATAGATTTTGGCACTCCATGGAGTCTTACGATTTCTCGTAGGTACAAACGCGTCAGTCTCTCCATCTTGTAGGATTCTTTGATTGGCAGGAAATGGGCAGATTTCGTCAGTCGGTCGATTATTACCCATATGGTGTCCAATCCGTCCGACGTCTTGGGCAGCTTGGTCACGAAATCCATAGAAATCCCCTCCCATTTCCACTCAGGGATTGCCGGTTGCTGTAACAATCCGGAAGGTTTCTGGTACTCCACTTTTACTTTGGCGCACGTAAGGCACTTACCAACATAAGTCGCGATTTCCGCCTTCATGTTAGGCCACCAATAGTGTTGCTTAATGTCCAAATACATCTTGTCCGAACCAGGGTGAATGGAGTATCGTGTCTTGTGGGCTTCCTTCATAACGGTCTCTCTAAATCCTCCGATTTTTGGGACCCAAATACGGTTCATGAAGTAGTATACCCCATTCTCCTTAACTTCTAGGTTCTTCTCCATCCCGCGTAATTCCTCGTTAGTTCTATTTTCCGCTTTCATAGCCTCTGCCTGGACTGGTGCAATTTGAGTGGCCAGATGAGACTGAATGGTTATCGAGTGCGTTTTCGTACGGCGATTAGAGTACTCCTTCCGACTTAATGCATCGGCTACCACGTTGGCCTTGCCTGGATGGTACTTGATCTCGCATTCGTAGTCGTTTAGCAATTCCACCCATCTTCGTTGTCTCATGTTCAACTCCTTCTGATTCAAGATGTGCTGGAGGCTCTTGTGGTCCGTGAAGATGGTGCACTTTGTGCCGTACAGGTAGTGCCTCCAAGTTTTTAGGGCGAAGACCACGACTCCCAGTTCTAGGTCATGGGTCGTGTAATTTACTTCGTGCGTCTTTAGTTGGCGGGACGCATATGCTATCACTCTTCCACGTTGCATGAGAACGCAACCTAAACCCTGATTTGACGCGTCATAGTAGACTACAAAATCTTCCGTTCCTTCGGGTAGAGATAGCACAGGAGCGCTACAGAGAGCTTGCTTCAAGGTTCGAAACGCGATTTCTTGTTGGTCTGTCCATTTGAATGGCACGCCCTTTTGCGTGAGCAAGGTAAGCGGCTTGGCGATCTTAGAGAAGTTTTGGATGAACCTCCTATAGTAGCCTGCTAGGCCTAAGAACTGACGAATTTCTGTAGGCGTAGTCGGAGTTGCCCATCCTTCCACAGCTTTGACCATAGAGGGATCCACATGAATTCCTTCTTGGCTAACTACGTGGCCTAGGAAATTCACACTCCGGAGCTAGAACTCGCACTTGGAGAGTTTGGCGTAAAGCTTTTCCGTTCGTAGAGTCTCTAAGATTTGTCGGAGATGTTGGCCATGCTCCTCTTTGCTTCGAGAATAGACGAGGATGTCATCGATAAACACAATGACGAAGTTGTCCAGGAATGGTCGACAGATTCGATTCATTAGGTCCATGAATGCGGCAGGTGCATTTGTTAGACCGAAAGGCATTACGACGAATTCATAATGTCCGTAGCGGGTTCGGAAAGCGGTTTTAGGAATATCCTCTTCTCGGACTTTGAGTTGGTGGTATCCGGACCGTAAATCTATTTTAGAAAAATAGCTAGCTCCTTGGAGCTGGTCGAATAGATCATCGATTCGCGGGAGTGGGTAGCGGTTTTTAACAGTGAGCTTATTTAACTCTCTGTAATCGATACACATTCTAAAAGATTCCTCCTTCTTTTTGACGAAGAGCACCGGAGCTCCCCATGGCGAGTAGCTAGGTCGGATAAATCCCTTGTCCAGAAGCTCACTGAGTTGGCTGGATAATTCCTGCATTTCAGCAGGAGCCAATCGATACGGTGATTTAGCGAGAGGAGTTGCTCCTGGAACGAGGTCGATTCGGAACTCAACCTGTCTCTCTGGGGGTACTCCTGGAAGATCTTCAGGAAACACATCCGGAAATTCACACGCTACTGGAATGTCTTGGATGTTAGTTTCTTCTTTGGCCTTGTCCACTATGTGAGCCAAGAACGCCAAATTGTTCTTTCGCAAGTGTTTTTGTGCTTTGATGCACGAGATGAGACGAAGATTCGTGCTAGGTTTGTCTCCGTAAATTACTAGGGTTTCGTGATTCGGGAGACAAAGGCGAATGGCCTTCTCATGGCACATAATCTCAACATGGTGGGGGCTTAACCAATCCATGCCGATAATCACATCGAAACTCCTAATTGATACTGGCATCAGATCTATTCGTAAGACGTGTTGGTTGAGGGTTAGGGTACATCCGATGTAGATCTCCCTAGTGGATTCGGTTTTCCCATTGGCCATTTCCACCGTATAGGTTTCATTTAGCTTCTGGGGTTGTTGTTTTAATAAATGTTTAAACTTCTCGCTTACGAAACTTCGCTCCGCTCCGGTATCAAATAAGATGCATGCATAAGTGTGGTTTAGGAGGAACGTACCGGTCAGAACTGCGGGGTCCTGAACTGCATCACTCTGACCCATAGTCAGCATTCTTCCTGCTCCTCTGTTTCCTGAGTTGTTGTTGTTAGGGCAATCTCGACGGAAGTGTCCCGTCCTTCCGCACCCGAAACAGGTGTGGCTAGGCCCTGTATTGTTGCTGCCGGCATTGGTGTTATTGTTATTGCGGTGGTTGTTGTTGTTCTGGTTGTTTCCATGACTCTGGTTCTGAGAAGGATAAGTCCTGCAGAACCTCGCAGTGTGTCCCCTTCGGTTGCAACTGGTGCAATGGAACTCCCTACATTCTCCTTGGTGATGGAAACCGCACTTGTTGCATTTGGGAAGATTACCGGAATAGGGTCTTGAAGCATTTGAAGCAGCTGAGGCTGGAGCATGTGGTGTGGCTGGAACCGGCGCAGTGACAGCGTTAACTGCCACTGTTTGCTGCTTTTTAGAGGTCTCGGGGCCCTGACGCCCCTTTCTCTTGTTGTTCCATCCTTTCTTACCATCACCCTCCTTCTTCTTCTCAGTCTCCACTGGTTTCTCGCCCTTCTTGTTGTTGTGATCATATAGCCTCTTTGCCAATCTCTTTGCGCTGTCAAACGTTTCAGGGTTCGCAGCTATCACATTCCCTTGAATGGGGGGTGTCAGTCCCCAGATGAATCGTTCGATCTTCTTTCCTTCTGATGTGATCATACCCGGGAACAACAGAGATAGTTCGCTGAATCTCGATATGTAAGCATCGATGTTCCCATTCTGCACCGTGAGATTCCATAGTTCCTGTTCCATCTTCTGTATTTCGCCTCGGGGGCAGTACTCCGCCATTAACATTTCTTTCATTTCTGCCCAGGGAATAGAGTTGGCGACAGGGAGCGTCATAGCTTCTACGTGTCCATTCCACCAAGTAAGTGCTTGGTCCACAAAAGTGCAGGCCGCGAACTTCACATTCATCTGCTCGGGGCACTCGCATATCTCGAATACCGACTCTACCTTCTCGATCCATCGCTTCAGAGCGATCACTCCTCCAGTGCCGTTGAAAGTTCGGGGTTTAGCGTTTGCAAAGTCCTTGTAGGTGCACGTTTTAGTGGGTCCTTGGTTCGTCCCGTTGTTCGAACTTCCGGATCCTTGCCCGTTACCTCCTCCGTTGTTCCCTCGGTGAAGTTGTGCCATAGCTGCTGTGACCGCAGCAGACACGGCTGCCTGGAAAGCAGTGGAGTCAACTTCGGGCGGGGTTGGTTCGGGATTTCCGCGAGTAGCTGGGCGAGGCATCTTTCTGTCATGAAACGGAAAGATGTTGAGTTTACGTGGTTTCTGTGAGGTTGCGATCCTACTAACTAGGTGTATGATACGAACCTAAACATTACTACCATTGAGCATACAATCATAACGTCTCAACACATAACAACTGATAATATCATAGCAAAACACACAAAAGTTCATTAATATCATCCGCATGTAATACAAGAAAATTTGCTCGTAGGAGCATACATGAGTGACACTAATCCGACAGCATAACGGCTCCATGAGTAGTGTAGTCACTTAAACATAGAGCCGGAGTACATAACATAGTTCCTAATGACCTACTATGATAAGTCTATCCCTAACCGCGATGAGCTGCGTCAGGAGGTGGTGCCGAGGTCATATGCCGAAATGTTGTGCCAGTAGCTGCACCATCTCTGCCATGTCTCCAATAACCTCATCCCTCTCATGCTCTGCTTGCACTGCCCGAGCCTCCATAGCATACAGCTGTTGTCGCAGTGCGGCGATCTCAGCTTCGAGGGAACGGTTCTCTCTTGGGGGGTTCGCTGGTGGAGCGGGGTGATCTGGTTGTGCCTCGTCCTCGCATGGCGGGATGGGGTCCTGGTCCCCGACCTGACCTTCCTCGTCATCATCGTCGATCTCTCCAAATTCGTAGTCAGTGTCTACGTATTCGTCGGGTCCGACATCGTGTGCCTCCCCTGGATTCTCTCCCGGCTCATCCACAAGCATCCCGTGAGCTACAAAGTCCTGATGAAACTGGATACCCTGCTGCTCCTCCTCAGGCTCCTCCTCCTCTAGCCACCCGTTGTTTCCCTGATTAGGGAAGTAGGGGTCTCTAGGGTGATGAAAACAAGCCATGCTGTCTGCGCGAGTATGTAAATATGCTAACATTATTCCTAGGATGCTATGACTATTGTACAGACTAAGCAAACATTCTCTTTTTGGTGATAAAGGGTATAGTTTTAGGTTCCCTAGCTATCCCGATCTCATCAAGACGTGTGTTAGTTTTACCTTGGAGAGAATGTAGTTGATCAGGCTACATTCACTCCTTGGTATCACTAAGAACAGTCCCGAATTAACCGAGATACCAGTGTTATTGTGTTTGATTCAGCGTTAGGTCCTTATCCCTAATGCAAGCAAGTGTGTTTTATTTACTTGTTTTGTTCAGAGTTATGTTAGTCCCTCTTTTTGGTTTATAGTTGCATATCAATGTGTGGCTCGACATGCTAGTTCACTATAAACAAAGCTCTGATACCAACCTGTCACACCCCCGAACCAGACGGCGGAAACGTCCGGGGGTTGTCGTGACTCAATTGAATACCATAACATTGAATATATATGAAACATAACAACATTCGTCACCATGCATTAATATAGTACAACCGGTAGCGTTTACATGTCATACATTGTTTAAACATTACATTCCCAAAAAAATAAATTGTTCGATTCGTTCATAATCAAACTGCAAGCCATCACCGAATAGGTTTTCCTTTGGTTCACTGGTTCCCTGAGAATACAAGTATTTTGAAAAACGTCAACATATGAAATGTTGGTGAGTTCATAAGTAGTGTTTGAAATCCAATGTTTGTATTGTTTGAAAACTATCAGAAAATCCGACATTTTCTGAAAGAAAAGCTTTTGAAAATGTTGTGAAGATCCATAGGTATGCTTGTTTGTTTCTATGCTTGTAAAAATTGTTCATTTAAAATTGTATGCATTTCAAATCTGTATGTATTGAAAACCCTAGGAAAACCCGATGTTTTCCTAATTCCTTGAATTCCATGAAGTCACATTGAAAACATTGCATAGCGTATAGTGTCAGTCCCAGGCGACGTTGGATTATTTTTGAGCATGATTATTTGCTACAAACACGCGTTACACAAACGACTAGTCTATAGCTATACTAACGATCCCGTAGGCGTCGTCTGTACTAATCACGTTACCCAATTGCCCTGACTATGTGTAGTCCCACATCCGAAGAGAAAGAGGTCACGAAGACCCCGATGACTCCATTAACCGGTTGGGGATAAAAATGTACGAGGGGTCCCCGACCCGCCTCGCATAAAATGTAGACTTTACTAGCAATACCAAAGGACCCTTGGGGACCAGTAGTATACAAGCCATTGAAAGTCCATTTACGTTGTGTCGGATCGGTAAAACCCAACACTCCGTAAAAAAAATGTCTTCGAGCCTTAAGATCAGGTCATTGGGCTAGCTAGGCTCAACGAACAAGATTTTACACTTTTGGGGCCCAAAGATGGTGCATAGACGTCTGTGCACACTCGCATGTATAATGAATTACCAAACGTTACTTGTATGAATCGTAGTATCGTAGTGTCGTAGTGTTAGTAGTTGCAGATTTCTATTGGTTCGAGACCAAACCAATTCGTTTAACAACGACTTTTGGTATTGTAATGTATTGTGTTTCGTCGTTAGTCGTGGTACCATTGTTTGCATGTATTGAAATAGCCTTGAAAGTTTTCTGTTTCAGCCCCTCATTGATTGTAAAATTTACTTTTTCAACCCTTTTGTTAAATAATTTCCGGTTTGGTCCTTAAATCGATTTTCTTGACATTTTAACACCAAAAATTATTGAAATTAATATTTTTCTGCATATTTTTCAATGAAAACAGTTTAAGCCCCTGAAATTTCAGTTTTCTCGGTTATAACCCTTCTTTTTCGCAACTTTGACAATTTTGGCCCAAATTGTAATATTTTTGCAATTTTGGTCCTTTTTAAATTTAAAAAGCATTTTAAACCTTTGAATAGGATTTGGGACACTTATAGTCCACTGTTTTACAGAAAAATACAGTTTTGGCCCTCCAAAACAGAAAATCTCGCATAATGGGCCTCATTGGGCCAAAAATGTCATTTTTAGCCCATTAAGCTTGGAATTTATGTTTTTAATCCCCTAAATGAGTATATTTCCAGAAATTGTTTTATTGAAACTGTTTTGGCACACCTCATCCATCAGAATTCGTGATATGCCAATTTGGACCCTTAATTTTGTATTTTTCACATTTTAGGCCCAAAATTTGTGTTTTTATCCCAAAGAAAATTGTTACTAAACCACTTAACCATTTTTCTTGATACACTTTGTATTTACAAATATATTTGAAGCTAAAATCATTTAACACAAGATATATCTCGGTTTTGAGGGATTTTATGGCTAGATCCAACATTATAACACACAAATGCATACATATAAGCATGGAAATCATACAAGGCATACAAAACACATATAGATCTACACTTTCACTTGTATTCCCCCCCCCCCCCACAAAACTCATAAAAACAGAAAATAGGGGGTATGAAGCTCACCTTGGGTGTGGGGGCTCGGTTTTGCAAAGAAAATGGAAGGAAAATGAAGTGATTTTTGGCCTTAGCTCCCTTTGATGATGATCTCGAGTTTGAGATGGTTCTAGGATGCAAGATCACGATTTTTGCATAGATTAGGAAAGGGTTTTGATAAAACAAAGAATTTAATTCATAGATCCAAGCATTTCTTACCTTAGATGAAGAATTTTGTGGTAATTTCCTCTTAATGCTTCCTAAAACTCGAGATTTTTGAGTGGAGAGGAAGGAGAGTTCTTGGGTGATCTAGAGAGAGTTTGAGAGATTTTTTTGTGGGTGTGTGTGGGTGTATGGCCGAGAGTGAGAGAGATAGGAAGAAGAGATGTGATTTTGAAGTGATATTTGCATGGAAGAATGAGATACAATGCATGGATATCCTTTGGGTAATAGTGAGGTGGCATCCAAAGTCAACACTTCCATTTCTCCTTGGGTTTGGGCCTTGGGCCGAGAATTTGAAAGGGAAAAGAAGAATTTGGGCTTTTTCCCTTTAAGCCCAAAATTAGAGTTAGTTAGGGTGTATTTTATACCTAAAAGAATGTGGTAGGATTTTTACATTTTTGTTGGACTAGTTTAGGTCATTTATGGAGAAAAGCTTTTAATTCATTTCATTCTAGGCCCAATATGGCCCATAATATTGAAATAAATGAATGTGGGTCCAATTAGAGCCCAATTAGGGTTCTAAGCCCATGATAATCTAATTGGAAGCTTATTGGTCCATGTGGATCCAATATGGGAGTCCTAGTCCAAAATGGACTCAAACAAGGACTTCTAAGGTTTCCAATTGCTTGATGACTAATTGTAGTACTAGTATGATGTATTTGATTGAAGTTTTCGATTCACATTAGCTTGAATGTATAGATTACATGACACAAAATTTCCAGTTGTGACACGAAGCCAAGTGGTGTGACAAGTGTAAGAAGAAACATGTTGGGAAGTGCAGCGTGGAGGTCACTTGTTACAAATGTGGAAAGCTTGGGCATTATGCCAATGAATGCACCTTTAATAAGAACGTATGTTTTGGGTGCAATGAAGAAGGGCATATCTTGAGGGATTGCCCGAAGAAGAAGGACGTAGCAAAACTCAATCTTCCTCCAAAGCCGAAGGCGAGAGCCTTTCAGATGACACTCGAAGCTGCGAAAGAAGAAGCCGATGTCGCTTCAGGTAACTTTCTCGTAAACAAATTGCCTGCCCAAATTTTGTTTGATTCTGGAGCCAATTACTCCTTTATATCGCATGAATTTGGTAGAAGGCTAGCTTTGCCTATAGATAGACTAGTTAATGCTATAATAGTCGAGATTGCTAGTGGCAAGTTTGTACCTGTTAGCCATCGTATGAAAAACATCCTCATTGACTTGGATGGGAATAAATTCCACGAGGAATTATTGCCTATCGAGTTAAATGGATTCGATATAGTTTTAGGAATGGATTGGCTTAGTGCCAATGATGCTGAAATGTTGTGTAAGAAGAAGATAATAAAAGTAAACCCGCCAGGGAAAGAGTCATTTATGGTGTATGGAGACAAACACAGAGTAAATTCTGGAATCATTTCCCTAATGAAAGCCAGAAAGTGTTTGGCCAAGCGATGTACATCATATCTAGCGTTCGTGATCGATGCTAAGATGGAAAAGAAGGAGGTGCAGAATATTCCGGTGGTGTGTGATTATCCGAAAGTCTTTCCTGAAGATCTTCCCGGATTGCCCCCTGATCGACAAGTAGAATTTTGTATCGACTTGTTACCAGGAACGACGCCGATAGCAAAAGCACCGTATCGATTAGCACCAACGGAAATGAAAGAACTTATGACACAACTTTAGGAGTTATTGGACAAAGGTTTCATTCGACCTAGTTCATCACCCTGGGGAGCCCCGTTGTTATTTGTAAAGAAGAAATACGGGAGCATGAGAATGTACATCGATTATAGAGAGCTGAATAAAGCAACAATAAAGAACAAGTACCCGTTGCCGAGGATCGATGACCTGTTTGACTAGTTGCAAGGTTCGAGCTATTTCTCGAAGATCGACCTTAGGTCAGGGTACCATCAACTAAAGGTGAGAGAGCAGGATATCGAAAAGACTGCGTTCAGAACAAGATATGGGCACTATGAATTTCTAGTTATGTCATTCGGACTAACCAATGCCCCAGCAGCTTTCATGGATTTGATGAATAGGTTTTGTAAACCATTCTTAGATAAATCCGTGATAGTGTTCATAGATGACATTCTGATTTACTCGAAAAGCCAGGAGGAGCATGGCAAACACTTGATAGAAGTGTTAGAAGTATTAAAGAAGGAGAAGGTGTATGCAAGGTTCTCCAAATGTGATTTTTGGATTCAAGAAGTCCAGTTTTTGGGTCATGTGGTTAACCAAGAAGGAATAATGGTTGACCCAGCAAAGATTGAAGGTGTAATGAAGTGGGAACAACCAAAAAGTCCTACGGAGATTCGAAGCTTTTTAGGATTACCTGGATATTACCGAAGGTTTATCCAAGGCTTTTCTTTGATTGCTACTCCATTAACAGCTTTGACCCACAAAGGAGCTACTTATGCTTGGAATGAGAAGCATAAGGAAGCCTTTGAGAAGTTGAAGAAGAGATTGTGTGAAGCACCGATTCTTTCGTTGCCTGAAGGAGTTGATGACTTTGCAGTTTATAGCGATGTATCTGGAGTTGGGTTAAGTTGTGTTCTGACCCAAAGGGATAAAGTGATAGCGTATGCATCGAGGCAATTGAAGGAGCATGAAAAGAACTACCCCACTCACGATCTGGAGTTGGCAGCGGTACTATTTGCCTTAAAGATATGGAGGCATTATCTTTATGGCATAAAGTGTAAACTTTTCACTGATCATCAGAGTCTTCAATATCTCTTTAATCAAAAGGAATTGCACATGAGACAATGACGCTGGCTAGAGTTACTCAAGGACTACGACTGTGAGATACTTTACCACCCTGGTAAAGCAAATGTTGTTGCTGATGCTCTCAGTCGGAAGGTAAACCTTGAAAAGAAAAGGCCAAGAGCATTGAGAATTGAAGTTGTCTCGACATTTGTGGAAAGTATTAACAAAAGCTCAAGAGGAAGCTTTAGAGAAAAATGACCGAAAGGAAGAACGTTTGGGAAAAACGTTAGCATTCGCTACAAACAACCAAGGGTTGAAGGTATTCCAGTATAGGATTCGGGTACCTAAGACGGTCGGAGTAAGAGATCTTCTGATGGAAGAAGCTCACAAGACCATGTACTCGATTCATCCCGGAAGTACAAAAATGTATAGGGATCTAAAATCCTATTATTGGTGGCCGACGATGAATCTCGATGTTGTTAAGTATGTGGCCGAGTGTGTAACTTGTGTTAGGGTTAAGGCACAACATCAGAAACCATATGGGAGTTTAGAACCTTTACCCATACCCATGGGTAAATGGGAAGACATCACCATGGATTTTGTGACTAAACTGCCCAAAACAAGGAACGGTCACGACATGATTTGGGTGGTCGTTGATCGCTTCACTAAGAGTGCGCATTTCATAGCTGCCAACGAGAAATGGTATATGGATAAACTTGCGAATTCTTACATGAAGGAAATTGTGAGGCTTCACGGTGTTCCATTAACGATTGTATCCGATTGTGACAGCCGTTTTACCTCAAGGTTTTGGAGGATTCTACAAGAGGAATTGGGTACCAAGTTGTGTTTGAGTACAGCTTACCATTCGCAAACCGATGGTCAGAGCGAACGAATGATTCAAACATTGGAGGATATACTGAGAGCATGTACCCTAGAATTCCAAGGTAACTGGGACGAACACTTACCTCTAGAAGAATTCTCCTATAATAATAGTTTCCACTCAAGCATTAAGATGGCACCTTATAACGCTTTGTATGGGGAAAAGTGTTGAACGCCATCATGTTGGCTGGAAGCAGGGGAAAAGCAGTTTATGGGACCTGAAATAGTCCATCAGACTGCTGAAAAGTTGAAAGTGATAAGGGAAAGGATGTTAGCTGCTCAAGATCGAAAAAAGAGTTATGCTGACAAGAAAAGACTACCAATAACCTTTGAAGTTGGAGATTCGGCTTTACTTAAAGTCTCGCCATGGAAGGGACTTATAAGATTTGGTAAAAGGGGAAAGTTGAGTCCAAGGTTTATTGGACCGTTCAAAGTTCTTCAGAGGATCGGGAATCAAGCTTACAAGCTAGAATTACCGGAAGAACTGGAGGGTATTCATAACACCTTTCATGTGTGTTATTTGAGAAAGTTCACGGGAGATGTGCCCGACATAATTCCAATTTCTGAGTTCAGGTTGGATGAAAACAAGAGGTTGATTGAAGAACCTGAGGCAATCGTTGACCGTAAGACTAAGAAGTTGCGACGCAAGATGGTTGATTTAGTGCTTGTGCGCTGGAAACATACGAATGGACCAAATCTCATTTGGGAAACGGAGAGTGACATGATGAGTCGCTACCCGCATTTGTTTACTGATATATGATTCCGGGGATGGAATCATCCTAAGGGGGAGAGAATTGTAACACTCGTGTTTCTAGCCTAGGTTAACCTTTGTAACTCATTTTGAAGAAATGAAAAGGAATTATGTGAATATTATGTGAATTATGTGTTTTATGCTTAATTATTAGGGTTTAACTAATTAAGAATAAAAATAAGCGTCAAAATTAAAGTCTGAGATAAGCCTCATATCCTTACATAAAGTTGTAGTGGTCGAGAAAAGGATTTCGGGTATATAAACAATACCAAAATCCGAGTTATAACGAAGAAGTTATGACCTGTCGAAGTTTCGCGACAAAACCGGCACGGTGCTGAATGTCATAAAAAGTGAGTTTTTGATAAACTACTTTTTAGCCTTAGTATTCTAAACGAGACTTGTAGTATTCGTTAAACCGAGAAGTTCGATAAAAAGAACGCCCAATTCTGACTTCGTATGAGGAAGTTATGATTTTTCGAAGTTTCAGCTTAGCAGTAGACAGCTAAAAAAACTCGAATTTTAGATCGAGCGATTTTTATCCGACACAACCTAAACGAGAAATCGAAGGTCTCGTCATTAGTAGCACAATGGTAAAAAGTCTGACGAAAACGGACGTCGGATGAAGAAGTTATGAATTTTTAACGGATTTCTTGTCCCGGTCTGTTAAAAATAATAATATAAAAATTAAAATCAAAATTAGCCGAAGAAGTCTAAACGAAAGTTGTAGAGTGCAATTTTACCTACGCGTGCATATAAAGAACGTCACAAACGGAGCTCGTATGCGAAAGTTATGGATTTTATAAGTTTTTGCACAAAAACCATGAAATCTCGCATACGTGGACTTCAGCCACGTCACCCTCGCTCAAAAAGCGCCACGTGTCCAAAAATGATGCTGAGTCATTCGAGCTGCTGAGTCATCCGAGCACCTGACCTTATCCGAAGTGGTCCAATGGCGGTGCGACAGGTACCTTCTTGCACGAGACCGAGCCCTCGCAAGCCGCCACAAACCCCCTACTTCGGTCCTAGACCACGGTCCAATCACAGACTGACAGCGAGTCCTTCGCATGCGCAGCCCACATGCGAGCCACCCCCTGCGAGCCTCGGATCTTCGCCACCTGGAAGCCTCTCAGCCATCCGATCAGAAGCTCGCCCCTATAAATAGAAGGGTGTAAGACCTCCCGGGTATACTTTGGAAAAATTCTCAATTTTAGCCCCTAAACCCATATTTCTTTCACCTTAACATCCCGCAAAGCCACGGTATCGATTATAACCCTCGGAATACTCCACGAAGTGCCCAAGAAGCCCGGAAATTTTATCTTTTCGGTTTCGAAGCCCGACCTTTGCAAAGCCCGGTTTCTCAATAAAACTCCCGGTTTTAATAGAAACAATTGTTTTAAGCAACGAATTGTTGCCCGATTATCATCAAGTCATGTGAGTGTGTAGTCACTTTCATCTTACACCAAGATATGGAATATTTTCTATAAAATACATCCTATATGTAATTATATTAAGTGTTTATTTGAGGTGATTGTTGAATAGATGTTTTATACAAGTTTTAAACTGTATATGCTTTTTATCTACAAAATTTGTTGGGTAGAACATGGGTAGATGAAATAGTTGATGTGTGTTAAAATGTAGAGAGGCCTCGATGTTGTTGTTGTTGTTGTTGTTTTTGTTGTTGTCATCTAGTGGAGTATAGATGACGACCACAGACCCTTCTAGACAGTCCAGTGGAACACTAGCAGGTTCGCAACTTGTAGGTGTTGATGAACTAAATGTTCATTGGTGTACTCCATCCCCCTCATGGTTGCCTTTAGAACATGTATCGCTGAGGAAACCCCTTAGCAATAGTGTCCATCCCGATGATATTCCTTAGGCTAGGTGCCTTGTGATAGGTGTTTGGGGACGTAAAGTGAGGACAACGGGAATGGGTAATCAGGGTTATTGTTGATTGGTGAACTTAATAAGTATATTATTAATGTGGGTTGAAAACCCTATATGCTCACTAGGCTCCCAAGCCTGACCCACTCAGTTTTTATGTTACAGGTAGTGGAACCCGAGCATAGTCGGAGGACGATGAGGGATTTTTGGATTATAGGCCAGTAGTTGTAAATAACTGTTGAAAGGCTTATAATGTCTTGTTTATGATTTTGATTTGTATCGGAACATGACATCCCGAGGTTTTGATATGAAATGAAACAATACATTTCTTAAAGAAGGTTTTGATAAACTTTTATCATGTTTTGTTTTGGGGACCAATTCTGTAACATCTTTTAAAAAGATTTCTCTGATTTTATTTTAAAAAGCATAAATTAAATCGGTCTTTTCTGGCCGAGAAACTAGGGGATGTCACAATGGCAGAATCCAGTTTTGCAGTTTTTCAGCTTTGAAAATTACACAGTTGCATCAATACAATAGAAAACATCCTAGGCTCGAATACCACTGTTGGGTTTTATGTACTCTAACATTCCTATGATGCACATATAACCCTAATGCTTTGGATCTAAGTTTTCTCTAATTATACATGCAATAAACATTTTCCAAAGAATGAAGCCTAAACTAGCATGCAAGGTGATATTAGTATCATACAAACTAGTTAGAATATTACCTTGTGTAGTAGCTTGAATATCTTGGCCTCAAGAAAACTTAGCACCCCAAGTGTGTTGCCTCAAATGGAATCACAAAAAACCAAGAACAATTTAGGATGAATATAGAGAGGTTATGGAGACAAGAAATCGGATTCTACTCTTCAAAATACAAGTGGTAACTGATTTTGGACCTAGATATATATATATATATATATATATATATATATATGTGTGTGTGTGTGTGTGTGTGTGTTAGTGTGTGTGTGTGAAGAATATCAAGGGTCATGTGTAACCCTAATCCATACACATTAGCCTATGTCCCATCCATTTGACTTGGATAAATACTTCATGAATTAATCCATAAGCCCATCACAAATCAAACCATGGATCTTTAGCCCAACGCATATATATCATTTCTAATTAGTCTCTTTTGATCACTAAATTAATTCTTAAATTAATTCTTGATCAATACTAATTAAATAAGATTCCTCAATTAATATATTATACTTATAATATATTAATAAATCATAAATACACTCTTACTCAAATATAATTCCTAACATATTGCTTTAATGAATGCAACCCAAATGGACCATGCTACTATCAGGTCAAGTACATACCAATGATAGTTATGGGCTTAGAAACTTTTTCCAACACATTTTCTAAGGAACTATCCACCACCAGGATTTCCAGCACAACCCTCATTACCATGACCATGGATTGGTCAGCTTAGGACTAGGGGTTTTGAGGAGGATTAGAAGACTACACGGTATGTGTTAGGAGGACCATTTGAGCAAGTACCACCTTACTTTATATCGCCAGTCATAATGTGATACTGATACTTATTGCACAAGTTGTACGCTTGGGAAACCATGTTCATGTCTTTGTAAATGAGATAGGTGGGGTGGTGGAGAACACATTGACTCTGACTGAGAGACTTACGAGTCTAGAAAAGGAACAGTCAGTAGTGTTGGATTAGTGTCTAAGTCCATATATATATTTGGTATGTACTTGACCCGATTGGCATGGTCCATTTGGGTTGCATGGCATCATGCATTTGGATAGACTAAAATGAGAGAAATAACACTTAAGTTTTATAAATATATTATAAGTTATAATATATTAATAAGATTATTTAATTAGTATTCATCAAGAATTAATTTGGAATTAATTAAGTGATCAAAAGGAGACTAATTAAATATATGGGTTGATTGTGTAAATCATCCATACTTGTATAGTGGGCTAATGCTCCATGGATTATCAAGTTGGGATAAAACCCATAGGATGCTCCATGGTGTTTTTGTACCCATGGATCATGGAAATGAAAGGCCATGACAATTAGGGTTTACATGGTGTAACCCTAATTGTGACACACTATATAAGCATCTTATTCTTCCCAAAAATCAGACACTACGAAGGAATGGCGAGGGCTAGTCGATTTCATGAAGTGTCACATTTCTCTCAAGTTATTCTAAGTGTATTTGGTGTTGTGTGAACCATTTAAGGTGTCACACTTGGGGCACTAGGCTCTTAAGCTCCATGGAATCAAGCTACATCAAAAGGTATGTCTTCCAAGTTATATTATTCCATATGAATCAGTGTTTTGTATGCTAGTTAGGATAATACCTTGGAATATTCATATTTGCATGTATAATAGAGAAAAAATAGATCCAAGGTATTTAAGGTTGCATGTACACTTAGAAGTGTTAGAATGCTCAAAACCCAACAGTGGTATCAGAGCCTAGGTTTGTTTTGTTGTTATACTTGCAAAATTGGCTAAAAAATCGAAGTTTGTTGTTGTCTGCTCGGCAGAATTGCCGAGTCCATGAAGGGAGTCAACGAGTCCAAGGCTAAACTCATCCAACTCGCCGAGTTGGTTCATGCACTCGACGAGTTGGACCCCAGACATCATATCTTCGACTGTTTTGGCTGGAATTGGACTAGGAACATTACCCTAAGCTGTTTTTCAACTTATAAACCTGTTTTTGATGTGGTAATGTTCATGCTAATCCAATTTCAAAGATAATTGTCAATAACTTCATGTTTTTTATTAGTTTAATGGTTAGGATAACTACATGAAAAAAGTTTGATTGAATTTTCTTGTTCTTATGAGTTGCTTAGATTAATAGAAAAGTTATGTGAAATTGTTGTTTTCAATCCAAATTAATCTAAGAGTTGGTTCTAAAATGTGTTTTTGAAACTTGTCCTCAAGTTATATGAAATGTCAAATTTAAGATTCATAAAACTCATAAATATTTCCATAGATTATGAATAAAGAAAATTCATATTCTTTTAATAGTTTAAAGTCTTCCATAACTTGTCCTCAAGTTATGGAACTTGAAGAGTTTTTTTGAATTAAAACTACTTTAAACACATAAGTTATGGAATTGAATAGTTTTGAATAGTTTCAAAACTTGCCCTCAAGTTTTGAAATTTGTAAATTTTTCCCTTATGAATACTTTAATTCCAAGTTAAGCCCTTAGAATTTTAAAAGTTAAAATTCAACCCTTATACTTTATAGTATTATAAGTTAATAATAATAATAATATATATATATATATATATATATATATATATATATATATATATATATACTATCTTATAAAAGAAATCTCACTATTTCTAAAAATAGATTGAATATAATAATATTATTTTTTAAGACGTTCAAATCATTAAGCTAATAGTACAAGTAGTCATCAATAAAATAATATTAAATTTTAACCCGTGTTTTGAATCCTTATATTTCTCAACAACTTCTATCTCCTTCCCTGAATTTCGGATAATTCAAAATTTGAAACCATCAGAAAATACATGTTGATTCAAATATCCCTCCTGCAGATGGCTCTTTCTTACATCCCCTGCTATAAAGCCTACCGTGAATCTATTGTTAATGGAGGTTTTGCAACATTTTGCAAAGTATAGCATGTTATATTTTTGATGTTGAAGATCTGAAATTCTATCATAGTTAGGTAAGAATCCTCTTCTTGAATCCTTTTTTCTCTCTCTAAACACAATGATGATCTCGAATCGTTCAGGTTATCTTGCACCCCTATATTCTCACATGTCTTCACCAATAACATCAGCCACCATTATATTCACAAGATCAACCATCATCGCTGTCAAAACCATTAGACACCACCGCATCAGGCGACTCCTTCCTATTACTTCTTATTTGTCTGTATCTTGAGTTGGAATCGCAAATCAAAACACCCAGATCTTATTTGGAGTTGTTATTTGCTACACATCAAATGATAGAGCTTCAAGATTTTGTTTACCTCTCCCCTTATTTAGACATATGATCAATTTGTATGTGATTTTTTGGTAATAGAAAGCTCGGATTTCTGTTGTTGCAGATATGTCAACAAAGTGTTTTCATTGCTCCACTTTCAGGTGACATTTTTGACCTAGACATGCTTTGATTTCAAAAAACTTGATTTTTTTGGATCTTCTTATGGATGTGATGGTTCTTGGAATGATAGAAAATCTCACTCTCAATCCACGGACCCTAATCTTCTCCATCTATCTGAGAATACCTTGCTTTCTATTTCCTCACTTCCTCACCTGCCTCAACTCATTGAAAATTGACCATTAGCCCACTAGAAAGTCTATACGGCTCTTCTTCCCTTGAAGATTAACTTTCAGACAAGTGAAACTGGTAAATCCCATTCTTAGTTTTTTTGTCGCTTTAGTCCAAGAATTGGGATTTTTATTACTTTATATTTGATCTTCTTTTATGATTAATGATATTAGGTCTTCATTGTTAATTTTATTATTATGTATGTAGAAGGCTACTTGCTGAAGCTGCCCTAGGATGTCTAGAAACTTGAAAAGAAGGTCGTATAAACCATAGTGTTGGTCATTGAAGATGAATGGATTGGAAATTTGATTAGAACTTCTGAAAGGGTTGGGGCTAACCATGTAAGGTTGCTAGAAATTCATGTGTATCTTGATCTACATATTCTTTAGGTTTAGACAAACCATTTTGTAATAGAGGCTTTATCAATAACGATATCAATATGCATAAAAAATGGATCAAGAAAATGATTTTGAGACTGGATAGGGCAAAGGCCTTATCTTAACAGGTTTTTATTTTAATCCTTACTTGTAATTGATTTCATCATTTTTAACTTTTTGTATTTTTATCTTATAAACATATTGGGTGAAGGCTTTATTATATCAGGTTTGTTCCTAAAAAGGTTTTTACTATGTTTCTTTAATGTGTTGGCTTTGCAGGTTCAAAGAACTCAACCAAAGGGCCAGTTAGAGCATTGTATTATCATTAGTTTGTATATTTTGGCATCTTACTTTTGCAATAAGGAACGGTTAAACACAAGATTTGACATGATTAAGGTAGTTTGTATATTTTTCATCTTGTTTATTCTAAAAATGAAACCTTTTTCATCATTGGTCCTTATAATATCAAGTTTCATCATATGTACTTCCTGATTATGGTGATTATTGTCCTTATTATAAGGTTCTATATAGATTTTGTTCAACATTTTAAGGTTTCGAGAACCTAAATCAATATGAATCCTTGAATTACATACCATCGTTGAGAATGTTTTGATTTGTGACCAAACTTGGTTTAAAATCACAATGAACAAGTTGACACCTGAGTATTTTGGCCTTCTCAAATGCCTATTTATCGACTTTTGAATCACAACACCTGATATTCTAAAGGTTTGTTTTTATAAACTATTATTTATATATTTTAGCATTTTACTTAGTAGGACATTAAATTAATAAAGGAATTAAGGAAAACGAAAAAAAAAAAGAGGACGATAAACAGTACAAGTGGTTTGGGTATGTATAAATGGAAGTAATAACCATTTAGGGGGTGTTTGGCAAAAAAGCTTATTGCTTATTAGTTGATTAGCTTAGAAGTTAATAAGTAAGTGTAGGGTAACTTGTGAAAAAATGATGTATTAAAGGTTCCCCACTGGAATAAGTTATTTTAATCCAAACACTTTTTTAACTTATAGTGGTGCGGAACCTAATAAGTTGTTTTAAAAAAGCTTAGCCAAACACCCCCTTAATATGGTATGGTAATGCTCCTGAAAAATAGATGCCATTTAATATTCATTTCTCGAAGTGAACGCAAAATGGTTTTAACTCTAAAGAGATCAAACTATTCGCCGTCCGCCGCTTTGCGCGGGTAGACGGCTAGTATATATATATATATATATATATATATATATATATATATATATATATATATATATATGTATGTATGTATAAGAGCAAATCAATCTTACCGTTAGTAGGCCTCATTCACGAAGCCGGTCTACAAGGGGGGGGGTATAAGGTTACTGCCTATAAAATGGTCGTTTAATGGGTGTCCACTCTCACCCATCGCTCCCTTGACTGGTGGAGGGTCGTTAGCCGAACGGGTAGGACAAGGACTAGAATTCTCCCTTCATGAAAAGTATTAATGATAAATACTAAGTAACTAAGCTTTTATATATTCCTAATCTTAGTTACTTAGGAAAATGTGAATTTGGTGCTAACCCATGAAAGTACACTTTGCACTTTGCTTAAGTCGTTAGTGGAGCGCGTATGGGTAACCGACACACTAACCTGGATTTAACAAGGTAGGCAAAGGGTAACTTAATGTTTATCATAGTATCTGTGGAGCGTGTTTGGTTAACCGGCGCATCGATTGAGGGGTAAATATTAAGGGTACCAAGTATATTTGCATGGTTATTCACACCTTATTTTGTGTTCCTCGGCATCCCAGTCACAAAATTTAAGAGGGCACAATCGAGATTGAAACATGACATTGAACAGTTCAACGAATCTCAAAAGATCTAGGTGTTTCAAATCCAAGTAAAACCTAATTAAATTATTTCGTTTTCATGGTGGAAATTGGTGAATCGTCATTCGCCTACCTTCAAATGTTTTATAGCTTAGATTACAGCATCCCTCTTCCAAGTTATAAAAGTATTGTGTTGGGTCCCAACCTTAATATTTCATATTGGGTGTTATATTAAGGACTTTAGATCAACTATCTTGACAATGGTAACATTGGATATCTAGAAAAGGCTTTCTCTTCCCAATGGAAAGTGATCGGCCACAGTCAACTCGGTTGACCAAATGGTAAATAGAAAGGCTAAGTATGCGATAGTCCCATGTACCATTCCCAAAGAGTCCATATATTTCTCTTGCCAAAAGAAGGGGCATTGATTGCGAATTTGCCTATTTACCTGAAAGATCATAAGGTTGATCAAGTCAAGAAGTTTGACTCTACTTCAGGTAAAGTCCACTATCTAACTCTGTTAAGTTTCTATTCTGAGATTCTTATTACATGATGTGACTGGGTTACATGTTGATGTTTTAAGAATCAAAGAAAAGTGAAGAAACTTAAAGGAAGTATATGTTGATTCTGATCGCGAAGATGGACTTCGATCGCATGGTTCGGTGATCAAAATTTTGAGTTGTTGCTTAGGAGTTATGATATATTGCTAAGGAATATATAACAACAAGTTTCTCATATGCTTTAGCACTGTAAGGATAAGTTTTTCCATAAAGTTTTAAAATAAAAGGAAAATTTTTTATTTTATTTATTCTAAGTATCCTTTCAATGGCATTTGTGAAAATTATTGCTTATATGATTCCATTGATAGCAATATTGGAAAATGGATTTGTTTCTTTCATTTGTGGCAATGTCTAATTTATCAAATAAGGAAAGATTCTCATCATCCAAGTTTTAATTGGACCGAAACTTGGAATCATGCAAGTTGTATAGTATGATAAATGAGAATTTTCATCTTTGGAAAATTAAGACTACTTACTTGTTCACATGTATATGTGAGTCAAGTGAAGGACTAAGGGATCGAGTACACATTCTTGTGCACTGATCAAGTCCACCACAAAGATCGTTAAGACTATTCGTCATGATTTACTAAAGTTTAGTGCATATGGTTTTACTTACCAGATTAAGTATAATGTTGAAACATTGGAAAAGTTTCGATGTATGGCAGAACGAATGAGAAGAATCAAATTAGGCAGAAAGATAAAAGTTTCTCAAATTTTAAAAGATGGGAAAGTACTTTAGTATCATCTTTTGTGATCATCTTAATGATTAAAGAACCATATCACAATGGATCTTCTTAGGACATCTTAGTGCATTCCTATGGCTAAGAAGAGGAGTCATGAATTGTTGAAATGGTTAAATCAAGAAGATGAGTCATACTTCGTTCCAAACAAGTCTTAGAGTCATACTCCAAGATTGTAACTTGAGTGACACATCTTAAAGAAGGTTTATAACACTTTTCAAATGTAAGAGTAAAATGTTTTCTACTCTTGTACATTTGAAATTGGTAAGTTGTGATGTTTTGGATAAAACAAAGACCAACTAAGGTCAATTGTGTGAAGTGTTTGTCTTGATAAAGAATCCGCACTATCTCTTGAATATTTGGCAAGCTAGTCTTATATATCAAGAGGACAGTAGGAGTCTTAAAGATCCTGATAGAATTTCAAGATCTAATCAAGAATAAAAACTTATACTTTGACACTAGCACACGATGTGAGGTTTATAACCTATCGTGTTGACATATTTCTATTTCTGTGCCCATTCTAGTTAAAGTTGGCTTTGCATATTAGTTCTGAGAGTTCTCAGTTGGTTACATAACAACTTGGAAGCAATGGAAGGCCCTTGTGCTCCCAGGTGGCAAGAAATTAAGATTGAGTTCAGTCCATATGAGTTTGGATTTGTCATTATCCTTGTCTAGTGATTATGGTTTTGACAAATTCACATGGATAAGAACACATACACCATAAAATCTAAGTGTTATAAGGTTTCTCTCCGATTCATGAAAATGATGGTGAGAAAACACTTTCACTAAGTAGATTTTAAGTACAGTAAAGTTGTGATATTTGCATTCTCAAAGTCGTTAGTGGAGTGTGTGTGGTTAACCGACACACTAACATGGAATTGTGAGAAATGGAAAAGGTCTAAACAATTGAGACTATGATTACGGCATCCCTTTTCATAGTTCTAAAAAAAATTTAGACGCACATGTGAGCTATCTAAGGAAAGGTGTGTGATTTTGATAAGTCTTATAAAAGCATCTCGTATCAGAAATCTGAACTTTGGTAAGAAAGTCAATAAAGTATTGATTTCTAGAAGTCCAGCTGATTTCAGAGTACATGTCAAAGCTAGTGGTAGCATAAGTGTTATGCTAATAATCATCATGTTAGTGGGAGCATGATAATTATTATTATTATTTCAAGATAGCAATGTTAATTATAGAAAACAAAATTTTCAATTCGTGAAGTTGCAGGGGTTGAAAAGTTGTTTTGCTATAATTAAAGGAGAGGAAATTATACTTCATTTCAATTCTAAAAGCATAGATTGAGGTTTTAATCATCTTTAGTCAAGGATATATATGAATTTTGTGTTGGAATGGCTCAACATAAGGAAATTCTATATATGGGTCCATTATTTGAGTTCTAAAATTCGGTTATGATTACGATATCCCTTTTCATAATCTGAATTATGAGAACTTGGCTAATAGAAATATTGTAGCAAAATGACTGGTCTAGTATCATGTCATTATGTGAGACATCATGAATCGTGTCCCATATGCTTCGGATATAGGATCGATTGCATGTGCTATAATATTTCTATGTTCTAAATTTTTTCTAAATGTCTAGAGCATTAAGAGGGAAAAAGTACTAGAACTTGATATGACTAATTTGATTAAGCAATTGTCAAGGACAATCTAAGGTTTACCAAAGATTGGTTGCTCAGTGATAGTTGGAAGTATAATGTTAATTTTGGAAGGACCATATTGACATATTCTGAAAAGAGGCAACTCTTGTTCAAAAGTGATAGTCAAAATGGGAATATGGAAATGTTTCCATAGGTGGAAGTTATTCAATTTGTGTAAGATTAGAAAAACTTAATGCAAGAAGGATGTTTCCATGGAGTTGATCTCCATTGGAATACTCTGTAATGTCTGTTGACAAGTCTTTGTGACTTTGTGAATAATCATTACAAGAGGATCAATGCATATAAGTTTAAATCTAACAATATTTCGGTAAATGGCATGAATTTGGAATTCTTGCAGTTGCGGTGAGGATTTGGAACTATGAAATGAGAATCATTGGAATTATGTTCGGTCGATCTATTTCACAAAATAAAGATCATAGACAAACTTAGTATACATACTTGGTGTATATCATAACTAATGTTTAGACAAACATAGTGTGCATACTTGGTGTATGGCATGACTAGTGTTTAGAAAACATAGTGTACATGCTTGGAGCATGTGAAAACTATTGTTTTAATTCAAGTATAAAGTTGATAGTTTGAAACAGTATGCAATGAATAATGTGTAATCAATATGGTGATAAATAAAAGGTGTTTTATTTATATTCATAAGTTCTGAGACCATATTGGATTCGATTATTCTTGTGTTTCACTTTGCATGTTTTGACTTCCAGAATAACTAGTTCATTCTTCCTGAATGA
This sequence comes from Lactuca sativa, assembly GCF_002870075.4. Lineage (NCBI taxonomy): Eukaryota > Viridiplantae > Streptophyta > Magnoliopsida > Asterales > Asteraceae > Lactuca > Lactuca sativa. The sequence goes on along the minus strand of NC_056623.2, from coordinate 186,046,426 downwards.
CTAAGTTATTCAAACTATCCACAGTTAGTCATATATTGGAAGTAGATATTAATCAAGACAGTCATGAAGCTGGATTGAAGATGTCCAAGGTATATGGCATAGCAAGTGGTGCCACAACATTCATGAGTGCTCATAAGTTCTGAGTATTGGATTCAAACCACGCTCATTGGAATCACTTCATGTATTTTATCACAAGTGATCATGAGACGATAATATCTTATATTCTTCAAACCTAGATATATGACTTTGTTGCCTATGAGTTGGTTATACATTGATTACACGAAAACGCATTTGATAACTCAGTGTTATAAAACGTGCCTTTATGTATGATTCAACAAGTAGTAGAACTAGCATATGAGTCGAAGTTTATCCATTCCTTTTACCCTTAAAGGGATAAAAGTGATATATGTGGGCCCCTCAATGATTTGGTGAAGACAACCTGAAGTGCTTGGCCAAGCCAGGACTGATTTGATTTGTTCAATTAGTCGGTCATCATAAATCGGAAATCGGGAAACAAAAAATGGACAGAGAGAATGATTTTAATCCATGTCTCTGTCCATATGATATCTAGAATGGAGGAATATATGATCTCTTATCTGATGGACGCGTCATTGATTTTTTCAGAGTTCAACGGCAGCAGCTTTTAAGAGCTACGATTGCTAGTTGGGTTTTGAAGTCATACGCAATAATAGTTTTAGACTTATCCAAGTGGTAGACTGTTGGATTAGGGTCTAAGTCCATAACTATCTTTGGTATGTACTTGACCCGATTGGCATGGTCCATTTGGGTTGCATGACATCATGCATTTGGATAGACTAAAATGAGAGAAATAACACTTCAGGTTTATTAATATATTGTAAGTTATAATATATTAATAACATTATTTAATTAGTATTGATCGAGAATTAATTTGGAATTAATTAAGTCATCATGTGACAACCCGAAATTTTCCATTCTAATCAAACCATTTCAATCCAATAGAAGTAGAGCGGTTACAGTGAAAGTTCAGACTTATGGAACAAGTTTGGCAGTTTTCAGGGTTTTACACCTAAGGAGTTATTAGGAGAGTGGATGCACTAGGATTCTGTGCAACACTGTAATTCCATTACTCTAGGTCATTATAATCCATTCCGAAAATAGAAATATTTTCTGCCAAAAATCTAAGTACTATAAATAGAATTCTGAACCAAATTGGTTCATTAATTGAATTCCAATTAGAGAAAATCCAATTTCTCTCTCACGGATCTTCGGGTTTTTATCCCATATTGTGAGTCTACTTCCCTAAATGTGTTTTAATACTTTTTATATGCTTTATAACATTGTTTACATGTCCAAAACACAAGATCCGGGAGTTTACCGCCCAAGAACGTTCTTGGGGAGTAAACTCCAAATCAAGGCCTAAAGGCCATCTAGTCCCATTTCCATGTTAGGCAACTAGTTGAGGACCTAATGTAGAATCATTTGAGGCTAGAAATCATCCAAGAACACTTAGGTTTTGGAGTTTACGGCCCAAGCGTTTCTTGGACCGTAAACACCATTTTCTAGGGCCTAAATGTGCTCTAAACTCCCCTAAGGCTTTAAGACAATTACCCTCTAAGACTTGTAGCTAATTTGGACACCTAACCACATCAAAACCATGTAGTTTGAGGAGTTTACGGCCAAGGAACATCTCTTGGGCCGTAAACTCCAAGTGATGGCACAAATGAGTGCCTAATGTTTCCTTAGGCCTTAAACAAAAACCTAGAAGCCTTATACTCATGCCTTGTACCAACAAAACCCTTAGAAATCATTTCTATAAGGGAGTTTACGGCCAAGAAGATCCTTGGTCCGTAAACTCCATGTTTTAGGTTCCAAAATGCTTTCAAACTTTCCCTAAGGCTTAGACCTTATTTTGGCAAGTACTCCTAAATGTTTAGAACCTAGAAAACTTAAGAAAAGCACATGTATTCAAGAGTTTACGGCCAAGAGTGGTTCTTGGGCCGTAAACTCCTTTAAAGGGGTCAAAGGACACCCTAGACACTTCCTTAGGCCATGAGACTATTAGGGCAAGTACCTAGATGAGTTTTGGACTAGTTAAAATTCTAAAAACCCCATGTGTGAGGGAGTTTACGGACCAAAGAGTTCTATGGCCGTAAACTCCATAAAATGGTTCCATTTAGTGCCATAAACCTTTCTTAAGCCAAGTGTTGAAGCCAAGAATTGTTCCTAGTTGCTATAGAGACTTGAAAGGACAATAAGAACCCTCCCAATGGAGTTTACGGCCGTAAACTCCAAGGGAAAGTGGTCATTGGGCCGTAAACTCCCCAAAGGAGTCATTATAGTGCCCAAACACTTGCATAGGCCTTGAAACAATTCCCACTAAGGTTGTAGCAATTCAAAGTACCATTCCAAGCCTTGGTTGAGAGTTTACGGCCAGGAGCTTACTCCCCTGGGCCGTAAACTCCAATGAATACGGTCTTTTGACCTTAAACTCCCATTAGGGGCATTGCACTCCTTTGTTGCAACCCATTAGCCTCCTAGCACTTGACCAAAAGTGTTGTCCTCGCGCTTAAATGTTTATACTTGTATAGTTAGTGATTAAATCTCTAATTATTTATATACATATGTCTTCATATGTAATTAGTATCATTGTGTGTGTCTAAGTCTTCACTTGACACCAAGCACTTGTCCGATCCTTCCGTACGATAACAGCCCGTTCAATTCCAGTCACTTACTGCAGGTGAGTTCATACCCCTTAACTAATGTTTTAAACTATTTTAAATGTTTTATGGGGGGATACAAGTAGAATCATGCTAGTATTATATCAATCACATGCGATTAATAAGTAGAATTACGCTATTTATTACATCAATCACATGTGATTAATATACAGCATTCAATAGATTTGGCTACTCATTAGCCGTTTTACCAAACAGTTTCCTTCAAATGATTTTTATAAACATTTTATATGTTTCAAACTGCTTATTACACTGTACATCTTACTGTTTATCATATTTCAAACTTATTTACAACTGTGTTTCAAACAAATGTTCCTTGTACTTATATTGTTTTATCAAACTTATGCCTTCAAATTGTTTTATAGATTGACATCAAGTCGATCTTTCCTTAAACTAATATTTATGTTTCAAATGTTTTACCAAACTTATTTATGCTTTTGTATTATAAATTGCATGCCTCTATATGTATAGTTATATAAGAAATGTTTAAAAGACTTAGGAAGGCTATCCACCCTATTTCCTTTTCGCGCCTTGAGATGTGGTCTGGTGGGATATCGGATACTCGTCCGAAGGTCGTTTAAATATTAGTTATATATCATGTGTACATATAAAGTCATAAAAGGTTCTTCCAGTTCATTCTATGCCCTTGGGTAGCAAGGGTATACATCCATGTCCATACGTACCACTTAGATTACTAGTAAGCTACCATATGGGTAGTTCAGGAAGATACTAGAACCATTACTAGAATGCGATATCATACAATGAGTCAGTTCATTCATGAGTCAATACTTTCTACAACATTATTGTACATTACATATACAACTATACTAGGACAAGAACATATACATCTATACTAGGACGAGAACATATACAACTATACTAGACGTTTACATTACTATACTTGCTAGAACAGTTCATTCCATTACTATACTTGCTAGAACAGTTCATTACATTTCAGCTAGAACAGTACATTACATTACATATACGAGAATACGTTAGTTATTGTGATTTAAATCGGAGCATGACTTAAAACCTCATGACTTGAGTTGCGGCCAGAGTCTCTTGAAGGGGGAGCGTTGAGTTTGCGTATAGATCTATGCTGGATTGACAATCCTACACCTTGCTGCTAGCTACAGCCGGACCTGCAGGTCTGCGGGTGCCAAACGTCATTCCGTTATTACGACCATTCGTATGTCGTTGTTACAGTCGATAGTATGGTGCAATTTATCACATAGTGCCTTAGCCTAAAACCCGGCTTAAGGTAGTTAGTACGGTAGTAGTCCTTTTAGAGCTACGTTTTAGTACTACGTTAATTTTCCATTACATATTTTTAGTGATAATCTCACTTAAACATAAATGTACAAACTATATTTTTGGATAATGATAGTTATACTTTGGAAAAACACATACTCTTACAAGAGACACACACACAGAACAGTTAGGTCTTGTTAGAAGACACCTATATATACTAGAAGGAATCATAGGGATTCTAGGGTTTTTCAAACACTTACAATTCATATACATTTACAAATTCTTACAACACATAGACTTACAAAATCTTACATACAAATTAAGACACTAAATACTTATGATCTCACCAACTTCAAAGCTGATACTCGCTTTCAAAATTACTTGTATCCTCAGGTCATCATAGACAGGTACCGATGCAAGGAGAAAGGAAGATGGAGCTTGTTCAAGACTTATCTTTCATTTTGATTTATGCTTTAGTGTTTATCAAAATTTGACAGAATACAATTGTATAATAATTATTTTATTAATGCAATGGATGATGTTGTTGCTTGTTTACTACTTTACATTGTTGTTGATATTATACATGACGTCCTCCGCCCCAGAACGTTTCCGCCGTTCTTGGTTTTGGGGTGTGACAGATTGGTATCAGAGCACCATTTATAGTGAATTAAGTATATCAACCCATAAAAGATATACTAACTATAAATACATAAGGGATTAAAAATACTCTGACCAAGAGTTTATACTTTAAATAATAAAATATTTAATAAAGTATACGTGTTGCATTCATACTAAAATCAGTGTCACTAGGACAGTACAAAAGAATTACGATTGTTGGACAACACAAGTGGGCTTAGAGACATATGGTCAAAACTGGGAAGATATAGCCTGATCGCCTATATTATCCGAGGGTTGACTAGCATGTGCCTAAGTTTAAGTGTGTGGTTGCAACAATGCTAAAATCTTACCAACCCTACCACAATGAGAACAATAGAACATTACATTAAAATTAAAATATTATAGGAATATTTGGTGTTACTATAAGTACTTTATACTTGAGAATTTAAAACGGGATCTTCATTACTAAGTTGATAGTTGCTAAGTGGATACACTAAGGCTATATGTAATTAGGATGTTATAGACTTAGAATCTGTGATAATTTTGCCTTACCCCTATTCTGTGTGAATTTGGAATTAAGGTCACTTATTCGAAGGTCTATCCTGTTTAGATTACACATAGCTGGTATGCACTTCACAAATAGCGATGTAACTAATGAAGGTTTTCTAAATAATTATCTAGATAGTTCGTCTAATAATTATCCTCTTACCCTAAATTCTCGCATAGAAATCATAGTTGGACTCCATCCACTTGACAACCAGTATCTTCCGAATGAAGTCATAGCTGGTTGGATTGGAGAAGAACCAGAGAATGATCATCCTATCCCCTTGGATGATCACCGTGATGAAGACCTTTTCGTATGATACTAACCCCGAACCAGAGGTTGAGAACCTACCCCGAGCAGCTCCCGTTTCAATTCCTAACCCTCTTCCGGCTTTTTCATGGCACGACCCTGAGTGAGTGGAATGCTTGGAAATATGGAGCCAAGGTCAAGAGCAGTCTATGCTACTTGATGGCGACCGAAGCTTTTATAACTTGAGCAATGAAGGCTTAGCAGATATAGTCTTGCCAATCTTGGTCCGCAGAGAGGCCGGAAATGAGATTCAAGGCAAGACAGCCCTACATCAGATTACAGAAGTAGTCGCCTATGCTAGAATGCATACCCTCCACACCATTCATCTAGAATATACTCACGGGAGATCAGTGAGAAACCATGAAACCCTGTTTCAAGCACTGGCTGAATCACGAGCCGAAGTCATAGAGCTCCGAGTATGCCATATGATGCTCAAATGACACCCGTTTGACATGGAACGTCAAGTGACTGAACTGAGAGTTCACCAGAGGGATGACCGTCGCCAGTAGTAGACGCTTTACTTTATTTCCTTTATAAAAAGAAATCGTGTTTTTTGTCTATGCCCAATGTGGCATTTTCTATGAAATTATCTTGTACCGTAAGTACTTTAGTTAGGTCTTTATGCTGTCAGGAACTACCTTCTGTGGATATGAAGTAAGACCTTTACAAGGTCATTTTTCCAGAATCTTTACATCGTGAATATCAAAGATATTGACAGCCGGCTAACTTCTGTGTCATTCTTCATTCAAGTACTTTTATCTTACTTTCATTTGGAGTCTATCTGAATCATACTTTAGTCAAGTCATTGGACTATGGTGATTTATCTCCAGAGGCATTTCCAAGTCTCTTTCAGTGGTTGGATCTTGTTATTCACCAACCCACGATACCTCAGCTCGAACGACAAACGTCTTGAGACCATTCTACGAACATACTTCCATTCCGTACTAGGACTGCATCATAGAGATGTAGGTCAAACCTTCGCGAACATACTTTCATTCTTTACTAGGACTGCATCATAGAGATGTAGGTCAAACTTTTGAGAACATACTCTTACTCTTTGTGTGAACAATCTAAGTACATCAGGGTCAACCAGAATCGCTCACAAATCCTTATCTTTCGTATTATAGAATCATGTCGTCATCCGGAAACAACCAGCCAAGCAACGAGACCTCTACTTTTACAATCGACGCCGCTACATTACAAGCTGCAGTAGCAGCTGCGGTGACAACTTTCCTTACACACATCAACTTAGGCAACACAAACAAGACTGAAAAAGGAGTCGAGAGTTCCGATGATAGTACAAAACCGGGAAACCAACAAATGGCAACAGTCATGGACTTGCGAAGCCTAAAGACCGAAAGGAAGAGACGATATCGTAAAGCCCTAAGGGAGCGCAAGAGAGCCCAAAGACTTGCCATGCCACCGCCACCAGTGGCAACTCCGGCAGAACGCTTTAGAAAGCAATTTCCAAGGTGGAGTAATGAGGAAGGCACTCGTGTCCACATAACACTGGCTAAACACCGAAATCCCGTCACCAAGGCTAGTACTAGCCAGTCATGCCACCAATGTGGTGAGATAGGGCACTTCAAGAAGGATTGCCCGATAACGCAGAACTCTGGCATAGACGGGAAGATTCTCAGGATCACAGCTGCAGGAGAGCCTGCTCCGGAACCACGTTAAATATGACTTAGGCGTTTCGTTGTAACAGACTTATAAACTATCTAGAACTAGTGCAACTAGAGTCTTACCTTTTGCGAGACCCTGTCTGTATAGGAATTCTCGTGCTGCGTATACTTGTCTTTTGTAGTATATCTTATCCGCAGCGATAGTCTTGTGGTAAATCTAAAGTACTGTAACTCTTGTTCATGGTTGCACGGTTGTGTTTTGTCTGTAAACGTCTTATGTTCAAATCTAATGTCTTTAAATTTCAGTATGATTCCGACATTATCATATGACTCGATTAAATTTGATCCTCACGAAAACAGCTTCATACGTACATCTCTATCTTCTAGATCACTCTTCCAGCGAAGCCGTCATATCAGAACACCGAAGTACTCATGCCAGGAGTACCTCTTAGTTATTTTCTTTCCGAAGAAATCTCCGAAGTACTCATGCCAGGAGTACCTCTTAGTTATTTTCTTTCCGAAGAAATCCCCGAGGTATCACTCGTGCAGTACGTCGAGTTCAATCCAGGAATTCATGCGGATGATCTATCACTGAGGAAGGTATACATAAGAGTTATATATAATCAAGCTTCTACAGGTTTAGAATTGATGATTCCACTTTAACTTCTTTTTCCCCAATGGGATGTGAGCTTAAAGAAGAATCATTTATTCGACTACCTTTTCAACCTTAATTATATGCAACTCGTATACCCGAAATTGTGATGGTGAAACCAGGTATGAATTCTAATATGAACTTCAGGACGGAGAAACTGCCTAAGTATACGAGTAATCACATCGTCATGTGAACAAACTTAGAACCCAGTACGACTCCCGAAAATAGATCGCCCTATAGTTTAACACCCACGGAGATACCAGAACAGTGCAAACAACTAAGCGAACCACACAGAAATAGAATTAGAGGACTAGGCTTCTCACACTAGGGAACCCCGGTCATATTCTTCCAAAGATCGACGGATTGCATCGTATGTGCCTCGGATATCGAGGACTCCGTCAAGATTTTCATATAAATCGTTATCTCTGCCTCACATAGACAAAATGGTTGAGCAAACGTGAGGAAAGAAACTACTTCTAGGAATGGATCTGAAATCCGAATATCACCAGTTCGAGTATTAGGGAGGGATGTCCGGAAGACTATCTCCTGAACTCGATACGGACACTTTGAGTTCGTAGTGATACCTTTCGAATAGGACCAATACGACCATGGTTTTCAGGAGCTAAATGAATAGGATTACGTCTTTCTTTCTTGGATCGATTCGTCATTTCTCCATGAAATGACTTACTTATCTACCCTCGTAGTAAGAAGAAAACCCATGGTAACATTCCTACAAAGGAACTTTTAGCAAAGTTCTCTGGGCACGAGTTTTGAAATTGAAGAGTCAAATTTCTAGGACACACTGTTAGTAATGTGGGAAATTTTGAGTACTCTTTCAATTTGTCAAAAACCATTGAGCATTTATCGACACCAGAGACGCCGACAGTCTTTTGCCAAATTCTAGGTCTTACCGACCTATCGCCTTAGTTCATTCAGAACTCCTCGCAAGCTACAGAAACTCGTACGACTTTGACCCAGGAAAGGGTGGCCTTTGACTGGGAAGTTACGCAAGAAAAGGAACCTTTGAGATTCTGAGTGAGTGACCAAGTTCTTTAGGATAACTCACTCTGGGAATGGCTTAATACGCTTCGTAAGGCGTGGAAAGCTAAATCCAAGTTAGACAGGACCTCTGAGATCCTTATCAGAATCGGTCCTGTACCTCGCACAAACTAGACCTACTCCGCGAACTCAGTAACGTACTTTCTACTCGTCGCATCTCAATTGTGAAACCATACCTTTCCGTTAGGACTCTTACAAGTCCACTCGTCGAGATCCTCGCCTTCGTATTAGAACCGTAGTGACCCTCGACCGAGAGGTCAAGCGGACGAAGCAACGCCGTCGCCAGTTAGTGAAGGTTCGTTGGAATGCCAACCGAGAGCCCGATTTCACTTAAGTGTGCTAGAACCAATCGATTAGGAAGTTCCTCCTCACGTCTCGATCATTCGTGCATACTTCCTTGCCTAAATTCTAATTTCAGGACGAAATTCACTTTAACAGGGGGATGATGTGACAACCCGAAATTTTCCATTCTAATCAAACCATTTCAATCCAATAGAAGTAGAGCGGTTACAGTGAAAGTTCAGACTTATGGAACAAGTTTGGCAGTTTTCAGGGTTTTACACCTAAGGAGTTATTAGGAGAGTGGATGCACTAGGATTCTGTGCAACACTGTAATTCCATTACTCTAGGTCATTATAATCCATTCCGAAAATAGAAATATTTTCTGCCAAAAATCTAAGGACTATAAATAGAATTCTGAACCAAATTGGTTCATTAATTGAATTCCAATAAGAGAAAATCCAATTTCTCTCTCACGGATCTTCGGGTTTTTATCCCAGATTGTGAGTCTACTTCCCTAAATGTATTTTAATACTTGTTATATGCTTTATAACATTGTTTACATGTCCAAAACACAAGATCTGGGAGTTTACCGCCCAAGAACGTTCTTGGGGAGTAAACTCCAAATCAAGGCCTAAAGGCCATCTAGTCCCATTTCCATGTTAGGCAACTAGTTGAGGACCTAATGTAGAATCATTTGAGGCTAGAAATCATCCAAGAACACTTAGGTTTTGGAGTTTACGGCCCAAGGGTTTCTTGGACCGTAAACACCATTTTCTAGGGCCTAAATGTGCTCTAAACTCCCCTAAGGCTTTAAGACAATTACCCTCTAAGACTTGTAGCTAATTTGGACACCTAACCACATCAAAACCATGTAGTTTGAGGAGTTTATGGCCAAGGAACATCTCTTGGGCTGTAAACTCCAAGTGATGGCACAAATGAGTGCCTAATGTTTCCTTAGGCCATAAACAAAAACCTAGAAGCCTTATACTCATGCCTTGTACCAACAAAACCCTTAGAAATCATTTCTATAAGGGAGTTTACGGCCAAGAAGCTCCTTGGGCCGTAAACTCCATGTTTTAGGTTCCAAAATGCTTTCAAACTTTCCCTAAGGCTTAGACCTTATTTTGGCAAGTACTCCTAAATGTTTAGAACCTAGAAAACTTAAGAAAAGCACATGTATTCAAGAGTTTACGGCCAAGAGTGGTTCTTGGGCCGTAAACTCCTTTAAAGGGGTCAAAGGACACCCTAGACACTTCCTTAGGCCATGAGACTTTTAGGGCAAGTACCTAGATGAGTTTTGGACTAGTTAAAATTCTAAAAACCCCATGTGTGAGGGAGTTTACGGACCAAAGAGTTCTATGGCCGTAAACTCCATAAAATGGTTCCCTTTAGTGCCATAAACCTTTCTTAAGCCAAGTGTTGAAGCCAAGATTTATCCCTAGTTGCTATAGAGACTTGAAAGGACAATAAGAACCCTCCCAAGGGAGTTTACGGCCATAAACTCCAAGGGAAAGTGGTCTGTGGGCCGTAAACTCCCCAAAGGAGTCATTATAGTGCCCAAACACTTGCATAGGCCTTGAAACAATTCCCACTAAGGTTGTAGCAATTCAAAGTACCATTCCAAGCCTTGGTTGAGAGTTTACGGCCAGGAGCTTACTCCCCTGGGCCGTAAACTCCAATGAATATGGTCTTTTGACCTTAAACTCCCATTAGGGGCATTGCACTCCTTTGTTGCAACCCATTAGCCTCCTAGCACTTGACCAAAAGTGTTGTCCTCGCGCTTAAATGTTTATACTTGTATAGTTAGTGATTAAATCTCTAATTATTTATATACATATGTCTTCATATGTAATTAGGATCATTGTGTGTGTCTAAGTCTTCACTTGACACCAAGCACTTGTCCGATCCTTCCGTACGATAACAGCCCGTTCAATTCCAGTCACTTACTGCAGGTGAGTTCATACCCCTTAACTAATGTTTTAAACTATTTTAAATGTTTTATGGGGGGGGATACAAGTAGAATCATGCTAGTATTATATCAATCACATGCGATTAATAAGTAGAATTACGCTATTTATTACATCAATCACATGTGATTAATATACAGCATTCAATAGATTTGGCTACTCATTAGCCGTTTTACCAAACAGTTTCCTTCAAATGATTTTTATAAACATTTTATATGTTTCAAACTACTTATTACACTGTACATCTTACTCTGTTTATCATATTTCAAACTTATTTACAACTGTGTTTCAAACAAATGTTCCTTGTACTTATATTGTTTTATCAAATTTATGCCTTCAAATTGTTTTATAGATTGACATCAAGTCGATCTTTCCTTAAACTAATATTTATGTTTCAAATGTTTTACCAAACTTATTTATGCTTTTGTATTATAAATTGCATGCATCTATATGTATAGTTATATAAGAAATGTTTAAAAGACTTAGGAAGGCTATCCACCCTATTTCCTTTTCGCGCCTTGAGATGTGGTCTGGTGGGATATCGGATACTCGTCCGAAGGTCGTTTAAATATTAGTTATATATCATGTGTACATATAAAGTCATAAAAGGTTCTTCCAGTTCATTCTATGCCCTTGGGTAGCAAGGGTATACATCCATGTCCATACGTACCACTTAGATTACTAGTAAGCTACCATATGGGTAGTTCAGGAAGATACTAGAACCATTACTAGAACGCAATATCATACAATGAGTCAGTTCATTCATGAGTCAATACTTTCTAGAACATTACTGTACATTACATATACAACTATAATAGGACGAGAACATATACATCTATACTAGGACGAGAACATATACAACTATACTAGACGTTTACATTACTATACTTGCTAGAACAGTTCATTCCATTACTATACTTGCTAGAACAGTTCATTACATTTCAGCTAGAACAGTACATTACATTACATATACGAGAATACGTTAGTTATTGTGATTTAAATCGGAGCATGACTTAAAACCTCATGACTTGAGTTGCGGCCAGAGTCTCTTGAAGGGGGAGCGTTCAGTTTGCGTATAGATCTATGCTGGATTGACAATCCTACACCTTGTTGCTAGCTACAGCCGGACCTGCAGGTCTGCGGGTGCCAAACGTCATTCCGTTATTACGACCATTCGTAGTCGTTGTTACAGTCGATAGTATGGTGCAATTTATCACATAGTGCCTTAGCCTAAAACCCGGCTTAAGGTAGTTAGTACGGTAATAGTCCTTTTAGAGCTACGTTTTAGTACTACGTTAATTTTCCATTACATATTTTTAGTGATAATCTCACTTAAACATAAATGTACAAACTATATTTTTGGATAATGATAGTTATACTTTGGAAAAACACATACTCTTACAAGAGACACACACACAGAACAGTTAGGTCTTGTTAGAAGACACCTATATATACTAGAAGGAATCATAGGGATTCTAGGGTTTTTCAAACACTTACAATTCATATACATTTACAAATTCTTACAATACTTACAAATTCTTACAATATTTACACTTACAAATTCTTACAATACATAGACTTACAAATTCTTACATACAAATTAAGACACTAAATACTTATGATCTCACCAGCTTCAAAGCTGATACTCGCTTTCAAAATTACTTGTATCCTCAGGTCATCATAGACAGGTACCGATGCAAGGAGAAAGGAAGATGGAGCTTGTTCAAGACTTATCTTTCATTTTGATTTATGCTTTAGTGTTTATCAAAATTTGACAGAATACAATTGTATAATAATTATTTTATTAATGCAATGGATGATGTTGTTGCTTGTTTACTACTTTACATTGTTGTTGATATTATACATGACGTCCTCCGCCCCAGAACGTTTCCGCCGTTCTTGGTTTTGGGGTGTGACACATCAAAAGGAGACTAATTAAATATATGGGTTGATTGTGTAAATCATCCTTACTTGTATAGTAGGCTAATGCTCCATGGATTATCAAGTTGGGCTAAAACCCATAGGATGCTCCATGGTGTTTTTGTACCCATGGATCATGGAAATTAAAGGCCATGACAATTAGGGTTTACATGGTGTAACCCTAATTGTGACACACTATATAAGTATCTTATTCTTCCCAAAAATCGGACACTATGAAGGAATGGCGAGGGCTAGCCAATTTCATGAAATGTCTCATTTCTCTCAAGTTATTCTAAGTGTATTTGGTGTTGTGTGAACCATTTTAGGTGTCACACTTGGGGCACTAGGCTCTTAAGCTCCATGGAATCAAGCTACATCAAAAGGTATGTCTTCTAACTTATATTATTCCATATGAATCATTGTTTTGTATGCTAGTTAGGATAATACCTTGAAATATTCATATTTTCATGTATAATAGAGAAAACATAGATCCAATGTATTTAGGGTTACATGTACACTTAGGAGTGTTAGAATGCTCAAAACCCAACAAGTAGATCAAGCTGCTCTATAGATTGAATATCATCGTATTGGTGTTGCTTGCGAAGAACAAGTGATTCTTAGAGTTTGGAAGAGAGAGACGCAACAATGGAGGCATGATGTAGATCTTAGGATTGATCATGCTGAGGGCATGACCCATACAACAATACTAAGGAGTCTCGATCTACAGTCTTGGGTAGATGACATCATTGATCTATTAGGAATTGGTGTCTGTTTATGGTAGATTAGTCAATAGTACGATTTCCCGTGGGTGATGGGTTAGGGATTTTTAGAAAAGTAGGAAAGTGCATAGATCCTTGTCAACTTCTTTTGGGCATAGTCAATTGTAAATTTTTAATTATAAACTTTTCCATCTTTGAACCCCCTATATAATTTTGGGAAGTCTTTTGGTTAGGGCGGTATGAAAATGTAATTTGAAACAAATGAAAAAACATATGGTAATATGCTTTGAAAAATAAGTCCTAATCTTGGTAATAGGTGAAGCTCACCTATTCCCCATGATCGGGTACGGCCTTCCATGCTCCAGTTCCTCACTTTCTCTTAGTCCCTGCAAATCAAAACAAATGTGGAAACCACATCCTGTATCAAGGACCTAAGAATGAGAAAGTTGTGTGCTATTAAATTGAATAATGTAAATACCTATAGAGGACGCCTTGATTTTACCATCCTTCAATTTATGCAAGTATTTCGGGAAACTTATGCTCCAATGACCCTTTTCGCTACAATAGAAGCAAGTGAGCTCATTTGGATCACTGATCGTATGTATATAAAAGTTGGGCTTCGACTTGGACCCACTGTCAGGCCCTCCAACATGGGCCTTCCTTTTCCTGTTGGATTGGGAAGGAGCCTTCCTCTTTTCCCTTTGGAAGATCAAATGGCTAGGACATGAGCGTTCATTGTAGAAGGGGTATGATTTTTCTTCATCCCCGACTCAACAGTTTGCAACAAGGTATGCAGATGGCTCAATGTTGTCTCCATGTTGTTCAAATGATAAGTTAGAACGAACTGATCATAACTAGGAGGAAAAGGAGTTAAGGATCATGTCAACGGCTAAATCCTCATTAAAAAACACATTGAGCCTTTGTAGTTTCTCCATGTACCTTTGCATGTTTTGCACGTGAGGGCAAATAGATTCTCCATCCTTAAGCTTGCATTCCATAAGAGATTTGGCCACTTTGAAGCACTCTTGTCTCGCCTTCTTGTGGAACTTTCCAGCAAGGTCGATAACCATCTCATATGGCCAGTAGTCCTTATAGAACTTGGCCAAATCAGGTGCCATAGTGGCCACCATGATGCATGTAACCTTATTGGCATCGTCAGAGTGTTTTTTGTATGAAGCAATTTCCTCAGGAGTAGCGGTAGAATGATCGATTTCAACAAGAGGCTTATCGAGGACATATTCTTTGCCCTCGTATCGAAGATTCATCTTCAAATTCCACATCCAATCCATGTAGTTTGGAACAATGAGCTTCTCTTTTGACAAAAATCGAGAGTAGAGAGAAGTTTGAGTTGGAGGGGGCAGATTGAGTAGTAGCGAGATCACCGTTTCCAGACATCTATATAAAGAGACATAGTTTTTAGTTAGTGATATTAATCCTTAATTTTTTAACCCAAAATTAATATTCAAGGCTAGGATTCAAAATAGAATTCACAATAAAGAAGAGGGATGTCGTAATCTAATTGTGAATTTATCAAGGTAGGAAATACAAATTTACCAATTTCACTCTAACATGAAATTCCTAGATCATTTGAGATTCATTGAATCTTATCAATGGCATGTTTAATCTCAAAATTTAAATTTATGACTTGGATGACGAGGATCATAAATAAGATGTGAATAACAATGAAAACCCGCTTGACAGCCTCTATGTCATTTATCATCTCGAATTGATGCGTCGGTAAACCACACACGCTCCATCAATAATGATAATTTTTCGATATGTCCAGGACACAACTTTATAGTTCTAAATTAGGGTGATGGTTAACAACACACGCTCCACTAACGACTTACAAAGAGTCATGTGTGTTTTCATGGATTAGCATACATTTCACATTTTTTCCTAAAGTAACTAGAGTTGGGATTTATAAAAGGTTTTGTTACTTTATGGTATCATACTTTTAGAGCTTACGTCCTATCAAACCCGTTCGGCTAACGACCCTCTACCATACAAGGGAACGGTGGGTGAGAGTGGACACCCATTCAATGACCATTTTATAGCCAACTTCCTTATAGCTCCCTTAGAGTATGGCTTCGTGAATGAGACCTAATATTGATTTGACTGACTCATCTTATACATATAATATATTAAACATTTAATTATATCTATAGTATATGGTGTATTTTAAACCTTTCAAAATACTAAGTTTAAAATTAATTTTCGAATCAACCAATTAATAATTAATTAATTTTAACCTAAATGATAATTTAATCTTTTATCTTAATAAAACAATTAATTAAATAAATTTAAATCATATTATTTACCAATTAACAAGTTAATTAACTAACGTGGATTAAATAATTATTTAAAAATTATAGAATTAATTAAATAATGCAAATTTAAACATAATCCCTTGCCTTCTAGTATTCGAAAAGGGTAAGGGTTACATAATTTTAAGGCACTTAAAATTGTAATTAAGGAAACTAGAAACCCTAAGAGATCCTCCCATATTTTCGAAAACAAGGGTGGAGGATTGGGTTTCGAGAACCCTAAACATTATCGAAATTTAGGCTATTAGGGTTTAATTTTCATAAACCCTAATTTTAATCAATTCAATTTAGTGCACAATCAAATAGAAAACCTAAGGCTCTGATACCACTGATGGGTTTTCTAGGTTATAAAAAAAATTCTTGTGGCAGAAAAACTCTTAAACCCTCAAGTTCATATGCAACATAGAAATGATCTATGTTTTCTCTATTGATAGCAACTAACTATGAATATCAAGAAGCCATAGGAATTATCGAAATTACAAAAGAGTTTAAGGTTACATACCTTTTGATTAATGTAGCAATTAATCAACTAAAACCTTCTTTGACTTCCTTAGAAAGAAAAAACCAAAATTTGGATGCCTCTAATGGCTTGTACCTAAAACCTTAGCAACTAGAAGACATTGAGAGAGAGGAGAGATGAGAAAATTTTCGGCTGTGTGTGATAGAAAGGATGGGACAAAAATAATGAACACTTAAGGGGTTTATATAGGTGATTATGGAGGCATAGATAAGGTAGGTATCCTTAGATAACCCTTATCCCTTTTCTTGCTCCCTAATGCTCCTAGAAACTCTAAAAAGCCTCCTCCAAAACGGTCCCCCATGTGGGAAGGTTCTAGAATTTTCCAATGCTCAAATTTTGAACATTATCACCTTCAGTCCCTATATTTTCCATTAATCTAACAAATCACAAAATTAACTCTAATTAATTTTCAATTAATTCTTAATGAATAAATATAATTTCTAATTAATAAATCATTATCTCTCTCTCTCTCTCTCTAAAAGTCATTCTATTCAGTTACTAGTTATGAGGGCAACCCAAAAAAGGACTTTGTTCTTAATTCAAGAATATACCAATTTAGTTATTAGCTTAGACACCCTTATCCAACAGTTTCTACCTAGATTGGGTTTCGGTAGCCATGTTGGAAGGTGGTCATCTGTGTGAGATGATTTCGGAGTGGGTTCGCTGGTGTAGTAGAGTAAGTTATAAGGAATGATTTCGAGGATGAAATATAATTTAAGTGGGGAGATTTGTTACATCCAGGATTCTAGGTGTAATTAATTTAAAAATTATTTATGAGATTTATTGGCCACAACGTAGGAAAGGTGTCCCTACGTGTGGCATGGCCAAGAATGTTGGCAAATGTTTTATTGTGCGTCACTACGTGGCATGTATTGGGTCATGTTGTAGCAACCATATGAAAGCAAACCCTAATTTTTCGGGTTGTGGCCATGTTTAAAGGAAGTGATGCCTAGGTTTTCCTCCACCCATAGCCTCCATTACCTCCAATCGACCTTTGGCCAAACCCTATCACTCTTGAAGCTTTTGAGCTCATTTTGCAAGCTTTTGGTGGTTTTGAAGGAAGAAGAAGTTTTGGTGCTTAGTTTCTCCAATCAATCCTTTATCATCCTTGTATGCAGCTTCTAGACTTCTTATAAGTCCTCAAACTATCACCTTTTTGTTGTATGCTTCTTGGATCCAGATTTATTGCCATATTTTGCCTCATTAGTGAAGTTGGAATGAATAGAAGAGATAAAGTTTGCAACTTTATGCTTTCTCTAAGTCCCAAGAACATTATATCTCATAAATCTAAGATGTGGTTTTGGTTTGGAGACTTAGCATGAAATTTTAGGTCATATTTCATCTTTTGACCTAAATTTTTGGAAGGACATACATGGGGCATGCATGTCAATAAAGTTTACATTTTTAGGGATCATTTAGGTCTATAGAAGCCTTCTAGGGAAGATGAGCTGAGAGCGTAATGTATTAAGATCAAAATTCATTAAGTTGTCAATGACCAAAAACCATGACGTAGCGGATTGGATGCCACAACGTGGCAAGTGAGGATTCCTAACTGTTTTTTCGGTTAGCTACCACGATGTGGCTAAGGATTAACCAGGACGTGGTGACTCTTTGAGGTTGACTTGGACAATTGACCTTGAACGTTGACTTATTGACCCAATTTGACTTTTGGTGAAATTGCTAGTTCTAGAGTATAGACTAAGGTTGGACCTTGTTTGATTCGATAGGTGTGTTGTAGCACCATCTGCATGGCATTGAGCTATGTTTTAGCTAAATTTGTGAGATAGATGAGTCTTCTCGCTATACTATGCAGCATGCTAGTTGTCATTGTGATACTTGCATGGATGACTAGGTGGTGGCCCTTGGCATATGTATGAAAGACCAGGTGGTGGCTCTTGGCAATTATATGCAAGACCAATGTCTGGCTCTGACAATTATATGTAGGATGCTAGTTGTCTTTGTGATGCTTGTATGGAAGACCAACAGGTGGCTCTTTGCACTTGTACGTATGACTAGAATTTAGCTCCTGGTGTGACAAGAAAAGACCACGATTTGGCTCATGGCTGATAGTGAAAATAAGACTATGAGTGGCCCATAGCATTGCTTATCTTATGTATGTTATGTGGTATTTTGGGGAACTTAATAAGCTATGTGCACATGGTTTTGTGATTTAAACATTTCATGTACTTCCAGTTCCAAAGAGAAGGACCTCGCTTGACTGCACAACATCCGATGATAGGTTTTCCACACTGATTGTTATTGTTGTACTTTGAAGTTTGAAAGACAGATTTTTCTCTGATTGGTTTTTAGAACAAATGGTTGTATGGATTTGACGATTTAAAATGAAAATTTTCATTGGTATTTTCGAATGTTACACTTGAGAAATGTGGAATATCTCATTAATGAGTTCTTCTTGATGGTTTCTATCAAATCCATCAACTACCAAAATGCTATATATCAGATCTCGAATATGGTTAATGACTAAGAGCCTTGAACACTGAGATGTAAGCAATGTCTAATAATCAAGCATGGGCTTGATTAATCTTCCTCTTTATAACAAGGCTATAAGGAGTAAGACATTCTTTTAGAAATAATACATATATGGATATCTATACACATTAACCAATGCTTGTCATAAAAGGATCTTCCCATTCTCGTGTCAGTGAGTATGACATTATCATACTCATGACATTGACTATGATCAAACATTTTCATAAGTTGCTATGGATCAACAAGGATATTATTTACCATAACTACATATTCTTAATATGAGATATGGAAAATAGATTTCAAGAAAAATCACTTTTAATAGATTTTTACTTGAAGATATCTATATAACTGAGCCTGGAGGTTTTCTAGATCCTAGTTATCCGAACAAAATATATAAAGCTTAAGATCCACTTATGGATATAAAGAAACATCTCAACATTGGAATCATCATTTTAATATATAAATACAAGGTGTACTTTTATATAAAAATGAAGATGACATCTGTGTTTACTAAGAACTACTGGAAGCATAGTGATATTTCTAATCTTGTATTAATGAGACATACTTAATCATAAGATATTACAATCCGACTATGCAAGGCTCTTCTACCTTGACTCGGAAAGTATTTCTAAGATGAAAAACTTGGGAATGACAAGATACATTCATGGAATGTAAAATCTACAGAGATAGATAAAGATGGATGTTAAAGTTTTAAAATGTTTATGCATATATTCACAATGTCTTGAAAGAGATCAAGATACAAGATTCCTTTGGAGGAATCTTAGCATTTCCACATGACATTAATTTTGAGCTAGCCTCAAAAGGACCTATGACATAAGTTTGAGCTAGATAAAATGATATGTTTGTCTGACAAATGAATTCATCATTTATGCCATATTATATACAAGACTAGGTATATGATTATGTCGTGAACATAGCATAAGATACCAATTAGATATATAGGTACGTTATTGGATGACTATAAGAACATCCTAAGAGTACTTAAGGAGAACTAAGAGAATGTATATGAGATAATTAGTTTAGAAGGAGATATTTACGTAAAGAGCTACACAGGATGCTGACTTCAAAATGGATAGATATATTTATGAATTATAATTGGATAATGACTTCATTATGGAATGAAGAGTAAGTTTTGTAGGAATGAGGTCCAAACAAAACAAAATTACACAGTCTTTTAGATAAGAATACACTACTTCTTCTGAACTTGTAATTAAATATGATTGGATGAACTGGATCATTGAAAAACTAGATTGAGTCCTTCCATTCAGGGATAACTTATAAATCTTTTGTGACTTTTAGAGTATACTTAATCAAGCTAAGAAACTCCATGTTACATCAGAACACTAATCATATTCTACAAGAAATTAGACATCTATGTGACAATCAACCTTGGTTAGTTACTTTAGCTTAAAGGAGTGAATCAACAAGATTCTTTTAGTTGACTACGATGTCCTCAGAATCATGATGGTACTTACTAAGTATTTACCATGTGATATTATGTGACTTGGGATCTTTACTCAAGGTAAAGTAACCTTTTAGTCACAAGAAACTTCAAGAGAACCATCAATGATTGAGTACAACAATGGGGTCACTAATGAATTTATTTTAGTCACATAGTTTGTCTTTATTGGAAAGAGTGTCCAAGGTCTTTAACTATTGATAATATTTCTAACAATGACATGGTCCTTTTAGGTTTCCCTTAAGACCCAAATTGAGTAGAATAAACAAAGGAGAAATTGGTTTATTAATTATTATAGTTAATAATTAATTAGAAACTAATTGTAAATATATTATGGAAATTAATTAACAGTTTAATTAATTAAAGGGTTGAATATTCATTAATAAATAGTTGGTTAACCAGGAATGTTCCAAAATCCTTATGGAATTAAGGTTGGATGAAAATCACTCCATCCTACATGGGAAAGGGAGTGAATTTCGTTCTAGACATTCCATCCCACATGGGATGGAGTATAAAACCTAGGAAGGGATCCAAGCCTATAAATAGGGCCTTAGGGATTTCATTCTTCCTTGCTCATTGGCTTGAAGTTTTGCCAACGATTCTTTCTTTCTCCATAGGTATGATTTCTAACCCTCTTAGGTTAGTGAAATTGACCATTCTCCTAGTTATTTTATTCCACTCTTTGGTGTCATTGGGTGTGATACCATTAGAGGGATTATGGTTTGGATCCTCTCATCTAAGCAACTTTGTGGAGGACAAGATCTCAAGCATGGAAATCAAGGGCTACATAAGAGATATGTTTTCTTTTTTATGTTTTATGTTTTCACAGGGTAGTTACAAATAGTATGAAGCCATAGATCCTAGGGTGCATGTACACTTAGGTATATCATAAATTGATTTTTCCACTACCTAGTTTAAGTGTATTTGATGCGTAGAAAATCCAACAGTCTTTGCATTTTAACTTACTAAAATATACTCTAAGTCTATTATCAAACCCACTTAGGTGTATTACTTGTACTCTTCCAAGATAATACTTTATTATTCGTTAAGAGCACAAACTCTTACTGCTAAACGAAAATGTCTCCATCAGTAAGGAACTCATTATTAATGTAACTCTTTCATTGATTTTTTTTCCAAACTACCAAGATTATTTCATTCATCCTTTTAGGATTCCAAAGAGTATTCTTGATTCTTGATTTATTAATTATAGCCAAAACAATATTATATTACTTGTCATTCACAAGGCATGCGAGTCATTAGATTTACTTGCATGAACTCTTTAAGAATTCTTCATCTTGATTTTCCTCAAGATTCCAAGTATTTTCCCTAAATTAATGAATCACTTAGATCTATCTCCATAGAATCTAAGTTTACTTTCTTGTTCTTCCCATGTGTGTCATAGCGAAACAATTTCTAACATATGTAATTTGATTTCATAGCAATAGGAGATTTATTGAGTTTGACCATGAGCAAAAAATGGGAGTTCCCAAAGGTTGAAAGATCATAAACATGAGCCAACTCAGCTAAACCTACCCCTAGGCCATTGGATTGGTTCAAATGATCAATCCAAAGCAGAATCCTCCAAATTACAGGCATGTTTTGGATGAAGGAGATCTTAGTGATTTTGAAAAACTCAGAGATAATTCCAGAGAAAGGGTATTTCAAACCGAAAAATGGGTATTTAGGAAAGCATACCCAAGAAGAAGAGACGAAGTTTGTTTAAGACCTGACATCAAAGGGTTTGAAAATGGCATTGGCAAGAAAAGCTCCAGCCAATTTCAAAGATTTGATATCCTCGTCGTCAAAAGAGCAATTCTCATCATAAGACAATATGTCCTGATCGACGAAGTCTTCGCCAGAAGGGGTCGTAACATTTGAACTCGTATACTTACCTGCATTTCTATAACTCAAATTTCAATCAGTTCAATTAAACAAGGCAGATGATTATTATCACCTCCCAATGTTTTATGTCGGAGATCCTAACAAGGATCAAACGTTTTCCTTATGAACCACTTTTGCATTTTTGTTCTCAATTCGATTCTTATTTCAACTACAACACCACAACCTGTCATTCATTTTGGTTGATATTCATTTGATTGATTTTTAACCAAAAGAGATATTTTTTAACAAAGTTGTTGCATCCGAAAGGAATACTTCCTATGAATAAATATGTGAAATATTGATGTTTAACGTTAATTGTTTCAAATTATGTATAGTTTATTAGATGAATTGTCTTATATGTGTTTTGCGGTTAGCATGTATTTCAGACTTAGATACTAAACCATAATAGGAGTGGCATTAACCAGTTGGACGCGAACAAGACATAGTCTTTTGTATCATTGTTAATACTTGGCTTTCATTATGTTTGTGATATTTTTGGTACACCCATTTGTATGTTTTAAGAATTAAAGTAATGGTTTTTGTTAAACGTTTTTGATATCTCCTGTATAAAATTGCTATAAATTCCCAAAATTATTATTTAAAATTGTTAAATAAAAAACGGTGTTACAAGGCATTTTTAGTTTTTTGTTTAATTATAAATCATCTTGAAAAGACAAAAAGTTGAGAAAGGTTATATTTGTAATGTTTTCCAAACTTACGTACCATTTATGGAAGTTTCTTAAGAACCATAAGTATATTGTAGTTTTTTAAACCACTAGGACCATTTGTATAACTTTTTTCGTCTATATATTTGCACAATAATGACAACATCAACATACGTAAAGGCGTAAAGCGGACGAAATACCTCTTCCAAACAAACAACTAATACCTCTTCCAAACCACTCCACGCGATCATCATTCTTCAGTTGATCAACACGTCTTCTAGGGTTTTGATTTCGCATGCTCAAATTAATATGGAAATCAACAGTGTGGATTCCAGAGCTGAAGCTGGACAAGGAAGAATAGTTGATACATTAAATTCTAGGGTTTCACCTTTCTCAATCAGCGATGGAACAACTTCCGCAGTTTCAGATTCCCATCAGGTAATCGTTGCGCAATTCATGAATTTCTTGATGTTCGTATTGAACTCTATTCGTTGACGAGTCATCCAATTTTGCTTTCGATTGTTGTTACTGTGGTTACGAAATATGTGATAAAAAATCCGACCAACAAAAAACAGATGATGTTTGACTGTTGTCTTTCGATCGATTAACTAAGTTCCAAATTCATATAAACTTTCTTATTCTCTTAGAATATCAAAATTACGTTGAAACTAATAAAGAACACCAGAATTTGAGAGTTCGCTTGGAGTTTTCATAAATTTTTTTTCTTCATATTGGCAGGACATTGGAGCACTTAACAACTGTGAAACTCCTACTTCCGCAAGTGAGGAAACGATTAATGACAAACATTCTGACAATGGCGATAACTTGATAACAAATCTGTTATGCCAACACATGGCTGATACTGAAGGATCACCCGATGATGATGAGTCAATTAAGAATCGGAAGATATTAGGAAAATACTTCTTTTATGATCCACCGCTTGCTGAAGAAACCGGGGTCTGGATTCCAGTTTCCGTTCCTCCCATGTCAGAAAGTGATCACGAAGAATGGAATCGCGGATTCTCCTCAGTCGGTGGAATCTTCCCTGATGAAAACATGGATTGGTTCCATTTTCTTGAAAAAGACAAACAACTCACCATGTGGGATGTAGTAGTCGAAATGCTACTAGCAGCTCGTGGAAAAGTCAACCTTTTGTCATCAGGTGACACCGTTTCATGGATTTCAAGAAACCTAATTGACCAAGCATGGAAAGAAATGGCTCAAACCCTAACCGAGGCTAATTTCGGTAATCTCCAAGAAATTCTCGAAACCCAACCGCCCAAATGGCTGCCCGATAGTTCTGCTGCTGCTTGTATGCTGTGTAGTATCAGGTTTCACCCCATCATGTGCACCAGACATCACTGTAGATTTTGTGGTGGGATTTTCTGTGGTGAGTGTAGTAAAGGGAGAAGCTTGCTGCCCGTGAAATTTCGGGCAGCAGCTATGGAACGCGTGTGTGATGTGTGTTATGTGCGGCTGGAGGCTGTTCAGCCATACTTAATGGATCAAGTGAGCCGGGCAGCTCAGTTACCAACTTATGATGTCACGGATCTGAGCACATTAAGATCTTGGCTGAATTTTCCATGGGGGCAGTCGATGGAGTATGAGATATATAAAGCCACTAACACAATTCAAGGTTATAGCAAGGTAAGATAAACGTTTTAAATAACTAACAATTCATGGGTATGTAATTTTATCAAAATTTTTGCAGGTTGGTTATTTGAGACCTGAAAAGTCAATTCCTGATGTGGTGTTAAGGCATGCGAAGGGGCTTGCTATACTTACTATAGTGAAAGTTGGTATGATGATGACTTACAATATTGGAACTGGATTGGTGATTGCGCGTAGGGAAGATGGCTCATGGTCTCCACCTTCTGCTATATCTACTATTGGTGTTGGATGGGGTGCTCAGGCAAGAAACTTTTCTTTTATTATTTTTAACTAAATTTAATGTTTATTATTATATTCTTCTTCTGGATTTGTTTTTTGCAGGGTGGAGGTGAATTTGTAGATTTAATAATTGTTTTAAGATCAGAAGAAGCTGTGAAGACTTTCAGCGGTGATGTTCATGTCTCATTTGGAGCTGGTTTAAGTGCAGCAGTTGGTATTACTGGACGAACAGCTGAAGCTAATGTACGCGTTGGAACCTGTGGATATGCTGCGTGTTATACTTACAGCTGTACAAAAGGTCAGGGTTAATTTCGTCTTTATGAAAGTATCCACTATTTTACCTGGCATAACATGGTAAATTTTGCATAAGTTGCTAAAATAAGTGAAACATTGTTGGATAAATTGGTGAAACGTGTTGTAAGGGTAAAATGGTGTGCAAATTTACCCTCCTTTATTTCTTCACTCCATCTAGTCGAGTTTATTATTATTATTATTTTTTTTCTGTTAGTCATGTTGAGATAGTGTGTACATTTCAGGGGCATTTGTGGGATGTTCACTGGAAGGAAGCATTGTGACAACACGTACTCGTGAAAATTCGCGATTCTATGGAAAACAGTCGATAACTTCACAAGAAATTCTGCTTGGTTCATTGCCTAAGCCTCCAGCAGCTGCCACACTTTATCGTGCCCTGGCAGAAATTTACCAGAAATTTGGTCATTGACTTAATAATGGTTTCTTTCTAGCATATCATTAGAATTTAATTCTGTGCATATAACTCATTAACTTCTTTATAATAAAAAAAGAAAAGAAACAAGGGGTCCATCAGAAATGTCAAGTAAATAGATAATTGTCTATCAGTGACGCACATGTTTGTACATATTACTGGTAAATTTACTGTATATAATAATATTATTTAGTGTTTGTAATATGACCGATTTGTCCTAAAGGTTTCACATTCCATTATATGGATTCCATATATGAACCGATTTGTCTCAAGTAAATAGATAATTTGTTTTATTATATGGAATTCATATATGAACTATATTTTTGTTGACTTCTTTTTAACATCAAATATAGAGCCAAATATGAAAGCCTCAAGAATCAGCATTTTAAAGGTTTGTTGGAATGCTATCACTAAAATGGTGTTAAATAATCAACATATTAGTGTTTGTGGTTGGAGAAACTCTAATATCTTTGTAACTCTCAAATCCTTCAACTCAAACTTATTTTTCAGCAATGACCTCAAATCATTGTCCTAACCATATTTTGGATGCAATGAGCATATCATTTTATGTATAGCAACACATATATGTAGGAATCATGAGATAATCTCGTTGAATAAACACAGTTATAAAATTGACTCCGAATGTAGTCCTGTGAAATCATAAGCTATCAAACATCTTCTGTTGTCTTATAAACTTCTTCAAACCATAAATATATTTATTCAACAAACATAGTGATCTTTCTTTAAATCAATGAACCCTTCTGGATTGGACATATAAATCTTCTCATCTAATCTGTTGTGAAGAATTGTAGGATTTACATCAAGTTGATCAAGCTCCAGATCAAGGGCACTCACCATAGCCAGTAGAATTGCATCGTTCTGTGCTTTACGACAGATGCAAAATACCTCGTGATATTCAATTTCTTCTTTTTGGAGAACCCTTTTGCCACCAATCTCGCTTTAAACCTTGCTGGTTCAACTCCAGGAATTCCTTCCTTTTTCTTAAAGACTCAATTGCATCATATTGGTTTTGCTCATTCCGTTAATGAGGCAAGAACCCATGTTTCATTCTTCTCCAATGATTTTAGTTCTTCAAGTATCGTCATTAACCAGTTTCTTGCTTCTTTACTCCCTACAGCCTCTTCGTAAGATCAAGGCTTGTCAATATCAATGTCTTTTCCAATTTCTAGTCCATATGCTAGAACCAATGTCACATGAATCGACACATCCAACATATCTAGCGGGTTTTTAAATGTCCCATTTTGTCTTCTTTTCACCATGGTTTCTACCTCATATTCCCTCTTGATATTAGAATTACCAGACTCTTGTTCGTTGGGTTGTTCTTGGGATTCTTTTAGCGAGACTGATTTTCACAAAGTTGTTCTTCGTTTACAACAACTCTGTCTTGGGTTTGAGTTACGAACTCCACCTTATGGATAGTACCATGATCACGTTTACATTTAAGACATATACTCTTTCCTATCTAGTTACTCATAAGATTCATCAAAGGACACATATATGCTAATAATAAATTTTGGAGTTTTTCCTTCTTCTATACACTACATTCGATAACCTTTCACTCCAGTCACATATCCTAGAAATATCCATTTCATTGTATCGGGCTCCAATTTACCATAATTAACATGAATGTAAGTAGGGCATCCAAATTATCTGTAAACCAGAATAATCAGAGGGTTTCTCGGGGCATACCTCTTGAGGAGTCTTTAAGTCGATTGAAGTTGATGGAGATCTATTCAACATATAGCAAGCACAATTGACTGTTGTTGCTTAGAACTGCTTCGATAAATCAGAAAATAATCACGTACATTTTTCACATTGCATCAATGTTCGGTTCATTCGTTATGCCACCCCGTTTTGTTGTGGTGTGTCTCGTATAATGTGATGCCCCACTATACCTTTTATTTTGTAGAAGTTGTCAAACAGTGTATTGTAAAACTTCACCATATCATCCGTTCTGAGTATCTTGAATTGTTTTCCTATCCATTTTCAACCATAATCTTCCACTCCTTGAACTTTTTGAGAAATTCATCTTTTGTCTTTAAAAAATACAATCAAACCTTCCTTGAGAAGTCTCAATGAACGTCACAAAGTACGGGCATCCACCATGAGATTTCACTAGGGAGAAACTTCATAGATTTGAGTTAATATACTCAAGGATCTCCTTGCTTGAGTGTTGACTAGAACTGAACTTCACGATGCGTTGCTTTCCTTTGCCGCAAGCTTCATATAATTTGATTTTTCCAGTTACTTCTCCAATAAACAACCATTGTTTATTGAAGATCGACATGACCTTCTCACTCGTATTCCCTAATCTTTGATGCCATAACTATATCTTGTCATTACCTTCTCCAAGGAATGATATACATCTACCATTCCTTTAACCGTGTTGCGTTCCAATAAAAAAATTTCATGTTGCAACTTTCCCTTTATAACTATAAGAACACATTTGGAGACCTTTATCCACTCATTCTCACAAGAATACTTTAGCCCATACTTGGCCAAAATTCCAAGAGAATTCAGGTTCTTTCGAAGACCAGGAGTATACCAACAATCAAGTTGTGTGCCCATATCCTTATGCAATTTGATATGTACCATGCCACTGCCCTTTATATACCATATCCTGTTATCACCCATCTTCATCATTCCATCCCATGCATTAAAAGATTTGAATCAATCACGACTATAAGTCATATTGTGAGATGCACCCAAGTCTAAGATCCCAACAACTATAGAACTGTTCGTACATATAATCCAAATGTCGCATACATCTTCTTCATATGAACTTTATTGAACCACAACAACATTGTTATTACTACCGATTCAACTTTAAAATTTCCCTTCTTTTTCTATGGACGATATCTACTATAATGCTCATTTTCCTTGTACATATAACACTTGAATTTAGCGAAATATTTTTATTTGGAATGAGACTTTCCCCTGTTTCCTCCACCTTTCTCTAGTGTTTTTTCCCTGTATGCGAAAGAACTTGAACCAGAAACATCATCACTTAAAAACCTTTTGTTTCGGTTCTTTATGATGGGTTTTGACACAAAATATAAGTTTGTTTTTCATAAAAACCGCAGCGGAAGACTTATAAAAATAATAACTTTATTTTTAGTTAACCATCATTGATCCATTTATAGAGGTTAGAATGAAATAAAAAACAAACAAAGAGTTTATAGAATTACAACCTTTGAAACCTTTGAACCCACTTGGTTTTAGGGTGTTGATGAAGATAGAGAAATTCAAGAGTAGAATTTCTCTATGTGTATCCATCATCAAGAGTAAGGCACTTGTAATGCTAGTTCCTTCTTGTATTCTTGAGTTTCTTAAGCCTTTAAGTGCTTAACAATAAGCACTAAAGGAGACAACTCAATGAAGCTTTAAACCACCAATCTAACTTCAAAAGAGAGAGAGAGGATGAAGGATTAGAGAGGTTTCAGCTACATCTTCTAAGAGAGGTATTAAGACCAAAAACTAGCCAAAAAAAACATTCAAGACAAATCCTTTATATACTCCATGAAAAGTAAAGTCTAACCATTAAAATACTCTAAAGTAACGACTAGTATAAGGAGCATGGGAGACAAGGTATGGAGGCTGACAAGCAACCACCATTCCTTTAATACTTGCATGTTTATCTCATCTATACCTTAGACATCTCATGCTTAGGTAACCTTTATTACACAAGATTTCGATCAAGTCATCCTACTTGAAACAACTTGTAGTATTGCAACTAACCAGTGACAAAGTGACCCTGTAGACACCAAAAACTACGAAACTACCCCGAACATTATAAGAAAATTCTCCAGGTGACCCTGTGACACTAAGAACATACAAATGATAACGAGTGTTCTTCAAAAGGATGACAAATACTTGCATTTTTAGAAGAGGTTTTATATATGTTTCACAATTATAGTTTATAAAAACATGGTCTTATGAATATTGCATGCATCCAACAATTTATGTACCTTTTTGTAAAATTCATATCACCTGTTATGATAGGTGCCAAATAAAACTTCATTTTATTTGTCATTAGTCACGATCAATTATAAACTAAAATCTGGTATTTTAAAATTTAGTCGTAGATTGGTGTTAAGAACCGGTAATAGTCTTAATAAAATTTCATTTTATACTTAAGACTTGAAGTTTTGGATGAGTTCTAAAATCACAATTTTAAATCTCATATTAACAATCAAAATCTGATAACTTCATGAATTTGTAGAATAAACTCATTTTATTTTATAAACTCAATTTTATGTATCTTATGGTAAAAGTCATATTTTGATAAACCAAAACTTGGATGATGATACTTATGTTTTAAATCTCATTTGGCATGCATAAAACATAAAATCAACATGTTGCGTTATGTTTAAAACACTAATATCATATATTAAGTTTTGACGCAAAACATAATCAGTAGTTTTATTATTTGCTGTTATAACACTATAAACTGATTTATGTATTTTTAATAAAAACTCCGTATTTCTAAAGAAATAGAGTTTATATAATGTTTAAACATCTTTTAAACCATTTCAAATATTTTACAGTTGAATATTTATAAGTTTTACAATAAAACAATTTTTAATAAAAAATTGATTCTTAACTGGTAAACCGGTAACCGGTAAAAACGTTTTTATAAATATCCATTTATAAACATCTTATGTTATCTTTTAAATATTTTTTACTCAAACTCCAAGTGATATTTATCTTATGTTAAAATGTTGTTTGACATGTAAAACTCATTTTCATACACAAAACATAACATACAATAACATAAAAATAAACATCACATGAATGCATTTTAATGTGTATAAACCAATCCATATCTAGTAATAATTTTTGTGAGTCATCACAAAAAGTTATTAAGTCTTTCCTAAAGGACTTAAGAGACACTTCAAAAAGTCTTCAAGCTCCCACTGCCAAGTCAACTCTTGCTTGCAAAAGAACTTCAAATCTTCATGTTGTAAAAATTGTTGCACTTAAACCATTAAGACTATAATTAACCCAAAAACCAAAAGTAGAAGCTTATGGTTGGGATTATAGTTTCAAATGGTTAATTCATCTTCAATGTGGTCATTTCTTCATCTTGTTACATTTAAAAATGAATACAATTAGTCTAATTAGTTTATTACAACAAATCAACAAATAAAAAAAATACATATTTAACTTTTACATCTTATAAATAATAAATATCAACCAAACACAACACAAAGGTACAAATGACTTGTTTATGCACAACAACATATCAAATATTATAACAAATAACTCTTTGTTTTTTCTAAGGCAACTTTTATATAATCAAAATGCATAAAAAATGGATATATATATATATATATATATATATATATATATATATATATATATATATATATATAAAACCAATTTTACCCAAGAAATTGCCAAAGAAGACAAATATGATTTTTTTTCTTAACCAAAAGAAATCCATGCTTGTTTTTAAAAAACCAAAGATTATCAAACATAAAAAATTTCTCTACCATATAAAATATGGCTCTGACACCACTAATGAGTTTTGATAAAAAAAAAAAATATATAAGTTTGTTTTTCATAAAAACCGCAATGGAAGACTTATAAAAATAACAAATTTATTTTTAGTTTATAACAAAACCAAACCATCAATGATCCATTTATAGTGGTTAGAATGAAAATAAAAAAAGCGAAATAGTTTTTAAAATGACAACTTTTAAAGTCTTTAAACCCACTTGGTTTTGGGGTGTTGACGAAGATAGCAAAACTTCAAGAGTATAATTTCTCTATGTGTATACACCGTCAAAAGTAAGGCACTTGGAATGCTAGTTCCTTATTTTATTCTTGAGTGTGTTAAGCCTTTAAGTGCTTAACTCAAATAAGAACTAAAGGAGACAACTGAAGGAAGCTTTAAACCGCTAAACTAAATTCAAAAGATTGAGATGACGAAGGACTAGAGAGGTTTCGACTACATCTTCTAAGAGAGGTATTAAGACCAAAAACTAGCCAAGAAAACATGAAATACACATCCTTTATATACTCCATGAAAAGTAAAGGCTAACCACTAAAATACTCTAAAGTAATGGCTAGTATAAAGAGCATGAGAGACAAGGTATGGAGGTTGACAAGCAACCTCCGTTCCTTTAATTATATTTCTGACCATACCTTGAAAAAGAGAAGGATTCTCTTATTTTTATAGAATCAAAGTGTAACATCCGATTCCTGGT
Source organism: Lactuca sativa (assembly GCF_002870075.4). Lineage (NCBI taxonomy): Eukaryota > Viridiplantae > Streptophyta > Magnoliopsida > Asterales > Asteraceae > Lactuca > Lactuca sativa. Next base: position 186,014,553 of record NC_056623.2, on the reverse strand, counting down.
ATGCCTTTAATTCAAGTATTTATTATGTTTTGATCTAGGACTCGACGAGTTGGAGGCCCAACTCGTCGAGTAGAGTCGTGATATGCGGGAAGTTTAAGTAGCCTACTCGACGAGTCGGGAGACTGACTTGGCGAGTAGATGCTATTTGTGTGAAACCCTAAATTGAGGGTTTGCAGCCTATTTAAACACATTATAACCCCTCAACTCAGCCCCCATCATCCAGAGCAAACCCTAACTCGATACCTAGCCTTTTTTGAGTGTTCTAAGGTCATTTTGTGCATTTTGGTGGTTTGTGAAGCTTGAGAAGAGGAAAGGAGCTTGGGAGTTCAAGTGGGAGATCTAGAGATTGTGTTCCATTTCCAACTCATTTAAGGTAAAAAGCTCCTATCTTGATCTTCCATGTAAATAATCATCTTTAGGGCTTGGATCTTGGTATATTTAGGGTTTTCTAAGCCATTTTCGGGTTGTTTAGTGTAATATGGAGTTTTAACTTCATATCTGGGTCATTGGAGGGGTCTCCTGGCATAAAGGTGCCAACTCTATGGCGATGAGAGCCCCATGCACTTTGTAGAGCATCTTTTATGGCTTTTTGAGCTAAAGACCCTTGCATGTGCACCAAGATTGGAACTTTACGTGTAAAATGGACATTAGGAGGCCATATCTATAGTTTGGGTGTGTTAAGACCCATTTAAATCAAATGGATAGTAATGATCAAGGATGGGCTCGACGAGTCGTTCTTGGGACTTGGCGAGTCGGGGTGTAAGGACCACCAAATCCTTTTTGTCAATGGACCAGATGATAGTATGGAAGGTCCCTCAGTTGTTTAGGCCCATAAGGGACCTGGGAATCATGAGACTCGACGAGTGTTCGAACAAACTCGGAGAGTCCAAGGAAATCTCCTAATCTTTGAAGATGAACTCGACGAGTTGTTCATACAACTTGGCGAGTCAGAGACCGGACACATTCATATGATGAAGATGAACTTGACGAGTTCAAGGAAGAACTCGGCGAGTCAATTGAAGATTGACTGAAGTATTATTGAAGGTGAACTCGTTGAGCTCTTGCTAGACTCGACGAGTGGAAACAGGTTTGTAGTATTTTGTGGATGAGGGGACTCGACGAGTTGGCGGACCAACTCGGCGAGTCTGGTCAACCAAAGAGTTGACTTGACCAGGGTTTGACTTTGACCTGGATTTGAGTTAAACCTTGTAGGGGTTGTGAGTACAAGTTGATAACTTAGAGGGGCTTGCCGTGTAAGGATTAAGGAGTCGAGGAGAGCTGCCTTTCATGCCGAGGACAGTTCAGACACTACACGACACCAAGGTGAGTTACCTTCCAGTAGAAGTGGGTCTAAGGCGCCAAGGCCGGCCCATTAGTAGTTGCTTGGTTAAGATGATTGTCTTTGTGATAATTGTCTGGTTTGTGTAACAACCCAATTTACAAGGAAAATTTTTCGTTTTTAATTAATAGAACCAATCCCATATTCCAAAGATTTCCAAAACATTCGTTTCCAATTCGCCATTGTTACATCATTGTTGTACTTTTTGAAAACATCAGAGAGTCCCAAACATACAAAAGAGAGAGGTAGAGTGCACGTCACGTCATCACGCCTTGCCCTTGCCCTTAGACTCCGAAGTACCTGAAACAATCAACAACCTGTAAGCAAAATGCTTAGTGAGTTTCCCAGAGCATACCACACACAATCCACATATCACATATCTTGTTAGCTACAAAATCTACACACATATCATATCCTGCTAGCTATACAGCTACACACATATCACGTAAGCCATGCATACATAAAACTTGTGATAGTGCCATGGGCTACCCCACATGGTCTTTACCTAGGACTTCCATGGGCTCCCCCACATGGTCTTACATCCAATTCCATGGGCTACCCCACCTGGTCTTCACCTAGGACTGCCATGGGCTACCCCACATGGTCTTACATCCAATGTCACAGGCTCCCCCTGGGGTCTTCATACAAACATGCAATCACATACCATAGCAAAACACAAAATGCCTATCACATTTACCATAATCACATAATGGGTCGGCCTTGTTGCCTTAGACCCATAGGTATGGTGAGAAGGCTCACCTGACACGAATGCTGAATTGACACTTTGCGACCAAAAATACCCCACGAGCTGCTCCAACTCAACTGCCTAAAAGTGACATACAATTACCAACCATTACCCCCAAAGTCTACCCTGGTCCACTTCAATTAAGATTAAGTCAACAATTCATGTTGACTCTAACTCACCGAGTACAACTAGTGACTCGCCGAGTTTCTCGGGATATAGTCTACTCGTCGAGTTGTTCCATCAACTCGTCGAGTTTACGACAAACTTCATCCGGCTTGCCGAGTTGTTCATCCAACTCGTTGAGTCTATAGTAGAATTCATCGGGCTCACTTAGTTGTTCATCCAACTCGTCAAGTCCATGTCTATCTTCATATGACTCGCTGAGTCACCCCTTGCGACTCGCCGAGTCCCTATAGATCTTAGGTTATACAGACTCTTTTGAGCCATGAAATGCTTCCAAATGATAGATCCAAGCTTCTAAGGCATACTTTTCATGTAAAGTTGCAAACTTTACGTGCATGCAAGGCTTTAAAGCTCTAAAATAGCAAATCTAAGCTTTGAATGGGGCCACACGCTTGAGGGGAGGCTCATGCTAGGCACAACTAATAACTTTATGCATCTAAAGTCCAAAGGGTCCAGATCTGAAGTTATAATTTTATATCTTGGCTTAAGCACAAAAGCCCTTTCTTAGAATCCATGCAAAAGAAGTCTTTAGGTGGAAATGAGTCAATGAATAGCCTAATACCTTTAGGGAGTGCTTCCCATAAGTAGATCTTGAATCCCCACGAATTCTTTTCTTCCTCTAGCTTGCTTTCTCAAGTGTTTCCTTCACCAAGTCTTTCCTTGAAGCTTAAACTCACTAAAGAACACACACACACGAGTCAGGGTTTTTGGAAGAAATGGAGCTGTAAAGGGGAGGCTAGGGGAGGCTAATGGTCCTTTAAATAGAGTGCAAGGCCCTGAATTTAGGGTTTGATCTGCCAGCATCCACTCGCCGAGTCCCATTCTGGACTCGGTGAGTATGTCATTAAACTTCGCGGACTAGCCCGGTACTACTCGACGAGTAGGGAAGCTAACTCGTCGAGTAGGTCCTTTAAAATTCAAACAAAAGTAATATTATTAGTACCTGAGGATCAGGTTGTTACAGTTTGCTATTGCTTGATATGTGTGGAAGCTAGTATGCTTTGTAGGTAAGATAGTACCAGTAGGAGGGGACCAGTCCCCAATTCGGTCGTTAGGACCAATGGGTAGGTCGGACACCCTAGAAATGTCTGACAACATGATTTTGATATGATATTATATGTTACAGGTAGGGGTAAAATAGTCCCCATGATCGGTTGAGATAGACCGAAGGGTAGGTCGACACCCGAGAATAGCCTGACATGGGTAGGTCAGCACCCCAAGATGGCTTGACATGGGTAGGTCAGCACCCCATAATGGCTTGACATGGGTAGGTCGGGCGCCCCAAAATTTCCCGGCAACATGTATGTTGATTTGTATGTGGTATGATGGGCGGAATCACTAAGCTTTGTGCTTTCTGTTTTAGTTTTGGTTTCAGGTACCTCTTCGTCTAAGGGGAAGGAGCCGACGGTGTAGCAGCGCATCACACACACACACGATTTCCGCTTAGAGTTTTCTGGGATTGTACTCTGATATTCTATTACTTCAGATGATATGATTTTGAGACATGATACTACGGTTTTTTGTATTGACATGATTTTGGCAATGTCTTGATGAATTATTTTATAAATCACTTAACTAAAAATGAAATTTTGGCCTTGATTTTTGGGATGTTACACCAAGTTTATAAAATATAAACTTTGTCTTTAGGTAAAAGACAAAAAAATCCAACTAGTCCAAAAGGTTGTGCATGATTTATTAATTCATACCATATGAAAAATAACTAGTTATACGCTCTTATAATTATTATTTTACAAAGCAATAATTATTCTCTAATTAAATACACAAATTGATATTATTTATAATAACCATATTAATAATAAATATACAAAATGTGTCAACTTGATAAAGGTGTGACCCTATATGATCATAAATTAGCAATATCACTCCATAATGATTCTTAGGCACATAGATTCAACACTTTAGACACTAAAGAACGATCCAAAACAATCACAATGATTGTTGTTTTACTATATAACATTGTTTCAAAACAATTCTCATAAAAATTCGACACTAAACATAACATAATGAGAGCTTGATCTTCATCTTCAATCTTTACATCAACTCCTTGTAAATCCAGGATAACAAAATTGAAGTTATCAAGATATTTCTTTACTTAGTCACTTTCTATGTTTTGAAGAGCATAGAAACATTGATTTTGGTACAACTGATTTGTGGCAAAGTTATTTCTATGTGCAGTTGGAGCCATCAAAATAATTGAGGGTTGGAAGCGTTCTTTTTGAGCTGGAATTCAATGAGGTTTCGCCATGGTAGTGATTTTGTATGGGCGGTCTGTCAGGAAGTCAGAACAATTTGAGACTTTAGATTTCGGGTTTCAGGTAAGGTATAAATGCTTTTCTGCAAAGGATTAAGGATTCATTCATCATTGGGTTTGGAGAGTTCTACTAAGTTGGGTTCGGTAGCCTTGGGAAGGCTAGTGTATGCTCAGGGTTGTGGTTGCATTCTTCAGGTTGTCTGGTGTGCTTGAGATGGTAAGGAATGATTTCGAGGACAAAATCTAATTTAAGTGGGGGAGAGTTGTAACACCCAGAATCTTGAGGAACAATTGTTGGGAATAAACCCCATTTTGAGGAGTGGACATAGCGTATTGGAGGAACCAACACAACATGTCTAGTTAAGAAAAAAAGTGCGGCTTTCATTAAGGTCAACACGCTGTGTTGCCTCTTGGAACACGACATGTTGACGGCTGGAATGAAAACCCTAATATTTCAGCTTTTTTCTCCCTATTTAAAGGAATAAGGAAGCTAGGGTTTGTCCGTCATCATCCCCTCAAGCCCGAAAAGAAACCTTGATCATCTTCCTCCATTTTTGGTGATAGTTTGGAGCTTTTTCAAGCTAAGAAGGAATAAGGAGGATGGAGGAAGCAAAGATCAAGAAAGCAAGTTCCCATTCTCCACTTTGGAAATCTTCTAGACCTTTGTAAGTGTGCAAGACTTGATTTTTATCTTTCCAAGTTGTTAGATCTTGAGTTTTGTTCCTTTACCTTCTTATTCTTGGATGATGGAATGGTTATACCTCATAAAGTTGGCAACTTTATGAATCTCCGGGTCTAGAGGAATTGGTAGTGTTTTGGATCTGGAGTATAATCAATTTTTGATGTCATGCATATAGATTAGGTCATGAATCCACATTTTGACATAATTCGAGTTCAAGACATGCATTGGACATGTATGTCTATAAAGCACCAACTTTGGGGATGGTTTTGGTGTTTGAATCACTTCTGGAAAGGATGGGCTTTAGACTTGGAGGATGAAGTGCTTGTTGGTTATACTCTTGCATTATTAAGCTTTATGGATTAGTTTTGAACCTTTTGGGTAGTCCCAATGGATAAAGTTGGAAACTTTATCCTTTTTGACCATGTTAGGACTAGATGTAGTTCTGCAGCTCTTGGAATCGAAGAAAACAACTAAATGTATTAAGCTATTTAATATTGGGCGAACACGGTGTGTTCAACGGGTGACACGACGTGTGGCCAAGATTTTTCCCAACTGAATGGGTGTTGGCGGAACACAGCATGTCTAAGGGGCAACACAACATGTTTGGTCAACATGGACTATTGACTTTGACTTTGACCAGAAGTTTGATCAGGGTTGACCATGGGATATTTTGGGACTATGTTTAGGCCTTTTATTGTAGATTTGGGCCTTAGTCTTGGGCCAAGCTAGATAAGGGGTAAAATGGTCTTCTACCCTATGTATGGATTGAAGGATATAGATTTGATTCCAATTGTTAATGTGTTTTATTTGATATTGATAGTTCAGGGGATTGGCAGACCAACTGTTAGGGATTATCAGTGTGATTCAACAATGCGAGGCGAGTCTCATCATTATTCTATGGGTCGAAGGGACCAATGCCAACTTATTGGTTTATGTATTATAGGAAGACCAAGGGGTGGGCCTTGGCACTTGTATGAAAGACTAGGAGGTAGCTCCTGGAAAATCTGTATGAAAGACCAGAGTATGGACACTGACAGTTAAGTAGATAAGTAGTTGTAGATTATATGTTAGTTGTCTTTGTGATGCTTGCATGGAAAGACCAAGAGGTGGCTCCTGGAACTTGTCTGTAAGACCTAGAGTTTTAGTCCTCGGCTTGGCAAGGAAGACCATGAAATGGCTCATGGCATAGTGGCAAGACTATGTGTGACACATAACACCTTATATTGAATGATGGATATTTATAATATGTATGGCTCGTACGTTATGTGTGGTATGTGATATTTGGGGAACTCACTAAGCTTTGTGCTTATGTGACATCCCCATTTTCACGGCCAGAAAAGACCGATTTTGTTTATGCTTTATAAAAATCAGAGTACTTCTTTTAATAAAAATGTTGCGGAATTTGTTCCCAGAAAAACACGATAAATACGTTATTAAAACATTTTCGAAGAAACATATTTTATTCATTTTAAAACATTTGGGATGTCATCGTTAATACAGAAACATAAGCATAAAAAGAACTTACATTTATTTACACTAGTGATCTACATCTCTTTAAATCTCTCAGTGTAATGTGACTTCATTTCAACACCTGTGATATAAATAAACTGAGTGGGTCAGGTTGGGAAACCTGGTGAGTACATAGGGTTTTCAACCCACAATAACATAATTATTATGTTTAAACAATCAAGCAATTAAAACCCATTACCCATCCCCATTATATTCTCTATTCTTAAGGATCTACCCTAAGAATCAGCTATTCCTTGTTCATTCATTCCTAAGGATCATCCAAAGGAATCAACACGAAGTCCATCGTTGCCATGGTTTACACAACGGGCACTAAGTCTGCATAGTCGCCAGGGTTTAGGCACTAAGTCTGCATAGTCGCCAGGGTTTAGGCATCAAGTCTGCATGATCACCAAGGTTTAGGCACCAAGTCTGCATGGTCACCAAGGTTTAGAGTACACCGGGTGAACATATCGTTCACAACACCTATAGTTTGCGAGCCTGCTAGTGTTCCACTGGACTGTCTAGAATAGTCTGTGGTTGACATCCACACTCTACTGAATGACGGGGACATCGTTTGGGAAAAAGGCTTCTCACTTCGTACACCTCTCACCCATACCTCATGGTCTATATCACCTCTCAACTCATCGTCCAAATCATATTTCATCTATTATATCTACCCATGTTTTACCCCAACATTTTCGTAGATATGAAATACATATATAGTTTAAATCTTTTAAAACATGTATAAATCTTTCACCGAGCATAGACAGCAAGTAAATAGACAATATGCACACATAGAACATAGTAAATACTTCATATCTACGTGTAAGTTGAAAGGGAAGATGCACTCACCTAAAAGGTGGTGACTTAGCACTCGGACAGCGCTTCGATACTCTCAAAACAATTTTCCTTCGATAAAACCTAGTATCAACACCACTAGGGTTTAGTCTAACGATAACCGCGACAAATTAATAGTTTGACTATTATTATTATTATATAAGCATTAAATAACACTCAATATAACTCGTAATCATAGCCCAAATAATTATTTTAAGGACCTAATAACATTACTATAATTATTTGGAAGCTATATTAAAAATTGCGTAAGCGTAGCTGACTTACAGCGAATTTTATCGAACACCGGAAATTTATTTGGAGCAACGTTTCGAAACCGAAAGACCCTTTTTCTCGGGACTCTGGGAGCCTTGGGGCTTCCTTAGGGCGCTAGGGGATTACCTAGGCTTAGGGGAGGGTTAAAACCCTTAGAGAGAGAAAGAAACTAGAGGGAGAATGAGAAAGGGTGTGAAAAATGAAGGCTGCATCGGCCCCCTTATATAGACGTGAGGCCTCGGGGTACACTGAGTGTACTTCGGACCTATGCTTGGCGTAAGGGTTCGGTCGTACAGCACGTGTCGCTTCGCTGGTGGTGTATCGTGGCATGCTCCGGATCTGCGCAACCGAAGACCGCTGGGCGTAACCTCCTTCCAACGCGGGGTGTTACTTTCGTACGTGAGGTGTAACGAGTCAAGGTGTCTGAATCTGAAGACCAGACCGTGACTAGCAAGCTACGGCCCAGATCGAGCCACGTCATCACCCTCGCACCAGGTCTCGCAAATTCGATTCCGAACTTCAAAAATTCGTATCTTCCACATACAAACTCCGTTTTTGACATTCTTTATATCCACGCGTAGGCGGGAACGTACTCTACAACTTTCATTTAGACTCTGTCGGCTAATTTTGACTCGATTTTAAATTTTATGTTATTAACACGCCGGGACAAGATTGGTCCGTTAAATCCTCATAACTTCTTCATCCGACGTCCGTTTTTTCCCATCTTTTTCTCGTTATGCTACTCTTAACGAGATCTTCGATTCTCATTTAGGTCGTGTCGGCTAAAAATCACTCGATCTAATATTCGAATTTCGGGCTATACACCGCTAATCCGAAACTTCGAAAAATTATAACTTCTTCATACAAAGTCAGATTTAGGCGTTCTTTTTATCGATGTTCTTAGTTTCACATAATCTACGATTTTTGTTTATATCACTAAGGCTAAAACTCACTCTATTGTAAATTCACTATTTATGCTTCCCGGTGCCGTGTCGGTTCCGTCGCGTAACTTCGACGGGTCATAACTTCTTCGTTATAACTCGGATTTCGGTGTTCTTTATATGTACGGAAACCTTGTGACATATAGTACAACTTGTTTTAAATTATTTATTCTAAATAATCTTTTATCGAAAATTCGTTTTCGACCCCTATTGCCTCTAAATTGACTAGCCCGGATTTACGGGCGTTACAACTTACATTTGTTGTTTATGGTTTCAGGTACTTCCGGTTTGAAAGGGAAGGACTCGGCTTAATCTCCATGCATACACCCATATTTTCCGCAACCTTGAGATTTTACTCAATTTAGGATTGTACTCTGATAACGATGTTAGTTATGAAACACCTCTATGCGTTTTCAGTAATTTTTTTAAATTGGTGTTTTGGTTGTTTTAAAAATGGAATTTTTACTCTCATAATTTGGAATGTTACAGATTAATTAAGATCAATAAGGTAGAAACACTAGCTGACAGGTAGCTACATGACTTGGTGCACCTACCTACATGACTTGGTGCACCTTTCATTAGAAAATCTTGAAAGAATACATTATTGTTATTGCATATTTGCATTAGAAGGACAAATAAGTGTCAACATGTATGACATGTTCATGAAAGGGTGTCGTCCAAGATGACTTTGATGAAATCTCAATTCCAACAGGTCTTTATTTGTGCTCCTCATTAACACTCTCTTATTTTTCTTCAACCAAGTTTTACTTACCTTTTTGTTGGAAAATTGTTCTTACTGGAGCAAAGCCACATAGGTTGGTCTATCTCTTTTTTTCGAATTATATTACATTGTTGATTTTTTTTTTGTATATGTATTTGTAACAAATTGTGTATGTTCTTCTATGTTGCATGTTCGTTAAATCCATTCTAACTGAGATTCATAAAATCATTAATTTTTTACTTTTATGTTATTGTTCAATTGTGCTAGGTTCTATGAATGGTTTATATTAATTGAAAGTACAAAACTTATATCTTATTAGTTTAATAAAATTTTATAAGTCTTTTGTCATGATTTCCACGTGTTATAACCTATTTAAAATAATAAGCAAAATAAATTTTAACAGTTAAAAAAGAATAGCGAACTATTGCAAGTGAACATTAATTTCTTAATTGAGGAGTGACGTTTAACAAAAATTTAGCAAAGTGTCCCAAGTAAACATTAATTTTTCGCCAAAGAAACGTGTGTTAGAAAAATCTTAACGAATATTAGCAAAATGTCGCTAATGAATGATTATTTTCCAGAAAGAAAGGATCCATAAGCAAACAATAAAATAACTTAGTGAAGCTTCACACTGGTTCATATAAAAATTTAAGCGTTTGAAATGAGAAACTCATTTGGAATTTGGAAAAGATTCAGCTTCCATTATACCAAGACCATTGAGAATTCAAAGAAATATTGTTTCACCAAGATCAACATCAAGAAATTGACATCTTCCAATAGATCTTATTAATATAACAACTACCAAAGACCTAACGGAGTAGTCTTGTGTAGATCGCAAACTATATTATTTACATTAGTCATATGAGGTTCTCTAGGATTTTTTGATACTTAGCACAATAACATACATAAAACATAATATTAGGTTGGCTTGCAGTCAAACAAAATAAAAAACCTATCATGTTTGGGTATGTTTTCCCATTATATATATATATATATATATATATATATATATATATATATATATATATATATATATATATATATATATTAAACTTGGCCTCCAACATGAACAGTAAAATGACCAGCTTTTGCCAAAAATGGCCCTTCCATTGTGCTGACGGGATTTAAATGTTGGAAGGAAAAGTTGTTGGGTATTTTTTGTTCGCTTTCTTATAATTCTCACCACGTGTTATTCATCGTGCATGGTATGTACTTTTTTCATGTATATCCATTCTGCTTGCCTATCTGCGCTCTTTCTTCCCAATTTTCGCTTTGCGTCTCTACTTCTCAGATTAGGTAAGGGTTCCTCTTGGTTGTTTACATTTCCTTGGTTTGTTGTTCTTCTTTTTGGTATTGTGTTTCGGGTTTCTTTTGTGTTTGTTTATGTGGGTATGGGTCTTGTCCAGGATCGTCGTTGCGGTGATGTTGCTTCCTCTTCCGGTTTCCCTTCTGTTACTCAGGGTAGAAATGTTCGGCGGTGGTTCTATCGACGGACGGATGCTTTACGTGCTCTCCCTGAATATGTAGACTGTGGGGACTATGATGCAGTCTGCGGTTATTGTGGTGCTTTTTTCTGGCTTGGAGAAAGATATTTGAAGATGTATACTCCTCATCATCCGAGATACTATCGATGTTGTAATAGTGGTTATGTTGTTCTTCCGTATCCTTCTAGAATGTCGGTCGAATTTATCAGTCTGTTTGCTAACGACCATTTTTACGGGACATTAGAGCTTATAACAACATGTTCTCTATGACCTCTTTTGGAGCAAATGTTGATGATGATGTCAATGATGGTTGAGGGCCTTTTGTGTTTAAGATTTCTGGACAAATTAGTCACAAAATTGGTTCCCTCTGTCCCGACCCTCAGAAAGGACCACGATTTCTTCAGCTTTACTTAGTTGTCACAGAAAATGAAGTCGATAATAGGTTGAGGGATTTTGATGGTCCAAGAAAACCAAATCTAGATCAGAGCATAGTCTTCTTTCTGGTTAGTTTTTTTTTTATCTCAGAACAATGAATATGTACGAACATTCAAGACTGCAAAGGATGTTGCAGACCAACAAAATATAGCCTCTTATTCGGTTCATTTGTTCAGCAATGTTCCAGATCGTAGGTATGATCTCCCTTCACCAGGATCGTTAGGCTGCATTGTTAGTGGTGATGACAGTAACTGTACTGCATATGATATTGTGGTCCATTCTAATTCTGGTCTGCCACCGTGTATTAGCAAGCTTCATCCCTGTTACATGCCCCTGCAATATCCGATTTTGTTCCCGTATGGTGAAGATGGTTGAAATTGAAAACTGAGATTGGTGTCTATGCTCGGAGTCTTACGGTTAACATGTATTATGCATATCATATCCATGCTCGGCAAGGAATATGGTCTCCAATTTTAAGTGCCTCTCACCTCTTTCAACAATATATCATGGATGCATATACCTGTATTGAGGCTGCACGGTTGGACTACATTGCTAAACATTAAGACAGTGTTCGTTCTGAGTATGTTAGTGGGCTGTATGATGCGCTTTCAAAGGGACAGGGATGGTAGGTTTGTAGGCAAGCGAGTTTTTTGCCAACATCTTTTACAGGAGGCCCCCGGTACATGTATAGCCACTATCAGGGCGCACTCGCTATATTTAGAGTTTATGGTAACCCACAATATTTCATAACTTTCACATGCAATGTAAAATGGCCTGAGATACGCCGGTACATGGATAGATATCACGAGAAGGATCTGAATAGCAGGGCATATATCATTGCAAGAGTTTTTAAACTGAAGGTTCATGCTTTTATCGACTTCTTGAAACGAGACAAGACCTTTGGTGATGTTGATGCATGTATGTTATTTTGTTTCTCTATGAGTTGAAATGTTCTTTTTAATTCAGAATATTTTTTATTCAAATATCTTATAAGCTGTTTGATTTTGATGGTTATTTTGCTGTGTGTTTACTATTTATTTTGACACCTAAATGAGACAAATATAATCGAGGTTATTTTTTTTTATTGAAATATGTTATAAGTTGTTTGATTTTCATGTTTTTTTGGCTGTATGTTTACTCTTTATTCTGACACCTAAATGAGACAGATATAAGTGTATGCAAGTGTTTGTTCATCGGAAACTGTTATGTTCAAATTTTGTTATGTATACAAACGTTATGTAGGGGAGTTTTAGTCCAAAACTGTTAACATAACTTCTTTTACTGTATGTATGGTCCAACTGTTGTCACTACCTATTTTTAGATGCTTTCTATGCATATATCATGTAACAACATCACGATTGTATCCTTCCATTTGTCATCTAAAATTCTTACAGTTCTGTTTTTCCATCCATATTAAATTACATTTTTTTTCTTATCTTGCATGTTCCTGTATTTCGTACATCCTAAATTTCACTTACATATCACTACCATAAAATAAAGTACATTTCTTTTTATTTAACACCTTTACTTATCCTCACAGATTTGTATACAATAGAGTTTCAGAAGAGAGGTCTTACACATTGTCATACGTTGCTATGGGTAAATAGTTCATCTAAGATACGGAATGCTGAAGATGTAGATACATATATAACTGCTGAACTGCCAAATCAGGTTATGGAACCAACACTGTATAGAACAATTACTGCGTGCATGATTCATGGTCCATGTGGTCCGCTAAATGATAAAGCTCCATGTATGAAGGATGGAAAATGTAAGAAACATTTTCCAAAGCCATTTCTCGAATCTACATTCTTTGATACTGATGGTTATGTATGTTACAAACGTTCTTCAACAGCAAAACACATAACAACACATGGGATTCCCATAGATAATGGATGTATTGTACCCTATAACAGAAGGTTATGTTCTCGGTTTGATGTGCATATTAACATTGAGTACTGTGGATGGAACATGATGATAAAGTATCTCTTCAAATACATTTCTAAAGGAGCAGATCGTGTTAGATATGCACTACAAAAAAATGAAACAACAGATAGAGGTGGTCCAAGTGTTGTCACAAATAATAAGCTGGATGGAAAAGAAACACACTCTTCTTTGGTAAATGAAATTCAGAATTTCATAGATGGAAGATACATCTGTCCACATGAGGCGGCATGGTGTATTCTTGATTTTCATATACATCACCGCCACCCACCTGTTCAGATTATGTATGTTCATACATAAAACACACAACATATTGTGTTTAACGAAGAGAGCACAATAAAAGAAGTTTTGTCCAACCCAAGTGCTTCTAGAACAACTCTTCTTGCATGGTTTGAGAGCAATGCAATAGATGAATCTGGTCATGATGTCACATATCTTGTCTATCCAAAGTAGTACAAATGGGATGGTCATTCTAAATCATGGGTACGTAGGGCTGATGACTCATCAAAAAGGTTAGCCGGGTGGTCTTTGTTCATCCATCATCTGGCGAATTGTTTTATCTCATAATGTTGCTCTCTCATCAGAAGGGTTGTAAATCATTTGAAGATCTTCGTACTGTTTCCAACATTGTCCATCCAACCTATAGAAGTGCCTGCAATGCATTACTAATAATTGGAGATGATACCGAGTGGATGAACGCGTTCATTGAAGCTTCTGTCTGGGCAACCTCAACACAACTATGATCCCTTTTTTGTCACCTGCTGCTTTTTTTTTTGAAGTAAGTAATCCACGCCTCTTATGGGAAGTCGCACATGAAAATATGTGTGATGATTATCTGTATACAATGAAAACAAGAATAACGGACATGTCTTTGTCTTTGAAAGATGATCTTATAACACAGCAGTTGCTGCATAGTTTAGAGGATATGCTTCGTTCTTCTGTCCCTTCAAGATCATTACATGATTTTGATTTACTGATGCCGTCATCTAATATCCTTACTATGATTGATAATCGGCTGTTACTTGAAGAAATGACTTACAATAGAGAAGAACTACAAAAAGTGGTTGCTCAATTTATGCCATGATTAAATGCACAATAGATGTCAATCTATCAAACAATTGTTGGGTTCATTAAAGATAAGAAACAAGTTTTGATGTTTGTCTATGGTCACAGGGGCACAGGAAAAAATTTTCTATGGAGTACAATTCTTTCTTATTTTAGATCAATTGGGAGAGTGGTTCTGGCTGTTGCTGCATCTGGAATCGCATCATTACTACTTCCATCTAGAACAACCGCACATTCAAGATTCAAGATTCCAATAGATCTCACAAAAAAATCTTGTGATATAAAAAAGAGAACAATGCTAGGCGATCTCATGTGCCATACATCACTTATTGTATGGGATGAAGCACCAATGAGTGACAGAAGATGTTTTGAATTTCTGGACAGGTCACTACGAGATGTTTTAGAATGTAAGGAGAAACCATTTGGTGGTATTTTTGTCCTCCTTCGTGGTGACTTTCGACAAACACTTCCTATTGTCCCAAAAAGCACACGTTCTGAGACAATAGCGCTTACACTACCAAAATAATATCTTTGGCCTCTTTTTCAAGTTAGAATGCTCACGATAAATATGTGTTTGCTTTCAAATACAGATGCCGAGACACATACACTATCAATAGCAGATTTTGCCACATGGCTTCTCAACATTGGAGATGGTTTGGTTGGATGTCCTGATACAGATGATCCGGACAATACATCTTGGGATCAAATCCCAGATTCACTATTGATCCCACCTGGACCAAATGCGTTACAAGATCTTATACAGTTTGTGTATGGAGATTCTATATTGACCAAACCAACCGCGAAAGATCTTTAAGAAAGGGCAATTGTTTGTCCAACAAATGAAGTGGCAGATAAGATAAACAACATGATCCTAGAAACTATCATAGCTTCCGGTGTAGTATATAATAGCACAGATTCAATGCAGCCAAATGGAAAACACACAGCTGATCTAGAAGGACTATATCCTACAAAGTACCTAAATGAATTAATATTTCGAGGAATCTCACCTCATGTGCTTCACTTGAAACAAGGAACACCGATTATGTTATTGAGAAACATGAATCAAAAGGAAAGATTATGTAATGGTACTCGATTGATTGTTTCACAACTTCTCCCAACTATAATCGAAGCTACCATAATGACAGGGACTTATATTGGATGACGTGTATACATTCCGCGCATAAAATTCATACACATGCCATCTGATTTGCCATTCAGTTTTTCAAGAAAATAGTTTCCAGTCATGTCACACCCCGGTTGTCGGCGGAAACACCAGGTGATGTAACGTCATTCTTCGTATCACAATTATATAACATACATTGAACAGTACTAAAGAAAATACATACCTTTATTGATAATTGAAAGTTATATTATGGTTTTTCCTAGTACTTATTACATAATATCCGACTATGGCATACTTTTTAATGAACATAAAGATAATAGTAAAACTTCTCCCGTTCGAATACATACCAGCTTTTCAAGTTCCTGAAAACACATGCATTTTAAAATACGTCAACATAAAGTTGGTGAGTCTACAGGTTTTGACTCCATATAAAAATAATACATTTTCCATGTTCAAAAGTATGGTTTTGAAAGTATCATTTTGACTGTACAATGTTTAGCATATATATCCTAGGTATAAAATTTTACTTACCAAATAAGTAGTTTACCTATAAGTATCATATACTATGAATATAAGTGTTTGTAATTCCATACAAACGAAAGTTACTACGTATAAATCTCATTTCAGTTCTATACAAGTAAAACCACTACGTATAAATCTATTTCAAATCTATACGAGTTTGTGTGTTAGGTATAAGTATCTACTCAATACACAAGTAGTGCCTAGGGTATAAGTAGGGGGAAACTTATACTTAACATTAATACTTGTATACGACAAAGTATAATGTTTCTAAAAATTTGCTACCATGAGCCTGTAACCGTTGCTATGACATAATACCTCTGAGAAAAACCCACTCATGATTTCCATGAGCACAACCCACTCATGATTACCATGAGGAACACTGCACGCTTCATCGATGCTGGAACAATAACAACTAAAAGGAAAAGTTCGTCACTCGGTTATGGTTGACTGTAGCTAACAATCACAAGTGGGTTAGTCAACGCGTATACTAATTATACACGACTTCCTCGCTCACATGGGATTAACAGTTACAGTTCAGAGGATTTCCGCTAAGATCCCCAATCTTAGTTGATGAATACAGTTACTCATGTAGATTTCGACAGCTTCCTATAGCTCTAACAACAAAAGCATTTTCGTGTCTAAAACCCTAAGTTACTAGATTATGCTTTTAAACATTACTCCTAACTTCATAATATTTAGGCAGTATAACAGCTATAACTTGAAGGAAAAAACCAGGTATTATCTTGACATAAAACAAATAACAACAACAATATATAACATACCAAGTTTTATCTCATCATAAAACTAATAATAACAGCATATAGCATATCCATTTTTATCTTGACATAAAACCAATATTAGCAATATACTTTATATATAGAACTTCCGAATATAACTTCTGAACTATATCGCAAACAACATATATATAGAATCCTAAGTATAACTCAAGTTTTACATTAGTATAATAACATACTAACAAGTTGATAATAATTGTATATATTCAAAATATCATATTCAAAACAACTATATCCCGGTTAATATAACTAGTGTGACAACCCGAAATTTATTCCGTCACAATATTCCATTTCTGTTAATAAAATTTAATTTTATTGAAATTTTCTGTTAACTTTTGGATTTAAGTTAATTAAATTAGGACTTAAATTTTGACTCCATAAGTGTTGGAACACATTAGAAACACGATTAAAACACCCTCGATATTCATTGGAAAAGTTTTAGTTACAATTAAGTCGGGTTACGACAAATTAATCGGGTAAAATTTTAAACCCCGTTTAACGTTGGTATTGGGTGGATTCCCACTTGGCCACAAACTCAAACGCTATATAAGGGTGAGTGGACCTCCATTTGAGCTTTTTCCCACCACCTTGAAACTTTCTCTCACTACCCTCTCTCTAAAACTCGAGTTTTGATCCAAAAACGCCTAATTCAAGCTCCAAAATCGTAAGTAATCTTCCTTAGCTTGTTGTTTAACTTGTTTAGCATGCAAATCTATGTTTAAATCACCCAAAACACTTAAGAACTTGTGTTTACGGTTTGGGAACATCTCCCAAAACCGTAAACTCCCTTAAAGGGGTTTTGAAGCCCCAAAACCCTTCCAAATCCTTCCTAGTGTTTAGATATGACTTAAGGACTTGCAGGAATGGACTTAGAACACCAAAATCTTACCATTTGGGGAGTAAACTTGAGTTTATGGCCCAAGAACATTCTTGGACCATCAACACACCTTCATGGACCATAAACACCTTTTTAGGTGTTAAATTGCCCCTTAAACACCTCCAAAAGCTTCCATGAGTGCCTAGAACCTTGTATTCCTTCATGTGATGCACCAAACCATGCCCAAATGAGCAACACTTGAGTTTACGGTTTAGGAAGGTCTCCCAAAACCTTAAACACCTCCAAAGGGTGCTAAAGTGCCCTTAACACCTTGTATGGCTTAGATTTCGGTCTAGAACCTTGCATGCTTAACCTACAACCACATAAACACATGAATCATGGAAAAACATGAGTTTACGCCCATAAAATCATGTGTTTATGGCAGTAAACTCATCAAGAACACCTTCATAAACGATAAACTTCTTTTCCAAGCTCAATTCAAGTCCCAATCACTTCCTAAGCGTTTGATTCAACCCTAGAACCTTCCATTGTGCATTGTAAGACCTTTAAACATCCAAAAACACACCACCCATGAGTTTACGGCCGTGAAATCATGTGGATATGGTCTTTAGACCGTAAACACCCCTAAGAGTTCACTCTTGAAGAGCAAACTCCATATCTAGACCCTATACCCCCTTAAATGCAACCTGGACCATTCCTAACACTTGAGATAAAGTGTTTTCGCATCTCGGAGTGTTTTATTTTACCTAATTAGTAGTTCAATGTCTAATTAGATACAAATTTGCATCTCCTCATGTTACATAGGATCCTCGCGCGTATTCAAGCCCTAATCTGACATTTAGCATCCAAACCGGCACATTTCTCGACTGGTGAGTTCATACCCCTACACCTTTTTCCGTGTTTTTCAATGTTTCCAGGGGGAATACAAGCAAAAGTACAAGGAAATCTTGTACTCAAACTTATTATTTCATTTGAAATGTTTCATATTCCGTATGCTTTTAACATTGAAAAGCGTATTAACCAACCGTTTGACTTGCAGAGTTAGTTTTCAAACTAACTGCGAAACTCATTATAAAATGTTATATTTTATATCTCACAAATGGTTTTCGACATTATTACTGTTAAAATCATTAATCTTAGAACTTTTGATACGTCCTCTGTAACGCTCCACAGAGATACGAGAGTGGAGGACCCCCTTTATAACTAGAATTTAAAATAGGATTTTCCGCATTATTACTTGTAAATTCGTTATTCTTAAGATTAGAGACACGTCCTCTGTAACACTCCACAGAGATATGCGAGTGGAGGACTGCCCCTGTAACCAGAATCTCCTAGGTAGAGAGCGTGACTTGAGTGTATAGATCTATACGGGGCTGACTACCCCGCACCTTGCTACTAGCTACAGTGGGACCGGCAGGTCTACGGGTGACAAAAGTCATAAAATGATATTGGCCTTCCTTTTGCCATATCTAGTTTACCGTATGGTTATAGAACTCGCAAACTTAGATAATGGAGATTTACTTTTAAGTAATAAAGAACTTAGTAAATTAATAACATTAGGAATTAGTTTACTACCTACCTAATAGTTTTATATATGTGTTAAAACTATCGCACTTTTCAAGGATAAGTAGGCTTTCAGAATACTTCATTAACGCTACAAGTATGGTAGATACTTGTACACCGCATTCCGAATCGATAACCAACCACCAACTTTTAAGGAAAATAAGGGTTTTTCCTGAGATAACATAACTATACTTAACCAAACTGGGTAACAAATGGATAACTAAACTTTTCTTATAAGAAAATATGAGATTTTCTTGGATAACAACTTTTTCAGAAAACCAAAGGAAACTTGTTCTTTTACCAAAAACAAACCGCTTATGAACTCACCAGCTTTATGCTGATATTTAAAAAACTGCTTGTATTCTCAGGTTCTCGTTAGACAGGTATCCCACGATCTTTTGGAGAAGACGGATCGTATACAAGTCTCGTTTGTTCTTTTGTTTATATGATGTATACGTATAAAGTATGTATCACTTTGTTTTCAAACAAATGTAAATATTTCTATGTAATGTAATGCTTGTGTTTACTATGCTTGCTATGTACATTGGTTGTGATACTTTACATGACGTCACCTGCGCCCCGGAACTTTTCCGCCTTCGGTTTCGGGGTGTGACAGATTGGTATCAGAGCTCTTGTTTATAGTGAACTAAGTATATCGAACCTTACATGGTATATAACTATAAACACTAAGGGGCCTAAGTGATCTGAACTAAAAGTATACTTCAAAATATAAGTATTTTCAAAAAGTATACAAGAATACCTAACCGCAGGAATCCATAACTACGAGTAGAACAAAACATAAGTAATTGGGTGTTGTACACTGCAGTTAAACCTGGGCAGTTATGTAGTCGTGTCTAGAGTCAATATAGCCTGATCAACTATATTCATTCGAGACAAGGCCGACATGTGCTTGGGAGTGACTGTGGTGTGCAGCAGGCCTAAAACTTACCTAATATCCAAACAACGAGTCATCGTCGCAGCGAAACATAAAATACTATGGGAGTATTTTCTAGAGCCAACTTCGTTATAGAAATCCTCATTCAAGTGTTGCTACTCTTTCTGTTTAGCGATAATTTTCTTGCTTTGATAGATTTTCTATATATTATCGCATAGTAGAACACTTTATCGGTCATCATGAGATATCTTTTGTTTCATATCTCTTGATTCAATCCAGAGGACTTATCATCCTCTCTTTCCTGATCTTTTTAGATCAAGATGCCTCCGAGAAAGAGACCCATCTCTAAGAACAACAACCCTCCACCACCACCTCCTCCCCAATTTGATCCTGTTATGTTCCAGGCAACTGTTACTGCCGCAGTGGCAGCCGCCATGTCTCAGATGAACCTCGGCAGTTCCGGTGGCCTAGGAGGTGGTACTCAATCTCAAGACCAAGACGGTGGTCAGGGACACCGGAAGGAGTGTTCCTACAAAGATTTTATGAATGCGAAACCTACATCTTTTGATGGAACATGGAGGTGTTATCACCCTGAATCGATGGTTCGAGAAAATAGAGTCTATTTTCGAGATTTGTTCCTGTTCGGAAGCTGATAAGGTGAAGTTTGCCGCCTGCACCTTCACCGACAAAGGACTGAGTTGGTGGAATGGCCGAGTCAAATCCCTCACCCTACCAGTAGCCAATGCTATGGGTTGGGAGAGCATGAAGGATCTTCAGCTTGCTGGGTACTGCCCACGGGGCGAAATGCAGAAACTAGAGCATGAACTCTGGAATCTAAAGATGAAGGGTTCCGACATCGCCGCTTACACCTCAAGATTTGATGACCTAGCGCTTCTCTGTCCGGGAATGGTTACCCCAGAAAGCAAAAAGATTGAGAGATTCATCTGGGGGCTGACCCAGCCAACAAAAGGAAATGTTTCGGCTGCAAAGCAGACACCTACGACAGCGCCAAATGCCTAGCACAAACTCTGATTGATCATAGAGACAATCCTGATAAAGTGGTCACCGTTCCTGAACCGGCAAAAAGGAGTGGTGAGAAAAGAAAATTCTAGAAGCAGAAGAAGGGCCAGTCTTCACAGGAATCCTTAAAGAAGCAGCAAACTGTGGCGGTCCACGCTGCTACTATCCCTGCTGCTACTCCTGCCGCTGCTCCTACAACTCAAGCACCTACCAGTAGATATGTTGGTACCTTTCCTCGGTGCGACAAGTGTAAATACCACCATAACCCTTTGTCACACCCCAAAACCAAGAACGGCGGAAACGTTCTGGGGCGGAGGACGTCATGTACAGTATCACAACAATGAAAAGTAGTAAGCAAGCAACAACATCATCCATTGCATTAATAATATAATTTTAATACAAGTGTCCTATCATCGTATATGTAAATGTACTCATGTAAGTGTAATCATGTAAACATATCTATGTAATAGTATAGTAATGTACTGTAATGTTCTACGTGTGCTAGCTGTAATGTGTGTTCTCTCTTTATCTAGCATGTATAGTAATATACTGTGTGTACTAGCTGTAATGTATGTTCTCTCTATCTAGCAAGTATTGACTCATGAATGAATTGACTCATTGTATGATATCACGTTCTAGTAATAGTTCTAGTATCTTCCTAAACTACCCATATGGTAGCTTACTAGTAATTTAACTGGTACGTATGAACATGGATGTATACCCTTGCTACCCAAGGGTATTGAATGAACTGGAAGAACCTTTATGACTATATATGTGCACATGATATATAACTAATATTTAAACGACCTTTGGACGGGTACCCGATATCCCACCAGACCACATCTCAAGCGCGAAAAGGAAATAGGGTGGATAGCCTTCCTAAGTCTTTTAAAAATTCCTCATATAACTATACATATATAGGCATGCAATTTATAATATAAAAGCATAAAGTATGTTTTGTAAAACCTTTGAACATAATTATTATCTAAGAAAAGATTGACTTGTTGTCAATCTATAAAACGGGTTGAAAGCATGGGTTTGATAAAACAGTTTAAGTATAAAGAAACATTTGTTTGAAACACAATTGTAAATAAGTTTGAAATGAACATACAGAGTAAAATGTACAATGTAATAAGGAGTTTTAAACACATAAAGTGTTCATGAAAACCATTTGAAGGAAATTGTTTGGTAAAACGGTTAATGAGTAGTAAATCATTTGAATGTTGCTTATTAATCACATCTGATTGATATAATAATTAGCATAATTCTACTTGAATCCCCCCATAAAGCATTTAAAAATATTTAAAACATTGATTAAGGAGTATGAACTCACCTGTTGTGGGTGATACAGATGAACTGAAGAGGTAGGACTGCTAGGTGTCAAGTGAAGACTTTAGACACACACAATGATCCTAATTACATATGAAGACATATGTATATAAATAATTAGTGATTAAAACACTAATTAAACATGTATAAATATCCTAAAGCGAGGAAAACACTTTGGTCAAGTGCTAGGAGGCTATCGAGTTGCAACAAAAGAGTGCAAGACCTCATACGGGAGTTTATGGTCCAAAGACCATGTATGTTGGAGTCTACGGCCCAGGGGAGTAAACTCCTGGCCGTAAACTCTCTATTGGGTCACTAAATGATGCTCAAGCTATTACAACTTAAGTGGTGAAGTGCTTCAAGGCTTAAATAAGTGTTTGGGTGGGTTTAAGGCCTTAAAATGGCCTTGTTTAATGTTCATGGCGCTAGGACCACTCCCCCATGAGTTTACGGCCATAAACTCATGGTAAGGAGTACCAATTGATGTTTTGAGGTTCCTAGCTCATTGGTGATTGGTTCTATGTTAAGTTCTAGCCATGTGGAAGCATTAGGGGCACAATATCACCCCTTTATAAAGTTTACGGCCTAAGGACCAATCCTTATGAGCTTACGGCCGTAAACTCTATGGGAACATGGTTTCTTGGATGCTTAAGGTCCTTAACACTTCAAGGATATGATCTAAGCTGGGTTCTAGGCATCAGGAAGAAGTTAGGGTGTCATTTGCCCCATTTATAGGGGTTTACGGCCCAAGAACTTGTCCTGGCCGTAAACTCATTTGTCCTTGTGTTTCCTTATGATTTCTAGGCTATAAACACATTAGGGTACAAGTCCAACTAGTTTCATTGCTCAGGGAAAGGTCTAGGGCATCATTTTCCCCTTAAAGAAGGGTTCACGGTCCAAGATGTTCTTGGACCGTGAACTCTTAAATCTAGGGGTTTTGTTATGATTTCTAGTGTTTTAAGCACATAACTAGCCTTATAACACACTAGGATGGAAGTACTTACGATTTGGGATGAAAGCCCAAAGATCCTTGAGAGAGAATTCGGCTTTTCTCTAGTTGAAAATGGAACTAACGAAATAATATGGCTCAGAATCCTATATATACTCCTGGGATTTTTGGCAGAAAATATTTTCATTCCGGAATTGAACCCTAATATCCTAGAGTTTTGGAATAATAGAGTTGCACAATACCCTGGTGCATCCTCTCTGCTGATATCTCCTTAAGGGTAAAACCTGGAATACTCAAACTTATACCCAAAAGTCTGGAGATTCACTGTAATTGTTCTACTTCTATTGGCTGGATATGGTTTGTACAGAATGGAAATTTCAGGTTGTCACACCCTGGCCCATGCCGTGAATTGTCATGCTCTAACTGTGGTAAAAAGGGGCATACGATTCGATTCTTCAAGGCACCAGCCCAACCAACCAATCAAGCCTCTGGAGCAGGTGTCGGTCAGACCTGCTATGGTTGCGGCGAGGTCGGTCATTACAAGAGAAACTGTCCCAAGGCAGCAACAACCAACAACACCGGGAGAGTTCTAACGATAGGTCAAGAAGAGGCAGTCGCTGATCCCACCGTTGTCACGGGTACGTTCCTTCTGACAACTCTTATGGTTGCATCCTTTTCGATGCCGGTGCTGAAAGAAGTTTTGTTAGCCATTCATTCAAACATCTCCTTAAACCTAATCCTTAACTGCTAACCGAAACATTTACCGTCGAGATGGCTAACGGTGAAAAAGAAAACGCTCACGATATATTCATAGGCTGTACCCTTACCCTCAACGATCATTCTTTTCCCATCGATCTTATGCCAGTCTCTATAAAGAGCTTCGATGTTATCATTGGCATGGATTGGTTGATCCCCAATCGTGCTGATATCCTTTGTTATGAAAAAGCCATCCGTCTCAATCTCCCCTCTGGCTAGACTCTCATGATCTACGGCGATAAACTTAGCTCCAATCTTCACATCATTTCCTGCATCAAAGCTCAAAAGCTTCTGAGAAAGGAGTGCCATGCATTCCTAGCCCATGTGATAAATGAGAAACAAGAAGTTAAAGACCTCAAGAGCATCCCCGAAGTCTGCAACTTTTCTGATGTCTTTCTCAAAGAGCTCCTGGGAATTCCTCCCGATCGTCAAGTTAAGTTTCGCATCGACCTAATCCCTGGAGATACCCCTGTAGCCAAATCTCCGTATCGATTAGCACCAGCATAAATGCAGGAGTTATCTAGTCATCTTAATGAGCTACCCAGCAAAGGGTTCATCAGACCGAGTTCCTCACCCTGGGAAGCCCCGATATTGTTTGTAAAGAAGAAAGATGGATCCTTCCGGATGTGTATAGACTACCGTGAGCTGAATAAGTTGACCGTCAAAAACCGATATCCTCTTCCTCGAATTGACGACCTTTTCGATCGACTTCAGGGAGCCAGCTACTTCTCAGAGATAGACCTTAGGTCAGGGTACCATTGGCTACGAGTTCATGAGAGTGATGTTTCCAAAACAGCATTCATGACTCGATATGGTCACTACGAGTTTGTAGTGATGCCCTTCGGTCTAACCAATGCACTGATAGTGTTCATGGACCTGATGAACAGGGTGTGTCGCCCCTTTCTGGACAAGTTCATCATCGTGTTCATTGACGATATACTTGTCTATTCCAATAGCGAAGAAGATCACAAACAACACTTGAGATTAGTGTTGGAAACCCTTAGATCCGAAAAGCTATACGCGAAATTCTCCAAGTGCGAATTCTGGATTCGGAAGGTAACTTTCCTTGGTCACGTGGTAAGCGAGGAGGGTATACACGTGGACCCTTCCAAGATCAGAGCGATAGAGAATTGGTCGGCACTGAAGACACCCACAGAAATCCATCAATTCTTGGGTCTCGCTGGCTATTATCGGAGATTCATCCAAAATTTTTCCAGAATCGCCAAACCCTTAACTACTCTAACACAGAAAGGTGTACCCTTTTGTTGGAGTGAAAAGCAAGAAACTGCATTCCAAACGTTAAAGCAAGCCTTATGCAGCGCACCTATCCTGTCCCTGCCCGACGGGACTTAGGATTTCGTTGTCTATGCGATGTGTCCAATCAGGGCTTAGGCTGTGTGCTTATGTAAAGGGGAAAAGTTATTGCTTATGCCTCGAGATAGCTGAAGGCACACAAAGTCAACTATACCACTCACGACTTGAAGTTAGGAGCAGTAGTCTTCGCACTGAAGATTTGGAGACATTATCTTTACGGAACCATGTGCATGATCTTCACTGATCATAAAAGTCTTCAGCTTATCTTCGATCAGAAAGACTTAAACATGAGACAACGGCGATAGCTAGAGCTGCTCAGAGAATATGAGTGCAAAATCCGCTACCATCCCGGCAAAGGCCAATGTGGTGGCAGATGCACTTAGCCGAAAGGAAAGTTCAAGTCGCGAAGTGAAGACGCTGACCATGACCGTCCATTCCCACTTATCCGTGCAAATCCGAGAAGCCCAGTTGGAAGCCCTCAAACCAGAGAACATGTCGAGCGAAGCCTTGAGGGGAATGAAGAAGAAACTTGAGATCAGAGGTGATGGAGTCTATTGTTTCATGGATCGAATCTGGACCCCAAAGTTCGGAGGTTTCAGGGAAGTTGTCATGGATGAAGTTCACAAGACCAGATACTCTGTTCACCCGGGTTCGGATAAGATGTACCTGATCTCAAGAAACAATACCGGTGGCCAAACATGAAAGCCGAAATCGCTACATTCGTGAGCAAGTGTCTGACTTGCGCTAAGGTGAAGGTCGAGTATCGGAAACCCTCGGGTCTGCTCCAGCAGCCTGAGATACCTGAGTGGAAATGGGAGATGATCACCATGGATTTCATCACTAAGTTACCTAAATCTCCAAGTGGGTATGATACCCTTTGGGTAATTGTTGGCCGTTTGACAAAATCCGCTCACTTCCTTCTGATCAAATAAACGTTCCAGATGGAAAGACTCATGCGAATCTACATCCAAGAGATAGTCCGATTGCACGGTGTGCCTGTGTCCATTATCTCCGATCGAGATAGCAGGTTTACTTCCAGATTTTCGCAATCCTTAAAGAAGGCTCTTGGAAGTAAACTAGACATGAGCACGGCTTATCATCCCCAGACAGACGGACAGAGTGAGAGAACTATCCAGACCTTAGAAGACATGTTGAGAGCATGTGTCATCGATTTTGGAAAGTCGTGGGACACTCATTTACCCTTGATCAAGTTCTCGTATAACAACAGTTACCATACTAGCATCAAGGCTGCCCCGTTCGAAGCACTCTACGGTCGCAAGTGCATATCCCCTATGTGCTGGGCCGAAGTAGGGGACACGCAACTAGCTAAGAGTCGAGTCCCCGACAGTGCTCTCACTGGTCCTGAAATCATCCGTGAAACCACCGAGAAAATCATCCAGATCCGAGAACGACTGAAAGCTTCACGAGACCGACAGAAGACTTACGCCGATAAACGACGAAAACCTCTAGAGTTCCAGGTTGGAGACCGTGTCCTGTTAAAGGTCTCACCCTGGAAAGGTATGATACGCTTTGGAAAGCGCGGAAAACTTAACCCGAGGTACATAGGACCTTTCGAGATACTCGCTAGGATCGGTCCCGTAGCCTACAAACTTCGATTACCTCAAGAGCTTAGCAACATCCATCCTGTATTCCACATCTCAAATCTTAAGATGTGCCTATCCGATGAAACCCTCGTGATCCCTCTTGATGAGATCGAAATCAACGAAAACCTGAACTCCATGGAAGAACCACACGAAATCATGGATCGACAAATCAAACGTACGAAACAAAGCCGCATCTCGATAGTGAAGGTTCGCTGGAATGCCAAGCGGGGACCCGAATTCACTAGGGAGCGCGAAGACTCAATGAAATAGAAATATCCGCATCTCTTTCCAATTCCATAATTTGTATCTTAATTTTTGAATTTCGGGACGAAATTCCCTCTAACGGGGGGATAATGTGACAACCCGAAATTTATTCCGTCACAATATTCCATTTCCGTTAATAAAATTTATTTTTATTGAAATTTTCCGTTAACTTTTGGATTTAAGTTAATTAAATTAGGACTTAAATTTTGACTCCATAAGTGTCGGAACACATTAGAAACACGATTAAAACACCCTTGATATTCATTGGAAAAGTTTTAGTTACAACTAAGTCGGGTTACGACAAATTAATCGGGTAAAATTTTAAACCCCGTTTAACGTCGGTATTGGGTGGATTCCCGCTTGGCCACAAACTCAAACCCTATATAAGGGTGAGTGGACCTCCATTTGATCTTTTTCCCACCACCTTGAAACTTTCTCTCATTACCCTCTCTCTAAAACTCGAGTTTTGATCCAAAAACGCTTCATTCAAGCTCCAAAATCGTAAGTAATCTTCCTTAGCTTGTTGTTTAACTTGTTTAGCATGCAAATCTATGTTTAAATCACCCAAAACACTTAAGAACTTGTGTTTACGGTTTGGGAACATCTCCCAAAACCGTAAACTCCCTTAAAGGGGTTTTGAAGCCCCAAAACCCTTCCAAATCCTTCCTAGTGTTTAGATATGACTTAAGGACTTGCAGGAATGGACTTAGAACACCAAAATCTTACCATTTGGGGAGTAAAATTCAGTTTATGGCCCAAGAACATTCTTGGACCGTAAACACACCTTCATGGACCATAAACACCATTTTAGGTGTTAAATTGCCCCTTAAACACATCCAAAAGCTTCCATGAGTGCCTAGAACCTTGTATTCCTTCATGTGATGCACCAAACCATGCCCAAATGAGCAACACTTGAGTTTACGGTTTAGGAAGGTCTCCCAAAACTGTAAACACCTCCAAAGGGTGTTAAAGTGCCCTTAACACCTTGTGTGGCTTAGATTTGGGTCTAGAACCTTTCATGCTTAACCTACAACTGATGGGTTTTGGTCATAAGACATCCTGTGTGCTCATACAAACCGTAATGCTTGGATCTAGGTTTCTCTATTGTACATGCAAGTTATCCAAGGCTATAAACCCTAATTCTAGCATATGGGAATCGATATTAACAAGAGAATATGTTTATAATGTTACCTTGATTCTTATGTAGTAATAACAATCCCAAATCTCCTTGTATGGACTTTGGAAGGCTTAGAGTCACAAGTTTCACTCCTCTAATGGTTCACAAACACCAAAATCAAGAGGATGAAGAGGAGAGAGGATGGAGGCTACCAAAACTCGTGTGAAACCCTAGCAAGAAGCTTGTCCACGTTTTTGGTCCTTAAGGGATCTATATATAGTGAGGCAATTAGGGTTATCTAACAAGGAAACCCTAATTTGGATGCTTAAGCCCTAAGCAACCCATGGAGTCTTTTCCATAAGGCCTTGGACGATTTCATATGGGCTTCCCCCATAGAATTCGTCCACCTTATAATAAAAGGCAATCCATGGCCCAAATTGCAATTATCTTATAATTACAATTCCAGTCCCTTAAGTTTAATTAATCTATTTTAGTCACAAAACTAATTACCAATTAATTATTGACTAATATTAATTAAACAATATGATTTCTCCTTTAATATATTATTCCCATAATATATTAATAAATCATATTTAATCTTTTCTCTCCATAATTCATCCTATCAAGTTGCTTTGGTGAAGGCAACCCAAAAGGACCATGCACCATCGGGTCAAGTACATACCAAAATAGTTATGGACTTAGACACTAATCCAACAGTCTCCCACGTGGATAAGTCTAATAAATATTCTGCGTATGACTTCAGATCCTGATCTGCATTCGTAGCTTTCCAAAGCCGCTGTCAACTCTGATCCTATCAGAAACGTGTGTCCTTAGATAAGGGATCATATTTTCCTCCATTCTAGATATCATATGAGATATGATTTCAAATCATTCTCTTTGTACTATATCTCAATTCCCGATTTATGACAACTGACTAATTGAACAAATCAAATTAGCCCTAGCCCAGCCGAGCATTTATGTTTGTCATCACTAAATCATCGAAGGGCCCAAAGATATCGCTTTTATCCTACTTTGATTAAAAGGAACGAATAAACTTTGATACAATGCTTGCTTGCACTCACCCACCGAATTACACACAACAATATGTTTTATAACACCAAGTTACTAGTGCGTTTACATATTATCAATGTGCAACCGATTTGCAAGATACAACTCACACATCTCGGTTTCAAGAATATAAGATGTTATCGTCTCACCAATCACTTGTGATACAATTCATGGAGTGATCCAAGTGAGCGTGGGTTTAATCCAATGCTCAAATCATATTCATAAGCACTCATGAACGTTGCAGCAAACATTGGCTTATGTCTAATACTCTTTAGACAATCTACACACCAATTCACGACAGTCTTCATTCATATCTACTTCCAACATATAAATGACTGTGGCCCGTTCGAATAATTCGATTATTCTTAATAAACTCAATTATTCTGGAAGTCAAAACATGTAAATGTGAAACATAAGAATAATACTAATCCCATATGGCCTCAAACCTTTGAGTATAAATAAAACGCCTTTCATTTATCACCATATTGATTACTCATTATTTTTCGTTTCAGGTAATCAACTTCTTACTTGAATTACAACACTTGTCCCATGCTCCTAGCATGCACACAATGTTTACCTATGGTTCTTCCTTTGTGAAATAGATCACATTGAACACATTTCCAATCATTCTCATTTCACAACTCCAAATCCTTTTTTCCATAAGTAAAAGAATATCAAATTCTTGCTACTTATAGAATATGCTAGATTCTAACAATTTTATGCAATGATACTTTTGTAATGTCACTACACCAAAGTCACAAAGACTACTGCCAATGATATTACAAAGTCATCTATCGGAGATTGTTACAAGACAATTCCTTAGGTATGATGTCTCTCACTCAAAGTACATTCCTTTGAACATCCTTTTGCATAAAAGTTTCTAATCTAGACATAGATTTTCAATATTCAATTCCCAATATGGATACATTTCCATATTTTCCATATGACAACTTATTTTTAATAGAATCTTTTCTATTCATAATAAAGTCGATATGGTCCATCCAATATGGAAACATTTCCATAATTTCCATATGACAACTCATTCTTAATAGAATCTTTTCTATTCATAATAAGTCGATATGGTCCATTCAATACCATGCTTCCAACTACTCACAAGCAACCAATCCTCGTCGAACTTTGGATTGTTCTTTGATAGTTGTTT
Source organism: Lactuca sativa (assembly GCF_002870075.4). NCBI lineage: Eukaryota > Viridiplantae > Streptophyta > Magnoliopsida > Asterales > Asteraceae > Lactuca > Lactuca sativa. The sequence goes on along the minus strand of NC_056623.2, from coordinate 185,983,805 downwards.
AATTATTTTAGTCAAAACCGATTCTAGTCCTTTTTCCCTCTAAATGTGCTAGACATTTGGAAAATTTTAGAATGGTCAAACATTAAAGCATTTGCAATCGATCCTATACCCGAAGTGTATGGGACACGACGCATAATGTTTTATTTGCTATGTTCTCAAAATTCGAATTGTGAAGAGGAATGCCGTAATCATAATCGAAATTTTAAGAACACACTATGTACCCTTGACTAAATTTGTTAACATTTCTCAACCTAAACCTTTAGATTTAAAATGAAGCATAATATTCTATCCCTTAATTATAGCAAAACAACATTTCAACTCTTACAACTTTGCAAAGTATGACTCTTGTTTTCTATAATTAATATTGCTAACCTTGCAATACTTTCCTTAATAATCATACAATCATAACATTTATGCTCCCACTATCATGATGATTATTATAAAACATAACACTTATGCTCCCACTAGCTTCGACATGTACTCATAAATATCTTAACTTTTAGAAAAACAATACTTATTGAATTTCTTAAGTTCATGTTTCTAATACTTAGTGCTTTGATAATCCTTTATCAAGGCTTCTTGAACTTATACACCTTTGCCTTCGATAGTTAATATGTGTGTCTAAACAATTTAAGACTAATTGCCAAACCTCACAATTCAAATTATGGAAAGGGATACCGTAACCATGATTGAATTCGAGAATGCAATTTTACAATTACTATCTTATTAAAATCTTTCTTAGTGAAAGCATTTCCTCACAATCATTTTCATGAAGGAGGAAATCTTATGACACTTAGATTTAAACGGTGTATGTGTTCCTATCCATGTGAATTTGTTAAAACTAAAGTTTACGACAAATTCAAACTCATATGGACCGAACTTTCTTAATCTTGATTTCTTGCCTTATGGTAGCACAGCTGCCCACCACGTCTTCCAAGTAGTTAAGCAGCTCACCCTTTCCTATCAATGTACTTTCCATTGATCAAGGTCCTTGCCTTTTATGCATTCAAATGAGAACTCATAGGACTCACATGCATAATTAACTTGATTGGATTGGCACAAAAACAAAATAATGTCAACACGATAGGTTGTAAACCTCAACTCGTGTGCTAGTGATGATCGATAAGGTTTATTTGATTTGTTCTTGAAACTTTTCAAGACCATTAAGACTCCCACTGACTCCTTGACATATAAGATTCTCTTGTCAATAACCATTTCTTGACAAACAAATATTCAAGAGTTAGTGTAGCTTTTATCAAAACATAACACTTCATAAAATTGGTCCTAGTCGGTGTTTGTCTTATCCAAGACATCACAACTTTCCACATTTGATGAATGTTATAAACCTTTAATACTTATCACTCAATGTCGCAATCTTCACTCTAAGACTTGTTTTGGGAACGAAGTATGATTGACTTCTCGATTTAACCATTTCTTCAATTCTTGATTCCTCTTTTTAGACATACAATTGTACTAAGACTCACTTAGAGGATCAATTGCGATATGGTTCTTAATCATTAAGACCTATCATAAAGAATAAAAGGTACTCTCCCTTCTTCTTAGAATGGAGAAACTTTTATCTTTCTACCTACTTGATTCTTCTTATTCGTTTTTCTATTGATTTAAACCTTTTTCAATCAATTCATAATTACACTTAATCTTGTAAGTATAATCATATTTACTAAACCTTTAGTAAATCATGACGAATATCATTGTTACTCTTATGGTGGACTTGATCAACACGCAACTTTGTGTGCTTGACCTCCTAGTCCTTCACTTGACACTTTGTCAATGAATTAGTCTAATTTCCAAAATATGAAATTTCTCATTCATCGTGCAACCAAGTTGCATGATTCCAAGTTTCTGTCCAATTGAAACTTGGACGATGAGAAACTCTCCCTATTTGGTAAATTCTCGACATTTCCATAACTAAGAATCAAATCCATTATTGCTAATAATATAAACATCCAAACATCAATTTTTCATATACGCCATTGCAAGGATAAAAATAATATAAAATCAAAATTTATTTTATTGCGGAAAAATTTTGTCCTTACAATGCAATTCATTGAAAAACTATGCTAATACATCTTTCTTAGCAATCTAATTCTAACTCTAAGTAGTAGCTCAAGAATCTAATCTTCGAGAAATGCGATCAAAATCCATTCCTTCACGGTTAGATTTTGCTCACTTCTTCCCTTAAGCTTTCTTTCTTTTCTTCGATCCTACAAAACATCAATTGTAATCTTATCACATTATGTATTAAGAATCTAGAATAGAAGCTTAAAAGAGTTAGTTAATGGATTTTACCTATATTAGAGCCATACGTTTCGACTCTCCCATCTCTTAGATCTCTTAGGTAAATGGGGCAGCTTCGTCTCCAATGCCCCTTCTCTTGGCAATAAAAACAAATTGACTCTTTTGGAACAAGACATGGAACTACTTCAAACATTGCCTTTCTCTTATGATCAAATTTTTCGATCATAGCATGTCTTTCGTTGCCATTGTCTATATCCATAGAGGTCTTGAAGGCAGATTCACCAATCAACTTTGCTTTTTCTATTGCGCCAAACCATTGTTGATTCAACAGCAATAAGCATATAGGTGAGATCTATAAGGGTCATGTCGCAGTTCATCATATAGTACTCTCTTATGAACTCACTATATGAGTTAGGAAGTGACTAAAGAACCCAATCAATAGCCATTTCCTCACAGACAACGGATCTCAACATTCTTAACCTATCAATGTGTGACTTCATCCCTAGGGCGTGTGCACACACCGACTTTCCTTCTTTATGTTTACTTTCCAAAAGGGCTTGAGTGATCTTGAACTTTTCAAGCCTTTGAACTTGTGGGTTAGGGAGAATAATTGGAGGAGATGGAGGAAGTGAAGCATGATTTCTTGTTCCTTGATCAAATCATGGAATATCATCTTCATGTGGAATGCTTGTTCCATGGGATTTGAGAAGACCATAGTTGTCAAACTTTGACATCTACAAAATGGGAGAAAACGAATTCAAGTTAGTTGATTGATTGAGTCCTTAGTAAATCACCCAAATGAGATACTAAGGCTAGGACCCAACACAATATTCTACAACTCGGGAGAGGGATGTCGTAACCCTAATTGCAGAATATTTGAAGGTAAGTGAATGAAGATTCACTAATTTCCACCACGAAAAATGAAAAGAAATTTAAGTTTTAAATCTATGAAAACTCCTAGATCCTTTCAGATACATTGAACTTTCAATGGCATGTTTAAATCTCGATATGCCCCTCTTGTTTGTGACTGGGATGCTGAGGATCACAAAGCGGGTGTGAATAACCATTCAAACTACATGGTGCCCTCACATGTTACAGTCACCTATTTGATGTGCCGGTAAACCACACACGCTCCACCGAACTATGACAAACATTGAGTCACCCTTTGCTACCTTTGCTTAGAACCATTTAGTGTGTCGGTAAACCACACACGCTCCACTAACGTCTTCGCAAGGGCACAAAGTGTAATTTCATGGAATTGCATCAATTCACTTTTGCCTAAGTAACTAAGATTGGGAATTTTATGAAAACATTTAGTTACTTTTATACTTCATTATACTTATAATGGAAGGTTTCGTCCTATCCTACTCGTTCGGCTAACGACCATCCACTAGTCAAGAGTGCGGTGGGTAAGAGTGGATACCCATTCAATCGCCATTTTATAGGCAATTTCCTTAAACACCCCTTATAGACCAGCTTCGTGAATGAGACCTACTAACGGTAAGACTGACTTTTACTCATATATATAATGTTAGACCTTTAATGTTATATATAGTATAGGGTGTATTTTATACTTTTAAAATATTAGGTGGTCTAATTTAACAATTATACTTTTAATTCAATTAAATTTTAAACCAAAACTTTTATGGATTTATTAAACCTCTTTTAATTATACACCTTAATTAATTAATAAAACCATAAGGGTGTGATTTGAACTTTTTCAAAACAATACTAGAGTTTTAGAATTTAACATTCCTAATTAAACTTTTAATCAACTTTTAAATTCCAAAACTTGAGGGAAAGTTTTGAAACATTTCAAAACATTAGGGTTTAGAATTTAAATATAAATCAAATTAAACTATTAATCCAAAATTTTAAATTCCAAAACTTGAGGGCAAGTTTTGAAACCTTTTTCAAAACATTAGGGTTTTAACTATTTAAATTTCAAAACAACAAAACTTTTGGGTTCAAATTTAAACTATAAAACCTAAAGGGGAAAATATGAAACATTTCATAACATAAGGATCAAATAACAAATAATCTAAATTAACAATTAATCACATATTATCCATATTTGATTTATTTAATGATTTCTTGCAAAACAATTTACCAATTTAATCAAAATAATTAATCAATTATCACATAAGGAAACAAATATTTTATTAATTGATAAATATCTTCAATTAGATCAAGAATATAGTCATATATATCAAAAAAATCGGATTTAAATTGATCTAATGTGATAAGGCAACTTTCCATAAGCAAAAACAGCAAGAAATCGCGAAGATATCCCCATCTAACGAGTTGACTCATCGAGTCAAGCATGGACTCGTCGAGTCACCATGGACTCGGCGAGTCCAGCCTCCAGAAACCAAAAAATCAAAATTTTCAAACATATAATGCATCATTACAATAGAAACCAGTCTAGTCTCTGATACCACTGATGGGTTTTGGTCATAACACATCCTATGTGCTCATACAAACCCTAATGCTTGGATCTAGGTTTCTCTATTGTACATGCAAGTTATCCAAGGCTATAAATCCTAATTCTAGCATATGGGAATCGATATTAACAAGAGAATAGGTTTATAATGTTACCTTGATTGTTATGTAGTAATAACAATCCCAAATCTCCTTGTATGGACTTTGGAAGGCTTAGAGTCACAAGTGTCACTCCTCTAATGGTTCACAAACACCAAAATCAAGAGGATGAAGAGGAGAGAGGATGGAGGCTACCAAAACTCGTGTGAAACCCTAGCAAGAAGCTTTTCCACGTTTTTGGTCCTTAAGGGATCTATATATAGTAAGGCAATTAGGGTTATCTAATAAGGAAACCCTAATTTGGATGCTTAAGCCCTAAGCAACCCATGGAGCCTTTTCCATAAGGCGTTGGACGATTTCATATGGGCTTCCCCCATAGAATTCGTCCACCTTATAATAAAAGGCAATCCATGGCCCAAATTGCAATTATCTTATAATTACAATTCCAGTCCCTTAAGTTTAATTAATCTCTTTTAGTCACAAAACTAATTACCAATTAATTATTGACTAATATTAATTAAACAATATGATTTATCCTTTAATATATTATTCCCATAATATATTAATAAATCATATTTAATCTTTTCTCTCCATAATTCATCCTATCAAGTTGCTTTGGTGAAGGCAACCCAAAAGGACCATGCACCATCGGGTCAAGTACATACCAAAATAGTTATGGACTTAGACACTAATCCAACAACAACCACCAAAACACATGAATCATGGACAAACATGAGTTTACGGCCGTAAGCTCATGTGTTTATGGCAGTAAACTCACCAAGAACACCTTCATAAACCGTAAACTTCTTTTCCAAGCTCAATTCAAGTCCCAATCACTTCCTAAGCCTTTGATTCAACCCTAGAACCTTCCATTGTGCATTGTAAGACCTTTAAACATCCAAAAACACACCACCCATGAGTTTACGGCCGTGAAATCATGTGGATATGGTCTTTAGACCGTAAACACCCCTAAGAGTTCACTCTTGAAGAGCAAACTCCATATCTAGACCCTATACCCCCTTAAATGCAACCTGGACCATTCCTAACACTTGAGATAAAGTGTTTTCGCATCTCGGAGTGTTTTATTTTACCTAATTATTAGTTCAATGTCTAATTAGATACAAATTTGCATCTCCTCATGTTACATAGGATCCTCACGCGTATTCAAGCCCTAATCTGACATTTAGCATCCAAACCAGCACATTTCTCGACTGGTGAGTTCATACCCCTACACCTTTTTCCGTGTTTTTCAATGTTTCCAGGGGGAATACAAGCAAAAGTACAAGGAAATCTTGTACTCAAACTTATTATTTCATTTGAAATGTTTCATATTCCGTATGCTTTTAACATTGAAAAGCGTATTAACCAACCGTTTGACTTGCAGAGTTAGTTTTCAAACTAACTGCGAAACTCATTATAAAATGTTATATTTTATATCTCACAAATGGTTTTCCACATTATTACTGTTAAAATCATTAATCTTAGAACTTTTGATACGTCCTCTGTAACGCTCCACAGAGATACGAGAGTGGAGGACCCCCTTTATAACTAGAATTTAAAATAGGATTTTCCGCATTATTACTTGTAAATTCGTTATTCTTAAGATTAGAGACACGTCCTCTGTAACACTCCACAGAGATATGCGAGTGGAGGACCGCCCCTGTAACCAGAATCTCCTAGGTGGAGAGCGTAACTTGAGTGTATAGATCTATACGGGGCTGACTACCCCGCACCTTGCTGCTAGCTACAGTGGGACCGGCAGGTCTACGGGTGACAAAAGTCATAAAATGATATTGGCCTTCCTTTTGCCATATCTAGTTTATTGTATGGTTATAGAACTCGCAAACTTAGATAATGGAGATTTACTTTTAAGTAATAAAGAACTTAGTAAATTAATAACATTAGGAATTAGTTTACTACCTACCTAATAGTTTTATATACGTGTTAAAACTATCGCACTTTTCAAGGATAACCAGGCTTTCAGAATACTTCATTAACGCTACAAGTATGGTAGATACTTGTACACCGCATTCCGAATCGATAACTATCCACCAACATTTAAGGAAAATAAGGGTTTTTCCTAAGATAACATAACTATTCTTAACCAAACTGTGTAACAAATGGATAACTAAACTTTTCTTGTAAGAAAATATGGGATTTTCTTGGATAACAACTTTTTCAGAAAACTAAAGGAAACTTGTTCTTTTACTAGAAATAAACCGCTTATGAACTCACCAGCTTTATGCTGATATTTTTAAAACTGCTTTTATTCTCAGGTTCTCGTTAGTTAGGTATTCCGCGATCTTTTAGAGAAGACAGAGCGTATAGAAGTCTCGTCTGTTCTTTTGTTTATATGATGTATACGTATAAAGCATGTATCACTTTGTATAAACGTGTTTACTATGCTTGCTATGTACATTGGTTGTGATAGTTTACATGACGTCACCTTCGCCCCAGAATGTTTCCGCCTTCGGTTTCGCGGTGTGACAACTATCTACGTTGATACTAATATACTATCATATAGACATAATAGTAACGTATATACAATATTTAGCATGCATTTTCCCCTGAAAATATTAGAAAGTGGGGCCATGAAACTCACCCTAGTAGCGTGATTTTATGTTATCTAAGCAAAAACGGTCAGCGTACGAGGTCGTCGAGGCTCGGAATGCAAGATGGCTTCAGCAAAGGAGTGAAAGAGAAGAAGTTTAGGTGTAAGAATGGCTGAAGTTGGACCTGCTATTTATAGTAATGTTTTTAGAAACTCACATCGTGAGTTTCATAAGGCTCACGTCATGAGTCTTGCATGTTCACCCCGTAGACTTGCCATTTGCGTCCCTAGCTTCGGAAGGTGGCCATGTGACTCCTCACGTCGTGAAAAACTCCTTGTTCACGTCGTGAGTTTGGATCTTATCACCTCTCAGCCTCGTCACACCTTCTAGATTCCTAAATGTGGCAAAATGACTCCTCACGTCGTGAATAAACCCTTGTTCACGTCGTGAGTTTAGTTAGCTTAGGGTTTCTGAAAGCTGAATCTTCGGAAGGTCGTAACTTTCACATACGAACTCCGTTTTTGACGTTCTTTATATCTACGCGTAGGTATTTACGAGTACTACAACTCTCTTTTAGACTCCAATAGCTAATTCTAAGTTTATTTTAAATTCCTCTTGTTATAGAGATATATAGTGTGCGGTTTATCACAACTTCCTAATCTGAAGTCGGATTCAGATGTTCTCTATATCTTTGGAATCGTATGGACATATACTTTAAGTTGTATTATAAAGAAGATTCATATTTGTATTAGAATTTATCATGAACTACATAACACTCTTACCACATTACTAGGTTAACATAATCACATTACATGATTGGCATAATCACATGTGATTGTCTATTGACCTATTTTGACTAGTGTTACATTCTCCCTCGTTAGAATAATTTCGTCCTGAAATTTATCTTGTGGATAGGGTTTTATCAAACAGTTGGGGGTATTTTTCTTTCATCTTATCTTCACGTTCCCAAGTAAATACAGGTCCTCGCAAAGAGTTCCATTGAACTTTCACTATGGGAATACGACTTTGCTTTAATCGTTTGACTTCTCGATCGATGATCTCGACAGGTTCTTCTACAAAGTTGAGTTTGGTATTGAATTGTATCTCGTCGAGAGATACCAAAAGAGTGTCATCGGATAGACATCTTTTGAGATTTGATACGTGAAAAACATCGTGTACATTACTTATCTCTTGAGGCAACTTGGGTTGGTATGCGACAGAACCAATTCTAGCTAGAATTTCAAAAGGTCCTATATACCATGGGTTTAGTTTGCCTCGCTTACCGAATCGAATTACACCTTTCCTAGGAGAGACCTTCAACATTACTTTATCTCCAACATGGAATTCTAAAGGCTTACGTCTTACGTCAGCATAACTCTTTTGACGATCACGTGCAACCTTTAATCGATCCTTAATTTGCACGATCTTTTTAGTTGTCTCGTGGATTATTTTTGGTCCAATATGTATTGTATTGCTTGTACGTTCTCTGGCCACCTGCGTATCTCCAACTTCTGCCCAACACACTGGGGAACGACATTTTTTTCCATAAAGAGCCTCAAACGGTGCAGCCTTGATACTGGTGTGATGACTATTGTTATAGGAAAACTCAATTAATGGTAAATAGTATCCCATGCATTCCAAAGTCAATAACACAGGCTCGGAGCATATCTTCTAACGTCTGAATGGTTCTCTCACTCTGACTATCAGTCTGTGGATGGTAAGTTGTACTCATGTCTAGACGTGTTCCTAAGGATTTTTGTAGAGATTGCCAAAATCGTGAAGTGAATCTACTATCTTGGTCAGAAATAATAGAACTTGGAACTCCATGCAATCTAACAATTTCCTTAAGATAAACTCTAGTCAGCTTCTCCATCTTGTCGTTCTCCTTAATTGGTAAGAAATGGGCAGACTTAGTCAATCTATCGACTATTACCCAAATAGTGTCGGACCCACTGGGAGTTTTAGGTAACTTAGTGATGAAGTCCATTGATATCTACTCCCATTTCCATTCAGGTATTTCCGGTTGTTGAAGTAAACTTAAAGGCTTTTGATGTTCTGCCTTCACTTTAAAACAAGTCAAACATTTGCTCACATAAGTAGCAATTTCTGCCTTCATGTTTGGCCACCAATAATGTACTTTTATGTCTAAGTACATTTTGTTAGAGCCTGGATGTACAGAATATCGGGACTTGTGGGCCTCTTCTAAGACCAAGTCCCTGACTCCACCAAACTTAGGCGTCCAAATTCGGTTCATAAAGTGTCGTGTTCCGTCATCTTTTTTTATAAGCTGCTTTTCCATTCCTCGCAAAGCTTCGTTCTTGATGTTTTCTTCTTTTAGAGCCTCATGTTGAGCTTCTCTAATTTGTGTGGCAAAGTTAGAATGGATAGTTATGGTTAATGCTTGTACCCGGCGGGGTTTAATATATTCTTTCCGACTCAAGGCATCTGCTACCATGTTTGCCTTTCCAGGATGATAACGAATCTCACATTCGTAATCATTTAACAATTCGACCCATCTTCGTTGTCTCATATTAAGATCTTTTTGGTCAAAGATGTGATGGAGACTCTTGTGGTCGGTAAAAATAGTACACTTAGTACCGTATAGGTAATGTCTCCAGATTTTTAGTGCAAAAACTATAGCTCCCAATTCAAGATCATGGGTAGTGTAATTATTCTCATGCACCTTAAGTTGTCGTGATGCATAGGCGATAACCTTTCCTCTTTGCATCAACACACATCCCAATCCTTGATTTGATGCGTCGCAGTATACGACGAAATCTTCTGTCCCCTATGGAAGGGATATGATTGGTGCACTACACAACATTTTCTTCAGTTTCTGAAAAGCAGCTTCTTGTTTGTCTTCCCAGTTGAACTTCATATCCTTCTGGGTTAGTGTTGTAAGCGGCTTGGCTATTTTGGAGAAATTCTCTATGAATCTGCGGTAATAGCCAACAAGTCCTAGGAATTGACGCACCTTTGTTGGCGTCTTTGGTGCTTCCTAATTCCTGATTGCTTCAACTTTGGATGGGTCAACATGAATTCCTTCATTGCTAACTACATGACCTAAAAATTGTACTTCTCTAATCCAAAACTCATATTTGGAGAATTTAGCGTACAACTTTTCTTTTCTAAGTAGTTCCAAGATTATTTGCAGGTGTTGACCATGTTCTTCCTTGGTTCGTGAATATATCAATATATCATCGATAAATACGATCACAAATTTATCCAAGTATGGTTTGAAAACACGATTCATGAGATCCATAAACACTGTTGGGGTGTTGGTCAATCCAAAAGACATAACTAAGAACTCATAATGACCATAACGAGTTCTAAATGCTGCTTTTGGAATGTCGTCTTCTTGTACTCTGAGTTGATGGTATCCTGATCTAAGATCTATTTTTGAGTAGTAGCTGGATCGTTGCAGTTGATCGAATAGATCATCAATTCTTGGAAGCGGATAACGATTCTTGATCATTAGCTTGTTTAGCTCCCGATAATCAATACACATTCGAAAGGATCCGTCCTTCTTCTTGACAAACAATATTGGTGCTCCCCAAGGTGAAAAACTTGGTCTGATAAAGCCTTTGTCAAGAAGTTCTTGTAGTTGACTAGATAATTCTTGCATTTCGGATGGAGCCAACCGATAAGGAGATTTTGCTACTGGTGCTGCTCCTGGAATTAAGTCGATTCGAAACTCGACTTGTCGGACGGGTGGTATTCCAGGTAGATCCTCAGGAAATACGTTAGGGAAATCACATACTTGAGGTATGTCCTTGATTTCTTTTATCTTTCTTCTCTTATCTACAATGTGGGCTAAGAATGCGCTACATTTCATATGTAGATATTTCTGTGTCTTGGTACAAGAGATGACTTTGAGGTTTTTCCCAGACTTATCACCATAGATAATCAGGGCTTCGCCGTTTGGTAAGGGTAGTCGTATGGCTTTCTCATAACGTAAAATTTCGGCGCGGTTTGAAGATAACCAATCCATTCCAATTATGACATCAAAACTACCGATAGGCATTGGCATGAGGTTGACATGAAAATTGTAGTTATTAAGAGTTAATAGATAGTTTTCTAGTATTTCATGTGTTTTCTCGGTTTGACCGTTAGCGATTTCTACTTCATAGATTTCTTTTAATTTGCTAGACTCATGACTTAATAATTTTCTAAATATCGGAGTTATAAAACTTCTTTCTGCTCCAGAGTCGAAGAGTATGCTAGCATATAAATTATTTATGAGAAACGTACCAGATACAACCGAAGGGTCCTGGATAGCCTCTCTGCTTCCAATCACAAATGCCCTACCACGCCCTATGCCTCCTTGACTCTTTAACTTTGGACATTCTTTCTTGATGTGTCCAACCTCTCCACACTCGTAACACTTTCTTTCTTCACCACGACCTGTTCCAATATTTGTTTGTTGATTGACTGTTGCAAGTGTTTAGCTCCTGCAGTGACTAGCAGTATGCCCCTTCTTCTTGTATTTCGTGCAAACAAAACAGTCACCTGGGTGATGACGGTTGCAGTGGTTGCACCATGCAGACTTTGATTGAGGGGTTTCTACCGTCGTGGCTGCATAATTGGTTGCTACTTCTTGTCTTTTCTCAGATGATTTTCTGGGATTCTTCCCATTAAACGTGCGCTTGTTTGTTCCAGATTTGGGAGACTTAGCCTTTGAGACCACTACTGCTCCTTGGATCTCTGTGAGGGTTAGCTGGTGAGCTATTCTATTGGTGCTGTCATAAGTTGTAGGCTTTGATGCGATCACCATGCCTTTGATTTGCGATGCTAAACCCCAGATATATCGCTCAATCTTCTTATATTCAGGGGTTACAAATGCTGGACACATTACTGCAAGATCATTAAATCTGGTGGTATAAGTTTTTATCTCTGAACCATTCATGGTTAGGGTCCACAATTCCTGTTCCAGCTTTTGTATTTCCTCTCTAGGACAATACTCCTCTACTAGCATCATCTTCAGCTCTTCCCATTTCATGGAATTTTCATTATCAATTCCCATTGTATTTACATGGCTGTTCCACCATGTAAGTGCTGCATCAGTAAAAGTACATGCTGTGAATCGTACTTTACAATCATCTGGACAGAAGCTTATTTGAAAGACGGACTCTGTCTTTTCAATCCACCTGGTCAAATTAGCAATCCCTTTGTTTCCATGTAAGACCTTAGGTTTACAATTCATAAAGTCTTTGTAGGTACAAGTTCTAGGGGTCCCTACATTGCCTTCATTTCTAACTCTACCTCTTGTAATATTAGATAGAGCAGCAACAATTCTTTGAGCTATGATTTCTTCAAGTTCTGTTGTACTTATTGGGGGGTTTGGTTCTGCTGATGGTTGTTGTGGTGTTGTTTGTTGATTAGGGTTTAGTCGAGCACTACTTCTGCTAGGCATTTCGCTTAGTTTCCTATTATAAATAATAAGAATTTATAAGTTTTATGAAATATTAATCATTTACTACACGAGTATTAACATTTCAATTATTCTTCATAGAGCATAACACAACGATTATTGTAATATATTTTATATAAAAACCAGCGGTTACATCAGTTTATTTAGGCTTATAAGAGAAAAGTTTCTATAAAGATTGCAAAATTTGCAAGGTATTCTACATCCTTGCTATAAAATTTACTCTTCTTGCCTCAGCTAGTCTGATTTTCTCTATTTACATAACCACTAGTTCTAGTTTATCTACCAGTAACCTAGGTGATGACCCAACACGTTGGTGACCTGAACCACTTGCTCATCAAGTGCTTGAGTTCTCTGCTCAAGACCTCCTGTGCGCTCCTCATTTCTTGAGATTTGATTGTAGAGTTCTAACTCTGCAAGCCTTGCATCGTGAGTAATCATGTCGTTGTAAGCGAAGTTTATACGATGATGGACATCCATCACTAATTCTTGATCTCGTGTTCTTTGTCCTTCTAGCCTTCGAACTCTTCCGGAGAGATGAGTAGCCCTTCCTTCGACAATTTACATCTTATCTTCAATTTTTACACTTTTCTCAAACAATTGAGCTAAGGTGTTAAATTCAGACGATTTTGGGGGATGTGGTCGAGATGACTGACCAGACTCATACATCCTAGCATCTCTTTCTTCTGCCACCCACCTATCAACGATTTGCGCTATCCGTGCAGGTTCATCTTGAACTCTATGGGTTCCTAAAGATGTCGCCTTTGGACTTTTCTTAATCTTTTGCCATATCGGTATGGATTTACGAGCCCTGCGCTTCATCTTTGCTCCTCCTGGAACTTGACGGTAAAGAGTGTTCATTGGTGGTAAAGATGACGCCACCGATTCTGTCTCCTCCATTGGTTCACTCTCTTCCCAGTCGTTAGAAGGTAAAGGTGCTCGATTGTCAGAAGGTATTGGATGAAAGGTAGTTGGATTTATAAGGTAGTAAGGATCGCCAACCAACATAGGGAATGAGACCTCTTCTTCTTCATCCGTATCCTCGATGATTATCCATTCTTGTGATTGTGCCATGTCGAATTCCTATACATTTTGGATCACCAAGTGTTTATTCTATCAAATGTTACTCCCAAATTAAACAGTTCATATGATCTGATCATAATAAAATGTAGTTGCGCACCTACACCTAGGTGTGATAGGATCTATGCACTTATAAACTTTAGTTGGAATATTTGATCTAAATCCTTGAGATCAAAAACATTTTGGGTATTAAGGTGTATTCTCATCGCGAGTCTAGGTCTTTATTTATGACTCTATATTCTTATTTTTTGTATTCACACTTTAATTATTGTTCGTTACTTCAGGTCTATCAGATAAGGCTCCGGCCAGTCAGGAAAGTCGAAAGGGCAGCATCATTTTAGCATATAGCCGTTCTGGAATCCAACAACCCAAATCGCCATGTCTATCCTGTCACCGCTCCCGTAAGTAGTCCGTCGGTAGAATAATTAATAATACTTTTTATTGTAGGCTAAGGGACATACCTAAACCTAATAGAGTAAGTCCTAAACTATAGACGTGCTTTGCTAAGAAAGTACTAGTTCACTATAGTTAATAGCTTTAATACCAATATGTCACACCCCGGCCGTCGGCGGAAACACCGGGTGATGTAACGTCATTCTTCGTATCACAATTATATAACATACATTGAACAGTACTAAAGAAAATACATACCTTTATTGATAATTGAAAGTTACATTATTGTTTTTCCTAGTACTTATTACATAATATCCGACTATGGCATACTTCTTAATGAACAGAAAGATAATAGTAAAACTTCTCCCGTTGGAATACATACCAACTTTTCAAGTTCCTGAAAACACATGCATTTTAAAATACGTCAACATAAAGTTGGTGAGTCCACAGGTTTTGACTGCATATAAAAATAATACATTTTCCATGTTCAAAAGTATGGTTTTGAAAGTATCATTTTGACTCTCCAATGTTTAGCATATATACCCTAGGTATAAAAGTTTACTTACCAAATAAGTAGTTTACCTATAAGTATCATATACTATGAATATAAGTGTTTGTAATTCCATACAAACGAAAGTTACTACGTATAAATCTCATTTCAGTTCTATACAAGTAAAACCACTACGTATAAGTCTATTTCAAATCTATACGAGTTTTTGTGTTAGGTATAATTATCTACTCAATACACAAGTAGTACCTAGGGTATAAGTAGGGGGAAACTTATACTTAACAGTAATACTTGTATACGACAAAGTATAATGTTTCTAACAATTTGCTACCATGAGCCTGTAACCGTTGCTATGACATAATACCTCTGAGAAAAACCCACTCATGATTTCCATGAGGACAACCCACTCATGATTACCATGAGGAACTCCGCACGCTTCATCGACGCCGGAACAATAACAAGTAAAAGGAAAGTTCGTCACTCGCTTATGGTTGACTGTAGCTAACAATCACAAGTGGGGTAGTCAAACCCGTATACTAATTATACACGACTTCCTCGCTCACACGAGATTAACAGTTACAGTTCAGAGGATTTCCGCTAAGATCCCCAATCTTAGCTGATGAATACAATTACTCATGTAGACTTCGACGACTTCCTACAACTCTAACAACAAAAGCATTTTCGTGTCTAAAACCCTAAGTTACTAGATTATGCTTTTAAACATTACTCCTAACTTCATAATATTTAGGCAGTATAATAGCTATAACTTGAAAGAAAAAACCAGGTTTTATCTTGACATAAAACAAATAACAACAACAATATATAACATACCAAGTTTTATCTTATTATAAAACTAATAATAACAACATATAACACATCCAGTTTTATCTTGACATAAAACCAATATTAGCAACATACTTTATATATAGAACTTCCGAATATAACTTCGGAACTATATCGCACACAACATATATATAGAATCCTAAGTATAACTCAAGTTCTACATTAGTATAATAACATACTAACAAGTTGATAATAATTGTATATATTCAAAATATTATATTCAAAACAACTATATCCCTATTAATATAACTATCTACGTTGATACTAATATACTATATACAATATTTAGCATGCGTTTCCCTCGAAAATATTAGAAAGTAGGGCCGTGAAACTCACCCTAGTAGCGTGATTTTATGTTATCTAAGCAAAAACGGTCAGCGTACGAGGTCGTCGAGGCTCAGGATGCAAGATGGGTTCATCAAAGGAGAGAAAGAGAAGAAGTTTAGGTGTAAGAATGGCTGAAGTCGGACCTTCTATTTATAGTAAGGTTTTTGGAAACTCACGTCGTGAGTTTCATAAGGCTCACGTTGTGAGTCTTGCATGTTCATTCCGTAGACTTGCCATTTGCGTCCCTAGCTTCGGAAGGTGGCCATATGACTCCTCACGTCGTGAAAAACTCCTTGTTCACGTCGTGAGTTTGGATCTTATCCCCTCGCAGCCTCATCACACCTTCTAGATTCTGAAATGAGGCAAAATTACTCCTCACGACGTGAATAAACCCTTGTTCACGTCGTGAGTTTAGTTAGCTTAGGGTTTCTGAAAGCTGAATCTTCGGAAGGTCGTAATTTTCGCATATGAACTCCGTTTTTGACGTTTTTTATATCCACGTGTAGGTATTTACGAGCACTACAACTCTCTTTTAGACTCGAATAGCTAATTCTAAGTTTATTTTAAATTCCTCTTGTTATAGAGATATATAGTGTTCGGTTTATCACAACTTCCTAATCCGAAGTCGGATTCAGATGTTCTCTATATCCTTGGAATCGTATGGACATATACTTTAAGTTGTATTATAAAGAAGATTCATATTTGTATTAGAATTTATCATGAACTACATAACACTCTTACCACATTACTAGGTTAACATAATCACATTACATGATTGGCATAATCACATGTGATTGTCTATTGACCTATTTTGACTAGTGTTACAAGTCAAGATCTGTTATGCAATAACAATCTATAAAAGCTAGGGACAGTCATTAAAAAAAATTGGTGTTTATCTGTCTCAACCAATTTTTGCACATGGACAGTTGTATGTAGCTTTCTCCAAAGCAACATCACCTGCATCCATACAAAAATTTATAGAAAAAAATGACCATTTCATACCCATAGAAACAAAAAACATTGTATACAAAGATCTACTACGCAATGTGTCACACCCCTGAACCAGACGGCGGAAACGTCCGGGGGCTGTCGTGACTCAATTGAATACCATAACATTGAATATATATGAAACATAACAACATTCGTCACCATTCATTAACATAGTACAACCAGTAGCGTTTACATGTCATACTTTGTTTAAACATTACATTCCCAAAATTAAATTGTCCGATTCATACATAAATAAACTGCAACTGTCACCGAATATGATTTCCTTTGATTCACTGGTTCCCTGAGAATACAAGTATTTTGAAAATCGTCAACATATGAAATGTTGGTGAGTTCATAAGTAGTGTTTGAAATCGAATGTTTGTATCGTTTGAAAAACCACCAGAAAATCCGATATTTTCTGAAAAGAAAAGCTTTTGAAAAAGTTTGTGAAGATCCATAGGTATGCTTGTTTGTTTCTATACTTGTAAAAAAAAATGTTCATTGAAGATGTATGCATTTCAAATCTGTATGTATTGAAAACCCTAGGAAAACCCGATGTTCTCCTAGTTCCTTGAATTACGTGAAGTTACATTGAAACCATTGCATAGCGTATAGTGTCAGTCCCAGGCGACGTTGGAAGGTTCTCGAGCAGGATTATTTACTACAAACCCGCGTTACACAAACGCCCAGTTTATAGTTATACTAACGAACCCGAAGGCGTCGTCAGTACTAATCGCGTTATCCAATCGCCCTGACTAGGTGTAGTCCCACATCCGAAGAGAAAGAGGTCACGAAGACCCCGGTGACTCCATTAACCGGTTGGGGATAAAATGTACGAGGGGTCCCAGACCCGCCTCGCAAAAAGGCAGACTCCACTGGCGACACTAAAGGACCCTTGGGGACCAGTAGTCTACAGCCATTGAAAGTCCGGTTACGTCGTGTCGGATTGGTAAAACCCAACACTTCGTAAGATAGAGGTCTTCGGGCCTTAAGATCAGGTCATTGGGCTAGCTAGGCTCAACGAACAAGATTTTACACTTTTGGGGCCCAAAGATGGTGCGTAGACGTCTGTGCACACTCGTATGTATAGTGAATTCCAAATCGTTAGTTGTATGAATCGTAGTGTCGTAGTGTCATAGCGTCATAGGGTCGTAGTGTCATAGTGTCGTAGTGTTAGTAGTTTCGGATTTTATTGGTTCGAGACCGAACCAATTCGTTTAACAACGACTTTTGGTATTGTAGTGTATTGTATTTCGTCGATAGCCGCGATGCCATTATTTAATCAAATTGTGTATATTGAACTAGCCTTGAAATATTCCTGTTTTCAGCCCCTCATTATTTGTAAAATTTACATTTTCAACCCTTTTTATTAAATACTTCCTGGTTTGGTCCTTGAACTATTTTTCTTGACATTTTAACACCAAAAATTATTGAAATTAATATTTTTCAGCACATTTTTCATAGAAAACAGTTTAAGTCCCTGAAAATGCAGTTTTTCTCGGTTTTAGCCCTCCTTTTTGCAATTTTGACAATTTTGGCCCAAATTGGAAAATTTTTTGCAACTTTGGTCCTTTTTAAATTTAAAAAGCATTTTAAACCTTTGAAAAGGATTTGGGACACTTATAGTCCACTGTTTTACAGAAATTCACAGTTTTGGCCCTCCAAAACAGAAAAATTCGCATAATGGGCCTCATTGGGCCGAAAATGTCATTTTTAGCCCATTAAGCTTGAAATTTATGTTTTTAATCCTCTAATTGAGTATAACTCCAGAAATAATTTTATGGAAACTGTTTTGGCACACTTCATCCATCAGAATCTGTGAAATGTCAATTTGGGCCCTTAATTTTGTATTTTTCACATTTTTGGCCCAAAATTTGTGTTTTTAACCCAAAGAAAATTATTACTAAACCACTTAGCCATTTTTCTTGAAACACTTTGTGTGTAGAAATATATTTGAAGCTAAGATCATAAAACATAAGTTATATCTCGGTTTGAGGGGTTTTAAGGCTAGATCCAACATAAAAACACATAAAAGCATACATATAAGCATGGAAATCATACAAGGCATACAAAACACATATAGATCTACACTTTCACTTGTATTCCCCCCCCCCCCCCCCCACAAAACTCATAAAAACAGAAAATAGGGGGTATGAAGCTCACCTTGGGGTGTTGATTCGGTTTTTGAAGAAAGATTGGAAGAAATGAAGTGATTTTTGGCCTTTGCACTCCTTGATGAACTTTTCGAGATTATGGGGGTTTCTAGAGTTCAAGATCATGATTTTTGCATGGATTAGGAAGAGATGTTTGATAAATAAGGAATACAAGTCATAGATCCAAGCAAAACCTTACCTTAGATGTTGATTTTTGTGGAAGAATCTTCTTGAATGCTTCCTAATTTTCGAGATTTTGGATGGAGGGGGAGAGATGTTCTTGAGTGATCTAGAGAGAATTGTGAGAGATTTTTGGTGTGTGTGTGTGTGTATGGCCGAGAGTGAGAGAGAGGAGAGAAGAAGATGTGATATTTGAAGTGATATGCATGGAAGAATGGGAAATAATGCATGGAAGTCCTATGGGTAATAGTGAGGTGGCAACCAAAGTCAACTTCTCTTCTTATCCTCTTGAGTTTGGGCCTTGGGCCGAGAATGGTGGGGAAAAAAAAAGATTTTTGGGCTTTTTGCCCTTAAGCCCAATATTTGAGGTAGTTTGGGTGTTCATTGGCCTTATAAAATAAAATTGTGATTTTTATGCTTTATTAAGCTAGGTTAGGTTAAATTATAGATCAAAGCTTGTGATTTATTTCATTCTAGGTCCAACATGGCCCAAAATGTTGAAATAAATAAGTGTGGGTCCAATTAGAGCCCAATTAGGGTTCTAAGCCCATGATAGTCTAATTGGAAGCTTATTGGTCCGTTTGGATCCAATAAGGGAGTCCTAATCCAAAATGGACTTAACAAGGACTTTTAGGGTCTCCAATGGTTTGATGACTATTTGTAGTTCTAGCATGTTGTATTTGATTGAAGTTTTTGATTCCCATTAACTTGAATGTATAGATTACATGGCTCAAAATTTTCAGTTGTGACATCATCCCCCCGTTAGAGGGAATTTCGTCCCGAAATTCTGTTTGAAAGCTAGATTTGAGAATGCTAGAATAGGTGAGGGTACTTCTGCTTCATTTGATCCTCGCGTTCCCATGTGAATTCTGGTCCACGCTTTGCGTTCCACCGTACTTTCACGATCGGGATGCGACTCTGCTTAGTACGCTTCACCTCCCTGTCCATGACTTCGACTGGTTCTTCGACGAACAGGAGATTCTCATTGATTTCGATTTCGTCAAGAGGAATGACAAGGGTTTCATCTGATAGGCACTTTTTCAGATTAGAGACATGAAACACGGGGTGTACACCGTTTAGCTCCGCGGGTAGTTGTAGTCTGTATGCTACTGGACCTATTCGGGCGACGATTTCGAAAGGCCCAATGTATCGCGGGTTCCGCTTTCCCCGTTTTCCGAAACGTATAACCCCTTTCCAGGGTGAGACCTTCAACAATACTCGATCACCGACCTGGAATTCTAAGGGCTTTCGCCGTTTATCAGCGTAGCTCTTTTGCCGGTCACGCGATGCCTGTAATCGAGCTTTGATCTGGACAATCTTTTCTGTGGTCTCGCGAATGATTTCCGGTCCTGTTATTGCCCTATCCGACGTATGTGTTCTTGCTAGCTGGGTGTCACCTACTTCAGCCCAACATAACGGTGATCTACATTTACGCCCGTACAGTGCTTCGAAAGGGGCCACCTTAATGCTCGAATGATAACTATTGTTATATGAGAATTCGATCAACGGCAGGTGGGTATCCCAAGACTTTCCAAAGTCTATCACACATGCACGAAGCATGTCCTCGAGCGTCTGGATGGTTCGTTCGCTCTGACCGTCCGTTTGGGGGTGATACGCGGTGCTCATATCGAGATGAGTCCCCATTGCCTTGTGGAGTGATTGCCAAAACCGCGACGTGAATCTACTGTCCCTATCCGAGATGATAGATTTTGGCACTCCATGGAGTCTTACGATCTCTCGTAGGTACAACCGCGTCAATCTCTCCATCTTGTAGGACTCTTTGATTGGCAAGAAATGGGCAGATTTCGTCAGTCGGTCGATTATTACCCATATGGTGTCCAGTCCGTCCGACGTCTTGGGCAGCTTGGTCACGAAGTCCATAGAAATCCCTTCCCATTTCCACTCAGGGATTGCCGGTTGCTGTAACAATCCGGAAGGTTTCTGGTACTCCACTTTTACTTTGGCGCACGTAAGGCACTTACCAACATAAGTCGCGATTTCCGCCTTCATGTTAGGCCACCAATAGTGTTGCTTGATGTCCAAATACATTTTGTCCGAACCAGGATGAATGGAGTATCGTGTCTTGTGGGCTTCCTTCATAACAGTCTCCCTAAATCCTCCGATTTTTGGGACCCACATACGGTTCATGAAGTAGTATACCCCATTCTCCTTGACTTCTAGGTTCTTCTCCATTCCGCGCAATGCCTCACTAGTTCTATTTTCCGCTTTCATAGCCTCTGACTGGACTGATGCAATTTGAGTGGCCAAATGAGACTGAATGGTTATCGAGTGCGTTTTCGTACGGCGATTTGTGTACTCCTTCCGACTTAATGCGTCAGCTACCACGTTGGCCTTGCCTGGATGGTACTTGATCTCGCATTCATAGTCATTTAGTAATTCCACCCATCGCCGCTGTCTCATGTTCAGCTCCTTTTGATTCAAGATGTGCTGGAGGCTCTTGTGGTCTGTGAAGATGGTGCACTTTGTACCGTACAGGTAGTGCCTCCAAATTTTTAGAGCAAAAACCACAGCTCCCAGTTCTAGGTCATGGGTCGTGTAATTTACTTCGTGCGTCTTTAGTTGGCGGGACGCATATGCTATCACTCTTCCACGTTGCATGAGAACGCAACCTAAGCCTTGATTCGACGCGTCACAGTAGACTACAAAATCTTCCGTTCCTTCGGGTAGAGATAGCACAGGAGCGCTACAGAGAGCTTGCTTCAAGGTTAGAAACGCAACCTCTTGTCGGTCTGTCCACTTGAATGGCACGCTCTTTTGCGTAAGCAAGGTTAGCGGCTTGGCGATCTTAGAGAAGTTTTGGATGAATCTCCTATTGCTAGGCCTAAGAACTGACGAATTTCGGTGGGCGTAGTCGGAGTTGCCCATCCTTCCACAGCTTTGACCTTAGAAGGATCCACATGAATTCCGTCTTGGCTAACTACGTGGCCTAGGAAATTCACGCTCCGGAGCCAGAACTCACACTTGGAGAGTTTGGCGTAAAGCTTTTCCGTTCGCAGAGTTTCTAAGATTTGTCGAAGATGTTGGCCATGCTCCTCTTTGCTTCGAGAATAGACGAGGATGTCATCGATAAACACAATGACGAAGTTGTCCAGGAACGGTCGACAGATTCGATTCATTAGGTCCATAAATGCGGCAGGTGCATTTGTTAGACCGAAGGGCATTACAACGAATTCATAATGTCCGTAGCGGGTTCGAAAAGCGGTTTTAGGAATATCCTCTTCTCGGACTTTGAGTTGGTGGTATCCGGACCGTAGATCTATTTTGGAGAAATAACTAGCTCCTTGGAGCTGGTCGAATAGATCATCGATTCGGGGAAGTGGGTAGCGGTTTTTAACAGTGAGTTTATTCAACTCTCTGTAATCGATACACATTCTGAAAGATCCGTCCTTCTTTTTGACAAAGAGCACCGGAGCTCCCCATGGCGAGTAGCTAGGTCGGATAAATCCCTTGTCCAGAAGCTCACTGAGTTGGCTGGACAATTCCTGCATTTCAGCAGGTGCCAACCGATATGGTGATTTAGCGAGAGGAGTTGCTCCTGGAACGAGGTCGATTCGGAACTCAACCTGTCTCTCTGGGGGTACTCCTGGAAGATCTTCGGGAAACACGTCCGGAAATTCACACGCTACCGGAATGTCTTGGATGTTAGTTTCTTCTTTGGTCTTGTCCACTATGTGAGCCAAGAACGCCAAATTGTTCTTTCGCAAGTGTTTTTGTGCTTTGATGCACGAGATGAGACGAAGATTCGTATTGGGTTTGTCTCCGTAAATTACTAGGGTTTCGTGATTTGGGAGACGAAGGCAAACGGCTTTCTCGCGGCACAAAATCTCAACATGGTGGGGGCTTAACCAATCCATGCCGATAATTACATCGAAACTCCTAATTGATACTGGCATTAGGTCTATTCGAAAGACGTGCTGGTTAAGGGTTAGGGTACATCCAGTGTAGATTTCCCTAGTGGATTCGGTCTTCCCATTGGCCATTTCCACCGTATAGGTTTCATTTAGCTTCTGGGGTTGTTGTTTTAGTAAATGTTTAAACTTCTCGCTTACGAAACTTCGCTCCGCTCCGGTATCAAATAAGATGTATGCATAAGTGTGGTTTAGGAGGAACGTACCGGTCACAACTGCGGGGTCCTGAACTGCATCACTCTGACCCATAGTCAGCATTCTCCCTGCTCCTCTGTTTCCTGAGTTGTTGTTGTTAGGGCAATCTCGACGGAAATGTCCCGTCCTTCCACACCCAAAACAGGTGTGGCTAGGCCCTGCGTTGTTGCCGCCGGTATGGGTGTTGATGTTATTGCTGTTGGATAAGGTGTCTAAGTCCATAACTTATTTGGTATATACTTGACCCGACCGGCATGGTCCATTTGGGTTGCATCTCATCCAAACTATTATGGATAATTTTATGAGAGTTATACACATATGTTTATTAATATATTATGAGTTATAATATATTAATATGAAGTTACGTTATTTAATTAGTTTTAGTCTTAAATTAATTATGGATTAATTTAGAGATTAAAAGGAATACTAATTAAATTATGGGCTATTTGTTTTATATAGTATGGGCTAATACTCATTTGTTAATGGGCTAGGCTTATGTGGAAGTCCATGGATGATCCATGGAGCTTTTAACCCATGGATCCTTGGAATAGGAAAAGACATGGGTTATTAGGGTTTCACCCTAACCATGCATACTATATAAGCATGCTTATGGAGCATGAAAAAGTGCCTAAGATAGCCTAAGAGAAAGCTAGTGTTCTAGTGTGTGTGTGCATGTGTGTGGCCGAAAATACAAGAGTGTGTATACTCTCTCAAAGTTTTCCAAGAGTTTGTGGTGTTTGTGATTCCATTTGAGGCATTCACACTATTGGTGCTTGGCCCTCAAACTCCTAAGAACCCAACACAACAAAGGTATGTAATCTCTTCTAACTCTTTTATGTTGAAATGTTCCCCATGCCATGTTAGATAGGTTATAAACCTTGGAAAATTATCATTTTGCATGTATTTAGACAAACATAGATCCAAGGTTTATTAGGGTTGCATGCACACTTAGGAAGTGTTAGATTGCTCAAAACCCAACAGTGGTATCAGAGCCTAGGCTTGCTTGTTTGATACTTGATGCAAAATAGTGAGAAAAGTCGAAATCGTTGCTGTCTGCATGCTAGACTCGCCGAGTCCATTGGGGGGACTCGCCGAGTCCAAGGCAAACTTCAACCTACTCGACGAGTCCGTTCGTGCACTCGGCGAGTAGGATCGAAAGAATGCAGAATCTCGACTTTTGCTGCTGGAAATGGACTGGAAACATTACCCTAAATTGTTTTGGTGTTGTAAAACTTATTTTAGTTGGTGTAATGGTTGTTCTAATCCATTTACAATAGCATATATCAAAAATCCATGATTTTATGTGTTCATATAATTCTTGAATTTTTGATGATCATGTTCATGTTCTTATGAATTTAGAAAAATGATAGGAATTATTTGCTGAATTGTTTAGAATTAATTCTTAATCATTTATGTGTTTTAATGGAGTCCATAATTTGTCCTCAAGTTATGGATTACCAAAGGTCACTTTCATTTAACATACACTTAAAACACATAAGTTACATGAAAATGAAGAGTCTTCATTTTTATGAACCTTTAATTCATAAGTTATGAAATGAAGAGTTTTGCAAAGTTACAAAACTTGTCCTCAAGTTTTGGAATTTGTAAAGTTTCACACACTTTAATAAACTTTAATTCCAAACCTTAGAGTTTTAATAGTTAAAATTCAACCCTTATACTATTTATAACATTAATGGTTAATTATTATATATATATGTATAAGAATAAGTCGTTTTACCGTTAGTAGGCCTCATTCACGAAGCCGGTCTATAAGGTGGGTATAAGGTTGTTGCCTATAAAATGGCGACTTAATGGGTGTATACTCTCACCCACCGCTTGCTTGATCGGTGGAGGGTCGTTAGCCGAACGGGTAGAACAACGACTTTAAATCCTCATTAAAAGTATAATGAATATTATAAAATAACTAAACTCTTTTAATTCCCAATCTTAGTTATTTTAGGAAAATGTGAACATGGTGCTAATCCATGGAATTCACACTTTGTACCTTACCAAGTCGTTAGTGGAGCGTGTGTGGTTAACCGGCACACTAATTAGACTAGTAAGGATCACGAAGGGTAACTTAATGTTGTCATAGATCAATGGAGCGTGTGTGGTTAACCGGCACATTGATTAGGTGATAATATTAAGAGTACCAAGTGAGTTAGCATGGTTATTCACACCTTGTTTTGTGATCCTCGGCATCCCAGTCACAAAACTTGAAGGGCACAATCGAGATTGAAACATGCCATTGAAAAGTTCAATGAATCTCAAAAGAATCTAGGAATTTCAAATCCAATTAAACCTAATTAATCATTTCGTTTTCATGGTGGAAATTGGTGAATCGTCATTCGCCTACCTTTCAAATATATTATTACTTAGATTACGGCATCCCTCTTCTAAGTGTAATATATTGTGATTGGATCCTAGCCTTAATATTACATTTGGGTGTCTTATTAAGGATCCTAAATATCTAATCTAAACTTTCTTCTTTCAGATGTCTTCCAACACTAATGCTTCAGGCTCTAACCCAACTGGTTCTTTTTCTCTCATGAATCTTTGTGGGAGGGTCATCTTTGATGGTTCCAACTTCATGGATTGGATTAGGAACATCAGGATGGTTACTCGTTACGAGGACAAGGAATATGTCCTCGATAAGGAGTTAAAAGAACTTGATGAGTCTACTGCTACTCCTGAGGAGATCGCTGAATTCAGGACTCATGAGAGAGATGCTACTAAGGTGGCATGTATCATGATGGCCACGATGACAGCCGAGCTCCAAAAGTCATATGAAGATTTCTACCCTTTTGAGATGCACCAAGACTTGATGGAAAGGTACCATCAGAGTGCTCGTCAGGAGCGGTATGAAATAATCTCCTCCATAATAACTACCCGCATGAAGGACGGTGAATCCGTCACGGGCCACATGAAAAAGATGCAAAGGTATGTGGACCGTTTGCTGAAGCTGAATGTTAACATCCCCGAGGAGTTAGCAATTGACATCATTTTGCACTCCTTGCCTTCTTGTTATGACCATTTTCGAATGACATATCATATGAACAAGGAGGAAGTTACCCTCAGCAAGCTTCAAGGACTCTTGAAGACCGCTGAAACCGGTCTTAAGGGTAAAGCGGTTGTTACCTCTACTACTCCTACTCCAACTTCTACCCCTGTTTTAGCTATTGGGCAAGGCAAAGGGAAAAAGAGGAAACACCCTTCGAAGGGTACCAAGGGAAAGTCTCTTGAAGGCTCCTCATCCAAGACTAAGAACGGTTCTGTCACTCCTTCTGCCATTCCAAAGGATGCTGAATGTTTTTATTGCCATGAAAAGGCACACTGGAAGCGAAACTGCCCTAAGTACTTGCAGGATCTAAAGGATGGGAAAGTGAAACCCACCTATGCAGGTATTTACACTATATTGTCTAATTACTCAACATATTCTAACTCTTGGGTGCTTGATACAGGATGTGGTATTCACATATGTTCTGATTTGCAGGGCCTAAGAAGAAGTGAGGATGTGGAGCACGGGAAGATAAACTTAATCATGGGGAATAGGAAGGCTTCACCTGTTTCCAAGATTGGAGTTTATACTTTGTTGCTTAATAATGGGTTAAAATTAGATTTGAATAAATGTGTATACTCGTCTGAAATGGCGAGGAATATTATTTCTTTTCATGCTTTGTACAAACAAGGTTTTACCTTTTCGTTTGATAATGAATGTGGTGGTATTAATGCTTTCTTTAATAATGTGTTTTATTTTAAAGCATTACCTTGTGATGGCGTGTATGAAACTGTGTCGATTGTAGACAACTTAGGAAATAATGTGTTGTATATTGATTCTTCTACTAGCCTAGATAAAGCATCATTGTGGCATTGTCGTCTTGGACATGTAAACAAGAAACGCATAGACCAACTCCAAAAGAGTGGAGTCTTGGAATCATTTGACCTCAAATCAGATGATAGTTGTGAATCTTGTCTACTTGGAAAAATGACAAAATCACCCTTCACTGGAACTTGTGAGAGGGGTGAAGGTTTGTTGGACCTAATACATACTGATGTATGTGGGCCATTCAAAACCGCCACAAGGGACGCTAATCGGTATTATGTGACTTTTATTGATGATTATAGTAGATATGGGTATGTATACTTGATCAAACACAAGTCCGAAACCTTTGAAAGGTTTAAGGAATTCAAACAGGAAGTAGAAAATCAATTGGGCAGGAACATTAAGATGCTTCGATCCGATCGAGGTGGTGAGTATCTTAGTACCGAGTTCCTTGACTATCTTAAGGAGTGTGGGATTGTCTCACAATTGACTCCTCCCAGGACACCACAGCTGAATGGTGTAGCTGAGAGACGTAATCGTACCTTGTTGGACATGGTTCGCTCTATGATGAGTCGAGTTTCGTTACCAATCTCTTTTTGGGGGTATGCCTTAGAGACTGCCGCCCATATCCTTAATCTAGTCCCTACAAAGAAGGTTACCAAAACACCTCATGAGATGTGGACTGGGAAGGTTCCCAATTTGGACCACATCAAAATTTGGGGTTGCGAAGCCTTCGTGAGGCGTGAAACTCATGATAAGCTTGAACCCCGAAGTGAAAGGTGTATTTTCATCGGCTACCCACAGAAATCCTTCGGTTACCTTTTCTACAGACCCAGTGAGAATGTGGTCTTTGTAGCACGAAGAGGGATCTTTCGCGAGAAAGAATTTATAAGCCAAGGAGACAGTGGGAGGCAGATTGATCTTGAAGAAATTCAAGAATCAATTGGTGAAGGAACCTCAGACACTAGCAATCAACCTGAGGAAGAAACTCCTGTTGATCCAGCTGACGAGTCTGTACCTCCGAGACGTTCCACACGGGTTAGGAACACACCTTCGTTTTATTATGGTTTTCATATTACTACGGAAGGTGATACGTTTATTAGTGATAGTACACTAGTAAATTTGGACGAACCTAGCAGTGTTAAGGAAGCCATGGCAGGCCCGGAGTCTGCTAAATGGAAGGAGGCTATGGACAGCGAGATACAGTCCATGTATGACAATCAAGTTTGGAACTTGGTTGACAATGTACCAGGCCGTAAAACAGTCGGGTGCAAATGGATCTTCAAAAAGAAGACCGACATGGAAGGAAAAGTGCATACTTATAAGGCTCGACTGGTTGCGAAGGGTTTTACTCAAACTCAAGGTATTGATTATGATGAAACCTTCTCGCCGGTGGCCAAGATTAAGTCTATTAGGGTTATGTTAGCCATTGCAGCATTTCATGATTATGAAATATGGCAAATGGATGTCAAAACCGCTTTCCTTAATGGAAAGTTGGCTGAGGATGTGTACGTGAATCAGCCAGAGGGTTTTGTCAATGCAGAGTACCCTAATAGAGTATGCAAGCTTAAGAAATCCATTTATGGATTAAAACAAGCATCTCGTAGCTGGAATCTTTGTTTTGATGAGAAGGTAAAAGAGTTTGGCTTCTTGAGAAGCGAAGATGAGTCTTGCGTGTATGTCAGAGCTAGTGGGAGTATAGTTAGCTTCTTGGTACTGTATGTGGATGACATACTACTCATAGGAAATGACATCCCAACCTTGCAGGAGGTTAAGTCCTGGCTTGGGAAGTGCTTTGCTATGAAGGACCTAGGGGAGGCTACCTATATCCTAGGGATAAGGATATTAAGAGAAAGGAGTAGAAGACTAATTGGACTTAGTCAGAGTAACTACTTGGATAAGGTGTTGAAAAGGTTCAACATGGAGAATTCCAAGAAAGGAGATTTACCGATCCAAAGCAATACCAAACTGAGTAAAACTCAGAGTCCGAGTACAGAGGCTGAGATAGCTGAGATGAGCCAATTACCATATGCTTCCGCAGTTGGCTCGATCATGTATGCTATGACTTGTACCCGTCCTGATGTGGCATTTGCTTTGAGCATGGTCAGCAGGTATCAGGGGAACCCTGGCAAGGCTCATTGGACCGCGGTAAAGAACATTCTCAAGTACCTGCGGAGGACTAAGGATTGGGTCCTTACCCTTGGTGGCAGTGATGACTTGAGAATATTAGGGTATAGTGATGCTGGTTTTCAGACTGATAGGGATAATTTCCGCTCTCAGTCGGGCTGGATCTTTACCTTAAATGGAGGGGCAATTTCTTGGAAGAGTTCCAAGCAGGAGACGGTGGCTGATTCGACTTGTGAATCAGAGTATATAGCAGCGAGTGAAGCAGCGAAGGAGGCGATATGGCTAAAGAACTTCATCGGAGACCTTGGAGTTGTACCAGCTATTAAGGAACCTATAGAAATTTTCTGTGACAACAATGCTGCGGTTATCTTAGCCAAGGAACCAAGAGATCATGGCAGATCCCGTCACATTGACAGAAAATATCACTTCATAAGGCACAAGATTGAAGAAGGACTCCTTGTGACAAGGAGGATATCGTCAGATGAGAATCCTGCAGATCCCCTTACGAAGGGACTGACGAGGGTTAAGCATTTTCAGCATGCGAGACGCATCGGGCTGAGG
Source organism: Lactuca sativa (assembly GCF_002870075.4). NCBI lineage: Eukaryota > Viridiplantae > Streptophyta > Magnoliopsida > Asterales > Asteraceae > Lactuca > Lactuca sativa. The sequence goes on along the minus strand of NC_056623.2, from coordinate 185,953,916 downwards.
GACGATATTAGTTTTACAGATTAGATAGTTTTCCTGAAACTTGTAAAATGTAATCGACGTTTGATGATGAATAAAATTTGTGATTTATTTATGAGTAAAGTGTTACTATCATTGTCAATTATTTACTATTGTTTCAGTTTTGCATGTTTTGACTTCCAGAATAATTAATTTGTTCAAACCTCCACAATCGATCATACGTCGGAAGTAGGTATGAATCAAGATTGTCATGAATTGGGCTTGTAGATGTCTTAAAGGTGTTTGGGCATGGCAATGGTTGCTGCAACATTCATGAGTACTCATAAGTTATGAGTATTGGTATAAACCCACGCTCACTTGTATCACTTCATGGAATTTATCTCGAGTGATCGTGAGACGATAACATCATATAAATCTTTAAACCTAGAGATATGAGTTGTTACCTATGAGTTGGTTGTGCATTGATTGCACGTAAACGCATCAGTAACTTGATGTTATAAAACGTGCCTTTGTGTACAATTCAATAAGTAGTAGAACAAGCATATCAGTCGAAGTTTATCTGTTCCTTCTAGAAATAGAAGCGATATCCGGGCCCCTCGATGATTTTGTGTTGACCCATATACCAGGCCTGGTCAGAACTAAACCGATGTGTTCAGTGAAGTTCTTCGTCAAACAAATCGGATAATCGAGAAACAACTGCTAGACAATAAGCAAGACATAGTTCCATGTGTTTGTCCGGCTGATATCATGAGAACAGAGGATTATGTGATCACTTATCTAAAATGGCGCTTCATAGTTCGACAGAGTCTTCATTGTTCGAGGGAGTTTTCGAGAGCTACGATTGTTGGTTGGTTCCTGAAGTTATAGGCAAATATAGTTATTAGACTTATCCAAGTGGGAGTCTGTTGGATAAGGTGTCTAAGTCCATAACTTATTTGGTATATACTTGACCCGACCGGCATGGTCCATTTGGGTTGCATCTCATCCAAACTATTATGGATAATTTTATGAGAGTTATACACATATGTTTATTAATATATTATGAGTTATAATATATTAATATGAAGTTACGTTATTTAATTAGTTTTAGTCTTAAATTAATTATGGATTAATTTAGAGATTAAAAGGAATACTAATTAAATTATGGGCTATTTGTTTTATATAGTATGGGCTAATACTCATTTGTTAATGGGCTAGGCTTATGTGGAAGTCCATGGATGATCCATGGAGCTTTTAACCCATGGATCCTTGGAATAGGAAAAGACATGGGTTATTAGGGTTTCACCCTAACCATGCATACTATATAAGCATGCTTATGGAGCATGAAAAAGTGCCTAAGATAGCCTAAGAGAAAGCTAGTGTTCTAGTGTGTGTGTGCATGTGTGTGGCCGAAAATACAAGAGTGTGTATACTCTCTCAAAGTTTTCCAAGAGTTTGTGGTGTTTGTGATTCCATTTGAGGCATTCACACTATTGGTGCTTGGCCCTCAAACTCCTAAGAACCCAACACAACAAAGGTATGTAATCTCTTCTAACTCTTTTATGTTGAAATGTTCCCCATGCCATGTTAGATAGGTTATAAACCTTGGAAAATTATCATTTTGCATGTATTTAGACAAACATAGATCCAAGGTTTATTAGGGTTGCATGCACACTTAGGAAGTGTTAGATTGCTCAAAACCCAACAATTGCGGGGGTGGTTGTTGTTCTGGTTGTTTCCCTGACTCTGGTTCTGAGAAGGATAAGTCCTGCAGAACCTTGCAGTGTGTCCCCTTCGGTTGCAACTGGTGCAATGGAGTTCCCGGCATTCTCCTTGGTGATGGAAACTGCACTTGTTGCATTTGGGAAGACTACCGGAATAGGGTCTTGAAGCATTTGAAGCAGCTGAGGCTGGAGCATGTGGGGTGACTGGAACCGGCGCAGTGACAGCGTGAACTGCCACCGTTTGCTGCCTTTTAGAGGTCTCGGGGCCCTGACGCCCCTTCCTCTTGTTGTTCCATCCTTTCTTACCATCACTCTCCTTCTTCTTCTCGGTCTCTATCGGTTTCTCGCCCTTTTTGTGGTTATGATCATATAGCCTCTTTGCCAATCTCTTTGCACTGTCAAACGTTTCAGGGTTCGCAGCTATCACATTCCCTTGAATGGGGGATGTCAGTCCCCAGATGAATCGTTCAATCTTCTTTCCCTCTGATGTAATCATACCCGGGCACAACAGGGATAGTTCGCTGAATCTCGATATGTAAACATCAATGTTCCCATTCTGCACCGTGAGATTCCATAGTTCCTGTTCCATCTTCTGTATTTCGCCTCGGGGGCAGTACTCAGCCGTCAACATCTCTTTCATTTCTGCCCAGGGAATAGAGTTGGCAACAGGGAGTGTCATAGCTTCCACATGTCCATTCCACCAAGTGAGTGCTTGGTCCACGAAAGTGCAGGCCGCGAACTTCACCTTCATCTGCTCGGGGCACTCGCATATCTCGAATACCGACTCTACCTTCTCGATCCATCGCTTCAGAGCGATCACTCCTCCAGTGCCGTTGAAAGTTCGGGGTTTAGCGTTCGCAAAATCCTTGTAGGTGCACGTTTTAGTGAGTCCTTGGTTCGTCCCGTTGTTCGAACTTCCGGATCCTTACCCGTTACCTCCTCCGTTGTTCCCTCGGTGAAGTTGTGCCATAGCTGCTGTGACCGCAGCAGACACGGCTGCCTGGAAAGCAGTGGAGTCAACTTCGGGCGGGATTGGTTCGGGATTTCCGCGAGTAGCTGGGCGAGGCATCTTTCTGTCATGAAACGGAAAGATGTTGAGTGTACGTGGTTTCTGTGAGGTTGTGATCCTACTAACTAGGTGTGTGATGCGAACCTAAACATTACTACTATCGGGCATACAATCATAATGTCTCAACACATAACAACTGGTAATATCATAACAAAACACACAAAAGTCTATTAATATTATTATCCGCATTTAATACAAGAAAATTTGCTTGTAGGAGCATACATATGTGATACTAATCAGACAGCATAACGGCTCCATGAGTAGTGTAGTCACTTAAATATAGAGCCGGAGTACATAACATAGTTCCTAATGGCCTACTACGATAAGTCTATCCCTAACCGCGATGAGCTGCGTCAGGAGGATGGTGCTGAAGTCATATGCCGAAATGTTGCGCCAATAGCTGCGCCATCTCTGCCATGTCTCCTATAACCTTATCCCTCTCATGCTCTGCTTGCACTGCCCGAGCCTCCATAGCATACAGCTGTTGTCGCAGTGCGGCAATCTCAGCTTCGAGGGAACGGTTCTCTCTTGGGAGGTTCGCTGGTGGAGCAGGGTGATCTAGTCGTGCCTCGTCCTCGCATGGCTGGACGGGGTCCTGGTCCCCGACCTGGCCGTCTTCGTCGTCATCGTCGAGCTCTCCAAATTCGTAGTCAGTGTCTACGTATTCGTCGGGTCCAACATCGTGTGCTTCGCCTGGATTCTCTCCTGGCTCATCCACAAGCATCCCGTGAGCTACTAAGGCCTGATGAAACTGGATACCCTGCTGCTCCTCCTCCTCCTCTAGCCACCCGTTGTTTCCCTGATTAGGGAAATAGGGGTCTCCAGGGTGATGAAAGCCAGCCATGCTGTCTGCGCGAGTACGTAAATATGCTACATTATCCTAGGATGCTACGACTATTGTACAGACTAAGCAAACATTCTCTTTTTGGGTGATAAAGGGTATAGTTTTAGGTTCCCTGGCTATCCCGATCTCATCAAGACGTGTGTTAGTTTTACCTTGGAGAGAATGTAGTTGATCAGGCTACATTCACTCCTTGGTATCCCTAAGAACTGTCTCGAATGAACCGAGATACCAGCATTATTGTGTTTGATTCAGCGTGAGGTCCTTATTCCTAATGCAAGCAAGTGTATTTTATTTACTTGTTTTGTTCAGAGTTATGTTAGTCCTTCTTTTTGGTTTATAGTTGCATATCAATGTATGGCTCGACATGCTAGTTCACTATAAACAAAGCTCTGATACCAACCTGTCACACCCCCGAACCAGACGGCGGAAACGTCCGGGGGCTGTCGTGACTCAATTGAATACCATAACATTGAATATATATGAAACATAACAACATTCGTCACCATTCATTAACATAGTACAACCAGTAGCGTTTACATGTCATACTTTGTTTAAACATTACATTCCCAAAATTAAATTGTTCGATTCATACATAAATAAACTGCAACTGTCACCGAATATGATTTCCTTTGATTCACTGGTTCCCTGAGAATACAAGTATTTTGAAAATCGTCAACATATGAAATGTTGGTGAGTTCATAAGTAGTGTTTGAAATCGAATGTTTGTATCGTTTGAAAAACCACCAGAAAATCCGATATTTTCTGAAAAGAAAAGCTTTTGAAAAAGTTTGTGAAGATCCATAGGTATGCTTGTTTGTTTCTATACTTGTAAAAAAAAATGTTCATTGAAGATGTATGCATTTCAAATCTGTATGTATTGAAAACCCTAGGAAAACCCGATGTTCTCCTAGTTCCTTGAATTACGTGAAGTTACATTGAAACCATTGCATAGCGTATAGTGTCAGTCCCAGGCGACGTTGGAAGGTTCTCGAGCAGGATTATTTACTACAAACCCGCGTTACACAAACGCCCAGTTTATAGTTATACTAACGAACCCGAAGGCGTCGTCAGTACTAATCGCGTTATCCAATCGCCCTGACTAGGTGTAGTCCCACATCCGAAGAGAAAGAGGTCACGAAGACCCCGGTGACTCCATTAACCGGTTAGGGATAAAATGTACGAGGGGTCCCAGACCCACCTCGCAAAAAGGCAGACTCCACTGGCGACACTAAAGGACCCTTGGGGACCAGTAGTCTACAGCCATTGAAAGTCCGGTTACGTCGTGTCGGATTGGTAAAACCCAACACTTCGTAAGATAGAGGTCTTCGGGCCTTAAGATCAGGTCATTGGGCTAGCTAGGCTCAACGAACAAGATTTTACACTTTTGGGGCCCAAAGATGGTGCGTAGACGTCTGTGCACACTCGTATGTATAGTGAATTCCAAATCGTTAGTTGTATGAATCGTAGTGTCGTAGTGTCATAGCGTCATAGGGTCGTAGTGTCATAGTGTCGTAGTGTTAGTAGTTTCGGATTTTATTGGTTCGAGACCGAACCAATTCGTTTAACAACGACTTTTGGTATTGTAGTGTATTGTATTTCGTCGATAGCCGCGATGCCATTATTTAATCAAATTGTGTATATTGAACTAGCCTTGAAATATTCCTGTTTTCAGCCCCTCATTATTTGTAAAATTTACATTTTCAACCCTTTTTATTAAATACTTCCTGGTTTGGTCCTTGAACTATTTTTCTTGACATTTTAACACCAAAAATTATTGAAATTAATATTTTTCAGCACATTTTTCATAGAAAACAGTTTAAGTCCCTGAAAATGCAGTTTTTCTCGGTTTTAGCCCTCCTTTTTGCAATTTTGACAATTTTGGCCCAAATTGGAAAATTTTTTGCAACTTTGGTCCTTTTTAAATTTAAAAAGCATTTTAAACCTTTGAAAAGGATTTGGGACACTTATAGTCCACTGTTTTACAGAAATTCACAGTTTTGGCCCTCCAAAACAGAAAAATTCGCATAATGGGCCTCATTGGGCCGAAAATGTCATTTTTAGCCCATTAAGCTTGAAATTTATGTTTTTAATCCTCTAATTGAGTATAACTCCAGAAATAATTTTATGGAAACTGTTTTGGCACACTTCATCCATCAGAATCTGTGAAATGTCAATTTGGGCCCTTAATTTTGTATTTTTCACATTTTTGGCCCAAAATTTGTGTTTTTAACCCAAAGAAAATTATTACTAAACCACTTAGCCATTTTTCTTGAAACACTTTGTGTGTAGAAATATATTTGAAGCTAAGATCATAAAACATAAGTTATATCTCGGTTTGAGGGGTTTTAAGGCTAGATCCAACATAAAAACACATAAAAGCATACATATAAGCATGGAAATCATACAAGGCATACAAAACACATATAGATCTACACTTTCACTTGTATTCCCCCCCCCCCCCCCACAAAACTCATAAAAACAGAAAATAGGGGGTATGAAGCTCACCTTGGGGTGTTGATTCGGTTTTTGAAGAAAGATTGGAAGAAATGAAGTGATTTTTGGCCTTTGCACTCCTTGATGAACTTTTCGAGATTATGGGGGTTTCTAGAGTGCAAGATCATGATTTTTGCATGGATTAGGAAGAGATGTTTGATAAATAAGGAATACAAGTCATAGATCCAAGCAAAACCTTACCTTAGATGTTGATTTTTGTGGAAGAATCTTCTTGAATGCTTCCTAATTTTCGAGATTTTGGATGGAGGGGGAGAGATGTTCTTGAGTGATCTAGAGAGAATTTGTGAGAGATTTTTGGTGTGTGTGTGTGTGTATGGCCGAGAGTGAGAGAGAGGAGAGAAGAAGATGTGATATTTGAAGTGATATGCATGGAAGAATGGGAAATAATGCATGGAAGTCCTATGGGTAATAGTGAGGTGGCAACCAAAGTCAACTTCTCTTCATATCCTCTTGAGTTTGGGCCTTGGGCCGAGAATGGTGGGGAAAAAAAAAGATTTTTGGGCTTTTTGCCCTTAAGCCCAATATTTGAGGTAGTTTGGGTGTTCATTGGCCTTATAAAATAAAATTGTGATTTTTATGCTTTATTAAGCTAGGTTAGGTTAAATTATAGATCAAAGCTTGTGATTTATTTCATTCTAGGTCCAACATGGCCCAAAATGTTGAAATAAATAAGTGTGGGTCCAATTAGAGCCCAATTAGGGTTCTAAGCCCATGATAGTCTAATTGGAAGCTTATTGGTCCGTTTGGATCCAATAAGGGAGTCCTAATCCAAAATGGACTTAACAAGGACTTTTAGGGTCTCCAATGGTTTGATGACTATTTGTAGTTCTAGCATGTTGTATTTGATTGAAGTTTTTGATTCCCATTAACTTGAATGTATAGATTACATGGCTCAAAATTTTCAGTTGTGACACAATGTATCCCACAAACAGGTCCAAAATAGCCATAATACCTTAAAATTTAACTTTCATATCACTATTTGTTACATAGATGTGATTATTTTCCAAACAAGTCTCAATGCATGCTATATGTAACAGCTAACACTTTTACCTCAATTAATGTATGTTTACCTAATAGTAAAGACATAGCAGTCATGACTTGTATATCCGATCTAAACTGCGAAGGTGTTGGAGCTCCTTTACTGCTGAGAATCATCCGCAATTGGAAGAACGATGTCCGTCGATACGAGACATGGTACTTAGGTGTTGATAGATTTGTAAGTGTACAAAATATATACAGAAAACATAAATATACAATAAAAAATTGTTATGGTTATACTTTAATACTTAATAAATTCTATAGGGAGATGCAATCTAGATTCTTGGATAACATACTAGTCAGGCCTATATTGAATCAGTAGTCAAATTCTTTGATTGCTACACGATCTCCGAATACAGCTGTCCAGAACTTGATCGGCACCAGAAGGATTAGAGAATGATTTCTACATTGAGGTTGGTCTCATTTCAGTAATCAAATCACTTCCAGATACAATGACAATACCAAAACACTAGTTCCGGTTTGTCACAAAATCGCATCTCATGGAACTTGGAGAAAAACCACCTTATTATCCAGGTATACAGATTTGTCCTTCATTATATATTATATACATTACTCACGTAATAACATTGATTGTTTTTTAGATTTTATTGGTGTTCTATTAAAAATCAAAGACTGCAGAAAAGCAAATCATGAGCCATATGTTTTCCTCATGCTAACAGACAAGAGGTGACTGCAATATCATGGAACACATATTAAGTACAGATTACACTTACATTAGCTAATAACATGATACATTCAACGTCTAGTGGCATCAACTTCCAATAAACCTATGGAATGAATGCATCACAGTCCCAATAAAATTTAACCGCAATCTACTCATCCCGTTGCCTACCATTACAGGTGTTGTTGTTACAAACCTAAAGGCTTCCACTTCTGTAGGTATGGCACTTCCAATCTGAAAGTTACCAAAAAAATCACTGCTATACCATAATAATTGTTATTAGTGAATATAATCCTCTTTTTAATCCTAGGAACATTGCGCCATGGATCATCCCCTGCCACCCATGTATACATAAATCTAGAAATACCAGAAACAGCAACACTTCTTGATATGTACAACAAATTTCTCATTTGTAAACATCATATTTGTTCAATAAAAATATTGTTAAAAAAATGACTCTCTGGTTTCAGTTTTCGTGGACCACAAAGATTAATTTCTATCCCATCTGGAATACCAATTACATTGCAGGATATGAAAAAAAAGAAAATGATCAGACTTACTGATGATATCTTCTTATCTAATTTCATTCAATAATATAGATAATAATCAATACCCTAACAGTACAACCATTTGTTTACAATATAAAACTTTTTTGATCAAAGCATCAATCATGGATATTCAGTTTCAAGACAATTGGTATCAGGTTCTATGTCCCACTTATAGATATCCCATTCATAAACGTGGCCCACAATGGTACTGCAATGCACATTCTCTCATTGAAAACCCAACATTTTCGTAAGTACAGTTCGATCTACATTGGAACTATTTATCTTGTATGCTATAAGCTAACAAATTTATTTTAAGAAGAGACATAAATTCAGCCTAACAGTAAGTGACACAACGGACACAATATCAACAATCATATCCGACACCTTATGTGAGAAACTGCTCAAGTCTACCCTTCAAGATCTTATAGCAAACAACAACATCGTCAACAGGAAAACACTTCCAGCTTTTCTTACTGAGCAGAAAGGGCAAACAAAAAACATGTCAATTCAGATCCTAAAGGCATCTGCTGGGGACAATTTACGTTTCATAACCGTAGACATTGAAAGCTCAAATTCTACATCTCAAACAAATGTCCTAACAACTCCAACCCAGGTTCCCACGACAAGGTTAACAATGCAAGAAAGCACACCTGATTCTACAATGCCCATCACACGCACCGCACACACTCTGTCATACAACATCACTGGTATACACATAAATGAAACTATTACCTATTATACCTTTATGTTTTCTAACACATCCTCTCTGTTGCATGCAGATGACCCAACACCATCAACGGACACAAAGCGAAGCCGCAAAAAATAGATCCATCATCTCTTATTTTGTTTCTGATGAATGTCTCCTATCTGTTAGTAGTTGGTATCAGATGTTCCACAAACACTTTTAGTGCTTTTGTATGTAAACAACATAAGACTTTGTACCAATGTCTTAACTACATACCTTTGGTGAATAGATAGAAATCAGTCTAATAGGACCCTAATTGTGGACCCAGCTAAAATAACCAGTTCCTATAAATCTATGACCAATATGTGCAAAGAAGTTCTATAAATATTTAACTATTCCAACGCATCCAAACCCTCAGAAAGAGAAAACATTTTCTTCTGTTGTTGTTTAAATTACAATCTATGTTGCTTTGTTAGACTTGACATAATATATTTCTTTTACACAAAATGCACATACAACCACTTTTCCCTAAATAATACCAACTTTACCCATCTATTTCCTTATCAAGAATAACAACTTGAGCTCATAACCAAAAGACGCTAATATTTGCAAAAAGTACATAATATTAATGGTGCATACAGGGGGACCCAGCTTACACACCTACACTTAAATCATGTCAATATTGAAAGCTAACAATTTCTTCTCCACAGTCCAAACTCCATTCAACCCACTTTCCAACATTACTCTAAATGAAACTACAACAACAAACGTACAACACAATCACAATTAACCGATCTTTGATACTAAATTCAATAAAGAGAAAAAAATCCATAAACACCAAAACAAAACACATTCCACATGTACATGTAAAGTACTAATTATCGATTCCATTACTTAAAACATAAAACCATTACATTACATATCACGACCAAAGATACGCTTCCCAACCCATTACCAGTAGACAATAAACCAAAAACAAGGAAACACCATTTCTAAAACAAAGACCATATGACCATACCCATTTACAACCCCAAAAGACCATTCAGATTCTAAAACAAAAAAGCATAACAACTACCTCCATGCAACTATCCCCAACCCATTACCAGTAGACAAGAAACCAAAAACAAGCAAACATCATTTCTAAAACAGACACCATACGACCATACCCATTTACAACCCCAAAAGACCATTCACATTCTAAAACAAAAAAGCATAACTACCTCCATACAACTATCACCTTAATCGACATAAGGTCGATCATCCTCTGGTAGTTTCTTTAGCTCCTTCTTTAGTTCCTCCATTCTCATCTCTGCTTCCCTCTTCAGCTTATAGATGGTTTGCATAACTCTCGATGCTTCATATGTGTTATCAACGACTAGCTTATCAATAAACAGATAGTTAAGATACGTAGGTCCACGACTCATACTTGCCTGTATGTCAGCTTTTGTTTGCTGGTTCAGATAGAAATCGTTTTCAACATCTGCCAGTGCAAATGCCTCATCTTCCGCCTGCTTGATCAGAACTTTGATAATCTTTTTCATTTCCTGCGGCTTCAACTTTCTTGGTGGTCGCTTTCTACGGCTGATGTTCGAAAATAATGTGTATAAAAAAGGAGATATCTGGAATAAAGGGTAATCCCTTTACGAATCTTATAGAAGCCAGATTGCCCTCCATGACGATTGTCTTCCTACACTTAATGCGGTCATCAATACCGCTGACGTAGATTACGTTTCCAATACCAACTTTAACCTCTTCACCTACCCAAATCGGCTACAATTACCGCACCCTAATCATTCCACTTGACCCCAAACTTTTTATAGTTTTATCAACTAAATTTACCACTCATATATATATATATATATATATATATATATATATATATATATATATATATATATATATATATATATATATATGTTACATAATAAAACTATCCTTTAAAACATATACCGAAAAAGACAGAAATAAAATGACGATCAAAACTGAACCCCACGAAGCGGGGTGCACCAGCTAGTTATATTATATGTTTATCTAGTCACTCATATTTTCTTCTCAATGCTTTGAGTAATCTTAAACCTTCGATGAGTCTTGAAACTTTTGATGCATGACATCCCATATTTGTTTGGATGTCATCTTTCTATAACTGTCTCCAAATTTTCTCAATGGATGGCTTGATAAATGTAGTTCTTAATCTCTCGATCTTTTATCATTTGTTGATAAATCTCCTCTTCACGACCGATTGCTACAACATTTTGTACCTAGCTCCCATATTCCTTGGAGAGCAGAAATTCTTTCATTAGCTTGGCCCAATGTTCGTAGTGGACATCGAACGAAGGGATGCTAGGGTTGGCAAAATTTTGGTTGTTTGCTTCTGCCATCACTCTATAGTGTAATTCGTTTTTCTCAATCGATCTTTGTTGCTCTTGTGTTTATCACTCTCTCTTGCACTCGTGTTTGACCTTTTCTCTCGTTTTCTTTTTCTCTCTAATACGTGTGTAAATCCAAGCACATACTAATATTAGTGTAAATTAGATGTACACACTAATAAAACAAAGATGTACGCATACGAGCTAAAGAGTCATTAGACTAATCTAAGAAATATTCAGTAACAACTAACTACGGGGCGGAGGTGGTATAGAAGACATTGGGTGCATGGACCCCATTTGCAAGTGGGTCCCACCTCATGATTTAGATAAAATTCTTATTTTTTATTAAATTGAAGATGATGTCCCCACTTGGTTATATTGTTGGCACCCACTTTCAAGATTTCATGTATTAATCTTATCTGCTTTTGTTATTTCCTTTTTTTCTTCTCATTTTTCACTCCCTTGACTTTTCAATAAATAAATAAAAACAAAAAAAAAAACCAAAAACCCAATATCTATAGTTTTAAATCTTAAGAAAGCATCACTCTGCTGTACTCCTGTTGATTTTTGGTCTGTCTCAGTAAAAGATTTTCATATTAATCTGGAATCACTAAAAATCTCGATCACATTTTGACTAACTCAAGGACTAACACAACCAAAGACAACTAAACGACCCAATAGCTCTAATATCCATTTTGATCAATCATGTAGTCCTATAAGATTTTACGTGGAATTTAAAAATCATATTGGTCAACTCAGTCAAGAGTCCTTGACTCCTTGTATGCAAAAATGATATGATTGTGGTTTTTCCTTATTTAAACTTGGACTTTATTTTCTGAAACAGATTCTGCAAAATACATGCCATGATGCCAATATTACCGAGTGACTTAAAAACTACCACAAGGTTGAACATTGATGGATACAAACATCATAGAAAGTAACTGACAATGTCTGCAAAGCTAATAATTAACACTTAGAAATTATGATTAACTTGAGAAAATGTAGTCACCAGGTTTGATCCCATTCTCTTAAGATAGTGAAATGATGGATACAAACAGACATGATGGAAATAACAGCTACAGATGTACAAATATCCATTACATGTAAGCTAAAAAGTTCAAAAGTCTAGATTTGATTAAAGTGAAGATGGTTCAGTTCGAACCATACCTGTCGAAAGACCTTAACAATTAGATCATGATATCCATCACAATTTAATGTCAAATAACAAGCCAAAAGTTCCTCAAGCTCTTCTGTTTTCCTAATTCGCTTCTCCATTATCATTTCTATCATCGAGTCTCTGAAATCCTGCTCTGGATGAAATGAAGTTTTCACAATGGCAAAACTATCAAGACTGGTCCTGAATGCATCTTCAGTCACTCTCTCCTTTGTCTTCATCAATGGTTTCTTCACGTCTTCAAGAGCTTTGATCTTGTATGCAGCCTTAGCAATTGTTCTTGGAGAATGACATTTGACGTTACCACCATGCTTTCTGCTTATATGAAAAGATTTCCGATGGTTCTGATCGTTTGACTTGATCTCATTGATTTTCATGTTTTTCACCTTCTGCCATTCCTCCTCCAAGTTTGGATCTTCGAAAGTGCAATCTTCTGGAGACTTGCGAAAATCTTCATCTGCATCGCCACTGATCAAATCTCTTATTTTTGTTTGGTCAAAGATCATGTTGCCGGAGCTTCCATAACCTACCGGAGAAACATTGAGTTTGTTATCTGAACTACACAAACTCTCGTCACCTTCATCATTTTCTTTCCCAAATGAAAGCCTCCAGTAAAAACCATCACTATTTGAACATTGCTTTGGTAATGGAATGTGGTTTGCTTTCGTTTTGCAGTCTGAAGATTCAGGTTCTGGTTGGGGTCCTTCACATCCTTTTGTGTTCTTGAATCTTGAAATCCATAATTTGGAGAAGACATTTGAGGTTGAAGAAGACACCGTTTGGCTGGTTTTCTTTCTACCCGATTTCTTCATTTTGATCAAACCCAAATTCGTTATCTTGATTTGGAAGGTTTGATGTGTGAGTTTTAGTGGAAAGGAGTTGGCGGTGGACGGTTAGAGATATCGATAGTGGGGAAGTGGCCATTTGGAGGTGGTTTGTTTTATGGAGTCGTGGTTAATGAATCATGATTGCTATGCTATCTTTCAAGTTCAAACGCAAAGGCCCGCCATGGATCTTGTGAGCAGGCACTTTCTTTCTTCTTTTCATATTTAGATGGGTCCTACACCTTGCTTTTGCTGTCATGCTATTCTAAATTGGAGGGGACCAATTCTTTTCTTTTTTTGTCCTTTAATTCTCAGAAAGTGCGGTTGTGTTTGTTGGACTGAATTACAAGTGTTTGCTAAGTTTAGTAGTGGATATATCTGAATATTATTATTTCATTGCCTTCGAATTAACTAAAAAAAAATTATAATTGTATTTTTAACTATGTCCATATATTTACTAATCTATATAGGAAAGGAAGGTTAAAACGAAAACAACTATAAAATCGAGAATACGGGGACAAATCTAGGACATATATTTCTTTTTGCCGTAAAACCCGCATGCATATCGAGGAGACGGAGAAATGTAATATTCATATGAGAATATAAAGCTAAGTATAATCTCGCATATTTTAAATATGTCGCTTAAGTGCTTCAGCGTACAGGGAAGAAAAAAACAAATAATATTTATATACGAATAAATATATTCATATATGAATAATCACTAGACACATAATTATTCATATATGAATATACTTATGCATAAATGAATATTCGTCATCTCACCTAACACCTCTGTCACCCATCAGCACCACCATTGTCACGGCCACCACCACATCTGCCACCAACTGCCACTTATGCATCTATGAATAATTATGTGTGAATAGACACTTACTTATTCATATATTAATATACTTATATATGAATATATGGATATGCTTATTTATATATTAATATTATCTGTTCCGTCGTCCCGGCACACTATAGCGTTTAAGCTAGGGCTGTCGAAAAAACCCGAAACCCGTTCTACCCACCCGACCCGTTCTGAATTCGGGTAGAATGGGTCGGGTAGAACGGGTAACGGGTATGAACATTCGGGTAATAGGTTAACCCGATAATAATATAGGTCGGGTTTTAGGTATGAATATTTATTTTCGGGTATACCCGAATACCCGAATTCGTTTTTTAAGTAATACCAAATATACAATGCAGTCACGTACGCACACTTCAAATAAAACAAAACCCTTCATTTCTTTCTTACAAATGACGACTCGACAGTCGACGCAAACTTGCAAAGGGAATACGATGTTGAAGCTGAAGTCCTGAACCGTCATCACAATTTTCAGTTTCTCACTATCGCATGGAATGGAATTAAAAAAGTACATAACATATTATAATGATTTGTATTGTTATTATATATATACTTGTTAACTGTATGGAGTATTTTCCTACCCGATTTTTTATTAAACTAACCAACATGTAAAAATAAAAAATAAAAAAATAAAAAATTATCAATAAGTGTCATTTAAGAAATTTTCGGGTATACCCGATAATTACCCGAACCGACCTCAAACCCGAATACCAGAAACCTGAAAACCCAAATTACAATATAGATCGGGTATCGGGTATTATTTTCTTAAGGAAATACCCGTTCTACCCCATTCTACCCGAAACCCGAAAATTTTACCCGTTCGACACCCCTAGTTTAAGCGGCATATTCGAAATATGTGAGAAATAGTTATTTCGAAAAGCTAAAGCTAATTTAGTTTCCAAAAATTATTTTAGGTTGTTATTTTTGACAAATAAAAGACTAGTTTCTAATCATGGTTTTAAGACAAAATCTCAAAACAGATGTCTATGGTTGTCAAAAATCTCAAAAATGGTCTCTATGGTCCAAAAAAGTTTGGTGATGCATCATTGGTTCAATTTCTGATACCTTGTGTGGTTTTGGTACCTATAATTAACAAATATATCCTTTTTAATTTTATTTATTTTCTTTTTCTTTCATTAAAAAAAACATCACTCACCCATTTCTCTCTTTCTCTCTCTCTCTCATGCTACATTAGTCCTTTCACCTTCTCATTCTAAAAAAAGATACCAGCATCGCCACCACCGATCAACAAAGAGGACTCGTGAAGGAATTTAACACATGTTAATGGAAATGTGAAATGTGGAACCATGGAGGTGTTTTGTGAAATGTGGTAATGATTCAGGTGAGTTAGGGTCTTAATGAACGCATGCCTTATATTAAATAAGAGTCATGAAGGAATTTAATACATGTTAATGGATAATGGAAAATTTTGAGACGTTTGACTTTTCTGTCAAAGTCAAATAGCTAGTATGAAAATGAAAAATTACTTTGGATACATTTGATATATGGTTGAAATTCAGTTTATACCCTTTTAATATCATTGGTATTGAGTTAGAAACGCTAAGGAATGAATTGAATTGAGCTATTTAAATTGTTAACAAACATTTAGTTCAAAAAGGACATGATTGACTTTTTGAAAAAGTCTAAAATGGGACAAGAACTGGAACTCCAAAGTCATGATTAAGAAAATTAGTTGGAGTTGGTAATTAGGGACGAGCTTTTGTTACAACATATGAGTGATAACTTCAAGTTACAAGTAAGTTGATTGAGAAATGAATGGAATGGAATCATGAATTCCATCCTTAGATGAAAGATAATGATTTGATGTGTTTATCGACACGGGAAAGCGAGCCAATGGCTAAGTTGGCGAAAGTGTAATATGATGAAGAAAGCAAGATAGTACACGAAAGCGCGATCATGATAGCTTGACAATGAGTATGATGATGTTGACTTAATGAGATCTTTTGGGATCCTAAGGAGTTGGAAACCAGATGTCGACAATACAAAGTGATGAGTGTTGTGGTAGCTGTGGAGGAAGGGTGTCCTTATGAAGCCAAGACACTAGTAAAATTCGAGAAATGGTGCATTAACCTAATGCACTAGACTAGTGAGTGAAGAGTGGAGTCACTACAAGGAAAGAAGTGTAGTGTGAGATACCTGAAGGTACTTTTAGGTCGTGGAAGAAGAAAAATTATATGAATATTGTCTCAAGTCTTAAACATAATGGAAACTTAAAATGACAATGATAAGTCCAAGAGAGTACCTTACCCTAGGGTACTAGACTACTATGATAAACAATTTAATAGGAGGGACTTTGTAAGCCCTACTTACAAGTCCTGTAAATTGTTATGAGAAGTTAAAATTACACATAGAATGTGATGAGGCCGACAGAAGCAGTAAGACTTCAATGTGTAATAGTTTGATGATGAAGGAGAAGGAATCTAGAAGGTGTTGTATGATCAATAAAGTAGGAAGACGATTTCACATAATGGAATATAGAAGAACTACTACCATGAGATAATCAAAGGGTAATTTGGACCTTAAAAGAAATACCCTCATTTCTTTTAATGGGTAGATGGTAAGAAGGACATGGAAATGTGATGATGTGATGTTACAAGATCTCATAGTATTTTGGGGGCATAGTAAGAACAACATGTGGTACATGGAATTATGGGTGAAATGAATGAACCAATGATACAATATTTATAACTCATAAGTTGTGAAACTTGAAGATACGAACCGAGCACACTCAAGTACAATTTAGTACTAGGTTTTGGTATTGCTGCTAACTGGAATCGAGAACCAGACAAAGAGCGGATAGATTTATGATAATGGGAGATTTTATTATGAGTAAATGTGGAAGACACGAATTTGCCTTAGAGTACTATGGGTCACTCGAACTGTGACCAAAGGACGCAAAAATCAATTGATATAAAAGTTGGTTGTGCATTCAAGAAAGGGACAAGAAGTAGAAAGAGGTAGAGTATGATGATACTTGAGAAGTTAAAGTGACGAAGTGTAGAATGGGGAGTCGATTACTCGAGCATCAATTTTGAAGGACACATGAATGATGAAATTATGATAGGAGCCATATGCAATGAAATGTTGAATTTTGTAACATCCCAAAATTTAAAGCCAAAAAATTTCATTTTTAAATAAGTTATTATAAAACCATAAGTAGTAAAACATCCATAATAACATCACATGTCAAAACCATAGTGTCAATAGTCAAACATGTTATCATGAAATAATATCATAGTGTAATCCAACAGATCTCATGTGCGGAAAACATAGTGTGATGCGCTGCGATCGAGCCGACTCCTTTCCTTTGAAAACGAAGTACCTGAAATCAAAACTGAAAATCGTAAGCACAAAGCTTAGTGAGTTCCCCCATCATACCACATACCATACAATACACGTATTGTCAGGCATATCCGGGTGCCCGAACTACCCCTTCGGTCCTACCGACCGGATACTGCCGAGCATATCTGGGTGCTGGCCTCCCCTTCATTCTATTTCAACCGGATAACTGCCTAGCATATTTGGGTGATGGCCTCCTCTTCGGTCCGTTTCAACCAGATAACGGGGACTATTTCACCCCCTACCACTACCACATAATACATAACATAAACATACTGCTAAGCATGTATGGGTTCTAACGACCCCTTCGGTATCTTTCAACTGATAACCGAGGACTATTTCACCCCTACTACTACTAACATGTACCACATAGCATCCTAACACACAAACATAACAAATAAGAGCATACCAGATAATTATCACAAAGACAATCATCTAACAAACAACTCCTAGTAGGTCGGCATGGTGGCCTTAGACCCACTTGTACTGGAAGGTAACTGACCACACACTGCTAAAGTCCCGCACCCAACCCCATCTGCTGGATGACAGGTTCCTGAACTGTCAACATCAAAATAACACCCAATTAATAATTAGGTTCCAACACATAACTATAAGTCCATGCTTGGGGTAAAAGACTACTTTACCCCAATCTTAGCTTGATCCAAGCCCAAAGCCCAATCCAAAGGCCCAACATTCAACTATGAGTCAAAGCCCAACATACGGCCCAATTTTCTAAATTGGGCCCAAACGTTTACATGGTCTTATTCTAAGGCCCAACCATTTATTCCAGTCCAACATTTGACATTCTAATGGCCCAATATCATATAATCATTAAGACCCAAATAATGGCCCATCTATGGCCCAATTTCTAAATTGGGCCCAACCCCTCATGTGGGCCTTACCCTAAAGCACATCCAATTATTCTAGTCCATATGATTATTCTTGGATGGCTCATTGTTGGCTCAAACACCAAAGCCCAAGTGAAATTAGGGTTTCACATAAAATGACGATTAGGGTTAAGTGTTTCTCACTTAACCCATTAACGACTTAATCCATTAAGTCCATCACTTTACTAGATAAGTCATATGGTGTGATTGGGTGCAATTCACAACTCCGTTCCAATGGCCCAAAAGTGGATCCTAATAAGTCCAAGGCCCATAAATCCAATAATAGGGTTTTCTAAACCCTAATTAGGGTTTCCAACCCCGATCTTAGCCCAATAGGCTCAATAGCTAGGTCTTTTGATCAATTAGGTTTCATTAGGCCCATTAGGGTTTAGTCCCTTTGTCCAAACAACCCAACGAATCAAACACAACGAACACACCGCCACCCAACACAGCGGCTTGTGGCGGTAGGCACCACCCTACGGTGGTGGTTTGAGTTTTCTTTTTATTATACTAATCTCTAATTACATTTTACAATGCTTAACCCAAAATAACACATCAAAAATAAAATGCACACATAGCCACCTTGTGGTGGCTGGCGGTGGCGAGTGGTCGCAGCCACCACTTCACACACTCACTTGTTCAGCAATATTGTGACAACCCGAAATTTCCATTCTGAACAAACGATATCAAGCCAATAGATGCAGAACAGTTATAGTGAAAACTCAGATTTCGAGTATAAGTTTGGCAGTTTTCAGGATTTTACACTTAAGAAGATATTAGGAGAGTGGATGCACTAGGGTTTTGTGCAACACTGTTATTCCAATACTCTAGGACATTAGAGTTCGTTCCAGGAATAAAAATATTTTCTGCCAAAAATATCTCAGGACTATAAATAGAATTCTGAACCAAATTGGTTCATTTGTTGAATTCCATTTAGAGAAAAGTCAAAATTCTCTCTCACGGATCTTCGGGTTTTTATCCCAAATTGTGAGTACTTCGATCTAGTTATGTTATATAGCTTAGATTGTGTTTAGAAACACCAATTACATATCAAATCTGTGAGATTCGGGAGTTTACCGCCCAAGAACGTTCTTGGAGAGTAAACTCCAATATGTGGCTTAAATGCTACCTAGTCCTTTCCCCGTGATTTGTAACTACCTTAGACTTGTATGCTAGTATCTATATGACTAGAAAACATCAAAATCGGATTAAGACCCCAAGATTTGAGAGTTTACCGCCCAAGAACACTTGGGGAGTAAACTCCATTTTAAGGTTCTAAAGTGTTCCAATGACCCTCAAAGCTTTAGAACTCGAACTAGAACCCACCATTGCACGTTTAGGACACCAAAAACAATTAAAATCAATGATGAAAAGTGAGTTCACGGCCAAGGGTGTTCTTGGGTCGTGAACTCCATGTTTAAGTGCCAAAATGTCCTTAAAACCTTCCTTAAGCCAAGAGACTGATTTGGGCATGTACCTAAATGAGTTTTGGACTAGCTAACACAGTTAGAACACCAAGAGTAAGGTGTTCACGGCCCAAAAGGTTCTAGGGCCATGAACTCCATAAAATGGTGCCAAATGGTGCCATAAACTCTTCTAAAGCCAAGAACAAAAGCCTAGTTTAGTTACTAGTTAATTTAGAGGCTTGAAAACACCATAAACACCCTCCCAAGGGAGTTTACGGCCGTAAACTCCAAGAGAATATGGTGCCAGGGCCGTAAACTCCTTAAAAGAGTTAATAGGAAGCCCAAACACTTGATTTAGCCTTGAAACAATTCACCACTAGAGTTGTATTAATTCTAAGCTTCATTTAGAGACCTTAGTGAGAGTTTACGACCAGGAGTTTACTCCCCTGGGCCGTAAACTCCAAGACATATGGTCATTAGACCTTAAACTCCCATTAGGGGCATTGCACTCCTTTGTTGCAACCCATTAGCCTCCTAGCACTTGACCAAAAGTGTTTTCCTCGCGTTTAAATGTTTATACTTGTATAATTAGTGTTTTAATCACTAATTATTTATATACATATGTCTTCATATGTAATTAGGATCATTGTGTGTGTCTAAAGTCTTCACTTGACACCAAGCACTTGTCCGATCCTTCCTTACGATAACAGTCCGTTCAATTCCAGTCACCTACTGCAGGTGAGTTCATACCCCTTAATTAATGTTTTAAACTATTTTTAAATGTTTTATGGGGGGGATACAAGTAGAATCATGCTAGTTATTATATCAATCACATGTGATTAATAAGTAGAATTATGCTAGTTATTATATCAATCACATGTGATTAATATGCAGCATTCAAATGATTTACTACACATTAGCCGTTTTATCAAACAGTTTCCTTCAAATGATTTTTATAAACATTTTATATGTTTTAAACTCTTTATTACACTGTACATTTTACTCTGTATATCACATTTCAAACTTATTTACAACTATGTTTCAAACAAATGTTTCCTTATACTTAAATTGTTTTATCAAATTTATGCCTTCAAACTATTTTATAGATTGTCATCAAGTCGATCTTTTCTGAAGATAATAATTATGTTCAAATGTTTTACAAAACTTATTTATGCTTTTATATTATAAATTGCATGCCTCTATATGTATAGTTATATAAGAAATGTTTAAAAGACTTAGGAAGGCTATCCACCCTATTTCCTTTTCGCGCTTGAGATGTGGTCTCGTGGGATATCGGGTATTCGTCCGAAAGTCATTTAAATATTAGTTATATATCATGTGTACATATATAGTCATAAAAGGGTCCTTCCAGTTCATCCTATGCCCTTGGGTAGCAAGGGTATACATCCATGTTCATACGTACCAGTTAGATTACTAGTAAACTACCATATAGGTAGTTTAGGAAGATACTATAACTATTACTAGAACGCGATATCATACTATGAGTCAGTTCATTCATGAGTCAATACTTACTACTAGAGAAGAACATATACAACTATACTAGAATGATTACATTACTATACTTGCTAGGTACAGAGCACATACATTAAGGCTAGAACAGTTCATTACATTACACTTACATTAATACGTTAATAAAATTGTGATCCACTGTATCGGAGCATGCCTTAAATTTCATGGCCCGAGTTGTAGCCAGAATTCTCTTGGAGGGAGAGCGTGAGTTTGCGTATAGATCTATACTGGATTGACTATCCTACACCTTGCTGCTAGCTACAGCCGGACCTG
Source organism: Lactuca sativa (assembly GCF_002870075.4). Classification (NCBI taxonomy): domain Eukaryota; kingdom Viridiplantae; phylum Streptophyta; class Magnoliopsida; order Asterales; family Asteraceae; genus Lactuca; species Lactuca sativa. The sequence goes on along the minus strand of NC_056623.2, from coordinate 185,932,169 downwards.
CAGGTCTGCGGGTGCCAAACGTCATTCCGTTATTACGACCATTCGTATGTCGTTGTTACCAGTCGATAGTATGGTGCAATTAATCACATGATGCCTTAATATAAATCCGGTTTAAGGTAGTTAGTACAACAGTAGTTCTTACAGCACTACACTACAGTACTACATTTATTTTCCCTTTACATATATTTAGTGATCTTTTCACTTAAACCTTTAATGTAAAAACTATATTTTGATAATGATAGTTACACTTGGGAAAATTACATACTTTTACAAGAAACGAACATTTAGAACAGTTAAGTCTTGGTAGAAGACTACATTGAGAATAGTTAAGTCTTGTTAGAAGACACCTTTATATAAAGTAGGAATCATAGGGATTTCTAGGTTTTTCAAACATTTACAGTAGTTTTACAAACATTTTCATACTTACAGTTCATTTACACACGTTTTCATACTTACAGTTCGTTTACAAACAACTTCTTACATACAAATTAAGACACTAAAATACTTATGATCTCACCAGCTTCAAAGCTGATACTTGCTTTCAAACTTACTTGTATCCTCAGGTCATCATAGACAGGTACCGATGCAAGGAGAAAGGAAGATGGAGCTTGTTCAAGACTCATCTTTCATTTTGATTTATGCTTTAGTGTTTATCAAAATTTGACAGAACACTTGTATAATAATTATATTATTAATGAAATGGATGATGTTGTTGCTTGTTTATTACTTTTCATAGTTGTGATACTGTACATGACGTCCTCCGCCCCAGAACGTTTCCGCCGTTCTTGGTTTTGGGGTGTGACAAATATGAAAACATGGAAACTCTTGAACTGAACACGAAGAACACACCCATCGGAGCTCTTGTGGCGATACGCGGTAGTTGTGCGATATGGCGGCAACAGTGGCAGTATATGGCAGCGACAACAATGACGAACCCAACAACAACAAACTTGAGCGGTCATAGTGGAGAAAGGATATGGCGGCCTTGAACGATAGCAACCACAACAGGAACACGAGACCAACTGATGGTCCCCATCATCACCGACTAGGGAAACAAAGATAGCGTTGGAGGGCAGCATGGACGTCGGCAGCTGCTGGATAAGACGATGGCGAATGACGATCAGGGTAGCACCGACGAAGCGAAGGAGCGACAAAAATAGTGTCGCTAAATGTCCGTCGACCCCTGATTCAACGTCACGAGTGACTCTTCCTCGCTGTCGGTGGTAGGATGAACGCGAGGTAGTTATGACCATTCTAAGTTTTTCCGACAGAAAAACGACAATACGAAGTTACGTAAAACTCGAATCGGAGATCGAGCGACTTTTGGCCGAAATGACCTAAACGAGAATTGAAGGTCTCGTCAATGGTATTTCAACGGTAAAAAGTCTAGCAAAAACCGACGTCAAATAAAGATGTTATGAATTTTTTTAAAGAAATTTCTTAATCACGTCATTTTAATAAATAAATAATAAAAATTATTTCATAATTTGCCAACGGAATCTAAACGAAAGTTGTAGATCATAGTCTCACCTTCGCGGGGATATAAAGAACGTCGAAAGCGGAGTTCGTATGAAGGAGATATGAATTTTTGAAGTTTAATTAAAATAATTTATAAATTTAATTAAAAACCCCCGGTATTATCCGAAGGGGAGTCATCGGATAGGACCAAAGTACGCCCCGCGTACTGAGATCAAGGGCCTCGGATCGTCCACGTCGCCCTATCCGAGGCATCCGACCTGTCCGAAGCGCCCGACCCGTCCGACCCGTCCGACCCGCCGTCCCATCCGACCCGCCTCCCCAGCAACCCGTCCCATCCGAAGCCGAGGCAGTCGAGGCTTCGGTCATGCATGACGTATGCGTACGCGCTGCGTACGAGCGTACGCCCCGCGTACCGAAGCAGTTCAGCCTTCCTATAAATAGGATGCGAGGCTTTCCGAAAAATTTGCTCAATTCTCTCATTTCTCTCGCGGTCTTGCCTCGTTTTCCGTGCCCGTTCAAACCCGAAGCTCTGGCCTTTTTGCTCAAGACCCGAGGGTCGATTTTACTCCCGAGAATCCCGAGAAAAATCCATTTCTCGAGACGAAACTCTGCCCGGTTTTCCATCTTGCTATCTTCAAACTTTCAGGTGAGTTCATACCCCTATAATCCACACTTTTAAATGTTTTATAAATATTTTTATATGCTTTTAAGGGGGGGAATACAAGTAAAACACACGATGATTATCGTATGTTATATAAAGTTTCGTTTTATACTTTTTATCAACGGAATCGCATGTGATTTATAATTATTATAAAGAAACTTTCGTATGCAAAATGTATCACGATAACATCATATCTTTTGAAATGAAAAGTGTTGTTATTTATATATAAATCAAACACACTTGTTATACTGTATGTATATGTGTCCACCTATCATACTACAAACATACGATTATTTTGGCACGAAAAACATCAATATTTTGGGATACTTCTTGTTAATAAATCAATCTTATGTGATTTATAACTAGTATACAAATGGATTTACTACAAGTTTAACAGTTTCACTAAACATATTACTTCAAATGACTTTCTTAAACGTTTTTACATGATTATAGCTCGTTATAAAACTGTCTTACATACTGTAAGCTTCCTTTCAAAATCGGTTACAAAGGTGTTTTCAAACAATGGTTTTCCGTGTACTTAAACTGTCTTATCAAACAAAATACTTTCAATCATTTTATAAACTGACATCAAGTCACAAATTCTTTATTAGACTTTTCAACGGTTTTACAAAACTTCTTTATGCTTTTATATTATAAATTGCATGCCTCTATATGTATAGTTATATAAGAAATGTTTAAAAGACTTAGGAAGGTTATCCACCCTATTTCCTTTTCGCGCCGTGAGATGTGGTCTGGTGGGATATTGGGCATTCGTCCGAAAGTCGTTTAAATATTAGTTATATATCATGTATACATATATGGTCATAAATGTTCCATCAGTTAATTTAGTTTCGATACTCGTAGATAGCAATGGTGTATAAACCTACTTGGTCACTCATCAATTACATTCTAGTAAACTATTATAGGAATAGTTTAGAGTAAACAAAACATTTTGCCTACTACAAGAAATTACACCAGAGTCAGTTCATTCATGAGTCCAGACTACATGTTATATGAAGGAATACTCTTTCATGAATACTTATACATGAATACTTTTACATAGACATTATATGGCAAATTACTACTACATGTTATATGAAGGAATACTCTTACATGAATACTTATACATGAATACTTTTACATAGACATTATATGGAAAATTACTACTACATGTTATATGAAGGAATACTCTTACATGAATACTTTTACATAGACATTATATGGCAAATTACTATTACATGTTATATGTCTAGATATGGTTATATTGTTCGCCTTTCTATCTTTACCTTGTGATTCAATCACATCATCGACGAGATAGACTGGGACTTTATCTCCTAGTACCATATCATACTTTGAGGGACTAACCATTCCGACAACCATTGTTAGCTACAGAGGTAAATGAACAATCTACGGATGTTCTAGGTTGATACCATCGTGGGTATACATAAGGGACTAACTATTCCTAAACCCGACTGTTAGCAACAGAGGTAAATGAACAGTCTACGGATGTTCTAGGTTGATACCATTTCAGGTATACTTAAGGGACTACTAATAATAGTTAAACAGGGAAAAACCATCACATTTTCAAGAGATGCGTACTTTCAAAACAGTCAGGTCTAGGTAAAAGACTACTTTCAAAAAAAAAACATTCGAGTCTTGGTAGAAGACTACTTTTAGGAAATATGGGATTTTCTAGAGCTTTTCATACTTATACTAAATGTTTCATCATTCATTTACCAGTCTTTCATATCAACTAATCAAAGCAATGACATTAAATACTTATGAACTCACCAGCTTAAATGCTGATCTACTCTTTCAAAATAACTTGTATTCTCAGGTTACAAATAGACAGGTGTCGATACAAGGTTTAGAGAAGACGGAGCAGTCAAGACTCGTCTTTTATTTTGATAAGTTATCATCATGTCTTGTACTATGAAAGAAAACACTTGTAACTAAAATTATACTATTAATGCAATGGATGATGTTGTTGCTTGTTTACTACTTTACATTTGTTGTGATGCATACATGATGTCCTCCGCCCCAGAACGTTTCCGCCGTTCTCGGTTTTGGGGTGTGACAACATTGGTGGTGGTGCGGCACCGAAAGTCGAGGAAGGAGGATGGTCGCCGGTTGTGGGAGGCATAAGGATGGAGGTGGTGGCTACAACATGGCCACTAGGGTTAGGGTTTTCATCACATAAATACCCAGTCAGCATTCTAAAGTCATTTCTATGATGACAACTATGGTCCCTCCCTCCATAAATAATTTCGAAATAGATCCGATAATTTACCCTTTTAACCCCTCCTTCAGAAAACCCTTACAAATTAAGTCTGAAACTTACCTTTTTAACCCCAACCATCCAAAAACCCTTCAACTTAAGTCCCAATAATTACCATGCAGCCCCTGTCTTCATAAATATTTACAAACTGAATCCGGAACTAACACTTTTAACCCCCAACTTCTTATGCCAATTTACTCCTCGAAACCAACACCTTGCTATATAATTATTTATTTGGGGTTACTATTCATTTATTAATTTATTTTATTTATTTATTAAATAAATGGGGTGTTACAAATTCGGGATCGATAAGGAGTAAATGTGAGGCAACAAGCTCTCGTGAAGGGATAAATGAAACACCTTTCTACATGATGAGGATCATCGTGTAATTTAAACCTTAAAATAAATGTCTTCATTTCTTTTAAGGGGTAGATAGCTAAGAAGAACCAAGTTACAAGTAACGAGATAATTTGGAACCAACAAAAAATTGAGAGTTGAGTTGAAGCAATGCCAAGTGATTTAGAACTTCTTTTCATGGTATGATTTGACTTGTGGACTTATGTGCTAACTCATGATGAGATCTTTGTTTGAAATGTAAGTTAAAGAGAATGAAGAAGGATAGGGACATTGTATGGGAAGTATATACAGACTTGGATAGTATAGTACATGTTGGTATAAAGGTAGTACACAATGAATGATATACATGATTGGATTATTATGATTAATTGTATAAATTGACTTGCAGAACTGGTTGACTGTAAAGCTTCATTCTCATGAATATAAAGTAAGGCCTTTGGAAAGAAAGGTAGAGGAATTAGTAGGAGCTAAACTGGTAAATCATAATTGCATTAAAGTTTAAAGGGTGGTTTTATGCTTAAGGGCATAATTAAGTGTAATGTATTGAGAATGATAAGTATAGAAAATAAATAATTAATAATGGTGTGCTTGGGAATGAAAGGGTATACCTTGGCAATATAGAATACCTAAATAAGGAAACAGAAAAATGTTGACTTAAGGTTTGATAACCTTATTCCATGATGTTGTCAAAAGTTTAAAAAGGGACAAAAGGGTAAAAGTCGCCAAGAGGGTTAATAAACTGTAGGGATCATATTGTTGCGTCTTGGGCTCGTTCCTTTTAGCCCAGTTTTGTAGCCGGTTTGGTCCTGACCAATCGTGCATTATTTTAATCTAGGGTTTTAATATTTAAGGTGCATGCATGCATCCTTATTTAATAACGCTTTTATCATTCTTATCATAGTATTGTAAAAACCCTAGCTCGCCTCTACAGTGGAAGTTCTTCATCGAGCTCTACTGAGGCGTGACTACATTTGAATCATAAGCTTTATATTGATTCTATATTGTGTTATTTGCCTTTTTTGATTTAATAGTTTGTTCTTCATTAATATTCCTATGAAAGATCTAAACGATCAAGAGATTTATTCTCGTAAATTGGTATCAGAGCAGGAGGCTGTGTAATTCATATAAATCTCTTCTGCTGAAGAAGTTATAAGGGTTTTCTACATTGATTGATATTAATTGAGCCGTCATTCCTAATTGGCGTATCTCATTAATTTTTGATCTTGACCTAACGATAAATTATAAGTCTGATCTTAAACAAATTATCGATCAAACATCATCACAATGTCTATGGACGATTCGCAATCTAATCCAATCAACATCTCCAATAGTATTGGATCAACAACAAGGATTCCCATCTTATACACTCAGGATTATGAAGTTTGGACGCACCACTTAGAAGATTATGTAATCGGTTCAGAGGATAATGGGTATTTGATCTAGGAAGCAATGCTAGTTGGTCTGTTTGCTCACTCAAGCACTTCAAAGATTGTCAAAAATCAAAAGGAGTACAATAAGCTCGTGAATAATGTGAAAGACATTCCTCAAGACGAGAAAGAGAAGTTTCAGTGCAACATTAAAGCCTTAAGAATGATTAGGTTCTAATTTATGTTGATGATATCATCTTCGGCTCCATGAATCCCAGCCTAACAGCTGAATTCCGGAAATTGATGGAAACTAAATTTGAGATGAGCTCAATGGGTCCAATTAACTTTTTCCTTGGTTTAAATATTAGACAGGGACCCGAAGGCATTTTTATCAATCAGGAGGCATACACAAAGAAATCACTTTCCAAGTTTGGGATGTTAATCGATTCAAGGGTGAAGGTTCCTATGGAATTTGGCACCAAGCTAACACCTTCATTAGACAAACCAGCTACTGACATGACGCTTTATCATCAGATGATTGGATCTCTGATGTATCTTACAGCCAGCAAGCCGGACATTATGTTCTCAGTCTGCTATAGTTCTAGATTTCAAGCCAACCCACGCGAACCTCACATGCTGGCAGAACATCTTTCGCTATCTAAAGCGAACCTCCGCTCTCGGTTTATGGTATCCAACCAACTCAGGATTTTTTTCCAAGCATTCTCAGATGCTGACTTACGGGGTTGTGGATTGGATCGTAAAAGCACTACTGGAGGATGTCAATTTCTTGATGGTAAATTGGTTAGCTGGCAATCAAAGAAACAAACTTGTGTTTCTCTCTCCACGGTTGAAGCTGAATATATAGCCGCCGCCCGATGCACATATCAGGTCGTTTGGGTACGAAGTCAGCTTAGGGAGTATGGGCTGAACATGAAGAAAATCCCACTATATTGCGACTCTGAAAGTGCAATTAGGATTTGTAATAACCCAGTGCAACACTCAAAGACAAAGCACATAGCATTGCGGTATCACTTCATCAAAGATCATGTGGAAGATGGTAATGTAGAAATTCATTTCGTTAGGACCACTGATCAATTAGCAGATATTTTCACTAAGGCCTTACCTGAAGCTAGTTTCAATAAAATCTTACAAGGCCTAGGAATGATCGAGGCAGAATCAGTACCAAAATCGCCTCCGCTTCATTAAAGGAAAGAAGCGAAATAGAGCGAACGCTCGGTCTATTTCGGGTTCGGTTCACTCGGGAACCGAAATGAACCGAACGTTCGGTCTATTTCGGGTTCGGTTCTTCTGAATTCATTCGCTTCTTTTTCATTAAAAGGAATTTTGGTTGTATTCTTTTGTACACTCTTTTTCATACTTATTTTTATGTTTTTATTTTCAAATTTTTTTATTTTTATAAAATCCTAAAATAATTTTCTTTTTGTTTTTTCACAAAATACAAAAATATTTTCCATTTTATTTCAATTTTCTTATGTTTTTCTTCGTATCAAAGATACTCTCAATGGTGGAGTTGCAGCAGGTATAAATTCTTTTCATTAGACTAGTTAAGTGTCTCTAGATGCATGCTGTTGCATGTTGACCAAAGCCTCAAAAGATTTTGAGTGAAGCCTTAATAGTGTGATAAAAAGAAATCATGTTTTCCAAATTAGGCTGTTACATTCACTCTAATCGAGAGCTACCTTACTCTTCTCATATGGAGTTTAGAGTTTTCTGCTAGGTCCTTCTTATATAGCAGAGGCACATTCGCTTCTTAAACCACCTACATCTTTTTTCTCCGTTACATTTCATGTCATTCCTGTAACCCTTGAGACTCTCAGCACTTACCACTGAGGTTTATGGTTACACAACATCTGCGTTTATGATCTTAGTTTCGTGCCACTACGTACTAAGTGAAACCCAAAAATTCAATACCAATAATGAATTGACAGTTAACAATTACTATGTTCTAGCTTTCACCAATGAAATCTCTTTTAATTTTGAGTGATCTTTTTGAAATTGTCTATCATCAAGACTTTTCTTCCCCAAGGATCCAGTTTTAATTTTTTTTCTTTGAGATTTCTTACAAGTCACTAAAAATATCTCTAACCTACTTGTTCAACAGGCCACACTGGTCTCACAAATACTTCATTCTCATTTGGTCTTATATCAAGTACCGAAATCTGAATTGAAGAGAAAGCCACCCTTACAAGCTTCGTATCTAAATGATGCCTTTCATTGCTTCTTCAAAAGCATTTGATCATATTTTAACGGGAAACTACACAGACACTTTGAAGTCTATCTTGACTTGAAAGGAAGAGATTCGTGCCCTGGATTTACTGTTTCATGTCTTAATTGACACCACAATATCCCATAAAGTTCAATTTATTTCTTTTTCATTCACACTCTATGCACGAAAATCTTTGATTTTCCAAAAGTCTAGTTCTAATTTATATATGAGCTACTTTTTATAGCTTGGGTTCTAACAGGCATTATGGTGGATATTATGAGGGTGACAACAGCTCATGTTATTTATGTGGGTGACATTTCAAATAAAGCATGATGGATGAGTCAACAATTATATAATCATTTTGTCGATTTGAAAAAGGTACTTTCTATGGAAAGGCGTGTAAAAAGTCAAACGTTTTTTCTCTCTCCTACGTCATCACTGGGGTTGCCAACTGTCTACTCCCCATCGCATCTGGAACCGTTTCACAAAAGGACAAGATTTTAGGTGGATCTTTCTCTCTCCTACTCTCACATATAAAAGGGTTTCTCACGATCAACTTTACTTTTTTACCACTCACAAATCTTCTAAAAGAAAAAGGAAATTTCTCTCACTGTTCATTATCTTCTTCTCAACCTTCATCAATGGCGGGATCGTCTTCTGTTCAAGATACCTCTGTTCACTCCAACCTTCTGGCCATTAAACCCAACTATAATCTCATTATTGACCTTACGCCTTCAGCTTATGAACCCTACATGCTGCAAATTGTGGAGTGCCTCAAATACTCTCCACTTGTTATCGCTCTATCCCAGGTGGAGGTTGTTCCCATGTCTTGCCTATCTCACATCTACTCCACTGCATACTACGAAAAAGTTGCTGAGAGATTACACTTCGACATTCACAATGAGATGACCTCGATTTCCAAGAATCACTTCTGCAACCTGCTAGGTCTTGTTCATGAACCCACCATGGTAAACCCCGATTCCATCACCACTGGTCAATTGTTCTCAATGTTCTACAATATGGGGTACACTGAAACCCTAACCACAGTGACGAAGTTCAAGAAATCCTGCCTTCCTCCTCAATGGAAAGGCATCTTCAAATTGTTGTTCAAAGGTCTTTCTGAGCGAAGCGCTAGATCTGATGGTGCAAGCAAGTCCTTTATGACCATGCTTTATGGTTTGTACAATGGCGTACATTTGGATTATGGCTCAGTTTTATGGCAACAACTTGTTCAAAGCTTATCCTCTTCTTCACGCCATTCTGAAGTCTCTTGTGGAAGGTTCTGGTCCCTTGTCACAAAATGGGCGATGGATCGTCTCCATGTCCCAATCATGGCAGATTCGCTTCTCACTTCTATTTCCACGTTTCATACAACCAAGATTCTAGTCAATGATCTATCCAAGTATTTGTTTGTTTGATCGATTATGGCATCCATGTATGCCTGTGTGTCTGACCAAAGTGCAATCATTCAAGAATACAAGAAACTTCCTTCTTCGGGCCCAAGGGAACTCACACCAGTAATGGTTCATTCCATTGAGGAAGCAAATAAACCATCCAAGAGGAGAGAGAAACAAAATAAACAGAATGAAGGACTGGTAATCAAAGGAGCTAAGGGGAAAACTCCAAATAAATGAAAGACCGAAAAGGCAGCACCTTCATAGCCTAAGCAGAAAAAGACAAAGAATCCTGCTCGGAGGCTTATTCTTCAGTCCTCGAGTGATTCAGATTCTGATTACATCCCTATTGGACATAAACGACCCTCTCCTACTGCATCTGGGAGCGAAAGCTCTGATGAGGAGGTTTTGGTTCGTGGTGATACCCCTTCTCGCTTTCCGACTCCTGATGTACCTGTTCAATCTAAAGCACATTCTCCTCCACCTGCTTCTATTCCTATTTATTTACCTACAACCTTCCCAGTTATCACATACCATCCTTCTTCCACTATTCCCATCCCTACACCCATTTTTGTCGACGCCACTACTACCACCACCACGGGAGTTCAGACCAACGTATCTAATACGGGGGTTCGTTCTTCTCCACCCGAAACCCCTGCCACTACTAAATATCCATCTCCTACCCGTTCAATCGAAACATATACTGTTCTTGGAGGTGAGGACTTGGAATTTGATTCTACTTACTTCAGTCCTTATCGTGTGCAAAGCGACGATGATGATGACACACCTATCACCAAGCAACATCTTAAAGATGGGACTGATAAGCTTGATCGGTTACTTTCCTCTTCCTCTGCTAATCTCTACTCCGAAGCTGCTATCAAGGCCCTATTCTCTTCTGCAGTTAAGGTGCATGACACCTCTATCTCCAATGCAGCGAAGGCCATTGATGCCTCCACTTCTCAATTCCAAAAGGCTTCACTTGCAGAGGAAGCCTCTACTAAAGACTGCAAGGAAGCGACCGCAAAAGTCGAAAAGCTAATCTTAGAAGCTCAAATCTTTCTAGATTCCCTTCAGGCTGCTGCTCAGAAAAATGCACATATCGTGACTGCTTCAGTTGATTCTCTTAAACGCTCACTGGAGGTCGAGTTGTCACAACTTGGAGTGGCTCGTAAAGCTATTGAAGCTGCTAATGAAGAGATTCATACCAAAGTTGATGAACGGTTAACTACTCTTAAGGCAGAGCAAGCAGTTGAAAACAAAGTCATGGATGAGTTGGACAAGCGAACCTCACAGCTCAAAGTTTAGAACTTAAAGCTCCGTACTGCAACTCAAGAGCTTAATGATCTCAACTATGAAAGAGAGGTGATTCTCAGCTCTATTGGTGATGTCCATTCGATCCTGCTTCATCTCCTGGACGCCCATGACTATATCCTAAAGATCTCCATTCACCGTCACTTGGCTTAGAAGCTATGTCCAGCCTTGGATATTCTCAGTTGCATTGAAGGTGTTTCGGACACTTTCGTTCATCCGAAGCAAGGGGAGAAAAGAAATCCCAACGAGGAAAACTTGACAAAAATCAACCTCCACCTCCTCCAGAACCTAAAGCTACTGTTGGACCGAAGGATAATGAAGCTTCGGCAAGTAAAAATCAAAAGAAAAAGAAGATAATTGGAGAAGATGATGAAGATGATATTGATGATTTTGTTACTGGATCTCCTTCGAAGCCTGATCCAAAATTCAAGCCTTCTGAGCAAGAGCTTCGGGAGAAGATGGATCGGTTGGAGAAAGAAATGAAAGAGAAGGAACTTCTTGATAAAAAGAAGTCAATATTTCCCAAATGGACTATTGAATCGCTCTAGATGGAAGTCATTGATGAACCGAGTACTCATTGGCTTGAACCTGTTTTATCGTTTAGTCTTGAGAACTCGAAGGACGTTCAGTTAGACATGCCAATCAACCGAAAGGCATTCATCTTTCACTGCTTTGCCTCTACTGTTGTCATTCCTTCTCCAGACCCGAAGGTTGATCGGGATCTGCTGGAATTTTATCTGGAATTTGCTCAACCACAATACCTGACCTGGAGCTTGAAGAAAATTACAACAGTTAGGGTATTAATGCCATCTTCATCTGGGAAATTTATCAATGTCAAATTCAAAGTGACCCGAGGCTCAGATAGCTCGGTCCATACCATTTCCCTAGCTGACCTTCTAAATCTAAACTCACACGACTGGATACTCCTCATCAATATTCTGCTATGCAATCCTCAGGAGTATCAGCCAATCATTGATCATATCAAGTGAATGCTTGTTTGTTACATTCATGAAGTAGCAAATATGGATCAAGAGATTGTCGCTGCTATTCACAAGCGTACTACGGTCAAATCAATTCGAAGAGATGGCAATGCAAACACGATGATTAAGGGAAAAATTGACATGAAGTTTCATACTGTGATGTTCGTTAGGGGCGAAGGTCAAAAATGCCTATTCGCTCTTATTTACAAACACCTGCTCTCTACTGCTTGCTTGGAACATATTTTGGAGATCATCCATAGGTGTAATCAGAATAGTGAAGCTGACAAGAGGTTGCTTACTGATATGCTTCGTTGGTATATTCAGTTTCGGCAGACGCTTCTTGCTATTATTTCTCGGTTGTTTAAAGTTGTGAAGCAAGTCAAGGTCACACAACTGAAGTGAAGGTCTCGCCAAAATTGACGCAAAGGGGGAGATTGTAGGGATCATATTGTTGCGTCTTGGGCTCGTTCGTTTTAGCCTAGTTTTGTAACCGGTCTGGGCCTGCCCAACCGTGCATTATTTTAATCTAGGGTTTTAGTATTTAAGGTTCATGCATGCATCCTTAGTTAATAACGCTTTTATCATTCTTATTATAGTATTGTAAACCCTAGCTCGCCTCTAAAGTGGAAGTTCTTCATCGAGTTCTGCTGAGGCGTGACTACATTTGAATCATAAGCTTTATATTGATTCTATATTGTGTTATTTGCCTTGTTTGATTTAATAGTTTGTTCTTCATTAATATTCCTATGAAAGATCTAAATGATCAAGAGATTTATTCTCATCATAAACCTTAATGATGTATTATTAATTTTTAAAATAAATTGAATAGTAATCAAATGACCAAGGATATACGGTCATCAAAGAAATTGAAAAGTAATGGGATGAAATTACAGTGAGATGGTTCATGATAAGATTTTAGGGATGGAATCCTTTTAACGAGTAGATAATTGCAACATCCTAAAATTTAAGACCGGGTTCTTAAATTAATAAACTAAATAAATGAAAAATGATTTATATAATTAAATCATCAAGGGATAATCATATCGTTAGTTGATATGAAGTTTAGAAGCTTAGAAGGGAAAATAATAACATTTTAGAAGTTAAAGGGGCAAAAGTGTCAAATTAGCAAAGTAAGTTGACTAAAAGGGTTTGTAACGACCCAAAACTCAAGGGTAAAAATTTCATTTTTAGTATAGCTGAAACATTGATACCATTTATGATGGGTTTGAGCCGTAAGAACATTCCTATGTGCACATACAAACCCTAATGCTTGGATGTAGGTTTCTCTAATGAACATGCTTTTCATCCAAGACTTGCAAACCCTAGATCTATGATATATAATTCGAAATTAACATTACAAAGTACATCTATATGATTACCTCTTCTTGAAAGCGTGAATCTTGTTATCCTTGGAGCTTAGAGTCACAAGGCTTACAAACACCAAGAAGCAATAGGATGATATGGAGAGAGGTTGAGGACACAAAATCGGCTCTAGGAACTCTTTAGGGTTTTTGGTAGCCGATTTCTGCAGTCCCTGGGTCCTTTAAATACTTGAGCTGCTAGGGTTACAGCCTGAAACCCTAATTGGATTACTTAGGCCTTAAGCAGTCCAAGGATCCTTCTAGATTAGGGCTTGGACGAATTCAAGGAGTCCATACACCTTAATTTCGTCCACCCTATGATCCATAAGGGCCACAGCCTGAAACCAACTATCACACAATTGACAGTTTTAGTCCCCTTTATTTAATTAATCTATTTTAGCCACAAAATTAATTCTTAATTAATCTTGTCTAATATTAATTAAACTATATGATTTCTTATTTAATATATTAATAAATCATAATATCCTCTTTATTTATAAATCATCCTATCATGTTGCTTTGGTGAAGGCAACCCAAAAGGACCATGCACAACCGGGTCAAATACTTACCAAATATAGTTACGGGCTTAGACACTAATCCAACAGTCTCCTACTTGGATATGTCTAGTAACTATAATGTAAGCATATTCCGATTAGCAATCGTAGCTCCCAAAGACGTTGTCGAAATTTGATCTTATAAGTAACCTGTCCTTTAGATAAAGGATCGTATAGTCCTCTATTCTAGATATCATGCGGACAATTACAAGGAACATAGTCATACTTATTGTCCAGCAGTTTGTATCTCAATCTCTGATTCATTTGACATAGAACTTAATTGAACACATCAATTCAGTCTTGACCGGACCCGACACATAACTCAAATCAAATCATCGAGGGACCCTGATATCGCTTTTACCCTCTTTGGATAAAAGGAACAGATAAACTTCGACGTATATGCATTTACTATTCACTTAATCAAATCATACACAACAATTTGTTTTATGACATCAAGTTACTGATGCGTTTTCGCATTATCGATGCACAACCAATCACTAAACAATAAACCATATATCTAGGTTTTAAGACCATATGATATTATCGTCTTGCGATCACTCATGATAAATTCCATGAAGTGATTCCAGCAAGCGTGGGTTTATTCCAATGCTCAAAACTTGTTCATAAGCACTCATGAACGTTGTAGCAAACTTTTGCTATGTCTAATACTTTTCAGACAATCTACACACATATTCATGACAGTCTTCATTCATACCTACTTCCAACATATGAACGATTGTGGACCGTTCGAATAATTCGATTATTCTGAAATAACTCAATTATTCAGGAAATCAAAACATGCAAAGTGAAACAATAGTTAAACAATTAACATAAGACAATAACTTTACTTATAAATAATGTTCCTTTATTTAATCATCAAATGTCAATTACATTTATCTATTACACGTTTCTAAACCATCTAATCTAAACTAATATCATCCTTTAGCCCAATGCTCCTAGCGTGCTGCAAGTGCTTAACCCTACTCAGTCCCTTCATAAGCGGATCGGCTGGGTTATCCTCTGATGATACCCTCTTCACTACGAGGAGTCCTTCTTCTACCCGATGTTGAATAAAGTGATATTTGTTGTCGATATGCCGAGATCTACCATGATCCCTCGGTTCCTTGGTCAAGGCAACCGCTCCTTCATTATCACAGAAAATTTCCATAGGCTCTTTTATGGCAGGCACAACTCCAAGGTCTCCAATGAAGTTCTTCAACCATATCGGCTCCTTTGACGCTTCGCTCACTGCAATATACTCTGATTCACATGTTGAATCAGCTACTGTCTCTTGCTTGGAACTTTTCCAAGTCACTGCTCCTCCATTAAGGGTAAAGACCCAGCCCAACTGCGAACGGTAGTTGTCACTGTTGGTCTGAAAACTGGTGTCACTGTACCCTTGCACCTTTAAGTCATCACTCCAACTAAGGACTAGAAACCATTCCTTGGTTCTCCGAAGGTACTTAAAAATGTTCTTGACTGCGATCCAATGTGCTTTGCCAGGGTTCCATTGATATCTGCTGAGCATGCTCAAAGCGAAAGCCACATCAGGGCGAGTACAAGACATATTATACATAATCGAGCCAAGTGTGGAAGCTTATGGTACTCGGCTCATTTCTGCTATCTCGACTTCGGTACTGAGGCATTGAGTCTTACTCAACTTGGCATTAATTTGGATCGGTAACTCTCCCTTCTTTGAGTTCTCCGTACTAAAATGTTTTAGTACCTTGTCCAAGGAAGTATTCTGACTAAGTCCTATTAGTCTGTTAATTCTGTCTCTCACTATCCTTATTCCCAAGATATAGAAATCCTCTCTGAGTTCCTTCATAGCGAATCACTTCCCGAGCCAGGATTTAACTTCCTACAGTGTCGGGATGTCATTTCCTATGAGCAGTATGTCATCGACATACAATACAAGGAAGCTAACTATACTCACACTGGATTTGACATATACACACGATTCATCTTCACTTCGTATAAACCCAAACTCTTTGACTTTCTTATCGAAGCAAAGATTCCATCTGCGAGACGCTTGCTTAAGTCCATAAATGGACTTCTCAAGCTTGTACACTCTATTGGGATGCTTTGCATTGACAAAACCCTCTGGCTGAGCCATGTGAACATCCTCAACCAACTTCACATTAAGGAAAGTGGTTTTGATATCCATTTTCCATATTTCATAATCATGAAATACAGCAATGGCCAGCATCACCCTAATAGACTTTATTTTGGCAACTGGCGAGAAGGTTTCATCATAGTCAACTCCGGGAGTTTGAGTGAAAGCCTTCGCAACCAATCGCGCCTTATATGTGTGCACATTCCCATCCACGTCGGTCTTCATCTTGAAGATCCACTTGCACCCGACCGTCTTACGTCCGGGCACATGTTCAACCAAATTCCAAACTTGGTTATCGTACATGGACTGAATCTCGTTGTCCATTGCCTCTTTCCATTTCGCAGACTCCAGGCCTGCCATGGCTTTCTTATAGTTGTTAAGTTCGTCTAAATTTATTAGTGTACTATCACTAATATACGTGTCCCCTTCTGTAGTAATATGAAAGTCGTACAACTAGGGTTGAATTCTAACTCTTTCGGAACGTCTAAGAGGTAATGACTCGTCAATCGGTTCAACCGGAGTTTCCTCCTCAGGTTGAGCACCAGCGTTAGAGGTTCCTTCATCGCTCGGCTCTTGAATCTCTTCAAGATCGATTTGCCTCCCACTGTCCCCTTGGCTTATGAGATCTCACTCTCGGAAAACCCCTCTCCTCGCCATGAAGTCAACATTGTCACTCGGTCTATAGAAGAGATATCCAAAGGATTTATGCGGGTAGCCGATGAAAATACACCGCTCACTACGAGGTTCGAGCTTTTCGTGAGTCTCTCGTCTTACGAAAGCCTTGCAACCCCAAACCTTTGTATGTGTCAAAGAGGGAGCCTTCCCTGTCCACATTTGATGAGGTGTTTTGGCAACCTTCTTCGTAGGGACTAAGTTAAGGATATGGGCAGCAGTCTCTAAGGTGTACCCCCAAAATGAGATAGGTTGTGAAGCATGACTCATCACGGAATGAACCATGTCTAAAAAGGTTCGATTACGCCTCTCAGCTACACCATTCAATCGTGGTGTCCTTGGTGACGTTAATTGTGAAACTATTCTGCATTCCTTGAGGTAGTCGTTGAATTCAAGACTTAGGTACTCTCCTCCTCAATCAAATCGAAGCATCTTGATTATCTTGCCCAATTGATTCTCCACTACTTGTTTAAACTCTTTGAACTTTTCAAAGGTTTCTGACTTGTGCTTGATTAAGTAGATATACCCATATCTACTATAGTCATCGGTGAAAGTCACGTAGAAGCGGTTCGCATCCCTTGTGGTTGATCTAAAGAGCCCACACACATCGTTGTGTATGAGTTCCAATAGACCCTCACGCCTTTCACAAGTGCCAGTGAAGGGTTACTTGGTCATCTTTCCAAGTAAACAAGACTCGCACACGTCATTGTCCCTAAGGTCGAATGACTCCAACACTCCATCCTTTTGGAGTTGGGCTACGTGTTTCTTGTTGACATGTCCAAGACGACAATGCCACACGCATGCTTTATCCATACTATTGGAAGAATCCAAACACAACACATCATTTCCTAGGTTATCTACAACCATCACAGTTTCATAAATTCCATTACAAGGCAATGCTTCGAAATATAAAACACCATTTAGATAAGCATAAATAGAACCTTTCTCATTATCAAACGAATATCTAAATCTTTGTCTAAACAAACCATGAAATGAAATGATGTTTCTTGCCATATCTGGTGAATAGCAACAATTATTTAAATCTAATGCTAATCCATTACTAAGCGCTAGAGAATACACTCCAATACCCTATCTTGTGGCAGTGGTGGCACTCTGCCTCCTTCGGGTTAGAGTTGGGCTTAGCAGAACCAACTTTGGTTCCACTAGAAGAGGTACCATCTTGGGATTTTCCCTTGTGGTGGCTCTTTGAAGGAGCCTTCCTCTTCTTGCCTCTCCCTTGCCCTATGGCCAAAACAGGAGCAGCGGTTGGAGTGGGAGTTGATGCAACATACTTGTCCTTGAGATTGCTCTCAGCAGTCCTAAGCAATCCTTGAAGCTTGCTCAAGGTGACCTCTTCCTTATTCATATGGTAGGTCATGCGGAAATTGTTGTGGCAAGGAGGCAAGGAGTGAAAGATAATGTCAATTTCCATCTCTTCAGGAGGCGATCGACATATCTCTGCATCTTTTGCAGATGAGCGGTAAGGGATTCTCGATTACCCATTTTGGCAGTGATCATCGAAGTGATGATCTCATACCTTTCTTGCCTCGCACTTTGGTGGTATCGGTCCACCAAGTCTTGATGCATCTTGTAGGGATAGTAGTCCTCGTAGGACTTTTGTAGTTCAGTAGTCATGGTCGCCAACATGATGCAATGGACTTTCGTGGCATCACACTCATGGGCCTCAAAGGCAGCAATTTCTTCGGGAGTAGCGGTGTTGATGTTCACCTCCTTCAGCTCCTTATCGAAGACATACTCTTTGTCCTCGTAACGAGTGACCATTCGGATGTTATGGATCTAATCATTGAAATTGGTCCCGTCAAAGATCACTCTCCCACACAAGTTCATGAGTGAGAATGAGCCGGATGAGGTTGAGCCTGAAGCGTTGTTGTTGTTTGAGTTCGACATCTGAAGAAAATAATAATGTTTGATTAGAAATGACTCCCTAATTAAACACCCAAAATGAGAAATTAGGGATAGGATCTAGCAACTTTATTTACATATTAAAAAAGGGATGTCGTAATCTAACATGCAAATAACTTGAAGGTAAGTGAATGACGATTCACTAATACTCCATCATGAAAAACGAAAAGAAGATTAAGTTTAAATATATTGAAAACTCATACATTCTTTTAAGATTCATTGAACCTTTTGATGGCATGTTTAAATCTCGATATGCCCCTCAAGTTTGTGACTGGGATGCCGAGGATCACAAAGCAGGTGTGAATAACCATGCAAATGTACATGGTGCCCTCATTGCTACATTCACATATTCGATGTGCTGGTTAACCACACACGCCCCATCGAACTATGACAAACAATGAGTCACCCTTTGCCACCTTTGCTTAGAACTAATTAGTGTGCCGGTTAACCACACACGCTCCACTAACTTCTTAGCAAGGGTACAAAGTGTAATTTCATGGGATTGCATCAATTCACTTTTCCTAAAGTAACTAAGATTGGGAATTTTGTAAAAAGATTTAGTTACTTTATATAGATTCATTATACTTTTACTGAGGAAGGGTTTGCCCTATCCTACCCGTTCGACTAACGATCCACCACCAATCAAGGAAGCGGTGGGTGACAGTGGACACCCATTAAATTACCATTTTATAGGCATTAACCTTATACCCCCCTTATAAATCGACTTCGTGAATGAGGCCTACTAACGGTAAGACTAGCATTTTAAGTTTTACGTGTATATATATATATATATATATATATATATATATATATATATATATATATATATTAATATATATATATATATATATATATATATATATATATATATATATATATATTAATCTTATAATACAATAAAGTATAAGGTTGAATTTTAAACTTGTAAAAATTCTAGGGATTGAAATTTAAATAGCTCAAATTAAACATTTTAATCATAAAATTTAAATTTCAAAACTTGAGGGCAAGTTTTGAACTTTTTCAAAACACAAAGATCAACTAGCAAATAATTTTCAATTAAACATTAAATTTAATAATTATCTAAATTAGACCTAGTCAATAACTTGCAAGATAATTCAACAATTAATTTAAATAATCAAGTATTATCAAATAAGGAAATTATTATTTAAACAATTAGTAATTATCTTTTGTTTTTATGAGGATATTGATAAAAAAAGGTAATAAAATTCGGATTTTATTAGACTAAATCAATTTAGGTAATTATCCTTAAGCAAAACAGCAAGAAATCCCAAAATTCCCTCTATCTGACGCTCCGACTCGCTGAGTCCCCTTATGGACTCGTCGAGTTCATCCTACTCGTCGAATCCACATTGGGACTCGCCGAGTTCATTAGGCAGAGAGCAAGAAAACAATTTTTTAAGCAAGAATCAAAACACAAAGCATCAAATTCAAGAGAAGCCAATCAAGGCTCTGATAACACTGATGTTTTTGAGCCATAAGAACATTCCTATGTGCACATACAATGCTTGGATCTAGGTTTCTCTAATGAACATGCTTTTCATCCAAGACTTGCAAGAGGATGATATGGATAGAGGTTGAGGACACAAAATCGAATCTAGGAACTCTTTAGTGTTTCTGGTAGCCGATTCCTGTAGTCCCTGGGTCCTTTAAATACTTGAGTTGCTAGGGTTACAGCCTGAAACCCTAATTGGATTACTTAGGCCTTAAGCAGTCCAAGGATCCTTCTAGATTAGGCCTTGGACGAATTCAAGTAGTCCATACACCTTAATTTCATCAACCCTATGATCCATAAGGATCCACAGCCCAAAACCAACTATCAAACAATTGACAGTTTTGGTCCCCTTTATTTAATTTATCTCTTTTAGCCACAAAATTAATTCTTAATTAATTCTTGTCTAATATTAATTAAACTATATGATTTCTCATTTAATATATTAATCATATAATATATTAATAAATCATAACAACCTCTTTATTTATAAATCATCCTATCATGTTGCTTTGGTGAAGGCAACCCAAAAGGACCATGCACAACCGGGTCAAATACTTACCAAATATAGTTACAGGCTTAGACACTAAACCAACAATTTATCCCAAACATTTCAAATCATCATTAAGTAAAGCTTTCATCAGAGTTCATCCCAAAATCATTGGTTGCGGAATTCATAGGTGTGTGCACTACGATCAATCTGAGCCCTTCTTTTCCAAAACGTTGATACCTAAAACCATAAACAAACTTGTAAGCACGAAACTTAGTGAGTTCCCAGAGCATACCAAACACACAATCTACATATCACATATCCTCTTAGCTATAAAAGCTACCTATATCACATATCATGTTAGCTATAAAAGCTGCCTATATCACATAAGCCATGCATACATAAACCTGTAAGGATGTCGTGGGCTCCCCCCAGGGTCTTACACCATTGTGCTATGGGCTACCCCACATAGTCTTAACCTGGGAATGCAATGGGCTACCCCACATGGTATTATATCCAATTTCCATGGGCTCCCACTGGGGTCTTCCATGCAATAACATACATAATCACATAACATATCATATATCACAGAAATATCTACATATAACACAAACATAAACCTGTATGGATGTCGTGGGCTCCCCCCAGTGTCTTATAACATTGTGTCATGGGCGGGCTACCCCACATGGTCTTAACGTGGGAATGCCATGGGTTACCCCCACATGGTCTTACATCCAACGTGCCATGGGCTACCCTACATGGCCTTTACATGGGAATGTCATGGGCTATCCCACATGGTCTTACATCCAATTGCCACGGGCTCCCCCGGGGTCTTCCATGCAATAACACATAATCATATAGCATATCAAATCACAAAAAATGACTAACGTCCTACATGCACATACATAAACCTGTAAGGATGTCGTGGGCTCCCCCTAGGCTCTTACACCTTCATGCCATGGGCTACCCCACATGGTCTTTACTAACATATATACCATAATCATATAATGGGTCAGCCTTTGTGCCTTAGACCCATGGGTATGGTGAGAAGACTCACCTCGAATGCAGAAGCTTCCTGAAAGAAATCCTTAGCTGCTGCCCTTTCTACTTCCTGAGATATCAATACCGATCAATATACCTAATTAGCAATTGGGTCCCATACCAAAATCCTTAACCCATGCATGGGGGTAAAATGACCATTCTACCCCCTAGCCTAGTATGATCCAAAACTAAGGCCGAAATCCAAAACAAAAACTCAACACTATATTGTCCATAAATCCATTAATGGCCCAATTTTCCAAATTGGCCCAAATCTCTACTTGGGTCTTGCCATGAGGCCCAAATCCTTCTTTTCAGTCCAACAAACTTAGCATCCCGACGGTCCAATAATAATCCAAACACTTAAGCTCAAAATACTAAAAAAAACACTTGTGGCCCAAACAGAGGCCCAAGTTTCCAAATTGGGCCCAACTCCTTCTGAGGCCTTTTCCCCACATCACTAACAGCCCACAACCTGATGGCCCAATAGGCCGAAGATAAACAATCCCAACAGCTAGCCTACATCGAAGCCTAATAAACAAAACCCATTCTGACTGAGGGTCGAATGAGGGCTAAGGGTCGAGTTCAGGGGTTTAGAGGGATGGAGGCTGAAGATATTAGGGTTAGGTTATGAGATAAGGCGTTTAAATAGGGTCCAAGACCCTAAAATAGGGTTTTGATCTGACTAGAGTACACCCAACGTACATATGGTACGCCCATTGTACTACGGGGAACATTCGCGACTATCCTGGTCAGTACGCCCAGCGTACTCCAAGGTACGCCCAGCATACTACCTTCTTCACTAGTACGCCCCACGTACTCTTTATGTATGCCCCGTGTACTCGGCTAAGCGTGAAAACCACGAAACTTCCGTAGGCCATAACTTCTTCATTATAAGCCCGAGAAGCCCTAACCTTCTAACAACTCAAACCTTTCTTGAGACCTTCCAAACAAAAATCCATTTTCCACAAAAGCACGAACTGCCACTATACCAAAATTCCCCTAGCCTCCAAAACAAGAACCAAACACCCGGATCACTTCTAATACATCTGCACCCAAATAGGCCTAGATCTTACCTTCCCAAAAGCCTTAATCCTTATAATGACCGACCTTTAAGCCACAGCTTCATACTAGGAATTGATTCAAAACAGGGCGTTACAGGGTTGACTTTGTTAATGGAAAGGACTACAAAAGTTATATAATGGATGGGGAAATGGGTAGTATGCCAAAACTTAATTTAAAATCATAAATAATGAAGTGTGGTGGGTTTTAGCCAAAACGAGTAAACTTAAGGGACCAAGTGTGAACAAGTGGGAAATAAGGTGAACACACCCTTTATTTCTCTTCCAGATGCGTATTGAGCATGCTAGAGAGCTTCAAATGGCGATTTTCTTCTCCTTTCCATATAGGGTGTGATTCAAGTGGTGAATTAAGCAACCAAGCAAAGTAGAGAAGGATTCAAGGCTTGCAAGGTAAAAATCTCCTCCCCATTTAGCTTAAAATTCGAATTGATGAAGGGGATGAACCCCAATGTCAAATTTGATTGCATTTAATAGTTAGCGTTTTGGTTTCTAACCTCCCTTGAGTTATTTTGATGATCCTAATCTCAATCCAATCATCTCATTGATGGATTTGAGGATTTGGGTGAAAACCATCACGAACCCTAAAAATTCAAATTGGAGATTTCATTTTTATATGTTAGATTTTGAATTGATTCAATGACCTAGATGATGTTTGATGGCAATGAATCCAATTAGAATGATCAAACACATCTATGATCGGAGAATGTTGCATTAACATGGGCTTTAGATGGTTATGTAAGGAATTGTGATGAAAACAATGAAATTCTTCGAATGTGAGCATTTGATGAGTATATGATACTCATAATTGTGAGTAGATACGAACAATATGAATTGAATGCAAGAACATGAAGGATTGATTTATTTATAGTTGAATTTATAGAATAACTGGCCATAAGGGCATTTTAGGAAATTTATTGATAATTACATAATGAATCTCATATAAGAAGTGAATGATATTCATGAACATGAATTGACACTCAAGATATGATAGTGAAACAAAAACATGAACGAATGTTAGTTAAGATCCAATTTTAGTGATTGTTATGGCCTAAGGGAATTTTGGAACATGGAATTGAATTGAGGATTCCATGGTTAGATTGGGCATTTTCAATGACATTAATGGGGGGAGGGGGGTTATGTGCTTGATAACATTTATTTGATTGTTCAATAAGTTGGGAACAAGCCTTGTGAGCTTTGGAATGTTCAAGTGAAAAATGGACTAGTTTACCTATCTTTTAAACACTTGAGAATCATTATGTTCTTGATGTGTTCAATGAGCACTAAATAGGTTTAAGTGGAGTGTTTTAAGATGAAAAAAGACCTCCTAACCATGTGTGAGAACTCATATAAGTGATGTTTAATGATGTTGGATGAGAACATTGGTCATTAAGACCTTAATTGCTAACTAGAGTGCTTAGATGTCATTTTATGCTTTCTTATAGATTTGATGACATCTAAAGGTATTAATGATTAAGACATTATGTGGTTAAGGTTTAATTGAGTATTTGAGAAGTTTCAAACCATTATTTAGTCCTTAATAACCATTTGGTAAAGTTTGGTAGCCATTGGAAATATAGGGAACAAGTTACAAAGTTTTTAGCAAAATTCTACACAAAATGGTGACCTGCAGTTTTGACACGGGGGCATCTTAAAATGATACGGGGCATGTCAAATAGTCTGTTAAATGTATTCTTTTCATGGAAACCCTAGTAAATGACCTCCGATTACCCTCAAACTTTATATATAAGCTAATATGAAATAAATAAGCTTTTGGGGATATCTAAATGATAAAAATCCTTGAGGGGTATTTTTTTCATTTTAATGACTAATGTTCATCCATTTTATATAGGAGGTAATTGAGAGTGTTGCTTTAAGGAAAGGAACTAGAAGAGGACTACCAAGCCTTCTTGTGATTGAGGTGAGTACGTGTTGGCATTTTTCCCACTTTGGGGTACATGGCAAAATGATTTTATGACAATGAAATGCAATGCTTTGATATATGAAATATTTTGAAAAGAAAGTGTTAAATGTTTTGGAAATAATTGTCTTGAAAGAATGCCTTGAAGTCAAGAATGTTTTTGAAGGAAAGAAAGTTTTGGAAGAACGGATGTTTTGTTAACGTGTTTGAAATGTTCTGAAATATAGATGCTATGCTTTTTAATCAATTATTTTGATTCTAATGTATGAAATATGTAAATCATTGAAAGTAATGAAAAGAACGGAAAGAAATGAAAAGAATGGAATGAAACGGAACATAATGAGTAAAACGGAAAGAAATGGAAAGTAATGGAAATAATGGAAATAAATGGAAAGTAATGATTAGAATGAAAGAAATGGAAAGTAATGAAAAGAATATATTGCTCGAGCCATGATGTCCCCGTAATGGGATATATAGGAATCTATCGGGGTGGCGCCTCCCCTTCGCGAGATAGATGTCCTAACAGAAATGATGCCTCGGTGGACTGATTTTGTTCCTTCCACCTTGGTATAGACTTGGGGATATTGCTGGGCCCCAAGTATAAAAATGGCAACGGTTTAACACTAGAATTAGCCCTTAATGGAAAAGTAGAAATGGAAATGGGAATCGAAATGGAAAAGAAGCTAATGAAATGATAAGATCAAAAATGATACTTATGATATGATATGTTATATGACTTGTATGAAATGAGTTTTCCTTGAAAATGCTTGAAAATGTTTTGTGGTCTAAAACTATATTTTGCAAAGATGAAATGTTTTTGGTAAAAATGTGATAAATGTTTTGAGTGACAAACCCACGTAGCTCAAGAGACATTATTGTCTTGCGTATCGCTTTTTAATGTCATGTATCTCACGTTACCTTTAAGGATAGAGGATGATAGATGGAAGTTAGAAGTCATGTTATAGAGAATGGAATGGAACTTGATAAGTTCCGTTTTATTTTGTATTGATGTAATTCTTATTTGCTTGCTATGGATTTATTGATGCTTAATGGTAACATCCAATATTTTAATTTATAAAGGTTATTTGTGGGACCTATTTTTGTTAAATGTGGGTTAATACCCGAATGTGTTTTTAAAACCATAGCATGAAAAAGTGTTGAAAAAATTTGGGGTGTTACATTCGATACGTGTGTATAGTCTCGCCAAGCTCTTCACAGGAACGACTTGCAAAATGTTTTAATCCACAACTTTAAGCATAAAACTTAGTGAGTTTCCTAGTTTACCACATATACCATCATATATACAATGCATCCACACAACTTCTCGGCTCTAGTGCCGAACAACAAAATCTCCTAACCACATGCATGCATCATATACATCGGGCCCAACCCAAGAGTTTATAGGCCCAACCTAACTCATATAATGGGACCCATCTAACATAATGGGCCTTTCACAATATAACAGGCCCCACCTAATGTAATGGGCCTCGCCCAACTGTACCTAATGGGCCCTGTGCATGGAGTAAATTGGCCCAGCCTAACCTCTATTGCTAGGAGCCACCTCCTGGTCTTCCATAAAGATATAAAGTCATATGTAGTCATGGATCAGAAAGACAGTCGAATAAATGATCTACCCAAGAGTGAATAATCACAGAAGAACATCACAATCAGGCATTAGACCAAGAGTTTTCAGGTTATCCAACTTAGACTACATAGGACCCAAACTATCACTACCACATAACCATATAACATAAACACATTCATAACTGACATAGTATATTCCCTTGGCAACTAGCCTTCTCTAGTTACCCTACCTAACATGCCTTCGAAGTGAATCATACGATCAAAAGTCAAGACCCTACCAGTCTAGCATACTGAAGCACTAAGTGCTCTAACTGCAAGGGATAATAACAACTTACCCTAGGCCACTAAAATAATTGTACTCTAATAGTACCTATATCCTACCATGCAAAATATACATAATAGGATACGTGGCATAGTGAAAACTCACCTGAACTGATGAACCGAAGAAGCTTAACAACACTCTCACACCTCGCACTGCTTAATCTCATGAACCAAATAATCACCAAAAGAAATGAATCCTCAATTAACAACCAAAATCCTCCAAATTTGACCCCAAGTCATATTGGTCAAGATTCAACAACCAACCAAGTCAACGTCGTCTCGTGGCACACCATGTGTCATGCCGTGAGAAGGCAAGGACAAAATATTCGCAACTTCGAGCACCATCACATCGTGACAAACCCTATGACACGTCGTGACTTATGGAAGAAATCCAAAATCTTCATTAAGTGCTTAATTCCTTTAGACCAAGGCCCATAACTTTAGATCTAGTTCCTTTTCACCGATTTAATGGATAAAGTTTCCAACTTTACCTATAAGGACTCCATCTCAAAGCTATACTTATGACCCCAAATCCATTAAGTCCTCAATATGACCTCTACTTGCTCA
The DNA here is from genome assembly GCF_002870075.4 of Lactuca sativa. NCBI lineage: Eukaryota > Viridiplantae > Streptophyta > Magnoliopsida > Asterales > Asteraceae > Lactuca > Lactuca sativa. The sequence continues at coordinate 185,904,979 of NC_056623.2, read as the reverse complement.
TGGACTCAAATAGTTCCACACATCACTCTTTTCTCATTCTTAGAAACCTAAGGACGATTTTAGAGTCACAACAAGCTCTAGAGTTCTGCAAACTCCTAGAGCATTCATGAAAGGGACCAAAACATCCGAGTGAGCCCAAACTTGAAACAAGAAGAACAAGGATCAAGATGTGAAATTTATACCTCCAATAACTCCAAATGAAAGGAATGAGGGATCCAAGCTAGCTCCTTGCTTCCTTGCACCACAATGAACTTCCTTCTTCTTCAAGTTTCACCATATACAGAGAACAAGGCCTCCAAACAAGAAATGGTGTTAAGATTTCATTGCGAGGGGTTGGAGGCTAAAAAGGATGCCCTAGATCTTCAGTTAATATGGTTTAATATGGGAGAAACCCTAAAAATCATGGGCTTCTGATGCAACTTTGTCACGTCATGACACAACATTCTTCATGCCATGACAACCACTCCAGATATGCGATTTTCATTTTGCATGCCACGTCATGAAACACTTCATGTCATGTCGTAGCCCATGGTTTTCCTCAAAAACCATGAATTTTACTCTTATATACCATCTACTGATCCATTCTAGAAAACAGTTGTTATAGATGACTTGTCAGGTATTCCTCCTGAGCGGCAGGTCAAGTTTTGGATTAACGTTGTTCCAAGCGTAGTGCCTATTGCTAGAGCACCATATTGTATGGCACCTCTTGAGATGCAAGAGCTATCCACTCATTTGCAAAACTATTAGATTTGGGATTCATTTTTCCTAGTAGCTCTCCATTAGGAGCGCCAATTTTATTCGTACGAAAGAAGGACATATCTTTCTATATGTACATGGATTATCACAAACTGAACAAGTTTACTATCAAGAACAAGTACCCTTTACTGAGGATTGATTGTCTATTTGATCAAATGGGAGCATCTTGGTTTTCCAAGATCGATTTACGCTTCACGTATCTCCAGATGCAAGTCAGAGAAGAGGATGTTTCCAACACTTCTTTTTGTACTCGCTATGGGTATTATAAGCTTGTAGTAATGCCATTTAGCATGAAAAACGCCCCAACAGCATTTATGAATTTCAATAACAGAGTATACATGCCCATGCTAGACAAATTAGTTATTTTATTCATAGATGACATCATGATATATTCAAATACTTGTAAAGAGCTTGAGGAACATTTGAGGGAAGTACCAAAGAATCTGAGACGCGAAAAATTATATGCAATTTCAAGAAGTGTGAGTTCTGGTTGCGGGAAGTTCAATTTCTTGGGCATCTCATCAACCAGCATGGGATTTTGTTCGATCTGGCCAAGGTGGAGTTTTCTAAAAACTCCTACCTAAATCAGGAGTTTTCTAGGATTAGTTGGATATTATTGCCGATTCATCCAAGACTTTTCAATGATAGTCATACCTTTAACAAAGTTGACAAAGAAAAGTGTTCCTTTCAAGTGGGATGATGATCAGCAGCGAGGCTTTGCGACCTTGAGACGGAGGCTATGCAAAGCATCAGTGTTGACCGTTTCAAAATGTGTGTATGATATGACAGTTTATTGTGATGCTTCCTTACTTGGATTAGAGGCAATCCTTATGCAGAGGTGTAAGGTTATTTTTATGCATCTCGACAATTAAAGCTACAGAAGATGAGATACACAACCCATGATTTTGAGCTTGGGGTTGTTGTGTTCACCTTAAAGATTTGGAGACATTATATGTTTGGAGTGATGTGCATAGTGTATAAGTATCACAAGAGTTTGAAGTACCCTATGGATCACTAAGAGTGGAATATGATATAATGCAAATGGTTGGACGTACTCAAGGCTTATGATCTAGTTATACTTTACAACCCTAGTAAAGAAAATATAGGAGCGGATGCACCAAGTTGCAAGAAGCAAAGTGCACCCCCAACATTTTACATGTTTGATGATGAATTTGGTTTTATGTCTTTTCAACATGATTAGAAAGGCTCAGGATGAGGCATTAGCGATGGAAAACCTAGCTAAGGAAAGGATTAAGGGCTAGATTTGTAGTTTGGTCAGAGACACTCGGGAGTTACTTATACCTCATAAAGTTATCTATTCATCCGGGTGCTACCAAGATGTACATAGATTTAAGAGGAGATTATTGGTAGCTGACAATGAATAAGGAAATTACCAGATATGTGCAGAAGTGTTTCGCGTATTTGAAGGTCAAGGCTGAATATCAGATGCCACATGAAAAATTTCAGCCTCTTGAGATTACTATTTGGAAATGGGAATACATAATAATGGATTTCATTATGAGGCTACCCAAGATCCCAAGGAATTATTATATTATTTGGGTGGTAATGGATCGTTGGACAAAGAGTGCTTATTTTATCGCCATTAAAGAGACTTCATTTGTATAGTAGCTTGCAAACATTTATGTGAAGGAAGTGATGTATCGGCATGGAGTGCCAATTTTAGTAATATCTGACAGAGATACCATATTAACATCTCATTTTTGGAAGCGGTTTCATGAGGATCTGGGTACGCCATTGAGGTTCAATACAACATACGTCCCTCAACAGACGACCAAAGTGAGATAACCATTTTTACTTTGGAAGTCAAGCACTAGTATTATAGATTTTAGAAGTAGCTAGGATACCTTCTTTCTATTGGTCTATTTTTCCTACAATAATAATTATCAAGCTAGCATTGGGGTACCCCTTTATATGATATGTTATATGGAAGGTTATGTTGAACCCCAACTTGTTGGGAGGGGGAGGTAAGATAATGTGTGCTAGGGAGCACTAAGGTTTTTCGGCGGACCACCAAGAGTATTCAGCATATCAAAGAGCACCTCAAGATCACTCAAAGCCGAAAAAAGAGTTATGCCAAGAAAAGAGGAAAGACTTCGAGTTCCAAATGGGAGATTATGTATTGTTTAAAGTATCTCCATGGAAGGGGATCATTCGCTTCAGGAAGCAAGGGAAGTTGGGACCCTGATATATTCTACCATTAAAAATTCTTTCCCGAGTTAGAAAGGTTGCTTACTATTTGGAGTTACGTGTAGAACTCCAACAGATCCACAACACCTTCCATGTTTGTGAGTTGATGACATTTGTTGCGGATGATATCGTTGTTCTGCCACTCAAGGATATTCATGTGGACGAGAGATTGAATTATGTAGGGTGACCTATATTTATTAAGGAGCGTAAGACGAAGAAGCTTCTGAACAAGTAAAATGAAATAGTGAAGGGGCAATGGCATCACCAGAAGGGGTCTGAATGGACATAGGAACCAGAAGAGAAGATGCGCAGCCAATATCTGAAAAAAAAAAAAAACTTGACATGATGGATTTCGGGGATGAAATCCAAATAAGTGGGGGAGAATTATAACAACCGTTTTCAAGGATGAAATCATTCCTTACATGTTCAAGCTTAATTTCGATTTTGTAGAATTTTGTTTTACCACGGCGCGAAGAATGGATTTATGTGGTACGCAGTGGCCACGTGTACCGCGATGTGTAGTCATTTAGTTACCACGGTGCAGGTGTCATTGTGCTTAAAAATCCCTATATTTTGGGCTTTATCCCTATATAAACATCATTAACTCCTAGGGTTTCTCTCCGGATGTTCCTATATTCTTAGATTCTTAAACGCTAGTCTCTGTAAGCCTCTCATCTCCCTCATTTCCTTGTATCCCTTATGTTTCAAAGCTTTGGAATGAAGATCCAACCCATCATAAGTGAGTATTAAGGCCTTCTAGGGATGTATGAGACATTGACTAAAAGGATTAGGAGTGTAATGAGAGATGAGTTCTGCCATAACAACCGTGGCATCACAACACGATAGATAGTGGATTCACGTGACTGCTTTGTCGTGACTAGACCATGGCACGGCCGAGGACTGGCCATGAATTAGTGGGTCATTGATAATTGACTTTTGACCAACTTAAATTTTCATTAACTTTGATGAGATGGAGCCCTAGACCAAAAATTTAAGAGTAAAATGGTCTTTTTCCCTAAAGTTTGAATTAAAATAGGGAATACTCTTATAAGAAAGAAAATTAAGTGTTATAACTATTAAATCAAGGTCTTACTAACTGTGCATTGGTTCGAGGTAGTATCGGCGCCACATAACTCATTGTGTGGGGTTACCTTATCAATCTTTCAGGTGATTTCTCACGAACTTCCTTATTATATATGTGATTATGTTATGTTCGGCCACCAACAGCCTCTCGGAGGGAAGTGTAGTCGAGATGATCGGTCCAACTAAAGAATAACCTCTCCAAGGGAAGTGTGATCACATGATCTGTGCTCTTACAAAATAGCCTCTCGAAGGGAAGTTTTAGTTGCATGGTGGTTAGGAATATGTTGGCATATGTTATGTGCTAGAATGTAATGTAATATCTGATTTAATGGTTGATACTATGTGCTTAATGTGTTTTGCATATGATATGTACAATGAGACAGTATTATGTTTACTCACAAAGCCTTAGGCTTACATATGTTACTTTATGTTTTTAGTTGTAGGTCCTTCAGGTTAGAAGGGCAAGGAGTTGGCATGATTGAGGTATTTGGACTTTCTAAAGAATTCACTTTTATTTATGTTATGTTTTGTGTTTCATTTTCAAAACAAGATTTAGCTTCCGTTTTTTTATGACAATCTGATGGTGAGACTATGTTGTTATGCTATAGATGAAATCTTTTTAATAGTTTTACACTATGATTTTCAAAAAAAAAAATTATGGTTGATTTTTGGGATTTTACATTAGACTTCTTTATATAGTGATCGTCAAAAGTAAAATTGAAAGTTCCGTATATTATTTATGTCATCTCGTTCATTACTCTATAAGTAATAGAGTTTTGAGAATAACCCAAATAAATTCCTATGTCTAATTTAGAATAAAATTTAAAAAGATGCTCATTCAAAATCATGATAAGCATTTGCATCCAAACACATGAAATAATTTGACATTAGGATTTCTTTTATTTATGACTTCATATGGTGTAATATTAAAACGACAATGCATGAATGAATGATTTGGTGTAAAACAAGCAATGGAAATTGCTTCAACCCAATATTATAATGGAATATTTGCAAAATTGAGCATTGTCCTAGCCTCTATGCACAAAGAAAGATTTCATTGTTCAATGACATCATTTTGTTGAGGTGTGTATGGTGCCGAAAGCTGTGTGTTATCCCCTTTTCCTTCAAAAATCCATCAAGAACTTGATTTTTGAATTCGGTATCATTCTGACTTCGTATCCTTCAAACATATTTCTTCAAACTCAGTTCAATACGTTGGATGAAGTTATTCATTTCAATCTTTGTTTATGATTTATGTTTTAAAAAATAAACCCATGTAAATGAAAATTACGAGAACGTGTTTTTACCACCTAGAGAGATAACAAAAGAAGAGCCACGAAGATCAATATGAAAAAGTTCAAATCGTTTCACTATCTTTGTATTAATGGTAATTGGATGACATTGTCTACTTTGTTTTCATTGTTCTCATGTGGTACATAACGAATCATTATCGAATTTTTGTATTGGATGGCCCTGAACTAAATCACTTGTAACAAATTTGTTGATGTTCTTGAAGTTCAAATGGAAAAGTCTTTCATGCTACAGTCAACTAAAATTTGGATTAACCGTTAATAGCAAACAAATTGAGGGAGCACTAGTGATTGGTTTCATTTCTACGAGAAGCATTTCCACATTTTTCTTTTTGATTTTAGTAAAACTTCTTTTGTATGTTTATTTGAATTTACACTTCCTTCGTCAGAAGTAACTTGTGATTACGTTTTATATGATATAACATAAATATTGAAACTTTTGAAATGTTGAAGTTGTTTCAATATGAAGATAAGAAACTACTTAATAGAACCATTGAAGGCTTTGTAAATTACTAAGGGAAGAAGAGAACGTTATTAGATATGGTTCATTTTTCTTTTATCATTTATTTTAGGAGTTACGTGTTACTCGTTGTCATCCATATTTTGAATATTTAGTAGACTAAAAAAATAGATAAAACGCCTTACTTAAAGGTATAGGTTTTAGTCTTCTAGAGCTTATGTAAGGCAATAAGTTTTTTTTTTTTACATCGACCTAATATCTACTAAGTGCATTTTTATAGATTGATTAAGATATTAATAAAAATAAATAAATAAAAAAAAATCAAAACTCAGAGAATTCTTTGATAAGAAAAGTCCATGCTTTTGGTTCCATTGATTTATTCGGGGTGGTGAATAAGAAAAGCATGTAATGTTTTAGCTTTATGCTTTATCTTTGAATCTTATATCCTTTTGAATCCTTTTTTCCTTGTTTTATTTTTTCAACAGTCAAAACCATTTTGTAAGGTCATTTCTGTCCACTTTTATCAACGTAAATACACTATAAAAAAATCACCAATAATGACAATTTGTAACATACTATACTTTTTCTCACTGAAGTTCCTTTTCTATATTCTTTTCTCACGGATTATTATAAATCATCAGTAAGGACATTAGACCGTTTATATATTATTATATCATAAGCATTTTTATAAAGGTGTAAAGTCCTAATTATTAGAGCGTCGCCTATTGAAGTCGTTTATGTCATGAATCCCTTTGTTTGTTATCGTTTTATATCTTTGGTTTTGATCTATCAGATAGTTCATGACATCAAAGTGTTGAAACTTGAAGTTTTAAATTGATAAATATTTTATTATATAATCCCAATGGTAATCAAGTTTGTATGTCTACCTTCTACATTCATATTGGGAATTTATTTATCCAACTAGAAGTAAGAATAAGTATAATGTTATTTGCCGTTATTTTGTCATATTGAAAAAAATATGTTCAAGAGATTCTAATTGTTGGAATAACTCATACGATAATTCCAAATTTTATTTTTGATTTTAAATGTAAAATAACAAAAAGGGGGAGACAACCTACGTAATTGAGTAAACATTGTCGCATTTTGTTTGTTGCTTTTGACGTGTCAAGGGTCCACTCTTAAGGTAGTCAAGTGAATGTTATTCATAAGAAATAGGTTAAAAGAAAGATAGTTACATAAATATCCTTTAAGTTTTTTGAAAAAAGTATATGATTTTTAAACATTGGTTTTTTTGGTGTGTATATATATATAGTGGCGGACCATAGTGGTGCCCCAAGGGTCCCGGGCCACTGCTCCGATGCCGGCACGTAATGTAAATTTTTTTTTTAAATGTTTTTTCTATTTGGTGCACCGGCTTAAAACACGAGTGACACTACTAATATAGATTTATTTGAAAAAAAAAATTTAGTGCCACCCCTACGAAAATGTTCTGTGTCCACCACTATATATATATATATATATATATATATATATATATATATATATATATATATATATATATATATATATATATATATATATATATGGTTCTCTTGAGATAAAAAAAAAAAATAGACATTTTGAGCCGAATCATCAGCCAGTACATTCTAACTTTAACTTCCGTATTCAGGGGTACAACACTAAATTTCATGTTTATGTTTAGAAAGTGCACACATTCATTTTTCTCTGTTATACGATTACGAAACAAAAAATCTTCATATCGCTAAATCATCGATTCTCAATATCAATCCTCTAATCCTATCAACCAACTTAAACAATTCATTCAATTTCATCTTAAAGTTCCTATTTTTACTGAATCTGTTATTAAATTAATGAGCATCTTCAAATCGAAGAAAACAGTCGAAACAAAGCATTCGTTCATATTTTCAAAATACGAGATATAATCCTCAAATTGAAGAAACAATCACATTACATTCATCATCATAATTCAAAAGAGCTTAAGAGCATTTGAATATTGAATCCAAATCAAATTTCATACATGATGTCGTATTCTAAAGAAATTAACGAGTGTATCACAAGAGATACTATCACAATTGAAATCAATTCATATCGTAATGACGAACAAATCGATTTAATTTCATTAACTTATCAAAATCAACATCAAAACCTTCAAAATACGATCGAGTAAAAATAATTTATTACGTATTGCATTATAATTTAAAAAGTTCATTTTGATTTTTTCTCAGTCGTAAACAAAACAAATAACTGATAATGTGTTAATCATATATTAAACTGCATAATAGTATAAAATTATGCGTTGTAATTTATGATTTATCATATATTGCAAATGTATAAACAGATATGACTAATAATATTTCTTTACAAATTGTAACATATGATTAATCATATATGATTATGCAGTCTAATATATGATTAAATATATATGACAGTGTACAAACACATGATATATCATATATGTGCATAAATTGAAATATATTATTAAAGATGTATTAAACTGTATAACTATTTACGATTATATAGTATATTCATTTATGATTAAACAGTATAATATATGATTAATCATATATGACATTATACAAACACATATGATTTATCATATGTGTTCAAACATTGAAATATATAATTAATGATATATTAAACTGTTTAATCATATATGATTATACATCATAATATATGATTAGTCATATATGACAATGTATAAATACATATGATTATTCAATTATCAGTAAACTGTATAAAATATGATTATTTATATATTAGAACGTATAATCATATATGATTATACTTTCTAATATATGACTAGTCATATACGACAATGTGCAAACACATATGATTTATCATATGTATTCATACATTGAAATATATAATTAATGATGTATTAAATTGTGTAATCATATAAGATTATACATCCTAATATATGATTACTCATATATGACAATGTATAAATACATATGATTAAACATTTATCATTAAATAGTATCAAATATGATTACTTAAATTTTACAATGTATAATCATATATGATTATACTTTCTAATATATGATTAGTCATATATGACAATGTACAAATAGATGTGATTTATCATATGTGTTCATACATTGGAATATATAATTAATGATATATAATACTATATAATCATATATAATTATACATCCTAATATATGATTAGTCATATATGGCAATGTATAAATACATATGATTAATCATTTATGATTAAATAGTATAAAATATGATTACTTATATATTACAATGTATAATCATATATGTTTAGACAATATAACATATGCTTAGTCATATATAACAATGTACAAACACATGATTTATCAGAATTGAAATATATAATTAATGATATATTAAACTATATAATCATATATGATTATACATCCTAATATATGATTAGTCATATATGACAATGTATAAATACAAATGATTAATCATTTATGATTAAACAATATAAAATAGGATTACATATATATTACAATGTATAACCATATATGATTATAAATTCTAATATATGATTAGTCATATATGATAATGTACCAGTTGTAAATAACGTTTTTAAATCACTAAATTTTGTAGTAAAAATATATATTGAATACGAAGAAATGGTAGGTTTTCATACAACAACGAGTAACCAATCAAAATACATTTGCTAAATAATTAAAAAAATATATGTTATATGTAATAGGGTGGCAAGGATAAAACAAAACCTTTTGATACATTGGTTACAAGTTCTGTTAATGGAAAACAGATTCAAACAAGATAATTATTGGGTGTACAGCAAGGATTATATTTGAAAATGTTGATGGAACAATAGGTTACAAAGTTAAGGAATTCTTTGAATTGCACAACAACCCATTGGAAAATATTGAGGATAGATCTTATATGAAAAAGGCAAGAAAGATGTCACATTCTGAAAAAGAGTTTGTGCTACGCACATCAACAACTAAAATGGGGCCAACGATGGCTCACAAAATGCGTGCAGTTTTCAAAGGTGGATATGAATATGTAAGGGCAAAGGTAACATACTGCAAAAACTTGAGGAGACGAGTAAACTGAATCTTATGCTACAAAGATGCTCAGATAATGAAAAACAAAATGAATGATTGTAGAGATATATATCCAAACTATTCATTTGAGCTCTTATGTGATGAAGATCAGTTAGTATATCTTTTGATTGACGAAATTATATCTTTTGATGCAATTTTTAGAACAAACAAGTAAGTTAATATATTATATACTTTAAAATTTTATTTATTTACGATTAAACTAAAAAAATTATAAAATTAAATTTAAACATATTGTTAATCAAATATGATTGTACTAAACACATTTTCTTTATATAGGTATAAAATGGTATTTGTTCCATTCATAACAATTGACCACCATAAGAAATCAGTTACTGTTGGCACTGGTTTTCTAAGTAAAGAGACAATTAAGTCCTATGAATGGCTACATAAAGCTTTTCTTAGAGCTCATGAATAAAAAACACCAAAAATTGTTCTAATTAATCAAGATTCAGCAATAAAACAAGTTGTGCAATCTGTCTTACCAAATTTCAGACACATATTATGTATGTGGCACATAATGAAAAAACTTCATGAATAAAAAGCACCAAAAATTGTTCTAATTAATCAAGATTCAGCAATAAAACAAGTTGTGCAATCCGTCTTACCAAATTTCAGACACATACTATGTATGTGGCACATAATGAAAAAACTTCAAGCAAATGTATAACAAAATATGATAAAATAATATATTACACTATTTAATCATAAATGATAAATTATATATGATTAAGTATTTTAATCATATATGATGAATAATATGATAAATAATTTATTATAATGTAAAAACCTATATAACTAATCATATATGATTAGTCGTATATATTTGTACATTACAATAAATAAATAATCATATATTAGAATAGATAATCATATATGATTATTCATATATGATATATCCAAAAAATTATACAATTAATAATATAATACTGTTTATTTATATATTAATGTACCTAAAAACTAATATAAGTAACATTGTTAATTAACCCATAGGTTACTAGGGATTTATTTAAAAATAAGGACTTCAAGAAGAGATTTAATAAGTTTGTTTGGAACATGCATATCAAACCTGATGAATTTGAGAAGAAGTGGGAGTTGATTATTAATTAATTCAATCTAGAAGATAAAAGATGGTTCAATGATATGTTTGAATTACATGACAAATGGATACATGCATACTTCAATGACACTAGAATGTATGGATTGTTGAAAACCACTTCAAGATTAGAAAGCATGAATTCCTTCTTCAACACTTACTCGCAATCTGGAAATTTACTTTTACATTTCATGTTGAATTATGACACTGCAATTCAAAAACAAAGAAACACCCAAAAGGAGCTTGATCATGAAACAAAGAAGGCGGTATATAAATTTGTTTCAATGCGACCAATATAAAAACACACTGCAAAAGTTTATACAAGTACATTGTTTTATGAAGTCCAAAAACAAATCTACAAATGTGCTTGGTATTGTCATTACAAACATGTTGGAACACTTCAACCACTTTGGGACTTTGTGTAGACATGCATTCAACATAATCATGAAACTTGGAATTAAAGAGATGCTTGACAATACATTGAGAATCGTTGGAGAAATGATGTAATATCAAGGCATTATCATTTTGGTAGACATGTACACCAATCAAAAGATAGTAAAATTAACAGATTCGTCAATCAATGCATATCACATCTTTGAAGCATGTTTGAGCTTCGTAAGAAAAAATAAAGAAAAATGGATTCTTTTGTTAAGATAACAGAAAGAATGCTGAAGGAATATGAGAATGATCCTACAAATGAATTATCGAAAAATAGGAGAAATGTTGAAAAGGTAGGAAGGCTTATGGGCATTTCTATTCCAAAAGACATTCACATAAATGTTCTAAATGTTCAAAGTAATAAAGGAAGTGGAAAGAAGAACATAATTCAAAGTACAGCTGAAAAAGCATAAAATAATTCAAACAAGCAATCAAAAATATGCTCATGATGTGGAGAAAGGGCTCCTCATAACTTGTGTACATGCGCTACCAAACTTGCAACAGAACAATCAATAAAACATACATAGGTAATTACTAGCTTAATCATAAATGAATAATTCAGTATTATTGATTTTGTTTAAAATTTTCTATCTAATTTGATATATTTTTCTTCGATTTTGTTAGCAATACAAAAAATACATTTATCATTTTTGATCTCGAACCATCTTCTATCTGACTTTAAGTCTTTTATGATTACAAATGCATATAATCACTTATGATTAAAAAAACATAAATAATTATGATTACAAAAACATAAATAATTATGTAATATCTATAACTAGTTTTTCAATATATGTAATCATTTTTTATTACAAAAAAAACATAAATAGTTATATAACATATGTTCTTTGTTGTTCAACATATGAAATCATCTATGATTACATATAAACCACAGATAAGGGGTACTAGAAAATGTCAATACATATAAATGAATATAATCATTTATGATTACATCTAAGTTGTTCAGTATATGTAATCATTTATGATTACAAAAAACCATACATAATTATATAACATATGTTCTCGGTCGTTTAGTATATAAAATAGTTGATGATTACATATAAACAACAGATAATGGGTACTAGAAAATGTCACAATATATAAAAATATAATATATTCATTTAAGATTACATCTAACTTTATGTCTTTTATGATTACAAATGCATATAATCACTCGTGATTAAAAATAAATAAGGGGTATAACATAATCATTTATGATTACAAAAACATAAATAATTATTTATTATCTGTTACTAGGTGTTCAATATATGTAATCATTTATGATTACAAAAAAAATTATATAACATATGTTCTCTGTTGTTCAATATATGAAATCATATATGATTACATATAAACCATAGATAATGGGTATTTGAAAATGTCACTACATATAAAAATATAATATATTCATTTATGATTGAACTTCTATCACCATACATATAAAAGATGTTGAGAATAACCATCACCATATAGAACAACATTGTTCATAAAACTGTAAAGATAAACCATATTAATAACCATATTCATCTAGAAAAACAACATCTAATCACCCATCATCGAATCACTTCCAACATGAAGAAATCTTTAATCATTCGATTGCATAAGCACAATAATATCCTTGTAGATATTTATTTAAATGTAATTAAAAATAAAAACTTGTCTTTATAAAAATAAACACTTATCATTAAAAAACTTACCCTGGATTTCCTTGAAGATTGAAAAGCCATTCACAAACAATATTTTCTTCTGCTTTCAAACTGAATTTAAAATCAATTAACCTTTCTTAAAGGGTGACTTATAAATATAATTAACCTTCATTTCTCGCTTTCCTTCAACACTTACTTCTGATGTTCCTTCTTCATTTATATCTTTTTGTTGCTTAAACTTTGCTTTTGATGGACCTTCTTCGTTTATCACTCTTCGTTGGTCAGAATTTGCTTTTGATGGTCCTTCTAATATAGCCACAGCGAGTGCAAAAGAAACTGGAATAACATTAATAATATCAACAGTTGGAATAGCAGACTGTGGCCTTGAACTTGATTTTGACAAATAAGTTCTATCCCTAAGCTTTTTCTTTGTCATCGGTTTAGGAGAACTTTGACTTTAGGATGGATTCTTAAAGCCTTGAGAATCTTGACTAAAACCAAGGCTAAAGCTTGGACCAGAAAACTTCTCAAATTTCCCTTCCGCTTTGTCTTTTATCAATGATTTTGTCTCATTAGAATCCTTCCATTCTATAATTTTTTGATCTTTATTTAATTCATCACCTTCTTTAGTAGTTTCCTCTCCAACTACCTTCTTCTCCTCTTTGTTACTTTCTTTTCCATCTTTAACACTTGAATCCTCTACTATTTGGTTTTCATTCTTGTTTTGATCTCCTACTGCCTTCAAATAGCATTAACGAACATCTGGATCATACCAATACTCTAAATAATCAGGACTAAGAATTCGCATACAAGAAATAGTTTCTACACCTACAATTTAAAATCATAAATGAATGTAAAAAAACTATTCAAACATAAAAAATGTTGTTAAACACAATCATATATGAATAAAAAATATTTATAAACTCGTTACCGTGGTCTAAATTTTTATTTGAATCATCTTCTACCCTATTTTCGAAATCAGTACCAACTTCACATTCTACCACACCTTGTCCATCCTTCTTTGCCTTATCATTTAAACCTTCACCTCCAACACAACCTTTAACCAAACTTGGAGCAATTGATTCATCGTCTTTATTCTTTTCTCCAATAACTTTATTAACAGTATCATCTGAAATTCCTTCTTTGTTTGTATCATCATAACCCAAATTTAAAGTTCCTAAATTATTAAAATCATAAGTGAATCATCTATATAACATATTCATATATATTTTATGTATAAACATTAGATACATAAATACTTACTAGTCAAAATGTCATTCATATCATCTTCAGCTGCTTTCTGATTTATACCACACCCAACCAAATTCTCATACCTATAATATTCAAAAACACAAAATTAAAATCATATATGAGTAAATTATATATAAAAAATAATAATAAATGTTTGCATTGATCCAAATCATTAAGAAATTTTTCAAAAGTTGGGTTACACATGAATTGACGAAAACTTATACCTTCTTGGATATCATTAACATCACCTTCAAAACCATCAACTAGACCAACACTCTTAACAACATTTCCAACAATCGAATTCAAATTAATGACATCTTCTTCATTGAATCCACTTGTGTTTCCTTGGTTAACATCTTCATTACTAAAATTTCCTTTACCAACAACATCATCATTTTTATCATCATCCTTCTCATTCAACAAATCATTAATTTTATTAATATGTTCCTAATGTGCATGATCATTAACATCACATTCGGGACCATCACGACCATCAACTTTACCTTGAGCGTCATTTTTATCATTCTGGTCCTCAAATGTAGTATCATTGACATCAACTTCAGCACCACAACCTTTACCTTGATCATCATCATTTAGAAAAACATTCATATAATCTTCACCATCATCTTCAAGATCATTTACTTATGTGTCTTCATCTTCATTAACTTTTGTGCCTTCATCTTCATTATTATAATAACCAAAAGCATGTGTCAAGATTGATTGTTCACAATGTAGTGAATCATGACCGAAATTGAATTTTTCTGCACTTAAATCTTCATCTAACAACAATAATTTCTGAAGTTTCAAATTTTCATTTTCAGGAAACTTTAACACTCAATCATTTATTTTTACAAAAAGCTCCTTTCTTAAATCCTTAATTTTCAAATGCATATATGAAATTTTGTTTCATACTCCTACACGAGAAAAAGACACTTAAAATTAAATACTTAATCATAAAAATAATAAATGAATATACTAATGAAATCATAAATGAATAAAACTTTAAAATTACCTCCACACCGCTAACTTTATTAACATCAATTCTTTTTCATCCTCATCAGTTAAATCCTCATCCCCTTCAGATTCATCCTCATCGCCATCAGATTCTTGACATTCTTTTTCAACATAGCTTTATTAATCTCTCCACAACCAAATTCTCCCTCCTCTTGTAAAAGATCCTCAAGTGTGACATCCCCAAATTCATGGCTAGAAAAGACCGATTTTGTTATGCTTATTTTAAAATCATAGTATCCTTTTTGAAGAATAATATTGCAGGATTTGTTCCCAGAAAACATCATAATGATATTATCAAAGCATTCCGAAGAAATATATTTTGTTTATATTAAAACATTGGGATGCCATCGTCAATACAGAAACATAAACGTAACGACATATTACAAGCCTTATAGTAATTAAACTAGGGGTTTAATACTCCTTGAATCTCTCAGCAAAATGTATTTTTCATACCGCTACCTGTCATATAATAAACTAAGTGGGTCAGGTTGGGAAACCTGGTAAGTACATAGGGATTTCACTCCCACTATGTTATAACACACATACATACATACATACATACATATATATATATATATATATATATATATATATATATATTAGAGCGCGCATCATACAATTTCACCTCACATAAGCAATTTACCCCACCCCGTTGAACCTCACAACGACAAGATCCATACTCTCAGATCTAAAATGAACGGCTTTATCTAATCCATACTCTCGGATTAGGTATGAATGACTACATCTAATCCATGCTATCGGATCAATGACAAATGACTTATGCCCACTCCATACTCTCGGACTAGGGACTAATGACTATGTCTAATCCACGCTCTCGGATTAATGACAAATGACTATGCCCTCTCCATACTCTCGGACTAAGGAAAAATGACTATGTCTAATCCATGCTCTCGGATCACTTACAAATTTTAAAGTTCCACCCTCTGTGTATCACACCCATAATCATATGGAAATACTACCTGATATTTATCTCAATTTATTTAGGTTTATCATGTATCCTAAATCATCATATATTATCATATATGCTCTTTAACACCTATTTCAGGCAATATCAAATATCTCACACATAAACATATAATTAATACTTTAATTAATACTTGTATTAAATCATGTTAATGAAAGGGACTATGCACTCACTTGTTAAAGTGACGACTCGAAATTTGGGCAGCGCTTCACTTCTAGCAATTGTCTTTTTCTTTGATGTAACCTAGCATTATTATTGCTAAGTTTTAGTTTAATATTTATTGCGGCTAATTATTCGTCTAGATTCATCATTAACTCAAAGTCTACTTCAAGATCTATCAAGTAAGGAACAACCAAGTAGGATCATATCGAAGGTAGGGTCCGTTTGGTATATGAAGTATACTGTTTGGAAATCCCATTTTAAACACCTCACTAAATTGCAGGCTAGACCTCATTCCCATAAGTAGATCAATCTGTACAACGAATTGGAATCACTGGTAAATCTTGTTTACAGGTTCATAATAACAATAGTAAACTTAAATATACGTTATACTTAAAGTATGGTAAGCATAACTCACTTATATGGGAGTTTAGAAAGAAATCAGGCTCTGCGAGGGCAGAACTTCTGAGCCGAAAGCTCTTTTTCTCGGAACCTTTTGGCACTCCGGGACTCACTACTAAGACATAAGAGGTTCTAGGGAAAAGCCTTGAGGGTTTTGGGGTGTTTGGTAGAGAAATTAATGAGATTGGTGTGGAGAAATGAGGAAAATGAGCTCGATTTATAGGCTGGTAGCACTCGCATACGTTGGGTATACTCAGTATGTGGGGCATACATAGAGCTACGCTGGGCATACTCAAACCACGTGTCTCCATCTTGTGCAAAGTCATGGGGAAGAAGGTGTGGCCTAGATCTTGCCACATGTCACTCGCTTGTTAATCCCAAACATTAATTATTTTCTAAATTCAGTAACTTTCGCATATGAGCTCCATTTATAACCACCCAAAAATCAAGGGTAAAAATTTCATTTTTATTATAGCCAAAAAATTGATACCATTTATTTCAAACATTCCAAAACATCAAGTAAAACATTTGTCAGAGTTCATCCAAAAATCATTTATTGCGGAAATCAAAGGTGTGTGCACTGCGATCAATCTGGGCCCTTCTTTTCCAAATCGATGATACTTGAAACAAAAAATATAAACCGTAAGCACGAAGCTTAGTGAGTTCCCAGGGCATACCCCCACACAGTCCACATAATCACATAATCCATATTAGCTATAAAAGCTACATAAATCATATAAGCCATGCATATAAACATATAAGGAAGTCGTGGAAACCTTCCAATGTCTTACACCAAGTGCCACGGGAAACCCCCACGTGGTCTTTACTAGCTGCCATTGGAACCCCCACGCGATTTTGGCTAATTGCCGCGGGAACCTCCACACGGTCCATACTAATCATGGAAATATCATACGACCTAAACAAACAAACATACTAGGAAGTCGTGGAAACCCTTCAAGGACTTATACGAAATGCCATAGGAACCTCCTCATGGTATTAATATACTATTATAGGAACCCCCGGGGACTTCCATACAAATGTCCTAGCAACATATCACATAACAACCTGTCAATCCATAATACATTAAATGGGTTGGCCTTGGTGCCTTAGACCCATTGGTATGGTGAGAATACTCACCTCTGTCTGCTGAATTCAAAAGCAACTCTCCTAACAGTCTGTAACACCCCTGTTGAAGACAATCCAATTGAAGAACCCAAATCCCAAGTCCTTTCACAATGGCCCAAAAAGTCTTCCTTTGCTAATGGATCCAAAGTCCATGTCCAAAATCATTAATGGGCCTCATGGCCCAATAAAGCCCAACCATAGGAACCATGGCCCAAAACAGATAGGCTGGCCTACTAACTCAAAAAGTGACCAGGACCAACGACTAATTAAGGCCCAAAGGCTTACAAGCCCACAGCAAGTCCGAGCCCATCTATAGTGCATACGCCATGCGTACCACCCTCGTACGCACATCGTACTGAGTCCCTGAGATGTACGTGCGACGTACTCTAACTTACGCCCATCGTACGAACAGATTAAGCAGTTTCTTCCATTAAGTGCTTAATACTCGATGTTTGTCACACCCCGAAACCAAGAACATCATGTACAGTATCACAACAATGTAAAGTAGTAAACAAGCAACAACATCATCCATTGCATTAATAATAGAATTATTATACAAGTATGTTCTGTCAAATTTTGATAAACACTAAAGCATAAATCAAAATGAAAGATGAGTCTTCAACGAGCTCCATCTTACCTAATACTTGCATCGGTACCTGTCTATGATGACCTGAGGATACAAGTAATTTTGAAAGCGAGTATCAGCTTTGAAGCTGGTGAGAACATAAGTATTTTAGTGTCTTAATTTGTATGTAAGGATTTGTATTTATATGAATTGTAAGTATGAAAATGTTTGTAAAACAACTATAAACGTTTGAAAAGCTCTAGGAATCCCTATGATTCCTATTATAACAGAGAGTCTTCTACCAAGACTTAACTGATCTTTATGTAGCCTTCTACCAAGGCATCTAGTGCATGTGTGTGTCTCTTGTAAGAGTGAGTGTTTCCCAAGTCTGACTATCATTAACCAAAAATATAGTTTTCTACATTACCGCGCGTCGTGTGAATATTCACAAAGTGAATTTAATGGGGAAATGAAATAGTACTATGGTGTAGTACCGAACTACAACCGTACCAATTACCTTAAGTCTAGGGTAATACTTCTAAGTACTATAGCATTTGTAATAAATAACTACATCGGTACTCAACTGCCTTATTTGAGGGATAAGGTATAATGTGATGTCTAGATCCCGGACTATACACTCCCCTATCAAAGGGATTTTGGGACCTACCCATGACCCCGGCATGTATGCAAGCCATGAGCATCCACATTACTATGATCATGTATACTCGATATAACGATCACAATTTCGTTGTGATTCATCGGTATAGTTAGATCCTGAACTGGTTCCATGTTATAGCACCTAGTGATGTCTATTCTATGTATATGTAAGCGTACTCATGTAAGTGTGATCATGTAATAGTATAGTAATGTACTGTAATGTTCTACCTATAATGTACGTGCTCTCTACCTAGCAAGTATAGTAATGTACTCATTCTAGTATCGTTGTATATGTTCTCTTTCTAGTATAGTTGTATATGTTCTCTTCCTAGTATAGTTGTATATGTTCTCTTTCTAGTATAGTTGTATATGTTCTTCTCTAGTATAGTTGTATATGTTCTCATAGTAGTAAGTATTGACTCATGATGAACTGACTCATAGTATGATATTGTGTTCTAGTAATAGTTCTAGTATCTTCCTAAACCACCCCTATGGTAGTTTACTAGGAATCTAACTGGTAAGTATGAACATGGATGTATACCCTTGCTACCCAAGGGCATTGGATGAACTGGAAGGACCTTTATGACCATATAAGTACACATGATATATAATTAATATTTAAACGACCTTCGGACGGGTACCCGATATCTCACCAGACCACATCCAAATCGAGAAAAAGGAAATAGGGTGGATAGGCTTCCTAAGTCCTTTAAACATTTCTTATATAAATATACATATATAGGCATGCAATTTATAATATAAAAGCATAAAATAAGATTTGTAAAACCTTTGAACATAAATATTTTCTAAGAAAAGATCAACTTGATGTCAATCTATAAAAGGGTTTTGAAGGCATGGGTTTGATAAAATGGTTTAGTATAAAGAAACATTTGTTTGAAACACAATTGTTAATAAGTTTGAAATGTAATATACAGAGTAAAATGTACAGTGTAATAAGGAGTTTTGAACATATAAAGTGTTTATGAAAATCATTTGAAGGAAACTGTTTGGTAAAACGGCTAATGAGTAGTAAATCATTTGAATGCTGCTTATTAATCACATGTGATTGATATAATAAGTAGCATGATTCTACTTGTATCCGCCCCATAAAACATTTAAAAATAGTTAAAATATTGATTAAGGGGTATGAACTCACCTGTTGTGGGTGATACGGATGAACTGAAGAGGTAGGACCGCTAGGTGTCAAGTGAAGTCTTGAACACACTTATGATCCTAGTTAACATATAATTTCACATATATGTAACAAATTAGTCTATAAACAACTAATAAACAAGTCAAGACACCCTAGGACATGCTAAACACCTTTATCAAGTGTTATTAGCCTCTAGGATTGCATCTAAGTGTTTGTAGGGGAAGCTATGGTGTGTAGGGCTCAAGGAAAACTCCATAAGGGAGTTCACGACCCTAACAACACTACCAAATGAGTTTACGGCCGTGAACTCATGAGTTTATAGCCGTGTACTCATACTTATGTGTCCATTTGATGTTTGATGCTCTATAAGGCCCTAATAAGCATTTCTACTTAATGGCTTGGTATATGGAAGAGTTTAGGGCATAATATAACTCCTTTTAGGAGTTTACGGCCCTGGGACCATATTCCCTTGGAGTTTACGGCCGTAAACTCCCTTGGGAGGGTGTTTATGATGTTTTCAAGTCTCTAAATTAACTAGGAACTAAACTAGGCTTTTGTACTTGGCTTTAGAAGAGTTTATGGCACCATTTGGCACCATTTTATGGAGTTCACGGCCCTAGAACCTTTTGGGCCGTGAACACCTTACTCTTGGTGTTCTAAGTGTGTTAGCTAGTCCAAAACACATTAGGGTACTTGTCTAAATTACCCTCTTGGCTTAAGGAAGGTTTTTAAGGGCATTTTGGCACTTAAACATGGAGTTCACGGCCCAAGAACACCCTTGGCCGTGAACTCACTTTTCATCCTTGTTTCTAATTGATTTTGGTGTCCTAAATATGTAATGACGGCTTCTATTTTGAGTTCTAAGGCTTTGAGGGACTTTGGGACACTTTTAGCCCTTAAAATGTAGTTTACTCTCCGCGTGTTCTTGGGCGGTAAACTCCCAAATCTTGGGGTCTTGATCCAATTTTGATGTTTTCTAGTCATATACACACTAGCATACAAGCCTAAGGTAGTTACCTAACATGGGTAAAAGACTAGGTAGCATTTAAGCCACATTATGGAGTTTACTCTCCAAGAACGTTCTTGGGCGGTAAACTCCTGAATCTCACAGATTTGATATGTAATCTAAGTTATTAAGCACATAACAAGCATTATAAGACGACTAGAGAAGTGTACTCACGATTTGGGATAAAAACCTGAAGATCCGTGAGAGAGAATTTTGACTTTTCTCTAAATGGAATGTAACTAATGAACCAATTTGGTTCAAAATTCTATTTATAGTCCTGAGATATTTTTGGCAGAAAATATTTTTATTCCTGAAATGATTTCTAATATAGCAGAGTGTTGGAATAACAGTGTTGCACAAAACCCTAGTGCATCCACTCTCCTGATATCTCCTTAAATGTAAATCCTGAAAAACTGCCAAACTTATACTCGAAGTCTGAATTTGCACTGTAACTGTTCTACTTCTATTGGCTTCAAATGGTTTGTACGGAATGGAAATTCCAGGTTGTCACATCATCCCCCTGTTGAAGGGAATTTCGTCCCGAAATTAGAATTTAGATAAGGAAGTAGGCATGAATGATCGAGTCATGAGGAGGAAACTTCCTAATCGATTGGTTCTAGCGCACCTAAGTGAAATCGGGTTCTCGGTTGGCATCCCAATGAACCTTCACTAACGGGCGATGGCGTTGCTTCGTCCGCTTGAACTCTCGGTCGAGGGTCACTACGGTTCTAATACGAAGGCGAGGATCTCGACGATTGGACTTACTAGAGTCCTAACGGAAAGGTATGGTTTCACGATCGTGACGCGAAGAGTAGAATGTACATTATTGAGTTCACGGAGTAGGTCTAGGGTGTGCGAGACACAGGACCGATTCTGATAAGAATCTCGGAGGTACTAACTATATTGGATTTAGCTTTCCATGCGATCCGAAGCGTATTAAGTCATTCCCAGAGTGAGTTCTCGTAAAGAACTTGGTCACTCACTTGGAATTCCAATGGTTCCTTTTCTTGCTTAACTTCCCAGTCAAAGGCCACCCCTTACTGGGTCAAAGTCATACGGGTTTCTGTAGTTTGCGAGGAGTTCTAAATGAACTATCACAATAGGTCGGTAAGACCTAGAATTTGGCGAATGACTGTCGGCGTCTCAGGTGTCGACAAATTTCTCAACTGTTTTGAAAAATTGAAAGAGTACTCAGGATTCCCACATCACTAATAGTGTGTCTTAGGAATCTGACTCTTAAATTTCAAAACTCGCGCCTAGAGGACTTCACGAAAAGTTCCTCTGAAGGAAATGTTTCCATGGGTTTTCTTCTTACTACGAGGGTAGATAAGTAAGTCATTACATAGAGAAATGACGAACTGATCCAAGTAAGAAAGATGTATCCTACTCATATAGCTCATGAAAACTATGGGCGTATTGGTCCTATCCGAAGGGTATCACTACGGACTCGAAGTGTCCGTATCGAGTTTGGAAGATAGTCTTACGGACATCCTTCCCTAACACTCGAACTGGTGATATTCGGATCTCAGATCCATTTCTGAAAGTAATTCTTTCCTTGCGTTTGCTCAACCATTTCATCTATGCGAGGCAGAGATAACGATTTCTAATGAAAAATCTTGACGGAGTCCTCGACATACGAGGCACATACGATGTAATCCGTCGATCTCTGGGAGAATAAGACTGGGGTTCTCTAGGGTGAGAAGCCTAGTCTTCTAATTCTATTTCTGTGTGGTTCGCTAAGTTGTGTGTACTATTCTTGTGTCTCCGTAGGTGTTTAAGCTGTAGGGAGATCTGTTTACAGGAGTCGTACTAGGTTCTAAGTTTGTTCACATGACGATGTGATTACTCGTAGTCTTGAGCAGTTCTCCGTCCTGAAGTTCTTATTAGAATTCATACATGGTTCACAATCACAATTTCGTGTATACGAGTCGTATATAATTAAGATTGAAAAGGTAGTCGAATAACTGATTCTTCTTTAAGCTCACATCCCATCGGGGAAAAAGAAGTTAAAGTGGAATCGTCAATTCTAAACCTGTAGAACCTTGATTATATATCACTCTTATGCATACATTCCTCAGTGATAGATCAATCGTATGAATCCTTGGATTGAACTTGACGTACTGCACGAGTGGTACTTCGGGGGTTTCTTTGGAAAAATAACTAAGAGGTACTCCTGGCATGAGTACTTCGGTGTTCTGATATGACGGATTTGCTAAAGCGACATTTACTGATAAAGGGATGTACGTATGAAGCTGTTATGGCATGGATCAAATTGAATCTAATCGTATGATAATGTCGGAATCATACAGAAACTTTAAAGACATTAGATTTGAACATAAGGCGTTTACAGACAAAACATAACCGTGCAACCATGAACAAAGTTACAGTACTTTAGATTTTCTACAGGACTATTGCTGCGAATAAGGTATACTACAAAAGAAAAGTATACGCAGCACGAGAATCCCTATACAGACAGGATCTCGCCAAAAGGTATTACTTTAGTTGCAATAGTTTTGGATAGTTTATAAGTCTGTTACAACGAAACGCCTAAATTACATTAACAATGGTTCCGGCGTAGGCTCTCCTGCAGCTGTGATCCCGAGTTCTGCTATCAGGCAATCTTTCTTGAAGTGTCCAATTTCACCGCATTGGTGACATATCTGGATAGCACCAATATTTGTGGTGGAAGTGAGGTGTTTGGCCAGTGTTATGTGGACACGAGTGCCTTCCTCATTACTCCACCTTGGAAATTGCTTCCTAAAGCGTTCGGCTTTATAACTACTCTCGTGTGTAAGGTTAGTCCCGATGAAAGGGACTTGAGTGATGGGTCGTGTCGGTGCTCCACAGCCACGAGCATGGTGCCCTATTTTTAGGCAATTGCAACACTGCATCTCATGGCAAGCCCCATGATGATGGAAACTACACTTATCACACTTCGGGAGTTTTCCCTCGTATGGCCTGCTCGGTACTGGGATGGTAGGGGTTTCCACTTGTTGCTGTTGCATAGCCAACCATTGGGATTTCTTGCGTTCTTTCTGAGCTTGACGCATTCATTTCTTGTTCTCTGTCTTTCGGCTTTGCGAGCCTGTAACTTTTACTGTTTGGCGACTTCCTAGATTGATACTACGATTGGAATCTTCAATCCCAACATCAGCATTGCTTGTGCTGTTAGCGCTATGGTGCGTAAGGATAGTTGTCACGGCAGCCATCACGACAGTTGTAACTGCGGTTTGGAAGGTAGCGGCGTCCATAGGAAAGGTAGAGGTTTCGTTGTCCGACTGATTGTTTTCGGATGACGACATGATTCTGTAATACGAAAGATAAGGAATTTGTGAGCGATTCTGGTTGACCCTAGGTGTACGGCGATTGTTCAATCAAAGAGTAAGAATATGTTCTCAAAAGTTTGACCTACATCCCTATGATGCATTCCTAGCACGGAAATGGGAGTATGATCACGAAGGTTTGACCTACATCCCTATGATGCAGTCCTAGTAATGAGTAGAAGTTCGTAGAATGGTCTCAAGACGTTTGTCGTTCAACCCAAGGTATCGATGGTTGGCGAATAACATGATCCAACCACTAAAAGAGACTCGGAAATGTCTCCGGATCTAACTTGCTATAGTCCAATGACTTGAGTAAAGCATGTTTCAGATAGACTCTAATGAAAGAATGATAAGATTACTTGAATGAAGAATGACACAGAAGTTAGTCGGCTGTCAATATCTTTGATATTCCCGGCGTAAAGATTCAGGAAAAATGACCTTGTAAAGGTCTTACATCATATCCAGAGAAGATAATTCTTGACAGCATAAGGACCTAACCTAAAGTACTTACAATACAAGGTAATTTCATAGAAAATGCCACATCAGGCAAAGACAGAAAACGATTATTTCTAACAAGAAAGTAAGGTAAAGCATCCACTCCTGGCGACGGTCATCCCTCTGGTGAACTCTCAGTTCAGCCAGTTGACGTTCCTCATCAAGTAGGTGTCTTTTGTACACCCTCTGGCGTACTCGGAGTTCTATGACTTCGGCTCGTGATCCAGCTAGTGCTTGCAGCAAGGTTTCATGGTTTCTCTCTGCTCTCACGCGAGCATCTTCTAGACTAATGGTGCGGAGGGTATGCATTCTCGTATCGGCGAAATCTTCGGTAATCTGATGTAGGGCTGTCCTGCCTTAAATCTCATTTCGGGCCACTCTGCGGACCAAGATTGGCAAGACTCTATCTGCTAAGCCCCCATTGCTCAAGTCGTAAAAGCTTCGGTCGCCATTAAATGGCATGGGCTGATCTTGTCCTTGGCTCCATGTTTCCAAGCATTCCACCCACTCAGGCGTCGGGCCATGAAAAGCCAGACGAGGGTTAGGAATTGGAAAGGAAGCTGCTTAGGGTAGGTTCTCAACCTCTGGTTCGGAATTAGCATTGTCCGAAAGGTCTTCATCATGGTGATCATTCAAAGGGATAGGATGATCATTCTCTGGTTCTTCTCCAAACCAACCAACAATGACCTCATTCGGGAGGTATTGGTTGCCGTGGGGATGGAGTCCAGCCATGTTATCTATGCAAAAATTGGGGTAAGAAAATAATTATTAGACGAACTATATAGATGAATATTTAGAAAATCTTCATCAGTTACATCGCTATTTGTGAAGTGCATACTAGTTATATGTAATCGAAACAGGATAGGCCCTCGAATAAGTGATCTTAACTCCAAATTCACACAGACTCAAGGTGAAGTAAAATTTCACAGATTCTAAGTCTATAACATCATAATTGCATATATCCTTAGTGTATCCACTTAGCAACTATCAACTTAGTAATGAAGATCCCGTTTTAGTTCTCAAGGATGACGTACTTATGGTAACACCAAATACTCCTATAGTATTTTAAGTTTAATGTTATATTCTACTGTTCTCATTGTGGTAGGGTTGGTAAGATTTTAGCATTGTTGCAACCACACAATTAAACTTAGGCGCATGCTAGTCAACCCTCGGATAATATAGGTGATCAGGCTATATCTTCCCAGTTTTGACCATATGTCTCTAAGCCCACTTGTGTTGCCCAACAATTGTAATTCTTTTGTATTGTCCTAGTGACACTGATTTTAGTATGAATGCAGGCACGTATACTTTATTAAATATTTTATTATTTAAAGTATAAACTCTTGGTCAGAGTATTTTTATCCCTTATGTATTTATAGTTATTATATCTTTTATGGGTTGATATACTTAATTCACTATAAACAATGCTCTGATACCAATCTGTCACACCCCAAAACCAAGAACGACGGAAACGTTCTGGGGCGGAGGACGTCATGTACAGTATCACAACAGTGTAAAGTAGTAAACAAGCAACAACATCATCCATTGCATTAATAATAGAATTATTATACAAGTGTGTTCTGTCAAATTTTGATAAACACTAAAGCATAAATCAAAATGAAAGATGAGTCTTCAACGAGCTCCATCTTCCCTAATCCTTGCATCGGTACCTGTCTATGATGACCTGAGGATACAAGTAATTTTGAAAGCGAGTATCAGCTTTGAAGCTGGTGAGATCATAAGTATTTTAGTGTCTTAATTTGTATGTAAGGCTTTGTATTTATATGAATTGTAAGTATGAAAATGTTTGTAAAAAAACTGTAAAAGTTTGAAAAACCCTAGGAATCCCTATGATTCCTATTATAACAGGGAGTCTTCTACCAAGACTTAACTGATCTTTATGTAGCCTTCTACCAAGGCATCGAGTGCCTGTGTGTGTCTCTTGTAAGAGTGAGTATTTCCCAAGTCTGACTATCATTAACCAAAAATATAGTTTTCTACACTACCGTGCGTCATGTGAATATTCACGAAGTGAATGTAATGGGAAAATGAAATAGTACTATGGTGTAGTACCGAACTACAACCGTACCAATTACCTTAAGTCTAGGGTAATACTTCTAAGTACTGTAACATTTGTAATAAATAACTACATCGGTACTCAACTGCCTTATTTGAGGGATAAGGTATAATGTGATGTCTAGATCCCAGACTATACGCTCCCCTATCAAAGGGATTTTGGGACCTACCCATGACCCCTGCATGTATGCAAGCCATGAGCATCCACATTACTATGATCATGTATACTTGATATAACGATCACAATTTCGTTGTGATTCATCGGTATAGTTAGATCCTGAACTGGTTCCATGTTATAGCACCTAGTGATGTCTGTTCTATGTATATGTAAGCGTACTCATGTAAGTGTGATCATGTAATAGTATAGTAATGTACTGTAATGTTCTACCTATAATGTACGTGCTCTCTACCTAGCAAGTATAGTAATGTACTCATTCTAGTATCGTTGTATATGTTCTCTTTCTAGTATAGTTGTATATGTTCTCTTCCTAGTATAGTTGTATATGTTCACTTTCTAGTATAGTTGTATATGTTCTTCTCTAGTATAGTTGTATATGTTCTCATAGTAGTAAGTATTGACTCATGATGAACTGACTCATAGTATGATATTGTGTTCTAGTAATAGTTCTAGTATCTTCCTAAACCACCCCTATGGTAGTTTACTAGGAATCTAACTGGTAAGTATGAACATGGATGTATACCCTTGCTACCCAAGGGCATTGGATGAACTGGAAGGACCTTTATGACCATATAAGTACACATGATATATAATTAATATTTAAACGACCTTCGGACGGGTACCCGATATCTCACCAGACCACATCCAAATCGAGAAAAAGGAAATAGGGTGGATAGGCTTCCTAAGTCCTTTAAACATTTCTTATATAAATATACATATATAGGCATGCAATTTATAATATAAAAGCATAAAATAAGATTTGTAAAACCTTTGAACATAAATATTTTCTAAGAAAAGATCAACTTGATGTCAATCTATAAAAGGGTTTTGAAGGCATGGGTTTGATAAAATGGTTTAGTATAAAGAAACATTTGTTTGAAACACAATTGTTAATAAGTTTGAAATGTAATATACAGAGTAAAATGTACAGTGTAATAAGGAGTTTTGAACATATAAAGTGTTTATGAAAAGCATTTGAAGGAAACTGTTTGGTAAAACGGCTAATGAGTAGTAAATCATTTGAATGCTGCTTATTAATCACATGTGATTGATATAATAAGTAGCATGATTCTACTTGTATCCGCCCCATAAAACATTTAAAAATAGTTAAAATATTGATTAAGGGGTATGAACTCACCTGTTGTGGGTGATACGGATGAACTGAAGAGGTAGGACCGCTAGGTGTCAAGTGAAGTCTTGAACACACTTATGATCCTAGTTAACATATAATTTCACAT
Source organism: Lactuca sativa (assembly GCF_002870075.4). Taxonomy (NCBI): domain Eukaryota; kingdom Viridiplantae; phylum Streptophyta; class Magnoliopsida; order Asterales; family Asteraceae; genus Lactuca; species Lactuca sativa. Next base: position 185,876,306 of record NC_056623.2, on the reverse strand, counting down.
ATATGTAACAAATTAGTCTATAAACAACTAATAAACAAGTCAAGACACCCTAGGACATGCTAAACACCTTTATCAAGTGTTATTAGCCTCTAGGATTGCATCTAAGTGTTTGTAGGGGAAGCTATGGTGTGTAGGGCTCAAGGAAAACTCCATAAGGGAGTTCACGACCCTAACAAATCTACCAAATGAGTTTACGGCCGTGAACTCATGAGTTTATAGCCGTGTACTCATACTTATGTGTCCATTTGATGTTTGATGCTCTATAAGGCCCTAATAAGCATTTCTACTTAATGGCTTGGTATATGGAAGAGTTTAGGGCATAATATAACTCCTTTTAGGAGTTTACGGCCCTGGGACCATATTCCCTTGGAGTTTACGGCCGTAAACTCCCTTGGGAGGGTGTTTATGATGTTTTCAAGTCTCTAAATTAACTAGGAACTAAACTAGGCTTTTGTACTTGGCTTTAGAAGAGTTTATGGCACCATTTGGCACCATTTTATGGAGTTCACGGCCCTAGAACCTTTTGGGCCGTGAACACCTTACTCTTGGTGTTCTAAGTGTGTTAGCTAGTCCAAAACACATTAGGGTACTTGTCTAAATTACCCTCTTGGCTTAAGGAAGGTTTTTAAGGGCATTTTGGCACTTAAACATGGAGTTCACGGCCCAAGAACACCCTTGGCCGTGAACTCACTTTTCATCCTTGTTTCTAATTGATTTTGGTGTCCTAAATATGTAATGACGGCTTCTATTTTGAGTTCTAAGGCTTTGAGGGACTTTGGGACACTTTTAGCCCTTAAAATGTAGTTTACTCTCCGCGTGTTCTTGGGCGGTAAACTCCCAAATCTTGGGGTCTTGATCCAATTTTGATGTTTTCTAGTCATATACACACTAGCATACAAGCCTAAGGTAGTTACCTAACATGGGTAAAAGACTAGGTAGCATTTAAGCCACATTATGGAGTTTACTCTCCAAGAACGTTCTTGGGCGGTAAACTCCTGAATCTCACAGATTTGATATGTAATCTAAGTTATTAAGCACATAACAAGCATTATAAGACGACTAGAGAAGTGTACTCACGATTTGGGATAAAAACCTGAAGATCCGTGAGAGAGAATTTTGACTTTTCTCTAAATGGAATGTAACTAATGAACCAATTTGGTTCAGAATTCTATTTATAGTCCTGAGATATTTTTGGCAGAAAATATTTTTATTCCTGAAATGATTTCTAATATAGCAGAGTGTTGGAATAACAGTGTTGCACAAAACCCTAGTGCATCCACTCTCCTGATATCTCCTTAAATGTAAATCCTGAAAAACTGCCTAACTTATACTCGAAGTCTGAATTTTCACTATAACTGTTCTACTTCTATTGGCTTCAAATGGTTTGTATAGAATGGAAATTTCGGGTTGTCTCAATGTTCTAACGTCCAATATCAGATCTGAGCTCATTAAGACGTCCTAGGGAATAAAGTTGGCAACTTTATGCCCTTGCAAGCTATATGGAACTTAAAAGCTTCATTCTTCACATTAGGACTTCATTTAAAACTTCAAACTCATGCATGGAGTCTAGATACTCTTCAAGCTAGCACCTTTATGCATCTAACATGCTCATAAGCCTCAGATGTAATCATTACTTCGGTATTATATCGCACACAACATATATGTAGAATCCTAAGTATAACTCAAGATCTACATTAGTAAATTAACATACTGATAAGTTAATAATAGTTGTATGTATTCAAAATGTTATATTTAGAACAATCATATCTCGATTATCATAACTATATACTATCATATAGACATAATAATAGCATATATACAATAACTAGCATGCGTTTCCCCCCGAAATATTAGAAAGTGGGGCCGTGAAACTCACTCTAGTTGCGTGATTTTATGTTATCTAAGCAATATGGTCAGCGTGGGAGATCGCCGGGGCTCGGGATGCAAGATGGCTTCAGCAAGGGAGAGAGGAGATAAGGAAATGGTGTAAGGAATAGCTGAAGTCGGACCTGCTATTTATAGTAAGGATTTTGGACTCTCACATCATGAGTTTCATAAGGATCACGTCGTGAGTCTTGCATGATCACCCTGTAGACTTGCCATTTGCGTCCCTAGCTTCAGAAGGTGGCCATGTGACTCCTCACGTCGTGAAAAATTCCTTGTTCACGTCGTGAGTTTGGATCCTATCCCCTCGCAGCCTCGTCACACCTTCTAGATTCCAAAATGTGGAAAAATGACTCCTCACGTTGTGAATAAACCCTTGTTCACGTCGTGAGTTTTGTTAGATTAGGGTTTCTGAAAGCTGAATCTTCGGAAGGTCATAACTTTCACATACGAACTCCGCTTTTGACGTTCTTTATATCCACGCGTAGGTATTTACGAGCACTACAAGTCTCTTTTAGATTCCAATAGCTAATTCTAAGTCTATTTTAAATTCCTCTTATTATAGAGATTTATAGTGTTCGGTTTATCATAACTACTTCATGCGAAGTCAGATTCAGACGTTCTCTATATTTTTGGAATCGTATGGACGTATACTTTGAGTTGTATCATAAAGAAAGTTCATATTTATATTAGAATTTATCATGAACTACATAACACTCTTACCACATTACTAGGTTAACATAATCACATTACATGATTGGCATAATCACATATGATTGTCTATTGACCTATTTTGACTAGTGTTACATTCTCCCCACGTTAGGACAATTTACTACCGAAATTTATCTTGTGGATAGGGTTTTGTCAAACGGTTGGGGGTATTTTTATTTCATATGATCTTCACGTTCCCAAGTAAATTCAGGTCCTCGCAAAGAGTTCCATCGAACTTTCACCATGGGAATACGACTTTGCTTTAATCGTTTGACTTCTCGATCCATGATCTCAACAGGTTCTTCTACAAAGTTGAGTTTTGTATTGATTGTATTTCGTCGAGAGTTACAATAAGAGTGTCATCGTATAGGCATATTTTGAGATTTGATACGTGAAAAACATCGTGTACATTAGTTAGCTCTTGAGGCAACTTGAGTTGGTATGCGACATAACCAATTCTTGCCAGAATTTCAAAAGGTCCTATATATCGTGGGTTTCGTTTGCCTCGTTTCCCGAATCGAATTACACCTTTCCAAGGAGAGAATTTCAACATTACTTTGTCTCCAACTTGGAATTCTAAAGGATTACGTCTTACGTCAGCATAACTCTTTTGACGATCACGTGTAGCCTTTAATCGATCCTTAATTTGCACGATCTTTTCAGTTGTCTCATGGATTATTTCTGGTCCAGTACGGAAGGTATCACCTGTACGTTTTCTGGCCATCTGCGTATCTTCAACTTCTGCCCAACATACTGTGGAACGACATTTTTATCCATAAAGAGCCTCTAACGGTGCAACCTTGATGCTGGTGTGATGACTATTGTCGTAGCAAAATTCAATTAACGGTAAATGAGTATCCCACACATTCCCAAAGTCTATTACATAGGCTCAGAGCATATCTTCTAAAGTCTGAATGGTTCTCTCAATCTGACCATCAGTCTGTGGATGGTAAGCTGTACTCATGTCTAAACGTGTTCCTAAGGATTTTTGTAGAGATTGCCAAAATCGTGAAGTGAATCTACTATCTCGGTCAGAAATAATAGAATTTGGAACTCCATGCAATCTGACAATTTCCTTAAGATAAACTCTAGTCAGCTTCTCCATCTTGTCGTTCTCCTTAATTGGTAAGAAATGGGCAGACTTAGTCAATCTATCGACTATTACCCAAATAGTGTCGAACCCACTAGGAGTTTTAGGTAACTTAGTAATGAAGTCCATTGATATCTGCTCCCATTTCCATTCAGGTGTTTCCGGTTGTTGAAGTAAACCTGAAGGCTTTTGATGTTCTGCCTTCACTCTAGAACAAGTCAAACATTTGCTCACATAAGTAGCAATTTCTGCCTTCATGTTTGGCCACCAATAATGTACTTTTATGTCTAAGTACATTTTGTCAGAGCCTGGATGCACGGAATATCTGGACTTTTGGGCCTCTTCTAAGATCAAGTCCCTGACGCCACCGAACTTAGGTGTCCAAATTCGGTTCATAAAGTGTCGCGTTTCGTCATCTTTTTGTATAAGTTGCTTTTCCATTCCTCGCAAGGCTTTGTTCTTGATGTTTTCTTCTTTTAGAGCCTCAAGCTGAGCTTTTCTAATTGGTGCGGCAAGGTTAGAATTGATAGTTATGGTTAATGCTCGTACCCGACGGGGTTTAATATATTCTTTCCGACTCAAGGCATCTGCTACCACGTTTGCCTTTCCAGGGTGATAACGAATCTCACGTTCGTAATCATTCAACAATTCGACCCATCTTCATTGTCTCATATTAAGATCTTTTTGGTCGAAGATGTTCTGGAGACTCTTGTGGTCAGTAAAAATAGTACACTTAGTACCGTATAGGTAATGTCTCCAAATTTTTAGTGCAAAAACTACACCTCCCAATTCAAGATCATGGGTAGTGTAATTATTCTCATGCACCTTAAGTTTTCGTGATGCATAGGCGATAACTTTCCTCTTTGCATAAACACACATCCCAATCCTTGATTTGATGCGTCGCAGTATACGACGAAATCTTCTGTCCACTCTGGAAGGGATAGGATTGGTGCACGACACAACATTTGCTTCAGTTTCTGAAAAGCAACTTCTTTTTTGTCTTCCTAGTTGAACTTCATATCCTTCTGGGTTAGTGTTGAAAGCGACTTGGCTATTTTGGAGAAATTCTCTATGAATTTGTGGTAATGGCCAGCAAGTCCTAGGAATTGACGCACCTCTGTTGGTGTCTTTGGTGCTTCCCAATTCCTGATTGCTTCAACTTTGGATGGGTCAACATGAATTCCTTCGTTGCTAACTACATGACCTAAAAATTGTACTTCTCTAATCTAAAAATCACATTTGGAGAATTTAGCGTGCGAATTTTCTTTTCTTAGTAGTTCCAAGATTTTTTGCAGGTGTTGACCATGTTCTTCCTTGGTTCGTGAATATATCAATATATCATCGATAAATACAATCACGAATTTATCCAAGTATGGTTTGCAAACACAATTCATGCGATCCATAAACACTGATGGGGAATTGGTTAATCCAAAAGACATAACTAAGAACTCATAATGACCATAACGAGTTCTAAATGTTGTTTTTGGAATGTCGTCTTCTTGTACTCTGAGTTGATGGTATCCTGATCTAAGATCTATCTTTGAGTAGTAGCTAGATCCTTGCAGTTGATCGAATAGATCATCAATTCTCGGAAGTGGATAATGATTCTTGATCGTTAGCTTGTTCAGCTCCCAATAATCAATCTACATTCAAAAGGATCCGTCCTTCTTCTTGACAAACAAGATTGGTGCTCCCCAAGGTGAAAAACTTTGTCTGATAAAACCTTTGTCAAGAAGCTCTTGTAGTTGGCTAGATAATTCTTGCATTTCGGATAGAGCCAACCGATAAGGAGATTTCGCTACTGGTGCTGCTCTTGGAATTAAGTCGATTCGAAACTCGACTTTTCGGACGGGAGGTATTCCAGGTAGATCTTCAGGAAATACGTCAGGGAAATCACATACTTGAGGTATGTCCTTGATTTATTTTATCTTTCTTCTCGTATCTACAATTTGGGCTAAGAATGCGCTACATTTCTTATGTAGATATTTCTGTGTCTTGGTACAAGAGATGACTTTGAGTTTTTTCCCAGACTTATCACCATAGATAATCAGGGCTTCACCGTTTGGTAAGGGTAGTCGTATGGATTTCTCATGACATAGAATTTCGGCGCGGTGTGAAGATAACCAATCCATGCCAATTATGACATCAAAACTACCGATAGGCATTGGCATGAGGTTGACGTGAAAAAAGTAGTTATTAAGAGTTAACAGACAGTTTTCTAGGATTTCATGTGTTTTCTCAGTTTGACCGTTAGCGATTTCTACTTCATAGATTTCTTTTAATATGCTAGACTTATGACTTAACAATTTTCTGAATGTCGGAGTTATAAAACTTCGATCTGCTCCAGAGTCGAAGAGTATGCTAGCGTATAAATTATCTATGAGAAACGTACCAGATACAACCAAAGGGTCCTGGATAGCCTCTTTGCTTCCAATCACAAATGCCCTGCCACGCCCTATGCCTCCTTGACTCCTTAACTTTGGACATTCTTTCTTGATGTGTCCAACCTCTCCACACTCATAACACTTTCTTTCTTCACCACGACCTGTTCTAGTATTTGTTTGCTGATTGACAGTTGCAGGTGTTGTGCTCCTGCAGTAACTAGCAGTATGCCCCTTCTTTTTGCATTATGTACAAACAAAACAGTCACCTGGGTGATGATGGTTGTCGTGGTTGCACCATGCAGACTTTGGTTGAGAAGGTACTGCTGTTGTAGCTGCGTAGTTGGTTGCCACTTCTTGTCTTTTCTCAGATGATTGTTTGGGATTCTTCTTATTAAACTTGCGCTTGTTTGTTCTAGCTTTGGGAGACTCAGACTTTGAGACCACTTATGTTCCTTGGATCTCTGTGAGGGTTAGCTAATAAGCTATCCTCTTGGTGTTGTCATAAGTGGTAGGCTTTGATGCGATCGCCATGCCTTTGATTTGCGATGCTAAACCCCAAATATATTGCTCAATCTTTTTATATTCTGGGGTCACAAGTGCTGGACACATTACAGCAAGATCATTAAATCTAGCGGTATGAGCTTTTATCTCTAAACCCTTCATGGTTAGGGTCCACAATTCTTGTTCCAGTTTATGTATTTCCTCTCTAGGACAATACTCCTCTACTAGCATCATTTTTAGCTCCTCCCATTTCATGGAATTTGCAATATCAATTCCCATTGTATTCACATGGCTATTCCACCATGTAAGTTTTGCGTCAGCGAAAGTACATGCTGCAAATTGTACTTTACCATCATCTGGACAAAAGCTTATTTGAAAGACATTCTGTCTTTTCTATCCACCATGTCAAATTCACTACCCCTTCATTTCCATGAAATATTTTTGGCCTGCAATTCATAAAATCTTTGTAGGTACATGTTCTAGTGGTCCCTACATGGCCTTCATTTCTAACTCCATCTCTTATGACATTAGATAGAGTCGCAACAATTCTTTGAGCTATGATTTCTTCAAGTTGTACTGTACTTATTGAGGGGTTTATTTTTAGTGGTGGTTGTGGTTGTTGTTGCGGTGCTGATGGTCGGTTAGGGTTTAGCCGATTACTCCTTCTAGGCATTTTGTTTTAGTTCCTATTATAAATAATAAGAATTTTTATGAGTTTTGTTGATCATTTAATACACGAGTACTAAATACTCTAGTTATTATTCACAGCGTAAAACATAATAGACAACATAATGATTACTATAACATATGCTTCATATTATTACCAGTGGTTACATCAGTTTATTTAGGTTTATAAGAGAAAAGTTTCTATAAACATTGCAAAATTTGCAAGGTTTTCTACATCCTTGCTATAAACTTTCATCTTTTCGCCTTAACTAGTCTGATTTTCTCTATTTACATAACTACTAGTTGTAGCTTATCTACCAGAAACCTAAGTGATGACCCAACACGTCAGTAACAATAACCACTTGCTCTTCAAGTGCTTGAGTTCTCTGCTCAATACTTCCCGTGCGTTCTTCATTTCTTGAGGTTTGATTGTAGAGATCTAACTCTGCAATCCTGGCGTCGTGAGTAATCATGTCATTATAAGCAAAATTTATACGATGATGGACATCCATCACCGATTCCTGATCTCGTGTCCTTTGTCCTTCTAGCCTTCGCACTCTTCTAGAGAGATGAGTAGACCTCCCTTCGACAATTTCCATCTTATCTTCAATTTTCACACTTTTCTAAAACAATTGAGATAAAGTGTTATCTTCAGAAGAATGTGGGAGATGTGGTCGAGATGACTGACTAGTCTCATACATCTTGGCAGCTTTTTCTTCCGCCACCCATTTATCAACTGTTTGTGCGATCCGTGCAGGTTCATCTTGAACTTTATGACTTCCTGAAGATGTTGCCTTCTGACTCTTCTTAAGCTTTTTCCATATCAATATAGATTTACGTTCAGTGCGTTTCATTTTTACTCCTCTTAGAACTTTATGGTAAAGAGTGTTTAGTGGTGGTAGAGATGATGCCACCGACTCTGTCTCCTCCATGGATTTGCTTTCTTCCATTAGTTCACTCTCTTCCCATTCGTTGGAGGGTAAAGGTGCTCCATCGTCATAAGGTATTGGATGAAAGGTGGTTGGAGTTAGAGGATAGTAAGGATCGCCTAACATCATAGGGAATGAAAGTTCCTCTTTTTCATCTGTATCCTCGATGATTATCCATTCTCGTGAATGTGCCATGTCGGATTCCTATACATTTTGGATCTCCAAGATTTTAGTCTATCAAATATTTCTCGCAAATTAAATAGTTCATATGATCTGATCATAATAAAATGTAGTTGCGCACCTACACCTAGCTGTGATAGGATCTATGCACATATAAACTTTAGTTGGAATATTTTATCTAAATCCTTGAGATCAAAAACATTCTGGGTATTAAGGTGTATTCTCATTGCAGGTCTGAGTCTTTACATATGAGTCTATATTCTTATTTATTGTATTCACGCTTTTACTATTGTTTGTTACTTCAGGTCTATCTGATAAGGCTCCGGCCAGTCAGGACTCTCGAAAGGGTAGGATCATTTTAGCATATAGCTGTCCTGAAATCCAGCAACCCAAATCGACATATCTATCCTTGTCACTGCTCCCGTAAGTAGGCCTTCAGTAGTATAATTAATAATACTTTATATTTATAGGCTAAGGGATATACCTAAACCTAACAGAGTAAGTCCTAAACTATAGACGTGCTTTCCTAAGAAAGTACTAGTTCACTATAGTTAATAGCTCTGATACCAATCTGTCACACCCCGGCCGTCGGCGGAAACACCGGGTAGTGTAACGTCATTTTTCGTATCACAGTTATAACATACATTGAACAATACTTAAAAAAAATACATACCTTTATTGATGATTGAAAGTTACATTATTGTTTTCCTAGTATTTATTACATAATATCTGACTATGACATACTTCTTAATAAACAGAAAGATAATAGTAAAACTTCTCCTGTTCGAATCCATACCAGCTTTTCAAGTTCCTGAAAAAACATGAATTTTAAAATACGTCAACATAAAGTTGGTGAGTCCACAGGTTTTGACTCCATAAAATAATACATTTTCACACATTCAAAAGTATAGTTTTGAATGTATCATTTTGACTCTCTAACATTTAGTATGTATATTTGGTATAATAGTATACTTATCAATTAAGTGTTACACCTAAACATTTCTTAATCTTAAGGTATAAGTAGGGGAAAACTTATACTTAACATTAATACTTGTATACGACAAGGTATAATGTTTCTAACAATTTGCTACCATGAGCCTATAACCGCTGCTATGACATAATACCTCTGATAGAATACACTCATGATTTACCATGAGAAACAAACACACTCATGATTTACCATGAGAAACAACACCATACGCTTCATCGATGCCGGAATAATAACAAATAAAAGGATAATTCATCACTTATTTTTGGTTGACTGTAGCTAACAGTCACAAGTGGGGTGGTCAGCTCGTATACGAATTATACATGACTTCCTCGCTCACACAGGATTAACGGTTACAGTTTAGAGGATTTCCGCTAAGATCCTTAATCTTAGTTGATGAATACAATTACTCATGTAGACTTTGACGGCTTCCTATAGCTCTAACAACAAAAGCATCTTCATGTCTAAAACCTTAAGTTACTAGACTATGCTTTTAAACATTACTCCTAACTTCATAATATTTAGGCAGTATAACAGCTATATCTTGAAGTAAAAACCAGGTTTTATCTTGACCTAAAACCAATAATAACAACATATAACGTTTCTAGTTTTATCTTGACATAAAACTATCAATGACAATACAAGGTTTTATCTTGACATAAAACTAACAATAACAACATATAACATATCTAGTTTTATCTTGACATAAAACTAATAATAACAACATATAACATATTCAGTTTTATCTTGACATAAAACTATTAATAGCAATATACTATATAACTTAGCATTTAGAACTTTTGAATATTACTTCGGTATTATATCGCACACAACATATATGTAGAATCCTAAGTATAACTAAAGATCTACATTAGTAAATTAACGTACTGATAAGTTAATAATAGTTGTATGTATTCAAAATGTTATATTTAGAACAATCATATCTCGATTATCATAACTATATACTATCATATAGACAAAATAATAACATATATACAATAACTAGCATGCGTTTTCCCCCGAAATATTAGAAAGTGGGGCCGTGAAACTCACCCTAGTAGCGTGATTTTATGTTATCTAAGCAATATGGTCAGCGTGCGAGATCGTCGGGGCTCGGGATGCAAGATGGCTTCAGCAAGGGAGAGAGGAGATAAGGAAATGGTGTAAGGAATAGCTGAAGTCGGACCTGCTATTCATAGTAAGGATTTTGGACTCTCATGTCGTGAGTTTCATAAGGCTCACGTCGTGAGTCTTGCATGATCACCCCGTAGACTTTCCATTTGCATCCCTAGCTTCGGAAGGTGGCCATGTGACTCCTCACGTCATGAAAAACTCCTTGTTCACATCGTGAGTTTGGATCCTATCCCCTCGCAGCCTTGTCACACCTTCTAGATTCCGAAATGTGGCAAAATGACTCCTCAGGTCGTGAATAAACCCTTGTTCACGTCGTGAGTTTTGTTAGATTAGGGTTTCTGAAAGCTGAATCTTCGGAAGGTCATAACTTTCACATACGAACTCCGCTTTTGACGTTCTTTATATCCACGCGTAGGTATTTACGAGCACTACAACTCTCTCTTAGACTCTAATAGCTAATTCTAAGTCTATTTTAAATTTCTCTTATTATAGAGATTTATAGTGTTCGGTTTATCATAACTTCTTCATGCGAAGTCAGATTCAGACGTTCTCTATATTTTCGGAATCGTATGGACGTATACTTTAAGTTGTATCATAAAGAAAGTTCATATGTATATTAGAATTTATCATGAACTACATAACTCTCTTACCACATTACTAGGTTAACATAATCACATTACATTATTTTCATAATCACATGTGATTGTCTATTGACCTATTGTGACTAGTGTTACAAGTATGCTCAGATATTGGCTCATACGCGCATGTTCAGAAGACACGTGCTTAGGGAAAAATAACGCCCTCTCATGAAACATATGTTGGTAATGTCTAAGCCCATAACTATTATTTGTATGTATTCGACCCGAGAGTAGCATGGTCCATTTTGGTTGCATATCATCAAGATAATTTGTTAGGATGGACTTTTGAGAGAAGGTTATTTATGGTTTATTAATATATTATAAGTAATAATATATTAATATGAAATTATATGTTTTAATTAGTATTAATAAAGAATTAATTTGGAATTAACTTAGTGGTCGAAAGAGACTAATTAAATCTATGGGGACTAATTATGATAATTAGTTATATTTATATGTGTTGGGCTTAGGATCCATGTTGGACCAAGTTTATGAATGGATACATAAAGAGTTGGGCCACATGAACCATGGATCATAAAACCCATGGGTATGGATTTGGGTTATATCCATGATCCTAAAAATCCCGCATATAAATGGATACTTCATTGCCCAAAATCGCCACTTGTATCTTTTTGGAGTTCATGGTGGCTTTTGTGTGCATGGAATTCTCTCTCAAGTTCATCCTTTGTCCATGGTGTGTTGTGATACCATTTGAGGCTTCCACACTATTGGGGCTAAGCTCTTTAAGGCCAAATACACCAAGACTTCAACCTCCATCAAAAGGTATGTTATGCTAACTAGTATATTATATTTTATGTTAAATGCATGCTAGTTGTAAGCTTAATAACTTGGAAACCATTTGCATGTATAATTAGTGAAAACATAGATCCAAGGTATTTAGGGTTGTATGTGCACCATAGGATGTTGTAGTATACCAAAACCCAACAGTGGTATTAGAGCCATGAGTTGTTTTCAATTATACTTGATGCAAGTTGTAGGAAAAAACTGAAAAAAAAAAAAAACGAATTTTTTGCTGTCGGGACAGCAGACTCGACGAGTCCATGAACAACTTCATCCAACTCGTCGAGTTGGTTCATGCACTCGACGCGTTGGACCTCCTGACAGCTTATCTTCGAGTTTTTTGGCCTGTTTTGGAATAGAATCATTACCGCAAAGTGTTTTTGTTCATAAAATTTGTTTTTGATACAATGGTAATGTTTATTCTCATCCAAATAAAGGATAATAATCAAAGTTTCCAGTTTTATACATGTTTATATGATACTTGAAAAATGTTGATTATGAATGTTCATGTTTATGAGTTTGTTTAGATTAATAGGAAAAAGTATGAGATAGTTGTTTTCAATCCAAATTAATCTAGAAGTTGTTCATAATATGTGTTTTTGTATCTTGTCCTCAAGTTACATGAAAAGTCACATTTATGAATTTTAAAACTCATAAAATTTCCATAAGTTATGAAAAAATGAAGAGTCACATTTTTAATGCTTTTAAAGTCTTCCATAACTTGTCTACAAGTTATGGAACTTGAAGGGTTTTTTTCCATTAAACCACTTTAAAATTCATAAGTCATGGAAACCATAAGTTTTTGAATTGTTCAAAACTTGTCCTCAAGTTTTGGAATTTGTAAAGTCAAACCCCATATACACTTTAATTCCAAACCCAAGAATTTTAAAAGTTAAAGTTCAAACTTTATGGACTTCATTAAATTAATTAAAGTGTCTAATTAAAAGAGTTAATACTTCCATAAACACATGGTTTAAGTTTAATTAAATCAAGAGTATAGTTTAATTAATATATTAAACGACCAAGTATTTTAAATGTTTAAAATCGTAACACCGTAAAAATTTAAACAATTTTTTCGCATTTTAAAAACCATATAAATTCATTCACATCCACATTTTAAAACATTATATGATCATTATCTTAATACAAAACCCCAAGATCAAAACATATGAACTCCAGTGTGCATGTGTACGAGTCATGCTGACGCCTTCCAGCGATCATCGCTGGTACCTTAAACATCACACATAACACTGTAAGCATAATTGCTTAGCGAGTTCCCCAAAATACCACGTAAACACATATCAGCCACTCAAGGCTGTAACTCTATTGACCCTCTGGTCGAATACCTCTGTGGGACCCTCTGGGTACGATAACTCTATGAACCCACTGGTGCTAACTCTGTAAACTCTAAATCATGCATATCTCATATCACAATAAATCACAACACATAATAAGATGCAAATACATTGTCATATAACTCTAAAATACTCTATCACATAACTCTGTTACCACACTAGGTAAAGTATAGTGAGAAGACTCACCTCAGATGTCTCGGTAAATCTCTGACTTAGTAGAAATATGATCTAGCCTCCGCCTAATCACATGAAGTAAATATTCTCATAAATATAACTCTCGAGACTAGACTCAACCCTCTCTAGGCACCCTCAGCAGGCAAAAGACCATTTTACCCCTCTTTTAGCTCAAAGGCCATATTGTTGACCAAACCCTAAAAGTCAACAAAAGTCAATGGTCAGACTTTGACCCGACTCGTCGAGTGCACTTGGGCTACTCGGTGAGTCTACACGTGTCCACTAACTCTTTAGTCCCGCTTGGCACGTCGAGTTCCTCCCCTTGCTCGACGAGTCACACCTAGCATGAATCGTGAGGCCACCCCGACTCAACTTGCCGAGTCTCAAGAACAACTCGGCGAGTTACTCCTTGAACTCCAGTCCCCTAATCCCCTCTGACTCACTGAGTTATTTCCCCAACTCGGCAAATCTACTCACTAAGTGATTTACGGGAAACCCAAACCCTACTCGTCGAGTCTGATCTTTGGACTCGGCGAGTTCATGCCATGCACAAACTCTATAGACCTCCTGAGGTCAGATCTGTTCCTTTAATCCATAGATCTGACCTTCCCAAGCATAATAATCACGTAAAGTTCAGACCTTGACACTCATATAACATCTAGATGGTCTCACTTGGTGATTTAGCCCCAAAAATAACATCCTAAGTTCATGGCTCCTAAAATAACTCATAAAGCTCCAAGGGTTAAGGTCTCTGAACCTCTTTGAGTCCAGATCCAAAGCATAAACTCGAGAAGGGACCAATTGCTACACATATACATCCTCTAAAGGGGTTAGAAAACCCTAACTCTAAGAATCAACACCAAATCTGAAGAAGGTTCGAATAAATACCTCAAGATGAAGTCTCTGAACTCTGAAATAACCAGAATCGCACCTCCTTCAGCCTCCTCTTGCCTTGGTCACCTCCTTCTTGCTATTACACCAACTAAATGATCAGGAATGGCCTCTCCTTCCTCACAAACACTCTAGATCTCTTAGGGTTTCTCTCTGGGGTTTGGTAGCCGCAAATGATGGCCCTAAGGGCCTTTAAATAGGTCCCAAACCCAGGAAATTAGGGTTTCATTAAACAGCGTGGACTCGCCGAGTCCACTCATGAACTCGTCGAGTCCAGCTGTGAACCCGGATACAATTCTGCGACCATACTCGGCGAGTCTGAACACCAACTCACTGAGTCCCCTCCCAATCTCCAAAACTAAAGGAATAATTAATATACCTGGGAATCCGGGTGTTATAATTCTCCCCCACTAGAATTAGACTTCGCCCTCGAAGTCTCACTCTGCAAACAACTCTAGATGCTGCTCCCGCATTTCACACTCCGGCTCCCAAGTCAACTCTGACCCTTTCAGATGCTGACACTGGACCTGCACCAGAGGCACCTCCTTGTTCCTCAAAACCTTGATCTTCCGATACTTAATCGCCACCGGTCTCTCAATATAGTTCAGCCTCGCATCCACCTGAATATCCTCTAATGACACCACTGCCGACTCGTTGGCTATACACTTTCTTAGCTGCGACATGTGGAAAGTGTCATGAATCTGACCTAACTCGGCAGGTAACTCCAAAAGGTAGGCTACCTTGCTTACTCTCGCGATTACTCTGAAAGGACCAATATATCGGGCCCCAACTTGCCCCTCTTCCTGAATCGAATCACTCCTTTCCAAGGAGACACCTTCAGGAGCACGAAGTCGCCGACCTGAAACTCGAGCTCGGACCGGCGCCTGTCTGCATAACTCTTCTGACGACTCTGAGTGGTCAAGAACCTCTGTCTGACCTGCTGAATCTACTCTGTCGTCTGAAGCACGATCTCGGTACTACCCATCACACACTGCGCTACCTCTCCCCAGCAAATGGGGGTCCGACACCTCCTCCCATACAACATCTCAAAGGGTCGCATACCAATGCTCGAATGATGGCTGTTGTTGTAGGAAAACTCTGCTGTCACACCCCCAAACCAAGGATGGCGGAAACGTACGGGGGTGGAGGACTTCATGTATAGTATCACAACAACGAGTATAATAGTGCTCAAAGTAAATACAACCAATCATATATATATATATATATATATATATATATATATATATATATATATATATATATTCGAAAGAGTTACATCCTTGTATGAATTACATGTTCTAAATCAGTTACAATATGTAGACAATAAGTATGAAATGTTTGACGCCTTAACGTCCCATCCTCAAAAGCACTTGGTTACCTGTTTAATGATTTCCTGAGAATACAAGTAGTTTTAAAAAAATTGTCAACACAAAGGTTGGTGAGTTCATAAGCTTTTGATGGTAAGAGTTTGAAAATTCATCTTTGTAAAGCGAGGTATGTTACCCAGAAAATCCAATATTTTCCTTATAAAAGTTATGTAGTCCTAAGTATCGGGACCGGAAATGAACAAGTATTTTTCATACTCAAAGATGTAAAGTGTTTTTAAATTGGCATAAAAGCCTTCTAAATTTGAGAAAACACGTAATGAATGATGCGTAGTCTTAAATACCAAGACCGAAAGTATACCATAATATCTGTTATTATTGATATAGAAAGTGATTTTAAATCGACATAAAATCCCTTTTTGATTTATACAAAAAGAAAAAATCCCGTAAACTTTATGTGTTGTTAACTCCCTATGTGAGCGCTATAATCATACTATGACTAATGAACCTGCCACGACGTTTCTCAGGCGTCGCGAAACTGATATGACATTTGTCACCCGTAGACCTGCAGGTCCCACTGTAGCTAGCAGCAAGGTGTGGGGTGTCAAAACCAATATAGATCTATACACAACTATCACGTTCTCCCTACAAGAGACTCTGATTATAACTACCAGGAATTCTAACCCGTACTCTAGGAGTACTGAGAAGGATAACTCACAATTTTAGTTAACAAGTTTACGTGTGGTGTGCGTGAGTGTAAAACCTTTTTCTATGGAAATAAAACCTTCCGAAATGTATTTGTTGTGTTAATGGAAAACATAAACCATACCTATTATAGTTTATCCGAAACGTTTGTAATGGTGATGTACGTAAACTATATTCAATGTAGTTTATTCAATTGTTTAAGTAAAATGGATGTACCTTGATTTAAAACGAACGTGTTATCCTTTATAATTCTGATGTATTTCAATATATCAAGTCCATTTATTTGCAATAACACACATTCATATAAAGATATACACCTTGCTCAACATATTACAAGGTGATAATAAATTGTTAGTATTTTTCTGTTGTTACTAATTTCGAGCGTTGTTATTACAACATTTATAAAAACTTCTTAACAGGTCCAAATCAGAATCCGTAAATTCCGGGAGTTTGGAAAATGATTCTAGTTTATTGATAAATGTTTCCATGATTTTTAGTGACCTTTAACTTGTATGAACAAGTCCATAATCATAGACTGGTCCGGATTGATGTTTGAAATGATAGACAGTTGTGTAAAAATCACCATAAATTGTAGAAAAATCTTATGGAGATGTGAAAGTAGTCATTTTAAAGCTAAAAGCATGAGCTACATGCACCTAAAACAGTTTTATAAACAAAAATGTTTAACTTGACCAAAACAGTCCGTGAATGGAGTCTAACTTTTCTGATGATAGCTGTTAGAAAATTTTAGTTATGTTCTTGGTGTTTTAGCTTGTATTCTCCCCCTTAAAACTTAAGAAAACACGATAATAGAGGGGTATGAACTCACCTTATGTGATTTCAGTAGATAAGTGTTGAAGAAAAGAAGTGTTCAATCCAAGAACACTTGAAGAATCACTTGAAGATTCGAAGATCTACAAGAAGGTGATGATGTTTGTGTAAGGAATCATTGATTTGAGAGAGAGAGGAAAGTGTAGTAATCATGGAGAGGATGATTATTCTTACCAAGAGTGTGAGAGAGGTTGATAATCAGCCTTGAACCTTGAATTTTTATGGAGAATGTTTGAGAGAAAAGTGGAGTTGAATCCTTGGTGAAATGAGAGCAAATGAGAGAAGTGAGGAGAGAGGATGGTTTGTTCCAGCTCTAAAACGTGGGAAAGAGTGATAATTGAGTGGAAAGGACATTGAAGTGACCTAGGTAAGGTGGGGAGGTGTGGCTGGTCAAAGAGTGGGTGTGGGGGGTGGTTGCTTGTGTCATAGGGTAAAGCAAAGACAACACTCCACCTCAATTATTAACCCACTAGATTTATTTTTATTAAATAAGGATTTTCATGAAAATGTGATTAAATTATGAATATTTAGGGTTTATTATGCTAAACTATGATTTTGGGTGAAAATCCTGCGTTAAAATAATTAAAAACGGGCTTAAAATGTTAAAAATATAAAAAATGGGCGAAAAGTGTCATTTTTCGGAAGTCTGGCCGAGGTTTCGGTCTTCTGATGCAAGAACCGAGAGAAGAGAGGGGAAGAACCGAGAGGGGCAAGGAATCCGAGAGGAGAGAGCAGAGACCGAGAGGGAGGAGCAGAGACCGAGAGGCGCAAGGAGGACCGAGGCTCGGTCTTGGCTACAATGATTCGGTTCTCAGGTCTCAGCCACCGAGGTTCGGTTCTCAAGTCTCGGCCACAGAGGCTCGGTTTCGGTTTCCCTGTCACTTTTGGTCCAAGGAGTTCGGCCCCAAGAGGCTTCGGCTCCTTGAGAAGGGTTTCGGCTCCTAAGGTCCATTTCTCTCGTTTTTACTCAGTTTTGAGCCGTTTTTGACCCGGTTAAGGGTCGAAGTGACCCGAATGATTCCGAAAAGTTACGGAAACTTTTGAGAGAGATTTAGGAGAGATTTCACATACTTGGAGAGATTTGACATTCTTGGAGAGATTTCTCATACAAAGAGATATTTGAGAGAGATTTCACATACTTGGAGAGATTTGGGAGAGATTTGACATTCTTAGAGAGATTTCTCATACAAAGAGATATTCGAGAGAGATTTCACATACTTGGAGAGATTTGGTGGAGATTTGACATTCTTGGAGAGATTTCTCATACAAAGAGATATTTGAGAGAGATTTCACATACTTGGAGAGATTTGGGAGAGATTTGACATTCTTGGAGAGATTTCTCATACAAAGAGATATTTGAGAGAGATTTCATATACTTGGAGAGATTTGGTGAATACGATTGGGAGAGGTTTCATTTGTGACCTTTTTGAGTACCCGGCTTCGCAATGATGGGTCCGTAAACCCTGTTAAGCCTTGTTTAAGGATCTTACACACTCCCGATGAGTATGCAACATTGTTTTATCGATTTGGCTCACCACGCACCACAACTTTTGGTTAAGGAGATCTAGATGTACGAACTTTTTAATTTATGACTCCTTATTAGAATAGCGAGTGGTATGATATTTACCTAACATAAACCCTAGTATTCAAGGGTTAGATGAGTTGCCCGGTTTGACTTGTTGACTTTATATGACTTTGAATTGACCGGAATTTGACAGTTGTCACATCATCCCCCCGTTAGAGGGAATTTCGTCCCGAAATTTAAATTTAGGCAAGGAGTAGGCATGAATAATCGGGTCAAGAGGTGGGGATACTTCCTAATCGACTGATTCTCGCGCTCCCAAGTGACTCCAGGTTCTTGGTTAGGACTCCAACGAACCTTCACTTAATGGGAAGTGACTTTGCTTCATCCGGTTGACCTCTTGGTCCATGGTTACTACGGTTCTTCTACGAAGGCGAGGCTCTTGTGGAACTCGATCTCGTCGAGGGGGATTACAAGAGTCTCGTCGGATAGGTACTTCTGCAAGTTTGGGACGTGTCGGGTAGAATGTACTTTACCACGCTCGCGGGAGTAGATTGAAGTTGCGAGTTACAGGGCTGATTCTGACCAGTATCTAGAAAGGCATAAATGTCTGGGTTTTAGCTTTCCACTCCTTCTGAAGCGCACTAAGCCTTCCCAGAGTGAAGTTTCCAATGGAAATTGGTCTCTTATTCTGGACTCCTAAGGGTTTCTCCCTCTTGCTTCTCTTCCCTGTCAAGGGTTGCTCCCTTCAGGGTCAAAGTCGTAAGGGGGTTCCGAAATTTACGAGAAGTTCCGAAGGAACTAAGGCGGTAGTTCAGCGAGACCCAAAATTTTTGGCGTATTCCTATTGACGTTTTTGGTGCTGACTGTTTCTCCACGGTTTCTGATCCATCGTAAGGGTCCTTAAGAATTTCCACATCATTAATGATGTGCCCTAGGAAATTTGACCCCTAAATTCCAAAACTCGTATCTAGAGAACTTCATGTAAGGTTTCTTTGATCATATTGTTTCTACGGTTCCTTGCAGTTGTTCACCTTGGTTTCCTTCTTACTACGAGGGTAGATAAGCAAATGCCATTTACAATGACAATGGCGAACTGATCTTAGTAAGAATGGCATTTCCTATTCCTTAAATTCATGAATACTGCGAGCGGGTTGGTCCTATCCGAGGGATATCACTATGGACTTGCGGTGTCCGTATCGAAATTGGAGGATTGTCCTCGGACATCCTTCTCCGACACTCGCGACTGGTGATATTCAAACCTCAGGTCCAATTCTTGAAGGGTACCTCGTTCATTGCGGTTGGTCGTCTATTCGTCTATGTGAGGTAGATAATAAAGGTTTCTACTGGAGATATTGTCGGGGCCTCTGACGTTAATGGAACTACGAGCAATTTGCCTTTCTATTTGAAGAATAAGACCGGAGCCTTCCATGGTGAGAGGCTTGGTTCTTTAATTTCATTGTTGAGTAGCTTGACAGGTTTGACCTGACAGCTCTTGTAGCTCGGTAGAAGGCATGTGGGTTTGGTTTATGCGACTAGGCTCCTTTTCGGATGGTAGGACATTTACTCATCCCTCTTGGCAACCTTGGCCCGAAGTTCAAGGGAGGACTCGTACCTGGTCTATCTATCATTAACTTGCGCATATAGGTCGTATATGTTTAAGATTGGCAAGACAGTTGGATGGGTGACTCTGCCCCAAATCCACAACCAGACATGGAACAGGAAATAAGGCGGAAACACACATCCGATGTCTGTAGAATCTTAATTATACATTATCCTTGCGTATACACATAGTAGTGGTAGACTAACCGTATCCATCCCAAGCTTCTGTGCTTGAACCTTGTCTGCTACATGCATGACATTCCTGAAAGTCTCCTGTAAATACTTGTGGTAGGTTTTTAGGAAGTATAACACTCCTCTGGTGCGTGTTTTGGGATCTCACCACGAGAGATGACCCGGAGGTCCGTGCTGGGTTCTTATGAGAGGAAAAGGTCACATCATTCGGAGGGTTAGGTGAAAAGCCCTTTTGTAGTTGTTAAATCGGGAAGATGAGGTTTATACTAATTGAAACTGAATGGAGACAACCGAATCTTTTTAGATGACATGAGCCAAGCTGTACTCATAAGAAGAGATCACTAAAGTGATGGAGTATCTTGTGTTTCTTTTCCGTATTTCATTTTGTTTGATGTTATTATTATTGTAGATGATTTATACCACGGTGTCTAGCACTGGTAGTGGGTGTGTTTCGATAATCAGTAATGATACTTGACATCGTGATCCCTGACAGGTCTCCCTATGATCGAACGGTATATGAACGTCGTATGTGATCTGATGTTGGTGAAATCGTCGAGTGGGTGGCCCTACTTAATTCTTACTACTAGACACGAAATATGGGTCACGGTGGAATTATTTGTTTCATGACTTCAGCAATTTGATTATAATTAACCCCGATGTACGAACAAGTCACGACATCTTACAGGTAATAATCCTAAGATCATATATGAATGTCTTTGGTTTGATTTGAACGAGGGAGTATTTTAAATACTTATAGAAAGACATGGATTTTAGCAAGCATATAAAAATTTATTACAAACATATGATACTTAAACGTTTTTGTCGTTGGGAAACATTACAAAAGTCCTAATATGGTTCCCTATTACCCTTGCTGGTTCGTTTGTTATGCTCCTCCGCTTTCCCCGTCATTCCTCTCAGTTGGACAGTTTCTCTTGAAGTGTCCCGTTTGACCACATAGGAAGCACACTGGAATTACTTTGGTAATGGGGGTTGGTGTGATGTACTGAGTCGGGGTCCTACAGAAACGGGCGGTGTGCCCTTTCCTGTTGCAGTTTTTACAGTGCATCTCTTGGCAAGCCCCATGGTGATGGAAACCACACTTGACACACTTTGGGAGTGATCCCTCATATGGTCTGGCCGACATATGGGTGGCAGACCCCGTGGCTAGTATCGCGACGTTCGTCGTGACTGCTGTTGCAGTGGCTGGTGCAGCTACGGATTGCTTTCTTCCAACAAGTTTTTGAGATAGGTTACACTTCTTTTTGGTCCAGAACTTCTGCTTCTTGCTCATAGGGTTGTGGCCCGAGGTATTTTTTCTGGTAGGCACCCGTTGGTGCTCCTGATTGTTACCACAATCTGTATTGTCAGTACCGCTTCCACTCCTGCTGACGTTGTTAGCATCAAATTGCACCATGACGGCTGTCGTGACTGCAGCCTGAAAAGTAGCAACATCAATCTGCAGAGTTTGCGCCTTACTAGTTGGTTGGTTGCCTCTTGGTGAAGAAATAGCTCTGTTTCACGATGAAATACGACTTCGTTAGTGGAAATGATTATCTTAAGTGCATCACTAAGATTTATATTTACACATATAAATTTTGCACATTACTGTACTATTCCTAGTGTTTTCCGCTAATGTTCTTGAGATGGAGTTATGGCAGTGAGTAGGAATAGGTTTCATATGGGCGTTAAGCTTTCCTCATCTTAGGATCATGTTTGACCGAACACGCTTGGCTGAGGAGTTTTGATGGAACCCGGTGCATTAGTGCTGGTATGATCGCACCCCATAGGTCTATAAAGAAGGCATCCCCTCAATCATAAGGGTTAAAGGGGAGAAACGATAACGAGTCTTTAGAATGGCTATACGTCGCGATTTTTCTAACTAAGTTTATCGATCTTAGTCCATTTTGTTGTGTATTTCGGTTGTTTTATGGTGTTCTGAAAACATTTCATAACGAGAGCCTGTAAATGGTAAACTTATGACTTTTTAGTAGTTCAGCATTCAAGTGGAACCTTGTAATTTGGTCCAAGCAAGGCTCTTATGGTGACCCAATGATGTATGCTTAGTTATATTAGTTAAGGCTAGATAAACCTTCGAGTCTGTTAGGTATGTCCTAAGCCCATCTTGTTAATATGATTCTAGAAATTATGGTTTCAGCAAAAGTCTTTGATCCCGACGCAGGGCTACCTCACATCCATGCAAGGAGAAGTTCTGGTTGTAACTAGATCTCTTGATTTGTATCATTTCTCAAATCGCAGTGTTGTGTTGACACCTAGAATAGGGTAGAACCAACGTGTATTCATGATCTTTATTTAAAAGGTCTCGTGGGTAGTATGGATTCTCTTACGACGGTCCATCCCTTGTGATATCTGAGGCAAAGTCGATGCACCTAACAACCCTGCCGATCGATGCTTGGCTGCGATCATCCTCTCTTTGAATACTATGTGTCTACCATGTCACTCTCTTTCCTCTTCACGAACGGCGATAAGGTCCTAAAAAGAGATTTGGCCTCGGGAATGGTAATCTAATTCTGAGTCATGGGTACGTGAGACAGAAGGGCCTGTTGTAGCGCGCAGTTTCTGAACTCGGGTTGAAGTCTACCTGCTTTAATCCTCGATTTTCGCGATCTGCCGGGTCTTCGCCGGGAGGGCTCTGTCTGTCGGTCCCCCGTGGTTGAGGTCATAGCACCCTCGTTGATCTCCACATGGTGATTGTTGTCATTTCTATCGACATTCAACCCTCGATCACGATTGCCCAACTGGGCACAGGTTCGATGTAGTCGAAACGGTTCGCGGAAACCCTTGCTATGCACGGAGGATTGATTACCTCCGGTTCCGCTTCTGATTCTCCTCGTAACCATCCACCATTTCTCTGATTGCGAAAGTAGGGGTTGTCCGGTAAGTAGGATCTTACTATGTTGTACGCGCGAGAATAGGAGTAAGAAGATGATTATTGGACAACTATTTAGATAATTATTAGATGATCTTTATCAGTTATACCAATACTTGGGTAGTGTGTACTAGTTATATGAAATCAAGGCAGGATAGTCTTTCGAATAGGTGACTCTAACTTCATGTGACAACCCGATATTTCAACTCTTTGTAATGACCTAAAAAGTCAAGTATTGTAACCACTTTTGAGTTAATAAAATTAACTTTGATAATAAAATGTCCAAAAAGTTCTATTTAAATTCCTTCTATGTTTAAATGTCATTAAACCATGATCGTACGTAAAAAGAGCGCCCAAATCCGACTTCGTATATTGAAGTTAAGATTTTTCCAAGTTCGGCTTAGCAACAGACAACTAAAAACTCGAATCGGAGATCGAGCGACTTTTGGCCGGAATGACCTAAATGAGAATCGAAGGTCTCGACAATGGTATTTCAGCGGTGAAAAGTCTGGCAAAAACCGATGTCAGATACAGAAGTTATGAATTTTTAAAGAAATTCCTTAATCACGTCATTTTATAATTAAATAATAAAAATAATTTCGGAATTTGCCAACAGAGTCTAAACGAAAGTTGTAGAGCATAGTCTCACCTACGCGTGGATATAAAGACCATCGAAAACGGAGTTCGTATGAAGGAGATATGATTTTTTGAAGTTTATTAAATAATATATATATATATATATATATATATATATATATATATATATATATATATTTATATCAATACGGTAATATCCGAAGAAGGAGTCAGCATCCTCATCCGAGTTACGCGCTGCGTAACCCCGTATGCCCCGCGTACCCGAGGGCCTTGGTCTCGGTCCGTCCACGTCGCCGCTATGCGAAGCTACCGACCCGCCCCATCCGACCCGCCCCATCCGACCCGTCCCATCCGAAGCCGAGGCAGTCGAGGACTCGCTCATGCATGACGTATGCGTACGCGCTGCGTATGAGCGTACGTCCCGCGTACCGAGGCTTCTCAGACCCCCTATAAATAGAATGCGAGGGTTTCCGGAAAAATTGCTCATTTCTCTCCTTTCTCTCACGATCTTGCCGTGATTTCCGTGCCCGTTCAAACCCGAAGCTCTGTTCTTTTTGCTCAAGTCCCGAGGGTCGATTTTACTCCCGAGATTCCCGAGAATCCCGAGAAAAATCCGTTTCCCAAGACGAAACTCTGCCCGGTTTTCCATCTCGCTATCTTCAAACTTTCAAGTGAGTTCATACCCCTTTAATCAACCTTTGAAATGATTTTAAATGTTTTAAATACTTATGGGGGGATACAAGTTAAATACTTATAGTTATTGCTTCAATCACATGTGATTGCATTAATCACATGTGATTAATAACTAGGGAAACCAGTGATTTTATCACTGTTCAAACTGTCTATCAAACTGTTTTACTTCAAAATGTTTTACAAACCCTTTTACTTTTCAAACTTATTTACAACTGTGATTCAAACAAATGTTCCTTATACTTAAATTGTTTTATCAAACCTATGCCTTCAAATTGTTTTATAGATTGACATCAAGTCGATCTTTTCTTAAAATAATACTTATGTTTCAAATGTCTTATAAAAACTTATTTATGTTTTTATATTATAAATTGCATGCCCATATATGTATAGATGTATAAATAATGTTTAAAGGGCTTAGGAAGGCCATCCGCCCTATTTCCTTTTTCTCGATTTGGATGTGGTCTGGTGGGATTTCGGGTGACCATCCGAAGGTCGTTTCAGTATTAATTATATATCAAATATACATATATAGACATAAAAGTACTTCCATATTCATACGTACTAGACACACCATTAGTAAGTTAGCATCGGGGTCACACAGGATCATACTATTACAACTGCTAGATCAATGAGTCAGTTCATTCATGAGTCCATATACAACTTACTAGGGAGAGAACATATACAACTATACTATGAGAACATATACAACTATACTAGGAAGAGAACATATACAACTATACTAGAACGAGAAACATTACCCGTACGTCAATACGTTAACAATTGTGATCCACTGTATCGGAGCATGCCTTAAATGTCATGGCCCGAGTTGTAGCCAGAATTCTCTTGGAGGGAGAGCGTGAGTTTGCATATAGATCTATACGGGATTGACTATCCTACACCTTGCTGCTAGCTACAGCCAGATCTGCAGGTCTGCGGGTGCCAAACGTCATTCCGTTATTACGACCATTCGTATGTCGTTGTTACCAGTCGATAGCATGGTGCAATTATCACATTTTACCTTAATATAAATCCGGTTTAAGGTAGTTAGTACATCAATAGTTACTATAAAACTAAGCTACAGTACTACAATGATTTACCCATTACATATTTTTAGTGATAACCTCACTTGAACTTTAATGTACAAACTATATTTTGTTAAAAGATAGTTGCACTTGGGAAATTACACACTTTTACAACAAACGAACATACAAAACAGTTAAGCCTTGGTAGAAGGCTACTTTAATAGAAAATATAGGTTTTTCTGAGAGATTCAAACTTTTACAAACACTTACATACATTTTACAAACTTATACTTGAGACACGTTCAAACGTTTTTGATAACAAACACCGACACTAAAATACTTATGAACTCACCAGCTTAATGCTGATAAACTCTTTCAAAATAACTTGTATTCTCAGGTCATCAGTAGACAGGTACCGATGCCAGCTTTTGAGAAGATTAAGCGCATTCAAGACTCATCATATTATTATTTTGTTTTACCTTATATTTTTGGTGTCTAACACTGTACAGAACACGCTTGTATTAAAATTTTATATTTAATGCAATGGATGATGTTGTTTGCTTGTTTACATTTACTGTGTTGTGATACTTTACATGACGTCCTCCGCCCCAGAACGTTTCCGCCGTTCTTGGTTTTGGGGTGTGACAGATTGGTATCAGAGCATTGTTTATAGTGAATCAAGTATATCAACCCATAAAAGATATACTAAACTATAAACCCATTAGGGATTAAAGCACTCTGACCAAGAGTCTATACTTTAAATATTAAAATATTTAATTAAGTATACTAGTCTGCATTCATACTAAAATCAGTGTCACAATGACAAGAACAAAAGTAATACGATTGTTAAATATCACAAGTGAGCTCGGGGATGTATGGTCAGTCCTGGGAATGGCATAGCCTGATCAACTATGCTGGTCCTAGGAGTGATTAGCATATGCCCTAGAATAGTTGTGATAGGTTAACAAGTCTAAAAACTTACCAAAAATACCACAAGAGGATCAGTAGAACTTAAACTTAAAATACTATTGGTGTATTTTGTACTACTAGTTACACGTATACTATATTCTTATACCTCTCTTCTCGCATAGATCTAAATGGCTGGATTCCATCACGGCGACCCGTACTTTCCAAATGAAGGCAATGCCGGGCGGATTGATGAAGAGCCCGAAGATGAGCATCCAATCCCTTTGGATGATCACCTCGCAGAAGGCTTTTCTGATGGATCCGACTCCGAGCCTGAAGTCAACAACCTACCGCTCGTAGGTTAAGCCCCGAACAAACAACCCTCGACCAGCTTTTACAGGTCCTACTCCCTTGTGGGCAAACAACTTGAATCGCTGGAGTGATGAACAGGGTCAACCCTTACCATACTTTGGGGACCGAAGCTTTTACAACGTCAGCGATGGTGGCTCTGCTGACCGAGCTATGCCTGTCATTATCCGCAGAATAGCTCATAATGTCGAGCAAGGTCGAGCAGCCATCGACCGGGTCATGGAGATTGATGCCAACACAGGTGTCAACATAGTCCGCATCCGCCGTCTTGAAGAAGACATGGAACGGACCCGGAGAACCAATGAAACCCTGCAGCAGCAGCTAGCTGCCTCACGAGCTGAAATCTTGGAACTTCGAGCTCGTCAGAGGGCTCAGGATCGACACCTTCAAGAGGTGTTTCGTCAAGTGTCCGACCTCAAGGCTCACCCGGGGAATTCCCATCGCCGTTAGATGATGTCTAGTACATCTCTGTCTTTTGATTAAAGAATAACCTTTAACATTTGTGCTCTAAGTAGCACTTGTCTGTAAAATATTACTAACTTTCAGTACTCTAATTAGGAATCTAAGAACTATCAAACTTTTCTATATGGTATGATGTAATACCTACTGTTAGGTTGATTTTCCCTGAACTTATTACATCAGTAATACCAGTATTATTGAAATTTATCTAATCTGTGGGGAAAATCTATACACTTGTGCTTTCCTACTAATATTTCTTATTGTGATTTCAAACACTCATTCAACTGTTGGGCTATGGTTAGTTAGCCCATGTGTCACTCTCATGTTGCTTACAAATTGATTCTTACCATTTTTCTTATCTTTATAAACTTATAGCTGAAAGATGCCTCCTCGCAAATCTCCCAGGAATAATCCTGCACCACCACCTCCTCCGCCTCCGGTCATCGATACTGTAGCCCTGAATGCTGCCGTAGCTGCAGTAGTGGCAACTGCCATGGCTTAGTATCACTCTTTTGATGCCAGCAGAGGTGGAACCCCTGTGGAATCAACCCCGGTTGAAACCCCTGTGCGCTCGAGAGAGTGCTCATACAAGGATTTCACAAATTGCAAACCGAAGCCTTTTTACGGCACCGGCGGAGTCATTGCCCTCTCACAATGGCTCGAGAAGACTGAATCAGTCTTCGAAATCTGTTCATGCCCTGCGGCGAGTAAAGTCAAGTACGCTGCATGCACCTTTGAAGGAAAGGCCCTGACATGGTGGAACGGCCATGTTAAGGCACTAACTCTCGTCGTAGCCAACGACATAGGCTGGGAAACAATGAAAGACCTCATGACTGAGGAATACTGCCCGAGGGGCGAGATCCAGAAACTGGAGCAGGAACTTTGGAACCTGACGATGAAGGGCACCAACGTGGTCGCTTATACTGCCCGATTCAACGAGCTGGTGGCCCTCTGCCCCAATATGGTTCCCACCGAGGGGAAGAAGATCGAGAGGTACATATGGGGCTAGTGCCTCCGTATCAGGGGAATGTTCTAGCATCAAACCCCGCTACCTTTGATAGTGCCAAACGATTGGCACAACGACTCATTGACCATGGAGTCAAAACCCCTGCAACCACAACCACCCTAGCCATCCCGGAACCCTCCAAACCCGCTGATACTAAGAGGAAATTCTGGGATGAAAAGAAGAAGCAACAGGCTGCCAAAAAGCAGCAAATTGTGGCAATACATGTCGCAATAACCCCTGCTGCTGCTACTACTGCTCCGGTGGGTCGGTATGCTGGAAGTTCGCCCAAGTGCAACAAATGCAACTACCACCACAACGGCCCATGCCGTGAAATGCAGTGCTCTAACTGCAACAGGAAAGGACACACCATCCGTTTCTGTAAGTTCCCGGCATAACCTATCAACCAAGTCCCTGGCTCTGGCGCGAGCCCGACTTGCTATGGATGTGGCGAAGCAGGCCACTATAAGAGGCACTGCCCCAAAGCAAAGAATGCTGGTGGAGCAGGAAGGGTACTAGCTATAGGCCACGGGGAAGCAGTTGTTGACCCGACAGTGGTGACTGGTACGTTCCTCCTCGATAACTCCTATGCATGCATTCTGTTCGATAGTGGAGCGGAGCGAAGCTTCGTAAACCATAAATTTGCTCGCATGCTTAATCAACCACCGCACGCACTCAAAGAACAATTCACAGTAGAAATGGCTAATGGAAAAACTGAAAGTACGAGTAGCATATACTTAGGTTGTACCCTAACTCTAGATAACCATTCATTCCCAATCGACCTCATGCCAGTCTCAATAAAAAGTTTCGACGTTATCATTGGCATGGATTGGTTAAGCCTTCATCGCGCCGACATCATGTGCTATGAGAAAGCAGTCCGTCTAAACCTTCTGTCTAACGAAACTCTTATAGTCTACGACGACAAACCCGGGGCAAGTCTTCGCATCATATCAAGTATTCAAACACAGAAGTATCTGCGTAAGGAATACCATGCATTCCTTGCTCACGTCCTCGACATGAGCCTCGAAACGAAAGAACTAAAGAACATCCCTGTAGTGAGCGACTTCCCCGACATTTTCCCAGAAGAACTACCCGGGTTACCTCCGCAACGACAGGTCGAGTTCAGAATCGACTTAGTCCCAGGAGCTACCCCAGTAGCCAAGTCGCCCTACCGCTTAGCACCAGCTGAGATGCAGGAACTCTCTGGTCAACTTAACGAACTGCTCAGCAAGGGCTTTATAAGACCGAGTTTCTCACCTTGGGGTGCACCGGTCTTGTTCGTTAAGAAGAAAGACAGATCATTCCGTATGTGTATTGACTACAGAGAACTCAACAAACTGACGGTCAAAAATCGTTACCCTCTGCCTCGCATAGATGATCTATTCGACCAACTGCAAGGGGCGAACTATTTTTCTAAGATTGATCTGAGATCCGGATATCACCAGTTACGAGTGCTAGAGGAGGATGTGCCGAAGATAGCCTTCCGAACTCGTTACGGACATTACGAGTTCGTGGTGATGCCATTCGGATTGACCAATGCGCCCGCAGTCTTCATGGATCTGATGAATAGAGTATGCCGACCTTACTTGGATCAGTTCGTCATCGTTTTCATTGACGACATCCTGATCTACTCCCGAAGTAAGAAAGAGCATGGCGATCACCTGCGACAAGTTCTAGAGACATTACGAAAAGAGAAGCTTTATGCAAAGTTCTTGAAATGTGAATTTTGGATCCGGAGAGTCGAATTCTTAGGACACGTGGAAAGTGAAGAGGGAATCCACGTGGACCCATCCAAAATTAAAGCCATTGAGAACTGGTCAGCACCTAAGACGCCTATAGAAATTCGTCAATTTCTAGGTCTCGCTGGTTACTACCGCAGATTCATTCAGAACTTCTCTCGAATAGCGAAACCTCTTACAACCCTAACCCAGAAAGGCGTGGCCTTTGACTGGGAAGAGAAACAAGAAAGAGCGTTCCAAACGTTCAAACGAGCCTTGTGCACCGCACCAATACTATCCCTTCCCGAAGGAATAGAAGACTTCGTAGTCTATTGCGATGCATCGAATCAAGGGCTCGGATGTGTCCTGATGCAGCGAGGTAAGGTCATCGCCTACGCCTCGAGACAGTTGAAGACACACGAGGTTAACTACACAACCCACGATCTTGAACTAGGAGCAGTGGTGTTTGCTCTGAAGATCTGGAGACATTACTTGTATGGAACGAAGAGCACTATCTTTACCGACCACAAGAGTTTACAACACATTTTCGATCAAAAGGAGCTCAACATGAGACAGCGACGGTGGGTCGAGCTACTCAGTGATTACGAATGCGATATTTGTTATCATCCGGGTAAAGCCAACGTAGTAGCAGACGCCGTAAGTCGGAAGGAATATTCTAGTCGCAAAGTCAAGTCATTGTCAATAACCATCCATTCACACTTGTCTAAGCAAATTCAGGAGGCTCAACTTGAAGCCATGAAACCTGAAAATGTGACGAATGAATCCCTTAGAGGAATGGACAAGAATTTAGAAGCCAAGGGTGACGGAGCCTTATATTTCATGAACCGGATCTGGACACCGAAACACGGTGGTTTCCGAGACTTGGTCATGACCAAGGCGCACAACACTCGGTATTCCGTCCACCCAAGTTCAGATAACATGTATCTGGATCTTAAAAAGCTATACTGGTGGCCTAATATGAAAGCAGAGATTGCTACCTTCGTAAGTAAATGCCTTACTTGCGCAAAGGTTAAGGTCGAGTACCGGAAGCCCTCTGGTTTATTGCAACAACCAGAGATCCCGGAATGGAAGTGGGAGCGGATCACTATGGATTTCATAACCAAGTTGCCCAAGACAACGGGTGGACTTGACACCATATGGGTCATCGTTGATAGATTGACCAAGTCTGCACACTTCCTGCCTATCAAAGAAACCGACAAGATGGAGAAACTTACGAGAACATACATTAGGGAAATCGTACGGCTACATGGTGTACCTATGTCCATTATCTCCGATAGAGATAGTAGGTTCACCTCAAGATTTTGGCAATCACTACAACATTCCCTAGGAACAAGGCTGGACATGAGCACAGCCTACCATCCTCAGACCGACGGACAGAGTGAGAGGACCATCCAAACACTGGAAGATATGTTGCGAGCCTGCGTGATTGACTTTGGGAAGGCATGGGATACTCATTTACCCCTTGTCGAGTTTTCCTATAATAACAGTTATCACAAGAGCATCAAGGCTGCTCCATTTGAAGCTCTCTACGGCCGAAAGTGCAGATCCCCTCTGTGCTGGGCTGAGATGGGTGATACCCAATTAGCCAGGGGGCAAGCTTCCCACAGTACTCTCACCGGTCCAGAGATCATTCGGGAAACGACAGAGAAAATCGTTCAGATCCGTGAACGATTGAAAGCCTCTAGAGACCGACAGAAGAGCTACGCTGATAAACGAAGGAAACCTTTGGAATTTCTGGTGGGAGACCGAGTCCTTCTCAAAGTCTCACCCTGGAAGGGCTTGATACGCTTCGGCAAGCGTAGGAAGCTTAATCCGACGTACATAGGGCCTTTCGAGATTCTTGCAAGAGTCGGCCCCGTAGCTTACAAACTCGACCTACCAGACGCACTTCGTAACGTACATTCTACATTCCACGTATCTAACTTGAAAAAGTGTCTATCCGACGAGACTCTTGTAATCCCACTCGACGAGATCGAGATCAACGAGAGCTTCAACTTCGTAGAAGAACCTGTAGAGATCATGGACCGTGAGGTCAAGCAGACAAAACAAAGTCACATACCCATCGTGAAGGTTCGCTGGAACGCCAAACGGGGACCTAAATTCACATGGGAACGTGAAGATCAGATGAAACAAAAGTACCCTCATCTCTTTCATGTTCACTAGTATCTTTACTATTTTAAATTTCGGGACGAAATTCCCTCTAACGGGGGGATGATGTGACAACCCGATATTTAAACTCTTTGTAATGACCTAAAAAGTCAAGTATTGTAACCACTTTTGAGTTAATAAAATTAACTTTGATAATAAAATGTCCAAAAAGTTCTATTTAAATTCCTTCTATGTTTAAATGTCATTAAACCATGATCGTACGTAAAAAGGGCGCCCAAATCCGACTTCGTATATTGAAGTTAAGATTTTTCCAAGTTCGGCTTAGCAACAGACAACTAAAAACTCGAATCGGAGATCGAGCGACTTTTGGCCGGAATGACCTAAATGAGAATCGAAGGTCTCGACAATGGTATTTCAGCGGTGAAAAGTCTGGCAAAAACCGACGTCAGATAAAGAAGTTATGAATTTTTAAAGAAATTCCTTAATCACGTCATTTTATAATTAAATAATAAAAATAATTTCAGAATTTGCCAACGGAGTCTAAACGAAAGTTGTAGAGCGTAGTCTCACCTACGCGTGGATATAAAGACCATCGAAAACGGAGTTCGTATGAAGGAGATATGATTTTTTGAAGTTTATTAAATAATTTATATATATATATATATATATATATATATATATATATATATATATATATATATATATATATATATCAAATCCGGTAATATCCGAAGAAGGAGTCAGCATCCTCATCCGAGTTACGCGCTGCGTAACACCGTACGCCCCGCGTACCCGAGGGCCTTGGTCTCGTTCTGTCCACGTCGCCCCTATGCGAAGCTACCGACCTGCCCCATCCGACCCGCCCCATCCGACCCACCCCATCCGACCCGTCCCATCCGATCCGTCCCATCCGAAGCCGAGGCAGTCGAGGACTCGCTCATGCATGACGTACGCGTACGCCCTGCGTATGAGCGTACGCCCCGCGTACCGAGGCTTCTCAGACCCCCTATAAATAGAATGCGAGGGTTTCCGGAAAAATTGCTCATTTCTCTCCTTTCTCTCACGATCTTGCCTCGATTTTCGTGCCCGTTCAAACCCGAAGCTCTGGTCTTTTTGCTCAAGTCCCAAGGGTCGATTTTACTCCCGAGATTCCCGAGAATCCCGAGAAAAATCCGTTTCCCAAGACGAAACTCTGCCCGGTTTTCCATCTCGCTATCTTCAAACTTTCAAGTGAGTTCATACCCCTTTAATCAACCTTTGAAATGATTTTAAATGTTTTAAATACTTATGGGGGGATACAAGTTAAATACTTATAGTTATTGCTTCAATCACATGTGATTGCATTAATCACATGTGATTAATAACTAGGGAAACCAGTGATTTTATCACTGTTCAAACTGTCTATCAAACTGTTTTACTTCAAAATGTTTTACAAACCCTTTTACTTTTCAAACTTATTTACAACTGTGATTCAAACAAATGTTCCTTATACTTTAACTGTTTTATCAAACCTATGCCTTCAAATTGTTTTCTAGATTGACATCAAGTCGATCTTTTCTTAAAATAATACTTATGTTTCAAATGTCTTATAAAAACTTATTTATGTTTTTATATTATAAATTGCATGCCCATATATGTATAGATGTATAAATAATGTTTAAAGGGCTTAGGAAGGCCATCCGCCCTATTTCCTTTTTCTCGATTTGGATGTGGTCTGGTGGGATTTCGGGTGACCATAAAAGTACTTCCATATTCATACGTACTAGACACACCTTTAGTAAGTTACCATCGGGGTAACACAGGATCATACTATTACAACTGCTAGATCAATGAGTCAGTTCATTCATGAGTCCATATACAACTATACTAGGGAGAGAACATATACAACTATACTATGAGAACATATACAACTATACTAGGAAGAGAACATATATAACAATACTAGAACGAGAAACATTACCCGTACGTCAATACGTTAACAATTGTGATCCACTATATCGGAGCATGCCTTAAATGTCATGGCCCGAGTTGTAGCCAGAATTCTCTTGGAGGGAGAGCGTGAGTTTGCGTATAGATCTATACTAGATTGACTATCCTACACCTTGCTGCTAGCTACAGCCAGACCTGCAGGTCTGCGGGTGCCAAACGTCATTCCGTTATTACGACCATTCGTATGTCGTTGTTACCAGTCGATAGCATGGTGCAATTATCACATTTTACCTTAATATAAATCCGGTTTAAGGTAGTTAGTACAGCAGTAGTTACTATAAAACTAAGCTACCGTACTACAATGATTTACCCATTACATATTTTTAGTGATAACCTCACTTGAACTTTAATGTACAAACTATATTTTGTTAAAAGATAGTTTCACTTGGGAAATTACACACTTTTACAACAAACGAACATACAAACCAGTTAAGCCTTGGTAGAAGGCTACTTTAATAGAAAATATAGGTTTTTCTGAGAGATTCAAACTTTTACAAACACTTACATACATTTTACAAACTTATACTTGAGACACGTTCAAACGTTTTTGATAACAAACACCGACACTAAAATACTTATGAACTCACCAGCTTAATGCTGATAAACTCTTTCAAAATAACTTGTATTCTCAGGTCATCAGTAGACAGGTACCGATGCCAGCTTTTGAGAAGATGGAGCGCATTCAAGACTCATCATATTATTATTTTGTTTTACCTTATATTTTTTGTGTCTAAAACTGTACAGAACACGCTTGTATCAAAATTATATATTTAATGCAATGGATTATGTTGTTTGCTTATTTACATTTACTGTGTTGTGATACTTTACATGACGTACTCCGCCCCAGAACGTTTCTGCCGTTCTTGGTTTTGGGGTGTGACACTTCAAGTCCACAATCAAACAAGAACAGGAAGTAAAGTAACGGTCATAGATTCTGAGTCTATAATGCCTAAATTTCACATAACCTTAGCGTATCCACTTAACAACTATTGACCTACTTGATAGAGACTTGTTTAGTTCTTATGTAAGAAATTATAGTAATACAAAATACTCCCATAGTATTTTAAATTCATGTTCTGTAAGGTTCTCATTGTGGTAGTGTTGGTAAGTTTTTAGACTTGTTGCCATATCACAAACATTTTTGGGCATGTGCTAATCACTCTTCGGACCAGCATAGTTGATCAAGCTATGCCACTCCCAAGACTGACCATACATCCCCGAGCTTACCTGTGATATTCAACAATCATTACTTTTGTTTTGTTCTAGGATGATGCTGACCTTAGTATGTATGCATGCATGTATACTTTTAATAAGAAACTATTTATTCCTAAAAGTGTAGTTGTTTTGAAAACTTTAAATCAGAGACCGTAGTCCCAATGCATTTATAGTTTGTATATCTTATGTGGTTCGATATACTTAGTTCACTATAAACAATGCTCTGATACCAATCTGTCACAGATTCAAACCAAGGATGGCGGAAATGTCCGGGGGGAGGACTTCATGTATAGTATCACAACAATGAGGATAATAGTGCTCAAAGTAAATACAACAGTTCATATATATATTCGAAAGAGTTACATCCTTGTATGAATTACATGTTCTAAATCAGTTACAATATGTAGACAATAAGTATGAAATGTTTGATGCCTTAACGTCCCATCCTCAAAAGCACTTAGTTACCTGTTTAATGATTTCCTAAGAATACAAGTAGTTTTAAAAAAAATGTCAACACAAAGGTTGGTGAGTTCATAAGCTTTTGATGGTAAGAGTTTGAAAATTCATCTTTGTAAAGCGAGGTATGTTACCCAGAAAATCCAATATTTTCCTTATAAAAGTTATGTAGTCCTATGTATCGGGACCGGAAATGAACAAGTATTTTCATACTCAAAGATGTAAAGTGGTTTTAAATTGGCATAAAAGCCTTCTAAATTTGACAAAAACACGTAATGAATGATGCGTAGTCTTAAATACCAAGACCGAAAGTATACCATAATATCTGTAATTATTGATATACAAAGTGATTTTAAATCGACATAAAATCCCTTTTTGATTTATACAAAAAGAAAAAATCCCGTAAACTTTATGTGTTGTTAACTCCCTATGTGAGCGCTATAATCATACTATGACTAATGAACCTGCCACGACGTTTCTCAGGCGTCGCGAAACTGATATGACATTTGTCACCCGTAGACCTGCAGGTCCCACTGTAGCTAGCAACAAGGGGTGGGGTGTCAAACCCAATATAGATCTATACACAACTATCACGTTCTCCCTACAAGAGACTCTAATTATAACTACCAGGAATTCTAACCCGTACTCTAGGAGTACTGAGAAGGATAACTCACAATTTTAGTTAACAAGTTTACGTGTGGTGTGCGTGAGTGTAAAACCTTTTTCTATGGAAATAAAACCTTCCGAAATATATTTGTTGTGTTAATGGAAAACATAAACCATACCTATTATAGTTTATCCGAAACGTTTGTAATGGTGATGTACGTAAACTATATTCAATGTAGTTTATTCAATTGTTTAAGTAAAATGGATGTACCTTGATTTAAAACGAACGTGTTATCCTTTAGAATTCTTATGTATTTAAATATGTCAAGTCCATTTATTAACTAATGCATCTTTATAAACTAAGGCAAAATGTCATTTATTTGCAATAACACACATTCATATAAAGATATACACCTTGCTCAACATATTACAAGGTGATAATAAATTGTTAGTATTTTTCTGTTGTTACTAATTTCGAGCGTTGTTATTACAACATTTATAAAAACTTCTTAACAGGTCCAAATAAGAATCCGTAAATTCCGAGAGTTTGGAAAATGAGTCTAGTTTATTGATAAATGTTTCCATGATTTTTAGTGACCTTTAACTTGTGTGAACAAGTCCATAATCACAGACTGGTCCGGATTGATGTTTGAAATGATAGACAGTTGTGTAAAAATCACCATAAATTGTAGAAAAATCTTATGGAGATGTGAAAGTAGTCATTTTAAAGCTAAAAGCATGAGCTACATGCACCTAAAACAGTTTTATAAACAAAAATGTTTAACTTGACCAAAACAGTCCGTGAATGGAGTCTAACTTTTCTGATGAAAGCTGTTAGAAAATTTTAGTTATGTTCTTGGTGTTTTAGCTTGTATTCTCCCCCTTAAAACTTAAGAAAACACGATAATAGAGGGGTATGAACTCACCTTATGTGATTTCAGTAGATAAGTGTTGAAGAAAAGAAGTGTTCAATCCAAAAACACTTGAAGAATCACTTGAAGATTCGAAGATCTACAAGAAGGTGATGATGTTTGTGTAAGGAATCATTGATTTGAGAGAGAGGAAAGTGTAGTAATCATGGAGTGGATGATTATTCTTACCAAGAGTGTGAGAGAGGTTGATAATCATCCTTGAACCTTGAATTTTGATGGAGAATGTTTGAGAGAAATGTGGAGTTGAATCCTTGGTGAAATGAGAGCAAATGAGAGAAGTGAGGAGAGAGGATGGTTTGTTCCAGCTCTAAAACGTGGGAAAGAGTGATAATTGAGTGGAAAGGACATTGAAGTGACCTAGGTAAGGTGGGGAGGTGTGGCTGGTCAAAGAGTGGGTGTGGGGGGTGGTTGCTTGTGTCATAGGGTAAAGCAAAGACAACACTCCACCTCAATTATTAACCCACTAGATTTATTTTTATTAAATAAGGATTTTCATGAAAATGTGATTAAATTATGAATATTTAGGGTTTATTATGCTAAACTATGATTTTGGGTGAAAATCCTGCGTTAAAATAATTAAAAACAGGCTTAAAATGTTAAAAATATAAAAAATGGGCGAAAAGTGTCATTTTTCGGAAGTCTGGCCGAGGTTTCGGTCTTCTGATGCAAGAACCGAGAGAAGAGAGGGGAAGAACCGAGAGGGGCAAGGAATCCGAGAGGAGAGAGCAGAGACCGAGAGGGAGGAGCAGAGACCGAGAGGCGCAAGGAGGACCGAGGCTCGGTCTTGGCTACAATGATTCGGTTCTCAGGTCTCAGCCACCAAGGTTCGGTTCTCAAGTCTCGGCCACAGAGGCTCGGTTTCGGTTTCCCTGTCACTTTTGGTCCAAGGAGTTCGGCCCCAAGAGGCTTCGGCTCCTTGAGAAGGGTTTCGGCTCCTAAGGTCCATTTCTCTCGTTTTTACTCCGTTTTGAGCCGTTTTTGACCCGGTTAAGGGTCGGAGTGACCCGAATGATTCCGAAAAGTTACGGAAACTTTTGAGAGAGATTTAGGAGAGATTTCACATACTTGGAGAGATTTGGGAGAGATTTGACATTCTTGGAGAGATTTCTCATACAAAGAGATATTTGAGAGAGATTTCACATACTTGGAGAGATTTGGGAGAGATTTGACATTCTTGGAGAGATTTCTCATACAAAGAGATATTTGAGAGATTTCACATACTTGGAGAGATTTGGGAGAGATTTGACATTCTTGGAGAGATTTCTCATACAAAGAGATATTTGAGAGATTTCACATACTTGGAGAGATTTAGGAGAGATTTGACATTCTTGGAGAGATTTCTCATACAAAGAGATATTTGAGAGAGATTTCACATACTTGGAGAGATTTGGGAGAGATTTGACATTCTTGGAGAGATTTCTCATACGAAGAGATATTTGAGAGAGATTTCACATACTTGGAGAGATTTGACATTCTTGGAGAGATTTCTCATACAAAGAGATATTTGAGAGAGATTTCACATACTTGGAGAGATTTAGGAGAGATTTGACATTCTTGGAGAGATTTCTCATACAAAGAGATATTTGAGAGAGATTTCACATACTTGGAGAGATTTGGTGAAAACGATTGGGAGAGGTTTCATTTGTGACCTTTTTGAGTACCCAGCTTCGCAATGATGGGTCCGTAAACCCTGTTAAGCCTTGTTTAAGGATCTTACTCACTCCCGATGAGTATGCAACATTGTTTTATCGATTTGGCCTGCCACGCACCACAACTTTTGGTTAAGGAGATCTAGATGTATGAACTTTTCAATTTATGACTCCTCATTAGAATAGCGAGTGGTATGATATTTACCTAACATAAACCCTAGTATTCAAGGGTCAGATGAGTTGCCCGGTTTGACTTGTTGACTTTATATGACTTTGAATTGACTGGAATTTGACAGTTGTCACATCTGCCAAGGGAAAGTACATGTCCCAACTTCTGCCGAAATCCAACACACATGCTCAGAGCATGTCCTCGAGCGTCTGAATCATCCGCTCACTCTGCCCGTCAGTCTGTGTGTGGTATGCGGTACTAAAATGCAGTCTCGTACCCAATTCCTCATGAAACTTCTTCCAGAATCTGGAAGTGAAACGTACATCTTGATCTGAGACAATCGAGATCGGCACTCCATGTCGCGATACCACCTCTCTCACGTACATCTCTGCCAACCTCTCCGTAGAAGAGCTCTCACTGATATCAAGGAAATGAGCGCTCTTCGTCAACCTGTCTACAATCACCCGAATTGCATCGACGAAGTCCATGGTAATTTGTTCTCATTTCCACTCGGGAATCTCTAGCGGCTGCAATTTACCGTATGGACGCTAGTGCTCGGCCTTAACCCTACGACAGGTCAAGCATCTCTCTACAAACCATGCGAAATCCTTCTACATACTGGGTCACCAATACTCCCTTTTCAGGTCCAAATACATCTTAGTGGCCCCAAGATGGATCGAGAACTTCGATCGATGAGCCTCTTCCATCAAAATGGTACACGTCTCAAACGGTACCCATATCCGACCCTGAAATGTCATAAGTCCCCGACTACCAGTAACGAATTCTAATACCAGCCCGACAACTCGCTCTCTCTTCTGGCTTTCTGGCCTCACGACCTCAGCCTGGGCCCCACGAATAGTGTCCAACACCGGAGTCATCACTGTTAAACTCAAACAAACATCTTGCATCTGGGCGCCCTCCGCCCTACGGCTCAGTGCATCGGCTACAACATTAGCCTTGCCTGGGTGGTACAGGATCTCAAAATCGTAATCCTTCACCATATCCAACCATCTCCTCTGGCGCATATTCAGGTTGGGCTGATCCATTAGATTCTTCAGGATCTTGTGGTCCATATATATGGTACTATGAACCCCATACAGATAGTGACGCCAGATCTTGAGGGCGAACACCACCGCCCCCAACTCCAGATCATGGGTGGGATACCTCGTCTCATGAGGCTTCAGCTGCCTCCATGTGTATGCTATCACATGACCCCTCTGCATAAGCACCGCTCCCAGCCCAGATATCGACGCGTCACAATACACTACGAAGTCCTCCATCCCCTCCGGAAGGGCTAACACCTGAGCTTCGCATAATCTCTAGCGAAGTGTCTCAAAGGAGACCTGCTGTTCTGGACCCCATGAAAAAGCAACACCCTTATGGGTCAACTTGGTGAGTGGCACGACGATCTTGGAGAAATCTTTGATTAATCTCCGATAATAACCAGCCAACCCTAGGAAACTCCTGATCTCAGTAGGTGACCTCGGCACCTCCCAACTCATCACTGCCTCAATCTTGGCCGGGCCGACCAATATCCCTTTCTGGTTAATGAGGTGCCCTAGGAACTGGACCTCTCGCAACAAAAAATCACACTTAGAGAATTTGGCATAAAGCTTCTCCGATCTCAGGACTCCGAGGATCTCCCTCAAATGCTCCTCATGCTGCTCTGTGGATCTCGAATACACTAATATGTTGTCGATGAACACGATCACCGAGCGATCCAACGTCGGCCTACACACTCTGTTCATGAGATCCATGAACACCGCCGGTGCATTGGTGAGTCCGAAAGGCATCACCACGAACTCGTAATGTACATAACGAGTCCTGAATGCTGTCTTCTGGATGTCCTCGTCTCGCACCCTCACCTGGTGATATCCAGACCTCAAATCGATCTTGGAGAACGAAGATGCTCCCTGCAACAGATCGAACAGATCGTCGATCCTCGGCTATGGGTAACGGTTCTTGACCGTTAGCTTGTTCAACTCCCGGTAATCAATGCACATCTGGTGTGAACAATCCTTCTTCTTGAAAAAAAGGATAGGCGCTCCCCAAGGTGAGCTGCTCGGCCGAATAAACCCTTTCCCCAGTATCTCCTGAAGCTGTGAGGACAACTCCTACATATCTGGAGGTGCGAGGCGATAAGGTGCCTTGGCGATAGGCGCAGCCCCCGGAACCAAATCAATACTGAACTCAACCTTCCTCTCAGGAGGCACACCAGGCAACTCTTCCGGAAATACATCCAGAAACTCGCGCACTATCGGAACCTCATCGACTGACCTCGGTCTCTCTAAATCAACCCTCGCATCCATCACATATGCTACAAATCCCCTATAGCCCTACTGTAGACTCTGTCTCGCTTTGGCGGCCGAACAAAATGCTGACCCAACACGTGTACCCTTACCGTACACCGTAAGAACTCCCCCACTGGGGTCTCGTATAGCCACCAGCTGTCTCTCGCAGTCGATGACCGCTCTAACTTTTCTCAACCAGTCCATGCCCACGATGACACAGACATCTCCCATCGCAATGGGAACTAGATCAATCGGGAACTCAATGCCAAAAATCTCGAGTACACATCCTCAGATTACCTCACCGGCATACGCCGTCCTCTCGTCAGCTATGGAAACTCTCAGAGGTCAACTCAACGCCTCTCGGCTAATACTGATGTGCTGACTAAAAGCCAAAGATACAAAAAACCGACTTGCACCCGAGTCAAATAACACCAAGGCAGGTACAGAATTCACAAGAAAAGTACCTACGTGTAACACAAAATAAACACAATATCCCAACATCGAAATAATATAAGAAAGGATACATACCAGCCATGACATCGGGCGCAGCGCAGACCTCCTCCGCAGTCAACTGAAAGGCTCTCCTTCGTGCCTTCGGTACCTCGACCTTCACTGGCCGACTCTCAACAGCTCTGATAGTCGCAGGGGCAAATCCCTGAGGTGCTCCCTGGGCTGTCCCTCGCAACTGTGGACACTCTGCCTTGCGGTGTCCGATCTGGTTGCAGTGGAAACATACTGCAAACCCCTTGGGGCAATCCTTGGCCATATGCCCCTCCTTGCCACATTTGTATCAAGATCCCGCTCCGCACACCCCATCGTGGCTCTTGCCGCACTTACCACAAGTGCGGCCCTTCTGACTCCCAGATCTCGAATCAGCGGGCTTGGCCCGCTTGGTTGCCGGCTGAGACTTCGCCAGTCGCCGGTCCTTCCCCTGAAATTTAGCTTCCTCCGTAGCCTGAGTCTCCAACTCTATCTCCCTCTCCCGGGCATTTGCTTGAAGCTCAACAAATGTCCGGTACGTTGAGTTCGCCACGAACTCCTGTATATCCCTCCTCAAAATGCTCAGATATCGGCTTATACGTGCCTGCTCGGAGGACACGTGCTATGGGCAGAACATCGCCCTCTCATGGAGCATCCGAGTAATCACCGTAATAGACTCGGTACCCTACTTGAGGGTCAGAAACTCCTGTGCCAATCGCTCCCTCTCCACCTGGGGAACGTACTCGTCTCGAAACATAGCAGTGAACCTCTCCCAGGTTACTGCAGCAAGCTTAACAGGCGTGTAGTGCGCCGTCACAAACTTCCACTAGTCCTTCGCTCCCAAGCGAAGCCGGTTCAACTCGAACCGAACTCTCAAATGCTCAGGAGATGAGCAAGTAAAGAAACACCCCTCCATGTCTGAAATCCACCTCATCGCTGCAATCGGGTCCTGGGTCCCATCAAACTCTGGTGGTTTTGTGTTGCTGAACTTCCGGAACAGCAACGCATCACTACCCTGTGGTCTAGCCACAGCTACAACTGCAGTGGCCGCATCA
This sequence comes from Lactuca sativa, assembly GCF_002870075.4. NCBI lineage: Eukaryota > Viridiplantae > Streptophyta > Magnoliopsida > Asterales > Asteraceae > Lactuca > Lactuca sativa. The sequence continues at coordinate 185,833,177 of NC_056623.2, read as the reverse complement.
ACAGCCGCATCAGAAAGAGCAGCGTATCTCTCATCAAATGTCTCTATCAGGGTGGTCTTGATAGACCCGAACATCTCTAGGATCTCATCACGGATGGCAACAGCCACCTCATCATGAATCATCTGGTGGAGCTCCTCGTCACTCACACCCCCTCCACTAGTCCCTGGTCTGTGGCGTGTTCCCACCATGATACCTCTCTGAAATACAACACAAGATATCAAAGACTAGCTCGATCGTGCACACACTCGATACCCCCAATCCAACTTGGTTCCTAGTACCCTAAGGATTCTTAGTTGGGTTGCGCACTGACCCGGTGCCTTCGGTAGTACGGGCCCAATACTACCATCCACACCGACTCAGCATTCATTCCAAGTCCTCCTCCCAGAGTCCCAAATTTCCAAGCACTCTACTCTCTTAATAATGTGCTACTCACTAGCAGATAACTCATAAGCACCTCGGTGCTATCTAAACACTCTCAAGCATTGCTAGAAGCAAAAACCCCTAGACTAAGGCATCATATATCAGGCCACTCTAGTCCTAATAAGAATACCTAGTCTACTCTAGCATGCATATCATAATTCATCATCTAGCATAACATAACATATCTGATAGCACTTATTGTAAGGGTATTTTGGGAAATCACCGTTCGGGTGCTGGCTGATCGTACACACGACTCTGCTCTGTTTGTCTCAAACTCTTTTTACTCTTTTCAAAAAATATTTACCTTATTATCAAAATTTTCCTCAAATCCTCAGTTTGAGTTCAGATACGCCCGAAGATGCATCTGAATCCCTCAAACCAAGGCTCTGATACCAACTTGTAACACCGTAAAAATTTAAACAATTTTTTCGCATTTTAAAAACCATATAAATTTATTCACATCCACATTTTAAAACATTATATCATCATTATCTTAATACAAAACCCCAAGATCAAAACATATGAACTCCAGTGTGCGTGTGTACGGGTCATGCCGGCGCCTTCCCGCGATCATCGCTGGTACCTGAAACACCACACATAACACTGTAAGCATAATTGCTTAGTGAGTTCCCCAAAATACCACGTAAACACATATCAGCCACTCAAGGTTGTAACTCTATTGACCCTCTGGTCGAATACCTCTGTGGGACCCTCTGGGTACCATAACTCTGTGGACCCACTGGTGCTAACTCTGTAAACTCTAAATCATGCATATCTCATATCACAATAAATCACAACACATAATAACATGCAAATACACTGGCATATAACTCTAAAATACTCTGTCACATAACTCTGTTACCACACTAGGTAAAGTATAGTGAGAAGACTCACCTCAGATGTCTCGGTAAATCTCTGACTTGGTAGAAATATGATCTAGCCTCCGCCTAATCACATGAAGTAAATATTCTCATAAATATAACTCTCGAGACTAGACTCAACCCTCTCTAGGAACCCTCAGCAGGCAAAAGATCATTTTACCCCTCTTAGCTTAAAGGCCACATTGTTGACCAAACCCTAAAAGTCAACAAAAGTCAATGGTCAAATTTTCACCCGACTCGTCGAGTGCACTTGGGCTACTCGGCGAGTCTATACGTGTCCACTAACTCTTTAGTCCCGCTTGGCACGTCGAGTTCCTCCCCTTGCTCGACGAGTCACACCCGGCATGAATCGCTAGGCCACCCTGTCTCAACTCGCCGAGTCTCGAGAACAACTCGGCGAGTTCCGCCTTGAACTCCAGTCCCCTAATCCCCCTCTGACTCACTGAGTTATTTCCCCAACTCGGCAAGTCTACTCACTGAGTGATTTACGGGAAACCCTAACCCTACTCACCGAGTCTGATCTTTGGACTCGGCAAGTTCATGCCATGCACAAACTCCATAGACCTCCTGAGGTCAGATATGTTCATTTAATCCATAGATCTGACCTTCCCAAGCATAATAATCACGTAAAGTTCAGACCTTGACACTCATATAACATCTAGATGGTCTTACTTGGTGATTTAGCCTCAAAAATAACATCCTAAGTTCATGGCTCCCAAAATAACTCATAAAGCTCCAAGGGTTAAGGTCTCTGAACCTCTTTGAGTCCAGATCCAAAGCATAAACTCGAGAAGGGACTAATTGCTACACATATACATCCTCTAAAGGGGTTAGAAAACCCTAACTCTAAGAATCAACACCAAATCTGAAGAAGGTTCGAATAAATACCTCAAGATGAAGTCTCTGAACTCTGAAATAACCAGAATCGCACCTCCTTCAGCCTCCTCTTGCCTTGGTCACCTCCTTCTTGCTATTACACCAACTAAATGATCAGGAATTGCCTCTCCTTCCTCACACACACCCTAGATCTCTTAGGGTTTCTCTCTGGGGTTTGGTAGCCGCAAATGATGGCCCTAAGGGCCTTTAAATAGGTCCCAAACCCAGGAAATTAGGGTTTCATTAAACAGCGTGGACTCGCCGAGTCCACTCATGAACTCGTCGAGTCCAGCTGTGAACCCGGATACAATTCTGCGACCATACTCGGCGAGTCTGAACACCAACTCACCGAGTCCCCTCCCAACCTCCAAAAATAAGGGAATAATTAATATACCTGAGAATCCGGGTGTTACAAAAATACACCCTTATACTATTATAATATTAATAGTTAATACTTATATATATATATGTATAAGAACAAAGTCAGTCTTACTGTTACTAGGCCTCATTCACGAAGTCGGTCTATGAGGGTGGTATAAGCTTACTGCCTATAAAATGGCAGTTTAATGGGTGTCCACTCTCACCCACTGCTTCCTTGACTGGTGGAGGGTCGTTAGCCGAACGGGTTTGAAAGGACTTTAATTCTCCCTTCATTAAAAGTATTAATGATAAATACTAAGTAACTAAAGACTTTATAAATACCCAATCTTAGTTACTTAGGAAAATGTGAATTTGGTGCTAACCCATGAAAATCACACTTTGTACCTTACCAAGTCGTTGGTGGAGCGTGTGTGGGTAACCGACACACTAACTTGGACTAGTAAAGATAACAAAGGGTGACTTAATGTTTATCATAGATCGGTGGAGCGCGTGTTGGTAACCGGCACATCGATTTGGTGATAATATTAAGGGTACCAAGTGAATTTGCATGGTTATTCACACCTTGTTTTGTGATCCTCAGCGTCCCAGTCACAAAATTTGAGAGGGCATAATCGAGATTGAAACGTTCCATTGAAAAGTTCAATGGATCTCAAAAGATCTAGGAGTTTCAAATCCAATTAAAACCTAATAAATTATTTCGTTTTTCATGGTGGAAATTGGTGAATCGTCATTCACCTACCTTCAAATATCTTATAGCTTGGATTACAGCATCCCTCTTCCAACTTAAAAATCAACTAACTTGAATATCTCCCATTTTAGATGTCTAGTTTAGACATCTATGATCTACCTAAATCTCTTGGAATTTCACTTCCTCCACCCCCTCCAATTATTCTCCCTAACCCACAAGTTCAAGGTCACTCAAGCCCTATTAGCAAGCAAGGTCTATGTGTGATCACATCTTGGAGATGAAGTCACATATTAACAAGCCGGGAGAGTTGGGTGTCAAAGTCTTGAGAAAGTTGGATGTCCAATCACTTTCTAAGTTACACAGTGAGTTCCTTTGGGACTACTATGAAACAGACTATGACATGATCCTTTATGATTTTATCTATTTGCTTGGTGCTGCTGAATTAGAAATGATTTGAGGACTAGTAAAGTAAATTTGATTAGAAGATCAACTTCCTAAACCTTCTATTGCCAAAGGAAGTGGCATTGGTTGCGAAGCTGTCTAATTTACATGAATAAACATAAGGATGGTAAAGTCAAAAAGGTTTGACTCTACTTCGGGTAAAGTCCACTATCTAACTCTATTAAGTTCCTATTCCGAGATTCTTATTACATGATGTAACTGGGTCACATATTGATGTTTTAAGAGTCAAAGAAAAGAGAGGAATCTTAAAGAAAGTATATGCTAATTCTGATTGCAAAGATGGATTTCAATCGCATGGTTTGGTGATCAGAATTTTGAGTTGTTACTTAAGAGTTGTGATAGATTGCTTAGGAATGCATAATAACATAATTTTCATATGTATTTGCATTGTAAGGATACGTTTTTCCGTAAAATTTTAAAATAAAAGAAAAGGGTTATGATTTTATTTTAAATATCCTTATAGTGGCATTTGTGAAAAAGGGTTGTTTATATGATTCCATTGATAGCAATATTGGAAAATGGATTTGATTCTTTCGGATGTGGTAGTGTCATAATTTACCAAATAAGGAAAGATTCCCATCACCCAAGTTTCAACTGGACCGAAACTTGGAGTCATACAAGTTGTATGATGAATGAGAGTTTTCATATTTAGAAAATTAAGTCAAGTGAAAGGACAAAGGGATTGAGTACACCTTCGTGTGCACTGGTCAAGTTCACCACAAAGATCGATAAGACTATTTGTCATGATTTACTAAAGTTTAGTAAATATGGTTATACTTACAAGTTTAAGTATAATTCTGAAACATTGGAAAATATTCGATGTATGGCAGAACGAATGAGAAGAATCAAATTAGGCAGAAAGATAAAAGTTTCTCAAATCTGAAAAGATGGGAGAGTACTTTAGTATCATGTTTTATGATCATCTTAATGATTAAGATACCATATCACAATTAATCCTATAAAGACATCTTAGTGCATTCTTATGGCTAAGAAGAGCAGTCATGAATTGTTGGAATGGTTAAATCAAGAAGACGAGTCATACTTCGTTCCAAAAACAAAGTCTTACAGTCATACTCCAAGATTGTAACTTGAGTGACACATCTTAAAAAAAGTTTATTAACACTAGTCAAATGGAAGAGTAAATGTTTTCTACTCTTGTACATTTGAAATTGGTAAGTTGTGATGTTTTAGATAAAACAGAGACCAAGTTAGGCCAATTGCATGAAGTGTTAGTCTTGATAAGAATCGGCACTATCCCTTGAATATTTGTTTTGTCAAGGAATAGTTATTGACAAGGGAGTCTTATATGTCAAGAGGACAGTGGAATTCTTGAAGGTCTTGAAAGTTTCAAGAACTAATCAAGGATAAAACCTATAGTTCTTCACTAGCACACGACTTAAGGTTTATAACCTATCGTGTTGACATTTCTATGCTCATTCGAGTTAAAGTTGGCTTTGCATAGGAGTTATGAAAGCTCTCAATTGATTGCATAACTACTTGGAAGCAATGGCAGACCCTTGGGCTGCCAGGTGGCAAGAAGTTAAGACTGCACAAGTTCAATCCATATGAATTTGGAAGTGTCACTAACCTTGTCTTGTGATTATGGTTTTGACAAAATTCATATGGATAGGAACTCATACACCATAAAATCTAAGTTTCATAAGGTTTCTCTCCGATTCACGAAAATGATGGTGAGGAAATGCTTTCACTAAGTATATTTTTAGTAGATAGCAATGGTGACATTTGCATTCTTAAATTCGTTAGTGGAGCGTGTGTGGGTAACCGACACACTAACATAGACTTGTGAGAAATGGCAAAGGTCTAAACAATTGAGACTATGATTATGGTATCCCTTATCATAGTTCTATAAAATTGTTTAGACACACATGTGAGCTATCTAAGGAAATGTGTATGATTTTGATAAAGTTTTATCGAAGCATCTTGTATCAGAAATCTGAACTTTGGTAAGAAAGTCAATAAAGTATTGATTTCTAGAAAGACAGTTATTTTCTGAGTACATGTCAAAGCTAGTGGGAGCATAAGTGTTATGCTAATCGTCATCATGTTAGTGGGAGCATGATCATTATTTTAATTGTTAATTATAGAAAACAAAAGGGTTTCAATTGGGAAAAGTTGTTTTGCTATAATTAAGGGAGAGGAAATTATACTTCAATTCTAAAAGCTTAGATTGAGATTTTGATCATCTTTATTCAGGGATATATATATATATATATATATATATATATATATATATATATATATATATATATGAATTTTGTGTTGGAATGGTTCAACATAAGGAAATTCTATATATATTGCGTTTTCAAAATTCAATTATGATTACGGCATCCCTCTTCATAGTCGAATTTTGAGAACATGGCAAATAAAAAATATTGTAGCAAAAGATTGGTCTAGTATCATGTCTTTATGTGAGACATCATGAATTATGTCCCATATGCTTTAGATATAGGATCGATTGCATGTGCTATAATATTTATCCTTTCTAAATTTTCTGAATGCCTAAGGCATTAAGATCTAGAATTGGATATGACTAAAATGATTAAACAATTGTCGAGGACAATCTAAGGTTTACCAAAGATTGGTTGCTCAGGGATAGTTCGAAGTATAGTGTTAATTTTTGGAAAGGACCATAATTGACATATTCTGAAAAGAGGCAACTCTTGTTCAGAAGTGACAGTCAAAATGAGAATATGGAAATATTCCCAAAGGTAGAAGTTGTTCATTCAATCTGTGTAAGATTAGGAAACTTAATGCAAGAATGTTGTTCAAAGCAATGTACTTTGAATTTGAGACTTAGTTTCCATGGAATTGATCTTCGTTGGAATGCTCTGTAATGTCTGTTGACAAGTCTTTGTGACTTTGTGCATAGTCATTACGAGAGGATCAATGCATATAAGTTTAGAATCTAACAGGTTTTGTTAAATGGTAGGAATTTGGAATTCTTACATTTACAATAAAGATTTGGGATTGTGAAATGAGCATCATTAGAATCATGTTCAATTGATCTATTTCACAAACTAAAGATCATAGATAAACATAGTGTGCATACTTGATGTATAGCATGACTAGTGTTTACTAAACATATTTTACATGCTTGGAGCATAGGACAACTATTGTTTTAATTCAAGTATAAAGTTGATTATTTGAAACATTATACAATGAATAATGAGTAATCAATATGGTGTTTAAATAAAAGGTGTTTTATTTACTCTCAAAGGTGCTTGGGACCATAAAGGATTAGTATTATTCTTGTGTTTCACTTTGTACGTTTTGACTTCCAGAATAACTAGGTTACTCTTTCCGAATGACTAAGTTATTCAAACTATCCATAGTCGATAATACGTTGGAAGTAGGTATTAAGGCAAGACTGTCATGAATCGGGTTTGTAGATGTCCAAGGTAGTGGACATAGTAAGAGTTACTACAAGATTCATGAGTACTCCTGGAATAGGGATTTGAGTATTGGATTCAACCCATGCTCATTTGAATCACTTCATGGATTTTATCACGAGTGGTTATGAGACAATAATATCTTATATTCTTCAAACCTAGAGATATGAGTTGTTACTATGAGTTGGTTGTACATTGATTGAACGAAAACGCATTCGGTAACTCGATGTTATAAAACGTGCCTTTGTGTATGATTCAACAAGTAGTAGAACAAGCCATATGAGTCAAAGTTTATCCATTCCTTTTAACTTCGGGATAAAAGCGATATTTGTGGTCCCCTCTATGATTTGGTGATAACAAACGTAAGTGCTCGGCTGGGCCTGGACTGATTTGATTTGTTCAATTAGTCAGTCGTCATAAATCCGAAATCGGGAAACAACAAATGGATAGAGAGAATGATTATAATCCATGTCTCAGTCCATATGATATCTACAATGGAGGAATATATGATCCCTTATCTAATGGACATGTCATTTGATTTGTTTAGAGTTTGACAGTGACTTTAAGTGCTATGATTGCTAGTCGAGATCTTGGAGTCATACTTGAATAATAGTTTTAGACTTATCCAAGTGGGAAACTTTTAGATTAGGTGTCTAAGCCCATAACTATTATTGGTATGTATTCGACCCGAGAGTAGCATGGTCCATTTGGGTTGCATATCATCAGGACAATTTGTTAGGATGGACTTTTGAGAGAAGGTTATTTATGGTTTATTAATATATTATAAGTAATAATATATTAATATGAAATCATATGTTTTAATTATTATTGATCAAGAATTAATTTGGAATTAATTTAGTGGTCAAAAGAGACTAATTAAATCTATGGGGACAAATTATGATAATTAGTTATATTTATATGTGTTGGGCTTAGGATCCATGTTGGACCAAGTTTATGTATGGATAAATAAAGAGTTGGGCCACATGAACCATGGATCATAAAACCCATGGGTATGGATTTGGGTTATATCCATAACCGTAGAAATGTCGCATATAAATAGATACTTCATTGCCCAAAATCGCCACTTGTATCTTTTTGGAGTTCATGGTGGCTTTTGTGTGCATGGAATTCTCTCTCAAGTTCATCCTTTGTCCATGGTGTGTTGTGATTCCATTTAAGGCTTCCACACTATTGGGGCTAAGCTCTTTAAGGCAAAATACACCAAGACTTCAACCTCCATCAAAAGGTATGTTATGCTAACTAGTATATTATATTTTATGTTAAATGCATGCTAGTTGTATGCTTAATACCTTGGAAACCATTTGCATGTATAATTAGTGAAAACATAGATCCATGGTATTTAGGGTTGTATGTGCACCATAGGATGTTGTAGTATACCAAAAACCAACAACATCCGCGTCATCACAGTCGCAGACTCAGTCCCCTGCTTGAGGGACAAGAACTCCTGGGCCAATCGCTCCTTTTCCACCGAGGGAACATACTCATCTTGAAACATAGCGGTGAACCTCTCCCAAGTCACCGCGGTCAGCTCTGCAGTAGTAAAGTCAGATGTGACAAGCTTCTACTAGTCCTTCGCTCCCAAGCAAAGCTGGTTCAGCGCGAACCTTACCCTCAAATGTTTCGGGCAGGAGCAAGCGTAAAAACACCCCACAATGTCAGAGATCCATCTCAGAGCAGCAAGCGATTCCCGCGTCCCATCAAACTCTGGTGGCTTCGTATTGTAGAACTCTCGGTACAGCAATGAGTCACCCCTGTGCGGCCTAGCAGCGGCGACAGCTGCGGTAGCTATAGCAGCAACAGCCTCGGTCAGAGCAACATATCGCTCGTCGAATGTCTCAATCAGCGTGGTCTTGATAGACCCAAACATCTCCGATATCTCAGCCCGAATAGCTGCAGCCACCTCCTCGTGAATCATCCTACGGATCTCCTCATCACTAGTACCACTGGTACCACTGCCTCCTGGGTTGTGGCATGTTCCCACCATGATGCATCTGAAATATGACATAAAATAATCAAAGACTCGACCGAGATTACTCACACTCGATCAACTGTTCCTACTTGTTCCTTAGCACCCTAAGGATTCTTACTTGGGATGTTTACTGATCCGGTGCTTTCAGTAGTACGGGCCCAATACTACCTTCCATACCATATCTGTATCCACACCAAGTCCTCCTCTTAGGATCCCAATTCACAAGTACTCTATACCCCCCTGAATTCAGCCTACTCTCAAGCAAACTTCTCACAAGCTACTCTCTGCTACCCGCATGCACTCAAAGCAACTCACAGCAATATAAACTCCTAGACTAAGGCATCACATATCAGGCCACCCTACTCTTAAGATATGATTTACCAAGCCTACTCTAGCATGCATAAAATATCTCATAACAACATAACATAAGGGTATTTTAGGAAATCACTGTTCCGACGCTGGCTGATTGTAAACACCGCTCTTTTCTGCTCTTTCTAGGAATCCTTTTCTTTTTTTTTTTGAAAAATTGTTTCTTTTTGAAAACTTTTCTCAAATCCTCAGTTTGAGTCCATATATGCCCGAAGGTGTATCTGAATCCCTTAAACCAAGGCTCTGATACCAACTTGTAATGACAATAAATTTGAAAAAAAAATTTTCATTTTAATATTCATAAAACATATGTATCGTCATTCAATCTCTAAAAACTAATTAACTTGTTCAAATCCAAGATCCATAAATATAGCTCCAAATCAAAAGTGTGTGTACAATCACGTCGGTGCCTTCCCGCGATCCTCTGAGTACCTGAAACACATAACACATAACAGTAAGCACGAATGCTTAGTGAGTTCCCCAAAATACCACATACAACAAATTGTCACTCGAGGGTATACTCAGTACGACCATCTAGTCAAAGTGTCTCAGCGGAACCCTCTAGTCCCGTAGCTCGTTGGACCCTCTGGTCCGGTCTAGCTCGTTAGACCCTCCTGTCTGGTCTGGTTGAGGACCCTCTGGCCTCGAAAATCGTTGGACCCTCCGGTCCGGTCAAAATAGCACATAGCATACATGATGACAAAAACACATAATCTCAAGCAACATGCATGACCTTCTGGTCCAAACATAGATACCACCCTAGGTAATGTATAGTGAGAAGACTCACCTCGGGTAAACTCGGACGATATCGAACTTGAAACACTGATCTAGCCTCCGCTTAAACACATACATAAATCACTTCTAATTATAAACGGCTCTCAAAGGCTAGACTAGTCCCTTCCTATAATCACTCAGAATGGTAAAAGACCATCCTACCCCCCCCCCCCCCCCGATGGTCCAAAGGTCCACTTGTTGGCTAAACCCAAAAAGTCAACAAAAGTCAACTCTATGGAGTAAGCGGTGTCTACAAGATCTATATGTTAGGCGTACTCGGATGCTATATAGAATCGGGGACACTCGACCCCTACGCTGCGCGTACTGGGATTATGCCTAGCGTACGTCCTAGTTTTGCCAACTTTGTGATTTTGCTTTTAACCGGTTAAGACACAAGCTCAAACTCATGATCTGATCACTCTAAAGCATCTCAATCCATAAATTCGGTGACTTTAAGCCTTTGCATGGCTGTAAAGGTCACCAACACCCAAATCACACCACTTCCTTCCTTAAGAAACTCACAACTCATGCATGATTCACTCTTAACGTCCAAGATTGGATTTTTATGGATCTAAAACACAATATACATTGAAAAAGGGCAGATCTAAGTCCATGGAGCTCCTTTACTCAAAAAGTCTCCACCTTTGGGACAAAAACCCTAAAAATGGCCCATAATGCACAAATCCAAAATGGTTAAGAAAGCTTTGAGCTTTTTACCTCCAAGTGATGCTCCAAACTCTAAAAAGCTCAGATCCACAACTTGCACTCCAACTCTAGCTTCTTCAATGGCACCATCTTCTCTTCAAAGGAACACAAGAACACTATCAAGCTTTCACACACACACACAAGCTCTAGGAAGAGGGTTGGCACTCTTAGGGTTTCACTCTCTAGAAATGGTTGCTAAAAGTGAGGCCCTTATGTTCCTTTTATAGGGCTCACCCCCACAATTAGGGTTTTGGTATGAACCTGGTATGTGCAGCGTACACTATGGTTTGCCCAGCATACCGGGTAGCCTCCGCGTCAAGAATAGGCCCATGAGTACGCGCAACATACTCTCTAGTACGCCCAGTGTACTCAATTTCCCTAAAATTATTTCAAGGGCTAATTTTGACAACCTAGGGAAAAGAAGAGCCAAGGGGATATACTTTATTTTGGGATGTTACAAGATAACATGGTTCGAGCACCATGATTCGTAGCAAATCGAGAGGTGATCACATGAATTGAGTACCATGATTCATGGAGGGTAGTGCTTCTGGTTTTACCAGTTATCCCGTTGTGATTGATTAGACTGAGATCACATGTGATAGAGTGTGGGGCCTGAGGGCCCTGTCAAACGAGTTTCAATAGAGCATACCTTCAGAAGGAAATCGACTTAGTTTCTGAGAGATTTTTAGTGAGATGCCAGTTGGAGTCATAAGCCTTAGGGATGAGTAGAGATGATGCTTATTGGGGGATCGCAATCTGATTTGAGCAATCGACGGATAGATGAGACGTCACCTTCTGTAACAAGAGTTGCGATGTCCCCGTTTCTGGGTGAAGCGAAGGAGATAACGAGTTACCGGTTCTAGAGTTGGGAGGTAGACCCCGTGGGGTAGCATAGGATTGCAACCTTTTCACCAGAGTATTTGGGTAGTATGTTTGCTGCGAGGTATTTTCATACCATGAGAGAGTCATTAGTAGGACTAAGATGGAAGAGAACAAGGAGGTGCATTATTGAGGGAGGCATACTTTTAGTAGTAGTTCCGGGTGATCAAGAGGAGTATATCAGGGCAGTGGCCCTCGTTGTCTATGTTGGGTATCGACTGTGAGAGTGAGGTCTCTTGCTTTTATGATGATTCTACGGTGGGAAGATGGTCGAGGAATCATTGATGAGGTGCATAATAGTGTATTATTTTTTAGATTGAGAGTCAATTCTATTCGAAACAGTTGGGGTATCAGGTGGTGTGTCGGTTTTAGGCTTCGAGATTGCTAGAGGCAGTTGCGTTGGGAAGATTCCGAGATTTTTTTCTGAGTTGTGGGATATTTGGAGTTGGTTGGTTTCCATTGGGAAGAACATTGAGTGATTACGTGGTACGTCCAAGAGTCAAGTGTGATGTACCTGGTAAAACAGTCTAGAGTAGATTGTTGGTATGCCAATTGGTGATGGTTCGAACCCTGAGTGGGGGAGAACTGGGTATTCTAATGGGAGGATCAGCGATTCGCTCAAGTGCGGGTAGAAAACTAGTTATGGAGATATACAGTGCGGACACATGAGACCTGGGTTATTGGTGGATGAGGCAAAGTGCAAGGCGGGATGATGTATGAGTATGTGCTTCAGAAAGGATGAGTGAATCCACAGCGGGTGGCCGTTGGCCAGAGAATTTATTGAGACTAGGGAATTTTTCGGGTTTACAAATGTTGAGTTTGAGGTGGTTGGGTCACTGACTTCAGGGTGCAATAGCTGAGATTTGAGGGTACGTGTATAGATTGTGATCTATACTCCAGAAGGAGCAGTCGTTGATTTGCCAACCAATTTCAGAGTCAGTGTGAGTAGTTTCCTATGGGTGGTGATCAGTAGAGGATGGAGCTTCGGATTTTCGTCAACGTGTATCCATTCGTTGACAATTCCTCTGTATTTCCATTTAGGAGATGTGTGAGTGGAAGATTAGTGGTTGAGGCAAGACAACGTGAGATGATGTGATGGTGTACCAAGGTACCCGAGTATGATGTCCTAATTTTTGGTCATGTTGAGACTCGAGTGTGAGATGGCAAGTGGAGTACTGAGAGATTTCACTCAAGTGGGAATCCATCAGTTAAGTGTCGCCGGAGTGGGAGTATCTAAAGGTGTATCTGTGCTGAGAAAAGTTCCTTGCCTTCGAGAATTTACATCATGGAGTGGTGGTGCATAAGTTGGGTGGGTGTAAGCACCTATCTAGGTTTAGTTGCAGAGCATGAGTTAGTGAACTCAGTGTAGTGATGTCTCGATGATGAGATTATGGGATGATAAGAGAGCAAGTGGATCCGGGTGGGAGTAATCGCTTGGGATTATCAGGAGAAACCATGGAGTGAGCCCATGGTGAGTCAATGAACGAGAGAGTGTTGTAAGACTACAGGGAGCCGTAGCATTCATGAGTCAGTGGAAAAAGGTATCGTGGTACTATGGGGATCCGTAGTATTCGCTAGTCATCGAGAGAGTGGTGTGATACTGTGGGGAGCCGTAGTACTCACTAGTCAGCAAGAGAGTGCCATGATACTGCGGGGAGCCGTAGTATTCACTGGATAGCAGGAGAGTGTTGTGATACTGTGGGGAGCTGTAGTACTCACTGGTTAGTGAGGGGGTGTCGGAAGCCTACGGGGGAAACCATAGCACTTAGTAGTCGATAAGAGTGAATATTGTTCTGCGAGGAGCTATAGTATTCACTAGTCAAAGTATGACACAAAGGAGTTCTTAGGCTTAGGTAGCCATACCACTTGAGTCTTCTCGAACCTGCTTGCTGGACCAGGGGCGAGACTTGGGTCTACCTCTCGGATGAGGGTTGTTGTATCTCGGGTTGAGGAGGGATGATCATTATCGGAAGAAATTGGAGAGATGGTGTGTGCACAAATTCATGAATCGTGGGTACGGGTTAAGTATCGGATTGGAAATGAGTGGCTCCAATCTTGATGTTGAATCAAACTCTCGAGCTTGAGTTGGATCCATTTGTGTATTGAGTAGGCAAGATGAGGTTTCAGATTCGTGGATGGGTTTCATTTTGAGGGGTATTGATCTCCATCCGATTTCTTAGCCCGAAGTGGGTCAGTTTCGTTGGTATGGGAAGAACCACGAGATGCATGGAACTAATGAGTAGTAGACAACAGAGGTCGAGGGTGATATGATTACAGTTGGGGTTATAGTATTCGCTTGGGGTAAAGCGAACTTCGTGACTTGTGTGTCACACTGGGGCGAGATAGTTAGTGTGAGAAGGAAGCCCGTGAGATGTTTTGAGGTATGCAATGGGTAACCTTTGGAGGTTCAACTGTTGGGTCAGGAGTTGACCTGGTGCTCAGTGTTGAAAGGGATATTTGAGAAGGGAGCTGGAGCTTATGATTGTTAGATTTCAGAGCATACTTCTGAGCAAGCATGATCATTTTCATGTGTCTGGGGACAGGATGTTGAGAGTTCGTAGTTCAGATGGGTTTTGATTGTAGTACAGTGGATGGGTCCCTGGTGTGATGTGACCCTTTCGTTGCTTGGAGTATGATTTGGACCGTTTAGTATGTCTGGTATCAGTAATTGGTATCCAATTTTTGGGTGTTGACTTGTTTCTATCAGACACACAAGAGAATCAGAGGGGCAGTAATTATCGGGGTCTGTTATTCGAGGGAGGAATAACATGGTGATATCTTGAGAGGGCGGTCTGGCAGTGAGATAGGCCACTAGAGTCTCCGGGTTCTGGAGAGTCAGACCGAGTATCGTAGCGGCAGAGGGGTCTATCCTTTTCTGGGTTTGGGAGTTCCTGTTTAGATTCAGGTGTCAATGGAGGAAGTTAGTTGTGTGGTATGAGATCCTTTCGATGGTGCTTTCCGAGTTATTGGGTTCGATCTATGTGTTTTTGAGGAGCGATTTCGTGGGCGAAATCTAATTCAAGTTGGGGAGAAATGTAACATCTGGACTCCCAGGTATATTATTGTGTGTTTAATTTTTGAGATTTATTGAGTGAATCGACGAGTTGTGAGTCCAACACGTCGAGTAGAGTCGAGTTGACCGCATGGGATTAATGAATGGACTCGACACGTTAGAGAGCCGACTCACCAAGTTGGTGTGGTGTTGCGAAACCCTAATTTCCAGGGGTTGGGGCCTATGTAAGGGAACTTATGCCCCCATTTCTGCCTCACCAGTTGCCTAACCTTCCTGTGTAAAACCCTAAACGTGTGTAGTGAGCTAAGAGAGTCTTAGAAGCTAAACTTGGAGTAACCTAGTGCATCTTTTGAGGAGAAGAGGAGATTATCCAACAAGGAAGCCAGAAACCGGTGGTATCTAAAGTATCTTCATGCTAGGGCTTCAGTGAGAGGTAAAAGCTTGCACCTTTGTCATTTATTTGCCTAGATCACATTATATAGGAAGATTAGGGTTTCTTCCACCTTTTTGTTGGGACTTCGAGCATATAGAGTTATCATGGGATTTAAACCTCAGATCTGGACCTTGTGAGATCCCTAGAGTCCAAAGGTCCCAACTTTATTTATCTATGAGGGTTATTGTGCTTAACACCTTGTGAGAGCATGTTTTGGTATATTGGAGCAAAAATTACCATACATGAACGTAAAGATCGAAGCTTGACGTGACATGTGAGTCTTGAGATGCTAGATCTAGTGTTTGGAGTGGTAGATCTGCTTTGAATCGTTTGAATAAGGAATGAGTTTGAATAGAATCGCCGAGTCGATGAAACTGACTCAACGAGTCGGTGAGAGTTTGTCCCAATGAGCTTGATCATGCGATAACTCGGCGAGTTGGGGGTCAACTCGACGAGCTGAGCTGGACCTGTTGGGTTTAGAGCATTCTAACACTCCTAAGTGTACATGCTGTTGGGTTTTGAGCAATCTAACACTTCCTAAGTGTGCATGCAACCCTAATAAACCTTGGATTTATGTTTGTCTAAATACATGCAAAATAATAATTTTCCAAGGTTCATAACCTATCTAACATGGCATGGGGAACATTTAAACATAAAAGAGTTAGATGAGATTACATACCTTTTGATGAGATTGATTCCTTGGAGTTTGAGAGCCAATCACCAATAGTGTGAATGCCTCAAATGGAAATCACAAATCACCACAAACACTTGGAAAACTCTAGAGAGTGTATACACACTTGCAATTTTCGGCCACACACAAGCACACACACTAGTGGCTATTTCATGCAACATAAGCATGCTTATATAGTGTACATGGTTAGGGTGAAACCCTAATAACCCATGACCTTTCCTTTTCCAAGGATCCATGGGTTAAAAGCTCCATGGATCATCCATGGACTTCCATCCAAGCCTAGCCCATTAACAAATGAGTGTTAGCCCAAACCATATAAACCAATAGCCCATAATCTAATTAGTCTTCCTTTTAATATCTAAATTAATTCATAATTAATTTAAGACTAAGACTAATTAAATAACATAACTTCATATTAATATATTATAACTTATAATATATTAATAAACATATGTGTATAACTCTCATAAAATTATCCATAAATAGTTCGGGTGAAGTGCAACCCAAATGGACCATGCCGGGTCGGGTCAAGTATATACCAAATAAGTTATGGACTTAGACACCTTATCCAACAGACTCCCACTTGGATAAGTCTAATAACTGTATTTGCCTATATAACTTCAGGAACCAACCAGCAATCGTAGCTCTCGAAAACTCTGTTGAACTATGAAGCGCCATTTTAAGACAAGTGATCATATAATCCTCTGTTCTCATGATATCAGCCGGACAAACACATGGAACTTTGTCTTGCTTATTGTCTGGCAGTTGTTTCTCGATTTCCGATTTGTTTGACAAAGAACTTTACTGAACACATCAGTTTAGTTCTGACTGGGCCCGGTACATGGGTCAACACAAAATCATCGAGGGGCCCAGATATTGCTTCTATTTCAAGAAGGAACATATAAACTTCGACTCATATGCTTGTTCTACTACTTGTTGAATTGTACACAAAGGTACGTTTTATAACATCAAGTTACTGATGCGTTTACGTGCAACCAATGCACAACCAACTCATAGGTAACAACTCATATCTCTAGGTTTGAAGATTTATATGATATTATCGTCTCACGATCACTCAAGATAAATTCCATGAAGTGATACAAGTGAGCGTGGGTTTATACCAATACTCATAACTTATGAGTACTCATGAACGTTGCAGCAACCATTGCCATGTCCAAACACCTTTAGCCATCTACAAACCCAATTCATGACAATCTTGATTCATACCTACTTCCGACGTATGACCGATTGTGGAGGTTTGAATAAATTAATTATTCTGGAAGTCAAAACATGCAAAACTGAAACAATAGTAAATAATTGACAATGATAGTAACACTTTACTCATAAATAAATCACAAATTTTATTCATCATCAAATGTCGATTACATTTTACAAGTTTCAGGAAAACTATCTAATCTGTAAAACTAATATCGTCCCTCAGCCCGATGCGCCTCGCATGCTGAAAATGCTTAACCCTCGTCAGTCCCTTCGTAAGGGGATCTACAGGATTCTCATCTGACAATACCTTCTTTGCCACGAGGAGTCCTTCTTCAATCTTGTGTCTTATGAAGTGATATTTTCTGTTAATGTGTCGGGATCTGCCATGATCTCTTGGTTCCTTGGCTAAGGTTCCTTAATAGCTGGTACAACTCCAAGGTCTCCAATGAAGTTCTTTAGCCATATCGCCTCCTTTGCTGCTTCACTCGCTGCTATATACTCTGATTCACAAGTCGAATCAGCCACCGTCTCCTGCTTGGAACTTTTCCAAGAAATTGCCCCTCCATTTAAGGTAAAGACCCAACCCGACTGAGAGCGGAAGTTATCCCTATCAGTTTGAAAACTAGCATCACTATACCCTAATACTCTCAAGTCATCACTCCCACCAAGGGTAAGGATCCAATCCTTGGTCCTCCGCACGTACTTGAGAATGTTCTTTACCGTGGTCCAATGAGCCTTGCCAGGGTTCCCTTGATACCTGCTGACCATGCTCAAAGCAAAGGCCACATCAGGGCGGGTACAAGTCATAGCATACATGATCGAGCCAACAGCAGAAGCATACGGTAATTGGCTCATCTCAGCTATCTCTGCCTCTGTACTCGGACTCTGAGTCTTACTCAGTTTGGCATTGCTTTGGATCGGTAAATCTCCTTTCTTGGAATTCTGCATGTTGAACCTTTTCAACACCTTATCCAAGTAGGTACTCTGACTAAGTCCAATTAGTCTTTTACTCCTTTCTCTTAATATCCTTATCCCTACGATATAGGCAGCCTCCCCTAGGTCCTTCATAGCAAAGCACTTCCCAAGCCAGGACTTAACCTCCTGCAAGGTTGGGATGTCATTTCCTATAAGTAGTATGTCATCCACATACAGTACCAAGAAGCTAACTATACTCCCACTAGCTCTGACATACACGCAAGACTCATCTTCACTTCTCGAGAAGCCAAAATCTTTGACCTTCTCATCGAAACAAAGATTCCAGCTACGAGATGCTTGTTTTAATCCATAAATGGATTTCTCGAGCTTGCATACTCTATTAGGGTACTCTGCACTGACAAAACCCTCTGGCTGATTCATGTACACATCCTCAGCCAACTTTCCATTAAGAAAAGCGGTTTTGACATCCATTTGCCATATTTCATAATCATGAAATGCAGCAATGGCTAGCATAACCCTAATAGACTTAATCTTTGCTACCGGCGACAAGGTCTCATCATAATCAATACCTTGAGTCTGATTAAAACCCTTTACAACCATTCGAGCCTTATAAGTATGCACTTTTCCTTCCATGTCGGTCTTCTTCTTGAAGATCCATTTGCACCCGACTGTTTTACGGCCTGGTACATTTTCAACCAAGTTCCAAACTTGATTGTCATACATGGACTGTATCTCGCTGTCCATAGTCTCTTTCCATTTAGCAAATTCCGGGCCTGCCATGGCTTCCTTAACACTGCTAGGTTCATCCAAATTTACCAGTGTACTATCACTGATAAACGTATCACCTTCCGTAGTATTATGAAATCCATAATAAAACGAAGGTGTGTTCCTAACCCGTGTGGAACGCCTCGGAGGTACAGACATGTCAGCTTGCTCAACAGGAGTTTCCTCCTCAGGTTGATTGCTAGTGTCTGAGGTTCCTTCACCAATTGCTTCTTGAATTTCTTCAAGATAAATTTGCCTCCCACTGTCTCCTTGGCTTATAAATTCTCTCTCACGAAAGACCCCTCTTCTTGCTACAAAGACCACATTCTCACTGGGTTTGTAGAAGAGGTAACCGAAGGATTTCTGTGGGTAGCCGATGAAAATACACCTTTCACTTCGGGGATCGAGCTTATTATGAGTCTCACGCCTCACGAAAGCTTCGCAACCCCAAATCTTTATGTGGTCTAAATTGGGAACCTTCCAAGTCCACATCTCATGAGGTGTTTTGGTAACCTTCTTTGTAGGGACTAGATTAAGGATATGGGCGGCAGTCTCTAAGGTATACCCCCAAAAAGAGATTGGTAGCGAAGCTCGACTCATCATAGAGCGAACCATGTCCAACAAGGTTCGATTACGCCTCTCAGCTACACCATTTAGCTGTGGTGTCCTGGGAGGAGTCAATTGTGAGACAATCCCACACTCCTTAAGATAGTCAAGGAACTCGGTACTAAGATACTCACCACCTCGATCGGATCGAAGCATCTTAATGTTCCTGCCCAATTGATTTTCTACTTCCTGTTTGAATTCCTTAAACCTTTCAAAGGTTTCTGACTTATGTTTGATTAAGTAGACATACCCATATCTACTAAAATCATCAATAAAAGTCACATAATACCGATTAGCATCCCTTGTGGCGGTTTTGAATGGCCCACACACATCAGTATGTATTAGGTCCAACAAACCCTCACCCCTTTCACAAGTTCCAGTGAAGGGTGATTTTGTCATTTTTCCAAGTAGACAAGATTCACAACTATCATCGAATTTAAGGTCGAATGACTCCAAGACTCCACTCTTTTGGAGTTGGCCTATGCGTTTCTTGTTTACATGTCCAAGACGACAATGCCACAATGATGCTTTATCTAGGCTAGTAGAAGAATCAATATACAACACATTATTTCCTAAGTTGTCTACAATCGACACAGTTTCATACACACCATCACAAGGTAATGCTTTAAAATAAAACACATTTTTAAAGAAAGCATCAATACCACCACATTCATTATCAAACGAAAAGGTAAAACCTTGTTTGTACAAAGCATGAAAAGAAATAATATTCCTCGCCATTTCAGACGAGTACACACATTTATTCAAATCTAATTAAGCAACAAAGTATAAACTCCAATCTTTGAAACAGGTGAAGCCTTCCTATTCCCCATGATCAAGTTTATCTTCCCATGCTCCACATCCTCACTTCTTTTTAGGCCCTGCAAATCAGAACATATGTGAATACCACATCCTGTATCAAGCACCCAAGAGTTAGAATATGATGAGTAATTAGACAATATTGTGTAAATACCTGCATGGGTGGGTTTCACTTTCCCATCCTTTAGATCCTGCAAGTACTTAGGGCACTTTCGCTTCCAGTGCCCCTTGTCCAGGCAATACTAGCAATCAGCATCCTTGGGAATGGAAGAAGGAGTGACAGAACCGCTCTTGGTCTTCGATGAGGAGCCTTCAAGAGACTTTCCCTTGGTACCCTTCGAAGGGTGCTTCATCTTTTTCCCTTTTCCTTGCCCGATAGCCAAAACAGGGGTAGATGTTGGAGTAGGAGTAGTAGAGGTAACAACCGCCTTGCCCTTAAGACCGGTTTCAGCGGTCTTCAAGAGTCCTTGAAGCTTGCTGAGGGTAACTTCCTCCTTGTTCATATGATATGTCATACGAAAATGGTCATAACAAGAAGGTAAGGAGTGCAAAATTATGTCAATTGCCAACTCCTCAGGGAAGTTCACATTCAGCTTCAGCAAACAGTCCACATACCTTTGCATCTTTTGCATGTGGGCCGTGACGGATTCACCGTCCTTCATGCGGGTTGTTATTATGGAGGAGATTATTTCATACCGCTCCAGACGAGCACTCTGATGGTACCTCTCCATCAGGTCTTGGTGCATCTCCAAAGGGTAGAAATCTTCATATGACTTTTGTAGCTCGGCTGTCATCGTGGCCATCATGATACATGCCACCTTAGTAGCATCTCTCTCATGTGTCCTGAATTCAGCGATCTCCTCAGGAGTAGCAGTAGACTCATCAAGCTCTTTTAACTCCTTATCGAGGACATATTCCTTGTCCTCATAACGAGTAACCATCCTGATGTTCCTAATCCAATCCATGAAGTTGGAACCATCAAAGATGACCCTCCCACAAAGATTCATGAGAGAGAAAGAACTAGTTGGGTTAGAGCCTGAAGCATTAGTGTTGGAAGACATCTGAAAGAAGAAAGCAAGTCTAGATTAGATATATAGAATCCTTAATAAGACACCCAAATGTAATATTAAGGCTAGGACCCAATCACAATATATTATACTTAGAAGAGGGATGCCGTAATCTAAGTAATAATATATTTGAAAGGTAGGTGAATGACGATTGACCAATTTCCACCATGAAAAACAAAATGAATTATTAGGTTTTAATTGGATTTGAAATTCCTAGATTCTTTTGAGATTCATTGAACTTTTTAATGGCATGTTTCAATCTCGATTGTGCCCTTCAAGTTTTGTGACTGGGATGCCGAGGATCACAAAACAAGGTGTGAATAACCATGCTAATTCACTTGGTACCCTTAATATTATCACCTAATCAATGTGCCGGTTAACCACACATGCTCCATTGATCTATGACAAACATTAAGTCACCCTTCGTGATCCTTACTAGTCCAAGTTAGTGTGCCGGTTAACCACACACGCTCCACCAACGACTTGGTAATGTACAAAGTGTGAATTCCATGGACTAGCACCATGTTCACATTTTTCCTAAAATAACTAAGATTGGGAATTAAAGAGGTTTAGTTACTTTATAATAATCATTATACTTTTAATGAGGATTTAAAGTCATTGTCCTACCCGTTCGGCTAACGACCCTCCACCAGTCAAGCAAGCGGTGGGTGAGAGTGGACACCCATTAAGTTGCCATTTTATAGGCTACAACCTTATACCCACCTTATAGACCGGGTTCATGAATGAGGCCTACTAACGGTAGAATGACCTATTCTTATACATATATATAATAATTAACCATTAATGTTATAAATAGTATAAGGGTTGAATTTTAACTATTAAAACTCTAAGGGTTAGAATTAAAGTTTATTAAAGTGTGTGAAACTTTACAAATTCCAAAACTTGAGGGCAAGTTTTGTAACTATCCAAAACTTTTCATTTCATAACTTATGAATTAAAGGTTCATAATAATGAAGACTCTTCATTTTCATGTAACTTGTGTGTTTAAATGTGTGTGTTAAAGAAAAGTGACCTTAGGATATCCATAACTTGAGGACAAATTATGGACTCCATTAAAACACATAAGTGATCAAGAATTAATTCTAAACAATTCAGCAAATAATTCCTATCATCTTCTAAATTCATAAGAACATGAACATGATCATCAAAATTTCAAGAATTACATGAACACATAAAATCATGGAATTTTGATATATGCTATTGTAAATGGATTAGAACAACCATTACACCAACTAAAACAAGTTTTTAAACACCAAACAGTTTAGGGTAATGTTTCTAGTCCATTTCCAGCAGCAAAAGTCGAAATTCTGCATTCTGATCATTCTACTCGCCGAGTGCACGAACCTAGTCGGCGAGTAGGATGAATTTTGCCTTGAACTCGGCGAGTCCCCCATGGATTCGGCGAGTCCATCAGCCAGACAGCAACAATTTCAACTTTTTTCACTATTTTGCATCAAGTATCAAACAAGCAAGCCTAGGCTCTGATACCACTGTTGGGTTTTGAGCAATCTAACACTTCCTAAGTGTGCATGCAACCCTAATAAACCTTGGATCTATGTTTGTCTAAATACATGCAAAATAATAATTTTCCAAGGTTCATAACCTATCTAACATGGCATGGGGAACATTTAAACATAAAAGAGTTAGATGAGATTACATACCTTTTGATGAAATTGATTCCTTGGAGTTTGAGAGCCAAGCACCAATAGTGTGAATGCCTCAAATGGAAATCACAAATCACCACAAACACTTGGAAAACTCTAGAGAGTGTATACACACTTGCAATTTTCGGCCACACACAAGCACACACACTAGTGGCTATTTCATGCAACATAAGCATGCTTATATAGTGTACATGGTTAGGGTGAAACCCTAATAACCCATGACCTTTCCTTTTCCAAGGATCCATGGGTTAAAAGCTCCATAGATCATCCATGGACTTCCATCCAAGCCTAGCCCATTAACAAATGAGTGTTAGCCCAAACCATATAAACCAATAGCCCATAATCTAATTAGTCTTCCTTTTAATATCTAAATTAATTCATAATTAATTTAAGACTAAGACTAATTAAATAACATAACTTCATATTAATATATTATAAATTATAATATATTAATAAACATATGTGTATAACTCTCATAAAATTATCCATAAATAGTTCGGGTGAAGTGCAACCCAAATGGACCATGCCGGGTCGGGTCAAGTATATACCAAATAAGTTATGGACTTAGACACCTTATCCAACACATGCAACCCTAAATATCTTGGATCTATGTTTTCTCTATTATACATGCAAATATGAACTTCCCAAGGTATTCATCCTAACTAGCATAATAAAATTGATTCATATGAATGTATCAAGTTATAATTACATACCTCTTTGATGTAGATTGTCTTCATGAAGCTTGAGTGCCTAGTGTCCCAAGTGTGACACCTCAAATGGTTCACACAACACCAAATACACATGGCATGACTTCAGAGAACTTGGAACACTTCATAAAATCGGCTTGCCCTTTCTATCCTCACATAGTGGCCGATTTTTCCCAAGAATATGATCTTTATATAGTGTCACAATTAGGGTAAACCCTAATTGTCATGGCTTTCCATTTCCTTGGATCCATGGGTTCAAATACACCATGGAGCATCCTATGGGTTTTTTCCCAACTTGATAATCCATGGAGTCTTAGCCCACTATACAAGTATGGATGATTTACACAATCAACCCATATATTTAATTAGTCTTCTTTTGATCACTTAATTAATCCTAGATTAATTCTTGATCAATACTGATTAAATAATCTTATTAATATATTAGAACTTATAATATATTAACAAACCTTAAGTGTTATTTCTCTCATTATAGTCTATCCAAATGCATGATGACATGCAACCCAAATGGACCATGCTGGGTCGGGTCAAGTCTTACCAATTATAGTTATGGACTTAAACATTAATCCAACAGTCTCACACTTGGATAAGTCTAAAACTATTATTGTGTATGACTTCAAGAACCGAATGGCAATCGTAGCTCTCAAAAGCTTCTATCGAAATCTGACCTTGTCGATGAACTCCGACCTTTGTCAATGACTTATCCATTAGATAAGGGATCATATATTCCTCCATTCTAGATATCATATGGACTGAGACATGGATTATAATCATTCTCTCTGTCCATTTGTTGTTTCCCGGTTTCCAATTTATGACGACTGACTAATTGAACAAATCAAATCAGTCCTGGCCCGGCCGAGCACTTACATTTGTCATCACCAAATCATTGTGGGGCCAACATATATCGCTTTTATCCCGAAGGTAAAAGGAATGGATAAACTTCGACTTATATGGCATGTTCTACTACTTGTTGAATCATACACAAAGGCACATTTTATAACATCGAGTTACCAATACGTTTTTGTGCAATCAATGTTTAACCAACTCATAGTAACAACTCATATCTCTAGGTTTGAAGAATATAAGATATTATCGTCTCATGATCACTCGTGTTAAACTCCATGGACTGATTCCAATGAGCGCGGGTTGAATCCAATACTCATAACTTATGAGAACTCATGAGTGTTGTAGCACCACTTTGTCCAACATCTTAGACCTCTACAAGCCAACCCATGACAGTCTTGATTCATATCTACTTCCAACATATGACCGAATGTGGATGGTATGAATAACTTAGTCATTCAAAACACTGACCTAGTTATTTTGGAAGTCAAAACATGCAAAATGAAAAACAAGAATAATTGAATCCAATATGGTCTCAAAACTTATGAATATAAATAAAACACCTTTTATTTATCACCATATGATTACACATTATTCATTGCATACTATTTTAGCTATCAACTTTATTCTTGAATTTAAAACAATAGTAGTCCCATGCTCCAAGCATGTACACTCTGTTTTGTAAACACTAGTCATGCCACACACCAAGTATGCATACTATGTTTGTCTATGATCTTTACTTTGTTAAATAGATCAATTGAACATAACTCCAATGATCCTCTTTTCACAGTCCCAGATCCTTACTACAAATGCAAGAATTCCAAATTCATGCCATTTACTAAAATCTGTTATATTCTAAACTTATATGCATTGATCCTCTTGTAATGATTATGCACAAATTCAGAAAGACTTGACAACAAAAATTACAGAGCATTCCAAAGGAGATCAACTCCTTGGAAACATCCTTCTTGCATTAAGTTTCCTAATCTTACACAGATTGAATAATTTCTAACTTTAAAACATTTCGATATTCCATTTTGACTATCACTTCTGAACAAGAGTTGCCTCCTTACAAATTATGTCAATATGGTCCTTCCAGAATTAACATTATACTTCCAACTGTCCTTGAACAACCAATCTTTGGTAAATCTTAGATTGTCCTCGACAATTGCTTAATCATTGTAGTCATATCCAATTTTAGACCTTTTCCCTTCTTAATGCCCCAGGCATTTGGAAAATTTTAGAAAGGATGAATATAGCACATGTAATCGATCCTATATCCGAAGCATATGGGACACGATTCATGATGTCTCACATAAAGACTAAACCAGTCTTTTGCTATAACATTTCCATTTCTATTTGCCGAGTTCTCATAATTTAGATTATGAAAAGGTATGTCGTAATCATAATCGAATTTTAGAACGCAAATAATGGACCCATATATAGAATTTTCTTATGTTGTGCCATTCCAACATGAAATTCATATATATATATATATATATATATATATTTATATATATATATATATATATATATATATATATATATATATATATATATATATCCTTGACTAAATACGATTAAAACCTCAATCTAAGCTTTTAGATTTGAGATGAAGTATAATTTCCTCTCCCTTAATTATAGCAAAACAACTTTTTCCCAATTGAAACCTTTTGTTTTCTATAATTAACATTGCTAACTTGCAACCTTTATCATAATTATCATGCTCCTACTAACATGATCATTATGTTGGATTAATGTCTAAGTCCATAACTATATTTGGTATGTACTTGACCCGACCCAGCATGGTCTATTTGGGTTGCACTTCACCGACACAATTTATATGGATAGTCTTTTGAGAATAGTATATTTATGATTAATATTAATATATTATAAGTTCTAATATACTTATATGGAATCATATTATTTAATTAGTATTGATAAGGAATTAATTTAGAATTAATTAAGTGATCAAAAGTAACTAATTAAATATTGACCCTTATATATATGGAATGGGCCAAGTTCATTTAGGTTGGGCTAAGATTTTATGGATACTCCATGGAGCTTTTAACCCATGGATCCTATGTAAATGAAAGGTCGTGGGTATTAGGGTTTACATGGATGTAACCCTAATCCTCCATAATATATAAAGGGGTCCTTGGCTCACAAAATTGGCATAAGTGTGTGAAAATAAGAGTGGGTCGATTTTAGTGTGCATACATATTCTCTCTAGTTCTTCCAAGGTGTTTTGGTGATTTGTGATTCCATTTGAGGCTTCCACACTATTGGGACTAAGCTCTTAAAGCTTGAAGACATTAAGCTACATAAAAAGGTATGTCATCTAACTAGAACTTTGTAGTATAGGTGCTTGATAATATGCTTGTTAGGATGAAACCTTGGAATAGTTAATATTTGCATGTATAATAGAGAAAACGTAGATCCAAGGTTTATAGGGTTGCATGTACACCATAGGAGTGTTAGAATTTTCAAAACCCAACAGTGGTATCAGAGTCCTGGGTTGTTTTCTGTTATATTGATGCAAATGTTTTATTTTCAAAGTTGAAAAAAAAAAAGAAAAAAAACATGACGTTTGTCAAATTTTAAGATAATTACTTGTTTTTGTGAGAAACTAATTATTAGTAAAATTTGAATCATTTGCTATATGAGTTGAACTAGGTCAAATTTAGTAAAAGATAAAATGATATGATTATTTTATTAGTTTTAAAAGTTTGATCTAAAGAGTTTTTTGAAACCTCCATAAGTTATGGATATTACAAGGTTTTAAAAAAAATGATTCAAAGTTTTTTTATGGAGTTACAAAACTTGACTTAATGTTTTAAAGAATTCCATAACTTGTTCTTAAATTATGGAACATGAAAAGTTTCATCATAAAACAAACTTTAAACTCCATAAGTTATGGAATCCAAAAGTTTTCAAGAGTTACAAAAATTGCCCTCAAGTTTTGGAATTTGGAAAAAGTTTTTATGAAAAAAAAATTGAATTCTAAAACTCTTGGGTTCATAACTTAAAGAATTAATTAAATGGTTTTAATTTTGAATTTAATAGTTGGAATTATGATGTTTTTATTGAATAATTCAATTAACTCTTATGGACTTTATTAATAGATAATTAATGTGCTTAATTAAAAGAGAATTAATAATTCCCTAATGACATGGTTTAAGTTTAATTAAATTAAGAGTATAGTTTAATTAATAGATTAAACCACCAAGTGTTTTAAATGTCTAAAATACACCCTTATACTATCTAATATTAAAAGTTTAATATATTATATGTATAAGAGCAAGTCGTCTTCCCATTAGTAGGCCTCATTCACAAAGCCGGTCTATAGGGGGTATAAGGTTACTGCCTATAAAATGTCAGTTTAATGGGTGTCCACTCTCACCCACCACTTCCTTGACCGGTGGAGGGTCGTTAGCCGAACAGGTAGGACAAGGACTATAATTCTCCCTTCAATATAAGTATAATGATAAATACTAAGTAACTAAACACTTATAAATTCCCAATCTTAGTTACTTAGGAAAATGTGAATAAGGTGCTAATCCATGAAATTACACTTTGCACTTTGTTTAAGCCATTAGTGGAGCGTGTGTGGTTAACCGACACACTAACCTGGACTTAACAAAGTAGGCAAAGGGTAACTTAATGTTTATCATAGTATTGTTGGAGCGTGTGTGGTTAACCGGCACATCGATTGAGGGGTAAATATTAAGGGTACCAAGTATATTTGCATGGTTACTTCACACCTTGTTTTGTGATCCTTGGCATCCCAGTCACAAAACCTGAAGGGCACACTCGAGATTGAAACATGCCATTGAAAAGTTCAATGAATCTCAAAAGAATCTAGGAGTTTCAAAACCAATTAAAACCTAATAATACATTTCGTTTATCTTGGTGGAAATTGGTGAATCGTCATTCACCTACCTTCAAATATTTTATAGCTTGGATTACAGCATCCCTCTTCTAAGTTATAAAATAGTTTGTTGGGTCCTAGCCTTAATATTTCATATTGGGTGTTATATTGAGGACTTAAATCAACTTTACTTGAATTTCTCCCATTGTTGATGTCTGGTTTAGACAACAATGATCTTCCCAACCCAAGCTTTCCTAATGAATATGACTTCTCGAGTTTGGCTCATGGAAATCATACTTCTCTTCCTCCACCTCCTCCAATTATTCTCCCTGGCCCACAAGCTCAAAGACTTGAATAGTTCAAGATCACTCAATCCCTATCCACAATGAAAGATAAAGGTGGAAGCCCTATGTGCACTCATGTCTTAGGACTAAAGTCACACACTGACAGGTTGAGAAGGTTAGGTGTCGTTGTCCTAAGGAAGTTGGCTATTGACTAGGTCTTTCAGTCACTTCCTGAGTCATATAGAAAGACTACTATGTGACAGGTCACAACATGACCCTAATGGATCTTTCTTATTTGCTTATTGCTGCTGAATCAGAAATGATTTTGTGCAATAGTCAAGAAAATATGGATGGAAGGTCTATTTCTCAAACTTCCATGGACATGGACAATGGTAACATTGGAAGTCCAGAAAAGCTTTCTCTTCCCAATGGAAAGGGATCGGCCTTGGTCAAGCCGGTTGACCAGAAGGTAAAGAGAAAGTCTAAGTTTGGAATAGCCTTTTGTACCTTTCCCGAAGAGTGTATATGTTTTCATTATGAAGAAAAGGGGAATTGGAAGCGAAGCTGCCCAAGCTACCTGAAAGAAGGAAGAATAAAAAAGTTTGACTCTGCTTTAGGTAAGTCCACTATCTAAATCTATAATGTTCCCAGTTGATGATTCTTAATACAAAATGTGACTCGGTTGCATTTTGATATTTAGCAGGATCAAGCAAAGGGAAGGAAACTTAAAGAAAAGAGTATGTTGAATCTGAACGCAAAAATGGATTTCAATCGCTTGGTTGAAGATCGGATTCTTGAGCTACTTTTAGGAGTTATGATAAATTTCTAGGATACATGTAATAACATAGTTTTCATTTCAAGTTGCATTGTAAGGAAAAAGTTTTCCGCATTTTTATAAGTAAATAAAAGTTTTACTTTATATCTCCTTGCAATGTCATTTATGGAAACTTGATGTTTGTATGTTTCTAGCAATATTGGAAATATGAATTTGATTCTTTCGTTTGTGGTAGTGTCTAAATTTACCAAATAAGGAAAGATTCTCATCACCCAAGTTTCAATTGGACTGAAACTTGGAATCATACAAATTGTATAGTATGATGTATGAGAAGTTTCATTTTGGAAAATTAAGACTAGTTCCTTGTTCACATGTATATGTGACTCAAGAGAAGGACTAAGGGATCAAGTACACAGTCTTGTGCACTAGCCAAAGTTCACCACAAAAGATGGATAAGACTATTCGTCATGATTTACTAAGGTTTAGTAAATACGATTATACTTACAAGCTTAAGTATAATTCTGAGACATTGGAAAAGTTCCAAATGTATGGCAGAGCGACTAAGAAGAATCAATTTAGGCAAAAGGATAAAAGTTTCTCAAATCTGAAAAGATGGGAGAGTACTTTAGTATCATGTATATATGATCATCTTAATGACTAAGAGACCTTATCATAATTCATCCTCTAAGTGCATTATGATAGCTAAGAAGAGGAGTCGTGAATTGTTGAAGTGGTTAAATTAAGAAGATGAGTCATACTTCGTTCCAAAACAAATCTTAGAGTCATACTCCAAGATTGTAACTTGAGTGACGTATCTTAAAGAAGGTTTATAACACTTGTTAAATGTAAGAGTAAAAGTTTTCTACTCTTGTACATTTGAAATTGGTAAGTTGTGATGTTTTGGATAAAACAAAGACCAACTAAGGCCAATTGTGTGAAGTGTTAGTCTTGATTAGAATCCACATTATTTCCTTGAATATTTGGCAAGAAAGTCTTAAAGGTCAAGAAGACAGTGGGAGTCTAACAGATCCTGATATAGTTTCAAGAACTAATCAAGAATAAAACTTGTATTGCATCACTAGCACACAACTAGAGGTTTATAACCTATTGTGTTGACATTTTTGTGCCCATTCCAGTTAAGTTGGCTAGAACATTTGAGTTCTACATGTTCTCAATTGTTTGCATAAGTACTTGGAAGCAATGGCAGGCCCTTGTGCTGCCAGATGGCAAGAGGTTAAGATTGCACAAGTTCAATCCATATGAGTTAGGATTTGTCACTAACCTAGTCTTGTGATTCTGGTTTTGACAAATTCACGTGGATAAGAACACATACACCATAAAATCTAAGGGTCATAAGGTTTCTCTCCGATTCATGAAAATGATGGTGAGGAAACACTTCCACCAAGTAGATTTTAAGTAAGATAACAATTGTAATCTTTGCATTCTCAAAGTCGCTAGTGGAGCGTGCATGGTTATCTAGCATGCTAACATGGACTTATGAGAAATGGCAAAAGTCTAAACAATCGAGACTATGATTACGACATCCCTTTTCATAGTACTGAAATTGTTTAGACACACCTATGAGTTATCTAAAATTAGGTGTATGATTTTGATAAAGTCTTATCAAAGCAATCTAGTATCAGAAATCTGAACTTTGGTAAGAAAGTCAATAAAGTATTGACTTTTAGAAGTCCATCTGTTTTCTGGATACATGTCAAAGCTAGTGGGAGTATAAGTGTTATGCTAATAATCATCATGTTAGTGGGAGCATGATAATTATGATAAGTATTGCAAGTTAGCAATGTTAATTATAGAAAACAAAAGTTTCAATTCGTGTGGTTGCAGGGGTCGAAAAAGTTGTTTTGTTATAATTAAGGGAGAGGAAATTATACTTCATGTCAATTCTAAAAAGCTTAGAGTGAGATTTTAAGAATAGATTGAGCTTTTAATCATCTTTAGTAAAGAATATATATATGAATTTCATGTTGGATTGGTTCAACTTAAGGAAATTCTATATATTGCGTTCTCAAAATTCGAAATTTTTTTTAGAACATGGCAAATAAAAATATTGTAGCAAAAGACTGGTCTAGAATCATGTCTTTATGTGAGACATCATGAATCGTGTCCCATTTGCTTTGGGTACAAGATTGATTACATGTGCTATAACATTTATCCTTTCTAATTTTCCAAATACCTTGGGGCATAAAGGAGGGAAAAGGTTTAGAATTGGATATGACTAAAGTGATTAAGCAATTGTCGAGGACAATCTAAGGTTTTACCAAAGATTGGTTGCTCAAGGACAGTTAGAAGTATACTGTTTATATTGGAAGGACCATATTGACATAGTCTGAAAAGAGGCAACTCTTGTTCAGAAGTGGTAGTCAAAATGGGAATATGGAGTTGTCTCCATATGTGTAATTTATTTGTGTTAGAAAACTTAATGCAATATGAGACTTTGTTTCATGGATTTGATCTCCATTAGAATACTATGTAATGTCTGTTGACAAGTCATTGTGACTTTGTGCATGATCATTACAAGAGATTCAGTACATATAAGTTTAAAATCTAAACAGATTTCGATAAATGATAGGAATTTGGAATTCTTAAATTTTTTTCGATGACGATGTGGGAGTGTGAAAAGAGAATCATTGAAATTATGTTCAATCGATCTAGTTCACAAAGTAAGGATCATAGACAAACATAGAGTGCATACTTGGTGTATGGCAAAGCTATTGTTTAAGAAAAACATAGTGTACATGCTTGGAGCATGGGACAACTAGTGTTTTTAATTCAAGTATAAAGTTGATAAAACTGAAACAATGAATAATGAGTAATCAGTATGGTGATAAATAAAAGTGTTTATTTATATTCATAGGGTTTGATACCATATTTGATTCATTTATTCTTGTGTTTCACTTTGCATGTTTTGACTTCCAGAATGATTAAGTTATTCAAACCATCCACATTCGATCATATGTTGGAAGTAGATATGATTCAAGATTGTCATGGGTTGGTTTGTAGAGGTCCAAGTTGGTGGACAAAGTGGTGCTACAACACTTATGAGTGCTCATATGTTCTGAGTATTGGATTCAACCTGTGCTCATTTCAATCACTTCATAGATTTTATCACGAGTGATCATGAGATGATAATATCTTACATTCTTCAAACTTAGAGATATGAGTTGTTACTATGAGTTGATAGTACATTGATTGCACGAAAACGAATTGGTAACTCGATGTTATAAAACATGCCTTTGTGTATGATTCAACAAGTAGCAAAACAAGACATATGAGTCGAATTTTATCCATTCCTTTTACCTTCGGGATAAAAGCGATATATGTGGGCCCCTCGATGATTTAGCGATGACACATGTGAGTGCTTGGCCAAGCCAGGACTGATTTGATTTGTTCAATCAGTCAGTCGTCATAAATCGAAAATCGGGAAACAACAAATGGACAGAGAGAATGATTATAATCCATGTCTCACTCCATATGATATCTAGAATGGAGGAATATATGATCCCTTATCTAATGGACAAGTCATTGACAAGGTCAAAGTTCGACAACGGCTTTAAGAGCTATGATTGCCAGTTAGGTTTTGAAGTCATACTCAATAATAGTTTTAGACTTATCCAAGTGGGAGACTGTTGGATTAATGTTTAAGTCCATAACTATATTTGGTATGTACTTGACCCGACCCAGCATCGTCCATTTGGATTGCACTTCACCGGCACAATTTATATGGATAGTCTTTTGAGAATAGTATATTTATGATTAATATTAATATATTATATGTTCTAATATACTAATATGGAATCATATTATTTAATTAGTATTGATCAAGAATTAATTGAAAATTAATTAAGTGATCAAAAGTAACTAATTAAATATGGACTCTTATATATATGGAATGGGCCAAGTTCATTTAGGTTGGGCTAAGATTTTATGGATAGTCCATGGACCTTTTAACCCATGGATCCTATGTAAATGAAAGGTCATGGGTATTAGGGTTTACATGGATGTAACCCTAATCCTCCACAATATATAAAGGGGTCCTTGTCTCACAAAATTGGCATAAGTGTGTGAAAATAAGAGTGGGCCGATTTTAGTGTGCATACATATTCTCTCTAGTTCTTCCAAGGTGTTTTGGTGATTTGTGATTCCATTTGAGGATTCCACACTATTGGGGCTAAGCTCTTAAAGCTTGAAGACATCAAGCTACATAAAAAGGTATGTCATCTAACTAGAACTTTGTAGTATAGGTGCTTTATAATATGCTAGTTAGGATGAAACCGTGGAATAGTTAATATTTGCATGTATAATAGAGAAAACATTGATCCAAGGTTTATAGTGTTGCATGTACACCATAGGAATGTTAGAATGCTCAAAACCCAACAAATTATTAGCATAGCACTTATGCTCCCACTAGCTTTGACATGTACTCAGAAATCAGCTGGACTTTTAGAAATCAACACTTTATTGACTTTCTTACCAAAGTTCATATTCCTAATAGTAGATTGCTTTGATAGAACTTAATCAATATCATACACCTTATCTTCGATAACTCACAGGTGTGTCTAAACAATTTTAAGAACTATGAAAAGGGATGTCGTAATCATAGTCTTGATTGTTTAGACCTTTTCCACTTCTCACACGTCCATGTTAGTGTGTCGGTTAACCACACATGCTCCACTAACGACTTTGAGAATGCAAATATCACAATTGCTATATAGCTAAAATCTACTTAGTGAAAGTGTTTCCTCACCATCATTTTCATGAATCGGAGAGAAACCTTATGACACTTAGATTTAATAGTGTATGTGTTCTTATCCATGTGAATTGTCAAAACCGTAGTCACAAGACAAGGATAATGACAAATTCAAACTCATATGAACTGAACTCAATCTTAATTTCTTGCTATCTGGCAGCTCAAGGGTCTGTCATTGCTTCCAAGTTGTTGTGCAACCAATTGAGAACTCTAAAAACTCATATGCAAAGCAAACTTTAATTGGAATGGGCACAGAACATGTCAACACGATAGGTTATAAACCTCAGGTCGTGTGCTAGTGAAGAACTTCAGGTTTTATTCTTGACTAGTTCTTGAGACTTTCAAGACCTTCAAGACTCCCACTGTCCTCTTAACATATAAGACTTTCGTGTCAGATATTCAAGAGATGGTGTGTATCTAATCAAGAGAAACACTTCACATAATTGGCCTTAGTTGGTCTTTGTTTTATCCAAAACATCACAACTTACCAATTTCAAATGTACACGAGTAGAAAACGTTTACTCTTACATTTGACAAGTGTTTTAAACCTCCTTTAAGACATATCACTCAAGTTACAATTTTAGAGTATAACTCTAAGAATTTTTTTTGGAACGAAGTATGAATCATCTTCTTGATTTAACCACTTCAACAATTCATAACTCCTCTTCTTAACTATCAGAATCCATTTAGAGGATGAATTGTGATAAGGTCTCAAAATCATTAAGATGGTCTTAAACATGATACTAAAGTACTCTCCCATCTTTTAAGATTTGAGAAACTTTTATCTTTCTGCCTAAGTTGATTCTTCTTATTTGCTCTGCCATACATTGGAACCTTTTCCAATGTCTTAGAATTACACTTAAGCTTGTAAGTATAACCATATTTACTGAGCTATAGTAAATTATGACGAATAGTCTTATCGATCTTTTGTGGTGGACTTGATCAGTGCACAAGAATGTGTACTCGATCCCTTAGTCCTTCACATGACTCACACATCCATGTGAACAAGTAGTTAGTCTTAATTTTTTCCAATGCTTGAAAGTTCTCATTCATTATGTTATACAACTTGCATGATTCCGAGTCTCTATTAAACTGAAACTTGGGTGATGAGAATCTTTCCTTATCTAGTAAATTTAGACGCTACCACAAATGAAAGAATCAAATTCATATTTCCACTCTTGCTCTTAATGGAATCTTATAAGCAACACATATTTTCAAAAATGCCATTGTAAGGATATTTTAAAATAAATAAAATCAAAAGATTTACCTTTTATTTTAAAACATTGCGGAAAAACTTTTCCTCACAGTGCAAAAGCTCATGAAAACTTTGTTGTTATTTATTCCTAAGCAATATATTATAACTCCTAAGAAGTAGCTCAAGAATCCGATCTTCAAACTATGCGATAGAATTCCATCTACGCGATCAGATTCAACATATTCTTTCTTTAAGTTTCTTCACTTTTTATTTGATTCTTAAACATCAACATGTGACCCAGTCACATCATGTATCAAGAATCTCAAAATAGAAACTTAGCAGAGTTAGATAGTGGACTTTACCTGAAGTAGAGTCAAACTTATTGACTTTAACATCCTTAGGTAAATTTGGCAGCTTCGTAACTAATGCCCCTTCCTTTGGCAATATAAACATATGGACCCTCTGGTAATGGTATGCAAGACTATCACAGACTTAGCTTTTCTCTTTACCATTCGTTCAACCAAGTTGACTATGGCCGATCCCTTCCATTGGGAAGAGAGAGCTTTATTGGATATCCAATGTCATTATTGTCAATGTCCATAAAGTTTTTGGAAGTTGACCTTAGCAAATAGATAAGATCATTAAGGGTCTTGTTATAGTCTGTTTCATAAGAGTCCCAAAAGAACTCACTATGTGAATTAGAAAGTAGTTGAGCCAACAACTTTCTCAAGACCTTGACACCCAACTCCCCCCGGCTTATCAATATGTGACTATATCTCCAAGATGTGATCACACATAGACCTTTGTTTTCCAATAGGGCTTGAGTGACCTTAAAATTTTCAAAAACTTGTGGATTAGGGAGAATAATTTGAGGAGGTGAAGGAAGTATGATTTCCATGGGACATCATCTTCATTTAGGAAAACTTGTTTCAAGAGATTTGGGAAGATCATCTTTTGGGAGATATTCAAGATAGTTGATTTAAAGTCCTTAACATAACACCCAATATGAAATATTAAGGCTAGGACCCAGCAAAATACTTTAATAACTTGGAAGAGGGATGTCGTAATCCAAGCTATAAAATATTTGAAGGTAAGTGAATGACGATTCACCAATTTCCACCAAGATAAACGAAATGTATTATTAGGTTTTGATTGGTTTTTTGAAACTCCTAGATTCTTTTGAGATTCATTGAACTTTTCAATGGCATGTTTCAATCTCGAGTGTCCCCTTCAGTTTTTGTGACTGGGATGCCGAGGATCACAAAACAAGGTGTGAATAACCATGCAAATATACTTGGTACCCTTAATATTTACCCCTCAATCGATGAATCGGTTAACCACACACGCTCCACTGATACTATGATAAACATTACGTTACCCTTTGACTACCTTGTTAAATACGAGTTAGTGTGCCGGTTAACCACACACGCTCCACTAACCGACTTAAACAAAGTGCAAAGTGTAATTTCATGGATTAGCACCTTATTCACATTTTCCTAAATAACTACAACTGGGTATTTATAAAAGGTTTAGTTACTTAGTATTTATCATTAATACTTTTAATGAAGGGAGAATTATAGTCTTTGTCCTACCCATATGGCTAATGACCCTCCACCAGTCAAGGAAGCAGTGGGTGAGAGTGGACACCCATTAAACTGCCATTTTATAGGCAGTAACCTTATACCCCCCTTATAGACTGGTTGCATGAATGAGGTCTACTAACGGTAAGACTGACTTGCTCTTATATATATATATATATATATATATATATATATATATATATATATATATATATATAACTTATAATATTATAAAGTATAAGGGTTGAATTTTAACTTTTAAAATTCTAAGGGCTTAACTTGGAATTAAAGTATTCATAAGAGAAAACTTTTCAAATTCCAAAACTTGAGGGCAAGTTTTGAAACTATTCAAAACTAATTAATTCCATAACTTATGTGTTTAAAGTAGTTTTAATTAAAAGACTCTTAAAGTTCCATAACTTGAGGACAAGTTATGGAAGACTTTAAACTAATAAAAGAATGTAACTTTTCTTTATTTTGTAACTTATGGAATTAATTAAGGTTACACATTTTATTACTTAATGAAGTGACTCTTAAACCTCCATAACTTGAGGACAAGACTCTTCATTTTTTTGTAACCATTGCCAACTTTTTTGAGTTTTATGAAACTTAAATGTGACTTTTCATATAACTTGAGGACAAGTTACAAAAACACATTTTAGAATCAACTCTTAGATTAAAATGGATTGAAAACACATAATCAATTAACTTTTCTATTAATCTAAGCAACTCATAAGAACAAGATAATTCAAATCAAGCTTTTTCATGTAATTAGCCTAATCACTAAACTAATACAAAACAAGAATCTATTGACAATTATCTTTGAAATTGGATTAGTATGAACATTACCACATCAAAAACAAGTTTATAAGTTCAAAAACAGCTTAGGGTAATGTTCCTAGTCCATTTCTAGCCAAAAAAAACTTGAAAATATGTTGTCTGTGGCTCCTACTCGTCGAGTGTATGAACCTATTCGACGAGTAGGATGATTTTCTTCATGGACTCGGCGAGTTCATCAGTGGACTAGGCGGGTCCAGTGCCCAGAAAGCCAGAAAATCGATTTTTTCAGCAATTTGCATCAAGTATAATTGAAAACAAGCCTAGGCTCTGATACCACTGTTGGGTTTTGAGCATTCTAACACTCCTAAGTGTACATGCAACCCTAAATACCTTGGATCTATGTTTTCTCTATTATACAAGCAAATATAAACTTTCCAAGGTATTCATCCTAACTAGCATAATAACACTGATTCATATGAATGTATCAAGTTAGAATTACATACCTCTTTAATGTAGATTGTCTTCATGAAGCTCGAGTGCCTAGTGCCCCAAGTGTGACACCTCAAATGGTTCACACAACACCAAATTACACATGGAATGACTTGATAGAAATTAGAGCACTTCATAAAATCGGCTAGCCCTTTCTATCCTCACATAGTGGCCGATTTTTCCCAAGAATATGATCTTTATATAGTGTCACAATTAGGGTAAACCCTAATTGTCATCACTTTCCATTTCCTTGGATCCATGGGTTCAAATACACCATGGATCATCCTATGGGTTTTAGCCCAACTTGATAATCCATGGAGTATTAGCCCACTATACAAGTATGGATGATTTACACAATCAACCCATATATTTAATTAGTCTTCTTTTGATCACTTAATTAATCCTAGATTAATTCTTGATTAATACTAATTAAATAATCTTATTAATATATTAGAACTTACAATATATTAACAAACCTTAAGTGTTATTTCTCTCATTATTGTCTATCCAAATGCATGATGCCATGCAACCCAAATGGACCATGCCGGGTCGGGTCAAGTCTTACCAATTATAGTTATGGACTAAGACATTAATCCAACAGGACCTTAACGAGACTTCTGAGGAAAAAAAAAAAAGTGGACTCGACGAGTCACATGGGCGCACTCGACGATTCGGGTCAAACATGAGTTGTTGACTCGAGTTTGACTTCTGTTGGCTTTAGGGTTGGGCCAAATATGAGTAACGGAGATCATTGAGGGGTAAAATGGTCTCTTATCCACTTCAAGAGTTAGAGACAGAAAGGATAGCATTCGGGTATTAGAGTTGTGAAAAGAGTATTAATTAGAGATATTCATCCTTTGTGTTAAGCGGAGGTTAGTTCGAGAGTCGAGTATGAGGTTATTTGCTTGCTTACTTGCGAGGTAAGTCTTCTCACTATACTCACCATGAGTTCTATCTTTGTGTGATTGAGATGTCTTATGTGTTTATATTGAGTACTGAGATATCATGCATTATGTCTATGTGATTTACGTTGTGTATCATTATGTGCTCACTGAGTTGGGACCGAAGGGTCCACCCGAGTTATGGGACCAGAGGGTCCCACTAAGACACATCAACCGGAGGGTCTTACTGTGTTATAGCCTCGAGTGGCTAATGAGCCGTGTGTGATATTTTGAACAACTCACTAAGCTTCGTGCTTACCTTGTTATGTGTTATGTGTTTTAGGTTGGTTTTTCACAGGATTGCGGGAAGACACCGACTTGATTGTACACAACCGTGAAAGAGTTATGTTTTGAGGAGTCTGGATTTTAATAAAAAAATTACGGAGCTGCAAGTTATAAATTAAATACAGGAGATTTTTGTGAAATGGCTTATGAGAATTATGTAATTTTAAATGAAAATTTTGTTTGAAAATTTTTGGTGTTGCATGTCTGAATCCCATCAAACCAAAACTTTGATACCAACTTGTAATGACCAAAAAATCAAGGGTAAAAAATGTCATTTTTATTATAGCCAAAACTTTGATACTATTTATTTCAAACATTCCAAAATATCATTAACTAAAACGTTTATCAGAGTTCATCCCAAAATCATTTATTGCGGAAATCATAGGTGTGTGCACTGTGATCAATCTGGGCCTTTCTTTTCCAAATCGATGATACCTGAAACCAAAAATATAAACCGTAAGCATGAAGCTTAGTGAATTCCCCAGAGCATACCCCACATAGTCCGCATAATCGCATAATCCATATTAGCTATAAAATCTACATAAACCATATAAGCCATGCATATAAACATATAGGGATGTTGTGGAAACCTTCCAAGGTCTTACATCAAGTGCCACAGGAAACCCCCACGTGGTCTTTACTAGCCGCCACTGGAACCCCCACGTGGTCTTGGTTAATTGTCGTGGGAACCTCCACACGGTCTACACTAATCATGGAAATATCATACGAGCTAAACAAGCAAACATAGTAGGAAGCCGTGGAAACCCTCCAAGGACTTATACCAAATGCCATAGGAACCTCCACATGGTCTTAATATATTGCCATGGGAACCCCTGGGGACTTCCATACAAATTTCCTAGCGACATATCACATGACCAACTATCAATCCATAATACACTAAATGGGTCGGCATTGGTGCCTTAGACCCATTGGTATGGTGAGAAGACTCACCTCTACTGAATCTGAAATATGCTCTCCTAACAGTCTGTAACCACCCATGTTGAACAATAATACAATTACCCAAGGTTAGCGCTGAATACAATCCAACTGAAGAACCCAAATCCCAAGTCCTTTCACAATGGCCCAAAAAGTCTTCCTTTGCTAATGGGCCTAAAGTAACTGTCCAAAATCATTAATGGGTCTCATGGCCCAATAAAGCCCAACCATAGTAACCATGGCCCAAAATAGATAAGATGACCTACTAACTCAAAAAGTGACCAGGCTCAATGACTAATTAAGTCCCAAAGGGTTACAAGCCCAAAGCAAGTCCGAGCCCATTTGTGGTGTGTACGCCTTGCATACCACCCTGGTACGCACAACATACTGAGTCCCTATGTAATACCCCGTTTATTAAATAAATAAA
Source organism: Lactuca sativa (assembly GCF_002870075.4). Lineage (NCBI taxonomy): Eukaryota > Viridiplantae > Streptophyta > Magnoliopsida > Asterales > Asteraceae > Lactuca > Lactuca sativa. Next base: position 185,792,213 of record NC_056623.2, on the reverse strand, counting down.
TGTATAGTAGCCCTAAAATCAATAATTATATAGCAAGGTGTTGGTTTTGGGAAGCCAAATGTCATAAGTAGGATTATTGGGGGGTTAAAGTATATATTCGAAATTTATTTTGTAAATATTTTAAAAGGCGGGGGGATATTTGGTAAGTATTAGACCTATTTTATAAAGGATTTTAGGAGGCAGGGTTAAAAAAGGTAAAATATGGACTCACTTTGAACGAAAAGGGCAGGGAGGGACTAAATATGGTATTATGGAAAGTAGTTAAGGGGACCGGGTATATAAACCCGTCACCCATTCTGGAACCCTAACCCTAATCAGATGTACATCTGCCACTCTCCACCCTTATGTCTCCCCACCGGCACCACCACCATGCTGCTTCCGGTCAACCACCGACGTCAAGAACCATCGAAGCCAAACGTCGTGCCTCATCCTTCTGACTGGGAGATACGTTGCTGACCAAATTCGGAGCATGGAACGTTGAGATGAAGGCTGTGAACGACAAGGTTGTTGTCGCCGCTTCGCCGCAACCGTTGAGGACTGAGCCGCCATCGGACGTTGCTGTGGTAATCGCCACATTTCCAGTTCAGCGCTCCGCCACCTCCTTCCCACTGTTGCATCGCCGCAAACAGTCTTCTCCCCTCCCCCGCATTATGTTCGTCGTCATTCTTCGGCTACCCCACTGTCGTCGCAAACTGCCGCGGCTATCTGCCATCTCGCGTCACCACCACCGCCGTGTGCCACCAGGTGGGTGGTTCGGTTCGTTTTACAACAAAAAACACATGTGTGTGTATATCTATTACAGTAAATTGGTGTTTGGGTGTTATTTGGTTGGAATTCTCGAAGAACAGCCACTGCCACCACCGTGAGGTGGTGGCTGCCACTCTCTACCACCACCGGCCACCACAAGGGGTGGCTGTGTGTATGTGTATCTATCTTTTAGTGATTGTGTGTGTGTACATTTGGTATTTTCATTGTATCATTGTAACCGGAGCCAGAATAATATAAAGAAAACTCAAACCACCACCTTGAGGTGGTGGCTGTCGCCACCAACCGTTGTGTTGGGTGGCGGTGTGATTTTGCTTGCGTGTAGTTGATTTTTGGATGCTTGGAAAAAATGGACTAGAAACCCTAACCACCACCATGAGGTGGTGGCCGCCGCCACGAGCCGCTGTTGACGACCACTACCTGAGGTGGTAGTGGGTGGTGCCCGACTAGCGAAACCCTAATGGGCCTAGTGAAACCCGAATGGGCCTAATGAACCCTAATTGATCAAAATACCTAGCTATTGGGCCTATTGGGCTATGTTCGGTTAGAAACCTAATTAGGGTTTAGAAACCCTAATTTTGGATATATGGGCCTTGGACTTATCGGGACCCGCATTTGGGCCATTGGAATGCAATTGTGAATTACACCTAATCACACCATATGACTTATCTAGTAGATTGATGGACATAATGGACTAAGTCCTTAATGGGTTAAGTGAGAAACACTTAACCTTAATTGTCATTTTATGTGAAACCCTAATTTTAGGAAATTGATCAGGACCCGCACTTGAATTATTTACTAAAATTAATATATAAATTAATAATCTTTTTCCATCAACCTAAGTCAATAATGGACTTAATGGATTAAGTCCTTAATGGGTTAAGTAGGAAAACTTAACCCTAATCATTATTTTATGTAAAAACCCTAATTTCACTTGAGCCTTGAGTTGGGCCTTTCTATTGGGCTTTGGTGTTTGGGGCAATAATGGGTCATCCAAGAATAATCATATGGACTAGAATATGTTGATGGGCTTTAGGGTAAGGCCCATATGAGGGTTTGAGCCCAATTAGGAAAATTGGGCAATAGTTTGGGCCTTTATGATTATAAGGTATTGGGCCATTAGAAATGCCAAATGTTTGGACTGGACTAAATGGTTGGGCCTTAGAATTAAACCATGTAAAGGTTTGGGCCCAATTTAGAAAATTGGGCCATATGTTGGGCTTTGATTCCTACTTTGACTTTTGGGCCTTTGGATTGGGCCTTGGGCTTGAATTAAGCCATGATGGGGTAATGTAGCCTGTTACTCCAAGAACTTATGATTATGTGTTGGGACCCAATTATTAATTGGGTGATGTTTTGATATTGATAGTTCGGGAATCCGTCATCCAGCAGCTGTGGTGTCTGCAAGACTTCAGCAGTGTGAAGTGAGTTACGTTCCAGTAGAAGTGGGCCTAAGGCCATAATGCCGACCAACTAGTAAGAGTTGTTTGTTAGATGATTGTCTCTATGATAATTATCTGGTATGCTCTTATCTATTATGTATGTGTGCTAGGATGCAATGTGATACATGTTAGTAGTAGTAGGGGTGAAATAGTCCCCGGATACCGGTTGAAAGATATTGAAGGGGTCGTCAGAACACATGCATGCCTAGTAGTATGTTTATGTTTTGTATTATGTGGTAGTGGTAGAGGTGAAATAGTCCCCGTTATTCGGTTGAAACAAACCGAAGGGGAGGCCAACACCCAGATATGTTGGGCAGTTATCCGGTTGAAAGAGATCGAAGGGGAGGCTAGCACCCATATATGTTAGGTAGCTATCTGGTTGAAATAGACCGAAGGGGAGGCCGGCACCTAGATATGCTTGGCTATGTATGTCACTGTATGATATGTGGTATGATGGGGGATCTCACTAAGCTTTGTGCTTACGGTTTTCAGTTTTGGTTTCAGGTACTTCGTTTTCAAAGGAAAGGAGTCGGCTCAATAGTAGCCCATCACACTATATTTCCGCACATGAGATCTTGCGGATTACACTCTGATATTGTTTTATGATGACATGTTTTGATTATTTCTACTTTGGTTTTTGACATGAGATGTTATTATGGATGTTTTACTACTTATGGTTTTATAATAACTTATTTAAAAATGAAATTTCTAGCCTTGAATTTTGGTATGTTACACCTTGAGCTGTATGTGCGGCGTACTCTAACTTACGCCCAACATACAAACAGATTAAGCACTTTATTCCATTAAGTGCTTAATACTCGAAGTTCTAACATCCAATATCTGATCTGAGCTCATTAGGATGTCCTAGGGCATAAAGTTAGCAACTGTATGCCCTTGCATGCTATATGGGACTTAAAAACTTCATTATTCACATTAGGACTTCATTTAAAGCTTAAAACTCATGCATGGAGTCTAGATACTCTTCAAGCTAGCACCTTTATGCATCTAACATGCTCATAAGGCTCATGTCTAATTATTTTAGCCTCTGGAGTTGCTCAACTCTCAAGAGAAGGTCCAAAACCGACTAAAAGGGACAATATATAAAACCCTAGCTAGATCTAATGAATAAGATGGCAAGATCAAAGCTTTATACCCCCAAAAGCTCTTCAAGGTGAACTAGATGCAGATTCTTGAAGCCCAATGCCACTCCAAGCTTTCTTAGCACTTCCTTCTTCTTGAAACTCTAAAATGGCCATGAATACACTCGTTAAGCTCAAAATCACTCTCACAAGGTATCTTTGGTGTAGAAGGGAGAAATAAAATTATGGAGGCCGATTAGGGTTTCGTCCAAGAGGCTTAAGGGTGTTTAAATAGGTTTCAAGTCCGAGAATTAGAGTTTTGGCTTTCTGTCACGTACGCCCAGTGTATCTATATGTACGCCCAGCATATGCAGCCACCCTCCGTGTTCATGCATTCTTAGTTCGCGAAGTGTACTCCTGGAGTACGCCCTGTGTACTAAGTGACCTTTTACACCATCTTTTCCATTTCTAGGGTCTTAAGAGTAACACCTATTTTGGAGTGTTACACCATTTTTGACATTCTTTATATCCACACGTAGCGACGTGATCTACAAGTTTCGTTTAGACTCCATCAACTAATTTTGACTTTATTTTTAAAGTTATATTTTAACAGGCTTAGACAGTTAAAATCCATTAAAAATTCATAATTTTGTCATATGATGTCCGTTTTCGAATGTCTTTACATTTCTGATATCCTATTAACGAGATCTTCAATTCTCGTTTAGGTTGTGTCGGCTAAAAATCGATCGATCTAAAATTCGATTTCCAAGTTGTGTATTGTTACACTAAATCTTTAAAAAATCATAACTTCCTCAAACGAAGTCAAATTTGGACGTTCTCTATATGCATGGTCTCGATTTAACATATACTACAACTTTTGTTTAGATCGCTAAGGCTAAAAGATATTTTGTCAAAAATTCACTTTTTACGATACGCAGTGTCGTGCCGGTTTAGTCGCAAGACTTGGACAGGTTATAACTTTTTCGTTATAAGTCGGATTTCAATGTTCCTTATATGTACGGAATCCTTGAAACATACACTATAAATTTGGTGAAGATTATTTACTCTAAATAATCTTCTATCAGAAAATCATTTTTAACGCTTATTGTCTCTAAATTGACTAGCCCGAATCTGCGGGCGTTACATCAAGAAACCTTATCGTTTCTGACGTTCAATAAAAAAATTGTTGGACATGTACGTGTAACTTGAAAATGATTAAAATTGAAAGTATCCACATACAAAAACTTCAAAAAACATATATATATCATATAAGTAAACTTTATAAAAAGATATACTTCTAAAGTCTATTATAACATTAATCATATATAGACGTATAATCATATATGATTATATCGTATTAACTAGCTCTTATTAACGAGGTCTTCAATTCTCGTTTATATTGTTGAGCTCCTATTAACTAGTTCACATATCATAAGGTATGTTGCTGGTCCATAAAAGAAGCATGATTCTTTATCTGGGTTGTAAACCTTCTATGTCCTTACCAAACAATCGGCAATGAAATCGCAGCAGTCAATGCTAGTTAAATCAGTATCTCTTCTGATTACATATGTACAGTCTCAAATTACATTTCCGCATGCTTGTAGACTCCCATAATGTATTAATAAATAGAACCAAAAAATTGATTCTAAAGTTATCATCCACTGCACTAGTCCGAACAAGTTTATTCTTTAGCTGCTTCAATCTCAATTTATCAATATGTCCATACTGTTTCTTCCACTCAAACATCCAACTCTCTTCATCATGTTCGGAAATGTAATCCATTTTTGAAAGCAATGTACCACCAGATGGTAATCCTAACATCTCATGTACAGATTTGCTATCAACACTAACTTGAAAATTCTCAAACTCCACCTTCAAACTCTCAAAATTAAAATGATCAATAACATAATAAACAATCTTTAAAGGTACATCAATCTTCTTCATCCGTAAGAAACTCCCAATTCCCATAGCCATAACACACTCCTTATGTTCTCTACTTAAACCCTGAATAACACCCCATAATGCCCTGGGTGAGCATATGTTATTCAATGAAGGAAATTTATGAATACAACACATACATTTATCATTTCTTTTCTTTGACATTTTCTCTTTACCTTCACGATAGAGAACTTCATATTCACGTTATGAACATCATCAGTTATGAATAAAAAAAATAAATGAAAATGCGACAAAAAAAACATAACATAAACCTCTTTGAACATTGATTTTTTGAGTTGTACCTTTCATAATACCACCACTTCTACCGCCTTCGAGATTGTTTACATTTTTGAACTTTTTTCGAACATATTTTGTTTTGAAATCCTTATCTGTGAAAATATAAACAACTAATTATAACAAAAACCACCACAAACAAACATAATAACAAGAGATAAACAACAAACGAAAAAATCATCAAAATCAACTAAAAATAATGAAAAAAGATTCTAAATCAAAACAAAAATCATCATCATCAACAAAAAAAAAATACAATTAAAAAGTAAAACAAACATAAGTTATCAATAAAATAAAAATTAATCGTATTCTAACCTTTCATTTCGACTAATGAAGACACGTTTTCGTTTAGATTTCAATCTGAAGACATTACTGATTTTCCGACTCAATTTTGCACAAATAACTACCGAAATATAAGGCTTAATGCGATAAAGAAACAAAAGAGGGTTCTCTTGAGGGTTTCGTGAGTGAAATTTTAAACGACATAAGACGTAGGAAGAGGTTACACACTATCGGAACCTTTACGCAAAACTAATTTCATGTTTGCAAAATTGCAATGTTAACCCTGAAATGGTTACTAACAACGTTAATTTAATCAGTTACCTATAAATTTACAATTATGTCACCGCCTAATTTTACCAATAAAGATCATTACATCAAAGGACTATAAAACTTACTCACAATCTCTAATTTTTTTTATATTAAAGGAACCAACATCTCTCTCTCTCTCTCTCTATATATATATATATATATATATATATATATATATATACACACACACACACACACTAGTGAAGTAAAGAAGCGGTGCCAAGCACGACCCCACAAGTGGTGTAAAATTTTCGTTAAAGTGGATATCTAGAAAGAATCGACCGAAAGTAAATTTCCATTATGAATAATAAAGTTGAAATGCATTGCTAATAAGAAAAAATAAAGGTACATTAGCTGCAATTTTTTTGTTAGAAGTATAATGCATTATCAATAAGAAATGATGGTGGATATCAATGGGAGAATTCACTGAAAGTAAATTGTTATGATTGGTAAGAAAATATATTGCAATTATCCATTTCTGCAAATCAACCACTTTAAAAAGAAATTAATATATATATATATATATATATATATATATATATATATATATATATATCCAAATATAAACCTATTATTTCATTTCCGTTGTACTTTAATCCAATACAACTATAAAAATAGTAAGTGTATCAATGCGATGCTCCTTTCAAGTTGACTAATGTCGAAAGGCATTTTCCCTCGAAATGGATGGTTGATCTGCATAAAAACTTGCAATCCACTTCGTTTAGTATTATAGCTCATTGGAACAAAAGAAACTTATATTGAACACCCGCACTAACTTTTGGATCCAGGAAGTATTTGACTGTCTACCTTGATTAGTTGAAAATGAGTGTTTAGTTGCAAACAAGTAGGCAAAAGGAATCGTCCTGGTGTTAGGGGCCTACTATGTTTGGTCCTGCTACAATTTGGTAAGATCTTAGACATACCATATGTAGTGGTTTTGATTATGATGACAAATGCGGAATATGAAAGATCTAGTGAATCATTGTAAGAGTCATGAACATGAAGAACACAAGAGAGCAAATAAATGGGTTGAAGCTCTCATTACTTTTTGATAGAAAGAGTACAAACGGGTCTTGCTATTTCTCTCACTGAAACTAATGCTCTCACAAAATATTCCATTTCATGAATGAGTGTCACTCACTTCCTATTATAGGAAAGACAACTCATTACACAATACAAGAGGGAAATCACAAATTACATCCAAGCGTGACTTTGCACCCTAACATTCTCCCCGCAAAGTTAGGATTAGGTGTCCCGACTTTAATATCCAACGAGCTTGCTCGATAATGACCAACTCCCCCTCAAAAAATATTGGTCTTCAAATCTGCAAATGAATACCAGAGAAGCTTCGAATACCCACTCTTCATTCTCCCCCTTTTAATAATCAAAAAATGATTATAAAACCTATTAAGGGTGAGAAGTGTCCCATGAATAATCTTCACAAAACCCCCCTTTGATGTGTGTCAAAAACAAAACCACAAAAAAATGAATGGAAAAACAACCACAAAAAGGTTATGAAAAATTTCCAATTTTTGTGAAAATTTTCAACTTTTGGGTGAGAGTTGCAAGAATTTCGAAAGTTCGGGTATAAACTGCCACTTTTAGATTTCTACAGGGATTCGTTGCGCCAAAATAGCTTAGGGTGTGAAACTCTACCCCAATTGCGAAATTGGGCATAAAGTGTAAATTTACATTAACTGCAGGGACTGAACTTGAAACATCTTCAATTTCTCAGATTGTTAGTCCTATTTTAAAGTTGGGTAGTTCCTGCCAAGTCTTCGAAACATCATGGATGCGAAACGAAAATTCTGTATTTAACACAAACTTTTATCCCAATGTTGAATGTGGACTAAAACTGCTAATGCTTTGAAAGAGCAAGGGTGTAAGTCGAAACTATTCTTTTCTTCTACACTTCGTTACACAAAAAAACGAATGGGAAGGTTTGACCATATCAAAGTCAAAATCGAAACTTCAACCCTTCGCTTTTCATCTACAAGTCTCGTCAACGAAGCACAACCTTTCGCTTTTAGTGAACTACAAATCGATAGCTATATGGGTCCTCGACAGCGAATTCCAAACATTCGCTAACGAACCGACATCGATTCACGTTAATGAACCCTTGATAAGGAATCGATCGTATAGCCTTTGAAAAAAAACCCTCTGCCTTCGAAATTCATCATCCCAAGTCATCTGTCACGAACGAGAGTTCGACATTACTCATTGCCCGTGCGGCGTACCCAGGTTCCCCATAAAACTCCGATACCAGCCCTCCCATATTACACATGCAACTGGTTTCACCATGCCATAGGCTCATCAGGGAAGCGACACTATCCCCTGACCAGTTTTATCTCTAGAACGCTACGGCCCCCTCCATTGTCACACACTTCAACGACTCGGCCACACAACAATGACTAGCATAACAACATCCCTTGGTGTGACATCACCATTTTCATGGCTAGAAAAGACCGTTTTTGTTTATGCTTTATAAAAATCAAAGTACTTCTTTTAATAAAAATGTTGTGGAATTTGTTCCCAGTAAAACATGATAAATACATTATCAAAGCATTTTTGAAGAATTGTATTTTTAATCATTTTAAAACATTTGGGATGTCATCATTAATACATAAACATAAGCATAAATAGAACATACATTCATTATCACTAGTGATTTATATCTCCTTAATCTCTCAGTGTAATGTGACTTCATATCGACACATGTGATATAAATAAACTGAGTGGGTCAGGTTGGGAAACCTGGTGAGTATATAGGGTTTTCAACCCACAATAATATAATTATTATGTTTAAACATTTAAACAATCAACCCAATTACTCATCCCCATTATCTTCTTTATTCTACTCTAAGAATTCAACTATTCCTCGTTTATTTATTCCTAAGGGTTATCCTAAGGAATAGGCACGAAATCCATCGTTGCCAAGGTTTACTTAACAGGTACTAAATCCATAGTTCCCAAGGTTTATCTCGTTTATTGACAGTATCGTTTCCGAGACTCCTCTCGCAATACAGGTCAACGGGTTTTTATCTCGTTTATCGACGCTATCGTTTCCGAGAATCCACTCGCAATACATGTCAATGGGTTTTTAGAGTACACCTAGTGAATACACAGTTCAAAACACCTATAGGTTGCGAGCCTGCTAGTGTCCACTGGACTGTCTAGATTAGTCTGTGGTTGTCATCCAAACTCTGCTGGATGACGAGGCCATCACTTGGGTAAAAGGCTTCTCTCATGGTTCACCTCTCACCCTTACCTCATGGTCTATATTACCTCTTCATCATTTTATTTTTGTCACACAGAAACTATTTCATCTACCCATGTTTTGTCCAAACACATTTGTAGATATAAGATAATTATACAGTTTATTTAAAAACATGTATAAAATCATTCATCCAGCATAGACAACAAGTACTCAGATAATATGCACACATAGCATGTAATTTATGTAAAATGTTTCATATCTATGTGTATATGAAAGGGACCATGCACTCACTAGAAAGGTGGTGACTCAGCACTCGGACAGCGCTTCGATACTCTCAAAACAGTTTTCCTTCTAGAAAACCTAGTACCAATACCACCATGACAAATTAATAGTATGACTATTATTATTATTATTATATAAGCGTTAAATAACACTCAATATAACTCATATTAATTGCCCAAATAATTATTTGAAACCTATATTAAAAGTTGCGTAAGCGTAGCTCACTTACAGCGGATTTTAAAGAAAACCGGGATTTGCTCGGAGCAGCATTTCGAAACTGAAAGACCCTTTTTCTCGGGACTCCGGGAGCCTCGGGGCTTTCTTCGGGTGCTAGGGGGTTTTCCTAGGGTTTAGGGGTGGTTTGGAGCTTTAGAGAGAGAATCAGAAAATGTGTGAAAAAGCCGGAGACCCTTGCCCCCCTTTTATAGCTGCGAGGCCTCGCCCGTCTTTTTCTCGTTACGCTACTCTTAACGAGATCTTCGATTCTCGTTTAGGTCGTGTCGGCTAAAGACCGCTCGATCTAATATTTGAATTTCGGGTCGTATACTGCTAATCCGAAACTTCGAAAAATCATAACTTCCTCATACGAAGTCAGATTTGGGCGTTCTTTTTACGGACGCTCTCGGTTTAACATATTCTACAACTTACATTTAGATTGCTAAGGCTAAATATCGCTCTATCATAAATTCACTATTTACGCTTCCCGGTATCGTGCCGGTTCCGTCGCGAAACTTCGACGGGTCATAACTTCTTCGTTATAACTCGGATTTTGGCGGTCTTTATATGTATGGAAACCTTGTGACATATTCTACAACTTGGTTAACACTATTTATTATAAATAATATTTTGCTGAAAAGTCATTTTCGACACTTATTGCCTCTAAATTGACTAGCCTGGATCTGCGGGCGATACAATTATCTCCCCCTTAGGATGATTACGTACCGGAATCATCAACGAAACAGGGCAGTATAATAACTCCATACATTATCTCTTCATCCTAGGTAATAACTGTAACTTCTATGTTGCTTTGAACGGGTATCTAACTCTTGGTCTCCTTGACTGCGGCGGTGCTCGGTCTTGCACCTGCTCGTTAGACTTTCAATCATGACCTTCGTGTCATAAGCTCATTCTTTATCAGAGACTCCTTCTTCTTCTTAACAAACTTAGGATAAGTTAATTTGATTGCTAAAATTGACCGATGTGTCGTATTCTAATGACCTATCATCGTATTTAACAACGCTTAGACTCAGGTCTCTTAGAGTCAAATTCCGGAATGGAATATGCCTTCCTTCATGGTCTAATGTGATATAATCACATTTTAACATGTAGCATTTCTAGCCAACAACTTCTTTAACAACGAGCACGATACTTCTATTGATCGCTTTGATTTCAATCGTTTGGTTTAAGTCGGACACTACATCAAACTCGGTTCTCTGAACCACGTAACCTACTCATCGTAGTCGAACTCAATGTGATATGACCACTAGGGTCGGAATATCAACAATCTTCATAGTCATTACCGAAACGATGGTAACAACACACTTGAATAAAACGAAATCAATTACTAGTTTCTTGGTAACGTTGTGACCTTCCCTGATCCAAGTGCGAGTCCTGTGCTTCCGGTAGTATAGGCCTCTACTACCATCCACACCTACTCATACTCGTCCCAAGTATTGTCCCGCAGTTTTTCCAAGTCACCATACAAGAAAATCACATAACAACTTAACACATCAAATATCAAAACGAAGGTTTTTATTATTCCATGAAACTATTACATAGCTATTCAAGTTCACCCTAGACTATGCCTCTAATAGGCTATATCATAGGATTCTATGGCTACTGTTGGGCTGAAGTTCTGTTTTGTATTGCGTCTTTTGGGCTAGTAGATTAGCCTTGTATTCTCCGGTTTGGGCCTGTCCAACCGAGAGCCTTTTATGTATTGTATATAAGTTATCGCTTGCATGCATATTAGGTTAAGATTCAAGATTTCAGTTTTAGCATTCTAGAGTTTACGATATTGCTTTCTTGTAATCTTCTAATCCTTTACAGTTGATGTTCTTAATCGAGCTCTTCTAAGGATTTTATTTAATCATTCGACACATTTGATTCAAGCTGTTTGTTCTTATTGTTTCGTTCTGCCTTGTTATTAATATTGCGTTCTTGAAGTTTCATATTCATATACTTGTTCAAGATCTAATCGATCTTTATAGATTAAAAGTTGATTTAATCTCATCAATTGGTATCAGAGCAGGAGGCTGTGTAATCGATACACATCTTTTCTGTGAAAAAGATTTTCATTAGGGTTTTCCGCAATCATCGATATTTATTGAGCCGTCATCTTAATTGACGTATCTTAGTATTTATTGTTTTGCCCTAATCTGCTTTATTACAAGTCTAATCTTTGAACAGGTTATTACGATCATTATGGACGCAACGCAATCAAACCCTATTAATATTTCCAACAGCATTGGTTCGACGACAAAGATTCCAATCTTATACACCCATGACTATGAAGTATGGGCACATCATTTTGAAGATTACGTGATTGGATCGGAGGACAATGGTTTTCTCATATGGGAAGCCATTATCAATGGACCGTTTTCTCATTCCGCGACATCCAGAGTTATTAAGACGCAAAAAGAATACAACGATTTGCTCAAGGACGTGACGAATATTGCGCAGGATGAGAAAGATAAATTCCAGTGCAATATTAAGGCACTAAGATTGATCAGATTCGCCCTTCAGTCCGACACATTCAGACTTGTCAGCTCATGCACTACGGCGAAGGAAGTGTGGGATAGACTTCGCGAACTGTATTCAACAGACGAAGATCTTGAACATTCCATCCAAACCTTGCTTCTGTCTGAATTTGGTGAATTCAGGCAAGGGACCGAAGAAACTGTGACCCAGACGTTTGATCGCTTCAATCATCTTCTCAGCAAGATGATCAAACACGACATTGAAAGGAAGCTCATCGAACAAAAGGTTACTTTCTTGAACGGACTGCGATCTGAATGGAGAGCAGTTGTTTCCACAGTCAAAGCCCATGAACAGTTTAAATCATATTCTTTGGCGAAACTGGTTGGTATTCTAAAGTCCCAAGAGAAGATTGTGGTTCAAGAGAAGAACGTTGTGTCTAGTCTTGGTTCGTTGGCCCTCCTATCTAAAAGTAAAGCCGTGATGGAGGATGAAGAGCTCAACTTGGAAGAATATGACCTCACAACTGAGGATTATGCCATGATGGTATCCAATCCTAAGAGGTTCATAAAGAAGAGATTCTCCAGCAACAAAAACCGAAACTGGCAGGGGAGTTATAGCTCTGAAAAGGCGAACAATGAACCGAAGGCTGAGGAGTCCAAGAAGGAACCGAAGGCAGATGGCGATTCCGGAGTAAGCTGTTTTTACCGTGGTGGCAAGAACCACTATGCTAAGGACTGTGTTCTTAAAAAGATGGCTGAAAAGGATGACGGAAAGGATGAGGAAGCCGTACTGCAGAAGAGATTGGATGAGTTGAGAAAGAAAAAGTCTACCGCTAACCCTTCTATTAATGCTCTTATTGTGCAGGGTTCGGTTAATGACGATGAGTTCGGTAGCACCGAAGTTTGGTCTACTGACTCAGAAGACGAAGAAGTGAGGAAGCCTACTCATGGAAAGGCTTATATGGCTAAGGAGGAAAGCAGTGGTGGAAAATGCTTCATGGTGTCAAGCGCATCTCAGATGAGGGGATACAATACCGATGGAGGAAGCAATGGACCGAAAGTGCAGGAAGATATGTGCTTCACAGCCAAACCACTCAGCCAACAGTTCAATGAGCTTGATGAACTGATAAAGAAGGTACAATCTGTTTTTATTTCATCTAAAGTACCATCATCCTCATATGAGAAAGAACTAAAAAACGTTAACTCAAGAATTTCTCATTTAGATAGTAGCTTAACTCAAACTCGAGTCACAAATTCTAACCTGACTGATCAATTAAGCAGGGTGGCGTCGAAGAGTGAGGAGCGGCGTATGTGGATTGAGTTAAAAGAGTCGGAATTAATTAAAGTCAAAGACGAAAACATTTATTTACAGAGAGACAATTTGAAATTGTTAAAACAACGAAATGTTTTTTGTTTAATAGCTAAACGTTTATATTCCAATATTACTCAGCTTCACTTGGACTGTGAGATAGGCAAAAAGATCCACCGTATGATTTTACCATTCCTTGAATTCAAGGAGGATGAAATCGATGCCGAAGCTTACAATTGTGAGAGTGTGATTTCGTCTGATGATGTCAACCCATCTTATCAAATTGGACTGGACAAAATTGAGTCCTTCATTAAATCCAAAGACCACAAGGACATGCTCAAAAATCTTTTGGACGAAAATGACAGACTTAAACTGAGAACCGAAACCATACAAAAGTTTGACTCTCTAAATGCCAAGGTGAGCTCAGAAAATAAAATCGATGTTGAAAATGCATCTGAGCTTAACGAGGACGAAAACATGAGTGAAATTTCTGTAAAGGATACGGTTGACTGCTCAGAATTTGTTAAAAGCGAAACTGAAAACCACAAAAATCTTGTTTCTGAAAATTCTGTGGAATTCGCTAGATTGTCCCAACAAAAGTCCCCGAAATTAGTAGAAAAGGCTGTTGTGTATCAAAAGGTCAGAACCACTCCGAATCAGGTATACAAAGTGACTGGAGTAACCGAACATCAAACAGCTGAACTCACGGCTATTGTTAACGAAGACAATGCTGATGGCTGTGATGAGTTCTTCTGGGAAGCTCCTATTGACAATGGAAACGAAACTGTTAGTCTATCTGAAAGAACCTCTTGGATGAAGAAAGGGAGATACATACCTGAACCCTTGAACAAGCCTGATAATTTCAGTGAACCAAGCACAAGTGGTACAAAAGTCACTCCTCAAGAGGTTGATCGTTCAGCGAAAGAAGACATTCCTTCATCACCAACAGCTCGAAGTGAAACTTCATCAGAAACTCCTTCCACTTCCTCAGGGCAGACTGAATCTTCTTCAGATATTCCCTCTGATCCCTCGGTTCAAAGAAAAACACCTAAAGTTCAAAAGGAATCAGCGAAGGTGACATCAAAAGCGAAAACGAACGTTCATCATCAACCCAAACAGATGAGGGATAAAAAGATAGAAAGGAACCTAAGATACAGGAAAAACCTTTCTGAAAGGAAACAATTCTGGCACTCCCAGAATGCATACTATTCACACAAGGACAAGAATCTGAAGTATGAAAATAATCCCGTAAGAAAGCACGATGATTCTGACAACCGAAAGCCAAGGTTCGGTTCGCATGAAACTACCAACCGAAAGCAAAGGTTCGGTTCTGAAAAGTATTTCAACCGAAACCAAAGGTTCGGTTCCAAGAACAACTCCAACCGAACTCAGAGGTTCGGTTCTGAAGTCAGAAGAGAACAAGACTTAAAGGTTAAGCCCACCCACGATCAAAAGCAAAAGGGTCACCTAGAGTCATCAGCAAGGAAGACACCTCCATCCAAATCCAAATCCTCTCTTCCTAATTCTTCTTGTTCATCTCCATATTGCTCTAACGCTAATTCCATGGGTTCTCAAAAACCACGTCCATCTGCTGAACAGAAGGGAAAGCAGAAGGTCGATGAATTCAAACCCAATCCTAACAAAATAAAAGTTTTCACCATTAAAAAGAAAGATGAAACAACTTTAATCAAAAGAACGTATCTTGTTGATATCTCTCTAACTATTCCTGTTCCCATGAAAACCTCACATGGACCCAAGAAACTTTGGGTTCCTAAATCTGCTTAATTTTTGCAGGTTATAAGTGACGAGCAGTTTGACGAAGAATGGTACATCGACAGTGGCTGCTCGCGTCACATGACAGGAAGGAAGGAGGAACTCAGGGAATACAGATCTCTTGCAAATGGTGGCAACGTTAAGTTTGGTAATAACTCTTTCGGAACCATAAAGGGATATGGGATGATAACAAATGGTGATTTTACCATAAGAAAGGTGGCCTATGTGGAAGGACTTCAACACAACCTTATCAGTGTATCTCAGCTTGTTGGAGGTACAGGTCTCAAAGTTTCATTCGATGATGAAGGTTCTGAAATCATAGAGAAAACGACAAAGAAAGTGATTCTGAAGTCAGAGCGAAAGGGTGAAATGTTTCCGCTGAACATGAAACCCATCAAAGGAAACCCAACAATCTGTCTGCTATCGAAAGCTCAATCCGACGAAAGCTGGTTGTGGCACAGAAGACTCTCTCATCTCAATTTCAAAGATATCAACCGACTTGTCACTGGAGGTCATGTTAGGGGTCTTCCATTGCTCAAGTTTGATAGAGAGCATTTATGTGCTGCATGTGAAATGGGAAAGCAGAGTCGTCAAAGTCACCCATCCATAATTAACACAAAAGTTGTTGAACCACTCGAATTGCTTCATATCGATTTATGTGGTCCTTCATCTATTGAAAGCATCGGTGGTAGCAAGTACATTCTTGTTGTCGTTGATGACTTCTCTAGATTTACATGGGTGTTCTTTCTAAAGCTCAAATCTGAAGCGACTCAAAAGCTAAAAGTGTTTATCAAGCAAATTGAAGTCCAGCTCAAGAAGGTCGTTCGCAACATCAGGAGCGACAATGGTCTCGAATTCAAGAACAGGGAGTTTGAAGCGTTTCTTGCAGAAAAGGGAATTAGCCATAATTTCTCAGCTCCCTACACACCACAGCAGAATGGAATAGTCGAACGACGAAACCGATCTCTGTGTGAAGCTGCCCGAACTATGTTAAGTTTCGCTTCCTTACCTCTTTATTTTTGGGCTGACGCTATTTCTGCTGCTTGTTATACACAAAACAGGTCCTATCTCAACAAGCGATTCACGCTCACACCATATGAGATATTAAACAACAGGAAGCCCAATGTGAAATTTTTCCACGTCTTTGGCTCAAGGTGTTTCATCTTTAACTCTAAAGAACACCGCAACAAGTTTGATGTCAAAGCGGACGAGGGAATCTTTCTGGGTTACTCACTCACTTCAAAGGCGTACAGGGTCCTAAACAAACGATCAAGAAGGATTGAAGAGACATACTATGTGACCTTCGACGATAGCTATGTCAAGAAGCTACAGGCCATAGATGACACTGCCAGGGAAATCTTCCCTCAAACTGGTCAAGTCACAGTCTCAATCGCCAATATGTACGAGAATTTTCTGGATCTCTTTGATGAACCGGAAAAAGCTTCTCTCTCAGAAGAAGGGGCAGCCGACAACAAAATAGATCACATAAAACAGATTGTCGAAGATGCTGCAAGAAGAATGCATGAAGGAGAATTGCCTACTGATGAATCTCCAACCAACAATGCTTCAGTCGAGGGGGAGCCAAATTCTCTTGTCGAGGGGGAGCCTAGCTCACAAGTCCAGGGGGAGCCAAGCTCTACTCCTTCAACCGAAGGTCCTTCATCAACCGAAGGTAACTCTCCAACCGAAGATGCACATCCAAACGAAGGTGCTTCAATGCCTGAAAATCCAGCACCACAAGAAGGGGAGCATGATGATATGACGCTTGATTTTGATAGCCAATCCGAGCCTGAAGAGATGATCAACGCTGAACTAGATCCATCCTTTGATCCGAATTACCCTCCTCTTACAAAATGGACCAGAGATCATCCTATCTCTCAAGTAGTTGGTGATGTATCTGAAAAGGTTCTGACCCGATCTCAACTGAAGGCAAAACAGACATCCTTATTCTCAAAAGTTGAGTTTTGTATGTTTAACTCATTTGTATCAAAAGTTGAGCCGAAGACAGTGAATACTGCCCTCGATCACTCTGATTGGGTTCAAGCAATGCAAGACGAACTAAATGAGTTTGAGAGGAACAAAGTCTGGCGACTCATTCCAACTCCTCCGGATGCTTCAGTTGTTGGTCTCAAATGGGTTTTTAGAAACAAAATGGACAAGGAAGGTAATGTCATAAGGAACAAAGCTCGTCTGGTTGTCAAAGGATACTGTCAGGAGGAAGGGATAGATTACGAAGAGACGTTCGCTCCAGTAGCTAGGCTAGAATCGGTTAGAATATTTCTGGCCTATGCTGCTCACAAAAACTTTGAGGTCTTTCAAATGGACGTCAAGTGCGCATTTCTCAATGGAGAACTTGAAGAAACGGTGTATGTGGAGCAACCTCCTGGGTTCGTGAACGAAAAATATCCAAATCATTGCTACATTCTGGATAAAGCTGTGTACGGCCTCAAACAAGCTCCGAGAGCCTGGTATGAAACGCTTACAAAATTTTTAAAGATGTCCAAATTCAAACAAGGTTCGGTTGACCCAACCTTCTTTCGCAAAAAGGAAGGTAACCACCTTATGATAGTTCAAATTTATGTCGATGACATCATCTTTGGCTCTACGAATCCCAGCTTAACAGCTGAATTCAGAAAGTTGATGGAGACTAAGTTTGAAATGAGCTCAATGGGTCCTATTAATTTTTTCCTTGGTTTAAATATAAGACAGGGACCCGAAGGCATCTTTATCAATCAGGAAGCTTACACAAAGACTCTCCTAGCAAAGTTCGGCATGATGGGAGACTCAAAAGTCAAAGTCCCTATGGCATTCGGCACCAAACTTACCCCTTCGCTGGATAAACCGGCTGTCGACATCACGCTCTATCGTCAAATGATAGGCTCACTGATGTATCTAACTGCTAGCAGGCCTGATATCATGTTTTCTGTATGTTATTGTGCTCGATTTCAGGCTAACCCACGCGAACCTCACATGCTGGCAGTGAAGAACATCCTACGCTATCTCAAGCGAACCGCCTCCTTGGGTCTATGGTATCCATCCAACTCTGGCTTCTTCGTTCAAGCCTATTCTGATGCAGACCTTGGAGGATGTGGACTCGACCGCAAAAGCACAACTGGTGGCTGTCAATTTCTTGATGGGAAGTTGGTCAGCTGGCAATCCAAGAAACAAACATGTGTGTCGCTGTCTACTGCTGAAGCGGAATACATTGCCGCTGCATCCTGCACATCACAAGTGATTTGGATCCAGAGTCAACTTCGAGACTATGGACTCAATATGAAGAAGATCCCTCTATATTGTGACTCTGAAAGTGCAATTAGGATCTGTCATAACCCGGTGCAACACTCTAAAACCAAACACATAGCACTGAGGTATCACTTCATCAAAGATCATGTGGAAGATAGAAATGTCGAAGTTCACTTCGTAAGAACCACTGATCAACTGGCTGACGTCTTTACCAAAGCTCTTCCAGAAGCTTCGTTCAATAAAATATTGCAAGGGCTGGGAATGATGGAATCAGAGTCAGTACCTCACACTACCTCTCAATCTCAAATGTAAGAAGCGAAATCAACCGAACGTTCGGGTTCGGTTCAACCATTTCACTCGCTCATTGCTTCTAAGGTAGTTTTTCTGAGTTGTATATTTCTTGTGCAAAATTTGTTTTTCTTTATGTAAAAAGTTTTTTTTTCATATCTAAACTCCTTGGTTTCTTAAAATTTTCCAAGAACCGAAACCAACCGAAGGTTCGGGTTCGGTTTTTCAAAATTTTCCTGAACCGAAACCAACCGAAGGTTCGGGTTCGGTTTTTCAACTTTTTCCAACCGAAACCAACCGAACGCTCGGGTTCGGTTTTTCAATCTTTTTCAAAGTTTTTTTTTTTAATTGTTTTTTTTTACTCTTCTATATTTTTTTTTTGTCTTATTTTTAAATCCAAAAATATTTTCATTAATTTTTCTTTGTGTGCTCATTTGTTTATGGGAATATATTCCATGCCTTACTTAAGTGTCCCTAGAAGCATGCTGCTGTATGTGTCCAAAGCCTCATAAGATTTTGAATAATAGCCTTCATGACCTGGTATACACAAACCTTGTCTTCCCAATAAGGCTAACTCATTTATTCTAATCATGAGCTACCTCACTCTTTTCTCACATGAGTTTAGAGTCTCCTGCTTGGTCCTTATGTTCGCAGCAGAGGTACTATGTCTTCTCTCACCATCCCCATTACAATTCTCCATAACATTCGTTTCATCACTGTAACCCTTGAGACTCTCAGAAACTACCACTGAGGTTTATGGTTACACAACTTCTGTGTTTATGATCTTAGTCTCGTGACACTACGAACTGAGTGAAACCCCAAATTCAACACCAACGAATTGACGGTGACCAATTAACTTGATCAAGTTTTCACCAATGAATTGACGAATGTACCTTCATGAAATCTCAATTTCTTTTCCTTTTGTGTGGTTCCAATGAAATTGTTACACACCATAACATTTCTTCCCATGGGGTCCACTTTTAAATTTTTATCTGAGATTTCATAGTACTCCAAGCCACTACAGAATCAACTCCAACCTACTTGTTCAACAGACTACACTGGTCTCACAAGTACTTTGTTCACATTCGTTCTTTTATCAAGAATTGAATTGATGAATCAAAGCGAAACCACCCTTTATTTGCCTTATTAAAAGAAGCCTTTCAACATTTATTAATAAATGTTTGATCGTAATTCAACGGGATTCCACACTAACACTTTGAGGTCTCTCTTGACCTTGAAGGAAGAGATTCGTGCCCGGGATCATCCGTTTCGTGTCATTATTGACATCACAGATTATCCTAAAACGAGTTGCTTTATTTCTTTTTCTTTTACACTCTTTGCACAAAAATCCTAGATTTTCAAAAAAAAAAAAAAAAAAAAAAAAAAAAAAACTCCGTTACTAATTATTTTACAGGGTGGATAATTAATGGATGGTTCCTAATGAAGTTGTGGTTACCAATAATCCACGTGGGCGTTTTATTCAAAAGACAGCATATTAAAAAGGGGAAGAGACAAAAGATGCTGACGCGGCGGAAGTTCAAAGGATAGAAATTCAAACGACGGTAAACAGGCGGGCACGTGAATTTGAAGAGGCCGCGCTTTTTCTGACGCTATTGGACGCGTGTACAGTATTGAAGCGTCATCCATCTGGCATTAATGGCGCGTGTGGAAATGGAAATGGTTCCTCTCTCTGAACCGGCGCTTATTGGGCGGCGTGATCCTAGGAATCTGACACTCTCTCTCCTACGTGATCATCGCACGTCCCAACTGTCACCAATCAGTCACCCAGAAACCCTTCCGTATTTCAATAAGAGATTTGAAACGATTTTTCTCTCTCCTATCACCTACTATAAAAACCCATCAACACCACCTTTTACCTCTTTACTGCCCCCATAATTCCTAAAGCAAAATTACTCCCAAAACTCTCTCCCGGTCATCTTCTTCTCCACACCTGCAACAATGGCTGAATCTTCATCTGTTCATGCCACCTCTCAAATTCTTCCCATCAGACCTCAACAATGCCTTGTCATTGATCTGAACCCACTAGCCTATGATCCCTACATGTCGCCGGTTATTGAATGCCTCAAGTACTCCCAACTTGCTCCGGCATTGTCCAGAATTGAAACGGTGCCAATGGTGGCTCTATCTCAGGTCTATGCGACGGCCTACTACGACAAGGGTGTCGAAAGGATATTTTTCGAAGTGGCGGAACACAAAACGTCGATTTCTCGTCCCCGCTTCTGCAACATGCTTGGGTTTGCTGCAGACTCATCGTGTATTAACCCAGAGACGATTCCCGTTGGAATGTTATACAGCATGTTCTACAACATGGGCTACACGGAAGTTCTTACCTCCGTCGCCAGGTTCAAGAAGTCATGCCTACCGCCCCTGTGGAATGGGTTATTTACAGTTCTCTTCAAGGGACTGTCTGAGAGGAGCTCAGGATCGGACGGGGCCAGTCGTCTTTTCCTGTCAATCATGTATGGGGTCTACAACGGGATCAACCTCGATTACGGGTCTGTCCTTTGGCAACAACTGATTCAGAGCCTTTCTTCCACTTCTCGACACTCTGAAGTGTCGCTGGCCCGGTTCTGGATCTTGATCACAAGATGGGCCATGGACAGGTTTGACGTCCCAACTGCTGACGGTGCACCGATGTCTTCTGTTGGTACATTCCATACCAAGAAGATCATCGTATCCGATGCATCGAAGTTCTCCTTCATTGGCTCTATCCCGGAGTCGATGTATGGCAGTGTGCCATCAGACAGCAGTATGATCAAGGCGATCAAGGAGGTAGGGCCATCTGGTCCGAGGGAACTGACACCGGACATGCTGCGATCAATTCATGATGCCGACAAACTGGTGGCAAGGGGTAAGAAGGCAGACAAGGGGAAGAAACCATCAAAAGCCCCAAAACCCACTCCCAAGAAACGCAAACAACCAAAGGCTGCTTCCTCTCCAAAACCAAAAAGGAGGAAGACCCAACCGAAACGGACGCTCGTCCTTTCCTCAACCTCCAGTGAATCCGAAGGTAGGAGTTCGGCCTCTGAGGGGTCACAAGGAGATGAATCTCCACAAAGAGGCAACACACCCCCTCGGTCCCCAACCCCGGAGATGGAACTTCACCAATCCCCAGTTCCTTCCCCTCCACCCACAATTCCTATTTCCATTCCCACCATAAACCCTACTATACCACCCACCTCATTCCCTATACCACCACCCATATTCACCACATCAACCGAAACCCCACCGGTAAACGAACCTCCACAAACCGAAACCCATACACAACCACCACCCGAAACTAACCCCCCACCTACTCAACCTGAACCAACCAAACCCATAACACCCCCAGCTTCACCACCACCTCAATCTCCAGAAGACGCCTCCAATGGCGATGATCAATACCTAGGTGGTGATCACCTGAACTTTGATTCGGTCTACTATAGTCCGTTTCAAGTTCAAAGTGATGAGGAGGATGATGCTCCTGTGACCAAGAAGCATCTCCGCGAGCTGAACGAGAAGGTTGATCAACTTCTCGCCTCCTCTTCCAATCAGCAGTCATCCTTATCTGAAGCTGCCCTTCAAAGGATAGTTGATGCCTTCTCTAGGGCTCAACATGACTCAGTGGCCTCTGCTACTGCTGCAATAGACGCCTCCACCCGCGCTTGTGAGGCTGCGACCGAAAAAGTCGATAAACTATTCCATGACGCTACAATCCTGCTGCAGTCTATGCAGGAAAGCGCCGATGCCACCAAAACAACTCTGGAACCACTTGTCAATCAATTGGCCCAGTTTGTAAAGACGGAGTTATCCTCGTTCGCTACCCTCAGACAAAACCTTAGCGACGACAACTCGGCACTCCGTGCCTCCATCGATGCTCGCTTGGCAAAACTACAAGAGGATCTTGCGGCTGAAAATAAACTGATGGACGTCCTGGCGAGTAAGACTACTGCCCTCAAGGTCAAGAGCACCCAACTTTCCAACTCCGAACAACAATTGGAGGCTCTTCGATCCGAAAAGGAAATCATCAAGACGTGTGTTTCGGATGTCCATGCCGCTCTATCTAACATCCTCGAAGCACACGACCCCATCCTCAATCACTCGGTGAGGCGTACCCTCGCTGAGAAACTCTCTCCGGCCATGGATCTCTTGAGTAAAATTGAAGGCCTACCCAGTTTCGTGTCCATTCCGAAACAAGGGGGAGATGAGAAGAAAGGATCGAAACCACCTCCTTCCTCAAAAGCAACTCACACAACCGAACCACCTCCAACTGGTCATGCCTCGGGTTCGGGTGTGAAGGACAAGGGTAAAAACATTGCAGAGGGAGGAGATGAAGATGAAGATGAAGATGAAGACAAGGAGACTATTGCGGACATGTTAAAAAGAAAGAACAGTCGCAATACTGATGACGATGTCAGTCGTGTGGCACGTGAAGCTGAAGAAGCCGAACGTAAACAAAAAGAAGCCAACGATCTCCTTGAGAGCCGAAAGCTGCTCTTCCCTGCCTGGACCAGGGATCGTCTGATAAAAGAGGCCATAGAGACTCCAAGCATACTATGGCTCGAGCCGGTGATATCGTTCGACTGCATCAACTCGGTCGATTCACAATTTGATATGCCGCTGACTCGAAAGGCGTTCATCTTCCACGCCTTCTCCAACATTTTTGAAGTCCCGCATCCGAACGATGAGCTTGACAGGGAGCTCATTGACTTTTATCTGGAGGCCGCTCGCCCTCAATACCTTACATGGAGCGCCCAGAAGATTGTCAGTGTTCGGGTGATGAAGCCATTTGCCGTGGGGAGATTCACAAACATCAAGTTCAAGCTTATCCGAGGATCTGCAAGAACTGTTCACATGATCTCTCTGGCGGATCTGCCCAATCTGAACCCTCATGATTGGATAGTCTTGTACAACATCTTGCTGACAAACGAAGCCGAATATGGTCCCATCTTAGACCATGTCAAAAGGATGCTGGCATGCTATATCATGGAGGTGGCCCTAATGGATCAGGAGGTTGCCACAGTGTTTAAGAAGAAACCGAAAGTCAAGCCTGTGGGATCGGCCAGTGATCTAAACACGATGAAAATGGGCAAGATAGATTCGAGGCGAAACTCTGTAATGTTCACCAGAGCCGAAGGACAGAAATGTCTGTTCGCGTTAGCTGACAAGCACCTCTACACCACTACCTGCTTGGAACACGTCCTATCAATCGTCAAGCGGTGTAAGGATAATTCGGCTGATGACATCAAATACTTTGAAGATATGATCAATTGGTACATTCGGTTTAGACAGACCATCCTTTCCATAACCAAGTGTCTGTTTAGTACCGTGAAGAAGAAGGTACCAGCTTCAGCCGCCGGCCCAAGTAAGAAGTGAAGGTCTCGCTCCAAATTGACGCAAAGGGGGAGATTGTTGGGCTGAAGTTCTGTTTTGTATTGCGTCTTTTGGGCTCGTAGATTAGCCTTGTATTCTCCGGTTTGGGCCTGTCCAACCGAGAGCCTTTTATGTATTGTATATAAGTTATCGCTTGCATGCATATTAGGTTAAGATTCAAGATTTCAGTTTTAGCATTCCAGAGTTTACGATATTGCTTTCTTGTAATCTTCTAATCCTTTACAGTTGATGTTCTTAATCGAGCTCTTCTAAGGATTTTATTTAATCATTCGACACATTTGATTCAAGCTGTTTGTTCTTATTGTTTCGTTCTGCCTTGTTATTAATATTGCGTTCTTGAAGTTTCATATTCATATACTTGTTCAAGATCTAATCGATCTTTATAGATTAAAAGTTGATTTAATCTCATCAGCTACTTCATAACTCGACCTTCGAATATCAATCCTTACTCTTCATTGCATTGTTAGCTGCTTCGTTAGGGATGCTTCTTGGCTTTGGAGGTCCATTCGCTCTTGCTGCTTCACTTTTCTTCGGGCAATCCTTTGATATATGTCCCTTGTTCCTGCATCCGTAACAGAACCTTTTGCTGGATGTACAGATATTGGTGTAATGCTCGTTCTTCCCACACTTAAAACAAGTCACTTCTTCGTAGCATCTCCCATAGTTCTTCAGTGGTGCCTTTGGCTTTGTAACTCCTTTTCTTTTTGGGCAGTCTTGCTTGAGGTGCCCTTCCTCATTACATTCATAACACACCCTGGTGTTGAATGTACACTCATCGGCGTAATGCCCATGCTTTCCACACTTAAAACAAGTTACTTTTTCGTAGTACCTCCCATGGTGCTTCGGCGGTACACTTGGCTTTGTAGCTCTCATTGGACATTCTTGCTTGAAGTGTCCCTCTTTACTACACTTAAAGCAAACTTCTTCCTCGGTTGGGCATTCGTGGGCATAGTGACCAGTCTTCCCGCATTTGAAGCAGGTTACTTCCTTAGGGCATCTACCATTGTGTTTCCTTCCATACTTGTCACACCATTTTGCTTCACCTACTCCTCCAGACTTCGAGGACATGTTGTTCTTGTCAGACCTTGAAGACCCCTCAAATTTCCTCTTCTTGCCAACATCAACCTTGCTGGCGATACTACCATTGATCACTTCATCAACAGACTTAGCAACCCAGATGGTCGCCTCAAGAGTGGGTGTCTGGCGTACTGGAACAGTAAGTTTTTCCTTAGTTTTTTGAAGTAAACGCCTTGTTTCTTCCATCTGTTGATCTAGCATTATCCGCACCATTGCTTGTACTCCGGCCATCGTGATTGGCCGAGGTACAGCTGCTACCTCTGGCACATGCTCAATCACTAGTGGTTCGGGCTGTGGGTTACTACTTCCAAATCCGCTTCTAGTGCTCACCATGTTGATCTATGCACCAAATTAGACGTTCGATGTACCGAGGCGAGAATTTAAGATAGGAAAGTTTTATTTACGATAGGCATATAAATCTCCCTATTGCTCCGAAAAGTTACATGCCAGTTCTAATACCGTAATTAAACGTTTAGAAACCTGAACACATAAAGTCTCCAGATCCTGTTGGCAATAGACCATAGATCCGATCATATAATGCATATCATAAATCATTTAGCACATAAAAGCATATTAGGCATCATTCCTAAAATAAACTAGTGCTTGTGTCTATTAAGGTGTATTACCTAAATCTATTAGACATATTCCTCACAATCATTGCTTAGCATTCTAAGTTTAAGTCTAGGAATAAATCCATATTCCTAGTTCGCTTAAACTAATGCTCTGATACCAACTGTGACATCCCCATTTTCATAGCCAGAAAAGACCGTTTTTGTTTATGCTTTATAAAAATCAGAGTACTTCTTTTAATAAACATGTTGCGGAATTTGTTCCCAGTAAAACATGATAAATACGTTATCAAATCATTTTTGAAGAATTGTATTTTTATTCATTTTAAAATGTTTGGGATGTCATCGTTAATACATAAACATAAGCATAAACAGAACTTACATTCATTATCACTAGTGATTTATGTCTCCTTAATCTCTCAGTGTAATGTGACTTCATATCGACACCTGTGATATCAATAAACTGAGTGGGTCGGGTTGGGAAACCTGGTGAGTACATAGGGTTTTCAACCCACAATAATATAATTATTATGTTTAAACATTTAAACAATCAACCCAATTACCCATCCCCATTATCTTCTTTATTCTACTCTAAGAATTCAGCTATTCCTCATTTATTTATTCCTAAAGGTTATCCTAAGGAATAGGCACGAAATCCATCGTTGCCAAGCTTTAGTCAACAGGCACTAAATCCATAGTTCCCAAGGTTTATCTCGTTTATTGACAATATTGTTTCCGAGACTCCTCTCGCAATACAGGTCAATGGGTTTTATCTCGTTTATCGACGGTATCGTTTCCGAGAATCCACTCGCAATACATGTTGATGGGTTTTTAGAGTACACCTGGTGAATACACAGTTTAAAACACCTACAGGTTGCGAGCCTGCTAGTGTCCACTGGACTGTCTAGATTAGTCCGTGGTTGTCATCCATACTCTGCTGGATGACGGGGCCATCACTTGGGTAAAATGCATCTCTCATTGTTCACCTCTCACCCTTACATCATGGTCTATATTACCTCTTCATCATTTTATTTTTGTCACACAGAAACTATTTCATCTACCCATGTTTTGTCCCAACACATTTGTAGATATAAGATAATTATACAGTTTAAATCATTTAAAACATGTATAAAATCATTCATCCAGCATAGATAACAAGTACTCAGATAATATGCACACATAGCATGTAATTTATGTAAAATGCTTCATATCTATGTGTAGATGAAAGGGACCATGCACTCACTAGAAAGGTGGTGACTCAGCACTCGGACAGCGCTTCGATACTCTCAAAACAATTTTCCTTCGATAAAACCTAGTACCAATACCACCGCGACAAATTAATAGTCTGACTATTATTTTTATTATATAAGCGTTAAATAACACTCAATATAACTCATATTAATTGCCCAAATAATTATTTGAAAGCTATATTAAAAGTTGCGTAAGCGTAGCTCACTTACAGCGGTTTTAAAGAAAACCGGGCTTGCTCGGAGCAGCCTTTCGAAACCGAAAGACCCTTTTTCTTGGGACTCCGGGAGCCTCGGGGCTTTCTTCGGGTGCTAGGGGGTTTTCCTAGGGTTTAGGGGTGGTTTGGAGCTTTAGAGAGAGAAAGATTTTAGAGAGAGAATGAGAAAATTTGTGAAAAAATCTGGAGACCCTCACTCCCTTTTATAGCTGCGAGGCCTCGGACTACGCTGGGCGTAATCCTTGGCTACGCGGCGCGTACTCCTCGGATAAGGATGCCAGATGGCGAGCTTCGGATGGGGCGATGTGGCTACTCTTCGGACCAAGCAGATCGACTACGCGGGGCGTTCCTTCTTCGCACGCAGGGCGTACCTCGTACGTGAGGCGCTCCTCGGTTACACTGGGGATAAGCCTCGCACCACGTGTCATCATCCGAAGCGAGGCCTTGGGCAACAAGCAACGGTTGGGATCGTGCCACGTCAGCAATCTCGCAACAGGTCTCGCAAATTTACTTTCCGTCTTCTAAAAATCATAACTTTTGCATACGAGCTCTGTTTTTGACGTTCTTTATATTCACACGAAGGTGGGAACGTAGTCTACAACTTTCGTTTAGACTCCTTCGGCTAATTTTGAATTTATTTTAAAAATTATATTATGAACAGGCCGGGACAGGATTGGTCCGTTTAAATTCTCATAACTTCTTCTTCCGACGTCCGTTTTCGCCCATCTTTTTCTCGTTACGCTACTCTTAACGAGATCTTCGATTCTCG
Organism: Lactuca sativa; assembly: GCF_002870075.4. Lineage (NCBI taxonomy): Eukaryota > Viridiplantae > Streptophyta > Magnoliopsida > Asterales > Asteraceae > Lactuca > Lactuca sativa. Next base: position 185,764,019 of record NC_056623.2, on the reverse strand, counting down.
TTTAGGTCGTGTTGGCGAAAAACCGCTCGATCTAAGATTTGAATTTCGGGTTGTATACTGCTAATTCGAAACTTCGAAAAATCATAACTTCCTCATACGAAGTCAGATTTGGGGGTTCTTTATATGTATGGAAACCTTGTGACATATTCTACAACTTAGTTAAGACTATTTATTATAAATAATCTTTTGCCAAAAAGTCATTTTCGACATTTATTGCCTCTAAATTGACTAGCCCGGATCTGCGGGCGTCACACTTGGGCTAGGACGCCCCCTGTTGAACCCAATGGCAAGCTATTCCAGTGGCATGGCCTTTGTCTTCTTGGTCAACATGGTCACGGGATATCATCCCATGACACTCTCCCACCTCAAAATTTTCCCACGTCCTCGTGTGATGGAAGAGGAACATTTGTCCTTTCGAAATGGTCTTTCTTCCGATGCCAAGTATAATCGCGTACCGCTAGACTGGATCCTAACCTTTGTGCTTCGAAGTCGGAATCCCCGGCATGTGGCCACCCCCATTACTTCCTTCAAGGAGGTACTGCATTCATCAGTGTATTGCTCTTGACTTCGCAGCAACTAGAGATGCACAAAACCCGAATCCGATCCGATCCGATCCGGATCCGAATCCGATCCGGTTTCGCTTACGTCATCAAAAATCCGATCCAGTCAAAATCCGATCCGAATCCGGTCAAAATCCGATCCGGTTCTAACCAAAATCCGAATCCGATTCTAATCCGATTTGAAACCGGTTTAAACCGATTTTAGTGGGTTTTAATCGGATTTTGGGGCGGATTTGGATCCGGTTTTTAGCGAATCCGGTTTACGATCCGGTATCAAATCCGATTTGGAATATAGGATTAGGATCCGATTGAAAATCCGGTTTTAAATCCGATCCGATCCGGTTTGGTCAAAACCGGTTTTGACCCAATCCGGTTTCGGATTGGATCCGGTTTTGAATAGTGAAACCGGTTTTTGTGTGCATCTCTAGCAGCAACCCACCAGCAAGTCCATACTTCTACAAACCCCACGATTATGCACGATCATATTGGCATGTTCCTTCGTCGTTAGGCTCTGATACCACTGTCACAGGATGATTCTTTTAGACTAGTCAATACCGTGTGCCACTTAGTGCTTCTCCAACTAAGTTAGGCTAACTTCCAGGATCTAGATGTACTAACGAACTTAGGAAGCAAGAGTTACGACAAGGGACACTTCAAGAAAGCTTCTATTATGTAACTCAACTTCTTTACAAGGCAACTTCTCGATGGCTTGGGAAAATGATCCCTTCTCCCTATTTATAGGAACCTTACACCTCCTCAAGGGAATGTTTTAGGTTCCGGACATTCCCGAGTATTCTAGATCATTCTTACAAGATCTTATTCTACATACAAAATTCTATAAGGCTCTATACTACTCTTTTGTGTCTAGAGGATTCTACGATAGTCTAGGATCTTCCGTATCATTCTAGCTTCCAATAGTGCACTCTTGATTATTCTGGATTGTTCCATCATGTTCCGCGGACACCTATAATTTTCTAGTGTTTTCCGGGGTCTCGTAGAGTATTCTTGATCTCTCCGGAGACTTCTCGAGGATACTTGATCGTTTCGGAGTTCTCTAGACGAACGTGGAATTTTCCAGAAACTCGTTCTGTGACACTCTCCCCCACTTAAACCCTTGACGTCCTCGTCAACTCTTTTAGCATGTGTCACTTGTCTTCTTACTTCCTCCCTAGTTGTGGGTCTTCTCGTAGCCTCATGATATATCAGAGGAATTCTTAAGGAAGATCGTGACTCCATCTTGCACCAATATGTGTCAACACCTCGAACTATGTTGTTTGATTTCACATATTTCCTGGTTCGATTACTAGTCGCTTGTGAATCATCCTCCTTCTTCCAACTTAGGGCGTTTTCCCGTATCTTCCCAACTTCCCTAAGTTCTTTGTTAAACTTCATCGATGATAGCGTTCGAGACCTTGTTCTACTCCTTTCTATTGGTATGATGTGAATGATTTTACCTTTAGTAATACGCATCGTGTTATCACTTTCAAATGACCATGGACGTACTCCATCTAGGAATTCCATTCCTAATACCATGCTATAGTCGTCCATCCGTACGACTACTAGGTCAATGTTGCCTTCCCATTCCGCGATTTTCATGGATACTCCCCGTGAAACTCCTAGGATAAAATTGGATGGACAATTGACAACCTTCAATCATCCTTCTTCTTTCGTGTAGCTAATCCCCAATCTCTTAGCTTCGTTTTCAGAAAGGAAGTTGTGAGTCGCACCTGAATCTATTAGCGCTTTGGTATTCCTCCATTCAACTTGGCTTCGACTAGCATGAGACTTCCTACCTTAGAACCTCTCCTTTTCGATTCCCTTGTCTCATCTTTTGTCATAGAGTTCAGAAGTCGCATGGAACTCATGTGAGCTTCTTTTTCTTCTTCTTATTGAAATACCATCGCATAAAATGTCTCTTTCTTCGGATAGTCTTGGATCAAGTGAGGACCATCACACAAGTAGCACTTGATCTCCTTTCGCTCTTCTCTTCGGTTTCTTCCTTCGATTTTTTTTCCTTTCGTATTCAAAGGTTGGGGTGTGTTTTGTTTTGGTTCCGGTTCTATCATAGTTTGTTCTCCCCCACTATTCTTCTTAATCGTGCTTTCTTTTCGAAAATAACTTCGTCGATGTCTTTGACATTTCTCCTCTTGAGCTCGTTGTAGGCCCAAGATTGTAGTTCATCCATGAAATAGAAAATTTTTTCATTCTCCTGCTTGTCGGGTAACTCTAGCATCAAGCTCATAAACTCGACTGTATAGTCTCGTATGGATCCAATATGCCTTAGCCCACGAAGTTTCTTCACTGCTGTGTCTTCAACATTTTATGGGCAGAATTGTCTCTTAAGTTGCATCTTGAATTCTTCCCATGTGTCTATGGTATATAATCCGTTTTCAATATCATCGTGCTTCCTTCGCCACCATAGAGTTGCACTCTCGCATAGATAAAGTATGGTTGTATCTACCTTCGTCTTGTCGTCCTTCACTTGACTAGCATTGAAGTAGAATTCCATCGACCAAAAGAATTCGTCAAGTTCTTTGGGTCGCGTTTACCTCCATACATCAATGGTTTGGGTGCTTCTGTGTGCGGAAACGTTCTTGTAATGGTCCCTCAGGCGATTGCTGCCTTGCATAGGTTTACTTCGGCTTGTAATGCGTCTACCTTCTCATGGAACTCATTTCACAAGGTGTTGATAAGTCCAAGGACTTCTTCCTTGATGACACCGATGGTCTCCTTCAATCCATCACTCGTGTCACTTATCTCAGCAACAAATTAATCGACGGTATCCTTCCATTCAAGGATCTCACCGACGTTAATCTTTGTCCTTGTAAGCTTGTTTTGTAAGCTTGCCAAAGCATCTACCGATTGATCCCTCTTCTTGTACTTCCTTCCTTTCTTCTCGACGACAAGGGGGATGTTGAATACTTCACTTTCTCCTTCCATCGTAATGGTCTCTTACTTGCTCGAACCAGGCTCTGATACCACTATCACGGGCGCGAGTTCGGCATTACTCCTTGCCCGTGCGGCATATCGAGGTTCCCCATAAAACCCCGATATCAGCACTCCCATATTACACATGCCAACTGGTTTCTCTTTGCCATGGGCTCATTAGGAAAGCGACACTAGCCCCCGACCAGTTGTGTCTCTAGAACGCTACGACCCCCTTCATTGTCACACACTTCAGCGACTCGACCTAACAGCAACGATTAGCATAACAACGTTCCTTGGGCTAGGACGCCCTCTTTTGAACCCTTTGGCAAGCTATTCCAGTGGCATGGCCTTTGTCTTCTTGTTCAACACAGTCACGGGATATCAGCTCGTGACACATCGCTTTCAACAATCAGTCATCGACATCAAAACAACCCTTTGTTAACGAACTACAATTCATCGAATTTGATACCCATCCTTAGTTTTTCAGTAACCCAAAACATCACACTTCGCTTTTGTTACTAACCCAAAACCTATTTGTCATCGATATACCAACACAAAAGCGAAGTCCACATAACGAAGCCTTCAAAATCGACATTAATACTTTCCATTCCAAAATCACAGCCTTCACTTTTAGATTTCAACTCCAAATCGGTTTTCAAAGGCTGGCGTATAACCTCGATACTCAACTCCTGCTTGCCCTACTCAGCTTCAAATACACAAAATCAATTTTGTTACGACAATCAAACATTGAACATCCAGTCTTCTCTGATTCGATATAAAACTTCTTAATTGCAAAACCAAAGCAAGTCCAACATCCTTCTCCTTCGCTTCGTTAATTGACTCATAACAAATTATATTCTTCAAAATTGAAATCCTTGACTCAAATCGAATCATCAACATCGACTCTAATACATCGAACTTCAACTCCAATCGATACCTTATAATCCTTCTATTTCCAAATCACGTTTAATAAGCGAACATGAACCAATTCGCTGTGTTCGACATCAAGAACACTATCCCAATCAATTTCTAAATTAAACCCAATTTAAACTTGATTTCGGCATCCATATCCTCAAAACAGCTTGTATTAACCAATTTCAACATTCAATTCATCGACTCATCAGTTAAACATCGACTTTGACTTTTTCTCAGTTTGACTTTTCAAAGTCAAAGATCAACAAACAAATTGATGATTCAAACAACGAATTTTAGATCAAAACATGATTAACCAACTGTTCTTCATCACATTCATGTGGTCTTGTTCAAGTTCATCTAAATCAAAAGACCAATTTCCGATTTCTTCACTTTGACTTGATCATAATCAATTTTTGTGATTGAACACAACACATAGAATTGATTCACAAGTCCAACTCAACAATCAAAGCCAGTCGATTTTTAGAGATAAAAATCGAAAACGAAGACATAATCACAAGTTGAAGAAATCGTGAGTTAAGAGCATCTTGATGTACAACAGTTTTAAGCATAAAGACAAAAACTACGCAAGGAGTGAATAAGATGAGACGAACTGATTTGGTGAATTTTGGGCTTACTTCAATTTGTTATCGGATCAAAATAAAGTGTATGGATTCGAATTTGTGGGCTGAGTGAACATGGAAGTAAATTTCAATTGGTTTGGGCTTTAAAACAATGATGAACAGTGAATTTGAGAATTTGAGAAAATGATTTTGATTATGATTTTGGTTTTGATAAAAAAAATAATTGGATCAATCAATGGGATTGAAACGGATTTGATCCAATGAGACAAAGCGATCAGAAATAAAAAACGCAAAATACGAATAGAAATCATGGACGTTTTGGAATCCATTTGAGAATTTGTGATACCTTTTTGACAATCTGAGTTCCATTTGTAACGAACGAATCAAATTTTAAAGATCTTGGTTCTTTTGTTGGGACAAGAAAATCTCCAATTTGAACATTATACCACCCATGATGCGTGGTGTACAACTCGTTCTTCATGTTCTTCAACGATCTAAGAACGTCTTCACAAGAACCATCAACATTTTTGAGTTTTGACTTCAAATTCAATGAAACATTTGGAGATTGTTGCTTTGGAACCCAAATTTGCTTCATGGATTTCGGCTTTACAACATTTGACGATTTCTATGAATAAACCCGTTTGTTCGTATGTTTGATCTTCTTCTTCTTTTTCTTTCACATCTTTTTGCATCTTGAAGATTTGATTTCAAGAACAACTTCATTCTTGAAACTTCAACTTTGAAAGTTTAAATCAAATCTTTTGGAGTTTGATACTTGTGAATTGCTTGGATTGATGGCTTTCGATAAGGAATCATTCCTTCAAACGAATCACAAGAACACAAAATATCATCGATTTAAACTCCAATCGAGCAAAAAAAACTTTTTCATCTTCATGAGAATCAACTTAAATCTTCTTGTCATGAACTTCAAGAACATCAAGAACATCACATTGAACTCCATAGTCTTGAAATTTAACAAACTTAAGAGCAAGAAGATTACTTGGGTTTTCAATTAGAGAACTATATTCCTTATTAAACAAATCTCTTTCTTTTCCTTCCTTTAGATTATCTCTCTAGGATATCAAGTTATTGCAAATTTTAGCCAAGCATTCAATCTTCGAAAGTGGTTAAAAAATCAATCCTCCATGATCATCCTTCAAACCTCCATAAGAAACCAAAGTATTCCATGAAATCAACCCGCCTTTCAATATTAATCCATAGAATTGTTTTATATTGACTTTGTATTTGACATCTTTAATGATTACCATCCAAGAATTATACTGCATGTTCACCATATTTGATCAATCGATAAGATCTTGGGTTTTTCTAGAGAGAGAAAGTGATTTTGAAAGGGTTTCTAGAGAGAGAAAGTGACACAAACAAATATTCTAGAGAGAAAAAATTGAATTATGGATCAAATCAAGGAAAAATTCAATTTCTAGAACACAAAACACTCCCAAACACGAAGATCAAAACACAATGAAGAATCACCAAATTAAGAATGTCATCATGGATCAATTCTTGATAAAATCAAGAACACCCACTCTGATACCAATTATAGTGGTGTTCATTATAATACGAAAGATCTAGTAAATCATTGTAATAATCATGTACATGAAGAACATAAGAGAGTAAATAAAGTTGAGTTTAAGCTCTCATTAGTTTTTGATAGAAAGAGTACAAATGAGTCTTGCTATTTCTCTCTCTAAAACTAATGCTATCACAAAATGCTCACTTTCATAAATGAGTGTCACTCACTTCCTATTTATAGGAAAGACAACTCATTACACAATACGATAGGGAAAGTAAAAATTACATCCAAGCGTGACTTTGCACCATAACACCATACTACTTGTATTATCTTTTACACGGGCCCATTGGAGAATACATTCACCGTAAATAACAAATGTAAATATGTTCGCTATCGCTACATTCTAGAGAAACAATACGTTGGAATCTACTATAATAAATAAAGATCTTTTTGTCATATGTCATACTCTCAATCATTTTGCTAAATGTTATTTTGTAGTTATTTTAAGTTAATTTTTTTTCACATGTAATATTATGTTTTTTCTTTCAATTTTATCAAATATCACATACTATTTAAATGTAATAATTGCACTAAATGTAATACTAAATGAATATCAATTTTATTAGTGAACTTACCTTCTAATTTCAAAATTTATTAATTAATGTTTCATAAATTTTATTTGTTTATTTATCCAAATTATTTGTTTAGATTTAAAAAAAATCAATTTTAATACTTTAATATTTTTCATATTTTTCTTATAAATTCAAACTTTTCAACTACTAAACCTTCATTTTTAATTTTTTATTTTTTAAAATTACTCATGTAATATATGAGTCTCACAACTAGTTCAGATAATATAACTAAAACCTAATAATGTCAAGAACTCAAGATACATATTTGGTTAATGAATTTCAGTAAAAACAAATTCATAAAATTTTAGAAATCATACCATTTTTAAACATAAAATTAGCTCGGTTGGATTCTAGGTGTATTTCTCAGCGATAATACTGCAATTTTATAAATAAAATCAATAAATAAAAAAGAAATATCTAGAAAACCATGTTAAATTGAGTTTAAAATACTAGCCAGGAATTTCTTTTTGAAAGTACTTCCATCATGACTTCTCACCGAACACAATCTATAAACTATATACTAATTGAAAAGTTATATTTAAAATGTACACACAAAAAACAAATTTGATGTTTTTTTAAGAAATAATGTTGTCCTACTAATACACCAAATAGACATAAATTATATATAGAAAACACTAACTTGGTAAATTAATAAATTAACATTTTTAATTTCTATCATTTTCGTGCCTATACTTCTGTTGTGTTTAACCATCATATTTTTATTTATGTAACAAGTTGTTAAATAAACATTGAAGTCGTCATTAAAACGTCATTGGCATAATATTAAATGCAATATTTAATATATTTTATATTTATTTAGAGTATATTATATCATCTTTCACCAAAGATCACACGATATGGCTTTGTTCACCAACATCTACATGCAGGCTACACTAAAATATATTGGACATGAATAAGATTGTACTTAAGAGGCAACCAAACTTTCAATTAGAAATACACATGGATCAAATAAAGCTTATTCATGGTATATATCTCATTGCTCAATCACTCAATGCTTTCAATTTGTCAAGACATTTCTTTCTTATGAAACATAAAATAAAATAAAATAAAATAAAATAAACTGATAAAGTTTGTTCTAACATTAGTATACCAAAAAAAAACATAAAGTAAGTCTTTTGTGACATGAGTATACCAAAAAAAAAAGTTAAATTTTGTTTTTTTATACTTTTCTAGAAAATTTGTTCTAACATTATAGAAAATGAGAAGCAATGCAACATTAGGGATTAGCTATACCTCTGGTGGCGGAAGAAGAGTAAGTTTTACATAGATATCATCATTCTCCTTGTTTTACTATTTGAAGAATTGGATAAAACATTAAAATAACATAAAATATAACATCGTATCCTAAAGACAAATCTAATTAATTATATATCAGAGTAAAACAAAAACGAATGAAAATGTAGTAACACAAATATCAGTTGTTCAGATACCTTTAATCACTTCCTCTGGTGGTGGAACAAGAGTAATTTTTACATAGATATCATCATTCTCCTTGTTTTTCTATTTGAAGAATTGGGTAAAACATTAAAATTACACAAAATATAACACCGTATCCCTAAGACAAATCTAATTAATTATGTATCAGAGTAAAACAAAAATGAATCAAAATGTAGTAACACAAATTATCAATCGTTCAGATATCTTTAATCACTTCCATTGGTGGTGAAAGAAGAGTAAGTTTTACATAGATATCATCATTCTCCTTGTTTTCCTCTTTGAAGAATTAGGTAAAACATTAAAATAACACAAAATATAACACCGTATCCCTAAGACAAATCTAATTAATTATGTATCAAAGTAAAACAAAAATGAAGCAAAATGTAGTAACACAAATTATCGACAGTTCAGATATCTTTTGTAACGACCCCAAATTTCACGTCCAAAAATTTCGTTTATAAAACATTACATAGAAAACGTTAACAATTAAAACATTGTTTAGTTGAACCACTTCACATCGAAAACCAAATCAAAAACCACAACATTCGACCAATCAAAATATCAGAGTGTCAATCCCAGAATAAACTCGTAACTACGGAACCAAAAGAGTGTGTGTGTGTGTGTGACATGCTGCTACCGCGCCGGCTCCTTTCCTCTAGCTGAGGAGGTACCTGAAACCAAAACTGAAAACCGTAAGCACGAAACTTAGTGAGTTCCCCCATAATACCTCATACCATGCAAGCATATAACAAAGAACGTTCAGCTAGGAGTTACGGGCCTCGCCCACACTCGGGAAGATACGGGCCCTGCCCACACTTCGCTAGCCAGGAGATACGGGCCTCGCCCACACTTGTGAAGATACGGGCCCTGCCCACACTTCGCTAGCCGGGAGATACGGGCCTCTCCCACACTCTACTATCTGGGAGATACGGGCCTAGCCCACACTCCAACCTCGGAGAGATACGGGCCCTACCCACACTCACCCGCTAACCCATAATATACAAGTATCACACAGACAACAAGTATAAGCAACTCTATCATATTGACACATATATCATACTTGACTAAACCCAGAGATACAGGCTCGGCCCACACTCTAGTACTAACATCTCGTCTACACGGGTCGGCTTTGGTGCCTTAGACCCGTTCCTACTGAAAAGGAAACTCACCTCGAAATAGCTGCTAATCTGGTCGAGAACTGACTGCCTACTGCTGCTCCGGAAATCCTCCGGCTGCAAATCCCACAACATACTCAATCAATCACTGCTAACTGCCCATTGGGTAAAATGACCATTTTACCCCTGAACTTGTCATAAGTCAAGTCAGAGTCAACTTTCCGTTGACCCGACTCGCCGGGTTGGCTCTCCAACTCACCGAGTCCCTATACAAACGATTGTCCGGGATCCCACCCCTACTCGTCGAGTTAGGCGACGACTCGACGAGTTCTTCTTCTAAACTGATATTCAAGTCCTTCATCCTACTCGCCGAGTTGTATGAACAACTCGTCGAGTTCATCTTCATCTGATGAACACTTATGCTAAGACTCGCCGAGTTGTATGAACAGCTCGCCGAGTCTGTTCTTGATCTAAGGAGATTGCCTTGAACTCGTCGAGTCAGGGAATTGACTTGCCGAGTTCCTCCATAGATGAGTTCAGCTTCCGACTCACTGAGTCACACCCCGTGACTCACTGTTCACTCGACACTACGAAAAGGGGACAAACTCGGAGACTCGCGAACAGACTCGCCGAGTCACATGAACGACTCGCCGAGTCGTTGCCATGCACCCACTAAATACACATATTTGCTCGATTCCAGTCCATGCCATTCATAGATCTAGACTCCTAGAACATGAATCACACGTAAAGTTTCCAACTTTACGTGTAGATATTCAGCAATACGGATTTTAGGGTTCAAAATGTACTTAAAATGGTAGATCCAAGGTCTTCAAGCAATGAGGGTCCATAAAGGCTACAGATCCGAGCCCTTAGAGCCCAAACATGCCTAGATCCGATGTCTCTCAACACTATAAGCTCCTTACACAAAGGTCAAGACTAGAAGAAGCCTTGAAATCGCTATCACAAGCTCTCAACAAGATAATAATGGAGGGACAGAGAGGGTTTCGAGTCCAATACCTCTAGAAGTTCTGAAATGGCACAAAGATTCTGGATCTTCTTCCTCTCCTCTTGATCTACCTTCTTCTTCTCTCCAAAACTTCAAAGAAATGCACCAAAATCACCCAAATTACTAAAAGAGGGGTTAGAGCTTCGAGAGGGAGTGTTCTGGACGCAATGGGGGCTGATATGAGGCACAAAACGTCGTTTAAATAGGGTGCAACCCCTGAAAATTAGGGTTTCATCCAATAGCGGTGACTCGCCGAGTCCGGAATATGGACTCGCCAAGTCGCCAACTTAAACATGCCCCGGGTCCCGTCCTTACTCGGCGAGTCGGACCTATGACTCGCCGAGTCCAAGGCTAAAAAGAAGGAAAATTCTCAATAAGATTTACATACCAGGAACCAGGTGCTACATCTTTAATCACATCTATATACCATAATAGTAAATTACATTCGTTCATTTTCTCCACAACAGCAAGCAATGGCTTGTGATTTGTTTTCCTTAACCACTGCCATATTATCAGAAAATTATCATGAATAGAATAAAACTTTCCTAAAGATTCATAATCACATATATAATAAGGAAGTTTGTGATAACTCACTTAAAATATTGATAAGGTAATCCTACACAATGAGCTTAGTGGCATCGATACCAAATTGAACAACTACACAATTAGCGGCATCACCTAAATTCTTCTTCATCCACAAATCGATGTTTAACTCGATAGGTTTCGAAGTAATTTTGGGTTTCAATTTTTGGTTTACAATTTAAGAGAGAAAATAGAAAAGATAATGGAGAATCGATGAATCATATAGGGGAGATGGAAGAACACATCGAGGGAACAGAACGATGGAGACAACCGACAACATAGGTGAAAGCCATCATAAAAGCATTTATCACACATGGCTGAATATATTGCCTTGTAGTTGTATTTTATCTGCCTTGAAAGGTCATTTTATTTGATATAAAGAAAGAGGCATCAACCAAATTCTTCTTCATCCACAAATCAATATTTAACTCAAAAAGTTTCAAAGTAAATTTGGGTTTCGATTTTTGGCTTTTACAGTTTAAGAGAGAAAACAGAAGAGAGAATAGAGAATCGATGAATCATATAGGGAAGAGGGAAGAACACATCGGGCGAACAAAACGATGGAGACAACCGGAAACACGGGAGAAAGTCATCATATAAGCATTTTATCACTCATGGCTGAAAATATTGTCTTGTAGTTGTATTTTACATGCCCTGAAAGCTCCTTTGATTTGAAATGGAGAAAGTGGACTCTTAGTTGAAATGGACAAAATGGAATGTTGATTTGGAGCTTTAAAAAATACCTCAAAAATCCATTCAAATTCCAAAAATCATAAACAATTCCGTAACAATCCTTGAAGAACCACATTCCTCAAAGAAGCCACATCAGTCAACGTCCGAGAGGTGGTCTCGGGACAAACATCTGAAGGTGTTGTTAGTATGAGTATGTATGTGGAAATACAAAGATTAGGGTTTTGGATAGAAGGAGGAAATCCTTTTCTCTAGAGGTGAAGGGTTCCTTTTATACATGTCCTTTTCTGAGCATGATCCCAACAGTATCCTTTGTCCCGTCTGGGCCAATAAGACATGAAGGAGTCCCATTGGTGGATCGTGCACCAATAGCGATCTTATGTTATTGGTGCAGAGGAGACAGAGGAAAGCACTATGAGCGTTACACTTGTCACTTTGGGAAGTGACCAACACTGTTTTGGCTTATTATAGACCGGAGATTATCATCTGGAATTGGACTAGGGCACGAGAGTGCCAAGTACCAAGGTCCTAATACGAGACCACCAGGGTGAGGGCCCGAGTCAGACACTAGGTTGGGTAGAGACCATTAACTAGGTCATCCTAAAGATAGTGGTTATGTTATTTTTAACATATTCCTAGAGGGATATGTTAACAAGTCCCCTAGGCTAGTAGACTTTGCCTTGGCGTAGCGTTGCTGAATTGTTCTAGCCTTGATCAAGACATGTGTTAGGTGGAGATGGTCTGGACATTTGCTAATGTGACGGAGTCATCATCACAGGCGGTTTCATCATGGACACAGTTCGATATTCCCACTCCACATTTAAACCTTCCTTATCAGGAACAGTTTTCTTTTTACTCTTTCATGCTCAACTGCTTCGAACTTTTCTTATCTTACTCTCTCTTCTTTCTCATTTTGAACTAAGAAAAAAATGGCGACACCACGATCAAGAATTAAGCCGACACCGGAAGAGTTTGAGGCTCTGCAACTTCGCTTCCGTTTCATGCCAGATCATGGAGTGCAGTTTCCATGGAAGGGGCCATCATCAGTCGGTCGTCGCCAAGTAAGGTCGAAGTCCCAGTCCTAATCTTTAAAATGGGATTGCGGTTACCGACAAATGATTTCTTCGATGAAATCATGTGTCAGTATGGTTTCTTTATGGATGATTTGACCCCTAAAGATATGAATAATATTGTGGGGTTCGAATTGCCTTGTCAAGCCCTTGGTGTGCTTCCCCATATATGGGCGTTTAAGGCTTATTTTAACTCGCCCATGCAGTCTGGTGTTCACACCTTCTCTCAGAGGCGGAACATCCACACGTTCATCATCAACCAGAAGGCGCCTGAGAAAAACTGGTAGGATAAGTGGCCCTGGGTTAACAACAACATGGTTGGTTCTAAATATCCCCGGGTGACCACCTTCTATGACCAAGCGCCCTAACTATATGGTATCATTCTAACTGTGGTGCAGGCTTTGAAGAATATTTGCTTCAATGGGAGATATTATGAGGATGCATCCTGGTGGCAGCAGCAATGGGTGCCGCTTGGTGGTCCCAGGGGATGATGCCTTAGTTCTATGTAGAGAAAGATGGTGAGTACTCTTCTCCTTCCCCCCCCCCCCCTTTTTTTTTTTTTACTTTTTTGGAATTAGAAAGGGGGTTGCTAATTCATTTGTTGTTTGTATTCACAGGTATAGAAAGGGTTTTATCCCTTGCGGGGCAAGTATAAGGCTGATCTCCAGTACCATGAGATACCCTTGGTGGAGATCCTTCCTCCTCCTGTTAGTGTCGATCGGGTGCTGGTGCTCAGTGCTCCTTCTTTCCGTCAAGGGCGAGGGATCTGCCACTCAGACTGAACCTGGTTTGATGGATGCACCCCGGTGTTTCCCATGATGATCCTCCGCCTCAAACCCCTGAAGATGAAATAGTAAAGGAGGCTTTAATAGGAAGCGGTCGTGATATGTATTCGTTGGTGAGCTTGAGTGATTAGAACACAATTGCAGTGAACATAAATGACCTAGAATTGAAATGACTCTTATTATGATTATGTTCTTAACGTTCTTTTGGCTATAACTGAAATGACTATTTTTAGGCTTTTCCGTGAGGGATTTAGCTTGAACACAAGGAAAACAACGAAATTTAAAAGGTATAGATTTGAACAACAATCTAGACCTATAGATTGAGGTTCTAGAAAATAATCAAGACCTATTGACTGAATTCTAATCAAGATCATGACAACATCCTTCAAATGATCAAGTTTGAGTGTAAGAAACAACTCTAAGGGTATGAACAATGTTAAAACTTTCAATTTTCAAAAGTGATCATCAAAATACAATACTTTGGCAGCTATATATAGCCCTATAATGATCGGATACGAATTTAAACAAGACTTAAATGAAACATTAACTAGCCTAATTATTAAAGGGGGGGGTTACAACTTGATTAATAAAAGTTTCAATCAAGGAACCATTATTGCCAACTCTTACCATACAAAACCGACATCCACATTTATTCTAACCCCTTCCAACTTCCGTCCACATCACCATGCCAACAAAGCATGTCACATCAGCTCCGATACCATCCTGCCTCGTGGATAATGTTAATTCATCATTATTATTATTATTGGCTGCCAAGTCCGTATCATCTCCTCCCCCTTGAAAAGGAATGACCTTAATTCAAGCAAGCCACCATCATCCAGATATGGAGAAACATCTCCCATGTTAAAGATTGCATGAATTTCGTAATCACCAGGTAACTCTAGCTTGTAGGCATTATCATTCACTCTTCCAACCACCTTGTAAGGACCTTCTGCGTTGGGCATCAACTTGTTCTTTCATTTATTAGGAAAACGATCTTTCCTCATATGTAACCAAACTACCTTCTTCAAACACTCTTGGGTTTCTATGTTTGTTTGGTTTTTGCTTGTAAGTTTCATTGACGCACTGGATCTTTTAACGAACTTGCTGATGAAGCTTCAACATAGATTTCAAATTTTCACTTTCATCTTTATAGACCCATTCACCCTTTGGTAATGGAATTAAATCCAAAGGCATGTATGGGTTGACACCATAAACAACCTAAAATGGAGACTGCCCTATTGCATATGTAAGAGAACGATTATATGCAAATTCAGCATGTGCCAATTTAGTATCCCAATCCTTTTACATTTTGCCAACCAAACCCCTTAACAACGTTCCCAAGGTTCTATTAGTTACCTCTGATGAGATAAATGATGGTTTTTAGGCATAAGAACAGTCCTATGTGCTCATACAAACCCTAATTCTTGGATCTAGGTTTCTCTATTGTACATGCAATGAATCCAAGACTAATAAACTTAGATCTAACATATTATAAACTGAATTAGGGTTTAGAGAATTACCTTTGATTGTTATATAGCAATAACAATCAATTCCTTGCTTGGATTGGCTTCTAAAGCTTAGTGCCTCAAGTGTTGCACCTCTAATGGAGTCACAAACACCATATACAACTTGGATGAAGAGGAGAAGAAAGGAGGTTGCCTAAAAACGGCTAGAAACCCTAGAGAATCAGTTACCCATGTTTTTGGGGCCTAAGGGGTCGTTTATATACTTGTGTGGGCTGCTAGGGTTTCAGTCAAAACCCTAATGGACAACTTAAACTCTAAGCAGCCCATGGAACCTTCTGGATAAGGCCATAGACGAAAATATGATGGGCTCCCATCATAATTTCGTTCACCCCTTGTTCCTTTAGCATTCCTTAGCCCAATGACTCAATTATCCAATAATTACAGTCCAGTCCCCTAAATTTAATTAATCTCTTTTAGCCACAAAATTAATTCTTAATTAATTCTTGACTAATATTAATTAAACAATATGATTTCTCCTTTAATATATTATTCTCATAATATATTAATAAATCATATTTAAACCTTTCTCTCCTTAATTCATCCTACATATTTCTATGGTGAAGGCAACCCAAAAGGACCATGCTCATAATTGGGTCAAGTACATACCAAAATAGTTATGGACTTAGACACTAATCCAACAGTCTCCCACTTGGATAAGTCTAATAACTATTTTCCGTATGACTTCAAAACCTGATCAGCAATCGTAGCTTTCAAAAGCCGCTGTCAACTTTGATCTTATCAGATAGCGTGTCGTCTAGATAAGGGATTATATATTCCTCCATTCTCAAGATATCGTATAGACAAAAGACATGAATTTCAATCATTCTCTCTATACTATTTCCTGACTTCCGATTTATGACGACTGATAACAGACTACAATTGAACACATCAACTTAGTCCCGACTTGGCCAAGCGCTTAGGTGTCATCACTAAATCATTGAGAGGCCCAAAAATATCGCTTTTATCCCACTTTGGATAAAAGGAATGGATAAACTTCGATTCAAATGCTCGCTTGCATTTACTAATCGAATCACATACAACAATAAGTTTTATAACACCAAGTTACTAGTGCGTTTTCTTATTATCAATGTCTAACCGACCAACAAATAACAACTCACACGTCTCGGTTTCAAGAATATACAATATTATCATCTCACTTAATCACTCGTGATAAATCTATGGAGTGATCCAAGTGAGCGTGGGTTTAATCCAATACTCTAATCTTATCAAACCACTCATGAACTCTGCAGCAACCTTGTGCTATGTCTAAACCTTTCTGACAATCTACAGACAGATTCACGACACTCTTCCTTCATACTTACTTCCAACGTATGACCGACTGTGGATGTTTGAATAAACTAGTTATTCGGGAAGTCAAAATATGCAAACTGAAACAAAACAATAATACTTAATCCTATATGGCCCCAAACTTGTGAGAATAAATAAAACACTTCTATTTATCCACCATATTGATTACTCGTTATTTATCATTTAATGTTTCGGATAATCAACTCATTACTTGAATTACAACAACAATTGTCCCATGCTCTAAGCATGCACACTTTGTTTCCTATGGTCCATGCTTTGTGAAATAGATCAATTGAAAACTTTTCCAATGATTCTCATTTCACAATTCCTTAATCCCCATTGTTAGTGTAAGAACACAAGGTTCTTGCCACTACTAGAATATGCTAGATTCTAACATTTTACGCAACGATCCTTTCGTAAAGTCATAGCACAAAAGTCACCAAGACTTGGCTAATGAAATTACAAAGTACTTTCTTAGAAATTGTTACAAGACAATTCCATAGACGTGAAGTCTCACATTCAAAGTACATTCCTTTGAACTTCCTTTTGCATAAAGTTTTCTAATCTAGACATAGAATCTCAGTATCCAACTCCCAATATGGAAACATTTCCACATTTGCCATATGACAGCTCATTCTTAATAGAATCTTATCTATTCATAATAATGTCGATATGGTCCATCCAATACAATACTTCCAACTACTCACAAGCGACCAATCCTCAGAGAACTTTGGATCATCCTTTGATAGTTTTTTAATTATTTTAGTCAAACCAATTCTAGTCCTTTTTCCCTCTTAATGCGCTAGACATTTGGAAAATATTTAGAATGGTAAAATATTATAGCATTTGCAATCGATCCTATACCTGAAGCGTATGGGACACGATGCATAATGTCTTACATAAAGATATGATACTTTACCAATCTTTTGCCATAATATTTTATGTGTCATGTTCTCACAATTCGAACTATGAAGAGGGATGCCGTAATCATAATCAAATTTTAAGAACACACAATGTATCCTTTGACTGAAAATATTAAAATTTCTCAATCTAGGCTTTAGATTTTGAAACGAAGTATAATATTCCCTCCCTTAATTATAGCAAAACAACTTTCAACCCATGTCACTTTGCAAATTGAATCTTTGTTTTTCTATAATTAATATTGCTAACTTGAAATACCCACCAAAATAATCATACAAGCATAACACTTATGCTCCCACTATCATGATTATCATATAAGCATAACACTTATGCTCCCACTAGCTTTGACATGTATTTAGAAAACAATGCCTATTGAATTTCTGAAATTCATATTTCTAATACCAGATGCTTCGATAAGCCTTTATCTAAGCTTCTTAACCTTATACACCTTTGCCTTAGATAGCTTATATGTGTGTTTAAACAATTCAGAACTTATGTTACTAAGTTCCCAATGTTGAAACTAATTGCCAAATCTCACAATTCGAACTATGGAAAGGGATGTCGTAACCATAATCAAATTTGAGAATACAATTTTCACAATCGTTATCTTCTTAAAATCTCTCTTAGTGAAAGCATTTACTCACAGTCATTTTCATAAAGGAGGGAATCTTATGACACTTATATTTTATGGTGTATGAGTTCCTATCCATGTGAATTTTCCAAAACCAAAGTTTGTGACACGAGTGCCCACCATGTCTTTCAAGCAGTTTAGCAACTTATCCTTACAAATCAATGTACTTTCCATTGATCAAGGTGCTTTGTCTTTATGCATTCAAATGAGAACTCATAGAACTCACATGCATAATTAACTCAATTGGAATGGCACAAAAACAAAATAATGTCAACACGATAGGTTGCAAACCTCAAGTCGTGTGCTAGTGATGATTGATAAGGTTTATTCTTGATTTGTTTTCGAAACCTTTTCAAAAACATTAAAACTCCCACTGACTCCTTGACATATTAGATTCTCTTATCAAGAAACATTTCTTGATAAACAAATATTCAAGAGTTAGTGTAGCATTTATGAAGACAAAACACTTCACCAATTGGTCCTAGTTGGTCTTTGTCTTATCCAAGACATCACAACTTACCAATTTCTAATGTGCAAGAATAAGAAAACTTTTCCAAATTCCACATTTGTTAAGTGTTATAAACCCACTAAAGACTTTTTCACTCAAGTCACAATCTTAACTCTAAGACTTGATACTGGAATGAAGTATGATTGACTTCTTGACTTAACCATTTATACAATTCTTGTTCCTCTTTTTAGACATGCAAAATGCACTAAGACTCACTTAGAGGATCAATTGAGACACGGTTCTTAATCATTAAGACCTATCATAAACACAATAAAAGGTACTCTCCCTTCTTCTTAGAATAGAGAAACTTTTATCTTTCTGCCTACTTGATTCTTCTTATTCATTCTGCTATTCATTGAAATATTTTTCAATCAACTCAGAATTACACTTAATCTCATAAGTACATTCATATTTACTAAAAATTAGTAAATCATGACGACTATCTTTATCACTCTTGTGGTGGACTCGATCAACGTATAATCTTGTGTACTTGATCTCCTAGTCCTTCAATTGACACTTTGTCAAAGAATTAGTCTAATTTCCAAATATGAAGTTTCTCATTCATCACACAACCAAGTTGTATGATTCCAAGTTTCCATCCAATTGAAACTTGGGCGATGAGAAACTCTCCTTATTTGGTAAATTCTTGACATCTTCCCAAATAACATAATTAAGAATCAAATCCATTATTGCTAATAATATAAACCTTCAAACATCAATTTTTCATACACGCCATTGCAAGGATAAATAAATAAGATAAAATCAAAATTTATTTTATTGCGGAAAAACTTCTCCTTACAATGCAATTCAACTGAAAAACTATGTTGTTACATATTTCTTAGCAATCTACCCTAACTCAAAAGTAGCAGCTCAAAAAATCTGATCTTTGAATCCATGCGATCAAAATCCATTTCTTCGTGATCAGATTCAGCAGCTTCTTCATTAAGCTTCCTTTCTTTTCTTCGATCCTACAAAACATCAAAATGTAATCTTCTCACATCATGTATTAAGAATCTAGAATAGGAACTTAAAAGAGTTAGTTAATGGATTTACCTGAAGCAGACAAATACGTCTTGACTCACCCATCTCTTAGATCTCTCAGGTAGTTAGGGCAGCTTCGTCTCCAATTCCCTTTCTATTGGAAATAAAAGCAAATGGACTCCTTTGGCACAACACATTGGACAATCATAGACTCAACTCTTTCTGGACTTCCAATGTTGCCAGTGTCCCTTGAAGTTTGGGATTTTGATTCACCAGACAAATTTGCTTGACCAGCACACCAAATCATTGCTGATTCAGCAGATATAAGCAAATAGGTGAGATCAATGAGGGTCACGTCGTGATCCATCATATAGTACTCTCCAACAAACTCACTATATGATTCAGGAAGTGACTGAAGAACCCAGTCAACAGCAAACTCACTTGAAATCTCGACACCCAACATGCTTAACCTATCAATGTGTGACTTTGTCTGTAAGACGTGTGCACACACAGGTTTCCCATCTTCATGTTTACTTGCCAAAAGGGCTTGAGTGAGCTTGAACTTTTCAAGCCTTCGAGCTTGTGGGTCAGGGAGAACAATTGGAGGAGATGGAGGAAGTGAAGCATGACTCTCATTTCCTTGATCGTAGTATCTCGAAACGTCATCTTCATTTGGAAAACTTGTTCCATGGGATTTAGGAAGACCATGATAAGATTCAGACATCTACAAAATGGGAGAAAATTCAAGTTATGTTGATTAGAATTCTTGATGTAACACCCAAATGAAGCATCAAGCCAGGATCCAACACAATACTATACAACCTAGAAAAGGGATGTCGTAATCTAGTTGCGGAATATTTGAAGGTAGGTAAATGACGATTTACCAATTTCCACCATGAAAAACAAAAAGGAATTTTAAGTTTTAAATGAATTGAAACTCCTAGATCTTTTGAGATTCAATGATCTCTTCAATGGCATGTTTAATCTCGATTATGCCCTTCTATTTGTGACTGGGATGCCGAGGATCAAAAATAAGGTGTGAATAACCATACGAATCACGTGGTGCACTCAATGCTACTATCACCTAATCAATGTGCCGGTTAGCCACACACGCTCCATTGATCTATGACAAACATCGAGTCACCCTTCTCTACCAATGTCATCCCCAAATTAGTGTGTCGGTTAACCACACACGCTCCACTAACGTTTGACAAGGGTACGAAGTGTAATTCTAAGGATTAGCATACAATTTCTCATTTTTCCTAAAGTAACTATGATTTGGGAATTCGAAAAAGCATTTAGTTACTTTGTACTTCATTATACTTATAATGGAAGGTTTCTGTCCTATCCTACCTGTTCGGCTAACGACCCTCCACTAGTCAAGAGTGTGGTGGGTAAGAGTGGATACCCATTCAATCGCCATTTTATAGGCAATTTCCTTAAACACCCCTTATAGACCAGCTTCGTGAACGAGGCCTACTAACGGTAAGACTGACTGTTTACTCATACATATATATAATATTAGACTTTTAACGTTATATATAGTATAGGGTGTATTTTATACTTTTAAAATACTAGGTGGTTTAACTTAGTAAATTATACTTTTAATTTAATTAAATGTAAACCAAAACTTTATGGGTTTATTAAATCACTTTTAATTATACGCTTTAATTAATTAATAAAACCATAAGGGTGTGATTTGAACTTTTCAAATTACTAGGGTTTTAGAATTTAACATTTCAAAATTAAATTTTTAATCAACTTTTAAATTCCAAAACTTGAGGGAAAGTTTTGAAACATTTCAAAACATTAGGGTTTAACTTATTTGAATATCATAAACAAAACCTTTAATTTCAAATTTAAACTATAAAACCTAAAGGGTGCAATTGAAACTTTTTCACATCACAAAGGATCAAATAACAAATAATATAAGTTAAACAATTAATTTAGTCATTATCTATATTTGACCTAATCTTATTTTAGTCACTAGATAATTACCAAATAATTTGAAATAATCCATATTTATCATATAAACAACCAATATTTAAAAGATTTGAAATTATCGATTGTTTTGGCAAGGATAATCACTAATTTAGGATAAAAATCGGATTTTAACTTCAAAAAACGAATTAGGCATTAAATCCAAGTCAAACAGCAGTTAAAACCCGAAATACCCTCCGTCTGACGCTCGAACTCGCTGAGTCGGCTCTGAACTCGCCGAGTGGGGGCCAACTCGCCGAGTCCAGATACTGACTCGCCGAGTTGAGTCGGGCAGAGGCCAAAAAATCGGTTTTTAGAAAACAAAACAGTTAAGCATCACATACAACTGAAACCAATCAAGGCTCTGATACCACTGATGGGTTTTAGGCATAAGAACAGTCATATGTGCTCATACAAACCCTAATGCTTGGATCTAGGTTTCTCTATTGTACATGCAATGAATCCAAGACTAATAAACTTAGATCTAACATATTATAAACTGAATTAGGGTTTAGAGAATTACCTTAGATTGTTATATAGCAATAACAATCAATTCCTTGCTTGGATT
This sequence comes from Lactuca sativa, assembly GCF_002870075.4. Lineage (NCBI taxonomy): Eukaryota > Viridiplantae > Streptophyta > Magnoliopsida > Asterales > Asteraceae > Lactuca > Lactuca sativa. The sequence goes on along the minus strand of NC_056623.2, from coordinate 185,741,743 downwards.
GGCTTCAAAAGCTTAGTGCCTCAAGTGCTGCACCTCTAATGGAGTCACAAACACCCAATAACTAAATTATCCAATAATTGCAGTCCAGTCCCCTAAATTTTATTAATCTCTTTTAGCCACAAAATTAATTCTTAATTAATTCTTGACTAATATTAATTAAACAATATGATTTCTCCTTTAATATATTATTCTCATAATATATTAATAAATCATATTTAAACCTTTCTCTCCTTAATTCATCCTACATATTGCTATGGTGAAGGCAACCCAAAAGGACCATGCTCATAATCGGGTCAAGTACATACCAAAATAGTTATGGACTTCGACACTAATCCAACAATAAAATCTCTAGATCGCTTAGATCTTTCGCAGGTAAATCAATGAAGAACAAACAACAAAATCAAACAAGACAATGAACACAATATAAAATCAATATAATGCTTATGATTCAAACGTAGTCACGCCTCAGCAGAGCTCGATTAAGAACTTCCACTGTAGAGGCGAGCTAGGTTTTACAATGCTACGATAAGAAAAATAAAAGCGTCCTCTAGTAAAGGATGCAAGCATGCACCTTAAATATTAAAACCCAAGAATAACAAAATGCACGGTTGGACAGGCCCAAACCAGTTACAAAACTGGGCTAAAAGGAACGAGCCCAAGACGCAACAACATGATCCCAACAATCTCCCCCTTTGCGTCAATTGGGGCGAGACCTTCACTTCGGTTGTGTGACCTTGACTTGCTTGAAAACTTTAAACAACCGAGCGATAAGAGCAAGAAGCGTCTGCCGAAACTGAATATACCAATGAAGCATATCAGTAAACAACTTCTTGTCAGCTTCACTGTTCTGATTACACCTATGGATGATCTCAAAAATATGCTCCAAGCAAGTAGTAGAGAACAGGTGTTTTTCAATAAGAGCGAATAGGCATTCTTGACCTTCGCCTCTAATGAACATCACAGTATGAAACTTCATGTCAATCTTGCCCTTGATCATCGTGTTTACATTGCCAGCTCTTCCAATCTGTTTGACCGTAGGAGGCTTGTGAATAGCAGTGGGAATCTCTTGATCCATCTTTTCTACTTCATGAATGTAACAAACAAGCATTAACTTGATTTAATCAATGACCGGCTGATACTCCTGAGGATTGCACAGCAGAATATTGTTGAGGAGTATCCAGTCGTCCGGGTTTAGATTTGGAAGGTCAGCCAGGGAAATGGTATGGATCGAGCTATCTGAGCCTCGGGTCACTTTGAATTTGACATTGATAAATTTCCCAGCTGAAGAGGACTTCAATACTATGACCGTTCTAATTTTCTTCAAGCTCCAAGTCAGGTATTGTGGTTGAGAAAATTCTAGATAAAATTCCAGCAAGTCCCAATCAACCTTCGGGTCTGGAGAAGGAACGACAGCAGTTGAGGCAAAGCAGTGAAAGATGAATGCCTTTCGGTTGATTGGCATATCGAACTGAACGTCCTTCGAGTTCTCAAGACCGAACGATAAAAAGGGTTCAAGCCAATGAGTACTCGTTCATCAATGACTTCCCTCTAGAGCGATTCAATAGTCCATTCAGGAAACATTGACTTCTTTTTATCAAGAAGTTCCTTCTGTTTCATTTCTTTCTCCAACTGATCCATCTTCTCCTGAAGCTCTTGCTCAAAAGGCTTGAATTTTGGATCAGGCTTGGAAGGAGCTCCTGTAACAATATCATCAGTTTCATCCTCTTCATCTTCATCATCTTCTCCAATGATCTTCTTTTTATTTTGACTTATACTGGCCGAAGCTTCATTATCCTTCGGTCCAGCAGTAGCTTTCGGTTCTGGAGGAGGTGGAGGTTGAGTTTTGTCAAGTTTGCCTCCTTGGGATTTCTTTTCTCCCCTTTGTTTTCAAAGAACAACAGTTTCCGAAACACCTTCAATTCAACTGAGAATATCCAAGGTTGCACGTAGCTTCTTAGCCAAGTAACGGGGAATGGAGATTGTTAAGATAGAGTCATGGGCATCCAGGAGATGAAGCAGGATCGAATGGACATCACCAACAGAGCTGCGAATCACCTCTCTTTCAGATTTTAAATCATTAAGCTCTTGAGTTGCAGTACGGAGCTTTAAGTTCCGAACTTTGAGCTGAGAGGTTCGCAGAGAAAGAGGAAAGTAACTAATAAAGCTTATCAGTCACAACCTTGAGATGTCGCTTGGTGAGAGGAGCGTCATCATCATCGTCGCTCTGAACACGATAAGGACTGAAGTAAGTAGAATCGAACTCCAAGTCCTCGCCTCCAAGAACAGTGTTGGTTTCGGTTGAATGGGTAGGAGATGGAGGTTTAGTGGTGATAGGTGTTTCGGGTGGAGAGGAATGAACCGCCGTATTAGATACGTTGGTTTGAACTCCCGTGGTAGTGGTAGTGGTAGCTTCGACAAAAATCGGTGTAAGGATGGGAAAGTTGAAGAAGGTTGGGATGTGATAAATGGGAAAGTAGGAGGAAGGGAAATAGGAATGGAAACAGGTGAAGGAGAAGGTGCTTTAGAGCGAACAGGTACCTCTGGGGTTAGCGAGCGAGGAGGGGTATCACCATGAACCGAAACCTCCGCATCAGAGCTTTCGCTCTCAGATGCAGCAGGAGAGGGTCGTTTATGTCCAATAGGGACATAATCAGAATCTGAATCGCTCGAGGACTGAAGAATAAGCCTCCGAGCAGGCTTCTTTGTCTTTTTCTGCTTGGGCTGTGAAGGTGCTGCCTTCTCAGTCTTTCATTTCTTTGGAGTTTTCCCCTTAGCTCCTTTGATTACCAGTCCTTCATTCTTTTTATCTTGTTTCTTTCCCCTCTTTGATGGTTTATTTTTTTCCTCAATGCAACGAACCATTGCTTGTGTGAGTTCCCTTGGGCCCGAAGATGGAAGTTTCTTGTATTCTTGAATGATTTCACTTTCTTTAGACACACAGGCATACATGGATGCCGGAATTGATCCAATAAATAGGTACTTGGACAGATCAGTGAATAGAATCTTGGTTGTATGAAATGTGGCAATGGAGGAGAGAAGCGAATCTGCCATGATGGGGACATGAAGAGGATCCATCGCCCATTTTGTGACAATAGACCAGAACCTTCCACATGAAACTTCGGAATGGCATGAAGAAGAGGATAAGCTTTGAACAAGCTGTTGCCATAGAACTGAGCCATAAATGACTTGCTGGCACCATCAGATCCAACGCTTCGCTCAGAAAGACCTTTGGACAATAATGTGAAGAGGCCATTCCATTGAAAAGGAAGGCAGGATTTCTTGAACTTTGTCACTGTGATTAGGGTTTCAGTGTATGCTATATTGTAGAACATTGAGAACAATTGACCAGTGGTGATGGAATCGGGGTTTACCATGGTGGGTTCATGAGCAAGACCTAGTAGGTTGCAGAAGCGATTCTTGGAAATCGAGGTCTTCTCATTGTGAATGTCGAAGTGGAGTCTCTCAGCAACTTTGTCGTAGTAAGTAGTGGAGTAGATGTGAGAGAGGCAAGACATGGGAACAACCTCCACCTAGGATAGAGCGATAACGAGTGGAGAGTATTTGAGGCACTCCACCACTTGCACCATGTAGGGTTCATAGGTTGATGGTGTAAGGTCGATAATGAGATTCTGGTTGGGTTTAATGGTCAGAAGTGTTGAACGAACAGAGGTGTCTTGAACAGATGAGGATTCAGCCATTGAAGAAGCTTGAGAAGAAGATGATGAATATTGAAAGAAATCGTCTTTTGCTTTAGAATATTTGAGAGCAGTAAAAGAGTAAAGTAGGTTGGGAGAAACCTTTTTATACGTGAGAGTAGGAGAGAGAAAAATCCGCCCAAAATCTTGTCCTTTGTGAAACAGTTCCTGATACAGTGGGGATTGGACGTTTGGCAACCCCGATGATTATGCAGGAGAGAGAAAAATGTTTCACTTTTAAGCGCCTTTTCATAGATATCACCGTTTTCAAATCAACGAAACTTTTGGATAACTGCGGACTCATCTGTTGTACTTTATCTGAAACGTCACCAATAGAAATAGCATGAACCCTTATCAACCTGATAATTTCGTTTAAGAACCACCATAATGCTTTTAGAACCCAAGCTATATGAAAAATAGCTCATATAAAATAGAACCATATTTTTGGAAAATCAAAGATTTTCGTGCATAGAGTGTGAATGATAAAGAAATAAATCGAACTTTCTGGGATATTGTGATGTCGATTAAGACATGAAACAGTGGATACCGGACACAAATCTCTTCCTTTCAAGTCAAAAGAGACTTCAAAGTGTCTGTGAGGTTTCCCGTTAGAATACGATCAAGTGCCTTTTAAGAGGCAATGCAAGGCATCTTTTATATATTAGGCTTTTAAGGGTGGCTTTTGCTTCAATTCAAGTTTCAGTTCTTAATAAAATACCAAAAGAGAATGAAGTACTAGGGAGACCAATGTGGCCTATTGAACAAGTAGGTTTGACATGTATTCAGTGACTTGTTGAAATATATATATATATATATATATATATATATATATATATATATATATATATATATAATAAAATTGGATCCTTGGGGAAGAAAAGTCTTGGTGATAGACAATTTCAAAAGGATCGCTCAAAATAAAAAGAGATTTCATTGGTGAATGTTAGTACATAGTAATTGTTCACCGTGAATGCTATAAGGGTATTGAATTATAGGTTTCACTTAGTACGTAGTGACACGATACTAAGATCATAAACACATATTTTTATGTAACCGTAAACCTCAGTGGTAAGTGCTGAGAGTCTCAAGGGTTACATTAATGATATGAAGTGAGATGGAGAAAAATGATGTAGGTGGTTTAAGAACCGAATGTACCTCTGCTGTAAAAGTAGGACCAAGCAGAAAACTCTAAACTCAATATGAGAAGAGTAAGGTAGCTCACGATTAGAGAGTATGTAACAGCCTAATTGGGAAAACATGATTTGTATATATCACATTATTAAGGCTTCACTCAAAATCTTTAGAGGCTTTGGTCAACATGCAGCAGCATGCATCTAGGGACACTTAACTAATCTATAGAAAAGAATTTATACCTGCTTTAGCTCCATCATTGAGAGTAACTTTTATAAAAAGAAAAACATGAGAAAAATGAAATAAAATGGAAAATATATTTGTATTTTGGGAAAAATTTCTAAAGAAAGAGAAATAAGAACAAAAGGAAAATTATTTTTGGTTTATATGAAAATAAAAAAATGTGAAAAGAAAAACATAAAAATGAATAGGTAAAAGAATGTACAAAAGAATATAACCAAAACGCTTTTTAATGAAAATGAAGCGAACTGAGTTCAGTAGGACCGAACCCGAAATAGACCGAGCGTTCGCTCTATTTTGCTTCCAACCTTTAATGAAGCGAAGGCGATTTTGGTACTGATTCGGCTTCCATCATTCCAAGGCCTTGTAGGATCTTATTGAAACTTGCTTTAGGTAAGGCCTTAGTAAAGATGTATGCTAATTGATCAGTGGTTCTGACGAAATGAAGTTTTATGTTACCATCTTCCACATGATCTTTTATGAAGTGATACCGTAGTGCGATGTGCTTTGTCTTTGAGTGTTGCACTAGGTTATGACAACTCCTAATTGCACTTGTTGAGTCGCAATATAGTGGGATTTTCTTCATGTTCAGCCCATAGTCTCTAAGTTGACTTTGTATCCAAACGACCTGAGATGTGCATGATGCTACAGCTATATATTCTGCTTCAGTTGTGGAGAGAGAAACACAGGTTTGTTTCTTTGATTGCCAGCTTACTAATTTGCCATCCAGAAATTGGCATCCTCCAGTAGAGCTTTTACGATCCAATCCACTACCCCTTAGGTCAGCGTTTGAGAAGGTTTGGACAAAAAATCCTGAGTTGGCTAGATACCATAGACTAAGAGAGGAGGTTCGCTTCAAGTAGCGAAAGATGTTCTTCACTGCCAGCATGTGAGGTTCACGTGGGTTAGCTTGGAATCAAGCACAATAGCAGACTGAGAACATGATGTCTGGCCTGCTGGTTGTGAGATACATCAGTGACCCAATCATCTGACGATAAAGCGTAATGCCAGCAGCTGGTTTCTCCAACGATGGTGTAAGCTTAGTTCCAAATGCCATAGGAACTTTCACCTTTGAGTCTCCCATCATGCCAAACTTGGCAAGCAATGTCTTTGTGTACGCCTCCTGATTGATAAAAATGCCTTCGTGTCCCTGTCTAATATTCAAGCCAAGGAAAAAGTTAATCGGACCCATTGAGCTCATCTAAAATTTAGTTTCCATCAACTTCCTGAATTCAATTGTTAGGTTGGCATTCGTGGAGCCAAAGATGATGTCATCAACATAAATTTGGACTATCATAAGGTGGTTACCTTCTTTCTTTCGAAAGAAGGTTGGGTCAACCAAACCTTGTTTAAATTTGGACATTTTCAAGAATCGAGTAAGGGTTTCATACCATGCTATAGGAGCCTGCTTCAGGACATATATTGCTTTGTCCAAAATATAGCAGTGATCTGGATACTTCTCGTTCACGAAGCCTGGCGGTTGCTCTACGTACACCATTTCTTCAAGTTCTCCATTGAACTGGATGATGATGATGATGGATTCTCCCCCTAGAATGATGAATCTTGATTATTTGGAAGAGACGAACCCTCCCCTGGATATAAGGATTATCACCGGAAGGTTCACTTGAGTTTGGCTTTTCAGTTGCCTTCGGTTGTTCATCTGCCATCTTCTTTGCAGCGTCGTCAATAATTTGCTTTAGATTATTGACTTGGTTATCCATAGCTTTGGATTCAAAATTAATGGCCTTCTCTGGTTCATCGAAAAGTAGCATGAAATGCTCGAAGAGATTTGAAATCGGCACTGTAACTTGACCGGACTTTGGAAAGATTTCTTGCATAACGTCTTCTGTTGCCTTCAACTTCTTAACATAGTTATCATCGAAAGTGACATAGTATGTTTCTTCAATCTTCTTTGAAAGTTTATTCAGAGCTCTATGCGCCTTTGAGTTCAAGGAGTAGCCCAAAAAGATCCCTTCATCGGCCTTAGCATCAAACTTGTTTCGGTTCTCCTTTGAGTTAGAGATGAAGCATCTTGAACCGAACACATGAAAGAACTTCACATTAGGCTTGCGGTTGTTCCAGATCTCATAAGGAGTGAGTGAGAAGCGCTTGTTCAGATATGATCTATTTTGCGCGTAGCAAGCAGCAACAATAGCACCAGCCCAGAAATACAATGGTAAAGAAGCGAAGTTCAGCATAGTTTGGGCAGCTTATCACAAGGAACGGTTTCGCCTTTCAACGATTCCATTCTATTGTGGAGTATATGGAGAAGAAAAATTGTGAGTCGTTCCCTTCTCAGCTAGAAAGTCTTCACAATCCTTGTTCTTGAATTCAAAGCCATTGTCGCTTCTCACATTATGAACCACTTTTTGCAGTTGAACCTCTACTTGCTTTATAAAGAGTTTGAGCTTGGGAGTGGCCTCTGATTTTTGCTTCAAGAAAATTACCCATGTGAAGTGAGAGAAATCGTCTACGATAACAATTATATACTTGTTTCCACCAATGCTTTCGATAGAGGAAGGACCACATAGATCGACATGTAGTAGCTCTAGTGGTTCTATCACCTTTGTGTTGATAATAGAAGGATGACTTTGTCGACTTTGCTTTCCCATTTCACATGCTACACATAGATGTTATTTGTCAAGTTTGAGAACTGGAAGACCTCAAACATGATCTCCAAGCACCAGCTTGTTGATATCTTTGAAATTGAGATGTGAGAGCCTTCGATGCCATAACTAGCTTTCGTTTGAGTGTGTCTTCATCAGCGGGCAAACAGCTGGTTTCCCTCGAATTGGATTGAGATTTAGAGGGTAAATTTCTCCCTTTTACTTCGAATTTAGCAGAATATTATTTGACTTCTTTTCAACAATTTCTGAGCCTTCATCATCAAAGGAGACCTTCAATCCGGTGCCAACCACCAGCTGTGAGACACTGATTAGGTTGTGCTGCAACCATTCAACATATGCAACGTTTCTGATCGAGAAGTCACCATTTGTAATCATACCATATCCTCTGATTGTTCCAAACGAATTATTGCCATATTTCACCGTTCCACCATCCTTGAGAGACCGAAACTCCCTCGGTTCTTCCCTTCTTCCTGTCATGTGACACGAGCTGCGAATCACCTCTCTTTCAGATTTTAAATCATTAAGCTCTTGAGTTGCAGTACGGAGCTTTAAGTTCCGAACTTTGAGCTGAGAGGTTCGCAGAGAAAGAGGAAAGTAACTAATAAAGCTTATCAGTCACAACCTTGAGATGTCGCTTGGTGAGAGGAGCGTCATCATCATCGTCGCTCTGAACACGATAAGGACTGAAGTAAGTAGAATCGAACTCCAAGTCCTCGCCTCCAAGAACAGTGTTGGTTTCGGTTGAATGGGTAGGAGATGGAGGTTTAGTGGTGATAGGTGTTTCGGGTGGAGAGGAATGAACCGCCGTATTAGATACGTTGGTTTGAACTCCCGTGGTAGTGGTAGTGGTAGCTTCGACAAAAATCGGTGTAAGGATGGGAAAGTTGAAGAAGGTTGGGATGTGATAAATGGGAAAGTAGGAGGAAGGGAAATAGGAATGGAAACAGGTGAAGGAGAAGGTGCTTTAGAGCGAACAGGTACCTCTGGGGTTAGCGAGCGAGGAGGGGTATCACCATGAACCGAAACCTCCGCATCAGAGCTTTCGCTCTCAGATGCAGCAGGAGAGGGTCGTTTATGTCCAATAGGGACATAATCAGAATCTGAATCGCTCGAGGACTGAAGAATAAGCCTCCGAGCAGGCTTCTTTGTCTTTTTCTGCTTGGGCTGTGAAGGTGCTGCCTTCTCAGTCTTTCATTTCTTTGGAGTTTTCCCCTTAGCTCCTTTGATTACCAGTCCTTCATTCTTTTTATCTTGTTTCTTTCCCCTCTTTGATGGTTTATTTTTTTCCTCAATGCAACGAACCATTGCTTGTGTGAGTTCCCTTGGGCCCGAAGATGGAAGTTTCTTGTATTCTTGAATGATTTCACTTTCTTTAGACACACAGGCATACATGGATGCCGGAATTGATCCAATAAATAGGTACTTGGACAGATCAGTGAATAGAATCTTGGTTGTATGAAATGTGGCAATGGAGGAGAGAAGCGAATCTGCCATGATGGGGACATGAAGAGGATCCATCGCCCATTTTGTGACAATAGACCAGAACCTTCCACATGAAACTTCGGAATGGCATGAAGAAGAGGATAAGCTTTGAACAAGCTGTTGCCATAGAACTGAGCCATAAATGACTTGCTGGCACCATCAGATCCAACGCTTCGCTCAGAAAGACCTTTGGACAATAATGTGAAGAGGCCATTCCATTGAAAAGGAAGGCAGGATTTCTTGAACTTTGTCACTGTGATTAGGGTTTCAGTGTATGCTATATTGTAGAACATTGAGAACAATTGACCAGTGGTGATGGAATCGGGGTTTACCATGGTGGGTTCATGAGCAAGACCTAGTAGGTTGCAGAAGCGATTCTTGGAAATCGAGGTCTTCTCATTGTGAATGTCGAAGTGGAGTCTCTCAGCAACTTTGTCGTAGTAAGTAGTGGAGTAGATGTGAGAGAGGCAAGACATGGGAACAACCTCCACCTAGGATAGAGCGATAACGAGTGGAGAGTATTTGAGGCACTCCACCACTTGCACCATGTAGGGTTCATAGGTTGATGGTGTAAGGTCGATAATGAGATTCTGGTTGGGTTTAATGGTCAGAAGTGTTGAACGAACAGAGGTGTCTTGAACAGATGAGGATTCAGCCATTGAAGAAGCTTGAGAAGAAGATGATGAATATTGAAAGAAATCGTCTTTTGCTTTAGAATATTTGAGAGCAGTAAAAGAGTAAAGTAGGTTGGGAGAAACCTTTTTATACGTGAGAGTAGGAGAGAGAAAAATCCGCCCAAAATCTTGTCCTTTGTGAAACAGTTCCTGATACAGTGGGGATTGGACGTTTGGCAACCCCGATGATTATGCAGGAGAGAGAAAAATGTTTCACTTTTAAGCGCCTTTTCATAGATATCACCGTTTTCAAATCAACGAAACTTTTGGATAACTGCGGACTCATCTGTTGTACTTTATCTGAAACGTCACCAATAGAAATAGCATGAACCCTTATCAACCTGATAATTTCGTTTAAGAACCACCATAATGCTTTTAGAACCCAAGCTATATGAAAAATAGCTCATATAAAATAGAACCATATTTTTGGAAAATCAAAGATTTTCGTGCATAGAGTGTGAATGATAAAGAAATAAATCGAACTTTCTGGGATATTGTGATGTCGATTAAGACATGAAACAGTGGATACCGGACACAAATCTCTTCCTTTCAAGTCAAAAGAGACTTCAAAGTGTCTGTGAGGTTTCCCGTTAGAATACGATCAAGTGCCTTTTAAGAGGCAATGCAAGGCATCTTTTATATATTAGGCTTTTAAGGGTGGCTTTTGCTTCAATTCAAGTTTCAGTTCTTAATAAAATACCAAAAGAGAATGAAGTACTAGGGAGACCAATGTGGCCTATTGAACAAGTAGGTTTGACATGTATTCAGTGACTTGTTGAAATATATATATATATATATATATATATATATAATAAAATTGGATCCTTGGGGAAGAAAAGTCTTGGTGATAGACAATTTCAAAAGGATCGCTCAAAATAAAAAGAGATTTCATTGGTGAATGTTAGTACATAGTAATTGTTCACCGTGAATGCTATAAGGGTATTGAATTATAGGTTTCACTTAGTACGTAGTGACACGATACTAAGATCATAAACACATATTTTTATGTAACCGTAAACCTCAGTGGTAAGTGCTGAGAGTCTCAAGGGTTACATTAATGATATGAAGTGAGATGGAGAAAAATGATGTAGGTGGTTTAAGAACCGAATGTACCTCTGCTGTAAAAGTAGGACCAAGCAGAAAACTCTAAACTCAATATGAGAAGAGTAAGGTAGCTCACGATTAGAGAGTATGTAACAGCCTAATTGGGAAAACATGATTTGTATATATCACATTATTAAGGCTTCACTCAAAATCTTTAGAGGCTTTGGTCAACATGCAGCAGCATGCATCTAGGGACACTTAACTAATCTATAGAAAAGAATTTATACCTGCTTTAGCTCCATCATTGAGAGTAACTTTTATAAAAAGAAAAACATGAGAAAAATGAAATAAAATGGAAAATATATTTGTATTTTGGGAAAAATTTCTAAAGAAAGAGAAATAAGAACAAAAGGAAAATTATTTTTGGTTTATATGAAAATAAAAAAATGTGAAAAGAAAAACATAAAAATGAATAGGTAAAAGAATGTACAAAAGAATATAACCAAAACGCTTTTTAATGAAAATGAAGCGAACTGAGTTCAGTAGGACCGAACCCGAAATAGACCGAGCGTTCGCTCTATTTTGCTTCCAACCTTTAATGAAGCGAAGGCGATTTTGGTACTGATTCGGCTTCCATCATTCCAAGGCCTTGTAGGATCTTATTGAAACTTGCTTTAGGTAAGGCCTTAGTAAAGATGTATGCTAATTGATCAGTGGTTCTGACGAAATGAAGTTTTATGTTACCATCTTCCACATGATCTTTTATGAAGTGATACCGTAGTGCGATGTGCTTTGTCTTTGAGTGTTGCACTAGGTTATGACAACTCCTAATTGCACTTGTTGAGTCGCAATATAGTGGGATTTTCTTCATGTTCAGCCCATAGTCTCTAAGTTGACTTTGTATCCAAACGACCTGAGATGTGCATGATGCTACAGCTATATATTCTGCTTCAGTTGTGGAGAGAGAAACACAGGTTTGTTTCTTTGATTGCCAGCTTACTAATTTGCCATCCAGAAATTGGCATCCTCCAGTAGAGCTTTTACGATCCAATCCACTACCCCTTAGGTCAGCGTTTGAGAAGGTTTGGACAAAAAATCCTGAGTTGGCTAGATACCATAGACTAAGAGAGGAGGTTCGCTTCAAGTAGCGAAAGATGTTCTTCACTGCCAGCATGTGAGGTTCACGTGGGTTAGCTTGGAATCAAGCACAATAGCAGACTGAGAACATGATGTCTGGCCTGCTGGTTGTGAGATACATCAGTGACCCAATCATCTGACGATAAAGCGTAATGCCAGCAGCTGGTTTCTCCAACGATGGTGTAAGCTTAGTTCCAAATGCCATAGGAACTTTCACCTTTGAGTCTCCCATCATGCCAAACTTGGCAAGCAATGTCTTTGTGTACGCCTCCTGATTGATAAAAATGCCTTCGTGTCCCTGTCTAATATTCAAGCCAAGGAAAAAGTTAATCGGACCCATTGAGCTCATCTAAAATTTAGTTTCCATCAACTTCCTGAATTCAATTGTTAGGTTGGCATTCGTGGAGCCAAAGATGATGTCATCAACATAAATTTGGACTATCATAAGGTGGTTACCTTCTTTCTTTCGAAAGAAGGTTGGGTCAACCAAACCTTGTTTAAATTTGGACATTTTCAAGAATCGAGTAAGGGTTTCATACCATGCTATAGGAGCCTGCTTCAGGACATATATTGCTTTGTCCAAAATATAGCAGTGATCTGGATACTTCTCGTTCACGAAGCCTGGCGGTTGCTCTACGTACACCATTTCTTCAAGTTCTCCATTGAACTGGATGATGATGATGATGGATTCTCCCCCTAGAATGATGAATCTTGATTATTTGGAAGAGACGAACCCTCCCCTGGATATAAGGATTATCACCGGAAGGTTCACTTGAGTTTGGCTTTTCAGTTGCCTTCGGTTGTTCATCTGCCATCTTCTTTGCAGCGTCGTCAATAATTTGCTTTAGATTATTGACTTGGTTATCCATAGCTTTGGATTCAAAATTAATGGCCTTCTCTGGTTCATCGAAAAGTAGCATGAAATGCTCGAAGAGATTTGAAATCGGCACTGTAACTTGACCGGACTTTGGAAAGATTTCTTGCATAACGTCTTCTGTTGCCTTCAACTTCTTAACATAGTTATCATCGAAAGTGACATAGTATGTTTCTTCAATCTTCTTTGAAAGTTTATTCAGAGCTCTATGCGCCTTTGAGTTCAAGGAGTAGCCCAAAAAGATCCCTTCATCGGCCTTAGCATCAAACTTGTTTCGGTTCTCCTTTGAGTTAGAGATGAAGCATCTTGAACCGAACACATGAAAGAACTTCACATTAGGCTTGCGGTTGTTCCAGATCTCATAAGGAGTGAGTGAGAAGCGCTTGTTCAGATATGATCTATTTTGCGCGTAGCAAGCAGCAACAATAGCACCAGCCCAGAAATACAATGGTAAAGAAGCGAAGTTCAGCATAGTTTGGGCAGCTTATCACAAGGAACGGTTTCGCCTTTCAACGATTCCATTCTATTGTGGAGTATATGGAGAAGAAAAATTGTGAGTCGTTCCCTTCTCAGCTAGAAAGTCTTCACAATCCTTGTTCTTGAATTCAAAGCCATTGTCGCTTCTCACATTATGAACCACTTTTTGCAGTTGAACCTCTACTTGCTTTATAAAGAGTTTGAGCTTGGGAGTGGCCTCTGATTTTTGCTTCAAGAAAATTACCCATGTGAAGTGAGAGAAATCGTCTACGATAACAATTATATACTTGTTTCCACCAATGCTTTCGATAGAGGAAGGACCACATAGATCGACATGTAGTAGCTCTAGTGGTTCTATCACCTTTGTGTTGATAATAGAAGGATGACTTTGTCGACTTTGCTTTCCCATTTCACATGCTACACATAGATGTTATTTGTCAAGTTTGAGAACTGGAAGACCTCAAACATGATCTCCAAGCACCAGCTTGTTGATATCTTTGAAATTGAGATGTGAGAGCCTTCGATGCCATAACTAGCTTTCGTTTGAGTGTGTCTTCATCAGCGGGCAAACAGCTGGTTTCCCTCGAATTGGATTGAGATTTAGAGGGTAAATTTCTCCCTTTTACTTCGAATTTAGCAGAATATTATTTGACTTCTTTTCAACAATTTCTGAGCCTTCATCATCAAAGGAGACCTTCAATCCGGTGCCAACCACCAGCTGTGAGACACTGATTAGGTTGTGCTGCAACCATTCAACATATGCAACGTTTCTGATCGAGAAGTCACCATTTGTAATCATACCATATCCTCTGATTGTTCCAAACGAATTATTGCCATATTTCACCGTTCCACCATCCTTGAGAGACCGAAACTCCCTCGGTTCTTCCCTTCTTCCTGTCATGTGACACGAGCTGCGAATCACCTCTCTTTCAGATTTTAAATCATTAAGCTCTTGAGTTGCAGTACGGAGCTTTAAGTTCCGAACTTTGAGCTGAGAGGTTCGCAGAGAAAGAGGAAAGTAACTAATAAAGCTTATCAGTCACAACCTTGAGATGTCGCTTGGTGAGAGGAGCGTCATCATCATCGTCGCTCTGAACACGATAAGGACTGAAGTAAGTAGAATCGAACTCCAAGTCCTCGCCTCCAAGAACAGTGTTGGTTTCGGTTGAATGGGTAGGAGATGGAGGTTTAGTGGTGATAGGTGTTTCGGGTGGAGAGGAATGAACCGCCGTATTAGATACGTTGGTTTGAACTCCCGTGGTAGTGGTAGTGGTAGCTTCGACAAAAATCGGTGTAAGGATGGGAAAGTTGAAGAAGGTTGGGATGTGATAAATGGGAAAGTAGGAGGAAGGGAAATAGGAATGGAAACAGGTGAAGGAGAAGGTGCTTTAGAGCGAACAGGTACCTCTGGGGTTAGCGAGCGAGGAGGGGTATCACCATGAACCGAAACCTCCGCATCAGAGCTTTCGCTCTCAGATGCAGCAGGAGAGGGTCGTTTATGTCCAATAGGGACATAATCAGAATCTGAATCGCTCGAGGACTGAAGAATAAGCCTCCGAGCAGGCTTCTTTGTCTTTTTCTGCTTGGGCTGTGAAGGTGCTGCCTTCTCAGTCTTTCATTTCTTTGGAGTTTTCCCCTTAGCTCCTTTGATTACCAGTCCTTCATTCTTTTTATCTTGTTTCTTTCCCCTCTTTGATGGTTTATTTTTTTCCTCAATGCAACGAACCATTGCTTGTGTGAGTTCCCTTGGGCCCGAAGATGGAAGTTTCTTGTATTCTTGAATGATTTCACTTTCTTTAGACACACAGGCATACATGGATGCCGGAATTGATCCAATAAATAGGTACTTGGACAGATCAGTGAATAGAATCTTGGTTGTATGAAATGTGGCAATGGAGGAGAGAAGCGAATCTGCCATGATGGGGACATGAAGAGGATCCATCGCCCATTTTGTGACAATAGACCAGAACCTTCCACATGAAACTTCGGAATGGCATGAAGAAGAGGATAAGCTTTGAACAAGCTGTTGCCATAGAACTGAGCCATAAATGACTTGCTGGCACCATCAGATCCAACGCTTCGCTCAGAAAGACCTTTGGACAATAATGTGAAGAGGCCATTCCATTGAAAAGGAAGGCAGGATTTCTTGAACTTTGTCACTGTGATTAGGGTTTCAGTGTATGCTATATTGTAGAACATTGAGAACAATTGACCAGTGGTGATGGAATCGGGGTTTACCATGGTGGGTTCATGAGCAAGACCTAGTAGGTTGCAGAAGCGATTCTTGGAAATCGAGGTCTTCTCATTGTGAATGTCGAAGTGGAGTCTCTCAGCAACTTTGTCGTAGTAAGTAGTGGAGTAGATGTGAGAGAGGCAAGACATGGGAACAACCTCCACCTAGGATAGAGCGATAACGAGTGGAGAGTATTTGAGGCACTCCACCACTTGCACCATGTAGGGTTCATAGGTTGATGGTGTAAGGTCGATAATGAGATTCTGGTTGGGTTTAATGGTCAGAAGTGTTGAACGAACAGAGGTGTCTTGAACAGATGAGGATTCAGCCATTGAAGAAGCTTGAGAAGAAGATGATGAATATTGAAAGAAATCGTCTTTTGCTTTAGAATATTTGAGAGCAGTAAAAGAGTAAAGTAGGTTGGGAGAAACCTTTTTATACGTGAGAGTAGGAGAGAGAAAAATCCGCCCAAAATCTTGTCCTTTGTGAAACAGTTCCTGATACAGTGGGGATTGGACGTTTGGCAACCCCGATGATTATGCAGGAGAGAGAAAAATGTTTCACTTTTAAGCGCCTTTTCATAGATATCACCGTTTTCAAATCAACGAAACTTTTGGATAACTGCGGACTCATCTGTTGTACTTTATCTGAAACGTCACCAATAGAAATAGCATGAACCCTTATCAACCTGATAATTTCGTTTAAGAACCACCATAATGCTTTTAGAACCCAAGCTATATGAAAAATAGCTCATATAAAATAGAACCATATTTTTGGAAAATCAAAGATTTTCGTGCATAGAGTGTGAATGATAAAGAAATAAATCGAACTTTCTGGGATATTGTGATGTCGATTAAGACATGAAACAGTGGATACCGGACACAAATCTCTTCCTTTCAAGTCAAAAGAGACTTCAAAGTGTCTGTGAGGTTTCCCGTTAGAATACGATCAAGTGCCTTTTAAGAGGCAATGCAAGGCATCTTTTATATATTAGGCTTTTAAGGGTGGCTTTTGCTTCAATTCAAGTTTCAGTTCTTAATAAAATACCAAAAGAGAATGAAGTACTAGGGAGACCAATGTGGCCTATTGAACAAGTAGGTTTGACATGTATTCAGTGACTTGTTGAAATATATATATATATATATATATATATATATATATATATATATATATATATAATAAAATTGGATCCTTGGGGAAGAAAAGTCTTGGTGATAGACAATTTCAAAAGGATCGCTCAAAATAAAAAGAGATTTCATTGGTGAATGTTAGTACATAGTAATTGTTCACCGTGAATGCTATAAGGGTATTGAATTATAGGTTTCACTTAGTACGTAGTGACACGATACTAAGATCATAAACACATATTTTTATGTAACCGTAAACCTCAGTGGTAAGTGCTGAGAGTCTCAAGGGTTACATTAATGATATGAAGTGAGATGGAGAAAAATGATGTAGGTGGTTTAAGAACCGAATGTACCTCTGCTGTAAAAGTAGGACCAAGCAGAAAACTCTAAACTCAATATGAGAAGAGTAAGGTAGCTCACGATTAGAGAGTATGTAACAGCCTAATTGGGAAAACATGATTTGTATATATCACATTATTAAGGCTTCACTCAAAATCTTTAGAGGCTTTGGTCAACATGCAGCAGCATGCATCTAGGGACACTTAACTAATCTATAGAAAAGAATTTATACCTGCTTTAGCTCCATCATTGAGAGTAACTTTTATAAAAAGAAAAACATGAGAAAAATGAAATAAAATGGAAAATATATTTGTATTTTGGGAAAAATTTCTAAAGAAAGAGAAATAAGAACAAAAGGAAAATTATTTTTGGTTTATATGAAAATAAAAAAATGTGAAAAGAAAAACATAAAAATGAATAGGTAAAAGAATGTACAAAAGAATATAACCAAAACGCTTTTTAATGAAAATGAAGCGAACTGAGTTCAGTAGGACCGAACCCGAAATAGACCGAGCGTTCGCTCTATTTTGCTTCCAACCTTTAATGAAGCGAAGGCGATTTTGGTACTGATTCGGCTTCCATCATTCCAAGGCCTTGTAGGATCTTATTGAAACTTGCTTTAGGTAAGGCCTTAGTAAAGAT
Organism: Lactuca sativa; assembly: GCF_002870075.4. Taxonomy (NCBI): domain Eukaryota; kingdom Viridiplantae; phylum Streptophyta; class Magnoliopsida; order Asterales; family Asteraceae; genus Lactuca; species Lactuca sativa. The sequence continues at coordinate 185,724,021 of NC_056623.2, read as the reverse complement.
GTATGCTAATTGATCAGTGGTTCTGACGAAATGAAGTTTTATGTTACCATCTTCCACATGATCTTTTATGAAGTGATACCGTAGTGCGATGTGCTTTGTCTTTGAGTGTTGCACTAGGTTATGACAACTCCTAATTGCACTTGTTGAGTCGCAATATAGTGGGATTTTCTTCATGTTCAGCCCATAGTCTCTAAGTTGACTTTGTATCCAAACGACCTGAGATGTGCATGATGCTACAGCTATATATTCTGCTTCAGTTGTGGAGAGAGAAACACAGGTTTGTTTCTTTGATTGCCAGCTTACTAATTTGCCATCCAGAAATTGGCATCCTCCAGTAGAGCTTTTACGATCCAATCCACTACCCCTTAGGTCAGCGTTTGAGAAGGTTTGGACAAAAAATCCTGAGTTGGCTAGATACCATAGACTAAGAGAGGAGGTTCGCTTCAAGTAGCGAAAGATGTTCTTCACTGCCAGCATGTGAGGTTCACGTGGGTTAGCTTGGAATCAAGCACAATAGCAGACTGAGAACATGATGTCTGGCCTGCTGGTTGTGAGATACATCAGTGACCCAATCATCTGACGATAAAGCGTAATGCCAGCAGCTGGTTTCTCCAACGATGGTGTAAGCTTAGTTCCAAATGCCATAGGAACTTTCACCTTTGAGTCTCCCATCATGCCAAACTTGGCAAGCAATGTCTTTGTGTACGCCTCCTGATTGATAAAAATGCCTTCGTGTCCCTGTCTAATATTCAAGCCAAGGAAAAAGTTAATCGGACCCATTGAGCTCATCTAAAATTTAGTTTCCATCAACTTCCTGAATTCAATTGTTAGGTTGGCATTCGTGGAGCCAAAGATGATGTCATCAACATAAATTTGGACTATCATAAGGTGGTTACCTTCTTTCTTTCGAAAGAAGGTTGGGTCAACCAAACCTTGTTTAAATTTGGACATTTTCAAGAATCGAGTAAGGGTTTCATACCATGCTATAGGAGCCTGCTTCAGGACATATATTGCTTTGTCCAAAATATAGCAGTGATCTGGATACTTCTCGTTCACGAAGCCTGGCGGTTGCTCTACGTACACCATTTCTTCAAGTTCTCCATTGAACTGGATGATGATGATGATGGATTCTCCCCCTAGAATGATGAATCTTGATTATTTGGAAGAGACGAACCCTCCCCTGGATATAAGGATTATCACCGGAAGGTTCACTTGAGTTTGGCTTTTCAGTTGCCTTCGGTTGTTCATCTGCCATCTTCTTTGCAGCGTCGTCAATAATTTGCTTTAGATTATTGACTTGGTTATCCATAGCTTTGGATTCAAAATTAATGGCCTTCTCTGGTTCATCGAAAAGTAGCATGAAATGCTCGAAGAGATTTGAAATCGGCACTGTAACTTGACCGGACTTTGGAAAGATTTCTTGCATAACGTCTTCTGTTGCCTTCAACTTCTTAACATAGTTATCATCGAAAGTGACATAGTATGTTTCTTCAATCTTCTTTGAAAGTTTATTCAGAGCTCTATGCGCCTTTGAGTTCAAGGAGTAGCCCAAAAAGATCCCTTCATCGGCCTTAGCATCAAACTTGTTTCGGTTCTCCTTTGAGTTAGAGATGAAGCATCTTGAACCGAACACATGAAAGAACTTCACATTAGGCTTGCGGTTGTTCCAGATCTCATAAGGAGTGAGTGAGAAGCGCTTGTTCAGATATGATCTATTTTGCGCGTAGCAAGCAGCAACAATAGCACCAGCCCAGAAATACAATGGTAAAGAAGCGAAGTTCAGCATAGTTTGGGCAGCTTATCACAAGGAACGGTTTCGCCTTTCAACGATTCCATTCTATTGTGGAGTATATGGAGAAGAAAAATTGTGAGTCGTTCCCTTCTCAGCTAGAAAGTCTTCACAATCCTTGTTCTTGAATTCAAAGCCATTGTCGCTTCTCACATTATGAACCACTTTTTGCAGTTGAACCTCTACTTGCTTTATAAAGAGTTTGAGCTTGGGAGTGGCCTCTGATTTTTGCTTCAAGAAAATTACCCATGTGAAGTGAGAGAAATCGTCTACGATAACAATTATATACTTGTTTCCACCAATGCTTTCGATAGAGGAAGGACCACATAGATCGACATGTAGTAGCTCTAGTGGTTCTATCACCTTTGTGTTGATAATAGAAGGATGACTTTGTCGACTTTGCTTTCCCATTTCACATGCTACACATAGATGTTATTTGTCAAGTTTGAGAACTGGAAGACCTCAAACATGATCTCCAAGCACCAGCTTGTTGATATCTTTGAAATTGAGATGTGAGAGCCTTCGATGCCATAACTAGCTTTCGTTTGAGTGTGTCTTCATCAGCGGGCAAACAGCTGGTTTCCCTCGAATTGGATTGAGATTTAGAGGGTAAATTTCTCCCTTTTACTTCGAATTTAGCAGAATATTATTTGACTTCTTTTCAACAATTTCTGAGCCTTCATCATCAAAGGAGACCTTCAATCCGGTGCCAACCACCAGCTGTGAGACACTGATTAGGTTGTGCTGCAACCATTCAACATATGCAACGTTTCTGATCGAGAAGTCACCATTTGTAATCATACCATATCCTCTGATTGTTCCAAACGAATTATTGCCATATTTCACCGTTCCACCATCCTTGAGAGACCGAAACTCCCTCGGTTCTTCCCTTCTTCCTGTCATGTGACACGAGCAGCCACTGTCCATGTACCATTCTTCGTCGAACTGCTCGTCACGAATAACCTGCAAAATATCAAGCAGATTTAGGAACCCAAAGTTTCTTGGGTCCTTGTGAGCCTTTTACAAGACAGAGAATAGTAAGAGAAACATCAACCATATAAGTTTGTTTTATTAGTGTTTTTTCATCTTTTCTTTTTATGGTAAAAACTTTGATTTTATTTGACTTGGACTCATTTGATTTAAACATAGGATTTGTGGTTTTGACGTCTGCATGCTTTTGGGTCTCCTTCGGGCGTCTATCGTCTCTTGGAAAGAGATTTCCTTTCCCTTTTGAATCTTTATAAGAATGAGAATGAGAATAAGAATGAGAAGAATGAGGTTTAGAAGCAAGATTAGATCGTTGATTATTGCTCTTCCTTGGTTGAGAATGAAAACAGTCTTCCCTTCGGTTCTTCTTACAAGTGGATTTGGGACCGAACCCATCCTTTCGGTTGCTTACATGTTGAGGACCGAAACCTTCCTTTCAGTTGCTATCGCCTCGGGGACCGAAGTTACCCATTCGGTCTGTTTTATTTTGTGGACCGAAGGTACCATTTCGGTTGTTGATCACATGATGCCCGAAACTCTCCTTTCGGTTGTTGAGACTTTGTGAACAGAACCTTTGACCTTAGTTGTTTTCGTGGTTTTAGCTGAAATCCTTGTTTCGGTTGTTCTTTCCACGTAAGGGGGACTGCTTTCGGTTGGCTCTTGGTTCTCCTTGTGACTTATTTGCCTTTTCATACCTAACGTAATGAGGATTCTGGGATCGCCAAAACTGTTTTCTTATGAGAGATTCTTCTTGTATCTCAGGTTACGTTGGTGCTTTCGTTCTGCCACCTGTTTTGGATTTTTGTAAATGTTGGCATTTTTCTTTGGTACTTGAGCATGACTTTCCCTCTTTGACGAACATGTCTCACTAGATGCCATCACTGGTTCGCCTGAAGATGTTTTTGTACCACTTGTACTTGGCACATCATATTGTGTAGATTCATTAAGTGGTTCGGCCACATACCTACTCTTCACTCTCCATGATGTTTTCTGAGAAAGACCTTCTGTTTCATCGGCGTTATCTATTGGTGCTGACCAGAAAAACTCATCACACCCATTAGCATTATCTTCTTCTGCTAATGCTGTCAGTTCAGCTGTCTGTTGTGGTGTAACTCCTTGAACTGTGTAAACTTGATTTGGAGTGGTTTGAACATTTTGGTATAAAACAGCTTTTGCTTTGAGGACTTTAGTCTTGTCTATCGATTAGCAAGCGAACTCAACAAAGTTTTCAGAAATGAGATTTTTACTTGTTTCGGGTTCCCTCTTGACAAATTCAGAACAATCCATAACATCCTCTACAGAGATTTCACTCATGTCATCATCCTCATTAAGTTCAAATACATTTTCAACATCAATTTTATTTTCTGAACTTAATTTGGCATTCAACGAGTCAAATTTCTCTATAGTTTCGGTTCTCAGTTTCAGTTTATCGTTTTCATCCAACAGATTTTTGAGCATGTCCTTATGGTCTTTTGACTTTATGTAGGACTCTATTTTGTCAAGACCAATTTTGTAGGCAGGAGATATTTCATTAGAAGATACAACACTTTCACAGTTGTAAGCTTCGACATCGACTTCATCCTCCTTCAACTCAACGAAGAGCAAAATCATGCAATGTATCTTGTTTCCTATTTCACAATCGAGATGTAACTGAGTGATATTAAAATATAATCACTTAGCAATCAAACAAAAGACATTTCGTTGTTTTAAAAGCTTAAGATTGTGTCGTTGAAAATAGATAGATTCATCCCTAGATCTAATTAATTCCTTCTCCTTCTGCTCAATCCATATTCTTCTCTCCTCACTCTTCAAAGATACCCTGCTAATTTGATCAGTCAGGTTAGATTTTATGACACGAGTTTGGGTAAGACTACTACTTAAACTAGAAAATTAAGATTTTAGTCTATTTAGTTCCTTTTCATAGTTAGTAATAGGAATTTTCAGAGAAATGAGAATATTTTGTACCTTCTTGATCAACTCATAACATTCGTTGATCTGTGCACTGACAGGTTTCGCAGTGAAACATTTGTCCTCTCGTTCCTTCTCATCATTCAGTCCCCCATCTGTTGTGTATCCTCGCATCTGTGACACACCATCTGTCACCATCAAACATCTTCCTTCAACCTTTTCTTCTTTCACCAGCAGAGCCTTTCCATGAGTGGGCTTTCTTACTTCTTCGTCCTCTGAATCTGTGGACCACAACCGCACTCCACCAAATTCATCATTATCACCTGTATCCTACACAATTAAAGCATTCATGGTGTTATTGTTAGATGTTGATTTCTTTTTCTTGATCTCCTCCAATCGTCTCAGGAGGTTCGCTTCCTCTTCCTCTTCGTCTTCATCAACTCTTTTAGACTTCTTCACCATACAGTATTTGGCAAAGTGATTCTTGCCTCCACAATAATGGCAATCAAAACCTGAGTCACCACCAATCTTCGTTTCCTTCTTAGTTTCTTCAGACTTTGAACCCATCTTCGGTTCCCCCTTCACTTTTTCGGAACTATAACTTCCCTGCCAGTTTCGGTTCTTGTTGGCGGGGAACTTCCTTTTGATAAACTTCCTTGGATTGGAAACCATCAGGTCATACTCTTCACTAGTTAGATCATAGTCAGCAAGATCTAATTCTTCTTCTTCTTCAACGACACTTTTTCCTTTGGGAATAAGAGTTAACGAAGAAACCACATTCGTTTCCTTTGACACAACGCTTTCATGGGACTTCAGTATTCCCACCAACTTCGCCATAGAATAGGATTTGAATTGTTCGTGTGCCTTCACTTTAGACACAACTACCATCCATTCAGGTCTAAGACCATTCATGAAGGTAACCTTCTGCTCAATAACCTTCCTTTCGATCACATGCTTTATCATCTTACTGAGAAGACGATTAAATTGATCAAAAGCCTGAATACGTTTCTCTGTTTCAAAATCACCAAATTCAAAAAGTAACAAAGTTTGAATCGAATGTTCCAGATCTTCATCAGTAGAATACAATTCCTTTAACCTATCCCATATCTCTTTCACTGTAGCACATGAACTCACCAATCGTTAGGGCAAGATCAACAATTAATGAGATACACCAATGAGGAATGACAGCTCAATTAATATCAATCAATGCAGAAAACCCTAATAACTTCTTCAACAGAAGAGATGTGTATGAATTACACAGCCTCCTGCTCTGATACCAATTGATGAGATAAAATCTCTAGATCGTTTAGATCTTTCACAGGTAAATTAATGAAGAACAAATAACAAAATCAAACAATACAATGAACACAATATAGAATCAATATAATGCTTATGATTCAAACGTAGTCACACCTCAACAGAGCTCGATTAAGAACTTCCATTGTAGAGGCGAGCTAGGGTTTACAATACTATGATAAGAAAAATAAAAGTGTCCTCTAGTAAAGGATGCATGCATGCACCTTAAATATTAAAACCCTAGAATAACAAAATGCACGGTTGGACAGGCCCAAACCGGTTACAAAACTGGGCTAAAAGAAACGAGCCCAAGACGCAACAACATGATCCCAACAACCTCTGTTTGCCCATCAGTTTGTGGGTGATGAGATGTGCTAAATGACAGTTTCGTCCCAACCTTTCTCCACAATGTGTTCCAAAGGTAACTCAAAAATTTAGAGTCATGATCAGAAACTATAGTTTTTGTTATGCCATGAAATACAAATCAGCCACTATGCTAACATCATCCGTCTTGTGACAAGGAACAAAGTAAGCCATCTTGGAAAAATGATCCACCACCACCATGATTGAATCTTTACCATGTTGTGTTCTCGGTAATGCTACAATGAAGTCCATCGAAACATCTTCCCAAGGGTGATTGGGAATTGGTAAGGGAGTGTACACACCAGGTTTAAAAGAAGTCTTGGTCATATGGCACGTCACACACTTGCTGGTTATGTTGGTTACATCCCCCAACATCTTGGGCCAAAAGAAATGTTCACGAAGCACCTCCAATGTTTTTTCCACCCCAAAGTGTCCTGCCAAATCACCACCTTGTGCTTCTCGAATCAACAACTCCCTTATCGCATGTTTAGGCACACAAAGGCGATTACCCTTAAACAAAAATCCACTTTGCACCATGTATTCTCCAATGGGACCACCTGCACATTTTAAAAAGGTCTCTTCAAAATCTGGATCAGATGCGTAATAATCCTTGAGAGTTTCAAATCCCAACAAACGGACATCAAGAGTGGCCAACAAAGTGTATCGTCTAGACAACGCGTCAGCCACCATGTTGCTTTTTCCATCTTTGTACTTTGATGAGAAATGGAATGATTGGAGAAATTCCACCCACTTAGCATGTCGTGTACTATGTTTTTTCTGCCCATTTATGTACATTAAAGATTCATGATCGGAATGCAACACAAAATAGTAGCACATAAATAATGACTCCAATGGTCCAACGTACTCACAATTGCATAGAATTCTTTTCCATACGTTCAATAATTCATTCTTGCACCGTTCAACTTTTTTGAAAACTAGGCTATGGGTTGCTTGCCTTGAATCAACACTGCACCAATTCCCACACCACTAGCATCACATGTTACTTCAAAAGGCTGTGAAAAATCAGGAAGTGCCAACACCAGGGCATTGCACAACAACTCCTTCACCTTTTCAAATGCATTTTAAGCCTCTTCCCCCCATGCAAATTCACCATTTTTTAAACAACCCGTAATAGGACTCATAATAGTGCTGAAATCACAAATAAATCTCCTATAAAAAGAGGCAAGACCATGAAAAGATCTCACTTCAGAAACATTGGTTGGAATGGGCCAAGATTTAATTGCTTCAATCTTAGACTCATCCGTGGATACTCCATCCTTTGACACCACGTATCCCAAAAACACTACCTGGACTAAAAAAACGAATATTTTTCGAGTTTCCCATAAAGCTTTTGTACCCTAAGGGTCTCAAAAATCTGTTCCAAGTGTTTCACATGAGCCTCTTTACTTTTACTAAAGATCATAATATCATCTAAGTATACCACCACAAATCTACCTAAAAACGGTTTTAACACCTCATTCATCAACCTCATAAATGTGCTAGGAGCATTAGTTAAGCCAAATGGCATAACAGTGCACTCATACAATCCATGCTTTGTTTTGAATGTCGTCTTCCATTCATCACCTTCTCTCATCCGGATCTGATGATACCCACTCCTTAGATCAACTTTAGAAAACACAAATCCATGTAATTCATCAAGCATGTCTTCAAGTCTAGGGATAGGAAACCTATATTTGATGGTAATGTTGTTCACGGCTCGGCTATCAATACACATTCTCCAGGATCCATCCTTCTTTGGCACTAAAAGAACGGGTACAACACATTGGCTTAAACTTTCACGTACATAACCCATTTGCATGAGATCTCCAATCTATTTATGTAATTCTTTAGTTTCTTCCGGATTGCAACGATAAGCTGCTTTGTTTAGTAATGGGGCACCTGGAATGAGATCAATTTGATGTTCAATAAAAATCACCATTTCTTCAATAATTTTGTCCATATCAACAAAATTCATTTCTTCCAAAATTGCATCAATAGTTTCGTCTCTGACCATAAAATCAATTTCTTCTTCAATTTCTTCAATAAATTCCTCTTCAACCAAGAAATTATTCTTTCACAAAATTCCCATTCCCCCATCGGTGTTGTAGATAGGATCAGAATCTTCTTCCTCCTCTTCTCCAAATCTGTATTCCTCTATTTCTTCTTCTTCATATAGCTTGCGCAACATTTTTAGACAACAACTTCTTAACAGAAACTGAAATCAAACAAACATTGCAGGATTTTTTTAACAAGGACTCAACAACACCCAATCGGAACTGGGCTCTGATACCACTTATGATACGTATTCGTTGGTGAGCTTGAGTGATTAGAACACAATTGCAGCAGACATAAATGACATACAATTCAAATGACTCTTATTGTGCTTTTGTTCTTAACGCGCTTTTGGCTGTGTAATAGGTTCTTTTGGTCAATTTATAGCTTTTGGTAGTCTTTATGTAGTTTACGGCCCGACAGTGAGTTTACGGCCGTTAGCCTATTTACTTCCGTAAACCCAAGGTCGGCCCAGGTCCAGTAAAAATAGAGGTGCGTTAGGTCTTTTGTTAGTTGTTGATGCCTCAGAGTTCACGGTTGCTGTAACCACAAGTTGTACCAGATGTTATTCCTAATAGAAAAGCGTGTTCAAGCTTGTTCATTCTCTATTCTACTTGTTCTTTATTGCTAACCGATTGTATTTTCTATTTGATCACTGGTAAGATCCGCTTCAGGACCTTACAATTGGTATCATAGCAAAACCAGCGTCAAAAGCACTCTACAATTGATTTTTGACCGTGTTCTTATCTATTTGCGACTGAAGTTGGTGTTTGCTGCGAAAGGGTTTCAAGCTTCATTCAAAAACTGCACTTTTCTCAAGTTTCTAGGAGATTGTGGTCCTAGCTTACGGTCGTAATCTTAGCTTACGGCCGCAAACTCCCATCAGTTCTTGAACCGTGAACTTGGTTCTTGGGCCATGAATAAGGATTGTTCATCAACCGAAAACTTAAATTCTTGGACAGTGAACCTTAACCGGAAACACCTTACAACCATAAACTCTGGACCATGAACAGAGTTTACGACCGCAAACTCCTCCCTGACCGTGAACTTAGTTTACGGTCGCAAACCTAATTTGACTGTGAACTTGTGTTTGACTAGAAACGTAATTTATTCTTAAATAATTTAATTTTTATTTAATATTAATGGATTCTCAAAGTCAAGCACACCACCACGAGCTGGATTCTATAATGGGCACAACCACCCGAATTCCTAGACTCCTGTCCGTTGAAGGTTTCCTAGAATGGAAGTATAGGATTGATAAGTACATCAAGATGAAGGACTTAAAAATCTAGAGAAGCATAATAAAAGATCCTGTCAGAATAACCACTACTGTTGCAAGGAAAGTGGTTGACAAGAAGATTGAAAACTACACAGATGAAGACTTTGATAAGGTTGAAGAGCAAGAAAAAGCTTTGCACACTTTAACCATGGCTTTATCTCCGGACATTGCTCAAGGTTTTAGGGAGTACACTTCTGCTAAGGCTTTGTGGGAAGCCCTAATCGAGGTTTATGAAGGGAATGAAGATATGAAGGAGATTCGCCAAGATATGCTATGACAACGGTTCAATATGTTCAACTACGTTCCTGGAGAAACTCTTGAAGCACAGCTACAGCGGTTCACATCTCTTAACACTGAAATGACTATAGCCATGATTTTTTATACCAAGTCTGAGATAAATAAGAAGCTACTGAATGCTCTCCCAAAGTCTTGGGATATGAATGTAGCTGTTATAAATAAGACTAAGGATCTAAGCCAGCTTTCTCTTGCTGAAGTGATGGTTGTCATCAAGGACTGTGATATTGATGACAAGCAATGAGAGATAAAACATGTGAACTTATACTCAGCTGCGAACCTTGGGATCTCTTCCAACAATGCTCTTTCATCTCTCACCTTTTCTTCTACAGGTCAATCATCTGCTGCTCAGCAAGCTCAGGTTCAGTCCTTCTCCACTCCATTATCTTCTTCTCTTCCTTCTGCATCAGCCACGCCTCTCTCTAAGAACCAATCATTCATGGCTGCTCAAACTGCTTCTTCCTCCAATGTGGCCTCCTCTTCAAAAGGAAAGGATGGTGATGAAAATCTCGCTCTTGCTACAGGGCTTGTCAACTGCTACAATGCACTTGTAGCTTGAGATCTTCCACCCCAACTGTCATTTGCCGATCTCGATCAGATTCACCCTGAAGACGTTGAAGAGATGGATATCACATGGCAAATTGCCATGGCAGTTTTCAAGGCGAAACAGTTTTCCAAGAAGACCGGAAACAACAACTGGGGGATGAGTGCTGACAAGAAGTTTGGGTTCAGTAAGGGAAAGCGCTGGTGTTTCAACTGCCACAAGCCAGGGCATTTTGCTTGTGAGTGTCCACAACCAGATAGAAGATTAAATAATGACAGGATAATGGTTGTAGTTGGAAACAGTTGCAGCAGTGCTTAGGTCAACAGCGAGAAGGCCATGGTTGTGCAATCTTTTGACTGGGAGGATCATATGCAGGCCTTGAACATATCTGGACCTAAAAATGCCCACTTGGCACAGGTTGGTGATGATGCTCCGACAGAGATTGTTGCAGCTGAAGATCAAATGATGGAGCTGCAGTTTGCATTGATGATATCTTCCTCTCATGAACCTAATAAAAACGAGGTAAGTCTACCCTCATGCTCTCAAGCTTGTATTGATTACGTTAAAATTCTGCATGAGAAAATTCAGACACTAGGTAGAGAAGTAGAGAACCTTACAATTCTTCGTGAACATAATGACCTACTAAAAAGGGAAGTAGAGGATCTTAGATATGAAGGTTATCAACTCAGAAAAGGACAAAAACCTCTCAAGGCCCAATTAGAATATAAAACAAAGGACTTTATGAGACTTCAGGAAGACTATAGTAATAAATGCAAAAATTATGACTATATAAAGAAACAGAACGCTGAACTAGTGGCTGAAATTGAATCATTAAAGGGCAAATTTGAAACTGCTGATTTTGATTTTAGAAAATATGATGTATCGAGTGAGGTAGTTGCCAATATGATAGACCACTGCATGCAATTTAAACGAAATCAGTCAAAGGGTCTAGGATATAATCACGTGCCTCCTCCTTTCAATCATTCATATCAGTTTCAACCCTTATCCAAAAGAGATTGCCAATAAACCATTCATGGTTTATGGCAAGCCATCTGGATTTGTTTCAGGAGGATTTATTAATGTTGAAAGTACTAACATTTCTACCTTTCCTGCAGATCAATCCTTGAATCAGTCAAAGCACGAAGTTGAAGGATCTGTTCCTGAAAATAAAACTGAGTCTGAACCTAAAGTTTTAGTTTTAAAGAAAGACAATAATTTTTCTGATGTTTCAAGAGACAATGTTTTTTGTGATGTTTCTACTTCTTCTGATACTGTTTTGAATGGTTTTAAAGTGTCTGATACTGTTTTGAATAATGTGGTTGGCAATTCTAATGTTTGTGATGATAATATTAAAAAACCACCAGTTTCACAAGCTTCTCCATCTAATGTACCCTCACTTGTCTCACAATATAATTCTTGTTCATGTGAGAGAAGCAAGGGTGTTAGTATGGAAAACAAATCTGATTAGTGTAGTACAAGTTATAACAATAACAAACAAATTTGTTTCAGTTGTGGTATTAGTGGTCATATAGCTAGGAATTGTCCAAATCGTATGTTTGTACATTTTGAGTCTCCAAGAGGAGAGAACGAATTTAGAGGAAGGTCTTTAACTAGAAAGTCCTCTAGAAATCGTTCTCAGAATGATGATTGGAAGGATGATCGGAGTAGAAAACGGGTTGTTTTTCAAAAGGAAAAAAAGGTCTTTCATAACAAAGTCCCAAGCAGTTTGCCAAAATCAAAACTGGCCAAGCCAAGGTCGGTTTCGTCAAGAAGCAGCAGTGGGTCTTCAACCAATTCTGGTAGAAAACCCAAATGCTTCAAGCAAACTGATAAACATTCTATTTTACAACCACCCGGGACTGTTAGAAAACCTAATTATGAGTGGTTGCCCAAATTGGCTTCCAACCCATCATCGATGTCCTCTAAAAAGTTATTAGATGATAATAGATCTGAAAAGGCATCAGGACAACCCAGGAAAATAATGACCTGGGTTTCCAAATCTAATTAAACCCACACATCTTGCAGGGACAATTGCGGGGGAATGTCATCAGACCTTGGTTCATCGATAGCGGCTGCTCCCGGCATATGACAGGAGATATTGCCCAACTGCACAACATTCAATCTTTTAATGAGGGATACATCTCCTTTGCAGGTGAAGAAGGTGGCAAAATCACTCAAAGAGGAACTGTCACAAATGGGGTTTTGAGTTTCGAGAATGCCAACTTTGCTCCTGAATTGAAGCATAGTTGTGTCTCATATTTGCGACAAAGGCTATTCTACACATTTCACTGAAAAGGAATGTATGATTCTCAAGCCACGCTTTGTCATCCCAGAAGAGCAAATCCTTGTGAAATCAAAAAGGGTGGGAATGCTTACATCATAGATATGAATAACAATCTTCCAAAACAAATTACGTGCCTCTTTTCAAAGATCTCCGAACAAAATGCAATGTTATGGCACCGAAGACTCGGTCATGCTAACGCCAAGAACTTGAATCATCTTGAAAAGAATGAGATGGTCCATGGTTTGCCTGTCAAGGACTTTATCAAGTTTGAGAAGTGTGTGTCATGTGCCCAAGGGTGAAGGCGCTTCGTACTGACAACAGAACAAAGTTTAAGAATTCTGTACTCGATCACTTCTGCGCAGAAAAGGGTATTATGCGTCAATATAGCTCCGCTCACACCCCCCAACAAAATGGTGTTGATGAGAGGAGAAACAAAACTTTAAAAGACGCTACAAGGATGATGATGTGTGACTCCAAACTGCCAGTCTTCTTTTGGGCTGAGGCGATAAACACTGCTTGCTACGTTCAGAATCGCGTGTTGATCAACAAAGCTCAAATGAAGACTCAGTACGAGATTTTATATGGTCACAAGCCTTCAGTCAGTCATTTCCGTGTATTTGGCTACCCTTGCACCCTTCTTCATTTCCAGATTGGTTGTTTGACTACACATCTCTGTTCAAATCCATAAATGTGTCTTCAGGTAGCTCATATGGATCTGTCTCCGGTTCGAAGAATGTTTCTAAAGACGAAGACGAAGAAGTTGTATACAGACCTCCAACGGTATCCTCTTCACAACCTGAGGGGGAGACTACTGCTTTGCCTGAGGGGGAGTCCTTCACTTCACCTGAAGGGGAGTCATCTGTACATCCTGATAGTCTGAAATCTCCAGTTCAGAATGATACTCTTGATGCTGAAACAACACCACTCACTCCTATAGAAAGAGAGTTCATGTCCAAAGATATTTCCACTGCAACTTCAACTTTTATGGAGCTACTCTTTCCTGAACACTTTTCAAATGAGTTTGTGGCAGAGTCGTCTGGCGCGGCTCAATCAGCAAATGAGGGAGGTGTCAATATTCACAATCTTCCTGTCTCGCTTAATGATATCAGCCAGGAAATACCTTCAAGGATTCAACGTGATCATCCGATCGACAACATCATTGGTCAGCTGGGTGACGGCGTTAAAACTAGAAGTCAGAGTGGAGATGTCAATACTTGTCTTTACTCTTGCTTTATCTCTCAAATAGAGCCCAAGAATGTTGAAATGGCTCTGAATGAGCCCAACTGGGTAGATGCAATGCATGAAGAATTAAATCAATTTGAGAAACTTGGGGTTTAGAAGTTGTTGATTTGCCAAAGGGAAAAAAGTATCTTGACACATGATGGGTCTATCGAAACAAGCAGGATGATTCAAGGGTTATAGTGCGGAATAAAGCTAGATTGGTGGTTCACGGGTTTCGACAAGTCGAGGGTCTTGATTACACTGAATTTTATGCTCCAGTGGCTCGCTTGGAGGCTATTCGTATCTTCCTTGCATATGCCTCTTACATGAACGTCACCATTTACCAAATGGACGTCAACACTGCCTTCTTGTATGGCAAGGTGAAGGAAGAAATCTACGTTGATCAACCCCCTGGGTTCATTGACTCTAAGTTTTCTGATCATGTCTACAAGTTGGACAAGGCATTGTATGGGTTACATCAGGCTCCTCGAGCGTGGTATGTGACTCTTGCAAAGCATTTGCTCGAGCATGGTTACTCTCGTGGCACTATCAATCAAACTTTGTTCATCAATCATGTAGGTAATGATCAGATTCTAGTTCAAATATATGTTGACAACATTATCTTTGGGTCGACCAGTCCGCAGCTTTGCAAGGAATTCGAAGGTGTTATGAAAAAGAGGTTCGAGATGAGTTCGTTGGGGGGAAATGACCATGTTTTTGGGGCTTCAGGTCAAACAAAATTCAACCGGAATCCTACTTCATCAAGCCAAGTATGTGGAAGATATTCTTTAGAAGTTCGGGTTTCACGACGCCAAATTTGCATCGACGCTAATGGCTGAAAGACCTCTTCTGACTCCAGATCCTGATGGCGAATCCGTAGATCAAACACTTTACAGATCGATGATCGGATCGCTGATGTATCTTACTGCAAGCCGACCTGACATCATGTTTGCAGTTTTTCAATGCGCACGTTATCAGGCTAATCCTAAACTTTCACATCTTATTGTTGTCAAAAGAATTTTTTGGTATATCAAAGGTAGCCCAAAATTGGGTCTTTGGTATCTAAAGAATTCTGAATTTGATTTATATGCTTTTGCTACCAGTAATTATCGAGGCTATGAGCTTGACAGAAAATCTACTTCAGGAGGGTGTCAATATCTTGGTGACAGACTAGTGTCGTGGCAGTGCAAGAAGCAACACACTTTCTCAACCTCAACAGGGGAGGCGGAATACATTTTTGGATCTGCCTGTTGTTCTCAAGTTATCTGGATCCAACATCAGTTGTTGGACTATGGTTTGAATTACTTAGAAACCCCCATCTATTGTGATAACGAGGCCGCATTTCAAATTGCCAAAAATCCAGTCCAACATTCTAAAACCAAGCACATCGACATTAAAATTCATTTCATCAGAGACTGTTATGAACATTCACTAATCCGCCTGGAATAGGTTCCCACTACTAATAATGTGGCGGATCTGTTCACTAATCCCTTTAACAAAGCTCGTTTCGATGTGCTTGTGGGATTTCTAAAAATGATTCGTTTTGAGGATTAAGTTTTTCTGTTTATTTTTCTTTTCTTAATTCTTCTTAATTTTTAAATTTGTTTTTGTTTCTGTAGGTAGGTTAATTTAAATTTGTGCATTTCATTTTATTTTACTTTTATTCTCACTCATGCACAAATTTAGGGGAGAAATAATCAAACAACACAAAAACAATAAAAATTTCAAAAATCCAAAAACAATAAATATCTAGAAAATTAAAAATATTGTTGATAGTCTTGTTTGTAGGTGTTATGAGGGGAAATGAAATTAGCAAGTGATAACGGGCAATCTGAATCTGCGTAACGTACCTAAGTTGAATTGTCTGCGCTCTGTGCTCGATGCGTTGGTAGGCACGAAAGATTTTAATTGGACTTGACTAGGAAGAGTTAAAACTTAAGTAATTCAAGGACTTGACAAACATTGACCTAGTTAGATCCGTTTAGCCTGACAATACGACGCTCGGATAGGTTGAGCAGGGAGATATACACGGGAATCTACTGGTCACACTAATGAACCTGTATCTAAAACTGTTGATTCACTTTTCCTCGATGTGCGGATTCTGTCCTTAATTCTGGTTGGATGGGGTGACTAGAGAATTCCGATAAATTAGGTCAGTAGAAGGTTATTTTCTTTCTTTCTGTCTGTTAGTCATATGTTGCCTCCTTTGCGTGATCGAGAGAGCCGACCTAGACTGTAACATATGCAAGTTTATATCTCTACATCTTCTCTCTATGCAATTCTTTCTATATGTTAGTCATATACTGTCTTCTTTGTGTGACTCAAAATCCGACCTGGTACATAATATATGCACCATTCTCTTCTCAATCCCTCTAAAAACCTCAGTTAGTCATATGTTTCATCCTTCGCGTGATTGGAAGAGATCTGACCTTGATGTACAGCATATGCATTCTAAATCTATCTTCACTCTTAATAATTGTCTGCTCACCCGGTGTAAGGAGTATTATGGAAGTCCTCGATGGCTGGGGCATATCAGGAAGTGGGAAACACGTTCTAGTATAATTAAAATTGAACACATACAGATTGTCTGTAGATCTCGCTGCTCAATTTAGGTGGACAACAATATCCCTGGTTGTCGTCAGCTAAATGGTCCCTAAGAAATTTACTGAAGGATAAGGGCCAAAAATGTCATTTTATTGGTAAATTCTCCAAAATTATGTCACAAATGTTTCGTGTTTAAGTGGACCACAATACTAGCGATCGATCAAACGAAGACGTGAAAATAAGGGTACCGACAAGTGGATATAAGGTTGTCCAACAACTTTGATCCCAACGTCACATATTTATTCTCAGTAATTAAATTTTTAAGTTGTATATTTTATTTGGTGTTATTTCCATTTATTTTATTTTATTTTTATTTTATTTTATTTTTAATTTTCTTTTTATTGACTGTCAAAATCTAACAATTATTTTTAATTTTAAATTTTGCAGAATTAGTTTTATTTTATTTTATTTTATTTATTTTTAATTTTAGTTTTAATATTAATCCTCAAAAAGATTTTTTTTGAAAAAATTTTTTTAAAAATATTGGACTGTGTTGGATCTTGCCTTATACTGTGTTGATTATGTGCTATTTACTTCATAAATCTAAAAATATGTTAAGAATATTAAGTTTATCACTTCGATCTACATGAAAACCTTGAAAAAAGTATGTGTTATCACATATAATACATGTAAACTTGTAGATCTGGGATTTATACACTAAAAATAGCAAAAAGGAGTGGACATCAGGTAAAGGGAAACTAGGTATAAAAGGGGTTTACAGCCGGAATCCTTCTCATTTTTCTGATTCCGGCCGCAGACCCTCCCACACACTCTCTCTCTCCTCGAAAAACTTTTCTTCGATTTTTGTGAAATTACTCCGATAGCTTTGAAGGTATCTCATTTCCGACCATGAATATGCATTTCGTTCAACGATTTGCTGATTTGTGAGCCTGAAATCGACAAAAAACTGATCATTAGAGTTTACGTTTGAAGCTTACGGACGTGAAGAGTTTGCGGCCGTAAACTCCCTTTTGCGGTCATTGGCATACGGTCAAGGGTTTATGGCCGTAAACCCTCGTTGACCGTAAACTCTGACTTTGACCTAATTTTCATTTTTAAAATTATTAATTAATTTTGGGGTCAAAATTAAATCATTTAAAACTTTAATTGTTTATTTTTCTCTCTTGTCTTACTTGATATGTTTTAGTGCAGATAAAATGGTAGCTTTAAAATTTGCAGATATGCATAATCTGGCGATGGTTCTTGCTGACCCTCCGGTGGCTCATCGGGATTTTAAATCAATGATTCACGGATTGCGAGAATGCTGCTTGGCCTCTGCCATTACAGTGAACATCGCTGTCTATCAAAAAATGATTCGTGAATTCTGGCAGACTGCCAAAATGACAAGGGACGATAATGGAGCTGTCATTGTGGATGCCATCGTTCAGGGATGCAAGATTGTTATCGATGAGACCTTTGTGAGAGAGACTCTGCTAATCAACAACCTTCTGACCTTTCCCACGGAGATTGGTATTGGTGATGCTCAAAAAAATTCTAAGGAAGATGGGATACGAGGGTGATACTCCACCAACAATGAAGAAACTTATGTCGCCCTACTGGAGATTTCTAGCCCACGTGTTCGTGAGCTACATCTCCGGTAGAAGGTCCGGTGATGATGAGATATCCTTGAGAAACACTGGCGCAATTGTTTCTCTCGCTGCGGGAATCGGCTTCAACTTTTCCAGGTTTATTCTAAACGAGTTTGTGGTCAACATTAATGCCACTACTCGGGATACTTTCTGATGTACCCTCGGTTCGTTCAGCTTTTCATCAACAAGCAATTTCCCAATTTGGTAAAGGATGGAGATACACTCGATATGAAGTCTTTGGGTCCCCACACTATTGGGCTCATTAAGAAAAACCGCAGGGGGAGGGTGTTCTTTCAGGGGTTGCATCCATTGGTCAAGTTCGGATGATTTGCCGAACCGAACAAAGCCACCGAGTCACATGGATCTTCGTACAAGATTTCTTCGGAGCATACTTCATCGGAAAAGGTGATCACAGAAGGAGATGTGATCATCGTATCGGATCAAGAAGGAGAAGAGACTGATGCTCCTACTGTGTCAGTTGTAGAGGAGCATAACCTACAAAATGTCCAAGTTGAAGGAGATTACAATGAGGGATCCTCTAAGAACACTGCTGAGCCTAATCAATTTGAAGATCTTGATCTCACAGGTTTCAACAAAGATGATATTCCTACCAATTTTGGAACTAATGATGACTTTCTGGAAAACGTCAACCTCAACACTTTGCTAGAAAATCTTAGTGATGTTGCTCACACGGCAACAGAGAGTACGGATTCGGAAGACGCTCTCGAATCAACCCCCATTACTACAAAACAAGTGGCTATCTCTTCAATTCTAATGGTGACTGTGTCAAGGATTCCTCCCCTTGACATTGTTTCACTTACATTAGAGCCACTTCAGGGTGATTTCTCAACCGACCAGACTTTGCAGCCCCTGTCTAAAAGGAGACGACGAGATTCTAGGTTCGAGAATCTGGAGTCGAGTTTGTCTTAGGGTTTTCCGTTCACTCCAACTACCACTCCCGCTATAGTAACCACAGAACCATTACGTGAAGGCCCTAGCACATTCCTTAGGGTTTTCCTCCAAGAACTGATCTTGATGCAGCTTCTGTGCATTTGGACCAGCATCCAACGTAAGAACAAGTTGCTTCTCCTTCTTCTAAGGGCAAAGGAATAGCTTTTAGTGAAGGTCAGCCAAGAGAAGATGACTCTGTGATCGATGATCTCCAGAAAAGAGTGAGTGTGCTAGATCAGAAAAACATCGAGCTAAGCATTCGTGTTCAAGATCTCTTGAGTGAGAATATGAATTTGAAGATTCAAGTTTTTGATCTCCAAGAAGATAAAGCAATCAAGTCCAAGCAAATCTCTGAGCTTCAAGATCATTTCAATCTCTTGACCTCCAGCTACTTCAATCTAAAGAAGAAGCTTGAAGACGATTTTGGTGATAAGTATAAGAGATCCGCAGATGAGCATAGAATCGATCTTCACTCTCAAGCTCATCTTATTGTCGTGCCAACTGCTCAAACTTCTCGAGTGGTAAACCGCTTTGAAGAAGAGCATGTTCATGCTCCACATATTTCAGAGATCATTCGAGATAAACAAGAGAAGGCTGCCAAGAAGGGACAAATCTTATTCAAGAGGAGTTCCGACAAGAATGCACCAGGAAATGAGTCCAAAATCACTGTTACGGATCTCGAAGCCATAAGGTTTAGAGACAAGTATGGTGATCGCTCAGGTATCATATCTTGGGGTTTTCATGATCCCCTGAAAATGTGGATTGTTTGTAGAAAGAGTGGCAATACTGAGCTCTACAAGTATTGTCATGATTTTAACTCTTGGACCAGGGTGGATCTTTTAGAGCTATCTCAATCTCCGTTTTCAAACCCGACTGATAACCAGCAAGCAACAAACTTCAAGCACTTTATAGAAGATCAAGTAAAGAAGGGTTTTCCGGCTATGAAGACTGTTGAATCTGTGATAATGGATCGTCTTGACGTTATTGATCCCAAGACTGGCAATCCGCTCCAGGTGGTGATGTGGCCTGCTACAAATCAGGTCAAAAAAATTCCAGTGCTTCAAGATTACTCAGATGGATCCCTAAGCTCTATGATTTACTGGGTGTTTGATGAAACCACAACATCTGTTGTTATTAAACTAAAAGAGGGGTGCATACATTTATATGACAGAAGGGATTTGTTCCAGTTTAGAAAATGGGACATACATCATTTGTGTCATTTTCAGATTCATGTTGCTGTAGAGATTTTTGAATCTGTTGTGAAAGAATACACCACGATGGTTGCTGAGATTATCAACAAGCGGATATGGAATGGAGCGATGGGGCTGGATGATGTAATGATCGTGGACAAAGATTGACTTAAAGCTAGCACCAAACCAAGGGGGAGATTGAAGGGTCTAATTAGTGGTTTGGTCTAGGTTTTCTATGTAATAGGTTCTTTTGGTCAATTTATAGCTTTTGGTAGTCTTTATGTAGTTTACGGACCGACAGTGAGTTTACAGCTGTAAGCCTGTTTACGGCCGTAAACCCAAGGCCGGCCCAGGTCCAGTATAAATAGAGATGTGCTAGGTCTTTTGTCAGTTGTTGATGCCTCAGATTTCACGGTTGTTGTAACCACAAGTTGTACCAGACGTTATTCCTAATAGAAAAGTGTGTGCAAGCTTGTTCATTCTCTATTCTACTTGTTCTTTATTGCTAACCGATTGTATTTTCTATTTGATCTCTGGCCTTCCCTGTGTGGCTCTCTTCTAAAAGTGATTGCCCTTAGGCTTGGGTGACACACTTTATCCATGGTTTCAGGTATCCTCTCTTGTAAAATTGTATATCCCTTACATCGAACTGCGGGGCGTTAACCTTGATCCTCCAAACCTTTGTGGGATCATCTGGGAGGACCCATATAGGAAGTAGTCTCTGAAGGGATTGGTCTAATCAAGAGTTGTTGTGATAACATCAACTTCCTTGTTTTCGATGCTTCTCTCTAGGAGAATCTCTACTAAGACTTTCTTGGTCAGATGATCGAAAGATGTCGAGGCCAGTTTTCTAAGAGTATCGGCCCTTGCATTTTCTCCCCGGGAATCTATTTGCTTGAGTGTGCTAACTCTCACACTGTGTCCAGGTACCTTTGCATTCTTTCATCCTTGGTTTTGTAGGTTCCAGTGATCTGATTGGTGATGACGAGGGAATCACTGAGTGTCACACCCCAAAACCATGAATGGCGAAAACGTTCAGGGGTGGAGGACGTCATGTACAGTATCACAACAGTGTAATATAATAAACAAGCAACAACATCATCCATTGCATTATAAGTAGAGTTTTAATACATGTGTGTTCTTTCATAATGTACAACAATAAAATGAATAATCAAAATAAGGTGAGTCTTGTCTGTGCTCCATCTTCTCAAAAACCTGACCATCGCACCTGTCTAACTGATGACCTGAGAATACAAGTTATTTTGAAAGCGAGTATCAGCTTTAAAGCTGGTGAATTCATAAGTATTTATGTGTTATTGTCCTGTTTTGGAATGTTGTTAAGAATGTCGTATAAATCCTTAAATAGAACAGTTGATATAAGTAGGAAATGTGGTCTTCTACCAAGACCCGAATGTTTTGTTATGACCAGTAAAATGATAGGTTTTCCTTTCTATTGACTAGTACTAAGAGTACTTAGTCTAACTCATCGTTTATGTGAATATCTCACAAAATAAAGTAAAATAGGAAAATGATATGATAGTCTTCTACCAAGACCTAAACGTTTTGTAAGTAAAATGATAGTATTTCCTTTCTATCGACTAGTACTAAGAGTACTTAGTCTAACTCATTGTTTATGTGAATATCTCACAAAATAAAGTAAAATAGGAAAATGATATGATAGTCTTCTACCAACACCTAAACGTTTTGTAAGTAAAATGATAGTTTTTCCTTTCTATCGACTAGTACTAAGAGTACTTAGTCTAACTCATCGTTTATGTGAATATCTCACAAAATAAAGTAAAACAGGAAAATGATATGATAGTCTTCTACCAAGACCTAAACATTTTGTTATGACTAAGTAGTCTTCTACCAAGACCTGAATGTTCTGTTATGACTAAGTAGTCTTCTACCAAGACCCGAATGTTTTGTAATGACTAGGTAGTCTTCTACCAAGACCCGAATGTTCTGTTATGACTAAGTAGTCTTCTACCAAGACCCGAATGTTTTGTAATGACTAGGTAGTCTTCTACCAAGACCCGAATGTTTTGTTATGACTAAGTAGTCTTCTATCAAGACCCGAATGTTTTGTAAGTAATATGATAGCTTTTCCTTTCTATTGACTAGTACTAGAGTACTTAGTCTAACTCCTTGTTTATGTGAAAGTATCACAAAATAAAGTAAACAGGAAAAATATAATCATGTAAGTGTTATTGTCTTGGGGTACCAGGACAAACACGACATCGCCGAAGCGAAAGATAGACCCTATGGACATCCGAAGAGTGTCCTCTCATCCTCTGTAGCGGCAGCAGGGTGGAGGGAGGGTTAGTCCCGATATCGATCTCTTAAAACAGATCGCTAACCTAATGATCCTCCGAAGATTCACATCTCATCCACTGTTGCAACAGTAGACAGAGGGATGGTTAGTCCCGTCACTGACTACTAAATAAGTGACTACCTTAGACATCCGTAGACGTTTATCGACCACTGGTGCTAATCAGTGGGATTCGGAATGGTAAGTCCCGCCGAAACATCCCATTGAACCGAGATAGGAAAGACAATTTACACAGTAAGTACTAATAAATCATCCTCTTAGTTCTAAGTACAAGTATCCAAGGTAAGTAAATACAGGATAATGCACCTATGAAGAAGTGTTCCTGTATCGTATTCATGTAAGTGTGTTCATGTAACAGGTAAGTATATGTAAACATATTCATGTATCATGTAATCCTAAGTACGTGTACTCATGTATCATGTAAGGTATTGGTATAGACTCATGAATGAATTGACTCTTGTGTGATTTCTTGTAGTAATAATAATGTTTGATATCTTCTAACTATCCCTATGATAATTAACTGGAAAGTAAGTGGTTGTTCAAGTAGATTTATGCACCCACGATACACCAGGGTGTGGGAAAAACTGAACGAAGGATACAAACTATAATCTCTATCATATAAATGAACATATGCGCATAAGTATAGTTTGATTCAAGAAGGTAAAATAATGGTTTTGCAAGATATCTAGGAGTTTTGAACAATAATTAAGAATGGCTTGATGTCATTTTATTAAACATTTCAAAACTAATACTTTTGTTATCAAGGTATTTTAAGATAGAAAACCACTTCATGTGTCACCTTTTGAAATATGTGAAATCTACTGAGTGAAAACACGGTTATAAAATACATAAGATTGATTTAATAACATATTGTTTTCTACTTGTATTCCCCCCCCCCCCCATTAAAACATTTAAAATTATTTAAAACATTGATTAAGGGGTATGAACTCACCTGTAGTTGGTGATTGGGATGAACTGAACAGTATAGGATGGCTAGGTGTCAAGCGAGGACTTGTACACACACTACGATCCTAATGAACATATAATCACACATATATGCACTCAATTAGACTCAAATCACTAATTGATAATGTTAAGACATCCTAGAGATAATAAACACTTTATATAAGTGTTTTAAGCCCTAAGGATTGCATCTAAGCTATTGTGGGACAAGGTACTTGTGTTTAGGGTTCCAAAGGACCCCATATATGAGTTTACTCCTCATATACTAATACCCATGGAGTTTACGGTTGTAAACTCTTGAGTTTACGGCCGTAAACTCCCAACCATGGGGTATTTGTGTGTTTTGAAGTCCCAAATGATTTCTAGAATTATTCCAACTTGGTGGTTCCATCCTTGAAGGGGTTTAAGGTCTAGAAACACTCCATTTAGGAGTTTACGGCCCCAAGGCCATTCCCCTTGGAGTTTACAGCCGTAAACTCCCTTGGGGTGTTGTTTTTGTTGTTTTCAAGCCTCATGCATTTGAAGGATAGGTTCTAGACATTTGTTTAAAGCAATTGGGGACCCTAGGCACACTTTGGTGCCCTTGTTGGGTGTTTACGGCCTAAGAGCATTACCAAGGCCGTAAACTCACTTCAAGAGGTGATTTTGATGCTTTCAAGTCTCTTGCACATGTGGTATAGGTTCTAGGCTTTTATTCCAAGCATATGAAGGCATTAGGCACACTTTGGTGCCCCTTTAGTGAGTTTACGGCCCATGAACCATGTCATGGCCGTAAACTCTCTTTGAAATGTGATTCTTATATGTTTAAGGCCTTAGATTAAATGGGAAACAATTCTATGTAAAGGTCTAGGGCTTTAGGTGTATTAATAACACCCTTTGGTCCATTTCCATGGAGTTTACGGCCTAAGATTGCTCTTGGGCCATGAACTCCCATGTGTTTGTGTTATTTGATTGTTTTCTTGTCCTTAATACACCTACAATTGAGTCTAAGGCAGTAGCATAACACAAGGAACAAGCTAGGCTCGGTTTCGGGAGTTTACCGCCCAAGAACACCTTGGGGAGTAAACTCCTAGATCTAATGATTTAGCCATCTAAATCATGTTATAAGCACATAATAAGCATTCTAACACTACTAGAAAGAGTTACTCATGTTTTGGTATAAAAACCCGAAGATCCGTGAGAGAGAAAATGGCTTTTCTCTAGTTGGAAATGTGAATAATGAATAAATTTGGTTCAGAAATCTATTTATAGTCCTGAGATATTTTTGGCAGAAAATATTTTTATTCCTGAAATGATATCTAATATAACAGAGTTTTGGAATAACAGTGTTGCACAAAGCCCTAGTGCACCCACTCTCCTGATATTTCCTGAAGTGTAAACCCTGAATTACTCAAACTTACGTGAAAAGTCTGAAAATTCACTGTGACTACTATAACTTCTATTGAAGTGATATAGTTTGTACAGAATGGAAATTTCGGGTTGTCACACTGAGTGTTGCAACACATTTCGCTCCGACTTCTCAGGCTAGTCAGAGGCCTGCTAAAAGTGCTTCGTACGTCGCTGCATTGTTAGAGACTTGAAATTTGAATCACAAAGCATATGTAATTTCATCACCATTGGGGTTTTTGAGAATTTGTCCTGCCCTGGACCCTTTTTTCTCACCGCTCCATCAGCGTGTAGTTTCCAAATGTCTCGGCTTTCCTTCGGTTCTAAGGGATCTATTGGCATGACTGTTGACACATTCGTGAGTGTGTTGGGAATCTCGACTATGAAGTTTGCCAAAGCTTGGGCTTTGATGCTGGAGTGTAGGCGATAATCTATCTCGTGTTTGCCCACCTCAATCGCCCATTTCGCTAGTCCTCCCAATTTCTATGGTCTCAATAGGATTTGTTTTATTGGGTAGGTGGTTAGGACCTCAATCTTGTGGGCTTGGAAGTAGTGCTTGAGATGTCTGTCTGCATATATTAACACGAGCACTAGTTTCTCTAAAATTTGGTAGTTAAGCTCAGGACCTTATAATGCTCTGCTTACAAAATGTATTAGAAATTGTTTATTATCCCTCTCGATACCTAGTACTGATGATATGGCCCCGCATGATGCTACCAAGTACATTTGAAAAGTCTCTCATGGTAGGGGGCTCACTGTGGATGGGAGATTATGTAACGCTTCTTTCAGGTGATGCATGGCCTGTCGGCCTCTGTTGTCCATTTGAATTGATTCTTATCAATGCAAACTTTCAAGGTTTGGAAGAGTGGGAAAGCTTTTTTCGTGGACTTGGCGATGAATCTACCAAGTGTCGTCAACCTTCCATTGATTTCTTGTACTCCTTTGAGTTGTGAGGGGTTTAAAGTCGATAATTCTTGTATCTTGGCTTGGTTCGACGAGATTCCTTCTTTGTTTATCTAATAACCTAGGAATTTGCCTTCCTTTACTCGAAAGTAGTTGTACCCAAGTTGAGCTCCATTTATGCCTTTGTCAAAGTTTGAAAGGTTTCTTCAATGACGTAAAGCAATGTTGTTTCGTTATGGCTTTTGATGACCATGTATTCAACATAGACTTCGTACCTTTTTTATAGTTGTTGAATGAGAAAGTGTTGACTGGGAAAGATCCATCTAAGTAATAAATTATGACTGAGTAAGAAACCATGTTGTTTGATTGTACATTTGACTGAATTTGTTAACTGATGCAAAATAACCATTTTACCCCGATGCTCAAGAATCCTTTTATTAAATATACTATTAATCAAAAAATTAAAATTTATTTTATACATGTAATATTAATTTAAAATATACTATTAATCAAAAATTTATGAAACTTGGTAGAAATATAAAAATTATACCAAAGTGTGGTCTAACATTGTAGGTATACGAAAACATTAAAATTTACCAAGAGAAGGGAACTAATAATCAGTTGAATTTGGAATATATATATATATATATATATATATATATATATATATATATATATATATATATATATATATAAACTCACGATTTCAACACAAAACCACTCCTACATAACAAGATTAAAGAAGACACTTGATGCGTTATGACATGAAATATGAACTACTATTATACAACATCTCAAAAATATATCCCCTCTATTCATTCACCAATCCAAATTATGCATTGGACACCTTCACCTTGAAGTGTCAAATCAAAAGCCATATTGATCTCAGAAAATGGAAATTCATGTGTTATGAATTTCTCTGACTCAAGTTCCTACACGAAATCAACCCAAGTTCATCATAATAAAATTAAAGAAGACACTTGATGTCTTATGACAAAATCAACTCAAACTTTGTCACTCGAAATTTCTTTCCTGTTGAAACCAATATATATATATATATATATATATATATATATATATATATATATATATATATATATATATATATATATATATATATATAACAGATTCATCAATCATATCATATGCCTAGTTTTATTCATAATCTCAGGTATAGCAAAATCTTACCAATCTCAAATCTATTGGCATTGAGATCAACACCAATGATCCTTGAAGCCCATGAAATTGTTGCACCTTCAGCAGCCTTATCACAAAGAAAAATCATTAGCTTTCTCTGGCCAAGAATGACCCTTTTTGAGAAAGTTACGAATTTTAGAAAATTTACAGCATGCCCAGTCAAGAGTAAAACTCTGCATTAGATTCCTCTTTCAACAAATATTATGCATAACATTTCTCAATCAAAAAAAAATTCACAACACTTATCTATAAAAAAAATTGCATAGCATTTCTCTTTCAAAAAAAACAAAATTGGCCAAAAGATTTCTCTTTTAACTTCAAATATAATAAAATACAAGAAGATAGAACTAAAAAATCGAAACTTCAACCGCAAAAAATCGGAACTTGAACAAAAAAATGGTCGGAACTTGAACTACAAAAATGGGCACGTCAAGCTTTTTAAAAGCAATTAAGAAGAGGGGGAACCATACCTGATGAAAGAAGTAGC
This sequence comes from Lactuca sativa, assembly GCF_002870075.4. Lineage (NCBI taxonomy): Eukaryota > Viridiplantae > Streptophyta > Magnoliopsida > Asterales > Asteraceae > Lactuca > Lactuca sativa. The sequence continues at coordinate 185,696,402 of NC_056623.2, read as the reverse complement.
AAAATCATAAATTGGTAGGGTTGTAGAGGCACAAATCGTCGATCGATGGGAGGCACAACTTTGTCGATTTCTTGAAAGAGAGAAAAAGGGATGAGGCGCTAGAGGCGTTGAAACATTAAACGTGTTAGAGAAATGGGATCTTTTGGAAATTGTCTCTCCCTTTCTATGTTAGCATATATCCAAAGTCTTTTCTACTCATCCCTATCTTACCAACTTAGACATCCGACATATGTTTATCAAACAAGTTCAGTTGGCCGAATTAGCCAAAATGTATGACCTGACTCGGTCAGACGTATATCAAATGGGACCTTCGATGTTCTTACCAATTTGTTTTGCAAAAACTTTGTCCATCAGATGTTGGTATGTTGTATTGGCCCGCATGGCATCTTCTGATAACAAAAGGTGTCGCGATCGGTATGGAATCGTTTTCTATTCATCTTCTCTTCTCACATGAACTTGATTATAGCATTGTAGGCATCTAGGAAACACTTGAACTGAAATCCTTCCAAGGACTCAACTTTTTGATCTATCTTCAGGAGAGGGTAGTGATCCTTTAGGTAGTCGTTGTTTAAATCGGAGTAATCAATACACATCTGCCATGATCCACCATGTTTTTTTCACTGTCACTGGATTTGGTATCAAGTAGGAGAAATTTCTTCCCAGAAAATGTATACGTCCAACAGCTTCGCCATTTATGCATTGATTGCCTGGTTTTTATCACCCACTTGCCCCCTCCTTTTTGTCTGATTGGGGTGCTCCCCGGGATAATATTCAAGTTGTGCTCGAGAACCTCGTAGTCAAATCATGTCATATATGTAGGTTGCTATATAAAGACCTTGGAATACTACTTCAAAACGGCGTCTAACCTTACTTTAGCTTCTACTAATAGGTTGGCACCTATTCGTACAAGTTTCTCTGATAATCCAAGTGGATGATGTGTTTTTTGTGTGGAAATCTTCCTTAGATTTTTTCGAGGCTCGCATCGACTCTGGTGCGGCAATGACTTTATGGCAGTGGTGCACACATGGGTTAATACCAACGATTATGGTTGACCCGGTGCGGGTGCTGAACTTGACGATATCGTGGATTGTTGATGGTATGACCTGTAGCTGAAAAAGTGTTGGTCGCCTAAGCAAGATTTAGTGCTCTACTGGAAAATGTATCACTGAAAATTGTTTGTATGATCTTATCTTTCCCATGGTGACTAACCAATGTGAGTGGTAGAGGTATGGTGCCTAGTGGCTATAGGCTATACCCAATGAATCCTACGAGTGGACCGCATGTCAGAGGTTTTAGACCTTCCTTGAAGGAGGTAGGCAGTTGCTAGAAGCAATTTTCATATAGTATATCTGTAATGCTACCGGTGTCTATGTAAAAACGATGAACTTGCGTTGAGCGTATGTAGCTAGTGATCAGGAGTGGATCCATGGGGTTCTAGTTGGGTGGCCTTGGGTCTTCTATCGAGAAATTGATGTTGAGTATATTTATAAATAATACCTCAATGTTCTCATCAGCTTTGTGAGATTCGCTTCCCGTTCTGGCCTGGCAATGGTGAAGATGTCCCTCTTTTTATCTTGGCGTTTTCCCACGTCTTTTTGAGCTCGAGCATTCTTCTGGTCAGCATCGAACTTGGATCTCAAGTCCTTTGCAATATCAGAGCAGTTGCCCGGTAATTACTTTTATTTGATCTCTTTCTTTAACACTGTGTATTCGCTAGTGTCATGAGTTTTTCTTTTGTGATACTCACAGTACTTGCCTTTTTCTTTTTCCGCCTTTGACGGCATTTTCTCGATGCATGTATTTCAGTTTGATGATTTTGGTGCTTTTTTTTAACGTACGATATCTCTGGGGCGAATATCGTCAATACCGGTTGTTCTTGTCATGGGCCCCGTCCTGGCGCTCTCGATGGTCAGTATTGTGTTGGGAAACTACTTCTTCTTGTTTTATGTATGCATTGGCAACAGACTTTAGGTTAGCTTCTTTTCTCTCTTCACCCTCGATTTTCCTAAGATATTTCTCAACTTTGTACTTAAGTTTGTCCCTTGATTGGGGTATTGTCCCTTGCATCTTCTTCGATTGAGGGTCGAGGAGTAAACCTTGGGCGAAGGCATCGGTAATAAGGAATTCATCTTAGCCCTCGATGTTTAGTGTTGCTAAAGTGAATATATTGTAATATGCTCTTATTGACTCTCCCTCCTTTAACTTGCATGAAACGCTTGAGTTCGTGTCTCCCTTACCTTTCCTTGATTGCATGAAATTATATAGGGAACGGTACCGTAACTACTTAATGCTCGAGATGATACCAGGTCGTAGTGCATTGAACCATTTTCCCACATTTTCCGATAGCGTGACAGGGAAATACGTGCAAGTGAACCCTTTATCCATTCTCAGTGACATCATCTTCCACTCATAAGTGTCGATGTGTTCGTTAGGATCGGTTGTGCCATCATAATTTGGAATGTTCGGTATCATCGACAAGTATAGGATCTCGTATTGTAAGAGTTCTTGATAGAAAGCAGAATTAGTACTCCTCACTAAGCTTTACATGTGTGGATATGGAAATTAGGAATGGCAATGGGGCAGGTTCGAGGCGGGGTATGGTTCCCCAAACCCGAACCCGATTTCTAAATGTGTACCCGAACCCGACCCGATACCCGATGGGTTTCTTATCGAGGCACTCCGTCGGGTTGAAACTTTCCCCGAACCCAACACTAAACCTGAAACCCAATAATTACCCAAAAACCTGACCCTAAAACCCGAAATATGGCAGAAAAAAAAAAAGAAGGAAAAATTATAAATACATAAAGATAAATTTAGACGTTGCATAGGCTTAAAATACCAAATAAGTTCTTAAATCATTTAACCAAATAGAAATTACTAGTAGTCTAATATTGTAACAACAACCAACCAACCAAAACACCCAAGTACACAACATGAAAAACTAATTCATCACAATAATACATTACCACTTAACATTAAAACAAACTCAAAATCATCCAAACTTGTTGTCCCACTTTCTTTAGTGTTTTCCTACAAAATATTAAACAAACTCAAAATCAAACCAAATTATGGAAACTATATAAAATTAATATTTTTAGAAGTGTCGTTTTACCTCTCCCACATCATAATCAAATTCAACAGAACGACAATATACCTCAGTGTCTCTTCAGAACAAGTTGCTGTATAAAATTAATATTATTAATATGCAAAAAAGATTCACAACTTCATATAATTAATATAAATAGTATACTACCTCGAATTTCATTCAACAACCAGCTTTGAGCACACATTAAAGCCTCCAATGTCTTTGGATGAAGTCGACTACGATGAGGACTTACTAACCTTCCACTAGTGCTAAAAGCTGATTTCGAGGCAACAGTGGAAACAAGAATAGCTAATATATCTTTAGTTATCCTTTGTTGTGTCGCATACTTAATCCCATTTGTTTTCCACCACGCCAACAAATCAAGTTCCATGTCTTTAGGCTATAATTTCTCCTTCATGTAGTTATCCAACTCACTCATATCCTTCATGTAGTTATCCAACTCACTCATACCTCCTGATTCATCATCATCTCTAGTAATAGAAGCAATATCCGATAAGAGCTTTTTGAATCCAACACGATGACCGGAAGAGATACTAGAAACAAATGAAGATGAATCGGGAACTGAACCACCAGAAACACCTAATGTTTAGTATAAAAATGTTAATAATTTAAGATAATGTTCTATTTATTATATAAACAATAAGAAGGATACAATACCTTCACTCATCCTTTTTTTAGATGCATTACTTGACTCGTACTCTTGAAACAACGTTTTGACAAACCCCCCCAAATTTTGAAATTCAATCTTTGTTTTTTCTTCTCCATAAAGCATAGGCAAAAGTAACTCCACAAACTTTAACTTGTATCGTGGATCTAAAACCGCTGCCATACCCATTATCCCATGAATTACAGACCAATACTTATTAAACTTAGAAACCATTTGGTCAGCCATCTCCCTAATCTCCTCAATAGATTCCGTCCACTCACGTAAAGAATACCCAATCTCACATATCAAAGGAAAAAAAAACAATAGTTGTAGGATACTTTGAACCAGAGAACATAATAGTCACCTCATAAAAAAGTTGTAATCTTTCACAAATCTCACTAGACAACTCCCAATCTTGGTCTATAGGAAAACATGTATACTTCGGGTCTCTTCTCTTTACCCGGTCGAAAACCTCTTTGTAGCTTATAGCAACACTCAACATCAAGAATGCAAAGTTCCACCGCATCTTGCAGTCAAGTATCAACTTCTTTGAGTATGGTATTCCCAACTGTTTTACTGCTGTCACAAAATTTTGTTCCCTCTTTGGTGATGCAGACCAAAATGCAACACTCTCTCTGATTCTCTCAATCTCAAATTTAATGAGAGATAAGCCATCTTGGACGATAAGATTGAGAATATGTGCGCAACAATGCATATGAAACAAATCACCATTCATCATTAGTGATTTTAGAGGAAGTTTCTATAATAATATCTTGATAATTCTATCATTTGTGGTGCAATTATCCACAGTAAGAGTTGACACTTTCCTATCAAGATTCCAATCACACAAAGTAACATAAAGTATGTTGGCAAGAACATCAAATGTATGCGGACAAGGCACGTAAATAAACTTATTTAAGAATATATATATATATATATATATATATATGTATGTATGTATGTATGTATCTATATATATCTATATATATATATATATATATATATATATATATATATATATATATATATATGTGTGTGTGTGTGTGTGTGTGTGTTAATATTAACATATAAATAATAAGTATGTATAAAATGTAGTTATATAAGTATAATATACCTCATAATTCTGCTTTGCAAGTTCCAGTTTTGATCTACAAAATGTATTGTGAGTGCCATAAACCCTTTTTTTATGATTAGATGTCCACATATCGGTAGTAACTGCAATTTTGCTTTTGTTCTTTGCTAACAAACTCATAGTTTTATCCCTTTCGTAATCATAAATACTTTTGATGTCGCCCTTGATGGTGTTTCGAAAAGGAACCTTAAACAAAGGTTGAAGACCTCCCACAAACTTCCTAAATCCATGATTCTCTACAATTGAAAGCGGATACTCATGCACAATAATCATTTCAGCCAGATCCTTCCTTGAAGTATCAACATTAAATGTATAATTTGAAACATGCGTTGTACTACCATCTACTTTCTTTTTTTCTTCCACCAAGATAGATTAGAAAATATCTATAAAAGGTTTGTGTATACAACGCTTATAATGTGCAAGTAAATGTTTTGTGCCGTTCTTGCTATCTGCACCCAACACTTTAGACCAATATTTACATCTTGCTTTAACTTCACCATTTAATTTAAATTTTATAAAATGATGCCATGCCGGTGAACGTGTTGCCCTTTTCGAACCAACCACTTCATCTCCATCTTCATCAAAAATTGTATCATTAGTATTTGTCCCATCTTGTTGATCCACAGAATCAGTATTTTGTTGATTAGAACCTGAACCTCCCACATCTTGACTACTTGCAGTTGGAGCATGATTTTGGCTGTTTGAATTCATATTTCCTGAAAAATAAAAACCAATGTCATATCATACTCAACAAATCTGTCTAAATGGATTAGAAATCAAAAATCAACTCAAATCAGATTCACTCAACAAATCTGTCTAAATAGATTAGAAATCAAAAATCAACTCAAATCAGATTCACTCAACAAATCTGTAATAAATTATAAATCAGAACAGATCAGATTCACTCAACAGATCAGTCTAAACAGATCAAAAACATATTAGAAATCAGAAGCCATATATTCAACTCAAACCAATGTCATATCAGAGTATGAGACTCAACAAATATTATGTTCATTTAAAAAAGAAATCAACTAATATATGCATTTGAATATCAGAAATCAGATTATCGGTACAAATCAGCTCAATTCATCATTATCCAAACTCAATACAAAAATCATATTCGAAATCCAAAATCAATTCATCATAAACAGACAACTGGATTCGAAATCATCAAGTTCAGTTAAGCATTATTTTTACCTGGATTCTCCAACGATTGCCTATCCTCTAGTGATTCTCCAATGAGACAACGACAGGGAGAGGCAGGGAGGGGTGAATGGTGATACCGTGCTAGACGACTAGACGAGTGAAACTGTGAAACCGATGAGGACAAGCTTCGAGTCTTCGATGAACAGAACTTCAGGAGTCAGCACATTGCTTGCTCTTCTTGTTGGATGATGCTAATGGACAAATGACGATGTTCGCAATAAATTCCTATTGATCGACGATGGCCTACTCGATCAAAATGAATGATGAATTTGAAAACGGTCGACCGATCATCGGACGATAGCTGAAAAAGTGAACATTTGATTTTTTCGATTTGAAATAATGAAGTTGGATGGAACTAGAAGAGATGAAGCATGAATACAAATTTTAGGGTTAGTCTTCTCTTCCAGGGGCAAAAGTGTAATTTCATATATATATATATATATATATATATATATATATATATATATATATATATATATATATATATATATTTGGGGCGGGGCGGGTTAGGGTAGGCACTCCCCACTCCCTGCCCCGAACCCGAAAAAATACCCGATAAGGACCTGATACCCGATAAGAGTGACCCGACCCAGCCCAAAAACTTCGGGAATCGGGTTTCCCTGTCGGTTTCGGGTTTTTTTGCCATCCCTAATGGAAATCCACTGTACATCATGAATTGTTGAGCATAATACGTGTTGTCGTACGTCTGATTATACATCATCACCTACAATATGTACGGTTGTTGTGATCTCATTTGCATGCGTTTCTACAATTGTGAGCTCGATCTCGTCTGCTATAGAATATATAGATTCGGCCCATATGACTGTTGTACATTGGGATTGAGTTGATGTGTCGATGATAAGTGAGGATTAGACTCATGCGTCGATATTATGTGAAGGTTGAACTCTTACGATGGTGACACTTGGGTAATGGATCCATGTACATGTTGGATGTAGGGATTGAACATCAGTGGTTGTTGTGCGAAGAGTGGAATATGTGACAAGGCCGCTGTGGGAGAGAATTTATTGCTCGACATTGGGTGTTGTGCGGAGGACAGTGTGATTTCTAGGGACCAAGTCTTCATCCCCTTTTTTTGCAACATCAATTGTGATTGAGAAGTCAGTAGCTGTGACTGTTGAGTCATCATTATCAGTGGCGATGTGGTCATTGCTATGATAGGATGCTTTGCGGTGACGAGCAGCGATTTTCCTAAGTTGGCTATTGACGCCATTGTGGTGTCCACTGTGGGTACTAGTGGTGAGTCTGCGGCTGGTGTTTGGATGGAGGCATGTCCTTCTTATGCAGATGTGTGTGTGTCATCGAGCAAAAACATCGATCTGAGTGGACTTGTCTCACCTCATGCGAGTGCCACATGCTCTTATCATGTCATTGTCGACGTTTAGTGTTTTATGAAGGTTGTGTAACTCAGAGTACAGACCTAGATGGCGCCAGATGTTGTGATATGTTCTCCAAGCTTAAAGTCGTCCCGATGTGGTTCTGTATGGGTTAAGCCCTGTAATCACAGCAATCAAAAAGCAACGTCAGTCGACGTCCAGGAGGTAGTCCCGAGACGAAGCCCCGAGGGTCTAGGTAGTATAAGTGTGTATGTGGAAATCGGAGATTAGGGTTTTGGATAGGAGGCAATCCTTTTCTCAAGAGGAAAAGGATTCCTTTTATACATGTCCTCTTCTGAGCATGATCCCAACAGTATCCCTAGTCACGTCTAGGCCGGCAGGACGTAGAGGAGTCCCGTTGGTGGATCATGCACCACTAGCGATCATTTGTTATTGGTGCAGACGAGACAGAGGACAGTACTCTGAGCACTACACTTGTCGCTCTAGGAAGTGACCAACTGTGTTTTGTCTTATTATAGACCATAGATTATCGTCTGGAAATGAACCTGGGCACGAGATAGCCAAGTACCAAGGTCCTAGTGTGAGACCACCAGTGCAAGGGCCCAGGTCAAGCACCTAGGCAGGGTAGCGACCGTTAACTAGGTCATCCTAAAGATGGTGGTTTTGTTATCTTTAATGTATTACTATAGGGATACGCTAACAGTGGATGACATTTATTGTGTAGTCATAAGGACAATTCTAGACCAATGGATGGAAATAATGAATGGTTACGATTTGAGGATCAATGATATTACGATGGAATAACATGTACTGTATAATCACATAAATTTCATTCAAATGTTATTTCTATCAATTAAAGTGCATTTAGAAAGGGAAATTTTGGATTTTAAAGGATAATTATGTAACATCCCGGAATAGCAAGAGTAAAGTTGAAGGGGTAAAAGAGTAAAATGGGAAAGATAGACTTGGCGAGTCCATGGGTGGACTCGGCGAGTAGAGTCGCGACTTGGTCGCGTGTTAAGTGGCCGACTCGGCGAGTCAGTGTATTGGACTCGGCGAGTAGGCGCTGAATGGAGAAAACCCTAAATCCGGAAGTTGAGCCCTATATAAGGAACATTATGTTTCCTCCCCAGCCTCCTTATCATCCCTTGAGTCCCAGAAACCCTAATTTTGTGAAGAAACCCCATTGTTGAGTGAATTGGAGCTTGGAGAAGTGGTTGTTGAAGAGATCTTGAAGAAGAAGAGGCTTGGAGCAAGGAGCTTTGCTTGGATTCGAGTTCCATTGCAGTTGGGGCGTTCTTTTGAGGTAATATCTCGTCCTTGGGATGTTACTCTTATGGATTCATCATTTTGGGGTTTGTGGGGAGCTTATCTTGGTATGTTTTGGAGTTTGGAAGTTAGATCTGAGGTTGCTACCTCAGATCTGGAGTGGTGATGGTCCTAATGTGCATAAAGTCCTTGTGTTCAAGTGTGTAGTGAAGCTATCATGTCCCAAACCCTAGCCCTAAAGTGTTAAAGGCCTAGATCTCTTTGGATTCTCGTAAAGTTTGCCACTTTACGTGATGGATGGGTTGTAGGAGGCTAGATCTATGTTTTGGATCAATTGCATGGCCTGGAATGCTTCTGTATGGATTCAGACCGGTGGTACTCGGCGAGTCACATGGGTGGACTCGACGAGTTGCTTGAAGATGAGCTGGAACTCGACGAATTGGAAGAACAACTCGGCGAGTTGGATGAAGATGGCCTGGAACTCGGCGAGTTGTATGAACAACTCGGCGAGTAGGTTGAAGATAGCCTGATACTCGGCGAGTCTGTTCTTGGACTCGGCGAGTCTTGTCGAAGAGTCCCAATATTTTCTGGTCGAGTCGAGAATCGGTGAGTCAAGGGATGACTCGGTGAATTGTGTGCGAGTGGACTCAGAGTTGTTGGACTCGACGAGTCTCGGGGTGACTCGGCGAGTTAGGTCGCGGATTGAGAGAAGTTCTGAGTATGGGGACTCGGCAAGTCATCGGGTTGACTCGGCGAGTAGAGTCAGTCAGGGGTTGACTTTGACCTTGTCCAAAGGTTGACCAGTTGTCTTTCAGGGGTATTTTGGTAATTAAGGGTATTTATTGAGTTGAGTGTGTTGGTGTTCAGTGGAGGAGTTCGTGTCGAAGCTTGGAGCAGCGGGATCTTATCCTTTCAGCCGGCAGTTTCGAGGTGAGTTATCCTCACTATATCAACAGGGTCTAAGGCACCAAGGCCGGGCCTTATCGGATTGAGATCCGGGTAGTTGTTGTTATGTTGTTGTTGTGATATGTTGCATCCTGAGAGCTAGGATGGTATATGTTAGAGACCTGATTGAGATCGGTATCCTGAGAGATAGGGAGATGCTATGCTAGTGACCTGTTAGGTCGGTATCCTGGTTAGGATGATGATATGTTATGTGATCTGTTTGATCTGCTTGTTGACTGTGAATTGCTATATGATTGTATGTATATGTGCACATGGTTGTTTGGACTGGAGTTGGGTTGAGGCGGGTCCTGCTTTGTGCTGTAGGCCAAGATACCCAGGGCGGACCGGTTGTTCCGAAGGCCCAGCGAGCGGTCCGGATAGGCTGTAGGCCCCAAGAGGGTGGACTAGACATGCCGAGGCTCGGAGAGTGGACCAGGCAGACTGAAGGCCCGGTGTGGGCGGACCAGTCATACTGCAGACTCAGAGAGTCGACCAGGTGGATTGAAGGCCCGGTGCGGGCGGACCAATCACACTGCAGACTCGATGTATGTGGCTAGACTCAGAGGGTGGACCAGGTGGACTGTAGGCCGGTGCGGCGGACCAGTCACACAGTAGGCCCGAAGTGCATGGCTGTTCTGTGATCTGATATGTTGTGGCATGTTATGCGTGTATGGTGTATGTGGTTGGTATTTTGGGGATATCTCACTAAGCTTTCAGGCTTACAATTGTGGTTTTATGTTTTTCAGGTTGTTCAGGAGACCGTGGCAAGGCGAAGGCGTGATCGTACCGCTCCTCATGATTTTGTAGTAATGTGATTCTGGGAATACGTTAAATGGTTTTGTATTGAAAACCTTTTTGTAAAGATTTAATGGAATCGAGCTGTTTTTGAAAAATTTAAAATTGGTTGTATTTTTCGGTCGTTACAAATTAATTCTCATTATTTTAGAAAACTGATTTTTTAAATTATTTCAATTTCAATTCAAATGTAATTTTTAATCATAACCGAATTTTTCTTTCAGAATGTCATTTTGCTAGAATGACATTCTATGAGAATGTCATCCATAAACTAATAAAGACTCTCTAATCTTTAAAGTTAGAGGTTTTGTCAAGTAAGAACGAATATCATATCATTTTGCAATCATTATTTAAGAATGACTCGAATAACATAACATTTAAATGGTAAAAATGTTAATATAGAAGATATTTTTACAGAATTTGTATACGTTTTTTATGAAAATGGACTTAAAATACGATTAGAAACTGAAATACATCAAAGGAATAAAAAATCCTAAAAAACATTCTTGAAATTCTTCTAAGAATTCCACTCTCTTTCTTGTAATGTGTAACACCCGTTTTCTAGTATGAATCATATTCTTGTAGTTACTTATAAAGGGATGGCTAAGATGTGGTGGAGCATCACCACAACGTGGCGTATCAGTTTGGAATGGGTGTTTTAAATGACTCACCACAGTGTGGTCTTGGGGCACCACGACGTGGCAGGTGTTTTAAGTGAAAACCCTAATTTCATGTCTTGGACCCTATATAAAGAACATTAATGCTAGGGTTTAAGCCCCCATATTCCTCCCAACCTCAGAAACCCTAATCTTAGCCTCCATTGAAGTTATGGGCTCATTCTTGGTGCTTTTCTGTGATTTTATAAGGAGAAAGAAGCTTTGGGTGAGGTGGTTTCGTGGAAAGCATCATTTCTTCAGCTAAGCTCATCTCTTAGACCTTGGTGAGTGCCCAAGACTCAACCTTTTATTTCCATGTTGCTAGATCTCTTGTTTGTGTCCCATTTTCCCATGATTTAGATGGACTTAAGTGATAGGATCTTGTAAAGTTTGCAGTTTTATGAATCTCTAGGTCAAAATGAGCAAGTAGTGTCTTGGATCTGGATTATAATCAAGTTTTGATGTCGTGAATGGGATTTTCCTCATTAAACCCTATTTTTGCCCTAAAATGGAAAAGGGATGTTTCGGACATGCAAGTTCATAAAGCCATGATTTTTATAGTCACTTTGGAGTGTGAATCTTTTCTGGAAACTTTAGAGGTGAAACTCTAGGGATTTGGTGCTTAATGAGAATCTTGATGCATTAAGTCACCATTAGTGATTAAATTTGGGAGTTTGGCTTATAGAAGGGTTTGAGGGATAAAGTTAGAAACTTTATCCATCAAGACCATGGGAAGGTCTTGATCTAAGCGTTGGAGTTTTTGTAGTTGGAGAACAACTTAATGGATTAGGTTGTTCAGACGCATCACCATGTCGTGGTTGAGGTCACCACAACATGGTGACTTGGTCTTGACCCATCTGTTTTGGCGGTTGGCAACTACGACGTGGTGGCCAGCTCGGTTGACTTTTTTACTTTTGATTTTGAACAAAGCTTGACCTAGGGGTATGTTAGGTATTTTGATATGTATTCTGTGTTTTGGTCATTGTGTTTATAAAGGTGACTGGTAGAGTCGATTTCAGAGCAACATGTTGTTTTATTTTCTTATCTGTCTATGAGGTAAGTCTCCTCACTGTACTTGTGGGTCGAAGGGACCAATGTCGGCCCATAGGATTATGTTGTAGGATAGTAGTGGTCTTTGTGACACTTACTGCTATGCTTGTATGCTTGAAGTCTTTGTGACTATTACCAGTATGATTGTATGGTATATGTATAGAGCCAATTTGGACTCAGAGTCATTATAGACTCGAGGGTTGATACAAACCCGACACAACTACTTGATGTCATATGGATTGATATGGACCCGGGGGTTGATACGGACCCCATACAGCTACATGCTATTATATGGGGTTGATGCAGACCCGACATAGCTACATGATGTCATATGGGGTTGATGCGGACCCGACACAACTACACGGTGTCATATGGGGTTTATATAGACTCGACACAGCCACATGTTATTATATGTATATGTGTTTTGGTATGTGGTACTTTGGGGAACTCACTAAGTTTTGTGCTTACAGCTTATAATTATGGGTTTAGGTTCTTCAGGTACGAAAGGGAAGTTCCCGACTTGACTTCACAGCACACCCCCCCCCCCCAGAGTCTTCCGCATTGGCAAATTATGATCCTTACTCTGATCTTTAACTAATATACTCACTTTATTCGGATTAGAAACAAATATTTTGTATGGTTTACTATTTTAAAAATGAAAATTTTACTATGAATTTTTAGGACGTTACAAGTTGGTATCAGAGACTTGGTTTGAGGCATTCAGGTACACTTCCGAGTGTGTCTGAACTCAAACTAAGGAATTGATAATATTTATGAAAAGAAATGAATTTTCTAAAAGATTTTTAAAGAACAAAGGGGTGTGATGTGTGCATCCAGTAAAGATCAAGTAAGTGATTCCCAGAATACCCATACATGTTTGTTATGATTATATGCTATGAATATTGCATGCTAGATTAGGGCTAAGGATCTACTCAGGCTTTCATGCTAGGAGAGATACCTTTATATGGCCGATTTTTTGAGCTTTTGGAATTGCATGCTAGTATGGATTTCAGATGATTGGATAATTGGCCTGATATGTTATGCTAGTATGGATTTCAATTGGATGCTATGCTAGATTTAGAATTTGTAATTGCTAAGTGTATGCTTTAAAAATTGTATACTATTAGGATCATATAGCTTTTATAATGTTTGATCTTCTATTGTGTATAATTTGTATGCATAAGACAACCGACAGTGAGAGTGGAAGTTCCTAGAATAGTAGTAGCAAGTGAGTTTGGGATGCCTTTTGTTGTTTCATAGCTTGGAGTGTTATTGCACGAACATTGCTTACTTTGTGCTTTGTGGGACCCTTAGTGATGTAAGTTAACTATTAAGGGAATACGATAAGTCACATGATGTGAAGGTTAAATAATCTCATAGTGATTGATTTGACCTTATTGCGCAACTCTTGTTTGATTCGAACTGTTGTAGGGTTGAGTCTTTTACATGAAGGATTATCCAAGCTTTGTTGCATGTGATTGTATTCATGAGGTATTTAACTGAAATTATTAGGAGTTTTTCAGCAGTTGATGGCAAGGTGAGGTCGGGAACCTAGGAGAGCCTACGAAGTGTTTTAGTAGGTTCGGATGCGTTGTTTTGAGAGTATTTGGAGTACCAACTTAAGAGGTGACCTGGAGGATTCAGGATAATTTTCAAGGAAAGTATGGATAGGTGCGGAAGGTAGTATTGGGCCCGTACTATTGAAAGCACAGGATCCATACTCGAATTGAGGAGAGTCACGAAGAATCTAGGAAGCCTATGGATTGAGGATTCTTAGGTATGTTTTGGTCTTTGGTATGACTGCTTTTCAGAATGGTGATGAGCACGCATGGAGGAGGTTCAGATTCTGGTTCAGGCTCAGGTACAGGTACTAGGTCAATTGATGAGTAGATGCGGGGGTTCATCTTGTTGGATAACGCATGTGGTATTTTAGAGCAGACTCATGTAACCTTCGAATTGCTCACGGAAGGGATTATGGAGATTTTGGATGAGCGTATGGGCGTGTTCCGCACTAAGATTATGGGTATTATGGGATCTCACACTCTTTCCTTTCACGAGTTCCATGCTTGTGGAGCTCCTAAGTTCTTTTGGGTAGAAGGACCCCATTTCTAGTAGGAGGTGGTTAGTAGATATGGTAAATGCTTTCCGATTGACTTTCTGCCCTAAGGGGTCGAAGGTTATATTTGCCTCCTGTCTTCTGAAAGACAAAGCTCGATATTGGTGGGAGGAGGTAGATTTCACTTTGGGAGGCGAAGCCATTGAGACGATGACTTGGGATGAGTTTGTGACCTGGTTTAGGGCGGATTTTGCACTCGCTGGTGAGGTACAACAATTAGCGAGGGAGTTCCAAGACCTTCTCCAGACGACTGAGACCGTGGCAAAGATCGCCGCCAAGTTTAGGGAGAGGGCTCTTTTGGATCCACAATATGTTGTAGATGAGGACATGAAGAAGACAAGGTATTGTGATATGCTGCGAGACAATATCAGGGAGTTTGTGATCTTTTTAGCTTGTCGAACTTTGAAGGACATGATTGCTAGATCCCAAGAACGGGAGATTGATTTAGAGTACTTGGGGAAGAGGAAGCTTCATCAGGTGCACACAGTTGGAGGTCCTGCAAAGAGACCAAGATTTCTGATCAGCAGTTGAGGGGTCATTAGGACCGAGGTCAGTGCAGCACGTGCGGGAAGCAGCACGATGGGGTTTGTCGATCTAAGGGTATGGGATTCCATAAGTGTGGCAAGCTTAGTCATGTCAGCAGAGATTGTCCCTAGGGGACGATTCCATTATGTTTCACTACAACCAAGTGGGCCACAAGAATATCGACTGTCTGGAGATAATGACAGGAGCGGTGAGGGCACCTTCTCCTACCACTCTGAGGATTACTGATGGTTGCGAGGGAAGAGTAGAAGTTCCTGTGGTGGGGAGCGGAGCATTGTAGTTACAGGCCGAGAGGATCCGAGTTCCATTAGTTGACGTCGCAGCTATGTGTTGTATTCACTTCCTTCATGATCTTGCTAATTATGTTTATGATTGAATGTTTATATGTGAAATGCTATGTGTGGTTTACCTAAGTTTCCACCTAGAAATTAAAGTTTTCTTCATGATGGCTTAGAACTTTTAGCTTGAGAATCTTCATATGCCATTTTCCATACCAAGAGTCGTGTTTAGGTGCAAGTAGTTCCAGTTCTTAGCTTTAAAATGACTACTTGCACATATCCACACGATTTTTCTACTATTTATGGTGATTTTTGCAAAACAGCCTATCATTTCAAGAACAAATCTGGACCAGTCTATGAATATGAACATTTTAACACAAGTACCAGTTTTAGGTTTTCATACGAAAAGGGGTACAAATACAAAGTACCAGTTTTAGGTTTTCATACGAAAAGGGGTACAAATACAAAGTACCGGTTTTATACAAAAAGGGATACAAATACAAAGTACCAGGTTTTCATACGAAAAGGGGTACAAATACAAAGTACCGGTTTTATACAAAAGGGGGTACAAATACAAAGTACCAGGTTTTTATACAAAAAGGGGTACAAATACAAAGTACCAGGTTCACATAAAATATTTTTTATGATATTAAAACTATATTTCATTTATTTATTGTTAGACTTCAGCTATAATTGCTAAGCGTATATGCTAGAGTGATATAAGAATTTAGTCTCGATCGACTTAGCATTGGTGGGCCCGCCTCATCTCCTGTACCTCGTTGGGTTGTGGACCTAGGGCAGACCCACTATATTCAATGGTTTATTTAACTTAAATCTTATATAACTTATATACGCTGGACGATTATAGAAGAAATCTACGGGTCTTTCTAGGGTTCATTATCACATAATATAGGAATATTCTTTTTACAACTTAACTAAGAAAATATTGGATTTTCTGGAAATCAAACTCTATCGCTTTTACAAGGAAAATGGTTTCTTCCTCAAACAAAACTCTTATGAACTCACCAAGTTAATTGTTGACACTTTTTCAAAACTACTTGTATTCTCAGGAAATCAGTGAAACAGGAAAACATCAGCGCTTTGAGGATGGGACGTTAAATCGTCAAACAATTTATTTTGTCATCATAATGTAATTGATTTTGAAACATGTAAACATATACTTTGGTGTAACTTTTTCAATTATATTTATGATGGTTTTATTTACTTTGAGCACTATTATACTCGTTGTTGTGATACTTTACATAAAGTCTGCCACCCTCGGACGTTTCCGCCATCCTTGGTTTGGGGGTGTGACAGATTGGTATCAGAGCATTGTTTATAGTGAACTAAGTATATCGAACCACATAAGATATACAAACTATAAATGCATTGGGACTAAGGTCTCTGATTTAATGTTTTCAAAACAACTATACTTTTAGAAATAAATAGTTTCTTGTTAAAAGTATACATGCATGCATACATACTAAGGTCAGCATCATTCTAGAACAAAACAAAAGAATTGATTGTTGAATATCACAGGTAAGCCCGGGGTGTATGGTCAGTCTTGGGAGTGGCATAGCCTGATCAACTATGCTGGTTCGAGGAGTGATTAGCAGATGCCCAAGAATGGTTGTGATATGGCGACAAGTCTAAAAACTTACCAACATTACCACAATGAGCACATTAGAACAGAACATGAGTTTAAAATACTATGGGAGTATTTTGTGTTACTATAAGTGCTTACATGAGAACTAAACAAGTCTCTATCAAGTAGGTCAATATTTGTTAAGTGGATACACTAAGGTTATATGAAATTAAGGCGTTATAGACTCAGAATCTGTGACCGTTGCATTACTTCCTATTCTCGTTGGATTGTGGATTTGGACTTAGAGTCACCTATTCGAAGGACTATCCTGCATTACTGGTATACACTACACAGGTATTGACATAACTGATACAGATCATCTAATAATTATCTAGATAGTTCGTCCAATAATTATCTTCTTAATCCTATTCTTGCACGTACAACATAGTAAGATCCTACTTACCGGACGACCCCTACTTTCCCAATCAGAGAAATGGTGGATGGTTATGAGGAGAATCAGAAGCGGAACCGGAGGTAATCAATCCTCCATGCATAGCAAGCGTTCCAGCGAAACATTTCGACTACATCGAACCTGTGCCCCGTTGGGCAACCGTGATCGAGGGTTGAATGTCGACAGCAATGACAGCAACCACAATGTGGGGACCAACGAGGGTGCTATGACCTCAACCACGGGGGACCGACTGACAGAGCCCTCCCGGATAAGACCCGGCGGATCGCAAACATCGGGGATTAAAACAGGAAGACTACAAACCGAGTTTGAAAGTTGTGCGCTACTACGGACCCCACCGTCTCACGTACCCGAGACTCGGAAAGAGACTACTATTTCAGAGGCCAACTCTCTCCTTAGGACCATATCACCGCTCGGGCAGAAGTAAGAGAGTAACACGGTAGACAGACGGCATTCAAGGAGGGGACGATTGCAGCCAAGCGTCGAATTGCAAAGCTGCAAGGTGCATCGATTTTGCCTCGGGCATCACAAGGGACGGATCGTCGTAAGTGAATCCATACCGGTCATGAGACCCTGTAAATTAAGATCATGAGTACACGTTGGTGCTACTCTATTCTAGGTGTAAACACGACACTATGATTTACGCGGTTATACTAATCAAGAGGTCTAGTTGCTATCAAAACTTTTTCCTTGCATAGATGTGAGGTAGACCTGCATCAAAGTCAAAATGTTCGCTGAAACCATAATTACTAGAATCATATTAACCAGATGGGCTTAGGACATACCTAACAGACTCGAAGGTCTATTTAGTCTTTATTATATAACTAAGCATACGTCAATTGGTCACTATAAGGACCTAGCTTTGGTCAAATTACAAGGTTTCACTTGGACACAGAACAACTAAAATACATGAGTTTATCATATATAGGCTCTCGTTATGAAATGTTTTCAGAACACCATAAAGCAACTGAAATACGTTACAAAATGAACTAAGATAAACTTAGTTAGAAAACTCGTGACACATAGCCCTTTCTAACGACTCATTATCATCTCACCTTTAAACATTTTGGTGAAAGGGTGCCTTCTTTGTAGACCTATAGGGTACGACCATACCAGCATTAATGCACCGGATCCCATCAAAACTCCTCAGCTAAGTGTGTTTGGACAAACATGATCCTAAGAACTATGCCGCCAAGGAAAATACCCAGACCTTCTGGCAGCATAGCACCACCACCTCCAACGCCACCTCTACAGTTTGATCACGTAATGTTCCAAATTGCAGTAACAGCAGCCGTGGCAGCTGCAATGTCACAAATTGGTACAAATGGTACCGGTGGTGCTGGATCTGGAGCCACAAACTCTAACCACGGTGACAGTACAGGACGTACGAGGGAATGTTCGTACAAGGACTTTACTAGTGCCAAACCCGATTCTTTCAATGGAAGCGGGGCGTCATCACCTTGATGCAATGGTTCGAAAAGACCAAAACGGTCTTTGAAATTTGTGCATGCCCCGAAGCAAGCAAGGTCAAATTTGCAGCATACACTTGCTCTGGTCGGGCCCTCACTTGGTGGAAAAGTGACGTTAAGTCACTAACGCTTACAGTGGCTAACTCGTTAACTTGGGAGGACTTAAAGAAGATGATGTTGAAAGAATATTTCTCAAGAGGCGAAGTGCAAAAGCTAAAGCAAGAACTGTGGGATCTCAAAATGACAGGCTTCGACCTTATAACTTACATCACCTGATTATGTGATCTAGCACTCTTTTGTCCCGCTATGGTCACCCCGAAAGACAAAAAGTTGGAGTGATACCTTTGGGGATTGTCCCCCGAAATTCAAGATAGCGTGTTGGCCTCAAGAACAACTACCTTCGACAGCGCCAAGGAGTTGGCACAACAACTCATCGACCATCTTGTCAGCCATGACACTACCACAACCACCCTTAACCAAGCAAGAGGAGGGAACAACAAAAGAAAGTTTTGGGACAACATGAAGGACCAACCAGCCCAGGACTTTGCTAAGAAGCAACAAATTATTGTTGTTCATGCTGCCACAACCCTCACCGCGCCAACTCCCATAAAACAATACGCTGGAACCCTTCCGAAATGCAACAAGTGTAACTTCCATTACACTGGGGCTTGCCGGGAGATGCATTGCAAAAATTGCGACAGAGAGGGGCACACTGTCCGTTTCTGTAAGGCACCAACACGACTCATCAACCAAGTCCTTGGCTTTGGAGTAAGCTCAGCCTGTTACAAGTGCGGCAAAACGGGACACTTTAAAAGGGACTGCCCAAGAGCAAGAGATGTCGGTGATGGTGGAAGGGCGCTTGCGATCACCGCAGGAGAGACCACCCCGGAACCGCCCGTAAATATCAGTACGTGTTTCTAACATCGACGTTTAAATTCTAAATTTCTTTTATTTGCTAAATCTAGCATCGATTAAAGTATATCGACCATGAATATCGAGAACACGGCAAAACCCAAATAAGTCTTATCACCTATATAAAAACACAGGGGTTTTTTTTACTAGTGAGTCTATGATGGCTAGTGCAAACATTATGGTCATTTATCATTAAGATTCTATGGACTTAGAATGTGTGATTCCGCCTAATTCCCTGTTCCTTGTTTGGTTGTGGGCTTAAGGTGGGGTCACCCATCCGAATGCCCTTGCAATCTTAATGATATACGACTAGTTAACACCAAACGATTATAAAGGAACTGGTAGGATTTATAATACAAATTTCATCACAATTTGTGAAACATTCGTAATGACGGAACTCCCTAACTATGTTATAAAGTATTCATAGCGGTAATGCCAAGGATTGAATAGAGAGCACAAAGGCACACATAGAATACTCTATCATCCTAAAACAATAAACTCCCTTTAAATCGACTCAGCTCATGTTACAATAAGAAATTCCAAGGTCATCATGTGACATCAGGCGGGTTGTTCCTCACCATAATCAATTTCTTGTATTACGAAAAGTTTCCCCCATCTTTCCTCTAAATTCTTGAATCCCCAATCAAAATGCAAATTTCGGGACGAAATTCCCTCTAACGGGGGATGATGTGACAACCGTCAATTTCCGGTCGAGTCAAAGTCAACTAAAGTCAACAAGTCAAACCAGTCGACTCAATTAACCCTTGATTGCTAGGGTTTACGCTATGTTATTTCCGTACAACTCGCTATTCTAATGAGAAATCACCAATGGAAAAGTTCGTATATCTAGATTTCATTAACCTAAAACGGCGTTAAGTAATGAACCAAACCGATAAAACAATGTTGCATACTCATTGGGAATGTGTAAGATCCTTAAACATGGTTAAATGGGACTTACGGACCTTGCGTTGCGGAGCCAAGCACTCAAAAAGGTCACAAAAGAAGCCTCTCCCAAATCTCTCCAAGTATGTGAAATCTCTCCCAAATCTCTCTTTGTATGAGAAATCTCTCCAAGTAGGTGAAATCTCTCCCAAATCTCTCTTTGTATGAGAAATCTCTCCAAGTATGTGAAATCTCTCCCAAATCTCTCCAAGTATGTGAAATCTCTCCCAAATCTCTCTTTGTATGAGAAATCTCTCTAAGTATGTGAAATCTCTCTTTGTATGAGAAATCTCTCCAAGTATGTGAAATCTCTCCCAAATCTCTCTTTGTATGAGAAATCTCTCCAAGTATGTGAAATCTCTCCCGAATCTCTCTCAAAAGTTCCCGTAACTTTTTGAAGTCATTTGGTCATTCCGACCCTTAACCGGGTCAAAAATCGCTTAAAACAAGGTTAGAACGGGTAAAATACCCCAAAGGATCCGAAACCTCCACCTAGGGCCGAAGCCTCTTAGAGACCGAACCCTCTTGGACTGGATCAGCAGAAACCGAGCCACAGTAAGCGAGCCGCAGCACCCGAGCCGCAGCCTCCCCTTCTCCTGACTTCAGACCGCAGTGAGCCTTCCGCATCAGCAGCAAAGCCCTTCAGCAGCCTTGTCCTGAACTTCGGATTTCAGCTCTCCTTTCCCGGTTTTCAATATTTTTAACATTTTAAACCCGTTTTTAATTATTTTAACGCGGGATTTTCTCCAAAAATCATATTTTAACATATAAAACCCTAAATATTCATAATTTATACATATTTTTAAGGAAATCCTTATTTTAGAATAAAATCTATTAAATGAGATCTTGTGGTGAAGTGTTGACCTATCTTTGATTTATGACACAAGCAACCACCCCCATACCCACTCCATGACCAACCATTGTCCTCCCCACCATACCTGGTCATTCAATGGTACATTCTATACCATTTGACCAGCCATACTCTTAGTCAAGGGCTGAAAACCCACCCTCTCTCCTCATTCTCACTCATTTCTTTCATTCCCACCAAAGATCAAACACATCTTTTCTCTCAAATTCTCTCATACAAATTCGAGGTTTCCAAGTCATTTTTCAAGCTTTCCATCTTCATTTGGTAAGTATCATCACTCTCCTTATGGTTATTACATTCCCTTTCACTCAAATCATTGATTCCTTACACAAACTCCATCATTTGTGTGTCAGATTCTCAAATCTTCAAGTGATCCTTCAAGTGTTCTTGAGTTGAACACTTCACTTCTTCAACATTCACCCACTGAAAACATATAAGGTGAGTCCATACCCCTATAATTTGATGTTTTCTTAACTTTTAAGAGGGGAATACAAGTTAAAACACCAAGAACACAACTAAACTCATTTAACATCCTTCATCACAAAAGTTCAACTCCATTCACGGACTATTTTGGACAACTTAAACATTTTAGTTTTCAAAACTATTTTAGGTGCAAGTAGTTCCAGTTCTTATCTTTAAAATGACTACTTGCACATATCCACACGATTTTTCTACTATTTATGGTGATTTTTGCAAAACAGCCTATCATTTCAAGAACAAATCTGGACCAGTCTATGAGTATGAACATTTTAACACAAGTACCAGTTTTAGGTTTTCATACGAAAAGGGGTACAAATACAAAGTACCAGTTTTAGGTTTTCATACGAAAAGGGGTACAAATACAAAGTACCGGTTTTATACAAAAAGGGATACAAATACAAAGTACCAGGTTTTCATACGAAAAGGGGTACAAATACAAAGTACCGGTTTTATACAAAAGGGGGTACAAATACAAAGTACCAGGTTTTTATACAAAAAGGGGTACAAATACAAAGTACCAGGTTCACATAAAATATTTTTTATGATATTAAAACTATATTTCATTTATTTATTGTTAGACTTCAGCTATAATTGCTAAGCGTATATGCTAGAGTGATATAAGAATTTAGTCTCGATCGACTTAGCATTGGTGGGCCCGCCTCATCTCCTGTACCTCGTTGGGTTGTGGACCTAGGGCAGACCCACTATATTCAATGGTTTATTTAACTTAAATCTTATATAACTTATATACGCTGGACGATTATAGAAGAAATCTACGGGTCTTTCTAGGGTTCATTATCACATAATATAGGAATATTCTTTTTACAACTTAACTAAGAAAATATTGGATTTTCTGGAAATCAAACTCTATCGCTTTTACAAGGAAAATGGTTTCTTCCTCAAACAAAACTCTTATGAACTCACCAAGTTAATTGTTGACACTTTTTCAAAACTACTTGTATTCTCAGGAAATCAGTGAAACAGGAAAACATCAGCGCTTTGAGGATGGGACGTTAAATCGTCAAACAATTTATTTTGTCATCATAATGTAATTGATTTTGAAACATGTAAACATATACTTTGGTGTAACTTTTTCAATTATATTTATGATGGTTGTATTTACTTTGAGCACTATTATACTCGTTGTTGTGATACTTTACATAAAGTCCGCCACCCTCGGACGTTTCCGCCATCCTTGGTTTGGGGGTGTGACAGATTGGTATCAGAGCATTGTTTATAGTGAACTAAGTATATCGAACCACATAAGATACAAACTATAAATGCATTGGGACTAAGGTCTCTGATTTAAAGTTTTCAAAACAACTATACTTTTAGAAATAAATAGTTTCTTGTTAAAAGTATACATGCATGCATACATACTAAGGTCAGCATCATTCTAGAACAAAACAAAAGAATTGATTGTTGAATATCACAGGTAAGCCCGGGGGTGTATGGTCAGTCTTGGGAGTGGCATAGCCTGATCAACTATGCTGGTTCGAGGAGTGATTAGCAGATGCCCAAGAATGGTTGTGATATGGAGACAAGTCTAAAAACTAACCAACACTACCACAATGAGCACATTAGAACAGAACATGAGTTTAAAATACTATGGGAGTATTTTGTGTTACTATAAGTGCTTACATGAGAACTAAACAAGTCTCTATCAAGTAGGTCAATATTTGTTAAGTGGATACACTAAGGTTATATGAAATTAAGGCGTTATAGACTCAGAATCTGTGATCGTTGCATTACTTCCTGTTCTCGTTGGATTGTGGATTTGGAGTTAGAGTCACCTATTTGAAGGACTATCCTGCATTACTGGTATACACTACACAGGTATTGACATAACTGATACAGATCATCTAATAATTATCTAGATAGTTCGTCCAATAATTATCTTCTTACTCCTATTCTTGCACATACAACATAGTAAGATCCTACTTACCGGACGACCCCTACTTTCCCAATCAGAGAAATGGTGGATGGTTATGTGGAGAATCAGAAGCGGAACCGGAGGTAATCAATCCTCCATGTATAGCAAGGGTTCCAGCGAAACATTTCGACTACATCGAACCTGTGCCCCGTTGGGCAACCGTGATCGAGGGTTGAATGTCGACAGCAATGACAGCAACCACCATGTGGGGACCAACGAGGGTGCTATGACCTCAACCACGGGGGACCGATTGACAGAGCCCTCCCGGATAAGACCCGGCGGATCGCGAACATCGGGGATTACAACAGGAAGACTACAAACCGAGTTTGAAAGTTGTGCGCTACTACGGACCCCACCGTCACACGTACCCAAGACTCAGAAAGAGACTACTATTTCAGAGGCCATCTCTCTCCTTAGGACCATATCACCGCTTGGGCAGAAGTAAGAGAGTAACAGGGTAGACACACGGCATTCAAGGAGGGGACGATTGCAGCTAAGCGTCGAATTGCAAAGCTGCAAGGTGCATCGATTTTGCCTCGGGCATCACAAGGGACGGATCGTCGTAAGTGAATCCATACCGATCATGAGACCCTGTAATTAAGATCATGAGTACACGTTGGTGCTACTCTATTCTAGGTGTAAACATGACACTATGATTTACGCGGTTATACTAATCAAGAGGTCTAGTTGCTATCAAAACTTTTTCCTTGCATAGATGTGAGGTAGACCTGCATCGTAGTCAAAATGTTCGCTGAAACCATAATTACTAGAATCATATTAACCAGATGGGCTTATGACATACCTAACAGACTCGAAGGTCTATTTAGTCTTTATTATATAACTAAGCATACATCAATTGGTCACTATAAGGACCTAGCTTGGGTCAAATTACAAGGTTTCACTTGGACACAGAACTACTAAAATACATGAGTTTATCATATATAGGCTCTCGTTATGAAATGTTTTCAGAACACCATAAAGCAACTGAAATACGTTACAAAATGAACTAAGATAAACTTAGTTAGAAAACTCGCGACACATAGCCCTTTCTAACGACTCATTATCATCTCACCTTTAAACATTTTGGTGAAAGGGTGCCTTCTTCGTAGACCTATAGGGTACGACCATACCAGCATTAATGCACCGGATCCCATCAAAACTCCTCAGCTAAGTGTGTTTGGACAAACATGATCCTAAGAACTATGCCGCCAAGGAAAAGACCCAGACCTTCTGGCAGCATAGCACCACCACCTCCAACGCCACCTCTACAGTTTGATCCTGCAATGTTCCAAACTGCAGTAACAGCAGCCATGGCAGCTACAATGTCACAAATTGGTACAAATGGTACCGGTGGTGCTGGATCTGGAGCCACAAACTCTAACCACGGCGACAGTACAGGACGTACGAGGGAATGTTCGTACAAGGACTTTACTAGTGCCAAACCCGATTCTTTCAATGGAAGCGAGGGCATCATCACCTTGATGTAATGGTTCGAAAAGACCAAAACGGTCTTTGAAATTTGTGCATGCCCCGAAGCAAGCAAGGTCAAATTTTCAGCATACACTTGCTCTGGTCGGGCCCTCACTTGGTGGAAAAGTGACGTTAAGTCACTAACGCTTACAATGGCTAACTCGTTAAGTTGGGAGGACTTAAAGAAGATGATGTTGAAAGAATATTTTTCAAGAGGCGAAGTGCAAAAGCTAGAGCAAGAACTGTGGGATCTCAAAATGACAGGCTCCGACCTTACAACTTACATCACCTGATTCTGTGATCTAGCACTCTTTTGTCCCGCTATGGTCACCCCGAAAGACAAAAAGTTAGAGCGATACCTTTGGGGATTGTCCCCCGAAATTCAAGATAGCGTGTTGGCCTCAAGAACAACTACCTTCGACAGCGCCAAGGAGTTGGCACAACAACTCATCGACCATCGTGTCAGCCATGACACTACCACAACCACCCTTAACCAAGCAAGAGGAGGGAACAACAAAAGAAAGTTTTGGGACAACAAGAAGGACCAACCAGCCCAGGACTTTGCTAAGAAGCAACAGATTATTGTTGTTCATGCTGCCACAACCCTCACCGCGCCAACTCCCATAAAACAATACGCTCGAACCCTTCCGAAATGCAACAAGTGTAACTTCCATTACACTGGGGCTTGCCGGGAGATGCATTGCAAAAATTGCGACAGAGAGGGGCACACTGTCCGTTTCTGTAAGGCACCAACACGACTCATCAACCAAGTCCTTGGCTTTGGAGTAAGCCCAGCCTGTTACAAGTGCGGCAAAACGGGACACTTTAAAAGGGACTGCCCAAGAGCAAGAGATGTCGGTGATGGTGGAAGGGCGCTTGCGATCACCGCAGGAGAGACCACCCCGGAACCGCCCATAAATATCAGTACGTGTTTCTAACATTGACGTTTAAATTCTAAATTTCTTTTATTTGCTAAATCTAGCATCGATTAAAGTATATCGACCATGAATCTCGAGAACACGGCAAAACCCAAATAAGTCTTATCACCTATATAAAAACACAGGGGTTTTTTTTTACTAGTGAGTCTATGATGGCTAGTGCAAACATTATGGTCATTTATCATTAAGATTCTATAGACTTAGAATGTGTGATTCCGCCTAATTCCCTGTTCCTTGTTTGGTTGTGGGCTTAAGGCGGGGTCACCCATCCGAATGCCCTTGCAATCTTAATGATATGCGACTAGTTTACACCAAACGATTATAAAGGAACTGGTAGGATTTATAATACAAATTTCATCACAATTTGTGAAACATTCGTAATGACGGAACTCCCTAACTATGTTATAAAGTATTCATAGTGGTAATGCCAAGGATTGAATAGAGAGCACAAAGGCACACATAGAATACTCTATCATCCCAAAACAATAAACTCCCTTTAAATCGACTCATCTCATGTTACAATAAGAAATTCCAAGGTCGTCATGTGACATCAGGCGGGTTGTTCCTCACCATAATCAATTTCTTGTATTACGAAAAGTTTCCCCCATCTTTCCTCTAAATTCTTGAATCCCCAATCAAAATGCAAATTTCGGGACGAAAATCCCTCTAACGGGGGATGATGTGACAACCGTCAATTTCCGGTCGAGTCAAAGTCAACTAAAGTCAACAAGTCAAACCAGTCGACTCAATTAACCCTTGTGTGCTAGGGTTTACGCTATGTTATTTCCGTACAACTCGCTATTCTAATGAGAAATCACCAATGGAAAAGTTCGTATATCTAGATTTCATTAACCTAAAACGGCGTTAAGTAATGAACCAAACCGATAAAACAATGTTGCATACTCATTGGGAATGTGTAAGATCCTTAAACATGGTTAAATGGGGCTTACGGACCTTGCGTTGCGGAGCCAAGCACTCAAAAAGCTCACAAAACAAGCCTCTCCCAAATCTCTCCAAGTATGTGAAATCTCTCCCAAATCTCTCTTTGTATGAGAAATCTCTCCAAGTAGGTGAAATCTCTCCAAAATCTCTCTTTGTATGAGAAATCTCTCCAAGTATGTGAAATCTCTCCAAATATGTGAAATCTCTCCCAAATCTCTCTTTGTATGAGAAATCTCTCCAAGTATGTGAAATCTCTCTTTGTATGAGAAATCTCTCCAAGTATGTGAAATCTCTCCCAAATCTCTCTTTGTATGAGAAATCTCTCCAAGTATGTGAAATCTCTCCCGAATCTCTCTCAAAAGTTCTCGTAACTTTTTGAAGTCATTTGGTCATTCCGACCCTTAACCGGGTCAAAAATCGCTTAAAACAAGGTTAGAACGGGTAAAATACCCTAAAGGATACGAAACCTCCCTCTAGGGCCGAAGCCTCTTAGAGACCGAACCCTCTTGGACTGGATCAGCAGAAAGCGAGCCACAGTAAGCGAGCCACAGCACCCGAGCCGCAGCCTCCCCTTCTCCTGACTTCGGACCGTAGTGAGCCTTCCGCATCAGCAGCAAAGCCCTTCAGCAGCCTTGTCCTGAACTTTGGATTTCAGCTCTCCTTTCCCGGTTTTCAATATTTTTAACATTTTAAACCCGTTTTTAATTATTTTAACGCGGGATTTTCTCCAAAAATCATATTTTAACATATAAAACCCTAAATATTCATAATTTATACATATTTTTAAGGAAATCCTTATTTTAGAACAAAATCTATTAAATGAGATCTTGTGGTGAAGTGTTGACCTATCTTTCATTTATGACACAAGCAACCACCCCCATACCCACTCCATGACCAACCATTGTCCTCCCCACCATACCTAGTCATTCAATGGTACATTATCCACCATTTGACCAGCCATACTCTTAGTCAAGGGCTGAAAACCCACCCTCTCTCCTCATTCTCACTCATTTCTTTCATTCCCACCAAAGATCAAACACATCTTTTCTCTCAAATTCTCTCATACAAATTCGAGGTTTCCAAGTCATTTTTCAAGCTTTCCATCTTCATTTGGTAAGTATCATCACTCTCCTTATGGTTATTACATTCCCTTTCACTCAAATCATTGATTCCTTACACAAACTCCATCATTTGTGTGTTGGATTCTCAAATCTTCAAGTGATCCTTCAAGTGTTCTTGAGTTGAACACTTCACTTCTTCAACATTCACCCACTGAAAACATATAAGGTGAGTTCATACCCCTATAATTTGATGTTTTCTTAAGTTTTAAGAGGGGAATACAAGTTAAAACACCAAGAACACAACTAAACTCATTTAACATCCTTCATCACAAAAGTTCAACTCCATTCACGGACTATTTTGGACAACTTAAACATTTTAGTTTTCAAAACTATTTTAGGTGCAAGTAGTTCCAGTTCTTATCTTTAAAATGACTACTTGCACATATCCACACGATTTTTCTATTATTTATGGTGATTTTTGCAAAACAGCCTATCATTTCAAGAACAAATCTGGACCAGTCTATGAGTATGAACATTTTAACACAAGTACCAGTTTTAGGTTTTCATACGAAAAGGGGTACAAATACAAAGTACCAGTTTTAGGTTTTCATACGAAAAGGGGTACAAATACAAAGTACCGGTTTTATACAAAAAGGGATACAAATACAAAGTACCAGGTTTTCATACGAAAAGGGGTACAAATACAAAGTACCGGTTTTATACAAAAGGGGGTACAAATACAAAGTACCAGGTTTTTATACAAAAAGGGGTACAAATACAAAGTACCAGGTTCACATAAAATAGTTTTTATGATATTAAAACTATATTTCATTTATTTATTGTTAGACTTCAGCTATAATTGCTAAGCGTATATGCTAGAGTGATATAAGAATTTAGTCTCGATCGACTTAGCATTGGTGGGCCCGCCTCATCTCCTGTACCTCGTTGGGTTGTGGACCTAGGGCAGACCCACTATATTCAACGGTTTATTTAACTTAAATCTTATATAACTTATATACGTTGGACGATTATAGAAGAAATCTACGGGTCTTTCTAGGGTTCATTATCACATAATATAGGAATATTCTTTTTACAACTTAACTAAGAAAATATTGGATTTTCTGGAAATCAAACTCTATCGCTTTTACAAGGAAAATGGTTTCTTCCTCAAACAAAACTCTTATGAACTCACCAAGTTAATTGTTGACACTTTTTCAAAACTACTTGTATTCTCAGGAAATCAGTGAAACAGGAAAACATCAGCGCTTTGAGGATGGGACGTTAAATCGTCAAACAATTTATTTTGTCATCATAATGTAATTGATTTTGAAACATGTAAACATATACTTTGGTGTAACTTTTTCAATTATATTTATGATGGTTGTATTTACTTTGAGCACTATTATACTCGTTGTTGTGATACTTTACATAAAGTCCGCCACCCTCGGACGTTTCCGCCATCCTTGGTTTGGGGGTGTGACAGATTGGTATCAGAGCATTGTTTATAGTGAACTAAGTATATCGAACCACATAAGATATACAAACTATAAATGCATTGGGACTAAGGTCTCTGATTTAAAGTTTTCAAAACAACTATACTCTTAGAAATAAATAGTTTCTTGTTAAAAGTATACATGCATGCATACATACTAAGGTCGGCATCATTCTAGAACAAAACAAAAGTAATGATTGTTGAATATCATAGGTAAGCTCGGGGGTGTATGGTCAGTCTTGGGAGTGGCATAGCCTGATCAACTATGCTGGTCCGAGGAGTGATTAGCACATGCCCAAGAATGGTTGTGATATGGCGACAAGTCTAAAAACTTACCAACACTACCACAATGAGAACATGAGTTTAAAATACTATGGGAGTATTTTGTGTTACTATAAGTGCTTACATGAGAACTAAACAAGTCTCTATCAAGTAGGTCAATATTTGTTAAGTGGATACACTAAGGTTATATGAAATTTAGGCGTTATAGACTCAGAATCTGTGACCGTTGCTTTACTTCCTGTTCTCGCTGGATTGTGGATTTGGAGTTAGAGTCACCTATTCGAAGGACTATCCTGCCTTGATTTCATATAACTGGTATACACTACACAGGTATTGACATAACTGATGCAGATCATCTAATAATTATCTAGATAGTTTGTCCAATAATTATCTTCTTACTCCTATTCTCGCACGTACAGCATAGTAAGATCCTACTTACCGGACGACCCCTACTTTCCCAATCAGAGAAATGGTGGATGATTATGAGGAGAATCAGAAGCGGAACCGGAGGTAATCAATCCTCCATGCATAACAAGGGTTCCAGCGAACCATTTCGACTACATCGAACCTGTGCCCCGTTGGGCAACCGTGATCGAGGGTTAAATGTCGACAGCAATGACAGCAACCACCATGTGGGGACCAACGAGGGTGCTATGACCTCAACCACGGGGGACCGACTGACAGAGCCCTCCCGGATAAGACCCGGCGGATCGCGAACATCGGGGATTACAACAGGAAGACTACAAACCGAGTTTGAAAGTTGTGCGCTACTACGGACCCCACCGTCACACGTACCCAAGACTCGGAAAGAGACTACTATTTCAGAGGCCATCTCTCTCCTTAGGACCATATCACCGCTCGGGCAGAAGTAAGAGAGTAACAGGGTAGACACACGGCATTCAAGGAGGGGACGATTGCAGCCAAGCAAGTGAATCCATACCGGTCATGAGACCCTGTAAAATAAGATCATGAGTACATGTGGGTGCTACTCTATTTTAGGTGTAAACATGACACTGTGATTTACGCAGTTATACTAATCAAGAGGTCTAGTTGCTATCAAAACTTTTTCCTTGCATAGATGTGAGGTAGACCTGCATCGAAGTCAAAATTTTCTCTAAAACCATAATTACTAGAATCATATTAACCAGATGGGCTTAGGACATACCTAACAGACTCGAAGGTCTATTTAGTCTTTATTATATAACTAAGCATACATCAATTGGTCACTATAAGGACCTAGCTTGGGTCAAATTACAAGGTTTCACTTGGACACAGAACTACTAAAATACATGAGTTTATCATATATAGGCTCTCGTTATGAAATGTTTTCAGAACACCATAAAGCAACTGAAATACGTTACAAAATGAACTAAGATAAACTTAAATAGAAAACTCGCGACACATAGCCCTTTCTAACGACTCATTATCGTCTCACCTTTAAACATTTTGGTGAAAGGGTGCCTTCTTCGTAGACCTATAGGGTACGACCATACCAGGATTAATGCACCGGATCCCATCAAAACTCCTCGGCTAAGTGTGTTTGGACAAACATGATCCTAAGAACTATGCCGCCAAGGAAAAGACCCAGACCTTCCGGCAGCACAGCACCACCACCTCCAACGCCACCTCCACAGTTTGATCTCGCAATGTTCCAAACTGCAGTAACAGCAACCGTGGCAGCTGCAATGTCACAAATTGGTACAAATGGTACCGGTGGTGCTGGATCTGGAGCCACAAACTTTAACCACGGCGGCAGTACAGGACGTACGAGGGAATGTTCGTACAAGGACTTTACTAGTGCCAAACCCGATTCTTTCAATGGAAGCGAGGGCGTCATCACCTTGATGCAATGGTTCGAAAAGACCAAAACGGTCTTTGAAATTTGTGCATGCCCCGAAGCCCTCACTTGGTGGAAAAGTCACGTTAAGTCACTAACGCTTATAGTGGCTAACTCGTTAAGTTGGGAGGACTTAAAGAAGATGATGCCAAAAGAATATTGCTCAAGAGGCGAAGTGCAAAAGTTGGAGCAAGAACTGTGGGATCTCAAAATGACAGGCTCCGACCTTACAACTTACATCACCCGATTCTGTGATCTAGCACTCCTTTGTCCCGCTATGGTCACCCCGAAAGACAAAAAGTTGGAGTGATACCTCTGGGGATTGTCCCCCGAAATTCAAGATAGCGTGTTGGCCTCAAGAACAACTACCTTCGACAGTGCCAAGGAGTTGGCACAACAACTCATCGACCAATGTGTCATCCATGACACTACCACAACCACCCTTAACCAAGCAAGAGGAGGGAACAACAAAAGAAAGTTTTGGGACAACAAGAAGGACCAACCAGCCCAGGACTTTGCTAAGAAGCAACAGATTATTGTTGTTCATGCTGCCACAACCCTCACCGCGCCAACTCCCATAAAACAATACGCTGGAACCCTTCCGAAATGCAACAAGTGTAGCTTCCATTACACTGGGGCTTGCCGGGAGATGCATTGCAAAAATTGCGACAGAGAGGGGCACACTGTCCGTTTCTGTAAGGCACTAACACGACTCATCAACCAAGTCCTTGGCTTTGGAGTAAGCCCAGCCTGTTACAAGTGCGGCAAAATGGGACACTTTAAAAGGGACTGCCCAAGAGCAAGAGATGTCGGTGATGGTGGAAGGGCGCTTGCGATCACCGCAGGAGAGACCACCCCGGAATCGCCCGTAAATATCAGTACGTGTTTCTAACATCGACGTTTAAATTCTAAATTTCTTTTATTTGCTAAATCTAGCATCGATTAAAGTATATCGATCATGAATCTCGAGAACACGGCAAAACCCAAATAAATCTTATCACCTATATAAAAACACAGGGGTTTTTTTTTACTAGTGAGTCTATGATGGCTAGTGCAAACATTATGGTCATTTATCATTAAGATTCTATGGACTTAGAATGTGTGATTCCGCCTAATTCCCTGTTCCTTGTTTGGTTGTGGGCTTAAGGCGGGGTCACCCATCCGAATGCCCTTGCAATCTTAATGATATGCGACTAGTTTACACCAAACGATTATAAAGGAACTGGTAGGATTTATAATACAAATTTCGTCACAATTTGTGAAACATTCGTAATGACGGAACTCCCTAACTATGTTATAAAGTATTCATAGTGGTAATGCCAAGGATTGAATAGAGAGCATAAAGGCACACATAGAATACTCTATCATCCCAAAACAATAAACTCCCTTTAAATCGACTCATCTCATGTTACAATAAGAAATTCCAAGGTCGTCATGTGACATCAGGCGGGTTGTTCCTCACCATAATCAATTTCTTGTATTACGAAAAGTTTCCCCCATCTTTCCTCTAAATTCTTGAATCCCCAATCAAAATGCAAATTTCGGGACGAAATTCCCTCTAACGGGGGATGATGTGACAACCGTCAATTTCCGGTCGAGTCAAAGTCAACTAAAGTCAACAAGTCAAACCAGTCGACTCAATTAACCCTTGTGTGCTAGGGTTTACGCTATGTTATTTCCGTACAACTCGCTATTCTAATGAGAAATCACCAATGGAAAAGTTCGTATATCTAGATTTCATTAACCTAAAACGGCGTTAAGTAATGAACCAAACCGATAAAACAATGTTGCATACTCATTGGGAATGTGTAAGATCCTTAAACATGGCTTAATTGGGCTTACGGACCTTGCGCTGCGAAGCCAAGCACTTAAAAAGGTCACAAAAGAAGCCTCTCCCAAATCTCTCCAAGTATGTGAAATCTCTCCCAAATCTCTCTTTGTATGAGAAATCTCTCCAAGTATGTGAAATCTCTCCTAAATCTCTCTTTGTATGAGAAATCTCTCCAAGTATGTGAAATCTCTCCCAAATCTCTCCAAGTATGTGAAATCTCTCTTTGTATGAGAAATCTCTCCAAGTATGTGAAATCTCTCTTTGTATGAGAAATCTCTCCAAGTATGTGAAATCTCTCCCAAATCTCTCTTTGTATGAGAAATCTCTCCAAGTATGTGAAATCTCTCCCAAATCTCTCTCAAAAGTTCCCGTAACTTTTTGAAGTCATTCGGGTCATTCCGACCCTTAACTGGGTCAAAAATCGCTTAAAACGATGTTAGAACGGGTAAAATACCCCAAAGGATCCGAAACCTCCCCCTAGGGCCGAAGCCTCTTAGAG
This sequence comes from Lactuca sativa, assembly GCF_002870075.4. NCBI lineage: Eukaryota > Viridiplantae > Streptophyta > Magnoliopsida > Asterales > Asteraceae > Lactuca > Lactuca sativa. Next base: position 185,662,295 of record NC_056623.2, on the reverse strand, counting down.
ACCGAACCCTCTTGGACTGGATCAGCAGCAGGCGAGTCGCGGCACGCAAGCCGCAGCCTCCCCTTCTCCTGACTTCGGACCGCAACGAACCTTCCGCATCAACAGCGAAGCCCTTCAGCAGCCTTGTCCTGAACTTCGGATTTCAGCTCTCCTTTCCCGGTTTTCAATATTTTTAACATTTTAAACCCGTTTTTAATTATTTTAACGCAGGATTTTCTCCAAAAATCATATTTTAACATATAAAACCCTAAATATTCATAGTTTAAACATATTTTTAAGGAAATCCTTATTTTAGAATAAAATCTATTAAATGAGATGTTGTGGTGAAGTGTTGACCTATCTTTGATTTATGACACAAGCAACCACCCCCATACCCACTCCATGACCAACCATTGTCCTCCCCACCATACCTGGTCATTCAATGGTGCATTCTCCACCATTTTACCAGCCATACTCTTAGTCAAGGGTTGAAAACCCACCCTTTCTCCTCATTCTCACTCATTTCTTTCATTCCCACCAAAGATCAAACACATCTTTTCTCTCAAATTCTCTCATACAAATTCGAGGTTTCCAAGTCATTTTTCAAGCTTTCCATCTTCATTTGGTATCTATCATCACTCTCCTTATGGTTATTACATTCCCTTTCACTCAAATCATTGATTCCTTACACAAACTTCATCATTTGTGTGTTAGATTCTTAAATCTTCAAGTGATCCTTCAAGTGTTCTTGAGTTGAACACTTCACTTCTTCAACATTCACCCACTGAAATCATATAAGGTGAGTCCATACCCCTATAATTTGATGTTTTCTTAAGTTTTAAGAGGGGAATACAAGTTAAAACACCAAGAACACAACTAAACTCATTTAACATCCTTCATCACAAAAGTTCAACTCCATTCACGGACTATTTTGGACAACTTAAACATTTTAGTTTTCAAAACTATTTTAGGTGCAAGTAGTTCCAGTTCATATCTTTAAAATGACTACTTGCACATATCCACACGATTTTTCTACTATTTATGGTGATTTTTGCAAAACAGCCTATCATTTCAAGAACAAATCTGGACCAGTCTATGAATATGAACATTTTAACACAAGTTAACGGCTTCCAAAAATCATGATAAAAATTATGAATAAACTAGACACATTTTAGGAACTCTCAGAATTTACGAATTTAGTTTTCGACTTCGTATGATTTTTCTAGGATCTTTCTAAAACAGTACAGAAAAGTTAAAAACTAGTTAACAGCTTATAACTTTCAACACACTTTGTAACATGTTGAGCAAAGTGTTAAATCTTTGATGACTTCATATTTTACATGTGTTTCTTGTTGTGGTATAATTATAGAACAGAAAATACTCACTGAATTGTAAGAATCCTCCATCATTACCATTAGTACAAAACAAAGCAAGATAAACATAGTTATATTTTGCTATACATTCAACTTACATAGAAAAGGGTTCTTATACACCACAAACAAACAAACTAAACTATAATAGGTATATTTAGGTTGCTTATACATTTCAAACATCTTGATAAACTATAATAGGTATAGTTTATTTTCATTTACATTACAAAAGGTTTTCATACGAAAAGGGGTACAAATACAAAGTACCAGTTTCATACCAAAAAGGGGTACAAATACAAAGTACCGGTTTTAGGTAATCATACGAAAAGGGGTACAAATACAAAGTACCGGTTTTATACAAAAAGGGGTACAAATGCAAAGTACCGGTTTTATACAAAAGGGGGTACATATACATAGTACCAGGTTTTTATACAAAAAGGGGTACAAATACAAAGTACCAGGTTCACATAAAATAGTTTTTATGATATTAAAACTATATTTCATCTAAAATAGTTTTTCGACTTCGTATGATTTTTCTAGGATCTTTCTAAAACAGTGCAGAAAAGTTAAAAAACTAGTTAACATCTTATAACTTTCAACACACTTTGTAACATGTTGAGCAAAGTGTTAAATCTTTGATGACTTCATATTTTACATGTGTTCCTTGTTGTGGTATAATTATATAACAGAAAATACTCACTGAATTGTAAGAATCCTCCATCATTACAATTGGTACAAAACCAAGCAAGATAAACATAGTTATATTTTGTTATACATTTAACTTATATAGAATAGGGTTCTTATACACCACAAACAAACATACTAAACTATAATAGGTATAGTTAGGTTGCTTATACATTTCAAACATTTTGATAAACTATAATAGGTATAGTTTATGTTCATTTACATTACAAAAGGTTTTCATACAAAAAGGGATACAAATACAAAGTAACGGTTTCATACCAAAAAGGGGTACAAATACAAAGTACTGGTTTTAGGTTTTCATACGAAAAGGGGTACAAATACAAAGTACTGGTTTTATACAAAAAGGGGTACAAATACAAAGTACCAGGTTTTCATACGAAAAAGGGTACAAATACAAAGTACCGGTTTTATACAAAAGGGGGTACAGATACAAAGTACCAGGTTTTTATACAAAAAGGGGGTACAAATACAAAGTACCAGGTTCACATAAAATAGTTTTTATGATATTAAAACTATATTTCATCTAGAATTGTTAGACTTCTGCTATAATTGCTAAGCGTATATGCTAGAGTGATATAAGAATTTAGTCTCGATCGACTTAGAATTGGTGGGCCCACCTCATCTCCTGTTCCTCGTTGGGTTGTGGACCTAGGGCAGACCCACTATATTCAATGGTTTATTTAACTTAAATCTTATATAATTTATATACGCTGGACGATTATATAAGAAATCTACGGGTCTTTCTAGGGTTCATTATCACATAATATAAGAATATTCTTTTCACAACTTAACTATGAAAATATTGAATTTTCTGGAAATCAAACTCTATCGCTTTTACAAGGAAAACGGTTTCTTCCTCAAAAAAAACTCTTATGAACTCACCAACTTAATTGTTGACACTTTTTCAAAACTACTTGTATTCTCAGGAAATCAGTGAAACAGGAAAACATCAGCACTTTGAGGATGGGACGTTAAATCGTCAAACAATTTATTTGGTCATCATAATGTAATTGATTTTGAAACATGTAAACATATACTTTGTTGTAACTTTTTCAATTATATTTATGATGGTTGTATTTACTTTGAGCACTATTATACTCGTTGTTGTGATACTTTACATGAAGTCTGCCACCCCCGAACGTTTCCACCATCCTTGGTTTGGGGGTGTGACAGAGACTATCAACCTCAACAAGTGATTGAAGATCCGGTATATTGGTTAATTTATAGGTAAGTATGAGACCAGGGAGGCCTCAACTGCATTATAAATGTAATAATGGGACGACAAGATGAGCCTGAGATGGTGCTAGTGTTGGAGACTCATGTTAGGAGTCACCTTGTTATCGAGTGAAAGGTTTTAGGCAGCGAGGAATGATCAGGGATTCTGTTTCCTAGTGGAAACAACAAGATAGTCTATGGTTGGAAGAGTTTATGCTCAGTTTGGATTGCGAAGTGGAGTCGAATTGGCAGTGATTCAGAATGGCCTGTCGGTCGGGGAGTCAGACAAGGTTTTAGGATTTTGGATTTCAGGTAGAGCAGTGATGGTTATTCTTTATGGCTAATGCTAGTGAGGCAAGGATCCGTTCGTCGTCAGGGTATAAGAGACCTGCTAAGGTTGGGTTCGGTTGTAGTCTTGTCATGTTGCTATATCTCTTGTTTTTGTCCCCTTTTTCCATGATTTAGATGGACTTAAGTGATGGGATCTCATAAAGTTTGCAATTGTATGAATCTCTAGGTCAAAATGAGTAAGTAGTGTCTTGGATCTGGATTATAATCAAGTTTTGATGTCATGCATGGGATTTTAGTCATTAAATTCTATTTTTCCCTAAAATGGAAAAGGAATGTTTTGGACATTCAAGTCCATAAATCCACGATTTTTATGGTCACTTTAGAGTGTGAATCATTTCTGGAAACTTTAGAGGTGCAACTCTAGGGATTTGGTGCTTAATGAGAATCTTGATGCATTAAGTCACCATTAGTGATTAGGTTTGAAAGTTTGGCTTATGGAAGGGTTTAAGGGATAAAGTTGGAAACTTTATCCATCAAGACCATAGGAAGGTCTTGATCTGAGCCTTAGAGTTTTTGTAGTTGGAGAAGAAGAACTTAATGGTTAGGTTGATCAGACGCATCACCACGTCGTAGTTGAGTTCACCATGACGTGGTGACTTCTTCTTACCCATCTGTTTTGGCGGTAGACGACCACGACCTGGCTAAGGAGCCCACGATGTGGTGGCCAGATGGGTTGACTTTTGACTTTTGATTTTGACCTGGATTTTCACCAAAGCTTGACCTAGGGGTATAGTGGATATTTTGATGTGTATTATGAGTTTTAGTCATTGTATTTATAAAGGTGACTGGTAGAGTTGATTTCAGAGCAGCGTGTTGTTTTATTTTCTCATATGTCTATGAGGTGAATCTCCTCACTGTATGTCACACCCCAAAACCAAGAACGGCGGAAACGTTCTGGGGCGGAGGACATCATGTAATGTATCACAACAATGTAAAGTAGTAAACAAGCAACAACATCATCCATTGCATTAATAGTATAATTTTAATTACAAGTCTGTTCTTTCATAGTATATGAAAACAAAGTGAATAATCAAAATGAAAGAGGAGTCTTGACTGCTCCGTCTTCACAAAACCTGGTCGTCGTACCTGTCTATTTGTGACCTGAGAATACAAGTTATTTTGAAAGCGAGTATCAGCCAAAAAGCTGGTGAATTCATAAGTATTAATGTGTCTTTGATTTGTAAAACTTGTAATGAAAGACTTGAAATTGTTTTGAAAGAAAGTTCGTATAAGTATGAAAATGTTTGTAAGTAGTTGAAAACGTTTGAAAACCCCTAGAAATCCCTATGATTCCTATTAGTATAAAAGAAATCTTCTACCAAGACCTAACTGTTTTGAAATAGTCTTCTACCAAGACCCGACTGTTTTGAAAGTAGCCTTCTACCAAGACCCGACTATTTTGAAAGTAGCCTTCTACCAAGACCCGATTGTACAACTATTATTATTATTATCTAACCTACCTCATCGATTATGTGAATATGACACTTAGTAAAGGTATTAATAATATATTGACTGGAGTTTTATATCCTTTTGTAATTGTCGTAAGTGCTATAGTATTTGTAATAAGTGACTACTTTTGTACTATTTTGCCTTAATTGAGGGTTAAGGCATAATGTGATGGCTAGATCCCAGGCTAGACGCTCCCCTGTCAAAGAGATTTTGGGACCCACACGCGACCCCTGCATGATTGCAAGCCACGAACATCCACATTACTATGATCATGTATACCCAATATAACTATCACTAATGCATTAGTGATTCATTGGTATAGTTAGATCCTGAAATCGTTCCATGCTATAGCACCTAGTTATGTCTGTTCTATTGTCGTATATGTAAACGTACTTGTGTAAGCGTATCTATGTAAACGTACTCATGTAAGTGTATCTATGTAAACGTACTCATGTAAGCGTGATCATGTAAGCGTATCTATGTAAACGTACTCATGTAAGCGTATCTATGTAAACCTACTCATGTAAGCGTATTCATGTAAGTTTATCTATGTAAACGTATATATGTAAGCGTATCTATGTAAACATACTCATGTAACATGTAATGTATTAGTATAGACTCATGAATGAACTAACTCTTGTGTGATTCCTTGTACTTGGAATGGTAAGTAGTATCTCCTAACTATACTTATAATAGTTACTAATAATGTATGTGTATAACCTGAAGTATGCCTTTGCTACCCAAAGGTACTGAACTGACTGAAAGGAAAACTTTTATGTCTACATATGTATACATGATATATAACTAATATTTAGACGACATTCGGACGGATAACCGATACCCCATAGCCACATCCCAACGAGGAAAAGGAAACCGAGTGAGTTAGCCTTCCTAAGTCCTTTAAACATTACGGATAACCGATACCCCATAGCCACATCCCAACGAGGAAAAGGAAACCGAGTGAGTTAGCCTTCCTAAGTCCTTTAAACATTACTTATATAACTATACGTATATGGGCATGCATTTGATAATATAAAAGCATAAAAAGAAGTTTTGTAAAACCTTTGAAAAAGATTAATATCTAAGAAAAGATTGACTTGATGTCAGTTTATAAAACGGTTGGAAATTATTTGTTTGATAAGACAGTTTAAGTATAAAGAAACCTTTTGTTTGAAACACAATTGTAAAAGAGCTTGAAATGAAGCATACAGTGTATAATAAACAGTTTAGTAACGAGTTTTAAACATATAAAAATGTTTAATAAAAACATTTGAAGAAATCTGTTTGGTAAAACAGTTAACCGTATAGTAAATCCATTTGCATGTTAGTTATTAATCACATGTGATTGATATAATAACTAGCATGTTTCAACTTGTATTTCCCCCCCCCCCCCCCCCATAAAGCATTTAAAAACATTTAGAAACATTTAAAAGGTTAATTCAACGGGTATGAACTCACCTGCAATGAACGGATCGGAAGGAAGTATCAGACAAGTGCTTGGTGTCAAGTGAAGACTTAGACACACACACACAATGATGCTAATAACATATGAAGACATATGTATATAAACAATTAGTGATTATAACACTAATTAAACATTTATAAACATTCTATTGCGAGGAAAACACTTTGGTCAAGTGCTAGGAGGCTATCGGGTTGCAACAAAGGAGAGCGAGGCCTCATACGGGAGTGTATGGTCCGATGACCATGTGTGTTGGAGTTTATGACCCAGGGGAGTAAACTCCTAGCTGTAAACTCTCAATTGGTCACCAAAAGTGGCTTAAAACTCTAAGGGCTTAAGTGGTTAAGTGTTCCAAAGCTTTAACCAAGTGTTTGGGTGGGTTTAAGGTCCTAAAATGACCTAGTATGGTGTTCACGGCCCTGGGACCACTCCCCCATGATTTTACAGCAGTAAACTCATCGTAAGGAGTACCATTTCGTGTATTGGGGTCCCTAGTTTAATGGTGTAAGGTTCTATGCTAATATCCAAGGCTTACTAGGGTGTTAGGGTGTCATTTGCACCCTTAAAAGGGGTTTAAGGCCAAAGAACATGCCTTGGCCGTAAAATCCTTGAATCCCTTGATTTCTTATGTTTTCTAAGTCCTAAACATGAAAAACTTAGTGAACAATGAGTTGGATCAAGAGTACTTACGATCTAGGAGCTTGAATGGTCGGTTTTGGCCAAGAACACGAGTGTGTGTTCTTGGTGTTCTTGGTGAAACTTGAAGATCTACAAAGTGGAATGATTTCATGGATGAAATCATGTAAGATTACTATTTCATGCAATATATCAACTAGTTAAGACAATAAGCTTACGAGATTTGAAGATCGGGGACGAAGATCGGGATGATACTTGAGAGGATTTGGGCCAAATGGAAGGAAGGAATGAACATATGGCCACCATTTCACCATATAGGCAAGAGTTTACGTCCCACATGGAGTTTACGGCCGTAAACTCCCATGTGTTGGCCGTGAACTCCTTGCATGAGTGCTTAGGGTCATTTCTTTGTGCTAAAACTTCAGCCGATTAACCCCGACACTTATTCCTTAAGTGTACAAGGCTCAGAATGCTCAAATAAACTTCTAATTGTGCTAAAAGATAACAGCAATGAGTTTGACTTTCAAAGGAGTGTTAGGCTAAACTTGATGGAAAATTTCGGGTTGTCACACTGTACTTGTGGGTCGAAGACACCAATGTCAGCCAACTGGATTATGTTGTAGGATAGTAGTGGTCTTTATGACACTTACCGATATGCTTGTATGCTTGCTGTTTTTGTGACTATTACCAGTATGATTGTATGTTATGTGTATAGAGCTAATTTGGGCTCAGAGTCATTATGGACTCGGGGGTTGATACGGACCCGAAATAACTACTTGTTGTCATATGGGTTGATACAGACCCGAGGGTTGATACGGACCCGAAACAGCAACATGATGTCATTTGGGGTTGATGCGGACCCGAAACATCTACATGTTGTCATATAGGGTTAATGCGGAACCGACACAGCTACATGTTATCATATGAGGTTGATACGGACCCGACAGAGCCACATGTTGTTATATGTTTATGTGTTTTGGTATGTGGTACTTTGGGGAACTCGCTAAGTTTTATGCTTTGAGTTTATGATTATGGTTTCAGATTCTTCTGGTACGAAAGGGAATGGCCCGACTTGAATGCACAACACTCCCCCCCCCCCCCACCCCACCCCACCCCCAAAGCTTTCTGCATTAGCTAATTATGATCCTTACTTTGATGTTTAAATAATATACTCACTTTATTCGGTTTTGGAACAACTCTTTTATATGGTTTACTGTTTTAAAAATGAAAATTTACTATGAAGTTTTGGGACGTTACATGATGACTTCATCTTCTACCAGAATCTAGAATGCACTTGATCTTCTTTTCAAATCCATAATGCACGTGAGAGAATTCATTTTTGCAAGTTCACTTGACTCCAACCATAGAACTAAAGAAATACAATATATTATGACAGAATACATTTATACAAAGACATTCCGACAAAATACATTATATACATGCTGACAGAATACACATGTCCATCCATAAATTGAGACATGAATCTTACAACTGTTTATTACAAAAATATCACAAAAAAAAGTTGTACAAATGAAGCATTTAACTCCAATAGCATGTGAAAAGATAACACCTAGGTTTTAGATGAGATTTTTTATGAACTAGTTGTGAGACTCATGTATTACATAGGTTAATTTACAAAAAAAATATTAAATACAAAGGTCAAAATATTTGAGAACTTTGAATTTTTAAGAGAATAAAAAAATAATGATTTATTATAATGGAAATGTTTTTTATCTTTTAAATGTAAAAAAATAATCTAAATAAAGAAAATGAACTAATGAGTTTTACTTTTGGGAATTTTGAAATTAAAAGGGGAGTTTATTAGTGAAATTAATAGCCATTTATTATTATATTTATTTCAATTATTACATTAAAATATTATGTGAAATTTAATAAAATAAAAAAAACACATAAAATGACATGTGGAAAAAAAAATTAATTCAAAATAACCACAAAATGACATTTGACAAATTGAATGAGAGTGTGACATGTAGCAAAAAAAAAAACTTCTATTAATTAGAGAGGATTTAAGTGGCACAATAAGCCAAACAAAATCTCATTATAATAAATCATCCATAATAAATGAAAATAAGTTTGCCACATGTCACTTTCTCATTAACTTTGACACATGTCATTTTTTGGTATTTTTGAATAAATATTTTTTCCATTCATCATTTTTTTTATTTTTATTTTTTTATCTTTTCTTAATTAGCACATCATATTTACACCTTAATTAATAATTGTCTTAATTGAAAATAACCAATAAATTACAATATTACAACTCATATAGTATTTAATATGTTTATTTTTAAATTCAAATTTTATTTAGATAAATTTTTGTTTAAATCTTCATATTTAATTTTTTTGTTTTATCCAACCCGTATAACATACGAGTCTCACAACTAATAAATAAATGAATAACCTTACCTTGATAGGATAGCAATAGGTTTCAAGTTGTACATGCAACATCAACATCTTATTTAATCTTCTATTGTAACTTCATAAAACTTAATCGTTTCTCAAATTCATATAGAAAATGTATAAGAGCATATAAATAACTCAAATATATAGATGGATAAATAAACTGGTCAACGACTAATTTTGTGTATTTTTTTTTTCTGCAGGCATCTAAAACATGTATTTGTAACACTTGACAAGCATAAATTAAACAAACAAACATATTTAAATGATAAAATAAATGTTGAAAATTAGACAAGAAACAAAGTGCTAATATATATATATATATATATATATATATATATATATATATATATATATATATATATATATATATATATATATATATATATATATATATATATATATATATATATATATATAACGACCTTATGTAAGGATATATCAGTAGGCTTTATTTTCTTTTTCGCATGACGATGAATGTATCTACATATATTTTTTTTACAAAAAATGACAAAGAATCAACACATAACGAATGAAATATATATGTAAAAAAAAAATAAGTTTACAAGTAAACAAATATATCAAATTGACATGTGCTTCTTGTACCTTTTATTATTTGGAATATTTGGCACATTGAGAAAGAAAATCAGAGGTTGTATAAGTTTTTTAGGGTTGCATGATTAGAAAAATTCATTTCTAAAGTCAGTTTCCATCACAAAATCATCAATAAACCTATGAATTTAGACTAGAATCATAATTATCAGACTTTGTGATGGATTGTCAACGAATTCGTGACGGATTTCCAACGAATTTGTAACAGATTTTGACGAATTTTCACTAAATTTACATTTGACGGGAAAATTTGAGGGGTAGCATATGCTACTCCATGCAACATAGTAAATCTACCCTTGATTTTGAAGCCTATATTCCAAGTGTCCACTTTAAACCCTCTTATTTTAATTTCCTTCTATACTGAAATGGGTGATTAAAACAAACATTATAATCGTGACTTAGAGAGGTTGGTTAGAGTCAAATATAAAAGTCTCTAAAAAAACACCATTAGAGAGGTTGGTTAGAGTTGAATTATCATTTTTGTGTTTAAACAATCACTATTTTGTGTTATGTGGTTGGAGAAGCTCTTAGGGATAAAAAAATTTACACATTAACCTTATTCTTGTCAAATCATGATTTTTAATTTCATATTTTTTTTATGCAAATATACATTTTCAAAAAAAATGCATAAATACATTCATATAAATTTTTTTTAATTTTTTTTTTTTTTTTGTAGTTGTCTTAGATATATGTGTACATGCACATATGAAATTTAGTACCTAAATTCACTATATATAAAAAGTTTGTTGGTTCTCTCCCTCAATTTAGTTCTCGGTTGATCATGTGTGTGTTGCAACTGTCCCAGACCTATTTTTTAAATGGGATTCAAAATTTTTATGGACTTTATTGATGATATGTTAGACACGATTAATTTTGAAGATATCATTAATAATTTTGCATCTCAAAAAGCTAAAAGAATTATTTTTTTAAATATATGGATTTTTGTAATCGAAAATTTTATATTTAGAAACTAGTATAAATAATTTTCTTTTAGTTATGGAGTTGTTATAAAAAGCTAATGAAATTTGTGTATTTTACGGGCTTTTTTCCTCTCGTCTTAGGTTCAAAATATGTTTAAAACGGCCCTGATATTCTTTAATAATTTTTGTATAAAAAAATAATAAATTCTATAAAGATATAAACAATTTTGCAGTACAAAGGATTTCTCAGCATTTTTTTAGTGAACGATGTCAATTTTACAGTACATTACTATTTCATATTGAATAATGCATTTCACAATTAAAACTGAGCTATTTTGAGATAAAAAATCATACTTTTTGGTAATCATCAAAGAAATTGACCATATTTATCACTTTTTTATTATTTTATTAACTTAACAGAACGTTAGATAGTATACATAAGCACTTTTTTTCACTTGATACAAAATTAACAATTTAATAGATAAATAAATCGACTCTCATATTTTTTTCTATCATCTCCTGAAAAACACCGTCATTTTATAAAACGTTTTCAAGGATCATTTATGGTAACTTACTAATACTTAGGAGAAAACAAAGAGCATCAATCTGTTTTGTTGATGACCCTGTATGTATGTGAGAAGATCGTCGATTTTGCTGGCTATCTGCGTTAAATCATCTTATTGCATTAAAGAAATAAATAAAAACACTTATATATAACTTACAAGAGCAACTCTTGTCCTCATTAAGGTAATTTAGTAAAGAAAAATAGGCATGCCTTAAAGTTGTAACATTAGCAAATACATGGATCAATCCTTAAAATGTTTTAGAACAAAAGCGTAATGAAATACAAAGATTATATACGGCGTAATGAAATATATTAGATATAAAAAAATGTTATCTACAACTTTCGTACTTTAAAACTCTTAAACCGCATAAAAAAAATTGCGTAATACGGGTTTAAAAGACAACAAAAACAATTAAGGTAGCAGAAATTAAGGATCCCTTTCTCTTATTTACCTTATACGTGACAATCTTTTCCTCTTCCGACTCTTCTTCCGAACATTAACACCACTATTCGCTGATGTCAGCGCCAACGACGGGCCCACGGTGGCCGGTCTACGGGCCAACAATGTTCTACTTTTTTTAGAATTCCACTTCAACGGAAGCCCATTGACCACCATTCCAATATCCGTTGACTTATTCAACTCCACAAGCTTCTCAATTTGACCGTGAATTTGACCCAACCACGCCATTGACAAATCAAGCTCCATCGAATCATCCAATGGTTTCTCAAACATCTTCACAAGTATATCTTGAAACGCGTGAAATGACAACGAACTTTGGTACCCTTTTAGATTCTCGCACATCGTGTTGACTTTGACCACGTGTTTGCAGATGTTCCCGCGTAACGACCACTCACAATCGCAAAACGCGAATTCGGACCCGGGATTTGAGACGATATGGGAACGGGAAGTATCGGTTTGGCTTAGGATTTTGGTGGTGTTTGGAGATAATGTAATGTTGGTGTTTGGGATTTTTGATGCTCGATGCCATGAGGTGGAATTTACGTATTCGTCCTTGATGGTTTGGAAGGAGTCGCTTTCGTCTGCGTAGCGGTCGAGCCAATAGGAGGAGTGGAGCTCGGTGGTTAGCTTGTGGACTAACCAATCGACTCGTTGGAGTGCACCGAGGTGCGAGTCATCGAAGAGTTTGAGTTTTAGTTTCACGTGGTAGGATTCGATTGCACCCGAGGATTCTTGGCTTGCGAGTGGGAGGGATTTTATTGTTGTTAACCACATCTCTGAGGAATGGAATAAGAAATCAATAAAGGTTAAATGCAAAAATAACAATCTACTTCTGTTGATTTTGTTTATTATTTCATACGATTACATTTATAGGATTGTGTTTTGAAGAATCTACCCGATTATAGCAACGTCTATCAAACTAGGAAGAAATTTTTGTTGATTTAGTTTCTTAAAACAGTATGTTGCTATTTGTGTTAAGAAGAAATGAATAATAAATAAATAAATAAATAAACAAAAGTATGTTGCTATTTGTTGCATTTATCGATTCCCTAAGAAGGAAATGAAAAAGGTAGGATTGTAGCTAACCAATCTTAGGCACCCATGTGGCATTGAAATACTGCATGAAGTCAGTTTGGTCAACAAAATCTTGGATGAATTTCTGTAAGACAAGAAAAGGATCAACTCCTCCCCAAATGCTGTAAACTATTTCTCCCAAACGTTTAAAGATTTGTCTTTGGACTTCAATATTTCTACAGTTCTTCACAACATGTCTCAGCCATGACCGACGAACTCGCCACACAGAAAATAATACAGGACACGAAAACGTCTCCCTACAAAGAAAGTACATCATGCTGATGTCATTTAGATATAATGAAACTTTCACTGCTATAAGTTGAGTAGATTTTTCAAAGCACAATATCCTAATTCAAGAAAATTTCAAACTACAGCCATAGCTTTTAGACTACAATGGACATTAAGTATGCAACAATGTTTAAATGGATTAAACAAGTTACTGGTTAAATGTTGTATCTTTTGATCCTAAAATTAAAAGGGGTTTGCATATTTCGTCTACAAAACTGGTTGTTTGCATAAAGCCATAAAGTGGAAATAAGTTAAGAGTAAGACACTGAATTTTGCATAAAGCCATAGCAAACTACTTTCATTTCTTCCTAGTAAGACAACAGTGTACTTTTGATTTTTTTTTTTTCTTGTCCAGCTATTGTACTTTGGAAAATCTACCCAATGTAGCATTGTAATTTCTTTCTTATAACAGTGAAAATTGCACTGACCTTGCTATAACTGAGCAGATTTTTAAAGTACAATGCTGTAATAGGAAAAAAGGAAAGTAGGATTTTACAACAGAGTATGTTGTTATTTCTTGCTAAAACCTGTATAAATATAAGTAAAACGGAAAAAGAAGCATTAATTTCCGGAATGAATAACATACGTTATGCACCTTTAACCCAATACAGAAAGGGCTAAATGTAAGAATTAGCAACGTACTTTGATTTATTTGTGTATTTTAAATCCTTATTATAACAATAAAAATTGCATTCTGTTTGAATGGCATTGCTCTAAGCCTATAATTGGGTAGATTTTGAAAGTAAAAAGTTGTAATAGGAAGAAATGAAAGTACATTGTTATTTCTTGCATTTAACCAATATGAAAATAAGCAATACGCAAAAAGAATCATTAATTTCAGGAATGAATAGCATACCTTATGGGATCAGTCTCTACTGCTGCATCATCAATAATAAATCCGTTGACTTTCCATGTTGGGTCAACAGCACGAACACGGCCAAGAAGAGCTTTCATCCACTTACATACATCGGATTTTGCAACACTTCGAGTAATTACCCATGCTACAGGGAGTGCGTGTTGTCTCGAATCAAACACAAGAAGTGTGCACAAAGGATACTGCAATCAGAAATTTTAAAACAAAAACACATCAAGGCTATAGGATTTCAGAAGCTAAGGGGTTGTTTCTTTTTGACTTAATGAGCTCGATGAGTTAAGACAAAAAAAAAAAAAAAAACTTAGCTTAATCTATTAAGACACTAACCCTTTACCTATTTACCCTTCTTCTCTTATCCTTCCAACTCCTCTCACACTAAAACCGATGAATTTGTGAAAAAAAAAAATAGAATTAAAGGGTAACATGGTCATTTAGTCTCATTTAGACGGTTTATTTTGTCTAGAAAAGAAACAGACCGTATGTATACAACAATTTATCCAAACTGAAGAAAATAAATAAATAAATAAATAATAAACCCCACATAGAAAATAGAGGTAGAATACAAGTATGCACCTTTAATCTCTTGATTCCAAAAGTTGAATCCGCTGCTATAAGACTCCGATGTCCAAACCTAAGCATCTGCTGCAACTGCCATTCGGTTTGAATCCCAAGAATAAAAGGTTCCGTTTCCGAAGAATCCCGATAATAAAAAATGGATTTCTTATTCCGTTCCACCCAAATCCTCACACTTTCTTGATCATCCAAATCCAATTCATGTGTCGATCGTTTAATTATCATCCCAAGTTTATGAACATACTGTGAAGCAATCGAATTCACTTTCAAATCCGAACCACAATACCGTTGTATCCCTTCTATATGTTTCTCCAAAACATTTTCTTCCGGAATCCCAAGATAAATCATCGACATCGTCTGTTGTTGGATTTCGTGTCCCACATACGGGATTTTCTTCGCACCGGGACCAATGGCGTCCCGGTCGAGGGGCCCATGGCAGATGAATCCGGATTTGCTGACGTGGCGGCGGTTGTTGTAGATTATGAGGGCAAGAGATGGACGCGCGTATAATCTTTTTATAACAAAATGACACGTGCAGCCACGCATTGATTGAGGCCGGGCTGCCCGGTTTCGGGTGTTGAGTCGGTATCTTCTGCTTGGTAATATGATTCCGCCTTCCCCATAGTTTTCAGGACCAAATGAGCACCAGTACCTATAAGAATACAGAAAAAAATAAATAAATAAATAAATAATAATTGAGAATTTATCAAGTGTTTTGGAATTTAGGTGTTTATAAAGCAAGCATAAATTAAAGTTAAAAGAATTGTCAAAATGCTTACAGTCTATACTCAAGATATTCGTCGCTCTTGAATTCCATCAGGCTGCCTAATGAACGTTTCCTTCCTCTCTCAATGTGAAAACGGGTTGGGCATTCTACATTAGAACACTCGCCAATGATGAATTCTTCAGCTCTAGCATATGGAATTAGTGCCACGTCATCATGATGTTCAGGAGTCCCAAACTTTATCCACTTTAAGTCAGAAGCAGAGAAATCTTCCACTGATGGATTTTGCACAGGGATGTCATGAATTGATTCGATCAGGTCCATATGCTAAAGATTAAGACCTGTTTGGCACACAATTAAACAAGGAGTACATAAACATGTCTGCGCAAATTTCTTGAAGAACGCACAGCCCTAGCTTGGATTCAGAAAGAATCGTGCTTCACTAAAGTGGTATTTGGCACAATTTCACGGTTTCAACGGCTTAAGACTAGGGTTTTGAATAAAACAGGGTTGTGCTTTCAGCTTCCAAAAATCAGAAATAGTATATATCGGTGCAAAAGCAGGTTACATACCTAAGAGAAATTTGAATAAGGTTCTTAAACAATCAGAACAAATCCAAAAGGGCTTTTAAACTAAGGAATGTATACAATACAGATTAAACTAAGCAGGAAACACACATATAAAATTAATCAAGATACGATGAGTACCGAAGAGAGTAACTCCGAATTCGACGTATGTGGATAGTCGAGGCTTTTCGCCGGAGCTGCAATCTGCCGGAGGTTTATCGGAGAAAGAGACGGTGGGACGTATCAGTGAGTAGCAGAGGCAGGGGTTTTTGACAGCGAAATGGGGTTTTGCCGGTTTGGATAAATGGTTTAAGGACCCTCTTAAGTTTCCTGCAATTACATTTTCACCCCCGATATATCTTCTTCTTGTTTTTTTTAGCTTTAAATAATTGAATGTCCATTTTGGTCCAAAAAGACTACATGGTCATAGCTAGGGCTATAAACGAACATGAACATGAACGCAAATTCATGTTCGTTTTGTTAAACGAAAGAATATGAATAATAGTTTTGTTCGTTCATTTATGTTCATGAACATTCGTTTATGTTGTTCGTTTACATTCATTTATGTTCATTTGTTTAAGTTTATTTATCTTCATATATGTTCAATTGTTTTTATTACATTACTATATTATATGTTTGTTTATGTTTATATATGTTCAATTATGTTTGTTTATCTTTGTTCGTTTATGTTAGTTTACCATGTTCACGAACATAAACGAACGAACATGAACAATGTAATTTGTTAAACGAATGAACATAAACAAGAAAACTCATTTGTTTATACATTCGTATTCGTTCGTTTGTTCGGCTAACTTAAACAAACGAACATGAACAAGCTTTGTTCGTATTCGTTCGGTTTGTTTACAGCCCTAGTCATAACTAACCACTAAAGTTAGTTATTGCGGTCATGGCATTTGTTAGGGATGAGATTTAAAACTGAAAACTGAACCGAAATTGAAACTGTTAGAACCGCAATATGTAGAACCGGTCCGGATTTTGGGTTTAAAGAACGGCTTTATCTGTGTTTTGGGTAATCCGAGTTTCGGCTCCTTTGGGTATGGGTTTAAGAACTGGAACCGGTGTTAGGAACAGGAACCGATTTTTGTGAAAAGTTTAAAACATGCATATCTCATTCATTTGAAGCCGGATTCGCATGTGGTTTTTTCCGGTGTGTAGTTTAAAGTATATACATGATTTTAGACTATAATGTTCCCATTTTTGGTTTCGTATTCATTAACTTACGATCCCCCAAATTTGGGATATCAAGGCGGGAAATTTTCTGTTTTTCGGCTTTTTTGTATTCTATAAAAATTTAAAAACATGCATATCTAATTCGTTTCAAATCGGATTGGCATGCGGTTTTTTGCAACATGTAACTTAGAGTTTGTACATTATTTTAGACTATAATGTTGTCATTTTTGGTTTCATATTCATTGACTTAAAGTCCCCCAAAGGCGGGATATCAAAGCTGAAAATTTTCTGTTTTTTTCAGCATTTTTTTATATTTTGTGAAAATTTTAGAACATGCATATCTAATTCGTTTTAAGTCGGATTAACATGCGGTTTTTTTCAACGCATAGTTTAGAGTTTGTACATGATTTTAGAATATAATTTTGTCATTTTTGGTTTATTCTCAATGACTTGCAGTTCCCCAAGTCATGATATCAAAGCTGAAATTTTTCAAAGTTCAATCGACTAAGTGATTACCAAAAAGAGTTGGTTTTCCTGGTTTTCCAATTCTAGACTCACTTTACCTAGTTCCACCCGACCCACTTTGATATTTTCGGGTTTTTTGTTCTAGACCCACTTTACCCGATACCTTCCTGAAACCAAACCATAATTGGTTCCTATATAGCGGTCTAATTTTTGATTCTACAAAATCCTCTTAATCGGTTTTTAGGTTTTTCGAGTTCGGGTCCATTCGGATCGAGTTTGGACCCACTTTCATCCCTATATATTGTAAAGCTCTTTTGTCGAGTGTGAGATTATGACAATACTCGAGGAAGAACCTCCATTTAATTCTCTGTCAGCGGTCACAGTATTCGGTCGTATGGAGCCTCTAATTATAAGTACAGTTTAAGCGAAAAACAAAAGATAATCATGAAGACGATCATGTAATATACTTTTATAATAAAATTTGATGGTGATCGACTTTACATACCTCCCTTTTAGTGAAAAAAATGGGGGAGTGAAATGGGTAAATAAAGTATGTTTATGTGCAAAAGGGGGGTTAGGAGAAGGGGTGTGTGTATGTGTGTGTGGGTGGGGGGGGGGGGGGGGGGGGTAGGGGATAAGTGGAGTAATTCAATATTTAGCTTCTTATATGATGTTAGTGTTGTGTTTTCTAGAAATCTTTCTTGAGCTTTTTTGTCTGCGGATGAACTAACATTTTTACCGAAGATTGTTTGTTATTTAGAAACGGAATACTAAACAATATGTGCATTCTCTTTTTATAAAATTAATAAAAAAAAATTCTCTAAATCTCACGTACCTAAAAGATCTTCTAAATATCACAAACCTTCTTGTAAAAGACATGTGTGTATGTACAACGTAGTTTGTTTTTTTAGTATCATTTTCTATCACTATAGTCTAATATCATTTATACAACTTACAGACTTTAAATACAAATAATTTTTTTAGATATGGTTTGCACCACAAACGCCCTTAATTCTAAATCTACAAAGATTAGACAAAGTTTAGATAGTTACTTGGAACTTTTTAAGAAAGGGATAATGACTTAAAAGGGTAATATATTTTTTTGACTTGTACACATTTGGTCATTGAGTTTTTTTTTTTTTTAACATCCCATTTTCACAATCAAAAATTTTCATTTTAATTAAGGTAAAACTTCACAATTATAAAATTCATGTTAAGAAAATCATTTGTTCCAAATTATATTTGTTAAAAATCGGAGTAATATAATAAACATGGAATCCTCAATGTTGCTAATAAGTGTGGACAGTCACGTCTTCGCCTTCCCACAATCATCGATGGTACCTGAAAACATAAACAACTGGGTAAGCACGAGGCTTAATGAGTTCCCCCAAAATACCACACACCACAAAACATATACAAGCATGAAAATTAGGTCCCCAGTCATCGAACTGAATTTCCTCAGGTATGTTGGCCTGTTGCCTCAACCCAACCGCTCCTCCCGAGCCTCCGTGCCTACGGCTTACAACCGGCCCGCATCAAGTATCTTATCCTACAACACACAGTAGGACCGCCTCAACCTCAATCATCACGATATGTCGACATATATAATCAAACAAATACATAAGCACATGAGACTATGAATCTACCTGTCAAACATCTCCATACTACCTACTCGACCTGTGACAACCATCAATTCTCGGTCAAGTCAAAGTCAACTAAAGTCAACAAGTCAAACCGGTCAACTCATCTAACCCTTGTATACTAGGGTCTTCATTATGTTTCTTATTAAACAACTCGCATTCTTAATGCAAAGTATCACTTAGAGTTTTCACGTGTTCGGAAACTCTAAACCCTAATCAGGGCAAGTGACGAAACTACTCGATAAAACATTATTCCTTAACCCTCGGGGGCATATGACAGTCATAAGTCATAACAAGACTTAACGAGGTTTACGAACCTTAAATTACAGAGCCAAACACTCAAAAAGGTCTCGAAAGAAGTCTCTCTCAACCTCTTTCATTCAATCTCTCCCAAATCTCTCTCCATATGAGAAATCTCTCCAAGTATGTCAAATCTCTCCCAAATATCTCCAAGAATGTGGAATCTCTCTCAAATCTCTCTTCGTATGAGAAATCTCTCCAAGAATATGGAATCCCTCCCAAATCTCTCTCTGTATGAGGAATCTCTCCAAGTATGTCAAATCTCTCCCAAATATCTCCAAGAATGTGGAATGCCTCCCAAATCTCTCTCAGTATGAAAAATCTCTCCAAGTATGTCAAATCTCTCTCAAAAACCTCTTTCGAGTTTTATAATCATTTGGGGCATCCCGTCACTTATCTTGGTGAAAAATCACTCAAGGAGGAGTGATACATTGGAAAATAGCCCCTTAGGGCCGAAGCCTCTCTATAGGGGCCAAGTCCTTCTTGAACTGAGGTCAAGGGGGTCAAGCCGAAGTAGCCATCCGAAGTCGCAGCAAAGGAGACCGCAGCCATCCGAAACTGCAGCCAAAGAGACCGTAGCCGTCCAGCCGCAGCGAGCCTCGCCTTCTGACTGCATCGAGCCTTCGGACCGCAGTCCCTTCTCCTCGGATCCGCCTCAGCAGTCGAGCCACTCCGGTTCCAAGGCTGCTGATGACCGCACGCTCGCCCAAAACTTCGAAATTTCTCATTTTTCACCCGGTTTTCAACCACGACTCCGTTTTAAGCCCGTTTTTCATCATTTTAAAGCGGGATTTTTACCCAAATTCATATTTTAGCATATAAGGACCCATATATTCATAAATTCAACATATTTTTAAGGAAATCTTTATTTAAGAATAAAATCTATCAAGTAAGATTTTGTGGTGGAGTGTTGACTTTGCCATAGTGTTAAACACAAGCAACCACCCCCATACCCACTCCATGACTAACCCACACCCCTCACCACCATACATGGTCATTCAAGGGTACTTTTCCCACTCATACTCACGTTTTTGAGCTGGAACATCCCTCTCTCTTCCCTCATTCCCACACACTTTTCTCATTTCTCCACCAAAGATCAAACACATCTTTTCTCTCAAATTCTCTCTCACAATTTCGAGATTTCCAAGGCATTTTTCAAGCTTTTCTTCTACATTTGGTAAGAATCATCACCCTTCATATGGTTATTACACTTCCTTTTACTCAAATCATTGATTTCTTACACAAACTCCATCATAATTGTGTTAGATTCTCGAATCTTCAAGCAATCCTCCAAGTGTTCTTGAGTTGAACACTTCTCTCCTTCAACATTCACCCACTGAAATCATATAAGGTGAGTTCATACCCCTATATTTTCATGTTTTCTTAAGTTTTAAGGGGGGGGGGGGGGGGAATACAAGTTAAAACACCAAGAACACAACTAAACTTCTCCAACAGCTTTCATCAAGAAAGTTTAACTCCATTCACGGACTGTTTTGGCCAACTTAAACATTTTAGTTTTCAAAACTGTATTAGACGCAAATAGTTCACGTTTATACCTTTAAAATGACTACTTGCACATCTCCTAACGATTTTTCTACGATTTATGGTGATTTTTACAAAACAGCCTATCATTTCAAGAACAAATCCGGACCGGTCTGTGAATATGGACATTTTCACACAAGTTAAAGGTCACTAAAAATCACAATAAAAATTTATAAACAAACTAGACACATTTTCTAAACTCTCAGAATTTACGGATTCTGATTTCGACCTTTGATGATTTTTCTATAAATTTTCTAAAAACAGGAGTAGAAATGTTATATTTAGAAAATACAATCAATTTCATTTATACCTTGTACTTGTTGAGCAAGGTGTGTATCGTTACGTGATTATATGTTATTACATTATATGTCATTTTGCCTTGGTATATAAACGTTCATCAGAAAATAAATGGATTTTTACTATATTAAATATGGTGAAATAATAAATAGTCATAAACAAAGTTTACGTCCATCACATACAAGCATTCAGTAAACTATGACAAGTAAAGTACTAGTTGAATACATGTGGTTGATATTACATATTATTTACCTTAGCTCGAAAGTAGGAATCTTATACAAGGGGTTACTACCAATACAAATAACTATACTTAGTTATGATAAGTATAAGTAAGTCTATTATGCACCACAAATAAGTATGCTAGACTATAATAGATATAGGTAGGTTGCATATACATTACAAACATTATGATAAACTATAATAGGTATAGTTTATGTTACATTTACATTTTGAGCTCATTACAAGAGGTTTTCATTACATATAAATGGGGTACGAATACGGTACCAGGATATACATTAAGCAAGGTACGGCCATACGGTACCAGGATATACATTAAGCGAGGTACGGCCATACGGTACCAGGTTATGCATTAAGCGGGCATTAAGCGGGGTATGGCCATATGTAACCAGGTTATACATTAAGCGAGGTACGGCCATACGGTACCCGGTTATACATTAAGTGAGGTACGGTCATACAGTACGGGGTTTTCACAAAGGGGTACATACAAAGTACCGGGTTTTCACAAAATGGTTTTTATGATATTAAAAATACGTTTCGTCTAAAATGGTTAGTTTCCAACTATAATTGCTAAGTGCACTTGTTAGAGTTATATAAAATGGGGTCGTAATCGACTTAGAATTGGTGGGTCCGCCTTATCTCCTGTTCCTTGTTTGGTTATGGACCTAGGGCAAACCCATTATATTCGACGGTTTATTTGACTTAAATTTTATATAACTTTTATACATTGGGTGATTATAGAAGGAATCTATGGTTTTTTCTAGGGTTCATTATCGCGTAACATAGGAGCATCCATTCCACACTTAACTAAGAAAATATTGGATTTTCTGGAAATCATACTCTATCGCTTTTACAAGGAAAACGGTTTCTTTCTCAAACAAAACTCTTATGAACTCACCAACTTAATTGTTGACACTTTTTCAGAACTACTTGTATTCTCAGGAAATCAGTGAAACAGGAAAACCAACAGTGTTTTGAGGATGGGACGTTAAATCGTCAAACAGTTCATTTTGTCATCATAATGTAATTGATTTGAAACATGTAAACATATAATTTGATGTAACTTTTTCAATTATATTTATGATGGTTGTTTTTACTTTGAGCACTATTATACTCATTGTTGTGATACTATACATGAATTCCTCCACCCCCGGACGTTTCCGCCATCCTTGGTTTGGGGGTGTGACAGATTGGTATCAGAGCATTGTTTATAGTGAACTAAGTATATCGAACCACATAAGATATACAAACTATAAATACATTGGGACTAAAGTCTCTGATTAAACATTTCCAAACAACTATACTTTTAGAAATAAATAGTTCCTTGTTTAAAGTATACATGCATACATACTAAGGCCAACATCATACTAGAACAAAACAAAAGTAATGATTGTTGAATGGCATAGGTAGGCTTGGGGATGTATAGTCAAGTCTGGGAATGACATAGCCTGATCAACTATGTCTGACCCAGAAGTGATTAGCATATGCCCAGGAATGGTTGTGGTGTTGCAACAAGTCTAAAAACTTACCAAGAAACATTGAAAGGCATAAGTCAAACATTAAAATACTATTGGAGTATTTTGTGATACTATAACTAACTTATGTGAAAACTAAAGACCCCTATTAGTAGGCCTATAATGACTAAGTGCATACGTTAAGGTTATACATAATCAAATATATTATAGACTCAGAATCTATGACTATTGCTCTACTTCCTGTTCCTTGTTTGGTTGTGGACTTAGAGTAGAGTCATTTATTCGAAGGTCGATTCTATCTCAGATTATGTATAATTGGTATGCACTATGTGATTATAGACGTGATTGATAAGGGTCACCCCTATAAGTAATTATAGGATTAGACGTCTATTAATTATCTCTTCTACCTCTATTCTCACATCAGCAACATGACGGGAGCTCAACTACCAAGAGACCCCGACGAGGAGGATCTCGAAGAGGATCCTGAAGAAATAATAAAGGAAGACCCCGACGAGACTTCCATGGTCCGACACCTCGACGAGCCGTAGATTTATAGAAACGGAGTTAGGAACTAGGTCGACACCCTCCCTATGGCATGGATGGGGTTTTTACAACCTCAGCGGGGGAAGAGTAGCTGACAGGATTCTCCTTGTCATAGCATGCCACATCACTCATGAGAAAGTACCAACACAAGCATCGGTAAGCAGAATAATGGAGATCGGCGCTACCACCAAGATCACCGCAATACGTGTTCGTCATCCAGATAGAGGCCATGAACGAGATTGGAAACCACGTCAAACCTTTCGGAGGAAAGGGGTCGCAGCCTGAGCCAAGACTAAAGGGTATGAGGAACGTCAACAGCGTTGGAGAGAATGCGTGGTAAAGGCAGAACACCAAATGAAAGAAAATAGGGCAGGAACTAGGCCAATGCAGACTATCATACCTTCACTCTATGGCCCACGAAACATCACCCACCGCGAGTAGTGTATACACTACTGACGAATCCATAAAGACTCAGGCTACTAGAATACGTTAAAACACTACCCCTCACATGCATGAATTCGACCCTTCAAATTTAGAGACTACACCGTTCAAGAGAGTCGTGTCAATGTCGAAATTTTTCCATACCATAGTGTGATGAGGACCTTCTATAAGTTCAAACTTTCCAAAACTTCATGTACTAAACTATATAAATGAAATCAACATACATTTTATTTCATTGGGAGTTTACCAAATATTTCATAATTGGGTATTACAAACGATTCACTTATGGTGCCTCTAAGATTTCTTAATGAATACCCCTAGGTTAGGTATAATTACGAGACGATCGACTTAGAAATGGTGAGTCCGCCTTGGGTCCTATTCCTTGTTTGGTTGTGGGCCTAAGGCAGACTCATTAAGTTTAACGGCCTATTGGACCTTAATTATACACAACTGGTATACATTGGGTGATCTTAGGAGTGGATCAAGCATGGAACAAATTACAAGATTTCCTTCGAGTCATTACTACTAAATTCATAAGTTTTTTTTATATAGACCTCTACTATTAATTGATTGCCACTTTCGAACAACATGGAAATGTTATACTTAAAAACTGATAACCAAGTTTTACGGCACACGACTAATAACCATTACTAAAAGACTTATACACATTTCGTCTCTAAAATTCTATAACAGAAAGATGCCGCCTCGTAGGTCTGCTAGACGCACTGGCAGAACACAAACAAATCTGCCACCGCCGCCTCCCCAATATGATCCTGTCATGTTCCAAGTTGCAGTCACGGCCGCAGTGGCAGCTGCTATGTCCCAAATCAACACTGACGGTACCAGAAGAACAAGGAGTGGTATTAATAACTCCACTCAAGGAGAAAGCCAAGGGCGCTCGAGAGAGTGTTCCTTTAAGGACTTCACCAATGGCAAACCCAATTCTTTCAATGGAAGCGGGGGAGTCATCACACTGATGCAATAGTTCGAGAAGACCGAATCGGTCTTCGAAATTTGTGGATGCCCCAAAGCAAGCAAGGTCAAATTTGTAGCTTGCAGTTTCTCTGGCCGAGCCCTTACTTGGTGGAATAGCCACGTTAAGTCACTTACGCTTGCAGTGGCTAACTCGTTAACTTGGGAAGACTTAAAGATGATGATGCTAAAAGAGTACTGCCCAAGGGACGAAGTGCAAAAACTAGAGCAAGAACTGTGGAACCTCAAGATGACAGGCTCTGACCTTGCAACTTACACCGACCGATTCTGTGATCTAGCACTCCTTTGTCCCGCGATGGTCACTCCTGAGGAAAAGAAGGTTGAACGATACCTCTGGGGATTGTCTCCCCAAATTCAAAACAACATATTGGCCTCTAGACCAACTACCTTTGACAGTGCCAAGGAGTTGGCACAATAACTCATCGACCATAGGGCCAGCCATGACACTGTAGCAACCACCCCTGAGCAAGATGGTGGGAGAAGCAACAAAAGGAAGTCCTGGAACAACAAGAAGGACCAACCAGCCCAGGACTCCACCAAGAAGCAACAAACTGTTGCTGTTCATGCTGCCACAACTCCTCCCACTCCAGCACCCATGAATCGATACGCTGGAACCCTCCCGAAATGCAACAAGTGTAACTTCCATCATACTGGTGTTTGTCGGGAGATGTATTGCAAAAATTGCAACAGGAAGGGGCACACTATCCATTTTTGTAGAGCACCGGCACAACCATCAACCAGGTCCCCGGCATTCGAGCCAGCCCCACTTGTTACGAGTGCGGTGAAGAAGGACACTTTAAGAGAGATTGTCCAAGGAAAAGGAATGCTGGTGATGGTGGAAGGGTGCTTATGATCACCGCAGGAGAAAATCCCCCGGAACCACCCGTGAATAGCGGTACGTGCTTCTAACCGCCACATATAGGTTTTAAACCCTTGCTGAGACTAGTGTCGACTTAGGGTTTATCGACCATATATCTCGAGAACACAGCAAAACCCGAATAAGTCTTACCATCTATATAAAAACACAGGGTTTTTACTAGTGAATCTATGATGGCTAGTGTAAACATTATGGTCATATATTATTAAGATTCTATGGACTTAAAATGTGTGATTCTGCCTCATTTCATGTTCCTTGTTTGGTTGTGGGCTTAAGGCGGGGTCACCCATCCGAATGCCCTTGAAATCTTAATGATATACGACTAGTTTACACCAAGCGATTATAAAAGAGCCGGTAGGACTTATAATACAAACTTCATCACCAATTGTTAAAGCATTCGTAATACCAGTACTCACTAACTACAACTTGAAATATTCATAGTGGGAATAACGAGAATAAAACGGAGAGTATAAAGGCATGCGTAGAATACACTATCATACCAAAACAATAAACTCCTTTTAAATCGACTTAGCTCAAGCTACGGTAAGAAATTCCAAGGTCTTCATTTAACATCAGGCGGATTGGTCCCCGCCATATCAATTTCTTGTACTACGAAAAGTTTCCCCGTGTTTTCTCCAAATTTCTTGAATTCTCGGTCAAAGTGCTAATTTCGGGACGAAATTCCCTCTAACGGGGGGGGGGGGGGATAATGTGACAACCGTCAATTCTCGGTCAAGTCAAAGTCAACTAAAGTCAACAAGTCAAACCGGTCAACTCATCTAACCTTTATGTACTAGGGTTTTCATTATGTTTCTTATTAAATAACTCGCATTCTTAATGCATAGTATCACTTAGAGTTTTCACATGTTCGGAAACTCTAAACCCTAATCAGGGCAAGTGATGAAACTACTCGATAAAACATTATTCCTTAACCCTCGGGGGCATATGACAGTCATAACAAGACTTAAAGAGGTTTACGAACCTTAAATTACAGAGCCAAACACTCAAAAAGGTCTCGAAAGAAGTCTCTCTCAACCTCTTTCACTCAATCTCTCCCAAATCTCTCTCCGTATGAGAAATCTCTCCAAGTATGTCAAATCTCTCCCAAATCTCTCCAAGAATGTCGAATCTCTCCCAAATCTCTCTCTGTATGAGAAATCTCTCCAAGAATGTGGAATCTCTCCCAAATCTCTCTCCGTATGAGAAATCTCTCCAAGTATGTCAAATCTCTCCCAAATCTCTCTCCATATGAGAAATCTCTCCAAGTATGTCAAATCTTTCCCAAATCTCTCTTAAAAACCTCTTTCGAGTTTTATAATCATTTGGGGCATCCCGACACTTATCTTGGTGAAAAATCACTCAAGGAGGAGTGATACATAGGAAAATAGCCCCTTAGGACCGAAGCCTCTCTATAGGGGCCAAGTCCTTCTTGAACCGAGGTCAAGGGGGTCAGGCCGAAGTAGCCATCCGAAGCCGCAGCCAAGGAGACCGCAGCCATCCGAAGCTGCAGCCAAGGAGACCGCAGCCGTCCAGCCGCAGCGAGCCTCACCTTCTGACCGCATCGAGCCTTCGGACCGCAGTCCCTTCTCCTCAGATCCGCCTCAGCAGTCGAGCCACTCCGGTTCCAAGGCTGCTGATGACCGCACGCTCGCCCAAAACTTCGAAATTTCTCATTTTTCACCCGGTTTTCAACCACGACTCCGTTTTAAGCCCGTTTTTCATCATTTTAAAGCGGGATTTTTACCCAAATTCATATTTTAGCATATAAGGACCCATATATTCATAAATTCAACATATTTTTAAGGAAATCTTTATTTAAGAATAAAATCTATCAAGTAAGATTTTGTGGTGGAGTGTTGACTTTGCCATAGTGTTAAACACAAGCAACCACCCCCATACCCACTCCATGACTAACCCACACCCCTCACCACCATACATGGTCATTCAAGGGTACTTTTCCCACTCATACTCACGTTTTTGAGCTGGAACATCCCTCTCTCTTCCCTCATTCCCACACACTTTTCTCATTTCTCCACCAAAGATCAAACACATCTTTTCTCTCAAATTCTCTCTCACAATTTCGAGATTTCCAAGGCATTTTTCAAGCTTTTCTTCTACATTTGGTAAGAATCATCACCCTTCATATGGTTATTACACTTCCTTTTACTCAAATCATTGATTTCTTACACAAACTCCATCATAATTGTGTTAGATTCTCGAATCTTCAAGCAATCCTCCAAGTGTTCTTGAGTTGAACACTTCTCTCCTTCAACATTCACCCACTGAAATCATATAAGGTGAGTTCATACCCCTATATTTTCATGTTTTCTTAAGTTTTAAGGGGGGGGGGGGGGAAGGGAATACAAGTTAAAACACCAAGAACACAACTAAACTTTTCCAACAGCTTTCATCAAGAAAGTTTAACTCCATTCACGGAATGTTTTGGCCAACTTAAACATTTTAGTTTTCAAAACTATATTAGACGCAAATAATTCAGGTTTATACCTTTAAAATGACTACTTGCACATCTCCATACGATTTTTCGACGATTTATGGTGATTTTACAAAACAGCCTATCATTTCAAGAACAAATCCGGACCAGTCTGTGAATATGAACATTTTCACACAAGTTAAAGGTCACTAAAAATCACAATAAAAATTTATAAACAAACTAGACACATTTTCTAAACTCTCAGAATTTACGGATTCTGATTTCGACCTTTGATGATTTTTCTATAAATTTTCTAAAAACAGGAATAGAAATGTTATATTTAGAAAATACAATCAATTTCATTTATACCTTGTACTTGTTGAGCAAGGTGTGTATCGTTAAGTGATTATATGTTATTACATTATATGTCATTTTGCCTTGGTATATAAACGTTCATCAGAAAATAAATGGATTTTTACTATATTAAATATGGTGAAATAATAAATAGTCATAAACAAAGTTTATGTCCATCACATACAAGCATTCGGTAAACTATGACAAGTAAAGTACTAGTTGAATACATGTGGTTGATATTACATATTATTTACCTTAGCTCGAAAGTAGGAATCTTATACAAGGGGTTACTACCAATACAAATAACTATACTTAGTTATGATAAGTATAAGTAAGTCTATTATGCACCACAAATAAGTATGCTAGACTATAATAGATATAGTTAGGTTGCATATACATTACAAACATTATGATAAACTATAATAGGTATAGTTTATGTTACATTTACATTTTGAGCTCATTACAAGAGGTTTTCATTACATATAAATGGGGTACGAATACGGTACCAGGATATACATTAAGCGAGGTACGACCATACGGTACCAGGATATACATTAAGCGAGGTACGGCCATACGGTACCAGGTTATGCATTAAGCGGGGTACGGCCATACGGTACCAGGTTATACATTAAGCGAGGTACGACCATACAGTACCGGGTTTTCACAAAGGGGTACATACAAAATACCGGGTTTTCACAAAATGGTTTTTATGATATTAAAACTACGTTTCGTCTAAAATGGTTAGTTTCCAACTATAATTGCTAAGTGCACTTGTTAGAGTTATATAAAATGGGGTCGTAATCGACTTAGAATTGGTGGGTCCGCCTTATCTCCTATTTCTTGTCTGGTTGTGGACCTAGGGCAGACCCATTATATTCGACGGTTTATTTGACTTAAATTTTATATAGCTTATATACACTGGGTGATTATAGAAGGAATCTATGGTTCTTTATAGGGTTCATTATCGCATAACATAGGAGCATGCATTCCACACTTAACTAAGAAAATATTGAATTTTCTGGAAATCATACTCTATCGCTTTTACAAGGAAAACGGCTTCTTTCTCAAACAAAACTCTTATGAACTCACCAACTTAATTGTTGACACTTTTTCAAAACTACTTCTATTATGAGGAAATTAGTGAAACAGGAAAACCAACAATGTTTTGAGGATGGGACGTTAAATCGTTAAACAGTTCATTTTTTCATCATAATGTAATTGATTTGAAACATGTAAACATATACTTTGATGTAACTTTTTCAATTATATTTATGATGGTTGTTTTTACTTTGAGCACTATTATACTCGTTGTTGTGATACTATACATGAAGTCCTCCACCCCCGGACGTTTCCTTCATCCTTGGTTTGGGGGTGTGACACGACCCCTCACAACACACTGCTCCATTATCGGCAACTCCAAGGAATTCATAGCCATATGTAACCAGAGGTGAGATAGACATACGAACAGATGAACCTACTCTAGAGCCACATCCAAACAAGTAACATATAAGAAAGCCTAGGTCAAGAGTTCCCAGGCTATCCTACGTGGCTACATACAACCCATAAGGCATTCCACTAGACGATAACCAGCTTACTGGTACTCTGACTAGTATACCACTACTCCTATATCCTAACATACAAGGGTATATATATCTAACATATCACTACCGCACAACAACATCCTATATACAAGGATACATAACAACAATCTAGTGGGTCGAAATTGGTGCCTTCAACCCACGGGTTTAGTGTGGAAAACTCACCTGAATCGGAGAACCGAGAACACCACGACATGCTCCCTTTTGTATTGATTGCTTCCACGAACCTACTAGCATCAAAACATGGTAGAATATTAATTAACAACCTAAAACCTTCAAGATCGACTCAATGTCAAACTGGTCAAACTGGTCAAAAGTCAACATTAATCAGTCAATGGCTATTCACGATGTGACACTCCCTTAGTCACGTCGTAACCAGATAAAGACAAAATAATCATGAGTCTTCAATAGTCACGACGTGACAAGCACCTTGCCATGTCATGAGAACCTACTGAAGGGCAACTTAATCGATTAATCCCTTAATCCATTAAGCCACGAACTCAAATCCTTTAGAAGGATTCCTTACACCCCATAAGCCATAAAAATTGATGTTATAAGGTCTTACATGCCCAATGCAAGTCTTGAGTTCAAAGGTCATTTATGAAAAAAAAAGGAGGTTAAAACCTCAAGCGTGAGCTTAACCTCCACCAAAATTCAGATCTACCACATCTAACCACCAAGGGACTCTAAGGACCCATAAAGTTCCCAACTTGATGTGCATTTTTATATACTATCTAGCTTTAAATTTATAAACCTAACTACTTAACTACTTATGCAACTATAGGCAGTGTACCTAGTCGAATTATGTAATAGCTTAGATAAGTCGGGTGTCGAACTCAAGGAACATAATTTTAATTTAGAAAATAATTAACTCTAACTAAACTAAGAAAACAAACTTAAATCGGGGGTTATATTGATTTTGCAAGTTCAGTAGCTTACTTCAAATTACTACAAAATTAACAAGTATTAAAACTAAGCAAACATTAAACAATTTTTACTTCGAGATTAAAGAGTATTTTCGTTTAGTTCTAATTCTCACCTCTCCTATGGTTTATTTCTCGTGAATGGATTATATTAAATACCAATTCTTTAAATTACTAGTTATTATGATCAAATACCTAGATGCATCAATTTATGAATTACCATGCAATGATCAAGCACAAGTTAAACACAAAATCGATATATGCATGAATTGGACTATGAATGATAAATCTAAGAGTCACTTTCATGTGATCAAGTCAAGCAACCAAGCACAAGTTATAATTAATTATGCTCTCTGATGCGACCTTGGCTTGGCTCAATCAATGTTGTTCACTTGGATTCTCGGTTGGCTCTGCAAGATCACAAAGAAAGAAGGCCGTCAGCCACTTTCCGGGAGGAGTTCCTGGAAGAACGCTCCGACGGTCAAGTTAGAGTGTATTTAGGATCTTTGGGTGTACGCTCTTCAAGAGTCCAGAGAGCTTACCTCGTAGGTCAGAGAGCGTATCCTTTTATACCTAGCTCCCTTGCCTGATCCGTACCAGACAAGATCGCTTTTTGGGGAGACAGGATCAGGGGTGCTGATTAGAGAGTCATGCACCTTCAACCGTTAGGGCACTCTTATTGGCTCTGACGGTAATGGTCTGATCCTCCTGCTTGTCTCCTGACCGTATCTTTTGTCTTGGAGCTGGGAGTGTCTCTTGGCGGGTGTGAGCCTTTCGCCTGTGTGTTCCGCTCCCGCGGGCGCCAGCGGACGCTAAGCCTGCTGGGCTGGGCCCGGTTGGCGTGCGCGAGCCTTTCGTCTGTGCCTTCCACTCCCGGGGGTTCTAGCGGACGCTAAACCCGCTGGGCTGGGCCCGGTCGACGTGTCCGGCTCGTGCTTCTGCCGTGCTGCCTAGGCACGTCATCAAGTCCCCCAGTCTTGTAGCCGTAGCGTTGCAACGCTAGTTACGGCGTTCTGGACATAGTTAGCTTACGCGTGTTGGTTTTTCTTTACCCGCTATTCCGTCTTTAATGCCGACGTGACTATGCATGATGCCTGGTAGTTACGTCACTGTGTCAGGTGTTTAAATATCCCGCCTCTTCCTTTTCTTTATAAGGGTCTTTAAAGGGCTTCTCCTTATCTTTTCCTTCTTCCCTCTTCGTCTTCCTCTTTTCTAGATTTGTCTTCTTCTTCTTTCTCATGGCAAACCTTCCCGAAATCCTCCTTTCTGCCACCGAGTATCGTCAACTGGAGGTCACATATGGCTTATCTTCTTTGGAAGGTGTAGAGTTTCCTTCACCTGGTTCCAGTATCTCATCCCCTCCCCTCGGAAAGATTGTGGTTTACTTGAAAACCCTAGACGCTAGTATCCGTTTCCCGCTGGCTGACTTTCAGGAGGAGGTCTTCCAAAAAGACGGTTGTAGTCTTCAGATGTTGACCCCTAATGCAGTCAACAAAGTGGTTGCGTTTGAGATGATCTGCAGGGCCAACGGGTATCTTCCGGATTACTTTGTTTTCAAGTTTTCTTTCGATTCTGCGTCACTGGGGACAAGTGCACTTTTTCAGTCCGGCGAGGGGGGCATGCCTTAGTTCCCGACGGACGGACCCCCAAGAATTGGCAGGACAAGTGGCTATGGGTGAACTAGGAGTTGGTCGGGAGTGGCCGGTATCGTGCGAATGCTTTTGCCAATACCATCCCCAAACTCTTCCCTCACAACCAAAGTGTTGCTGATTATCTGAAATGTGTGCAAGTCTCCCCTGAGGATTATTTTGAGGCTCTGCTTTTTGGTGTAGGGATGAGTCCCTCTTGGAGGCGTCGGGGCAAAATGGCGGTGTTCTTCTCCGTCATTGACGGTGAGTGTTGCACCCTTCTTTTCTTTTCTTCCCATTGTTACTACTGTTATTGACATTCCTTGCTGATATCTCTAGGTGTTGAATCTTCCCTGTCCATGGATGAGGTGTTACGGAAGCGTTATCGGGGCAAGTTAGAGTATCGTGAGGTGGATCTGGTTGATCGGCTTCCTCCACCCCGTCGACTGGACCAGCTTGCCTTAACTGCTGCTCCTTCCGCCCCTCCTGCAGGTTCATCGACGTCGGAGGGTGATCCTTTAAACGCCCACCAAATTTCTGCTGTCATGCGCCTGGGTGGTACTCGTTCTTCCTCTGTGGAGGGTAGTGAGGACAGTAAGGAAGGGATTATCGCGGATGCCCGACGAATGCAGGCGAAAAGAAAAGTTATCTTGGCCATGGGTGAGCCGGTTACCGGCGCGCCAACCGCTACCAAAAGAGTTCATACCCGGTGCAACTTCTCTCGCCTACTGAGCTCTATGACTTCCACACCGGCCGGTGTGGTCGTGATCTCTGATGACGACACACAACAGTCCAAAGGGGTCGACGGGGCGACTGAACAGCCCATTGCTCCTACTTTCCCCTCTATTCCTGCTCCATGTGTTTCATTGGTTTCCCCGAGGCTCTCTCCGGTTAAAGGTTCTAGCGGACCTGGGCCGATTTTAGTTCCTCTGGGCGGTGTTTCTGGAGATAGCACTGCTGAGTCTCCTGTTTTTGTTCCTTCCTGGGATCTCCACAATGATTCCCGACTCTCTGTTCGGAACAATGCTTTGGAATTTTCCCGCCATGCCTTTCCTCCGGCTGCCGTTGGCGATATGGAGGCTATGGGTAATCCTGTGCCTGCTCATAACATGGCCTATGCTGCCGCACATGCCATGTTTTACCTCGTCACAGGTTCCCGTCGTGTTCATTCTCTTGGCGAGATGGAGGTCGCCCACGCTACATGTGGGTCACGCGTGACGGGGTTGGAGCGTCGCCTTGGTGAGCTTGGCGAGGACCTCTGTCTGTCTGAGCAGAAGTGTGAATTGCTATCCTCTGAGAAGACCGTCCTTGATGAAACTAGAGCTGTCTTGGAAGCTAAAGCCGACTCCTTGACTCAGGTGAATGAAGGTTTAATGATCCAGGTGGAAAGTCTTGAACGCGATGTTGCTGACCGTGATAAGCTTATTTCGTCATTGCAATCGGATTTGGATGCTTCTCGTCAGGATTTGGACTGGATGGTACATGTTGGTGTTGTTCGTATTGTTGATAAATTGATTGAGGATCCAGACTTTACCAACGCGATAAGTCTCATCCGGCATGCTGCTTTTGTGGCCGGGATTGAGTCGGTTCAGAAGACTTCTACTGGTGCTGGTGGTGGAGATGTCGGTGTTGATGCTGCTTCTGTCGGTCCCGTGGTTAGTGTGAATGATGCTTTGTTATCTTTTGCTAGCATGGATCATGCATCCCTGTTGGGTTTAGGTGAATTGGATGTTGGGGGTCTCCGAGAATTGTGCTCGTTTGGTGGTTTAGAGGGTACTCCGGAAAGTGCGATGGGTCAAGATATTGTGCAGGCGGCTGAGGTTGGTGGTGAAATGGGGAACGGGGGTGGTGATGGTGATCGTGGAGAAGGTCAAGTGGTTGTTGTGGGAAACGAAGTCGTGCGTGACGAAGATGATGTTGTTGAAGATGCTCCGGCATCGTGTGCTACCCCATCTGGGGCGTGAAAATTTCTTTTCATGTTTTAGTTTATATCTTTCATGCTTCTTTTGATGGTCGTATGGTGCCTTTAGTTTGTATGGGTTTTTGGACAATATTTTCTGTTTTGTGCGTGTGAACATGGACTCTAAATGTTACTTGTTTGTTGCCTACTTTTCCTTGTATATTTTCTTTTCTTTTCCGAGAAGGACATAGCGCTCTGATGCGCTAGGCATTCTGCTTTGCCTATGTTATCGTCGACACGCTAAGTGTCGGCCTTGGGTGCTCTTAGCTCCCAATGAATGGATCTCTACGCACATTTTCAATCGTTAAGAATTAATACACTAAGTATTAAATAAATACACTAAGTATTGGACTCATGTCACTAAGCATTTTTATCAATTAGCATTTGAATAATCCCATTACATTATCCATGGACCATAAATACACTAAGTAGTAGACTCATGTCACTAAGCATGAACTTGTGTACACTAAGTACTTGGGATGCACCGCACTAAGCAGCGCATTGATCGACTGGGGCTACACCTTTTTCTTTTTCAAAAGAAAAACTTTCTCAAGTTCCTGGCATTCCACGTTCTCGGAACCTGCCTTCCTTCCATCGTTTCTAAAACATATACACCATTTCGATTTACTTCCGTGACTTTGTAAGGGCCTTCCCACGTTGGGCCCAGTTTGCCCTGGGGTTGGGCTCGACTCGCTTCGTTTTTCCTCAGAACATACTCACCCACCTTGAACGCTTTCTCTTTTACCCTTTGGTTATAATACCTTTCTGTTGCGTGTTTGTATGCAGCCTGGCGCATTTTTGATTTTTCGCGTTTTTCTTCTAGGATGTCTAGGTTCATCCTCAGGTCCTGTGTGTTGATTTCTTCATTCGTGTTGGCCACCCTTAGTGTACTCACCATTAACTCCATGGGGAGCATGGCTTCTGTCCCGTATGTCAAGCTGAACGGGGTCTCTTGCGTGCTCGTTCGTGGCGTGGTCATGTACGACCATAGCACTGTCGATATCTCTTCCGGCCAATTCCATTTTGCTTTGCACAACCTTTTCTTGATTCCATTCACGATGGTTCGATTGGATACCTCCGTCTGTCCGTTCGCTTACGGGTGCACGACTGATGTGAATCGTTGACTTATCCCTTTGGCGGCGCACCACTCCTTGAATGGATTCTCGGCAAACTGTAGGCCGTTGTCACTTATGAGTACTTTGGGTGTCCCAAATCTTGTCATAATATTCTTCGATACAAACTTTATCATGTGTCTTCCCAAGATGTATGCTAATGGCTCCGCTTCAATCCATTTTGTGAAGTAATCCACGGCCACCACCATATATTTCAGCTTCCCTAGTGCTTCCGGGAATGGGCCCACTATATCTATACCCCATTGGTAGAATGGCCACAGGCTAGATATGTTATGCAATGGTGTTGGGGGGTTTGTTTGGACTGGAGCGTACGACTGGCATTCCCTGCATTTTCTGTCTATCTCTAGCGCATCTTGCTGTATTGTGGGCCAGTATACGCCCATTTGAAGTACTTTGCCTGTCAAGGCCCATGCCCCCTCGTGTGCACCCACTTGGCCTGTGTGTGCTTCCTGTAGCATCTCTCCCCCTTTAGCTCGGTCTACACACTTTAGCCGTGGCGCTGTGAATCCTTTCCTGTATAGTTCTTCATTTATTAGTGCATATGAGGGCGCTTTCATACGTATCTTCCTGGCCTCTCTATGATCGTCTGGGAATACCCCTCTCTATAGGTATTCCCTGAATGGTGTCATCCACGTTGGTCCATTGGTTGTCAGGGTATTCACCTGTCGCTCATCTATACTTCTTTCTCGGAGTACCTCTACTAAGACTTTCTTCGATAGGTGATCGAAGCACGTGGATGCCAATTTACTTAAGGCATCCGCCCTCTTGTTTTCGCTCCTAGGTATCTACCTAATTGTGAACTGTTTAAACGATTCGATTAGTTGTTTCACCATCTTCACGTACCCTCCCATTCTCTGATCTCTCACCTCAAAACTTCCATTGACCTAGTTCGCTGCTAGCCTTGAGTCAGTCAGGGCTGTTACAGCCTTTGCACCCATTTGCTTGGCTAGACGCAATCCTGCAAGGAGGGCCTCATACTCCGCTTCATTGTTTGATGTGTGAAAATCAAAACGGAGGGCGTAGGTCACTTCTTCCCCCTCAGGGCTAGTCAATATTAGCCCCGCCCCGAGCCCTCCCTACTCGATGCTCCATCCGTATATAATGTCCACGAACTATTATCGAGCGGAGCTCCTTCAACTGCCCATACCTTCTCCTTAATAGGGCCCCTTCATCTGGGATTTCTAACAGGAAATCGGCCAACGCTTGTCCCTTAATACTTGTCCTCAGATGGTAACTTATGTCATGCTCCCCTAGCTCAATTGCCCATTTCGCCAGCCGACCCGACGTCTCTGGTTTAAGCAGTATTTGTTTGATGGGGCAGTTCGTTAGCACTTCGATCTGATGTGCTTGAAAATACCGCCTTAGTCGCCGTTCCGCGTAGATGAGTTCCAGGACTAGCTTTTCCAGGGTGGGGTAGTTGAGTTATGGCCCTTGTAGTGCTCTGCTTACAAAATACACCGGTTTCTGCTCTCCTTCTCTTTTTACAGTTAATACTCATGATATCGCTTCGTTTGAGGTCGAAAGATACATTTTCAATGTTTCCCCCGGGACGGGACTGGCCAACGTGGGTAGCTGGTGTAATGCCTCCTTGATTTTCTGGAGCGCTACTTCTGCTTCGTTCGTCCACTGGAAGTTGCTATTTTCAATGCAGCTTTTTAACGTGTGAAATAACGGCATGGCCTTGTCAGCGGATTTTGAGATAAACCTGCTCAGAGTTGTAAGCTTCCCGTTTAGGCCCTGCGCGTCCCTGAGGGTGCCTGGGGTTGGCGTTTCAATAAACTCGTCCAACTTGGTCGGACTGGACTGGATGCCCTGCCTGGTGACATAGTACCCCAAGAACTGCCCCTCTTCCACCCCAAACGTGCATTTAGCCGGGTTTAGCTTCATCTTTACCTTCTCTAGGGTTTGGAACGTCTCTTCGATGTCTTGTAACATCTTGTCTTTGTGCGGACTCTTGATCACCATATCGTCCACATATACCTCAATGTTTCTCCCAATTTGTTTTGCAAAGATCGAGTCAACTAGGCGCTGGTATGTAGCCCCCGCATTCTTTAGACAAAAGGCATCTTAGTGTAACAAAAAGTGTCGTGGTCCATATAAAAAGCCGTTTTCTCCTCGTCCTCTTTGCTCATCAAGATCTGGTGATACCCCTTATATGCATCTAAGAAACACTTCAGCTTGAATCCTTGCAACGACTCTACCTTTTGGTTAATTTCTGGGAGGGGGTAGCAATCTTTTGGGCATGCTTTGTTTAAGTCGGAAAAGTCTATGCACATTCGACATGACCCATCTTGCTTGCGAACCATAACTGGGTTGGCAATCTACATCGGGAATATCGCTTCTCTTACTATTCCAGCTTCTGCTAGTTTGGCCACCTCGGTGTTGATTGCCCTATTACGGTCCCCACCTTAGACCCTTTTTTTGCTTAACCTCCTTTACTCATGGTTTAATTACAAGCTTGTGCTCAATGAATTTCCTTTCTACCCCCACCATGTCTGTGGGGGTCCATGCAAAAACGTGTTTATACCGCTTGAGCAGGTCGACCAACGCTCTTCTCACGTGATTTGGGAGGTCACATCCAATACTGACCGGCTGGTCAGGGTGTTCCTTGTTGATCACCTCCTTTCCCTTTGCGGGTCGCGTCTTAGCTTCTTGGCCTCTTTAGTTATCTCTGCCGGTTTCATAATTGCAAATCATTGCAATTCTCTCGGTGGAGTGGCCAGTACTGTTGTAACAGCCCGGAATCTCAGGTATTATTAAAATTATGTTTTTGGGGTGGTTTAAGAGGGGACTCGGCGAGTTGGAGCCTAGACTCGCCGAGTAGGATCGCAGACTTGGTCGCGGGTCCGCGACTGGACTCGACGAGTCCAGATATGGACTCGGCGAGTCGACGCTGTTTAGCGGAAACCCTAACCGTTCAGGTTTGGGACGTATAAAAGGGGTCCATTGGCCGTCATTGTTCGTTTTAGCCTTCTGAGAAGAACCCTAAATCGTCTAGTGCAGCAGGAGCAAGGATCTTAGGCCATTGTTGGTTATAGAAGAGTGGGTGTGCAAGGAAGAGGAAGGATTGGCTAAAAGAGCAGCAAGGGGTCACATTCTGAGGATTTGGAATAAAGAGAATACATCATCCAGGTAAGAATTCGTGTATGCTCTGCTATAATGATGTATTTATGAAATTAGGGTTTATAGAACCCATTTAGTGAATTGATGAAGTAATGCCTTGTTATCCCACGACTATAATCTTGTATTAGGACCTTTAGAGGTCCAGAAGGTCCCATGCATGTGTACTTCGGGACGAGACATATCTCAGGAAGCAGTTACTCGTCTGCATGGCATGGACTCGCCGAGTTGTTCTTCAGACTCGGCGAGTAGCTTGAAGATTTACTGGGACTCGCCGAGTTGTTCATCAGACTCGGCGAGTGGAGTCGGGGTGGCCCCGCGATTCTTCCACGAGGACCTCGTCGAGTCAAGAGGAATACTCGACGAGTAGAAAGGGAATATTCAGGAATTTGTGAGGACGACTAGACTCGCCGAGTCGCCATGGTACTCGCCGAGTCCAGTCGAGTTGACCGTTGACCGTTGACCAGAGTTGACCTAAGTCTGACTTCTTAGGGATAGTCACACTTAGATGATATGAGTGCTAATGAGTTATGTAATGCTATAGGAGGGTTGTAGCTCGTTGGTTTGTGCACGAGTGATTTCAGGAGTTGCTAGCTTTCAGCATTTACGAGGTGAGTCTTCTCACTATACTGTACCCGGAAGGGTTTGACTGTGTGACCGGAAGGTCGGATATGGTATGTGATATGTATGCTATATGTGGTATGTTATATGTTATATGTGCTATGTATGTTATGGGCCGGAAGGCGATTATATTATGGGCCGGAAGGCGATTATATTATGGGCCGGAAGGCGATATGATGTGTGATGGACCGGAAGGTCGGCGTGGGTAAGGCCGGAAGGTTTACCCAGCAGGGACGGAAGTCCCCAGAGACACATGGACCGGAAGGTCGAGCCTGGAAAGGCGTATGTGCGTAAGTTGTATATTGGGGAACTCACTAAGCATTTATGCTTACAGTTGTTGTGCATGTATTTCAGGTACTAGCGAGGACCGTGGGAAGGCGCCGGCATGATCGATACACACTGAAGATTGTTTTATGATCTTGGGAGTTTGAATAATTGTATTGACCGAATAATTAAACTGTTTATGCCTTGTTTTAATGGAAATAATTATGTTTTGAAAATGAAAAATTTGTTTGAAAAATTTGAGTTGTTACAATTGGTATCAGAGCCTTGGTTTGAGGGATTCGGGTGCACCTTCGGGGGTAACTGAACTCAAACCGAGGATTTGAGAAAACTTTTCAAATAAAGGCATAAACTTTTGTAAATGGTTTTGTGGTAAGCAAGAAAGAAGCAGTGTGTACGATCAGTCAGCGCCCGAACGGTAAAGATCCCCAAAATACCTTACAATATTATATGATATGAATTGTTATGCATGCTAGAAGACTAGGTATTCATGATAGGACTAGAGTGGCCTGATTTGTGATGCCTTAGTCTAGGGAAGTTGCCTATATGAGATGCTTTGCTAGTATGCGGGTAGACAGAGCGTATCAGAAGTAGAGTACTCACTATCTGGAGTTTGGGGAGGAGGACTTGGGATGAACATTGATGCGGTGTGGTCGGTAGTATTGGGCCCGTACTACCGAGGACACCGGGTCAGTGGGAGGCCCAAGTAAGAATCCCTGGATATCTGGGACTGAGTAAGGTTGCGTGTCGAGTACGATTATACTCGGTAGAATCTCTGATAGTTTTATGTTGTATTTCAGAGATATCATGGTTAGACCGCGGCACGGGGCGAGTACGAGCGGTGTGAGTGACGAGGATATTCGTCAGATGATCCACGAGGAGGTGGCGGCGGCGATCCGGGCTGAGATCCCGGAGATGTTTGGGTCTATCAAGACCACCCTGATGGAGACGTTCGACGAGCGGTACGCCGCATTGACCGAGGCTGCAACCGCTGCAGCTACCGCAGCTGTGGCCGCTGCTAGGCCACAGGGGGGTGATTCATTGCTGTTCCGAGAGTTCAGCAACACGAAGCCACCAGAGTTCGATGGGACGCAGGATCCGATTGCTGCGATGAGGTGGATCGCAGATATAGAGGGGTGCTTCTATACTTGTTCATGCCCGGAGCACCTGAGGGTACGGTTCACTTTGAACCAGCTCCGTCTGGGAGCGAAGGACTGGTGGAAGTTCGTGACGGCGAATTTCACTTTGGCAGAGACTACAGCGGTGACATGGGAGGGGTTTACTGCCATGTTCAGGGATGAGTACGTTCCCCCAGTGGAGAGGGAACGATTGGTGCAGGAGTTCTTAACCCTCAAGCAGGGTACCGATTCTGTTGCGGTGATTACACGGAAGTTTCATGAGAGGGCGATGTTTTGCCCTGAACTGGTGTCCTCAGAGCAGGCTCGGATGAGCCGATACTTGGGTGTCTTGAGGAGGGATATTCGGGAGTTTGTGTCAAACTCCACTTACCATACTTTTGCTGAGCTTCAGGCGAATGCCAGGAAGCGCGAGATCGAGTTGGAGACCCAGGCTAGGGAGGAGGCCGAGTCTCAGCGGGTGGATCGGCGACCGGCTCAGTTTCAGCCGGCAGCCAAGCGGACCAAGTCCGCTGATTCGAGGACAGGAGGTTCGAAGGGTCGCACTTGCGGGAAGTGCGGCAAGAGTCATGATGGAGTATGTCGATCTGGTGCTTGCTACAAGTGTGGCAAGGAGGGGCACATTGCTAGGGAGTGCCCCAAGGGATTTTCGGTTTGCTTTCATTGCAACCAGACTGGCCATAGGAAGGCCGAGTGCCCTCAGCTTCTTCAGGGATCTGCACCTGCTGCCGGAGTTCCTGCGACTCGACCGGTGAAGGCCGAGGCCCCGAGGGCTCGGGGAAGAGCCTTTCAGCTGACAGCGGAAGAGGTCCGCGCTGCGCCCGATGTTGTGGCAGGTATGTTGTAACTCATGTAATTATTTTAATGTCGATATGTTATGCTTATGTTATTATGCGCGTAGGTACTTTCTTGGTGAATTCTGTGCCTGCCTTAGTGTTATTTGACTCGGGTGCGAGTAGGTCCTTTGTGTCCTTGGCCTTTAGTCAGCATATTGGCGTTAGTCGTGAGTCGTTGAGTCGACCTTTGAGAGTCTCTATAGCTGACGAGAAGGTGATTTGTGCTACGGAGGTTCTTCGGGGATGTGTACTAGAGATTTTCGGGGTTGGATTCCCGATTGATCTGATTCCTATCGCGATGGGGGATGTCTGTGTCATCGTGGGCATGGACTGGCTGAGTCGGTTCGGCGCTGTCATCGACTGTGAGCGTCAGTTGGTGACTATACGAGACCCTAGAGGGGGAGTTCTTTCGGTATACGGCGAGGGTACCCGTTCGGGGTCAGCTTTTTGTTCGGCCGCTAGGGCGAGGCAGTGTCTACGGCAGGGTTGTAAGGGTTTCGTGGCGTATGTGATGGATACGCGGGAGGTTTCTGGGAAACCGAAGTCAGTTGAGGAAGTTCCGGTAGTGCGCGAGTTTTCAGATGTCTTTCCCGAGGAGTTGCCGGGAGTACCGCCTGTGAGGCAAGTAGAGTTTAGTATCGATCTGGTTCCGGGGGCAGCGCCTATTGCCAAAGTGCCCTATCGTCTTGCACCTCCAGAGATGCAAGAGTTGTCCTCGCAACTCCAGGAATTGCTGGGAAAGGGATTCATTCGGCCGAGCAGCTCGCCATGGGGAGCACCTATTCTGTTCGTCAAAAAGAAGGATGGTTCACACCGGATGTGCATTGATTACCGGGAGTTGAACAAGCTAACGGTCAAGAACCGTTACCCGTTGCCGAGGATCGATGATTTATTCGATCAATTGCAGGGAGCATCTTGGTTTTCCAAGATCGATCTGAGGTCAGGATACCATCAGGTGAGAGTACGGGATGAAGACGTCCAGAAGACAGCGTTTAGGACGCGATATGGACATTATGAGTTTGTGGTGATGCCTTTTGGACTCACCAATGCCCCGGCGGTGTTCATGGATCTCATGAACAGGGTATGCAGGCCAATGTTGGATCGGTCGGTGATCGTATTTATCGACGACATTCTGGTGTATTCGAGATCGAGAGAGCAGCATGAGGAGCATTTGAGGGAAGTCCTTGAGGTATTGAGGTCGGAGAAACTTTATGCAAAGTTCTCCAAATGTGACTTCTGGTTGCGGGAAGTCCAGTTCCTAGGACAT
The DNA here is from genome assembly GCF_002870075.4 of Lactuca sativa. Classification (NCBI taxonomy): domain Eukaryota; kingdom Viridiplantae; phylum Streptophyta; class Magnoliopsida; order Asterales; family Asteraceae; genus Lactuca; species Lactuca sativa. The sequence goes on along the minus strand of NC_056623.2, from coordinate 185,618,761 downwards.
GTGGTCAATCAGAGAGGGATATTGGTCGATCCGGCCAAGGTTGAGGCGGTGATGAGTTGGGAGGTGCCTAAGTCACCCTCTGAGATCAGAAGTTTCCTTGGGTTGGCAGGGTATTATCGGAGATTTATCAAGGATTTCTCCAAGATCGCAGTGCCACTCACCAGATTGACCTGGAAGGGTGTTGCATTCTCATGGGGGCCCGAGCAGCAGACCTCCTTTGAGACACTTCGCCAAAGATTGTGCGAAGCCCCGGTATTAGCCCTTCCAGAAGGGATGGAAGAATTCGTGGTATATTGCGACGCATCGTTTTCGGGATTGGGCGCGGTGTTAATGCAGAGGGGTCATGTGATAGCTTATGCGTCAAGGCAGCTAAAGCCTCATGAGGCGAGATATCCCACGCATGATTTAGAGTTGGGGGCAGTAGTGTTCGCTCTCAAGATTTGGCGTCACTACTTGTATGGGGTTCGATGTACGATATACACGGACCATAAGAGTTTGAAGTATTTGATGGATCAACCCAACCTAAATATGCGTCAGAGGAGGTGGTTGGATGTGGTCAAGGATTATGATTGTGAGATCCTGTACCACCCAGGCAAGGCTAATGTGGTAGCCGATGCATTGAGTCGCAGGGCGGAGAGCACTCCATTGCGAGACGTATGCTTGAGACTGACTGTGATGACTCCAGTATTGAAAGCTATTCGTGGGGCCCAGGCAGAGGCTGTGCGCCCAGAAATGCAGAAGAAAGAGCGGGTTGTGGGGTTAATCTCAGAGTTTGTCAAGGATAGTCGAGGCCTTATGACGTTTCAGGGTCGGATTTGGGTACCGTTCGTGGGCGGTACGCGTACTACTTTGATGGAAGAGGCTCATAGATCGAAATTTTCGATCCATCCTGGTGCTACAAAGATGTATTTGGATTTAAAGAAGGAATATTGGTGGCCCTGTATGAAGAGGGACGTGGCATGGTTCGTTGAGAGGTGCTTGACCTGCCGTAGGGTTAAGGCTGAGCATCAGAGACCGCATGGCAAGTTGCAGCCATTGGAGATCCCCGAGTGGAAGTGGGAACAGATTACTATGGATTTTATCACCAAATTGCCGAGGACTGCTAGGGGAGTCGATGCAATTTGGGTGATCGTGGATAGGTTGACAAAGAGTGCACACTTCCTTGCCATCAGTGAGAGTTCCTCGGCGGAGAAATTGGCGGAAATATACGTGAGAGAGGTGGTATCTCGGCACGGGGTGCCGATCTCGATTGTGTCAGACCGTGATGTGCGCTTTACTTCCAGGTTCTGGAAGAAATTCCATGAGGAGCTGGGTACTAAATTGCATTTTAGTACTGCATACCATCCCCAGACAGACGGTCAGAGCGAGCGGACAATCCAGACACTGGAGGACATGCTCCGAGCGTGTGTGTTAGACTTCGGGGGTAGTTGGGATGCGTATTTACCGTTGGCGGAGTTCTCCTACAACAACAGCCACCATTCGAGCATTGGTATGCCGCCTTTTGAGCTGTTGTATGGTAGGAGGTGTCGGACTCCCATTTGCTGGGGAGAGGTGGGACAGAGAGTGATGGGCAGTACGGAGATCATACTCCAGACGACAGAACAGATTCAACAAGTGAGACAAAGATTATTGACTGCCCAGAGCCGACAGAAGAGTTATGCAGACAGGCGCCGATCCGAGCTTGAATTTCAGGTCGGCGACTTCGTTCTCCTGAAGGTCTCTCCTTGGAAAGGAGTGATTCGGTTCAGGAAGAGAGGCAAGTTGGGGCCCCGGTATATTGGGCCATTTCGTGTGATTGCAAGGATAGGTCGGGTAGCCTATCGGTTGGAGTTACCAGCGGAGTTAGGTCAGATCCATGACACTTTTCATGTGTCGCAGTTGAGAAAGTGCATAGCCGATGAGTCGGCAGTGGTTCCATTGGAGGATGTTCAGGTGGATGCGAGTCTGAATTACGCGGAGAGACCAGTGGCTATCAGGGATCGGAAGATCAAGGTTCTGAGGAACAAGGAGGTACCTCTGGTGTTGGTTCAATGGCAACACCGTAAGGGATCAGAAATGACTTGGGAACCGGAGCGCGAAATGCGGGAGCAGCATCCGGAACTATTTGCAGAGTGAGACTTCGAGGGCGAAGTCTAATCCAAGTGGGGGAGAGTTGTAACAGCCCGGAATCTCAGGTATTATTAAAATTATGTTTTTGGGGTGGTTTAAGAGGGGACTCGGCGAGTTGGAGCCTAGACTCGCCGAGTAGGATCGCAGACTTGGTCGCGGGTCCGCGACTGGACTCGACGAGTCCAGATATGGACTCGGCGAGTCGACGCTGTTTAGCGGAAACCCTAACCGTTCAGGTTTGGGACGTATAAAAGGGGTCCATTGGCCGTCATTGTTCGTTTTAGCCTTCTGAGAAGAACCCTAAATCGTCTAGTGCAGCAGGAGCAAGGATCTTAGGCCATTGTTGGTTATAGAAGAGTGGGTGTGCAAGGAAGAGGAAGGATTGGCTAAAAGAGCAGCAAGGGGTCACATTCTGAGGATTTGGAATAAAGAGAATACATCATCCAGGTAAGAATTCGTGTATGCTCTGCTATAATGATGTATTTATGAAATTAGGGTTTATAGAACCCATTTAGTGAATTGATGAAGTAATGCCTTGTTATCCCACGACTATAATCTTGTATTAGGACCTTTAGAGGTCCAGAAGGTCCCATGCATGTGTACTTCGGGACGAGACATATCTCAGGAAGCAGTTACTCGTCTGCATGGCATGGACTCGCCGAGTTGTTCTTCAGACTCGGCGAGTAGCTTGAAGATTTACTGGGACTCGCCGAGTTGTTCATCAGACTCGGCGAGTGGAGTCGGGGTGGCCCCGCGATTCTTCCACGAGGACCTCGTCGAGTCAAGAGGAATACTCGACGAGTAGAAAGGGAATATTCAGGAATTTGTGAGGACGACTAGACTCGCCGAGTCGCCATGGTACTCGCCGAGTCCAGTCGAGTTGACCGTTGACCGTTGACCAGAGTTGACCTAAGTCTGACTTCTTAGGGATAGTCACACTTAGATGATATGAGTGCTAATGAGTTATGTAATGCTATAGGAGGGTTGTAGCTCGTTGGTTTGTGCACGAGTGATTTCAGGAGTTGCTAGCTTTCAGCATTTACGAGGTGAGTCTTCTCACTATACTGTACCCGGAAGGGTTTGACTGTGTGACCGGAAGGTCGGATATGGTATGTGATATGTATGCTATATGTGGTATGTTATATGTTATATGTGCTATGTATGTTATGGGCCGGAAGGCGATTATATTATGGGCCGGAAGGCGATTATATTATGGGCCGGAAGGCGATATGATGTGTGATGGACCGGAAGGTCGGCGTGGGTAAGGCCGGAAGGTTTACCCAGCAGGGACGGAAGTCCCCAGAGACACATGGACCGGAAGGTCGGGCCTGGAAAGGCGTATGTGCGTAAGTTGTATATTGGGGAACTCACTAAGCATTTATGCTTACAGTTGTTGTGCATGTATTTCAGGTACTAGCGAGGACCGTGGGAAGGCGCCGGCATGATCGATACACACTAAAGATTGTTTTATGATCTTGGGAGTTTGAATAATTGTATTGACCGAATAATTAAACTGTTTATGCCTTGTTTTAATGGAAATAATTATGTTTTGAAAATGAAAAATTTGTTTGAAAAATTTGAGTTGTTACAACTGTGGCTGCGCCCGTTGAAGTGTCGAACTTCATGACTCCATGCATGGTTGATGGAACCGCCCCTAGCTTTAAAAGAGTTGTTCTCCCTAGAATAATATTGTGTTCTGCCGCATGCCGAATGACCACAAAGTCGATCAGGGCAGTTTTCTTTTGCTGCTTATCATGGCTGGTTATGGTCAGGGGAAGGTGAATTGTGCCCAGCGGCCATAGGCTATGGCCGGTGAACCCGGCTAGCCTCCCCGTCGTGGGCCGCAGGTTGTCCTTCCAGCGATCTGGGAGGAGCCGGAAACAGTGCTCATAAATGATGTCCGCCAAACTTCCCGTGTCCACATAGACCCTGTGTATGGTTACATCCCTGATGGAGTCTTGGATCACTAGTGGGTCGTCGCCTCTCCATCCCTCCGGGCGAGGGTCTTGAAAGGAGAATGTGAGTGTGCACATCGGGGTTCTAGTGGTCCCCTGTTCTGTCTGTTGTTCTCCCTTGCTTCTCTTACTCCGTATCATGAATATCTCCTTGGGTCGGACCCCTTCGCGAGGTGTGTTTTTAGCGTCATACTTGGCACGCAAGCTTCGTGCTATTTCCACCAAGTCCCCTTTAAGTTGCTTCTCCTCTATTTCTTTTTTTAACACCGAACAGTTAGCTGTGTCATGCGTCTTACTTTTGTGGTACTCGCAGTACCAGTTCTTTGGCGACTTGGCTGGCTGTTGCTTCTCTGACACCGTGTACACCTCCGGGCGGCGGCCACTCCTGTCGTCCTTAGCAAACGGTCGGAACCAAGCCTGTGGTCTTCTCGCCTGGCCGTAGTGCCTAATTCCCCCTCGGAAGTCCGTGTGACCCGGGTTGTGGTGTCTGGCAGTCATTGCATTCAGGTAGACTTGTTTTGCTGCTTCGCCATCCTCCTGTCTCAAATATCGCTCCACCCTTTCCTTCTATTCGGCCCATGTTAGGGGCTTCTTTCCCATGAGTTTCTGCGATAAAGGGCCTAGCAAAAGCTCCCATGTGAAGGCGCCGGCTATGAGCCCCTCATCATGCCCCGGTACGTCTAACGTGGCGTTTATGAATCTTGTGAAGTATTCTCGTACAGTTTCACCCTCCTTTTGCTAACAACCTATGATTGAATGAGAGTCTCCCTTGTACTTGTGCAATTGCATGAAGTTGGTAAGGGAACGGTACTTAAGCTGGGCAAAATTAGAGATGTTGCCCGGTCGTAGCGTCTTGAAACACGTGCCGGCGTTGCCGTCGAGTGTAGTCGAGAAATATGTGCACCAAAACCTCTCATCAAGCTTTAATGACGTCATGGTCCATTCATATGTATCGATGTGGCTATCTGGGTCAGTGGTTCCGCTATATGTTTTGAGCGTCGGTAGTTTGGCTGTCTTTGGTATTTCGTAGTCCAACAGTACTTTGACAAACGGAGACGTCACACTACGGGAAAGGCATTCGTGGCCGGGGATGGTGGACGATCCCGGCTGCTGATATTGTGTGTTTATGCCATACGGTGGCGGCGTGTGATAGCCAGGGCTTAGTTCGTAAAAGGGGTACGGCTGGAATGGTAGTTGGAGGGAGTAACTAGAGGGGAAAGGGTGTATAGGGGTCATAAGGCTAACTGTTGTCGTGTTGTAAGTTATTGTTGGTGGCTATGGTTGGTTCGGTCCATGTGCCGGTTAGTAAATAGACAGGCGGTGTATGAGCTATCATGGTTTGTGCCAATGGTGGCACTGAAAGCATTGAACTTTGTCCGCTTGTTTCCTGGTACGGCAATGGGATGTTGAAAACGTGGCATGGTGGAAGCATCGCTGAGTGAATCGGTTGTGTTTGTTGCGATGACGATAAGAAGAACGATGGCATCTGAAAAGACATTGTCGGAAATGGCCCCCAAGAGTTGTTCTTGGTTGGTGAACTGGCGGTTGTGGGGCACCTTTAGTGGTTACCGTTGAGCTTCCTTCGCCTGTAGCGGCCCTGTTGACCGCTGTAGGCGGCGGTGTTTCGTCCAAAGCTGCCATGGGACGTATGGGACTAGCTTGTTGTCCCTCACTGCCGTTGGATGCCATTTTCTTGTTGCTTTCGTGCTTTTAGTTTGTGTTCTTGATCTCACAAACGGATGGCGCTAAAAGATGCGACCTTGGCTTGGCTCAATCAATGTTGTTCACTTGGATTCTCAGTTGGCTCTGCAAGATCACAAAGAAAGAAGGCCGTCAGCCGCTTTCCGGGAGGAGGTCCCGGAAGAACGCTCCGACAGTCAAGTTAGAGAGTGTTTAGGATCTTTGGGTGTGCGCTCTTCAAGAGTCCAAAGATCTTACCTCGTAGGTGTGAGAGCATACCCTTTTATACCTATCTCCCTTGACTGATCCGTACCAAACAAAATCGCTTTTTGGGGAGAGAGGATTAGGGGCGCTGATTAGAGAGTCATGCGCCTTCAACCGTTAGGGCGCTCTTATTGGCTCTGACGGTAATGGTCTGATCTTCCTGCTTGTCTCCTGACCGTATCTTTTGTCTTGGATCTAGGAGCGTCTCTTGGCGGGCGCAAGCCTTTCGCCTGTGCGTTCCGCTCCCGCGGGCGCCAGCGGATGCTAAGCCTGCTGGGCTGGGCCCGGTTGGCGTGCGCGAGCCTTTCGTCTGTGCCTTCCACTCCCGGGGGTTCCAGCGGACGCTAAGCCCGTTGGGCGGGGCCTGGTCGACGTGTCCGGCTCGTGCTTCTGTCGTGTTGCCCTAGGCAGGTCATCACTCTCTAACACCGTTAAAGTTATTAGTTTTTAATTACTTAACCCTAAGATATGATTAACCACTAACTCTAATTATGTAATGATCATAAACAATTGGGTAACAAATTTATGCAACATGAATGATCATCTATTACACAAAACTTGATTAATAAACAATTAGAACTAAAACTTCAACATGCTAGGGTTTTGATTATCGAACACAAGTAAAATCAACATAAAGCATCCATAAATCAAAATCAACACATAAGATCCGGGTTCATCTTCACCAAACAGAAGTATAGGGTGATTATCCCATAACTAAAACAGAAACAAACAATAAATTAAATTTAACTAGAAAAGACATGGTAAAATCTAGCAAACTGAATGATTTAATGATGATCTTTCTTCAATTCTCTTCAAATCTTAAGCGCCAATCGAAATCTTCACTTTTGGAGGTCTTCTAAGGGTTTTCAGTCATAAACCTTAGCTTAATCCTCAAGTCAATGTCCCACACAACAATAGTAACCAAGATCTCGATACAAAAATACAACAATTGTTTTTAACTAGATTCAATTTTAGATTATTATTTCAAATTTTTCTAATAATTTTTTCATCAGTAAGCTTGCATTCCTAAATTCAACTCCTTACCACACTTAACTGATGCAATGTCCCCACTGCATACTTAAACAATTAAAGAACATAAAATTAAAAAGGAGAAATTGGAACAGACTCCCTTGGGATAGTAGTGACGAGATAGGATTCTTGAAAGTGTGTGGGAAAGCTTGGACATCTTGATAATAACTGGAAATAGGGTATTCAACAACTCATAAATGTTCTAGCTAAATGGAACCAAGAACCACGCCCTTGAAAATGTGGTGCAGAAAAACTTCAAACAATGAATCGTAGCCCAACCATGACGTGGGAAAGCAATGCCACATCGTGGTGTCGAGTAAGAAATCATCATGATCGCGAAAAATAAGTACGACACGTCATGGCCTAAAGATGCCATGTCGTGGGCACTGGACGATCGACAAAATACGGGTGTTACATAAGCAAACAATAATAATAATGTCAGTTCCTTATAGCATAACAAGAAACTCTCCTAGGTTATCAGGCATCATACATCCGACAATTTTATCATGCAATTCCTTAAGATCCTTAGCCTACATACTAGCATACATATATATATATATATATATATATATATATATATATATATATATATATCAATACATATAATAAGTGTGGGTATCTTGGGGAATCACTTTCTTTGGCTCCGACTGATTGTACACATCACATCATTAGTTTTCTAATGGTTAGATTAAAAAAAAAACATTTTGCAGATCCTTAGTTTGAGTATGGAATCACACAATTGTTCATCCAACTCTCTCAAACCAGGGCTCTAATACCAACTTTTAACATCCCAAAAATCAAGATAAAATTTTTGTTTATAAAACCATTCCAAAATCCATAAATTACACCAAAACTGTCACACCCCCGAACCAGGATGACGGAAACATCTGGGGGCGGATGACGTCATTGTATAGTATCATAACAATTGAATATGAATGAAACATAGCAACCAAACAGCATACATTAAAAGATACCAACATACATTGTTTACATATTGTATGTGTTCATCAATTACACAAAAGTGACATAAAGTATGAAATTCCAAAATGCAGCAAATTCGGTTCTTAGGTACCTGCTTACTGGTTCCCTGAGAATACAAGTCATTTTAAAAATCGTCAGCATTGAATGTTGGTGAGTTCATGAACATATTTGTATGAAAAGATTGTAACATCCTTGTTTGTAATAGTTTGTATGACTCCAGAAAATCCGATATTTTCTATGAAAATGGTTTGTAAGTCTCGTTCCAAAACTGTGAATATATACATGCATGTCCTTTGTTTTCTTTTGTTTGTAATTGTAAAGAGCGTGTTCCCAGAAAATCCAGTATTTTCTATTGTATGAAAATTATGGTCTTAAACCCTAGACCAGTAGTGGAAACAATAGTGTACCGAGAGTAAAATGTAGTTTTATATTTTATAACCGATGAAGTATATGCTTTTCGTAAATCAAGATAGTAATGTTAATCCCTAAGTGAATTATTATAACCATGCTTGATGTGACTGTTATGCATATATGACGTTCTTCAGGCATCGGAATAGGTAAGATGTTTGTCACCCTATACTGTCACCCTATATGACGTTCTTCAATCCTCGTATAGATCTATACATCACTATCTCGCTCTCCCTCCAGGAGACTCTGGTTATAATGCAGGACTTAGAATGTACACTAGGTAGGTACAGTGAAGACAGTGTCTCACTAGAGCCTTAACGGATTTACGCGAACTTTGACTCCCATTATTGAATAATGAAAATGACATTACTAGTGTAGATTTATGATTGAAATTCTATGACACGCGTTTTACAGCTTTATGACATACAACATATTACTCATGCTTTAAAAGCTTTCTAATAGGCTGATTACGACACGCAAATATTTATGTCATATATTCTATTTTGTATAACATTTTTATTAAATTATTAAATTTTTTTTTATAAATAACCATTAGTGAACATGTCTAATTGTAACATATGTTGTAGCATAATATATTACGTTTTAAGCCATCAAAGTAGTGACAACATAGTTATGACTATTTTACTAATAAAGTTATTTTTAGCAAAATATCGAGCTTTGTAGTTTGTTTAACACATCATAACCGGTTTGAAAGTTTTATAACACAAAATATTCTATTTTCTTGTGACTCTAATAAGTCACGATTTTTACAAGAACACATATAATAACCTTGAAATTTATTATATTTAAATATTTGTGTAAAGTATAAGAGTTGAAAATGCATATGTCCAAGAGTTAAACATGTTTGAGCACAACACTCATATTTTCGCCATTTTTAGTGTACAATCATGACCACAAAACTTTTATAACACAAAGATGTTATCAACATTTACTATATGATTTTAACACATGTTAAAAACCTTTTTATTCAAGAACTTGTTCCATTTTCAAACCATAACTATGATGCATGCAATTATCCAAAGGGTAAACGAGACTTGACTTGTATTCTCCCCCTCCCCTCCCCCCCTCGAAAAGTATGAAAACACGAAAATATGGGGGTATAAAGCTCACCTTGTGGATTTCGTGAGTTGTAGGGAGAAGAAGAAAGAAGTTGTTGAGCCTAGCCTTGTGTAACTTGAGGGTCACTTGAAAATGGGTGATGTTCTAAGAGGCTACACACGAAAATGTTGTGTAAACATGAGTTTTAGCTTGAAGAGATGTAAGAATACTTGGAGTTTACAAGAACAATTACGAAATTCTATGGACCGCCTTGAAGATGTATCTTCCTTTGGAAGTAGCACCCGAAATTTTGGAGAGCAAGTGAGAGAGAATTTGAGAGTAAACTTGAGTGAAAATGATCTTTGTGTGGGTGAGGGGGAGGGTTCGGCCACAAGTATAGGAGAAGGAGAGATGGGACTCTTCCTTGATACATGATGGTTGTTAGCCCATGCATGGATATATGATAGATAATGGCCTTGAGATTTGTGGGGTAATTTTGAGGTGTCACCACAATTTGCAATTTATTTTTCCTTTTTTTTGTTTTACTTGCCCAAAACCGATTTCATTAATGTAGTAGAGGGGTTTTCGGTTTTAGGGTGGCCGAAAACACCCTATCTCCTTCAAGGGTTTGCGGTTTTGGGAGTGTATGTGGGCTTTTTGGCTTAATTTGGCCCAATCTAAGAGTTTTCGGTCCAAGAAGACCCAAGTAAATGGATTTTCGGCCTATAGTGTTTGGGCCGAGAATTCTTGGGCCAAGGTCCAAAATTGATTGGGTTTAGCTATTGGATAAAATTTTGGGCTTGTAAGAGTCTATTTCAACTTGATTTTAAATGTACGCTCATATGTATTCAAATAACACTGTAGTTTGAATTTCACTAATTTGATGTTGCAAGGTTACATAGAGGAAATTTTTGTACATGAATCACCATCTCAACCCTAAATTTGCTAGTTGTGAGAAAAACATAGTTTCCAAAACCAAAATCATGAATTAGAGTATCCCAAAACATAAGTTACCAAAAATCCAAGATGATGTGCACAATCACGCTTTCCCTTTGCCCATGTCCTCTGATGTACATGAAACCATAAAATCAAATTGTAATCTAAAGCTTAGTAAGTTCCCCCAAAGTACCACACACAACAACATAATACAATATTGTAGAAGAATTGTTACGAGTAATCGAAAGTAAATCAAAGTAATTCAAGTAATGATTTAGAATGAACACACGATGTAAATATGATCTGGTTTCAGCTTCAATTACTTTCAAAGAACTTGAGTACAAAACAGAGAGAAGAATTAGGAAAACTCTCTTATCTACACTCAAGTTCATACCCTATTTATAGGATACTGAAAGTACAAAAAATACTAAGGACTAAACATTTAGTTTCAACAAAACAAGTGCCTTAGTAAATACAAACGAAATTACAAGACAAACACTTCAACTCTTTACAACATTTCGACCCTAACAATCTCCCCTTTGTAAACGAGTCAAACTACTCAATTCATGAGAATCTGAGCAACGAAGTGCATCATACTTCGAATCTCTGAGTACCAAGTTAACACCTTCTTTAACTCAGTCTTATCTCCTTCATTATTCTTCAAACACTTATTCATACGAACAATAAAGTTCGTATACTAAGCTGTAGTATACTGTTCCACTTAGCTTACTTGAAATAAAAACCTTTTAGCTTTGCCATTCTTATCTTTTCCTGCAAAGACTAATCTAAAAGGTTCTAAGAAAATTTCTCCACCAGCATATTTCTTCAGCTCAGCTTGAGTTTTCGACAATTCCATTGCAACCTTGACTTCTCTTCCCATTCCAGAAGCTGACTCTTCATGAGTTAACGCTAGACAATCATAATATGTCACAATTAGGAATTTTTGTGCCTTGTAACCAACACTTAAACCAATTTATGAATAAAAACCATAAGAGCATGAATGATGCATACTCTATGTCAGCAAAATTTAAATTAAACACCCATGCAAGCAATTCAAATAGTCATTAAGCAATTGGAAACCCTAGAAGTTCTTGCTTAAGTCCATGTTGGACTAGGACTTCCTTATTGGGCCCAATGGACCAATAAGCTTCCAATTTGGCTATCTTGGGCTTAGAACTCTTAAATGGGCTCTAATTGGACCCACTTCCATTTAATTCAATATTTTGGGCCATATTGGGCCTAGAATGAGATAGATTAATTATATGAACCATTTTGGACCATAATTAACCTAATCTAACCTAATGGGTCATAAAAATCATATTTATATTTTTTTAGGCCAAAAATCATCCAACCTAGCTATAACATGGGCTTAAGGGCAAAAAGCCCAAAAACCTCCTCTCACCTTCCCCATTCTCGGCCCAAGCCCAAAAGAAGAGGAGAGTTGACTTTGTGAGTGACACCTCACAATTGTTCAAGGGACATCCATGCATGAAGACTCAAACATCCATGCACTCACATACTTCCAAGTCTAGCTACTATTTTTCTCCCTCTCTCTCTTGCTCTCGGCCGAGTTCAAGCACACACACACACACATTTCACTCACTTTTCTCTCATGGAAGCACTCTCATAACTCATCTATACTTCGAGATCTAAGAAGGAATCAAGGGGATTTTTACACGAAAATCATCATCTAAGGTAAGAAATCTCTTAGATCCTTAAGCTAGCTACTTCATTTCATCCAAAAATCACCTCTTAATTCATTCAAACTCATGATCTAGCACCTAAGAAGTATCCAAGTTCGAAATCTTCCAAGGAAGGTTGCTAAGACCGAATTTCTTCTCATTTTCTTCCAAAAACCGAAACCACACCCAAAGGTGAGCTTCATACCCCCTCTTTTTCGGTTTTTATAAGTTTTGTGGGGGAGAATACAAGCAAATGCGTAGATCTATGAGTATATGTATGCCTTGTGTGATTTTTATGCTTATATGTATGGTCTTATGTGATTGTGATGTTTATACTAGCCAAAAGAACCTAAAAACCGAGATCTACAATATGATGAATGAAATAAGTATAACTTATACCATTTCACACTAATCAAGTCTAGAAAAATAACCAAGTTGGTTAATATGAACATTTTTGGACTTAAAACCCATTTTTGGGCTCAAAATGCTAAAATACAAAACTAAGGGGCCCAAAACGACAAAATATAGATTCTGAAGGTTGAGATGAGACTAAACAGTTTCTAATATGTATTTTCTGAATATTAACACTTTTGAAGGGTTAAAAATGTGAAATTTAAAAATAATGGGCCTAAATGGGCTTTTCGGCCCAATAAAGCCCCAAATTGCGAAAATTTTGAGTTGGAGGGGCTGAAACTGCACATTTCTGAAAACCAGGGGATTACTAGTGTACCAAATCTATTTCAAGGGTCAAAAATGCTTTTCCAATTAAAAAGGGACCAAAGATGCAAAAAATTTCCATTTGGGGTCAAAATTGTAAAAGTTGCGAAAATGGAGGTTTCAACCGAAAAATTTTCATTTTTGAAGGACTTAAGCTGTTTATCAAGTAAATTTGTGCTAAAAATGTCTTTCCAATAAGTTTTGATACTAAATTGTCAAGAAAAATAGTTTAAGGACTAAACCGGAAATTCTTTTATACTCAAAGGGTTAAAAGTGTAAATTTTATCCGAGGAAGGGCTTAAGAAGATAAACTCACATTCTTAAAACAATGGATCCCTTAAAATAAAAATACGAGTACTACGTCTACCGGCGAAACGTAATAATAAATACACCTTCAACACCAAAATCGTTACCAAACGAATTGATTCGGTCTCAAATCAACAACGAATCAAAAATCAATAAACAATGACACTTCAATACACACGCGGAAGTTTACGAGAAGTCAATACACCATCTTTGGGCTCGAAAGTTTCAAATCGTGTTGGTTGGGCCTAGCTAGCCCAATGACATGATCTTTAGGCCCGAAGGGAACGCGCTTACATGTTATTGGGCCTTATATGACCTAATTCCGTGTAAAAGGACTTTCAATAGCTTTATTGTGCTGTTGGGCCCCAAGGGTCCTTTGGTACTGCTAGCAAAGTCGAGAAGTCAAATGCGAGTCGGGCCAAGTGCCTTTCGCATTCACGATAGCCTTGAACGACTTATGGAAATAACGGGGGCTTCGCACCCTCTTTTCTCCTCGGTTGTGGGGCTATGAGAAGTCAGGGTGGTTGGATTAAGTGAGTAGTACGGACGACGCCTAAGGGATCGTTTGTATAGTTGTAAACTAGTCATTTCATTAATGCGTGATTATAACGACTCACAACCCATAATTAATCCAATGTCACCTGGAATTATAGAAAACAACGTCGTATCGGAATAATACTAATTAAGCCACATAATTTGATGTATTGGGAAAACATCGGGTTTTCCCTGGGAAATTCAACACTCTTGATTATGTGATATACATACAAAGTCTAACAATTATTCACGTTTATAATAATCAACAAGCATACTTACAGATCTTCACACTTTTTCTCATATACAACATTTTTTTTAGAAAATATCGGATTTTCTGAGGTTTTCAAAACTATACAAATCATTTCTTTTCAAACCTTACTTATGAACTCACCAACATTTCATATGTTGACGTTTTCCAAAATACTTGTATTCTCAGGTAACAGGTAAATCGAAGAAAAACGTGTCCAGTTATGTCATGATGTTTGTTTAAATAATATCGAACGGTTTATGTTTTGGAATTGTAATGTTTTGAAACAATGTACTTAATGTAAACAATACCGGTTGTAATATTTCAATGCATGGTGATGAATGATCTTATGATTCATGTATATTCATTGTGATGGTATTCAATTGAGTCACAATAGCCCTCGGACGTTTCCGCCGTCTGGTTCGGGGGTGTGACAGGTTGGTATCAGAGCTCTGTTTATAGTGAACTAGCATATCTAGCCACACATTGATATACAACTATAAACCAAAAGAGGGACTAACACAACTCTGAACAAAACAAGTAAAACATAACAATAAAACACCCTTGCTTGTATTAGGAACGAGAACCTAACACCAAATCAGACAAGATAATGCTAGTATCTCGGTTAATCTAGGACTGTTCTTAGTTGTATCAAGGAACGAATGTAGCCTGATCAACTACATTCCTGAGGAGATCGTGATAGCTAGGGAACCTAAAGACATACCCCTTTATCACCAAAAAGAGAACATCTGTTTAGTCTGTACAATAGTGGTAGCATCCTAGGAATAATGGTAGCATATTTACACACTCTCGTAGACAGCATGGCTGGTTTCCATCACCCCGGAGATCCTTACTTCCCTAACCAGGGAAATAACGGATGGATCGATGAAGAGCCTGAAGAAGAGCCTGAGGAAGACCCCGAGGAGGAATCTGACGGGGAATCGGAGGCAGGAGCCGAGGGCGAGCCTGCCGAACCAGAAGAAGATGAAGGAAACTTGGAGGAGGAACCTGACGATAGCGAAGGGGGTGATTCGGACGCGGAGTCCGAAGTCATCAACCCCCTTACCAGATTAGGGTGTCTGCTTACCGGGTGGGCCCCATTGGTCCTACACCCCCCTGGGGTATTGATCTTTGGAGATGGAGCAGACAGCAGGGACAATGACCCTCGTTCGACATGTCACGCGAGTTCTTTGACCTGAGGGACAGAGGACCGGCCAATCGAGCCCTTCCGGTCATGGTGAGACGGTTACGGAACACTGGCGACCTTGCTCAGAGCACCGCCGACCAGGTACACCAACTGTGGACTAGGGTCGAGCGTGCAAAGCAGGAGACACGAGACGTCCTTCGAGAGTTCCATATGAGGCAGGTGAGGTGGGAATCTCGACTCCAGGACGCAGAACGACAGGTGGCTCGTCTTCAGGGAGCATCCACTTCCTCAGCACCACCCCGGGCACAACTCATCGCGATTAGGGATAGGCTTATCTGACTAGGCCATTAGGATCTATTCTATGTACCCCGACTCTATGTTTAAGTGACTACACTACTCATAGAGCCGTTATGCTGTCGAACTAATATCACTTATGTATTCTCTTTCGAGCAAAATTTTCATGTATCAAACGCGGATAATATTAGTGAACTTTTACGTGTTTTATTATGACATTACAAATTGCTATGTGTTGCGAATCCATGATTATATGCTAATTTGTAGAAGTACTCAAGTTCGTACCAAGCACCTAGTCAGTAGGATCACAACCTCACAGAAACCACATGCACTCAACATATTTCCGTTTCATGACAGAAAGATGCCTCGCCGACCTACTCGCGGAAACCCTGGACCAAGCCCACCTGAATTTGACTCCACTGCATTCCAGGCAGTCGTATCTGCTGCGGTCACCGCAGCTATGGCACAAATTCACCAAGGGAACAACGGAGGAGGCAATGAGCAAGGGGCCGGGAGTTCGAACAATGGAATGAATCAAGGACCCACCAAAACCTGTACCTACAAGGACTTCACAAACGCCAAACCACGAACCTTTAACGGCACCGGAGGAGTGATCACCCTGAAACGATGGATCGAGAAGGTGGAATCGGTGTTCGAGATATGTGATTGCCCTGAAGAGATGAAAGTAAAGTTTGCTGCATGCACTTTTGTCGACCAAGTGCTCACTTGGTGGAACGGGCACGTGGAAGCCATGACACTCCCCGTAGCCAATTCCACGCCATGGACAGAAATGAAGGAAATGCTGATGGCCGAATACTGCCCTCGTGGTGAGATTCAGAAAATAGAGCAAGAGCTGTGGAACCTCACTGTACGGAATGCTGATATCGATGCCTACATATCAAGATTTAGTGAACTATCTCTGTTATGTCCGTGCATGATCACCTCGGAAGGAAAGAAGATAGAGCAATTCATCTGGGGGACTAACCTCTCCGATCCAAGGAAACGTGATAGTTGCAAATCCTGAAACTTTTGACAGTGCTAAGAGATTGGCGAAGAAGCTGTATGACCACAACAACAAGAAGGGTGAGAAGTCAGCGGAGGCTGAAGGCAAGAAGGAAGGTGATGGAAAGAAGGGGAAGAAAAACAAGAGGAAGGGGCGTCAAGGCCCCGAGACTTCTAAGATCAACAGACAGTGGCAGTTAATGCTGCCACCGCACAAGTTCCGGCCACACCACATGCTCCAGCCTCAGCTGCTTCGAATGCTCCTAGACCTTATTCCGGTAATCTTCCCAAGTGCAACAAGTGCGGTTTCCATCACAATGGAGAGTGCAAGGAGCTGCAGTGCACCAGTTGCAATCGGAAGGGGCACACAGCAAGGTATTGCAGGACTTACCCTCCTCAGAATCAACAACAGGGAAACAACAATAACAACAACAACTGCAACAACAACAACATCAACACCGGCGGCAACAATGCAGGGCCTAGCCACACCTGCTATGGGTGTGGGAGGACTAGGCATTTCCGCCGAGATTGCCCTAACAACAACAATCCCGGAAATGGAGGAACAGGAAGGGTGCTGACCATGGGTCAGGGGGAGGCGATTCAGGATCCCGCTGTTGTTACCGGTACGTTTCCCCTAAACCACACTTATGCATGCATCCTATTTGGCACCGAAGCCGAGCGAAGTTTTGTGAGCAATAAGTTTAAACATTTATTAAAACAACAACCCCAGAAGCTCAATGAAACCTTTACGGTGGAAATGGCCAATGGGAAAACCGAATCCACTGGGGAAATCTACACCGGATGTACCCTAACCTTAAATCAACACGTCTTTCGAATAGACTTAATGCCTGTTTCCATTAGGAGTTTTGATGTGATTATTGGCATGGACTGGTTAAGCCCCCACCATGCTGAAATTATGTGTCACGAGAAGGCCGTTCACCTTCACCTTCCTAATCACGAAACCCTAGTTATTTACGGAGACAAACCTAGCACGAAACTTCGCCTCATCTCGTGCATCCAGGCACATAAGCATCTATGAAAGAACGATTTGACATTTCTGGCTCACATAGTGGATAAAACCAAGGAAGAGGTTAACATTCAAGACATTCCCGTAGCACGTGAATTCCCAGACGTATTTCCTGAAGATCTTCCTGGAATACCCCCAGAGAGACAAGTTGAGTTCCGAATTGACCTCGTTCCAGGAGCAACTCCTCTCGCTAAATCGCCCTACCGGCTAGCTCCTGCTGAAATGCAGGAATTGTCCAGCCAACTCAGTGAACTCCTGGGCAAGGGATTCATCCGACCTAGTTACTCGCCATGGGGAGCTCCAGTCCTCTTTGTCAAAAAGAAGGACGGATCTTTTAGAATGTGTATCGATTACAGGGAGTTAAATAAACTCACTGTCAAAAATCGCTATCCACTCCCACGAATCGACGATCTATTTGACCAGATCCAAGGAGCTAGTTACTTCTCTAAGATAGATCTACGATCCGGATACCATCAAATCAAAGTCCGGGAAGAGGATATTCCTAAAACCGCTTTCCGAACTCGTTACAGACATTATGAATTTGTCGTAATGCCCTTCGGTCTAACAAATTCTCATGCCGCATTTATGGATCTGATGAACCGAATCTGTCGACCATTCCTCGACAACTTTATCATCGTCTTCATTGACAACATTCTCGTTTATTCCCGAAGTGAGGAAGAGCATGGCCAACATCTCCGACAAATCCTAGAAACTCTGCGATCGGAAAAGATATACGCAAAACTCTCCAAGTGTGAGTTCTGGCTCCGTAGTGTGAACTTCCTAGGTCATGTTGTTAGCCAAGATGGAATTCATGTAGATCCCTCTAAGGTCAAAGCTGTTGAAGGATGGGCCGTCCCGACAACACCCACAAAAATTCGTCAATTCTTAGGCCTAGCGGGCTACTATAGGAGGTTCATTCAAAACTTATCTAAGATCGCCAAGCCACTTACCTCGCTTACACAAAAGGGCGTACCATTCAAATGGACGGAAAAACAAGAAGTTGCATTCCGAACCCTGAAGCAGATGCTCTGCAGCGCCCCGGTACTATCTCTACCAGAGGGAACGGAAGATTTCGTGGTCTACTGTGACGCGTCAAATCAGGGTTTAGGTTGCGTTCTCATGCAGCGTGGAAGAGTGATAGCTTACGCATCCCGCCAACTAAAAACGCACGAAGTGAATTATACGACCCATGACCTAGAATTGGGAGCCGTGGTCTTTGCTCTGAAGATTTGGAGGCATTACCTTTATGGTACAAAGTGCACCATCTTCACAGGCCACAAGAGTCTCCAACACATCTTGAATCAGAAAGAGATGAATATGAGGCAATGAAGATGGGTGGAGTTATTAAATGATTACGAGTGTGAAATCAAGTATCACCCAGGCAAGGCCAATGTAGTAGCTGATGCATTGAGCCGGAAAGAGTACTCTAATCGTCGTGCAAAAACTCTCTCGATAACCATCCAATCTCACCTAACCACTCAGATCAGGGTAGCCCAGTCATATGCCATGAAGACGGAAAACAGAGCAAGCGAAGCATTACGGGGAATGGAAAAGAACCTAGAGGTGAGAGAGGACGGAGTATACCATTTCATGAACCGTATTTGGGTCCTTAAACTCGGAGGATTTAGGGAGGTAGTAATGAAGGAAGCCCACAAGACATGATACTCCATCCATCCCGGCCCGGACAAGATGTATTTGGATATTAAACAACACTATTGGTGGCCTAACATGAAGGCAGAAATTGCCACCAATGTCGGTAAGTGCCTCACTTGTGCCAAGGTAAAGGTGGAGTACCAGAAGCCCTCGGGATTATTACAGCAACCAGTGATTCCCGAGTGGAAGTGGGAAGGGATTTCTATGGATTTTGTGACCAAGCTACCCAAGACGTCGGACGGATTAGACACTATATGGGTAATAGTTGACCGACTGACGAAATCTGCTCATTTCCTGCCAATAAAAGAATCATACAAGATGGAGAGACTGACGCGTTTATACATTCGAGAAATCGTGAGACTTCATGGAATACCAGTGTCTATCCTATCAGATAGAGACAGTAGATTCACTTCAAGTTTTTGGCAATCACTTCAGAAAGCACTCGGAACCCATCTCGACATGAGCACCGCTTATCACCCACAAACGGACGGTCAAAGCGAACGAACCATTCAGACGCTCGAAGACATGCTTCGCGCATGTGTGATAGACTTTGGGAAGTCTTGGGACATCCACTTACCCTTAGTTGAATTTTCTTATAACAACAATTACTATCCGAGCATCAAAGTCGCTCCTTTCGAAGCACTATATGGACGTAAGTGTAGATCACCGTTGTGTTAGGCTGAGGTGGGTGACACCCAGCTAGCAAAGACACTAGCATCTGACAAGGTGCTAACGGGACCGGAGATCATTCGTGAAACCACGGAAAAGATAGTTCAAATCAGAGCTCGATTACAAGCATCACACGACCGACAGAAGAGCTACGCTGATAAACGGTGAAAGCCCTTAGAGTTTCAGGTCGGGGAACGAGTGCTGTTAAAAGTCTCACATTGGAAAGGAGTCATTCGTTTCGGAAAATGGGGAAAACTGAACCCACGATACATTGGACCTTTCGAGATCGTTGCCCGAATAGGTCCAGTGGCGTACAAACTGCAGCTACCCGTGGAGCTAAACAGTGTACACCCCGTTTTCCATGTCTCCAATCTTAAGAAGTGCCTATCAGATGAAACGCTCGTCATTCCCCTTGACGAGATTGAAATCAATGAGAATCTCCTGTTCGTTGAAGAATCGGTTGAAATCATGGACAGGGAGGTGAAGCGTACTAAGCAAAGCCGTATCCCGATCGTGAAAGTACGGTGGAACGCGAAGCATGGGCCAGAATTCACGTGGGAATGCGAAGACCAAATGAACCAAAAGTACCCTCACCTATTCTAGCATTCTCAAATCTAGCTTTCAAAAGAATTTCGGGACGAAATTCCCTCTAACGGGGGGATGATGTCACAATTAGGAATTTTTGTGCCTTGTAACCAACACTTAAACCAATTTATGAATAAAAACCATAAGAGCATGAATGATGCATACTCTATGTCAGCAAAATTTAAATTAAACACCCATGCAAGCAATTCAAATAGTCATTAAGCAATTGGAAACCCTAGAAGTTCTTGCTTAAGTCCATGTTGGACTAGGACTTCCTTATTGGGCCCAATGGACCAATAAGCTTCCAATTTGGCTATCTTGGGCTTAGAACTCTTAAATGGGCTCTAATTGGACCCACTTCCATTTAATTCAATATTTTGGGCCATATTGGGCCTAGAATGAGATAGATTAATTATATGAACCATTTTGGACCATAATTAACCTAATCTAACCTAATGGGTCATAAAAATCATATTTATATTTTTTTAGGCCAAAAATCATCCAACCTAGCTATAACATGGGCTTAAGGGCAAAAAGCCCAAAAACCTCCTCTCACCTTCCCCATTCTCGGCCCAAGCCCAAAAGAAGAGGAGAGTTGACTTTGTGAGTGACACCTCACAATTGTTCAAGGGACATCCATGCATGAAGACTCAAACATCCATGCACTCACATACTTCCAAGTCTAGCTACTATTTTTCTCCCTCTCTCTCTTGCTCTCGGCCGAGTTCAAGCACACACACACACACATTTCACTCACTTTTCTCTCATGGAAGCACTCTCATAACTCATCTATACTTCGAGATCTAAGAAGGAATCAAGGGGATTTTTACACGAAAATCATCATCTAAGGTAAGAAATCTCTTAGATCCTTAAGCTAGCTACTTCATTTCATCCAAAAATCACCTCTTAATTCATTCAAACTCATGATCTAGCACCTAAGAAGTATCCAAGTTCGAAATCTTCCAAGGAAGGTTGCTAAGACCGAATTTCTTCTCATTTTCTTCCAAAAACCGAAACCACACCCAAAGGTGAGCTTCATACCCCCTCTTTTTCGGTTTTTATAAGTTTTGTGGGGGAGAATACAAGCAAATGCGTAGATCTATGAGTATATGTATGCCTTGTGTGATTTTTATGCTTATATGTATGGTCTTATGTGATTGTGATGTTTATACTAGCCAAAAGAACCTAAAAACCGAGATCTACAATATGATGAATGAAATAAGTATAACTTATACCATTTCACACTAATCAAGTCTAGAAAAATAACCAAGTTGGTTAATATGAACATTTTTGGACTTAAAACCCATTTTTGGGCTCAAAATGCTAAAATACAAAACTAAGGGGCCCAAAACGACAAAATATAGATTCTGAAGGTTGAGATGAGACTAAACAGTTTCTAATATGTATTTTCTGAATATTAACACTTTTGAAGGGTTAAAAATGTGAAATTTAAAAATAATGGGCCTAAATGGGCTTTTCGGCCCAATAAAGCCCCAAATTGCGAAAATTTTGAGTTGGAGGGGCTGAAACTGCACATTTCTGAAAACCAGGGGATTACTAGTGTACCAAATCTATTTCAAGGGTCAAAAATGCTTTTCCAATTAAAAAGGGACCAAAGATGCAAAAAATTTCCATTTGGGGTCAAAATTGTAAAAGTTGCGAAAATGGAGGTTTCAACCGAAAAATTTTCATTTTTGAAGGACTTAAGCTGTTTATCAAGTAAATTTGTGCTAAAAATGTCTTTCCAATAAGTTTTGATACTAAATTGTCAAGAAAAATAGTTTAAGGACTAAACCGGAAATTCTTTTATACTCAAAGGGTTAAAAGTGTAAATTTTATCCGAGGAAGGGCTTAAGAAGATAAACTCACATTCTTAAAACAATGGATCCCTTAAAATAAAAATACGAGTACTACGTCTACCGGCGAAACGTAATAATAAATACACCTTCAACACCAAAATCGTTACCAAACGAATTGATTCGGTCTCAAATCAACAACGAATCAAAAATCAATAAACAATGACACTTCAATACACACGCGGAAGTTTACGAGAAGTCAATACACCATCTTTGGGCTCGAAAGTTTCAAATCGTGTTGGTTGGGCCTAGCTAGCCCAATGACATGATCTTTAGGCCCGAAGGGAACGCGCTTACATGTTATTGGGCCTTATATGACCTAATTCCGTGTAAAAGGACTTTCAATAGCTTTATTGTGCTGTTGGGCCCCAAGGGTCCTTTGGTACTGCTAGCAAAGTCGAGAAGTCAAATGCGAGTCGGGCCAAGTGCCTTTCGCATTCACGATAGCCTTGAACGACTTATGGAAATAACGGGGGCTTCGCACCCTCTTTTCTCCTCGGTTGTGGGGCTATGAGAAGTCAGGGTGGTTGGATTAAGTGAGTAGTACGGACGACGCCTAAGGGATCGTTTGTATAGTTGTAAACTAGTCATTTCATTAATGCGTGATTATAACGACTCACAACCCATAATTAATCCAATGTCACCTGGAATTATAGAAAACAACGTCGTATCGGAATAATACTAATTAAGCCACATAATTTGATGTATTGGGAAAACATCGGGTTTTCCCTGGGAAATTCAACACTCTTGATTATGTGATATACATACAAAGTCTAACAATTATTCACGTTTATAATAATCAACAAGCATACTTACAGATCTTCACACTTTTTCTCATATACAACATTTTTTTTAGAAAATATCGGATTTTCTGAGGTTTTCAAAACTATACAAATCATTTCTTTTCAAACCTTACTTATGAACTCACCAACATTTCATATGTTGACGTTTTCCAAAATACTTGTATTCTCAGGTAACAGGTAAATCGAAGAAAAACGTGTCCAGTTATGTCATGATGTTTGTTTAAATAATATCGAACGGTTTATGTTTTGGAATTGTAATGTTTTGAAACAATGTACTTAATGTAAACAATACCGGTTGTAATATTTCAATGCATGGTGATGAATGATCTTATGATTCATGTATATTCATTGTGATGGTATTCAATTGAGTCACAATATCCCTCGGACGTTTCCGCCGTCTGGTTCGGGGGTGTGACATAATAATTGTCTATGAAAATCCTGATGTGTGCTAGACCAAGTTTGAAAACATCTTTATCAGTTCCTTTGAGATGAGAAGCCTCCATATCCTTGATGATCAAAGCTACTTCAATCAAGTCGTTCAAGTTCATTAGAGGGAAATTAGCAATAGAAAAATCACATCTTTGATTATTTGCACAAATAACATGATATCTGAAGTTTTGAATCATGCCTTTAAACTAAACGTCCTTCGTTATACTCACAACTTTCTTGATCTTTATCAATGACCAAACCTCATCTGGCTCCTTCCCAAGAACTGCATGAAATCTGATCTTCATGTAAATGACGTCATCTTCATTGTCGAACTTTTCAACAATCTTGTATTGAGACATGATGAACATCATCTCATTTATAGGAAAATCCAGTTGGCTCATGTCAATGTTTGCAATCGAATAGCTTTCCTTTGGCTTTTTTCTCAAAAGCATACATTTGATTGAATGCCACCCTGGATTCAATGCTTTCATAGCTGTAAAGCTTTTTCGGATCTCCCTTATCCATACCAAGAGGATCACTTGCTCTTAGCCTCATTATGCTCTGTATTTGACTCTGCTTTTCTATTTATGCTTCTACCTCAACCTTCTTCTTTTCCTTGGACTTTTCAATAGCAATACCTTTCCTTTTATCATTATCTGGAGGCTTTGGTTTAGCTGAGCTTGAACTCCCTCCTTCTGTAGAAGAACCAATAACAATTCCCTTAATAGGTCTTGTTGTTTGTTTTAATTGCTTCTGTTATGACCTTCATAACAATAGGAGTTGAGATTTGAGTAGAAACAATTTTGGATGGAATTCCCAAAGTTACAACTTTCACTTTATTAGCAGCCTTTGTGACATTCACATTCGAAACTTTGCTGTTGCCTTTATTGACTTTCTTTTCTCCCCCTTGCACCCCTGTGATAGCAGGTGGGGTATTCGAAGGCAACATTTGAGCAAATTCTGTTATAGGAGCTACAACCTTATGAATGACTTGATCAAGAAAATTCAATTTCTGAGTAAGAAACTTAGGAGTTAAAAAGGATTGTGGGGCTGACTTCAAAACGATACTTTTGAGTTCACCAAGCAACTCCTTCATCTTAGCAAATTGTTCTTTATCTTCCGAGGCTTTAGCTTCGACAATTGGTACTGTGGCTTGAAAGGTTTGAATGAAATTCGTCACTACCCTATCAATAATAGCCACCTTCTCTTTAATGGAATTATAATGATCATGAACGTCACAAAGTTCCTAAGAAACTTCCCTCTTCAGTTCTTCTAGCTTGAGATTAACATCTTCACGAACCTTTTTAACGTCTTGTAGAAACATCACATGACGTTCTTTTGCGACGTTGCGAAGTTCTTTGATTTCTGAATCAATCAAATCTCCTTGAGCTTTCATCCTTCGCTCATTGTTCTCATCATTCGTATCTAACTTCCTTTGCAACCGAAGCTCAACAACTTTTAACATAACGTCTACCTCAATCCCAGAAACTGGATTCTTGGCTCTTGAATCGGCTTGTGATTGCAAAATCAAATTAAGCTTTCGATTTAGGATCTTGAATTGTTTTCCTGGCATCAACATGTGATCAGGAACATCCTCTTCTTCATAATCAAAATGAAGATCATCAAATGTTCCTCCGAAACCTCCTCCTTCTGTTTCATCATCGGAATGTGGCTTGGGTGGATCAGTGGATTGTGACTGAAAAAGGGTTGTAATAGGTTGTTTAAGGATGTTATCAAACGTGGGTGTGGTGGTGATAGTTTGAGTTTGAGTGAAGAAAGGAGGTAAGGAAGTATCTATAGTCGAAGAAACTATAGAGGAACTGATAAGAGGAATAGCTTCAGAAACAAGATTCATATGGTCAACACTCATGATGACTTCGGCACCCGTATTAGATATGTTTGTACAAAAGTTTGAAATGGGTAACGCCTCAGAAACTGGCTTGGTAACACCAATTTCGAGTGGAATCAAAACAGTAAAGAAAATGGTAGTGGTGGGTAAAGCTAATGAAGAAATAATAGGAGTAGATACCTTTGGAGAAGTTGATCCCAAAGGAGTATCGGGTACAATCTTTCTGTCTGATGACTCGTCACGAACCACCAGTTTTCGTTTCTTGCTCTTCTTGGAAATGTGCTTTACTACATCCTCAGCTCTTCTCTTTTTCGACTCTGGAGAGACAGGAACTGGTATTTCACGAATCTTTAACCCTTTTCGATTTCATTGAGCCTTTCGTATGAATTAATATGAATCATTAGATGACTTCCTCAACCTTTTCAAAATACCTGATTTTGAATGTACTACTTCCTTCGATGAATCAGCAATAATAAACTCCTTTTCTCTCACATCTTTCTTGGAACCCTGTACTTTATCAGTATCATTTTTCTTTGGAAAGTTTGGCTTTTTAGGGCTTTCAGAAACAAGACCAGCACCGTCACTCTTTTTTGATTTCTTTGTTTGTTTGGAAGTCCCTGCATCAACTTCAAGAAACACACCAGTTTCAACATTAGGGTTGATGGTCTTCAAATAGTTTACCAACACTTGATTTGTTGGATTAAACTTCTTCAACATGCCATATGGAATTCTGGCAATTGTAGGGAAAGCTTCCGAATCATCCTCAACTGACTTTGGAAAGTGATACTTTGTAAATTCCACCTTTTCTTCATTATCAGGAACTTGAATTCCCTCTTTTTCGTAAATCTTATCAAGAATGAGACTCTAATACCTCGTACAGGAAATACCCTTCACCATATTGGTATTCTCCAAGCTTTTCACAAACTCCTTCCACAATTGAGTCGCATAATCAACAATAAGATCGTAGTATAATCCCATCCCCATTGCATATACTTCGATTCTTCCTTTGTCAAGACCAACACTTCTTCCAGTTAGACACCTAAGATAAATGCCAAAGAAGAAATTCCATATACAGGGTAATCCGGAATTCTTGAAGTTACTGATTTTTGTGAGTGAGGGCTGATGTCATATCTCGTTGAACATAAACATGACTTGATCAATATTGGGTTTGAAGAATGGTGGAGAATTGGGGATATTCAAGAATTGAGTGAACATCTTCTTGGTCATATGAATCCATTTCTCATTCACAAGATTAAAGGTAATCACATCTGTAGCCTTGCTATAGGAAGCAATTGAAGCAGCCATGGATAACCAAGTTATCGAAACTGCGAAGGAGTTGAACATTATAGTAGCAAGACCGGATTTTGAAGAGCAACGATCAATATCTTCAACTCCTCAGGGTACAATGAAACATCACCCTCAACCTGGTAATTCGTACTTTGGATCTTCATGATTGGTTGTGAAAGAACTTCATCAGTAGAGGTGTTTTGAGTAGCAACCATTGTTGAAAGCTTGAAGAGAATTTTGAAGAAATTGAGAATTAGGGCTTTTGTTCATCGGAGAGTTTTTGAAAGCGTAATGATCAAAGGAAAAAAGAATTTTCTTTTTCAAAAGAATTGCAAACGTTTTCATTAATGGGTTTGCCACGTCCTTCCTTGAAATTCACACCACTAGCCGTTATACACTCCATGTCAGATAAAGTACCTTGAAACTCGGAATGATTTGCCAAACAGTTACATCAAAACTGTTCGTGAGTACCAAGCGGATAAGATCGAAAACCTTCAGCAAGGAGTTTGGGCTCTTTCGTTTTTGGGTTTATAAACGAAGTCATTTGCCAGTCTTGCGAAATCTTTAGCCTGAGTTGGTATTACTCAGAATCTTTAGCCAATGAAATAAGATAAGAATCAATTTTAACGAAAAATTTGGATCTGTGATGCCAAAAATAAAATTTTGACACGAAATAAGTTAAACCCCAGGAAAAGGTTACTTCGTTAATTATCAAGAGAGATAATCAACTGCTTGTGTGTTTGCCCGTGAATTACAATCGAAAACTTATAGAGAAGCTTCAAAGGGCTTCTTTTTCAAGGCTTCGTGGGTGGCTCAAAAATTTCGTTACATTTCATCCTTAACATAAGGTGAGTAATTGCAACAGAAATCACTTGTTTGACCAGTGTTGTTAGTGACAAGTATCCTTTGGAAAATATTTGAAAGTGACAAAAGATAAGAATTGATACTCACACGGAAATCATATTCAGAAAATAAAGTTTGTAACTGGATCCTGTTGGGAAACAAATGTCGTAGGCTTCGAACATTTGATCAAGACCACTCAAAACGAAAGAATATGATTTGGAGTATCGAAATTTTTGGTACTGAAACAAATGTTTCGTGAAAATCTGGAACATAGTTCCCCGTCAATTCCTTAATTGGTTAGAAAATTGGGTTTCACTTTCATCATGGCCTCATGAATCAAGATCATTAACACAGGGTTTTGATATGTCTAAGTCATGATTGGATTGATCAATGACCTCTTGAATATACGTCATTATCTGTGAAAAGTGTTAGAAATTTAAGATAAAAAAGATTGGTTCAAGAATCGATTGTACCTCTGTTGTGAATGGACAAACAGGAAACTCTTAACTCATTTGAGAAGAGTAAGGTAACTCAGTTGACTAATGTGAATGCAAGCCTTATCGGGAAGAAACTTTCGGAACGAAAAATTTCATTAAGGCATTCTAAATCACACATTGAGTCATTGGAGGCTTGGGTCTACATGTTGCAACATACTTCTAGGGACAACTTAACTAGTACAACGAAATTTTGAAAACATACCTTCCCTTAGAAAAGCAAGCATGACCCTCGAAAAATATTCGTGTGAGCCTACACTTCAAGAAAGATCAAATTAACAACAATCTTTTTGGAATTTATATTTTTGAAAAGAAAGAAAAATATTTTTGTGATTTTATGTTTTTCAAAAATTAAAACAAATAACAAAAGAAAATCTTTTTGATATTTTTGATTTTTCGAAAAGAAATACAAACAAACGAAAATATATTTGTGTTTTCCAATTTTTCGAAAATAAAGACAAACTAACAAAAATTTTGAGAATGTACCAAACACACGAAACTTTTCAGCTCCAATGAACGAAAACGGAGTGTGTCGAAGCGCTTAACGTGAATAGTAACCTCTGAACGATTAATACTATAAGACTCTGAATCATTCTGCACCGCCTCTGAATCGACACATTTTCAACTTCTTTCTTTGTAATTCTTGCGAAATTAGTCCTGGAACCGAACTTGATTCAATCATGCCCAATCCTATCAAAATTCTAACAAATGATTTTTCATCCAATGGTTTCATGAAAATATCAGCAAGCTGATTGATAGTTTCGTTTTTAGTACTTCTTTTCATAGTTTATTTTTAGTCCAAACCATCTCATTTTAGTCAATCTTCATGCATATTTTCTCTTTTTTGTCATTTTCTCTTTTATCGGGTGCTTCGTAGTCTTTTGAGCTTAATTGCAGGATTTTCCGAAGACTATTTGTTATTGGAGGCTTAGAAGGATGCGGGACTCATGGAGGCATGTGACTTGCTTGCAGACTTGAAGTGGTGCGATTGGGCTAGGTGCTTGCGTAAAAGAAGAAATCATTTTGGATCTAATTCATGGGCAAAGATGATGATGAGGCGACGCGGAATCAAGCTACAAGAAAATTTGAGGAGTATTGGGTCAATCATTAGAAGGCTTTGGAATGGAAAATGGGTCTTAAAGAGTTATGATTATGGGATGAAGTTAAAGAAATGAAGATTGGGCTTAAATGCATGTTAAATGGCCCAAGTTTCACATTCAACGTGGCCCACGCGGTCCGCATGGGTCCATACGCGGTCCGCGTGAATTGTGTTGAGTTGTTTCCGGGTTTTGACTTGTTGACTCTATTTGTGGAAGTTTGGTGGGTAGCTTTTGGTCTCTTTTTGAATCCGGAAATTGGCTCTCTTTAGCTGGAGATTTGAGGCTCATTTGGGGGGGACTTGAAGAACATACTCCACTTTTTTCTCTCTAAGAAGCTTTGGGAAGATTTGAAGAATATTTGGGAGATTAGTGTAATTTCCTTTTATCTTGCATCTAAGACAATGTTTGGTATCTCTAATCCCTCTTGTTTTTGTTTAATCTTAGCCATGCTTGGCTAGATTTTCATTTAGTTGACTTGGATGTAATTGCTTGAATTTTTTGGTTATTTTGAAGAACTCCATGAACTTGTGTTGAACATCTATGATTATATTTTCTATGAAAACTTCCTTCATGTTTATATATCTCTAGTCATAAATATTGATATGTGAATGTTATCTTTATTGGTTAAATTCATGGCTAAGTAATGGGTCTTCAATTTAACAAGCAACAATTAGTTTAAATGTTTGTTTTCATTTCATTTAGACTAAGAAAATATTTTCTCCATAGTGGTAATGAAAGCAATAGATTACTCTTTGGATTTGGTGACTCTTAAAACCCAATGCTAATTGATTTTCACAAAATTACATGCTTCATTAGTTTTGTGACATTGATTTAGGAAATGTGCTATGAGCTTCTCTAGTCATTTTAATACAAAAGAAGAGTTAAGGCAAGTTATGCTTATAAATTGCTATAGCCAAATTAGATTATAAACACAAGTATTGCACCTTGGTATTCTCATGATTATTTAACCAAATGTTCAAGTAATGAAAGTCTAAAGTCAACCATCTTTCTCCTATTGATTTTACATCAAACTTTTCTTTTGTTGAATTGTGTTTTTAAATGTTAATGTAATTCTAGTTTTATTTTAAACATCTTGAAAGATCAAAATCCCCCAATTTTATTTTATTTTAGTTTTACAAGTGTTTGTACACCAAGATTATCATAGAAGTAACAAAATAAACCAATCTTCGTGGATACGATCCCTTTACCATTATACACTATTTTAGTGTGTAATATTTAGGGTATTTATTTTGTTGGCCTCGACAACCACCAAATTTTGGCGCCATTGCCGGGAATTGGTTTATTTTTAATCAATTTGTTTCTCTATGCCCAGATCTCAGCGTACTGGTGTCTTGATTTACAACCCAGAAATCGAAAAAGAAGCAAGGCATTTGGCGAAGGAAAAACGAGTTGAATGTGGTCAAACTTCTAACCCCCACGGGGACCCGGAGGTTGAAACCGCTTCATTAAGTGATATAGAACCCGATTCTAGTCATGAACCTCGTCAAGAAATTCCCGAAACACCACCCCTACAACAAAATCCCCCCATTGTTGAACCAATTGCAATGCCGGATGGAGGAGAAGTTCCCGAAAGAACTTTGAGGCAAATGATGGAGACCGATGTTACACAAACTCCGACCGGTATCAATTACCCGGTTATGGAAGGAGACTCGGAGTTGAAGTCAAGTTTAGTCCATCACCTACCACCTTTTCATGGATTGGAGAATGAAGACCCTCATAAGCATTTGAAGATGTTCCACATTCTTTGCACTAGCATGAAGCCACAAGGGTCAACTGATGACCAAATCAAGCTAAGGGTATTCCCCTTTTCATTGGCCGATAGAGAAAAAGATTGGTTATTCTATCTTCCACCGGGGTCGATCAACTCATGGACCGACATGGCGAGAGCTTTCCTTGATAAGTTCTATCCCGCTTTAAGAGTCTCAAGTCTTAGAAATGAGATTTGTGGAATCCGCCAAGGTCAAAATGAGACTTTTCATGATTATTGGGAGAGGCTCAACAACTTGTGCTATAGTTGCCCACAACACCAAATTCCGGAACAACTCCTTATTCAACACTTCTATGAGGGATTGTTGCCAATGGAGAGAAGACTAGTTGATGCCTCAAGTGGTGGAGATGTCTTTAGTAAAACCCTACAACAAACAAGACAACTTTTCAACACCATAGCCGCGAATTCACAACTTTTTGGCCCTCGCCAAGATATGAAAAGAGACACACAACACAAAGTCAATGAAGTGGGAGCATCAAATCTCGAGTCTCAAATCAAAGATATAACCTCCGTTGTCCAAAAGCTATCCATGGTACAAACTCCACAAGTGATGGTTTGTGGAATATGTGCAACAATGGGACATCCTACGGATATGTGTCCCATCCTTCAAGAAGATGCGGAGCATGTGAATGCCACGAGAGAGCTCCAAAACTACCACAACAAACCATCAGGTTACCAAAATGCATATAATTCAAGTTGGAAGCCAAATCCCAACATGAGCTACAACCCAAGACCATTGCCTCAAAATGCATTGGTTAGACCATCCTATCCACCACCACAACCTCATTACCAACATCAACAACCACACTATCAACCCAAACCGCACCCTCCACATCATCATCAACAACCTCCTCAATCTCAACCAAGTAGCTCCGGAATGTCTCTTGAAGACATTGTCAAATCTTTAGCCACTAGTACCCAAAAATTCCAAAAAGAGACAAGGACTAGTATCTCCAACCTTTAATCACAAATGGGAGATATAGTTACATCCATAAGCAAGTTGGAATCCCGTGGTAAACTCCCTTCTCAAACCGAAAAGAACCCAAATGTCAATGTGGTGACCTTGAGAAGTGGCAAACAAGCCGGAGAAAGTAGTTCAAAGAAGAAGCCAAGAGAAGAAGAGGAAGAAATAGAGATCACCCCCATTGAGGATCCCATAGCCAAGAATGACACACAAGCCGGAGCCCCAAAGAAGACTACTCCTTTAGTGACACCAATAGCCACTCTGGCTTGCAACTTCAAAGAAGAATATGGAGGAGAAAGAGATTTTGGACACCTTCCGGAAGGTGGAAGTAAACATCCCTTTACTTGATGAAATCAAGAAAATCCCAAGATATGCAAAATTCTTGAAAGAACTTTATACCAACAAGAGGAAGTTGAAGGGAAATGAGAAAATTTTGATGAATGAAAACGCATCCGCGGTTTTACAAAGGAAACTCCCACCCAAGTGCAAAGATCCCGGAATGTTCACGGTCCCTTGCAAGATTGGAGATGTCACCTTTAGTAGTGCTATGCTTGATCTTGGTGCCTCTATCAATGTCATGCCTTAATCGGTGTATGAATCATTGAATGTCGGACCCTTAAGCAAAACCGGTGTCATAATATCTCTTGCGGATAAATCAAGTGTCTTTCCTAGAGGTGTTTTAGAAGATGTCCTAGTTCAAGTAAACCAATTGGTCTTCCCGACGGATTTCTATGTGATTGACCTAGATGAACAAGTATCCTCCAAATTGGGTATAATCTTACTTGGGCGACCATTCTTGAAGACGGCTAGAACAAAAATTGATGTGTATGCGGGAAGCTTGACAATTGAGTTTGATGGTGAAACAATAAGTTTCAACATTTATGACGCTATGAGATATCCTAGTGATGCTTCCTCTTTGTGTTTTGTTGATATTATTGAACCAATGACCCAAGAGTTGTTCGAGTTGTGTGATGATGACATGTTGGAGATGATCTTGAGCAAGGGGTTTGACCGTGCAAAATTAGCCAAGAAATTGAACCTTTATTTGCTAGACCTCGAAATTGAAACATTAGTCAACAGTCTGGAGATCAAGAAGACCACCCAATTTAGTGTGAAGCAAATTGAATTACCTCAAACTCACACGAGATTGCCACCCTCCCTTGTCCAACCGCCATAATTAGAATTGAAGGTCCTTCCTCAACATTTGAAGTATGCGTACTTGGGAGACAACGAGACCCTTCCGGTTATCATTTCAACTCACCTAACCAAGTGTGAAGAAGAACAGCTCCTCAAGGTGCTGAGGGAACATAAAGAGGCCATGGGTTGGACGATTGCAGATATCAAGGGATTGAGCTCCTCCACTTGTATGCACAAGATCCTAATGGAGGATGAATGCAAGCCAAGTAGAGACGCGCAAAGAAGGTTGAATCCGCCAATGATGGAAGTGGTCAAGAAAGAGATTTTGAAGCTCCTAGATGTGGGGATGATTTACCCAATCTCGGATAGCAAGTGGGTGAGCCCGGTGCAAGTCGTTCCAAAAAAGACGGGAATCACGATGGTCGAGAACAACAAAGGTATGATGGTCCACACCCGTGTGCAAAACGGGTGGAGAGTATGTATTGAATACCACTAACTCAATGCAAGCACAAGAAAAGATCATTTCCCATTGCCTTTCATTGACCAAATGTTAGAAAGATTGGCCGGGAAATCTCATTATTGTTGTCTCGACGGGTATTCCGGTTTTCACCAAATCCCGGTGGCACCGGAGGACCAAGAAAAGACAACATTTACATGTCCATTTGGTACTTTTGCATACCGGAGAATGCCATTCGGATTATGTAATGCCCTGGCCACTTTCCAACGTTTTATGGTTAGTATCTTTTCGGAATATGTTGAAAACATAATTGAGGTTTTTATGGATGATTTCACGGTATATGGCAACTCTTTTCAAGAATGTTTGACCAATCTCACAAAAATTTTAAAAAGATGCATTGAAACTAATTTGGTTCTAAATTTTGAGAAATGTCATTTCATGGTGAGTCAAGGTCTCATTTTGGGTCACATTGTGTCTGAAAAAGGAATTGAGGTAGATAAAGCTAAAATTGATGTTATTCAAAGCTTACCTTACCCGACTTGTGTTCGGGAAGTTCGTTCTTTTTTGGGCCATGCAGGTTTCTACCGAAGGTTCATCAAGGATTTTTCAAAGATAACAAGACCAATGTGCCAACTTTTGCAAAAGGAGCTTGATTTCGAGTTCCATGAGGCGTGCAAAGAAGATTTTGACAAGCTCAAGGAGTTGCTTACATCCCTTATGTATTTATAGTTAGTATATCTTTTATGGGTTGATATACTTAATTCACTATAAACAATGCTCTGATACCAATCTGTCACACCCCAAAACCAAGAACGGTGAAAACGTTCTGGGGCGGAGGACGTCATGTACAGTATCACAACAATGTAAAGTAGTAAACAAGCACTACTTTTGTACTAACTACCTTAAACCGGATTTATATTAAGGCATCATGTGATTAATTGCACCATACTATCGACCGGTAACAACGACATACGAATGGTCGTAAAAACGGAATGACGTTTGACACCCGCAGACCTGCAGGTCCAGCTGTAGCTAGCAGCAAGGTGTAGGATAGTCAATCCAGTATAGATCTATACGCAAACTCACGCTCTCCCTTCAAGAGACTCTGGCTACAACTCGGGCCATGACATTTAAGACATGCTCCGATACATATCACAAAATTAACGTATTCATATATATGTAATGTAATGAACTGTTCTAGCTGTAATGTACGTGCTCTCTACCTAGCAAGTATAGTAATGCACTCGTTCTAGAATCGTTGTATATGTTCTCTTTCTAGTATAGATGTATATGTTCTCTTTCTAGTATAGATGTATATGTTCTCTTTCTAGTATAGTTGTATATGTTCTCTCCTAGTATGGTTGTATATGTTCTTCTCTAGTATAGTTGTATATGTTCTTCTCTAGTATAGTTGTATATGTTCTCATAGTAGTAAGTCTTGACTCATGAATGAACTGACTCATAGTATGATATTGTGTTCTAGTAATAGTTCTAGTATCTTCCTAAACTACCCATATGGTAGTTTACTAGTAATCTAACTGGTACGTATGAACATGGATGTATACCCTTGCTACTCAGGGAATTTGATGAACTGGAAGGACCTTTATGACTATATATGTACACATGATATATAACTAATATTTAAACGACCTTCGGACGAGTACCCGGTATCCCACCAGACCACATCTCAAGCGCGAAAAGGAAATAGGGTGGATAGCCTTCCTAAGTCTTTTAAACATTTCTTATATAACTATACATATAGAGGCATGCAATTTATAATTTAAAAACATAAAATAAGATTTGTAAAACTTTTGAACATAATTATTTTCTAAGAAAAGACCGACTTGATGTCGATCTATAAAATGGTTTTGAAGGCATGGGTTTGATGAAACAACTTTAGTATAAAGAAAATTTGTTTGAATCACAATTGTAAATAATTTTGAAAAGTAATATACAGAGTAAAATGTACAGAGAAATAAGGAGTTTTAAACACATAAAGTGTTTATGAAAGACATTTGAAGGAAACTGTTTAGTAAAACGGCTAATGAGTAGCCAATCATTTGAATGCTGCTTATTAATCACATGTGATTGATATAATAATTAGCATAATTCTACTTGTATCCCCCCCCCCCCCATAAAACATTTAAAAACAGTTTAAAACATTGATTAAGGGGTATGAACTCACCTGTAGTGAGTGGTTCTGATGAAAATGTTGGATCAGTTGCTAAGTATCAAGTGGTGGCTTGAGTACACACGCGAATCCTATTTAGCATATATTGGCATATATATGAATATAATTAGTGTTATGAACGACTGAATAATGATTTTGGGACCACCTTAGGGACTAGTAAACACTTATAATGAAGAGTTACAATCATATATGATTGTATGAGGGTTTATAAGGCTATACAAGAGGGTGTATGGCCAAAATACACACTATATGTGTGTGTGCGGCCAGGTGTGCGGCCTAGTGTGCTGCCAGCACATGTGTGCCGCCCTGTGTGCGGCCATGTGTGCTGCCATGTGTGCGGCCAGATGGTGTTCTTGGTACCTTTTATGAAGATCTTCAAGGAGGTTAGGATGATACTTGAGAGGATTTCGAGTTCTATGCTTGAAGAAGTGAAAGAAGTGTTCAAAAATGACTAAGTGTGGTATATATAGGTGGAGTGTGCGGTTGGGAAGGGTGTGAGGCCGCAAACACATGTGTGTGGCCGCACACTCAAGTGTGTGGCCGCACACTCCATGTGTTGGAGTGTTTGGCCTCTTTTTGATTCCTACACTTTGAGTTAACCCATTTCCACACTCCAACCTTGATTATAACACATTTAGAACGCTCCAATAGACCCTAAATGGTACTACAAGATAGCAAAACGAGTCTATTATTGATAAGAATGAAGAATGCAAGTTAGAAATTTTCGGGTTGTCACATCATCCCCCCGTTAAAGGGAATTTCGTCCCGAAGTTAGACTTTAGACAAGGAAGTAGGTACGGATGATCGAGTCATGAGGAGGAAACTTTCTAATCGATTGGTTCTAGCTCTCCTAAGTGAAATCGGGTTCTCGGTTGGTCTCCCAACGAACCTTCACTAACAGGCGGTGGTGATGCTTCGTCCGCTTGACCTCTCGGTCGAGGGTCACTACGGTTCTAATATGAAGGAGAGGATCTCGACGAGTGGACTTACAAGAGTCCTAACGGAAATGTATGGTTTCATGATCGAGACGCTAAGAGTATAATGTACGTTACTGAGTTCGCAGAGTAGGTCTAGTTTGTGCGAGACGCAGGACCGATTCTGATAAGAATCTCGGAGGTCCTAACCATATTGGATTTAGCTTTCCACACGATCCGAAGCGTATTAAGTCATTCCTAGAGTGAGTTCTCCTAAGGAACTTGGTCACTCACTTGGAATTTCCAAGGTTTCTTTTTCTTGTTTAACTTCCCAGTCAAGGGCCACCCCTTGCTGGGTCAAAGTCGTAAAGGTTTCTGTAATTTGTGAGGGGTTCTGAATGAACTATGACAGTAGGTCTGTAAGACCTAGAATTTGGTGAAAGACTGTCGGCGTCTCTGGTGTTGACAAATGCTCAACGGTTTTGACAAATTGAAAAAAAGTACTCAAAATTTCCCACATTACTATCAGTGTGTCATATAAATTCGACTCTTCAATTTCAAAACTCGTGCCTAGGGAACTTCGCTAAAAGTTCCTATGTAGGAAATGTTTCCATGGGTTTTCTTCTTACTACGAGGGTAGATAAGTAAGTCATTACATGGAGAAATGACGAAATGATCCAAGTAAGAAAGACTTACCCTACTCGTTTAGCTCATGAAAGCTATGGGCATATTGGTCCTATCCGAAGGGTATCACTACGGACTCGAAGTGTCCGCATCAAATTCGGAAGATAGTCTTCCGGACATCCTTCCCTAACACTCGGACTGGTGATATTCGGATCTCAGATCCATTTCTGAAAGTAATTCTTTCCTTGCGTTTGCTCAACCATTTCATCTATGCGAGGCAGAGATAACGATTTCTTATGAAAATCTTGACGGAGTCCTCGATATCCGAGGCACATACGATGCAATCCGTCGATCTCTGGGAGAATAAGACTGGGGGTTCTCCAGGGTGAGAAGCCTAGTCTTCTTATTCTATCGTTGTGCAGTTCGTTAAGTTTTCTGTACTGTTCTGGTATTTCCGTAGGTGTTTAGACTATAGGGCGATCTGTTTACAAGAGTCGTACTGGGTTCTAAGTTTGTTCACATGACGATGTGATTACTCGTAGACCTAGGCAGTTCTCCGTCTTAAAGTTCATATTAGAATTCATACCTGGTTTCACAATCACAATTTCGTGTATACGAGTCGTATATAATTAAGATTGAAAAGGTAGTCGAATAACTGATTCTTCTTTAAGCTCACATCCCATCGGGGATAAAAAAAAGTTAAAGTGGAATCATCAATTCTAAACCTGCAGAACCTTGATTATATATCACTCTTATGCATACATTCCTCAGTGATAGATCAATCGTATAAATCCTCGGATTGAACTTGACGTACTGCACGAGTGGTACTTCGGGGATTTCTTCGGAAAGAAAATAACTAAGAGGTACTCCTGGCATGAGTACTTCGGTGTTCTGACATGACGGCTTCACTGGAAAAGTAATCTAGAAGAAAGAGATGTACGTATGAAGCTGTTTTTGTCAGGATCAAATTGAATCGAGTTGTATGACAATGTCGGAATCATACTGAAACTTAAAGACATTAGATTTGAACATAAGACGCTTACAGACAAAACACTACCGTGCAACCATGAACAAAGTTACAGTACTTCAGATTTACCACAAGACTATTGCTGTGAATAAGATATACTACAAAAGACAAGTGTACGCAGCACGAGAATCCCTATACAGACAAGATCTCGCAAAAGGTAAGACTCTAGTTGCACTTGTTCTGGATAGATTATAAGTCTGTTACAACAACATGCCTAAGTTACATTAACGAGGGTTCTGGAGTAGGCTCTCCTGCAGCTGTGATCCTGAGAATCCTCCCATCTGCGCCAGAGTTCTTTGCTATAGGGCAATCCTTCTTGAAGTGCCCTATCTCCCCGCATTGGTGGCATGACTGGCTGGCACTAGCTTTGGTGACGGGATTGCGGTGTTTAGCCAGTGTTATGTGGACATGAGTGCCTTCCTCGTTACTCCACTTTGAAAATTGCTTCCTAAAGCGTTCGGGGTTATAACTACTCTCGTGTGTAGGGTTAGTCCCGATGAAAGGGACTTGAGTGATGGGTCGTACCGGTGCTCCACAGCCACGAGCATGGTGTCCTATTTTTAGGCAATTGCAACATTGCATCTCATGGCAAGCCCCATGATGGTGGAAACTACACTTATCACACTTCGGGAATTTTCCCTCGTATGGCTTGCTCGGTACGGGAATGGAAGGGGTTTCCACTTGTTGCTGTTGCATGGCAAGTTGTTGGGATTTCTTGCATTCCTTCTGAGCTTGACACCTTCGTTTCTTGTTCTCTGTCTTTCGGCTTTGCGAGCCTGTGACTGTTACTGTTTGTTGGTTTCCTGGTTTGGTACTACCATCGGAACTCCCGGCTCCTTTTTCAGTCTTGTTTGTGTTGCCTGAGTTGATATGTGTAAGGAAATTTGTCACAGCAGCTGCTACTGCAGCTTGTAATGTTGCGGTGTCGATATGGAGGATAGGGGTTTCGTTGCTCGGCTGATTGTTTCCTGACGACGACATGATTCTGTAACACGAAAGATAAGGATTTTGTGAGCGATTCTGGTTGACCCTAGATGTACTTCCATTGCTCAAGAAAAGAGTAAGAGTATGTTCTCAAAAGGTTGACCTACATCCCTATGATGCAGTCCTAGTACGGATTGGAGGTATGATCGTGAAGGTTTGACCTACATCACTATGATGCAGTCCTAGTAATGAGTAGAAGTAAGTTCGTAGAATGGTCTCAAGACGTTTGTCGTTCAAGCCGAGGTATCGTGGGTTGGTGAATAACAAGATCCAGCCACTGAAAGAGACTTGGAAATGTCTCCGGAGCTAAATTACTATAGTCCAATGACTTGACTAAAGCAGGTTTCAGATAGACTCTAATGAAAGTATGATAAGAGTACTTGAATAACGAATGACACAGGAGTTAGCCGGCTGTCAATATCTTTGATATTCAAGACGTAAAGATTCGGGAAAATGACCTTGTAAAGGTCTTACATCATATCCAAAGAAGATAGTTCCTGACAGCATAAAGGACCTAACCTAAAGTACTTACAGTACAAGGTAACCTCATAGAAAATGCCACATCGAGCAAAGACAGAAAATGATTACTTTCCAACAAGGAAAGTAAGGTAAAGAATCTATTACTGACGACAGTCATCCCTCAGGTGAACTCTCAGTTCAGCCAGTTGACGTTCCATGTCGAGCAGGTGTCTTTCGTACACTCTCTGGCGTACTCGGAGCTCTATGACTTCGGCTCATGATTCAGCCAGTGCTTGCAGCAGGGTTTCATGGTTTCTCTCTGATCTCTCGCGAGCATCTTCTAGACGAATGGTGCGGAGGGTATGCATTCTCGCATTAGCGACAAGTTCGGTAATCTGATGTAGGGCTGTCCTGCCTTGAATCTCATTTCAGGCCACTCTGCGGACGAAGATTGGCAAGATTCTATCTGCTGAGCCCCCATTGCTCAGGTTGTAAAAGCTTCGGTCGCCATTAAATGGAATGGGATGATCTTGTCCTTGGCTCCATGTTTCCAAACATTCCACCCATGGAGGCGTCGGGCCATGAAAAGCCGGACGAGGGTTAGGAATTGGAACAGGAGCTGCCTGGGGTAGGTTCTCAACCTCTGGGTCAGAATTAGCATCGTCTGAAAGGTTTTCATCATGGTGATCATTCAAAGGGATAGGATGATCATTCTCTGGTTCTTCTCCAAACCAACCAGCAATGACTTCGTTCGGAAGATACTGGTTGCCGCAGGGATGGAGTCTAACCATGTTATCTATGCGAGAATTTGGGGTAAGAAATAATTATTAGACGAACTATCTAGATAATTATTTAGAAAATCTTCATCAGTTACATCGCTATTTGTGAAGTGCATACCAGCTATATGTAATCGAAACAGGATAGGCCTTCGAATAAGTGATCTTAACTCCAAATTCACACATAATCGGGGTAAAGTAAAATTTTCACAGATTCTAAGTCTATAACATCCTAATTACATATAGCCTTAGTGTATCCACTGAGCAACTATCAACTTAATAATGAAGATCCCGTTTTAGTTCTCAAGTATAAAGTACTTATAGTAACACCAAATACTCCTATAGTATTTTAAATTTTAATGTTATGTTCTATTGTTCTCATTGTGGTAGGGTTGGTAAGATTTTAGCATTGTTGCAACCACACAATTAAACTTAGGCACATGCTAGTCAACCCTCAGATCATATAGGTGATCAGGCTATATCTTCCCAATTTTGACCATATGTCTCCAAGCCCACCTGTGTTGCCCAACAATCGTAATTCTTTTTGTACTGCCCTAGTGACACTGATTTTAGTATGAATGCAGGCACATATACTTACTTAAATATTTTATTATTTAAAGTATAAACTCTTGGTCAGAGTATTTTTAATCCCTTATGTATTTATAGTTAGTATATCTTTTATGGGTTGATATACTTAATTCACTATAAACAATGCTCTGATACCAATTTGTCACACCCCAAAACCAAGAACGGCGGAAACGTTCTGGGGCGGAGGACGTCATGTACAGTATCACAACAATGTAAAGTAGTAAACAAGCAACAACATCATCCATTGCATTAATAATATAATTATTATACAAGTGTGTTCTGTCAAATTTTGATAAACACTAAAGCATAAATCAAAATGAAAGATGAGTCTTCAACGAGCTCCATCTTCCCTATTCCTTGCATCGGTACCTGTCTATGATGACCTGAGGATACAAGTAATTTTGAAAGCGAGTATCAACTTTAAAGCTGGTGAGATCATAAGTATTTTAGTGTCTTAATTTGTATGTAAGAATTTGTAAGTAAATGAATTGTAAGTATTGTAAATGTATATGAACTGTAAATGTAAAAATGTTTGTAAAACAACTGGAAATGTTTGAAAAACCCTAGAAATCCCTGTGATTCCTACTATTATATAAAGTGTGTCTTCTACCAAGACCTAAATGTTCTCAATGTAGTCTTCTACCAAGACTTAACTGTTCTAAATGTTCGTTTCATGTAAAAGTGTGTAATTTTCCCAAGTGTAACTATCATTAACAAAATATAGCTTTTTACATTTAAAGTTTAAGTGAAAAGATCACTAAATATATGTACAGGGAAAATTAAAGTAGTACTAAAATGTAGCGCTATAAGAACTACTGTTGTACTAACTACCTTAAACCGGATTTATATTAAGGCATCATGTGATTAATTGCACCATACTATCGACTGGTAACAACGACATACGAATGGTCGTAAAAACGGAATGACGTTTGACACCCGCAGACCTGCAGGTCCAGCTGTAGCTAGCAGCAAGGTGTAGGATAGTCAATCCAGTATAGATCTATACGCAAACTCACGCTCTCCCTTCAAGAGACTCTGGCTACAACTCGGGCCATGACATTTAAGACATGCTCCGATACATATCACAAAATTAACGTATTCATATATATGTAATGTAATGAACTGTTCTAGCTGTAATGTACGTGCTCTCTACCTAGCAAGTATAGTAATGTACTCGTTCTAGAATCGTTGTATATGTTCTCTTTCTAGTATAGATGTATATGTTCTCTTTCTAGTATAGTTGTATATGTTCTCTCCTAGTATAGTTGTATATGTTCTTCTCTAGTATAGTTGTATATGTTCTTCTCTAGTATAGTTGTATATGTTCTCATAGTAGTAAGTATTGACTCATGAATGAACTGACTCATAGTATGATATTGTGTTCTAGTAATAGTTCTAGTATCTTCCTAAACTACCCATATGGTAGTTTACTAGTAATCTAACTGGTACGTATGAACATGGATGTATACCCTTGCTACTCAGGGCATTTGATGAACTGGAAGGACCTTTATGACTATATATGTACACATGATATATAACTAATATTTAAACGACCTTCGGACGAGTACCCGATATCCCACCAGACCACATCTCAAGCGCGAAAAGGAAATAGGGTGGATAGCCTTCCTAAGTCTTTTAAACATTTCTTATATAACTATACATATAGAGGCATGCAATTTATAATTTAAAAACATAAAATAAGATTTGTAAAACTTTTGAACATAATTATTTTCTAAGAAAAGACCGACTTGATGTCGATCTATAAAATGGTTTTGAAGGCATGGGTTTGATGAAACAACTTTAGTATAAAGAAAATTTGTTTGAATCACAATTGTAAATAATTTTGAAAAGTAATATACAGAGTAAAATGTACAGAGAAATAAGGAGTTTTAAACACATAAAGTGTTTATGAAAGACATTTGAAGGAAACTGTTTAGTAAAACGGCTAATCAGTAGCCAATCATTTGAATGTTGCTTATTAATCACATGTGATTGATATAATAATTAGCATAATTCTACTTGTATCCCCCCCCATAAAACGTTTACAAACAGTTTAAAACATTGATTAAGGGGTATGAACTCACCCTTAGTGAGTGGTTCTGATGAAAATGTTAGATCAGTTGCTAAGTATCAAGTGGCGGCTTGAGTACACACGCGAATCCTATTTAGCATATATTGGCATATATATGAATATAATTAGTGTTATGAACGACTGAATAATGGTTTTGGGACCACCTTAGGGACTAGTAAACACTTATAATGAAGTGTTACAATCATATATGATTGTATGAGGGTTTATAAGGCTATACAAGAGGGTGTATGGCCAAAATACACACTATATGTGTGTGCGCGGCCAGGTGTGCGGCCCTGTGTGCGGCCATGTGTGCTGCCAGATGTTGTGTGCTACCATGTGTGCGGCCAGATGGTGTTCTTGGTGTTCTTGGTACCTTTTATGAAGATCTTCAAGGAGGTTAGGGTGATACTTGAGAGGATTTCGAGTTCTATGCTTGAAGAAGTGAAAGAAGTGTTCAAAAATGACTAACTGTGGTATATATAGGTGGAGTGTGCGGTTGGGAAGGGTGTGAGGCCGCAAACACATGTGTGTGGCTGCACACTCCATGTGTTGGAGTGTTTGGCCTCTTTTTGATTCCTACACTTTGAGTTAACCCATTTCCACACTCCAACCTTGATTATAATACGTTTAGAACGCTCCAATAGACCCTAAATGGTACTACAAGATAGCAAAACGAGTCTATTATTGATAAGAATGAAGAATGCAAGTTAGAAATTTTCGGGTTGTCACAATAGAAAACTTCAACTCCAAGAGTTGGAGGAGTTGAGAAATGACTCCTATGAAAACTCAAGGATTTACAAGGAAAGGACAAAGCTTTTCCATCACAAGTCCATTAACCGCAAACATTTCGAGCCGGGACATAGGGTTTTGCTCTATCATTCGCGATTGAAATTATTTCCAGGAAAATTGAGGTCAAGACGGATAGGTCCGTTTGTTGTGTTAAAAGTCTTTGAAGATGGAGCGGTTGAAATTCAAAGTGAAGAAACGAGGCAAGTCTTTAAAGTCAATGGGCATCGATTGAAACCTTTCTATGAAGGTTTTAATGCAAACATCTTAGAAGTCATCCAATTGGACGCCCCGGTGTACTGAAATCAAGAAGGAAGCATGTATCGCCAAATACGTTAAAGAAGGGCATTTTTGGAAAACTAAAGTTTTCAACTTTTCTAGTTCCGAATAAATGTCGTGGTTGGTTCATTTTTTTATTTAACATCTTTTCTTCTTCCTTATTGAGATAAAAGAATGTTGGAGTTAAGGGCCCGGTGTTCGTAATGGTGAAAGAGCAAAAAGAATGTTGGAATATGTCAAGCCAGCATACGCGGTCCGCGTGTATTCGAGTATCCGTCCGCATGTTTATTAACATGGACCGTGTGTAGTTCCGCGATCGTCCGCGTGCATTATCAGGAAAACAGAAGAGTTTCAGCTCAACCCACGCGGTCCGCGTGTACTCGAGTCTTCGTCCGCGTTTTTATTAACACAGACCGCGTGTGGTCCCTCTATCGTCTGCGTCCATTAAACGAAAACAGAAGACATCCAGTGAAGTTCATGCGGTCAGTGTGTTATCGTAACCTTGTCCACGTGTTTATTAAAACGGACCATTTGTGGGCAGGAGGCGACCGCGTGTCGTGAAGGATAAATCAGAATGGCTATGGGCTAACCCATGCGGACCGCGTGTACCCGACTCAACGTCCGCATGACTTGACCAGCGTTGACTCGTTTTTGACCAGGTTTGACCGCCATTTAACCCCTTTATACCCAGCCGGCCCTTCCTTCTTCCCCACTTCTTCTTCTTCTTTTTCCCTAACCTCCATTAGAGAACCTTCATCTCCACCACTAAAGCTCACTTTCCCGTCAAACCGCCGGTCGGAATTTCTCGAGACCACCGCCATTCTTCTCCAAATTCAGAGCTCTACAAACCCCACTAAAACAACGGTCTGATCTGTTGCTATATCTCGGGGCGCCATCGCCACTTTCTGGCCGATTTCCGGCCAACTCCTCTTGGGCAAGGCTACCACCCCACCAAAAATATTTCCCAAAGCTCGCCGAAACTTCAAGCCATTG
This sequence comes from Lactuca sativa, assembly GCF_002870075.4. NCBI lineage: Eukaryota > Viridiplantae > Streptophyta > Magnoliopsida > Asterales > Asteraceae > Lactuca > Lactuca sativa. The sequence continues at coordinate 185,573,774 of NC_056623.2, read as the reverse complement.
CCGGATTCGTCAGGTTTTCGCGGTAAATTGCTTCTCTCGGGATATCAAACAAAAGCTTAAAGCTTGGGGTGGAGAGTTCCAAGATTGTCAAATCCCGATTTTTCGCACGCAAACTTTGAACTTTCAACAAAAACGGGTATTTTCTTTCCTTTGTTTAATTGATCAAGATGCATGTCCATTCATATGCTATTGTATCAAATGAATTTAGGAATCCCTTCTTGCTTTGATTATTGAATTGCTTTAGAAGCCCATAGGAAGTTAGTTGGTGATTTGGGGTTGACATATTGTTTGTTGAAACTGTGGTTCGTATAGTGGTTATTTTTTTCGTGCAGGAAGTCCATGTCTACTTCTAGGAAGCGTCTGGCTGCTAGCCGAGGCAAAGCCCCGACAAGAGATCAAAGCGATGCTCCCGATGTCCCAAGGTTTCGGGATGCCAAGGTAGCCGAAAACTACACAAAGAGTTTGCCTAGAAAAGTTGCATCTACCAAATTCGTGTGCAAGCCCACGCTTATATCACTTGGGGTTCTCGAAGGGGTCACCCAATTGTTCCGTAACATTGGGTGGGAAAACCTTCTCAACCTCCTGGCGCATACTTACGAGCTCCCCACTAGAGAGTTTCTTGCCGACAGCGAGTACGACAGCGAAAAAAAGAAAGCCGCATTCCATCTTCTAGGGGACCGAAGGTACATCGATTTTGCAACGATAAACGACATCTTAGGCTTGCCTTCTTCAAATACATCCACGATTTTCGACGTCCTACCCGCTGAGTTAAATCACGAGACATTTTGGACGGAAATCACCGGGGGTATCTTCTCGTGTGCCGGTCGGGATAAAGCAACATCTATCATCCACCCATGCCTCCGCATTGCCCATCGCATCCTGGTGTGTACGGTTTTTGCCCGCAAAGAAGCCGGCCAGGTCACCAAAAATGAACTCTTCTTCCTTTGGTGTATGACGAGGCGTGAAAGGCCGCCAATCCTAGACTTTGCTTCATTCTTCTTCCACAAATGCGCCCACATGAGATCCAAGACGTCCGGTGATATTTGCATTGGGGGATTTGTCACACTTTTGGCTCGCGGTCTTGACATCGAGCTCCCTGATGAATTCCAGCCTGTTGACTGCAAAAATCTTTTGGATGAGCGCACCCTCATAAACATGCACCACATCCGTCGCAGGAATAGGAACAGCTTCACTTGGTTTTGTCCTCAAGGGGTCGGGTATCTCGTTCTCCCCGACCCTCGAGTCACTAACTTCACCTTCCACGATCGCACTCAGTGGAGGCTCGCGAGGACCATCACTCAGTCAGTCAATGAGGATGTGATGCAAGATCAAGATGATGACGAGATACCTATGGATGATGCACCCACCCATGATCCGCAACACGCCCAGCCACAAGCCCCTCCCGGGTACTACCTGCTTCCCCCCAATTTTGCCGAGGAGTTCGAGTCGCTTTGTGTCTCAAACCAAATCATGTCCCAACAAATGCACCATATGTGGGGGTGGCACCAATCCCAAAACCATTTTGAGAACGTCCCACTTCCGCCACCCTATCCATACCCCCCACCCACCCATCCTTATCCCCCTCCACCTTACCCTTACCCCTACCCCCAATACCCGTATCCTCTTCCCGATCCCCCGGTTTAGGTACTTTCGCCTCACCACAAGCATTGAGGACAATGCTTATTTCTAAGCTTGGGGTGGGGTATTCCTTTTTCCTTTTAATTTATCATGCATTTTAATTAGGTTGCATAGCATTTTAGTATAAATTGCATTTTTTTTAAGCCCCAAAAAGATTTGATTTTCTTCTTTTTCATCTTTTATTTTTGCATGACATTTAGCTTAGGGCATTAGCATTCATGCATTTTTGTTTTCTGTTTATTCTCACCTCTCTTGGATGCCATGAAACAGGTTCATAGTTATTGTATCATTATTGGTCCAGGATTTTGTTGCTATCTCACCCATCGAAACGGGACCACTAGCTGCAGCTTGGGAATTTCATACTTGGGATCAGATGCTGGTAGCTTAAAGGGGTAAGTGATCATGGCCAGGTAGTTTTCATGAAGAATTATGCATACAATACTAACGACTGTAGGATATACTATAGCACTGAATGTCTTACCCTTGTGGTCACTACCGCCGAGAGGATCACACTTGATCATGTTAGAACCATTAGGATGAAGCACCGGTGCTCGTCCCCGAGTAGAATCCATATCCGGCCTCTTTACATCACCATATCTTTTTGCGATTTTCTTAGGATTTTAGAGAGTCTTTAAGTCCATACTTGGACATTTTTATCTTTTTTTTTGTTTGAAGTACAAAAAAAATGTTTATAAAGGAGCTCACATTACATCTTTATGCTCCACACATGGTCATTTTCACACTTAGACCATTCAGATTATATTACCACCCTTCTGGTTCCACTTACACACTTTTGGGAACCAAATTTTGAGTAAAAAGGGTTTTCTTGATTTCGATTGTTAATACATTACCTTCAAGTATGTTGTATTTATTTTCAACAAAAAAATGGCACCGCAACTATCTTAGGCAGGTGGCTGGTTCAATTATTGAACAAGTTTTCCAACATCTCGGTCACTCGGCGTTTAATATTCATTTATTTAGGATTGTATATTTGTACATAGATCGAGTTGTTTCTTTTCGCAAATTGGTGATATTAGAGAGGCTGTTGAGTCGGATACTACAGGAGGTTCGGGCCAACGCTAAGTGAGCCGATTCCTACAACGGTGCCCGGGCGATTAAACCTAGCTACACATGAGAGAAGCCGGAAGATGTGAGATCAGAGTGTGCACTTAAAGAAGAGCTCCATCCGAGCCCATTCAGTCGCTTTCTCCCTACTACAGATGTTATTCATTGTATGCATGTTCCATTGAGGCTGCGACTGACCATCCCTCCTTGCTCACCCAGAGGAGTTGTCCTGGCTGTGGTTTATGATCCCATTGTCATCGGATGAAAAAGTTGTGAGATAGCAGCGGGATCAATTCTGACCATGTTGACTAACGATGAACAGGTTCCATGGTTCTATCCATTCTTTTTATTTTTAGGGTAGTTCGTCCCAAGTTCATTTTAGTCTTGTCTTACTTGGGGACAAGTAAGATTCAAGCTTGGGGTGATTTGATAGTTTCGTTTTTAGTACTTCTTTTCATAGTTTATTTTTAGTCCAAACCATCTCATTTTAGTCAATCTTCATGCATATTTTCTCTTTTTTGTCATTTTTCTCCTTTATCGGGTGCTTTGTAGTCTTTTGAGCTTAATTGCAGGGTTTTCTGAAGACTATTTGTTATTGGAGGTTTAGAAGGATGCGGGACTCATAGAGGCATGTGACTTGCTTGTGGACTTGAAGTGGTGCGATTGGGCTAGGTGCCTGCGTAAAAGAAGAAATCAATTTGGATCTAATTCATGGGCAAAGATGATGATGAGGCGGCGTGGAATCAAGCTACAAGAAAATTTGAGGAGTATTGGGTCAATCATTAGAAGGCTTTGGAATGGCAAATGGGTCTTAAAGAGTTATGATTATGGGCTGAAGTTAAAGAAATGAAGATTGGGCTTAAATGCATGTTAAATGGCCCAAGTTTCACATTCAGCGTGACCCATGCGGTCCACGTGAATTGTGCTGAGTTGTTTCCGGGTTTTGACTTGTTGACTTTATTTGTGGAAGTTTGGTGGGTAGCTTTTGGACTCTTTTTGAATCCGGAAATTGGCTCTCTTTAGCTGGAGATTGGAGGCTCATTTGGGGGGGACTTGAAGAACATACTCCACTTTTTTCTCTCTAAGAAGCTTTGGGAAGATTTGAAGAATATTTGGGAGATTAGTGTAATTTCCTTTTATCTTGCATCTAAGACAATGTTTGGTATCTCTAATCCTTCTTGTTTTTGTTTAATCTTAGCCATGCTTGGCTAGATTTTCATTTGGTTGACTTGGATGTAATTGCTTGAATGTTTTGGTTATTTTGAAGAACTCCATGAACTTGTTGAACATCTATGATTATATTTTCTATGAAAACTTCCTTCATGTTTATATATCTCTAGTCATGAATATTGATATGTGAATGTTATCTTTGTTGGTTAAATTCTTGGCTAAGTAATGGGTCTTCAATTTAACAAGCAACAATTAGTTTAAATGTTTGTTTTCGTTTCATTTAGACTAAGAAAGTATTTTCTCCATAGTGTTAATGAAAGCAATAGATTACTCTTTGGATTTGGTGACTCTTAAAACCCAATGCTAATTGATTTTCACAAAATTACGTGCTTCATTAGTTTTGTGACATTGATTTAGGAAATGTGCTATGAGCTTCTCTAGTCATTTTTAATACAAAAGAAGAGTTGAGGCAAGTTATGCTTATAAATTGCTATAGCCAAATTAGATTATAAACACAAGTATTGCACCTTGGTATTCTCATGATTATTTAACCAAATGTTCAAGTAATGAAAGTCTAAAGTCAACCATCTTTCTCCTATTGATTTTACATCAAACTTTTCTTTTATTGAATTGTGTTTTTAAATGTTATGGTAATTCTAGTTTTATCTTAAACATCTTGAAAGATCAAAATCCCCCAATTTTATTTTATTTTAGTTTTACAAGTGTTTGTACACCAAGATTATCATAGAAGTAACAAATTGAACCAATCTCCGTGGATACGATCCCTTTACCACTATACACTATTTTAGTGTGTAATATTTAGGGTATTTATTTTGTTGGCCTCGACAACCACCACTGATCAGTTGTTTTCACAAAATGAATTTCAATATTTCCATCTTCCATATGATCCTTAATAAAATGATAACGAAGTGCAATGTGTTTAGTTTTCGAATGTTGTACTGGATTATGAAAAATGCGTATAGCACTTTGTGAATCATAATACAATGGAATCTTCTTCATGTTAATTGCATAATCATGCAATTGGCTCTGGATCCATATGATTTGCAAAGTGCAAGCAGAAGTTGCAACATACTTAGCTTCAGCAGTTGAAATTGCAACAGATGTTTGCTTTTTCTATTGCCAACTTATAAGCTTCCCATCCAGAAATTGACATCCTCCACTTGTACTCTTCCTATCAAGAGTACATCCTCCAAGATCCGAACCCGAAAAAGCTTGAATGAAAAATCATGATTTCGAAGGATACCATAATCCTAACGAAATTGTGCCCTTGAGATAACGAAAAATATTTTTCATTGCAGTCAAGTGTGGTTCTCTTGGATTTGCTTGATACCTAGCACAATTACATACAGAAAACATGATATCAGGTCTACTTGCTGTAAGATAAAGCAATGGACCTATCATACTTCTGTATAAAGTAAGATCAACAGCAGGTTTGTCTAACGAAGGTGTTGGCCTTGTTCCAACTGCTATTGGTACTCTTAACTTCGTGCTATTCATCATCCCAAATTTTATGAGCAAATTCCTTGTATATTTTTCTTGATTGATAAAAATTCCTTCTCTGCTTTGATGAATGTTTAAACCAAGAAAATTATTGATTTTACCCATCATGCTTATTTTGAATTGGCTTTTCATCAGACTTTCGAATTCACTAGACAAAGCAGGGTCAGTAGAGCCAAAAATAATATCATCGACATAAATTTGAACAAGCATTAGATGATTCCCAACTTTCTTTCGAAATAATGTGGGGTTAACTGATCCTTGTTTAAATTTTGACTGTTTTAGGAAACTGGTAAGAGTTGCATATCATGCTCTTGGTGCTTGTTTTAACCCATATACAACTTTATCTAAAATATAAACATGATCAGGATGTTTTTCGTTAACAAAACCTGGAGTTTGTACTACATACACAGTTTCTTCGAGTTCACCATTGAGAAATGCACATTTTACATCCATTTGATAAACATCAAAATCTTTATGAGTTGCATAAGCCAAAATATTTGAACAACCTCGAGTCTTGTGACAGTGGCAAAGGTTTCTTCATAATTGATACCTTCTTGTTGCGAATAACCTTTAACAACTAACCATGCTTTGTTTCGAACAATATTCCCATCTTTGTTGGTTTTGTTTTTGAAAATCCATTTTAATCCGACAATAGAAACATCATTAGGTTTAGGAATTAATCTCCAAACCTTGTTTCTTTCAAATTTAACCAATTCAGATTGCATTGCAACAACCCAATCAGAGTGTTCCATTGCAACCTTAACTGTCTTTGGTTCTATTTTGGAGATGAAAACATTAAACATGCAAAATTCTTGATGAGTATTCACTACCCCATTATTTGCATGAATTTGAGCTCTTGTCAAAACTCCATCTTGTGGATTTCCAATGACTTGTTCTTTCGGATGATTCCTTATCCACTTTTCCAACGGTGGATATGCTGGATCAAAGTCCAAAGGTGCATCTTTGTACATCTCTTCATTTTCGGATCTTGCAGCAGAAATACTATCATTTATGTCATGAAATTAATCATTTTGATCAAGATTTATGGTTTCATTATCATCATGCTCCCCCTCGGAAAGATTATCATTCTGATGCTCCCCCTCAAAGAGTTCATTCATACTATTATTCTCCCCCTCGAAAGAATGCTCCCCCTCAACAGTTAAAGATGTAGTCAAGTGCTCCCCCTCCACTCGAGCATCTAGCATGCTTTCGCCATTATCAGTTGAATCTGAGGTGATTGTCGAATCATATGTATGTTTTGAAGATTCAGGAATTTCATTATCAGCAACATGTACTTCAGCATCAACAGCCCTGTCTAGAACACCAAAAATTAAATCATAATCAAAGTCAGATGAATTAGATTCTTCAGTTTCATCATTTGATTCCTTAAGAATTGGTTTTTGTTCAAATTGTTATTCGACTTGTTTCACGAAATAATCATCAAAAGTGAGATTAAACGTTTCTTCAACTTTTCGAGTTCATTTGTTTAACACTCTGTATGCAACCGAATTTTTCATCAGCCTTAGCTTGAAATTTCGAAAGATTATCTTTGAGATTCATTATAAAACACCTGCAACCAAAAACATGAAAAAATTTGACATTAGGTTTTCGGTTATTGATTATTTCATACAGAGTTATATTGAAACGTCTATGAATGAAAGATCTATTCTGAGTAAAACATGTTGTCGAAATTGCTTCTACCCATAAGTATTGAGGAATATTCACATATGTCAACATTGTCCTCGCCGCTTTGCAAAGAGACCTATTTCTCCTTTCGACCACTCCATTAGGTTGAGAAGTATAGCGTGAAGAAAAGTTATGCGAAATTTCTTTTTTCGTTAAGTACGAATCCAACACTTTGTTCTTAAACTCAGAACCATTATCACTTTTGATTTTTCGAACTTTCTTCTTCAGACTTATCTCAATTTTCTTGATAAATTCAATCATTGTTTGAGCGACTTCAGATTTTAACTTGAGAAAATACACCCACGTAAATTGTGAAAAATCATCAACAATAACCAAAATGTACCATTTCTTGTTGAGAGTTTCAACAGTTGATGGTCCACAAAGGTCAATATGAAGAAGTTCGAACAGTTCAACAGTTTTCGAAACAATGACAATTGGATGCCCTTTACGATGTTGTTTTCCTTGTTCGCAAGCTGCACATAAAGTATCATTATCAAACTTTAATACAGGTAAACCTCGAACAAGATCTTCTGTAACCAATTTATTTAAATTTCGAAAGTTTAAATGAGATAAATGTCGATGCCATAACCAGCTAACATCTGTGGGAGCCATCGAAAGTAGACAAACTGAGGGTTTTCCAACTATGGGTTTGGTGTCGAGGTTAAACATATCTCCATATCTTTTTTATTTCAACAATACTTCGTTTGTCTCAACTTTTGAAATGATGCTTCCTTCTTCGTTAAACACAACTTGATTGCCAGTGCCCACAATAAGTTGTGAAATACTTATCAAATTATGTTGAAGACCTTCCACATAAGCAACACGATTCATTGTAAATTGACCATGCGTCACTTTTCCATAACCTTTAACTTGACATTTATGGTTATTTCAAAATTTCACTACACCAGCATTTTCTAAACTTAGAAAATCACGCAAATTCTCCTTCCTTCCAGTCCTGTGACGTGAACAACCACTATCAATCACTACTAGAAAAACAGCCTTTTACGACGCGCAATGCGTGTCGTAAAACGCTCAGACGACGCGCAAATGCGTGTCAAGAAAGGCCCTGTCATAACGAGAGACGACACGCTTTTGTGCGTCGTCTATAAACGACGCGCATTTATGACACGCAATGTGTATCATTAAAACCCCTGTCAAGAAAGGCCATGTCATAAACGAAGATGACACACATTTTTGCATATCGTAAATTTAAATGTTTAAAAAAATATATATTTATATATTTATTAATTTTTATATTAAATTTGCATTTAATGTCTCACAATAGAAATAAAATACCATATACAAAAAATACAATCCATTGCATAACAAAAAATAAAATAAATTACACAAATTATAATGTCATACAAATAATCATTCAAATGTTAAAAAAAAAAAATAATACATTGCTAACATGGGTTATACATTCCTATAAAACTAACAAATAATCATCCAACTTTGTTTCTTACTGGAATATGTGTCTAATTATCTCCTTCATCAGCCTCCATGTATATTGTGATCGGATCTGCCTTCCTACTCTATATGTATAACCCTGAAAACTAAAACTTAGAATTGTACTATGATCCTATTCTGTCTGTTGCAAAAACCATGGGATTGCAGTCATAGCCCACACAAATTACAAGTTTCTCAGAGACAAAAATAACCTGAAATAAAATGTTGTTTATCAACATTTGAATAGGAATAAGTACAAAAACTGGGCATAATGATAGTCTAAAATCTGAAATAAAATGTTGTTTATCTCATCCAAAAGGTGTATTTAAAGGGCATACTAACCTCACTGCCATTCAATGTCATGAAATAGAAATGCTTATGACCCTTTCGAGCATATTCTTTTTGTCAAGCCTCATAAGCAGGCATATCAAGCACCTACAAAAATATGTAAAAAAAATGAAATTGTATTTGTAAAAGGTGCTAATGTCAATATGCCATAAACTCTTTGAACAAACACATACACTCAAAATTTAAATTATAAATAACCTGTTGATTTGAACACAAATCTCAACAGGGGCATGTTCCCTTTACACATTCTATATTCAACATCCTAATAAGACATTCATCCTGACATCCCATGCGCCCATCTAATGAAGGTTTACACTGGCAAACCATGATCTAATAGTCATTTCAAGAACACACATTATAGCAAACACACTACATGTTAGATCTAATAAATAATAAAACAAATAACCTCATCAATAGTCTGATTTTTACGATTGCGATGCAGATACATGTTTGTCTTCATAAGCTTCCAAGAGAGTTATGGAGGATCTACACCAATGGCATGATTAATGAGAGATGGAAGTTCAAGCAAACAAAAGATTTTCAGGTCAAAAAGTCAACAAGTACCTATTAGCTGCTTTGTCCCGATTGACTGGAATTCAACTTTTGGGTATTATCCTGGATATTCTTTCCAGAGCATGATAGACGTTGACAACATAATCCAAATTTTGATGGCATATCAAACAAGGCAGTGTGTACTGTGTGTAGTGTAAGACAAAATCATAAAACCAAACCAATGAGTCGGTTTGAAGTGACTTACTGATGAGAGTATTCGAATAAGCACATGGGATACCACCAAATCCACAGGTTGGATGTCTGCCACGACAACACCAGGTTCTCCATGCTGAAGCAAATGCAACTGAGTTAACTTTTTTTTTTTAAGAAAAAATAAAAAAGAAAATGCAGATAAACTTACAATTCCAAGACTAAGCTCCATTTTTCCTGGGCCTAAATGGTCGGATTTCGGCTGACCTGGAAGCGTGCAAACTGAGAGTGCAACACCCATCGTACCAACAACTCCACATGCATGCCTTGCTTCAGCAGCAACATCAGAAAGAGGAAGACCAGAAGCAGCTGTTGCTCCTGCAATCTGAAAATTCGAAAGGAATATAAATAAATTCATAGCAAGGGATGTGGAGATCATGTATCTTGCTATGCATTCATGTTATGGTTTTTTGTTTTTTTCCTATCATGTATTTGCAAATAGATTATAACAGAGGATAAACCTTGTGGACAAGAATGGTTCCAGCCAAACCTCTTCGCCCAGCTATGCCCCGTGGGGGTGGCAAAGCGCAATCATCTCCAACAATCACCATCTACAAAAGTACAAAGAAATATTATATTTTCTAAGTAAGAGTGGCATAGCATAGATGCATGTCAATTATGTCTATATGCACTCACCTCTACTTTGTAACCTTTAGACTTTGCTTCCTCAGCTGCCAATCAAAAATTTAATCGGTCGCCAGTGTAGTTTTGTAGATCAAATATCTTTCAGTTAAATTTAATCCAAAGACATCATTCAACAAAAACTCCTCCTCACCTTGACAATTAGGAGACATCCCATTGGCCTAGTCACAGCTCTTATGCCCTGCAAAATTCAAATGCAATTGGATTGGATTTCCATAATTCCATAAAGCGATCCAGAAAGTGACCCAGCCAATGCATTCACAAAACTTCCTTTTCTTTTCGTTTTTCATGTTTCAGTTAGGATATTGTGACTGATAAGTATATAGTACGTCGGAGCAATATTTCTTTAAATGAAAAACCTAGCGCATTTCAAACGTAAAATTGGGTTCAATTTTGCTGCAGATTCCACACTAGCAGTAGTCTAGTAGAGTATCAAATTGAGAAGTAATCTCCAACTAGAAAAAAATAGATAACTTTTCGTAAAACAAATCAAATTTGAGATTCACATCAGCCATACAGTCACAAACTACACTAAAATCAATTACAGTAAAGAATATTAGAAGCATCTTCCTCACCAGTTGCTTCAGACAACTCCAACTCCTCGTTTATATCAGCATTCAAATTTTCTTGTGGAATTGAACAATCCCCAAAGCTTTTATCCATGTTGTCCTTACAAATCCTTCACATTATAAAATTTGAAGTATTTAGACACATCCCAATATATATTGCTAGATGAAATTGCTTCACTCGTGATTTGAAAGACTAACAACTTGGCTCTAATATTAGCCACACAAGGGCATTTTTGTCCACAAAAAAAGTCTCATAAGTTTTTAGGAACAATATTGAACCTCACCTAAAATTGAATCATTTTCTTCAATTTCAATCAACGATTCCAACATATAATTATGAAGATTGAATGATAACAACACAAAGTATATTCACATGTAATAATACAAAAGTTAGAGAAGGTGAGATACGTAGGTCTTACCTGACATAAGCTATTCATCGCTTGTGAGTTCTTCCTTGTTTCTTCCAGGATCAAAAGGTGAGTTCCCATTGTGAAAAGGACATGAAAGGGAGAAAACCATTTACACATATGTTCAATATTTATGCCAAATGTCGAAAATAACATGAAAGGGAGAAAACCATTTACACATATCTATACATAAACATTAAAAAACTGATTTCAGCATAAAGGTAATGTTTCTTTCACCAAACATACATCGGCTTTCAAAAAGAAAAAAAATAAAGGGCTAGAAGAGTACCGACAAGGGGAGGTGAAGGGATGGTCGACGAGAGGGTTGGAGGCAAAAGAATTCATATATGGAGCAACAGAATCTGTGGTTGGTGCTGCTTGATGCTGGACAAGAACACGCCTGGTGGGTGGTGGAGACGCTGCTTAAGACAGCGGCGACTTAGGGTGCCAAAGGGAAGGGTTTTTTGACCGACTTAGGGTGGTCAGCGAAAGAGAACATGAAGAGGATAAGGTATGGTTGGATCCGATTCAACTATAGATTTCAAAGCGGCCATTGTATTTGCAGAGCTTGATAAATTAGGTCAAGGAAAGGAAACTCACGATCAAATCTACCAAGTCTTCTCAATGCTCCATCAATCGCATCGATCCGGTTTGTTGCCCTGATTAAAACCACTTGTCCCCTTGAATCCAAAATGGACGAGAATGTTGCTTAATTTTTGACTGATAACTATAAAGAAGAAGACAAAGGCCCTAGCACTTTTTCTTGCTAATTGGAAGAGGCGGGGGGGGGGGGGGGTTAAGTTTTAGGATTCAATAGGCGGGTGAAATCCCACCTTAAAAACGCGTGTTTCATTAAAATGCTATAAAGCAAAACATTTAGACGATGTACATTTTATGAAAGATGCCCTTCGCATTACCTTTTTTTCTTTTCTGACACTAATTTTAGGGCATGCACAAATGCGTGTCCACAATCCTTCAAATTTTGCAAAATTGACATTATTTTTTAAGGAACGCACAAATGCGCATCCTCTATCAGCGAGTGTCATTGTTTGCGCGTCATTAAAGGGCTGTTTTCTAGTAGTGAATATACCATTTCTCATCATATTGCTCGTCACAAAGCACCTATAATCGTTGAAAGAATTTAGGTACCCAAGGCTGTTTGGGTCCTTGGTTATTAGCTTGAAAGAGAGAATGAATTTTAGAATTTAAAGCCAGCTTCAAACTTTAGTTTTGAAAGAATCAATTAAGTCGACATCATCAGTTAAAGATATCGAAATATAATTTTTCGATAGTTTTGGACTTTCACCAACTTTCTTCTCATGTTTCATAGATTGTCTTTCTTTTTAGATTGGTTGCCATCTCTGAACTGGAGTATTTGACTCTTTCGAAGATGAACTTCCAAACGAAGGATCATTCAAATACTGATCATAGGCCTTTTTGATTTGATGTTGCGAAAACTTCCCAGATTGATACCTTTTCCCATTGTTTTCAAGCCAATGATTCATGGTTTCCACTTTAGATGTGCCTTTCGTGTATGAAACTTTGGTTGCTTTGTGTGCAGATGGATTTGGAAAATATGGTTTTTGTGGAATAAACTTTGAAGTTGTTTTGGAAATTCCTTTAACAAATGTTTGATGGTTTTCAGATTTTCGAACATTTTCATATTTTCGAATATTCTCAAACTTTTGATTTGTTCTTTTTGAAGAAAATATGTTGTTCACATTTGTTGATTTTGTGAAAGATGAATGTGAATTTGAAAATTTTTGATGACTGTTCGAAGAAAATTGCTTTTGTGAATTATTTGTTTGAAAAATCTTTGGTGATGATGATTTTGAGAAATTTAAAAACTTCGTTGGAAAATCCTTTGAATTTGACTTTTGATATTCACACGAAATTGATAGAGCGGGATTTTTCTTTGTTGGTTCATTTGATTGCTTTTTCATTTGTCAGAACATTCCAAAACATTCTTTTTCTTGCCTGTCTTTTCGAAATTGCTTTTTCTTTCGAAAATTTGTTAACAAGATCTTTAAATTCTTGTGAATTAAGTTTCACATTCTCATTTGTTTTACTTGATTATTGTTTCAAAATTTCTTTTGCAACTTCTTGTTTTTCAACCCATTTTCTTTGTGGTTTTTGTCTTTGAAAAACATATGAATTTTTTGTTAGATTCTTTTCGACAGTGCTTTGATTTGAAAAGAATCCTTCGTTTGATGTTTTCTTGTTATCTTCTTCAACCATTTTGTTGAAATCTGGTTTAATGTTTTTAACATTCCCAGTAGTGACAAACACTTGATTCGGAAATACAACGTCATCTGTGCACTTGAAATTCGGATAAACCACTGTGTTGGTTTCCAAATACTGAGCACCTTTGTTAGACAACACTCTGTCGAAATTTCCAGTGTCTCCAAACACTTGATCAACAACAATTCGTGGAATTGTTGTTTCGTTACAAAAATCTTTACCTTTCGACTTAGATGTGACATTAATGGTTGATAACTGAGAACAATCGACACTTTCCTCCTCCTCAATTTCACTGATTTTGCTAAAACAATCAGAATTGTCTTCGATATCAACAAAATTATATTGAGAGTCAAGTTTCGAATTCTTAGTTCTTTGTGCAAAATTTTGAGTTGTTCACGTTTTTTTCTAACTTTCATTCACAATCTCAACAATTTCACCAGCATTCATAAAATCATCTATCTTAACAATACCATAAGCAAATCTATCATCAAGCACTTTGTTAAAGTCTGCTATGGTTTGTTCACAATCATAAGACAAAATATCAACCTTCTGTATCTTAAAAGTAAGAAAAGGTAATAATTTCTTATGCTGTTCTTTACTAATATCACATGAATGATGCAATGCAGTAAATTTAACATAGAGACGTTTAGTTGAATTACAATATATGTTTCTTTGCGCAAGCAACATCCTTACATCTCTATCCAAATTCTCTCTATCATTATTGACATTTTTCTTTGTAATTATAAATACTCTACCCTGCTACATTTTGAATCTAGATGTTTTTGGGTCTCTAGCAGTTGAGTACTTAATTTCTTGGCTTCGTTACTAGCTGACACAATAATAGTATCAAAATAAACAACAATATCATCAAATGCAACTATTTCAGAATCATATGCTTATAGAGGAATATTAAAGGATTGAAGAATAGAACGTACCTTTGTAATCATTGGTGATTTGTCTCCAGATTTAGTCATGAAACAATGACCAGACACCTTTTCATTCTCGTCCTCCTCAAACTGTGCGAAAATAGCTCCATGAGTTGGATTTCACATTTCCTCATCATCAGATCCTGAAGACTAGATCTGATACGTTCCATCCTCCTCACCTTCGCCTTGAGCAACCAAAGATAACCCCTTCGTCTTTGCACGAACTTCTTCCAATCTTTCAACATAATAGGCTTCGTCCTTGACCTTATTCTTTTTCTCCTCTTTCTTACGAAGCATACAATCATTAGCTAAATGATTAGCTCCGTTGCAATAATTCAAATCAACACCTGATTCTACCTTAAGATTCTTTTCAAGCTTCGACTCTTTTTCCTTCTCATCATATTTCTCAAACCTTTTCTTTTCCTTAGCACCATACTTGCTCATATAGTTTCCCTTAACTTCACTCTGCTTCCCATTCGGATTAAGTGGTTTCTTGAAAAACTTTTTCACTCAATTGTTTGAGTAAAAAGCAACTGCCTCATCCTCAGAGTTCATGATAAAACCTTCTTCATCCGAATCCTTTTTCTCAACAGTATCAACATCAGATACTTTCAAAACAAGAGCCAATGGACCTCCCAAGCTTTGTTTCGACTCCTCCACCATTTCATTAACTTCACTTTCGATGAAGTGTTGAAGCTTTGTTGATTCTTCACCATCATGCTTACACTTCACCACTCCTTACGAAGTCCCATCACAAATGTAAGATTGAACTCCATGGAAGACCTTGTAATCCCATATAGATTACACCTGTAAATCAACTCATTCAGACGATCATAATAAACTTCAATTGTTTCATTCTCTTTTTGTCTGAATTCCTTTAGCTCAACCAAGCATTGTTTAACAAAGTTGATCTTCGTTTTCTCACTCCCCTGATATTTCTCTTTGAGAGTATTCCATATCTCTTTTGTAGTTTTACAATCACGGATGTAGTTGTAAACAACAGGTGGTAAAGCACCTCTCAGCTCTCTCATACAATGCTTCTCATTGTTTTACAGCCTTGTTGCTTGCTCTTCTACTATAGAAGTTAATCCATATGATCCTAAATTTTGATCATTCGATGGTGGTTGAACACTTCCTTTGATGCAATTCCATAACTTTGTTGCAATTCCATAACTCTTCATCCAATCCATTGAGATAGTCTTCCATACGATCCGCCCATTGATCTTAGTAATCTGGAATCAGCATTGGAAGTTGTGTTGATGATCCAAGCAGATGAGAATACGATGTCATAGTGTTAATTTTGAAGTTCACCATTGTTGTACGGATGAGGATTTTCAGAAAACTTTGAGAAAATTGAAGATTGAAAGAATAAATTGATTAGAAACTTGAAATCGATCACCCGATTATACAATTCGAACACAAAATCTAAACAAAACTATAGATCTAAGACGATTTTCAGAATCGAAATGTGCGGAATCTTTTGAGACACACTTTTGACTAAAGACGAACGAGTCAAATGAAAATCAGATCATTGCAGTTTGAATCCTGCTCTAATACCAATTGTAGAAGAATTGTTACGAGTAATCGAAAGTAAATCAGAGTAATTCAAGTAATAATTTAGAATGAACACACGATGTAAATATGATCTGGTTTCAGCTTCAATTACTTTCAAAGAACTTGGGTACAAAACAGATAGAAGAATTGGGAAAACTCTCTTATCTACACTCAAGTTCAGACCCTATTTACAGGATACTGAAAGTACAAAAAATACCAAGGACTAAACATTTAGTTTCAACAAAACAAGTGCCTTAATAAATACATATGAAATTACAAAACAAACACTTCGACTCTTTACAACATTTCGACCCTAACAAATAAACACAACCATGCTTACAACACTAGGTTGGACCGCCACCAAGCCTTCAACTACTAGTTGGACCGCTCACCAGCCTACAACATAAGTTGGACCGCTCTCAAGCCTACAACATAAGTTGGACCGCTCCCTTGGGCTTCCAATATCAACTGGATCGCCCAGGTATCTTGGCCTTCAGCACAAAGAAGGACCGCCTCAACCCCATAACATAATAACATGTCGACTTATACAACTATAAACAATGGCCAACAAGTACAAGTAATCATAAAGATGTACTAGTCTAACATATAACCAATGAATATATGTAATCATATAGATCTACTAGTCTAACATGTAACCATCATAACATTATCCTAAATACCATGATACATAACCCACATGGTCGACATCGGTACCTTCGACCCACGATTAGAGTGGGGAGAACTCACCTCACAATCTGAACGATAGTTGAACTAATCACTGCACCAAACACTGGCTCTACGGGTCACCTGTACAACACACATGGCCCAAGCCTTAACGTACTACTCAAAATACCCCAAATGACCAAAACTCAAACTTGGTCAACGGTCAATGGTCAAAATCAAAGATCAACCTCCAACTGGTCGCCACGACATGACCATCCTTGGCCACGTCGTGGCTACTAAGGGCCCGTTTGGTGAGGAGAACACAGTGGGACATAACAGAACTACAACTTTTGGGAGGGTGTTTGGCATGCCTAGAACTGGAACAAAGTAAAAGTTTGACCAAGTCCAATAGGACAATTCACTAGAAAAATAGTCTCACCCAAAAAGGTGGAACTCAACATAATACGTTCTCCTCTTTTCTCAATCTGACGAAAATATCCCTGGAACGGGTCTCACCTTGCGTCTCCGACTTTCTCGTTATCCACCATTCTTATGAAATTACCCTCTTCTTCAATATCATCGTCTTCCTATATCAATTACACACAGAAATTGATTTTTTCATATTACTGCTTACCGATTTTTTTCAATATGATCGTCTTCCTATATCATTCCAAGTTTATCTTTTTGTCAGTATTTAGGAGGCTAAACATCATTTGTAAATTATATAATTTGTTCCATTTTGGACAAAATTTCCCTTAAGATTTTGTTCCTGCATAATTTTTTGTAGTTTTTATAAAGATGCTTGTTAGTTATTGGGAGGTTAAAATAGCAAATTGTTGTTTTCCAGTTTTGGTACCTATCAAGTTTTGTTGTAGACTTATTCAATTGTTAAGTTGTTCTAGTTTATTGTTGAGTAGTTAATTTTTTACAATCTTTGTCTCTCAAACATGTTTCTTTAAAAAATAGAATATTTTTACATGTTTTTTTAATAAAAATTGTAGATATGGATCGTAATCATTTGCTCCTATTTATGAAACTATTGGAGAGTTATATTCAGTTGTTGATGTGTCTAGCTACAATTAGACTTTGGTTAATTGAATGTGAGGAAAAAGAAGCTCAAATGAGAGTTTAAGTCAAAGTATATTAGAGAATAGATTAGACACGATTTCAAACAGGTCCATAGAAATACAACATATCACACGTGAAAGTGATGAAAATTGTATAAATGAGTTACGTATCGATAGAAATGCATTTGCACATTTGTGCGAGTTAGCACACACTCGTGGTGGATTATTAGACAATGGTTTAGTGACCAATGAGGAGCAAGTTGCTTCATTCCTAAACATATTAGCACACCACATAAAAAATAGATGTATCCAAGTTAGATTCTATCGGTCTAGGGAAACGGTAAGTCGGTATGTTCATCGAGTTTTGGGTGCATTAATGCGTATACAAGAGATATTGTTTGTCAACCCAACACCTGTTGCAAATGATTGTACAGACAACTGGTGGAAGTGGTTCAAGGTAACCACTATAGCATCACTATGATATATTACAAATTAATATAAGGTCTTAACTAAACGTTAATATAAGATTTTAACTAACAAAGAGTTAATATTTTCTTTATAGGGTTGTCTAGGAGCCATTGATGGAACTTATATTGAAGTTAATGTCTGTGACTTGGATAAACCAAGGTACCGAACAAGAAAAGGTAATATAGCAATGAATGTGTTAGGTGTCTATAATCGTGACATAAATTTTGTCTACGTCTTAGCTGGTTGGGAAGGTTCGGCTACTGATTCAAGGGTTTTGCGGGATGCAATTACTAGACATAATGGATTAAAGATTCCAGTTGGTAAGCTAATACAATAATTACTAAATACTGAAAGTAAATATAGTTACATATTCATACCTATTATTTTATTTATTATAGGTAACTATTATTTGGCTGATGGAGGATATATCAACGGTGAAGGTTTTTTGGCACCATATAGAGGTATTAGGTATCATTTACGGGAATAGGAAGGTAGTACACATGCACCTACAAAAAAGGAAGAATACTTTAACATGAAACACTCACAAAGCAAGGAATGTTTTTGAAATGTGTTTTGGTCTACTAAAGAGACGTTGGGCTATATTAAAAAGTCCTTCATTTTATCCAATTAGAATTCAAGGGAGAATAGTCATGGCATGTGCTTTGCTACATAATTTTATTAGGACACACATGGCTCTTGATCCGGAGGAAAACACGCCTACCGATGTCGAACATATGCCTATCGGGGAAGAGCAACCAAATCAATTTCAAATTGTGGATGTGGTTGAATCAACTAGTGAATGGACTCAATGGAGGGATGACTTAGTCGAAGAAATTTTTGATTCTTGGATGTCAACTAGATCCTAGTAGATTGTTTTTGAATGTTAGAACTTTTATTTTTAAGTTTGTTATTTTTAATTATTATGAATGTCAACTATTTTGAATTTTGTGTATGTTTTTTTTATTAATTTTAACTAAGTGGACAAATCATTTTAATATTTTTCATTTTTTTTCTATTTACCTTTGTTATGTATAATATGTCAAAAGCAGGTAATAAACCATGGCAGATAGGCGTCAATGGACTCAAGAAGAAGAAAATGCGTTGATTACCATCCTTAAAGACATTGTTGTTATTGGTGGTAGAGGTGATAATGGAAGCTTTTGGCCAGGAACCTATGATCAAGTCGTTCTAAAGTTGCAGGAAAAAGTCATGGGTATTAATATAACAGCAAAGCATGTCCAAAACAAAATCAAACGTTTAAAATATAATTTTTTTGTTGCATATGATATGCAAAATACAAGTGGTTTGGTTGGGATGATGCTCGCAAATGTGTAGTAGTTGATTCTCCTGAGATATTAGAGGAATATCTAAAGGTTAGTGAATATATATATATATATATATATATATATATATATATATATATATTATTTGTATGCATATCTAAGTATTAAATATATGGTTTTAATTGTGACTTTGTTTGTTTTACTAGAAACATCCAAACAAAAACTATGTCGCGA
The DNA here is from genome assembly GCF_002870075.4 of Lactuca sativa. NCBI lineage: Eukaryota > Viridiplantae > Streptophyta > Magnoliopsida > Asterales > Asteraceae > Lactuca > Lactuca sativa. Next base: position 185,554,081 of record NC_056623.2, on the reverse strand, counting down.
ACAAACCATTCCATGCATACGAGCGACTAGCAAATGTTTTTGGTAAAGATCGAGCTACATGTGGTATGGCTGAATCGGCGGTTGATGTGATAGAAAATCAAAATATTGATAATGAAGAAGGAGAAAGTTTTCCATCGTCTAATTCTAAACCTCAAAACACCGCAACTTCCACCAATCCAAATCCCAAAGACTCGGCGCGAAATAAAAAAAGAAAAGCGACATCTGAAGAAGTAACACATGTAATTCAAATGGGGTTAGCTATTGTATCCGAGGAAATCCAGAAAATGACTAGGGCTATTACATCCTCTACTAATGACCTCACAGAGTTAAAAACCATACATGAAGAGTTGAAGACCATGGAGTTGTCTTCTTCAGAAATCATGTGAGTTTGTTTGAAGTTTACAAAAAACCTGAATTTGTTACCGATGTGGAATAATTTGGACGCAGCTACCAAACCACTTTTTGCAAAGGCAATATTGGAAGATGATAACTGAAGTATCTTATTTTTTTATTTAAAATAAAGTATTTTGGAAACCATTTTGGTTTAGAACTTTGTTAATTTTGAAACAATTTTGATTATTTGGTATTAGAACTTGTTTTTTTTGAGAATTTTAATAGTTTTTTAATAAAAAATGTCTATTTTGAAGTTATGTATGTTAAATAGAGTTATTATGAATATTTTTTTGCAAAAGGGTAGTATGGTCATTTTTACATCTTGTTTTGTCCCGTTCTATTGTTACCAAACAGTTTCTGTGACAACCCGAATTTATTTGCCTTGTAAAGTCCAGCTATCCAACTCAACCGAGTGTCAGACCCGTTTCTGCTATCAGTTAGCATTTTTTTAGAGTCTGTTTAAGGGATCAAAGCTCAGTACATTCAAGCATTGGGTATAGGTTTGAGTTGCATAAGTTCTTCGTGTTGAAATCGAGCCGAACACTCCATTAGAGGGAGTGCACGGCCGTACACATGAGTGTGCGTCCGTACACCCATGTTGGTCGTACACCCCCTCCATAAGTGTGATATCCCTTCATTCCTAAGTCATTTCTTCAGTTTCCAAGTCAAGAACTTGAGTTTTCTCTCAACTATCATCCAACTTTTCACCCCCGATCTTCAAGAATGTAAGCCCTTCTTCCGTTTTGACTTGTTATCCTTCTTCACTTAGTAACACCCTTTGATTTCATCCATTGCAAATCATCTTTTGGGTAGATCTTCATCTTTCACCAAGAACACACACTTGTTCTTGGTGATTGTGAACTCTTTTGAGCCTCCAAATCATAAGTACTCTTTCCCTATGCTTAGTACATGTTAGAAGACACTTGATTAACACCCTAAAAACGACCATAACTCAAGATCCAAAGGAGTGTACGGCCGTACACCCATGTGTGACCGTACACCCCTCAAAACACCCCTAAAGGGCCTCCAAAATGCAATTCTAGCTTCAACACTTGATGAGCAATAGTCCCACAAGCTTCCCTATCATCCAAGCAAACTTTTGTGCACTTTTTACCATGAGTGTACGGCCATACATGCCACAACCCAAAACTAAAACGGCGGAAACATACAGGGGTGGAGGACATCATGCTCAGTATCACAACAATGCATAGTAGTAAACAAGCAACAGCATCATCCATTGCATTAATAGTATAATTTCATACAAGTGTGTTCTATAAAGTTATAAGACACCAAAAATGTAAATCAAAATGTGAGATGAGTCTTGAAAGAGCTCCATCTTCTCAAAAGCCTAGCATCGGTACCTATCTACTGATGACCTGAGAATACAAGTTATTTTGAAAGAGTTGATCAACTTTAAGCTGGTGAGATCATAAGTACTTTAGTGTCATTGTTTGTATGAAAGTGTTTGTATGTACTTGATGTATAAGTTTGTAAATGTTTGTAAAGGTTTGTATCCCCTAGAAAATCCTATATTTTCTACTAAAAGTAGCCTTCTACCAAGGCATCAAATGTTTGTATGAATATCTCTTATAAGAGTATGTAATTTCCCAATTATGACTATCGTTAACCAAAAATTTAGTTTTTACATTACTGTTCAGTGTGAGAAGTGTTGGGTTTTGGTATACTACAACATCCTATGGTGCACATACAACCCTAAATACCTTGGATCTATGTTTTCACTAATTATACATGCAAATGGTTTCCAAGGTATTAATCTTACAACTAGCATGCATTTAACATAAAAATATAATATACTAGTTAGCATGACATACCTTTTGATGGAGCTTGAATTCTTGGTGTATTTGGCCTTAAAGAGCTTAACCCCAATAGTGTGGAAGCCTCAAATGGAATCACAATACACCATGGACAAAGGATGAACTTGAGAGAGAATTCCATGCACACAAAAGACACCATGAACTCTAAAAAGATACAAGTGGCGATTTTGGGCAATGAAGTATCTATTTATATGTGGGATTTCTAGGGTCATAGAAAATCCATACTCATGGGTTTTATGATCCATGGTTCATGTGGCCCAACTCTTTATGTATCCATACATAAATTGGTCCAACATGGATCATAAGCCCAACACATATAAATATAACTAATTATCATAATTAGTCCCCATAGATTTAATTAGTCTCTTTCGACCACTAAATTAATTCCAAATTAATTCTTGATCAATACTAATTAAAACATATGATTTCATATTAATATATTATTACTTATAATATATTAATAAACCATAAATAACCTTCTCTCAAAAGTCCATCCTAACAAATTGTCCTAATGATATGCAACCCAAATGGACCATGCTACTCTCGGGTCGAATACATACCAATAATAGTTATGGGCTTAGACACCTCATCCAATAGTCTCCCACTTGGATAAGTCTAATACCATTATTCAAGTATGACTCCAAGATCCCGACTAGCAATCGTAGCTCTTAAAGCTGCTGTCAAACTCTGAACAAATCAAATGACATGTCCATTAGACAAGGGATCATATATTCCCCATTCTAGATATCATATGGACTGAGACATGGATTATAATCATTCTCTTTGTCCATTTGTTGTTTCCCGATTTCTAATTTATGATGAATGACTAATTGAACAAATCAAATCAGTCCAGGCTCGGTCGAGCACTTACGTTTGTCATCACCAAATAATCGAGGGGCCCACAGATATCGCTTTTATCCCGAAGGTAAAAGGAATGGATAAACTTCGACTCATATGGCTTGTTCTACTACTTGTTGAATCATACACAAAGGCACGTTTTATAACATCGAATTACCGAATGCGTTTTCGTGCAATCAATGTACAACCAACTCATAGTAACAACTCATATCTCTAGGTTTGAAGAATATAAGATATTATCGTCTCATGTTCACTCGTGATAAAATCCATGAAGTGATTCAAATGAGTGTGGGTTGAATCCAATACTCAGAACTTATAAGCACTCATGAGTGTTGTAGCCCTTTGTCCAACATCTTAGACCTCTACAAGCCAACACATGACAGTCTTGATTCATATCTACTTCCAACATATGACCGACTGTGGATGGTTTGAATAACTTAGTCATTCCAGAAAAATAACCTAGTTTATTCTGGAAGTCCAAACATGCAGAATGAAACACAAGAATAATTGAATCTAATATGGTATCAAAACCTATGAACATAAATAAAACACCTTTTATTTATCACCATATGATTACACATTATTCATTGTATACTGTTTCAGCTATCAACTTTATTCTTGAATTTAAAACAATAGTTGTCCCATGCTCCAAGCATGTACACATGTTTTCTAAACACTAGTCATGCCATACACCAAGTATGCATACTATGTTTGTCTATGATCTTTACTTTGTGATATAGATCAATTGAACATAACTCCAATGATCCTCTTTTCATAGCCCCAAATCCTTACTGCAAATGCAAGAATTCCAAATTCATGTCATTTACTGAAATTTGTTAGATTCTAAACTTATATGCATTGATCCTCTTGTAATGATTATGCACAAAGTCAGAAAGACTTGACAACAAACATTACAGAGCATTCCAAAGGAGATCAACTCCTTGGAAACATCCTTCTTGCATTAAGTTTCCTAATCTTACATAGATTGAGAAATTACTAACTTTGAAACATTTCCATATTCCATTTTGACTATCACTTCTGAACAAGAGTTGCCTCCTTACAGATTATGTCAATATGGTCCTTCCAGAATTATCACTATACTTCCAACTATCCTTGAGCAACCAATCGTTGGTAAACCTTATATTGTCCTCGACAATTGTTTAATCCTTTTAGTCATATCCAATTCTAGACCTGTTCCCTTCTTAATGCCCTAGGCATTTGGAAAATTTTAGAAAGGATGAATATAGCACATGCAGTCGATCCTATATCCGAAGCATATGGGACACGATTCACGATGTCTCACATAAAGACTAAATTAGTCTTTTGCTATAATATTTCCATTTCAATTTGCCAAGTTCTCATAATTCAGATTATGAAAAGGGATGCCGTAATCATAATCGAATTTTAGAACGGAAATAATGGACCCATATATTAGAATTTTCTTATGTTGAGCCATTCCAACATAACATTCATATATATATACTTGACTAAATACAATTAAAACCTCAATCTAAGCTTTTAGACTTGAGATGAAGTATAATTTCCTCTCCCTTAATTATAGCAAAACAACTTTTTCCCAATTGAAACCTTTCGTTTTCTATAATTAACATTTCTAACTTGCAACCTTTATCATAATTATCATGTTCCCACTAACATGATGATTATTAGCATAACACTTATGCTCCCACTAGCTTTGACATGTACTCAGAAATCAACTGAACTTCTAGAAATCAATACTTTATTGACTTTCTTACCAAAGTTCAGATTTCTGATACTAGATTGCTTTGATAAAAAATTATCATAATCATACACCTTATCTTAAATAGCTCACAGGTGTGTCTAAACAATTTTAAGAACTATGAAAAGGGATGACGTAATCATAGTCTTGATTGTTTAGACCTTTGCCACTTCTCACAAGTCCATGTTAGTGTGTCGGTAAACCACACACGCTCCACTAACGACTTTGAGAATGCAAATATCACAATTGCTATCTAGCTAAAATCTACTTAGTGAAAATGTTTCCTCACCATCATTTTCATGAATCGGAGAGAAACCTTATGACACTTAGATTTAATGGTGTATGTGTTCTTATCCATGTAAATTGTCAAAACCATAGTCACAAGACAACGATAATGACAAATCCAAACTCATATGGACTGAACTCAATCTTAATTTCTTGCCACCTGGCAGCTCAAGGGCCTGCCATTGCTTCCAAGTTGTTGTGCAACCAATTGAGAACTCTAAGAACTCATATGCAAAGCCAACTTTAATTGGAATGGGCACAGAATATGTCAACACGATATGTTATAAACCTCAAGTCGTGTGCTAGTGAAGAACTTCAGGTTTTATTCTTGACTAGATCTTGAAATTCTTTTCAGGATCTTTAAGACTCCCATTGTCCTCTTGACATATAAGACTATCTTGTCAAATATTCAATAGATAGTGCAGATTCTTTATCGAGACACATACTTCACACAATTGGCCTTAGTTGGTCTTTGTTTTATCCAAAACATCACAACTTACCAATTTTCAAATGTACAAGAGTAGAAAACTTTTACTCTTACATTTGACAAGTGTTTTAAACCTTCTTTAAAACATGTCACTCAAGTTACATTCTTAGAGTATAACTCTAAGAATTGTTTTTTTTGGAACGAAGTATGAATCATCTTCTTGATTTAACCACTTCAACAATTCATAGCTCCTCTTCTTAGCTATCAGAATGCACTTAGAGGATGAATTGTGATAAGGTATCTTAATCATTAAGATAATCATATAACATGATACTAAAGTACTCTCCCAGTCACATCATGTACCAAGAATCTCAGAATCGAAACTTAGCACAGTTAGATATTGGACTTTTTCTGAAGTAGAGTCAAACTTATTGACTTTAACATCCTTAGGTAAATTTGGCAGCTTCGTAACCAATGCCCCTTTCTTTGGCAATATAAACATATGGACCCTTTGGTAATGAGACAATCTCAGACTTAGCTTTTCTCTTTACCATTTGGTCAACCGAGTTGACTATGGCCGATCCCTTTCCATTGGGAAGAGAATGCTTTTTTCTGGATATCCAGTGTCATCATTGTCAATGTCCATAAAGTTTTTAGGAAGTTGATCTTACCAAATAGATAAGATCATTAAGGGTCTTGTCATAGTCTGTTTCATAGCAAAAGAACTCACTATGTGACTTAGAAAGTAGTTGAGCCACCAACTTTCTCAAGAATTTGACACCCAACTCTCCCGGCTTGTCAATATGTGACTACATCTCCAAGATGTGATCACACATAGACCTTTGCTTGCCAATAGGGCTTGAGTGACCTTAAACTTTTCAGGAACTTGTGGGTTAAGGAGAATATTGGAGGAGGTGAAAGAAGTATGATTTCCATGGGACATCATCTTCATTTAGGAAAGCTTGTTTCAAGAGATTTAGGAAGATCATAAATCTCTAAACTAGACATCTTTTGGGAGATATTCAAGATAGTTGATTTAAAGTCCTTAATACAACACCCAATATGAAATATTAAGGCTAGGACCCAACAAAATACTTTTATAACTTGGAAGAGGGATGCTGTAATCCAAGCTATAAAATATTTGAAGGTAGGCGAATGACGATTCACCAATTTCCACCATGAAAACGAAATATATATTATTAGGTTTTAATTGGTTTTTGAAACTCCTAGATCTTTGAGATTCATTGAACTATTCAATGGCATGTTTCGATCTCGAGTGTGCCCTTCAATTTTTGTGACTGGGATGCCGAGGATCACAAAACAAGGTGTGAAGTAACCATGAAAATTACTTGGTACCCTTAAGTGTTTACCCCTCAATTGATGTGTCGGTTAACCACACACGCTCCATCGATACTATGATAAACATTAAGTTACCCTTTGCCTACCTTTTAAATACGAGTTAGTGTACCGGTTAACCCACACGCTCCACTAACCGACTTAAACAAAGTGCAGAGTGTAACATGGATTAGCACCTTATTCACTTTTTCCTAAGTAACTAAGATTGGGTATTTATAAAAGGTTTAGTTACTTAGTATTTATCCTTAATATTGTAGGGTCGTGTTTTGTATTAAGTGTTGCGTCTATTGGGCTCGTTAGCTAGTCCGTTTTTGTATCTCCGGTATGGGCCTGTCCATCCGTGAGTTTAATAGGGTTTATTATAAATATAGGTGCTTGCATGCATCTTAGGTAAGCGATGGAAACGATAGTAACGATAGATCAGAGCATTATTCAGAAGTTTATTATCGTTCTTGTAACCCTAAATCCTCTACAGCGGAAGTTCTTAGTCGAGCTCTGCTGAGGATTGTTTGAATTAATCATTCGACATATTTTGATCCATACTTGTCTTATTTACTGTTTTGTGTTCATCGTAATACCTGTTACAAAGATCTAATCGATCTTCAAGTTTATTTAATAACTTATCAATTGGTATCAGAGCAGGAGGCTGTGTAATTCATACACTTCTTTTCTGTGAAAAAGGTTGCGATTAGGGTTATTCCGCATTTACTGATATTTATTGAGTCGTCATCCCATAATTGACGTAACTCAACATTTATTTGTGTTGCCCTAATTTAATATATTACAAGTCTGATCTTTTAAACAGGTTATTCGATCAAGCATGGACGAGTCACAATCCAATCCCATCAACATCTCAAACAACATTCGATCGCTTCAATCATCTTCTTAGTAAGATGATTAAGAATGACATTGAAAGGAAGTTGATTGAACAAAAGGTTACATTTTTAAACGGTCTCAGATCTGAGTGGAGAGCGGTTGTGTCCACTGTTAAAGCGCATGAGCAATTCAAATCTTACTCATTGGTGAAACTGGTAGGGATTTTGAAATCTCAAGAAAAGATTGTGTTACAGGAGAAAAATGTGGTTTCAAGCTTGGGATCATTGGCCCTTCTGTCCAAAAGCAAAGCTGTGATGGAAGATGACGACCTCAACCTAGAGGATTATGACCTTACCTCTGAAGACTATGCAATGATGGTCTCAAACCCAAAGAGGTTCATCAAGAAAAGGTTCCCTGCAAATAAGAACCGAAATTGGCAGGGAAGTTACAATTCAGAAAAGGTTAGGGAAGAACCGAAAGCAGAAGAACCAAAGAAGGAACCGAAAGCTGAAGGAGATTCGGGTGTGAGCTGCTATTATTGTGGAGGAAAGAACCACTATGCCAAAGATTGTGTTCTCAAGAAAATGGCAGAAAAGGATGAAGAAAAAGACGAAGAAACTGTGCTGTTGAAAAAGCTGGAAGAGGTCAAAAGAAAGAAATCCACTGCTAACCCCTCTATGAATGCTTTAATTGTGCAGGGTTCGGTAGCGGATGATGAGTTTGGTGGCGTGGAGGTCTGGTCAACCGATTCTGAGGACGATGAAGTCAGGAAGCCATCTCATGGAAAGGCCTATGTTGAAAAAGGTGAAGGGAGCGGTGGAAAGTGTTTAATGGTGTCAGACGTGTCTCAGATGAGGGGATACAACACAGATGGTGGGAATGAAGACACAAAGGAGCGAGAGGACTTGTGCTTCACAGCAAAACCTCTCAGTGTGCAGTTTAACAAGCTTGATGAATTAATCAAGAAGGTACAATCAGTTTTTGTTTCATTCAAAGTTCCACAAAGTTCATATGAAAAGGAATTAAAAAATGTCAATTCAAGAATCTCTCATCTAGATAGCAGTTTAACTCAAACACGAGTCACCAATTCTAACCTAACTGACCAAATAAGCAGGGTATCTTCAAAGAGTGAGGAACGAAGGATGTGGATCGAGCTAAAGGAGTCGGAGTTAATCAAATCCAAGGATGAAAACATTTATTTACAAAGAGACAATTTAAAACTTTTAAAACAGAGAAATGTCTTTTGTTTAATTGCTAAGCGTCTTTACACTAATATCACTTAACTTCATTTAAACTGTGAAATAGGGCAGAAAATTCATCGCATGATTTTTCCCTTCCTTGAGTTTAAGGAGGATGAAATTGACGCTGAAGCATATAACTGTGAAAGTGTTTTTTCATCTGAGGATGTTAATCCGACATATATGTATGGTCTAGACAAAATCGAATCTTTCATAAAGTCCAAGGACCATAAAGACATGCTGAAAAATCTTTTAGATGAAAATGATAAACTAAAACTAAGAACCGAAACCATACAAAAGTTTGACTCATTGAATGCCAACCTGAGCTCAGAAAATAAAATTGATGTTGAAAATGCATCTGAGCTCAATGAGGACGATGATATGAGTGAAATTTCTGTTGAAGACACAGTTGACTGTTCAGAGTTTGTCAAGAGCGAACCCGAAAACCACAAAAATCTTATTTCAGAAAATTATGTGGAGTTTGCTCGTCTGTCCCAACAAAAGTCCCCGATCCTTGAAGAAAAGGCTGTTGTATACCAAAAGGTGAGAACAACTCCAAATCAGGTGTATAAAGTCACAGGCATAACAGAACATCAGACAGCCGAACTCACAGCTATTGTAAACGAAGACAATGCTGATGGTTGTGATGAGTTCTTCTGGTCTGCTCCTATCGACAATGCTGACAAAACAGTTGGTCTGTCAGAAAGGACTTCATGGAAAATAAAAGGCAGATATGTGCCAGAGCCTTTGAACAAGCCTGATAGCTTCGAAGTGCCAAGTACTAGTGGTACAAAAGATGTTCCTGAAGAAAAAGGAGTTCCTGCAAAAGAAGTCACTCCTTCAAGCGAAACTTCGTCAGTTCAAAGTAAACCTGATGACAGAAAGCAAAAACAAAAAGCGAATATCCATCGTCAGCCGAAGCAGGTGAGAAATCATAAACAGCAAAGGAATCAGAGATACAAGAAGAATCTCTCTGAAAGAAAACAGTTCTGGTGATCTCAAAATGCCCAATTCTCTTATCATGACAGAAATTTAAAGTCAGAGAAAAACACTGTTAGGTCACAAGAAAGTCATAACAACCGAAAGGATAGGTTCGGTTATGAAGGTCAAAACAACCGAAAGGATACGTTCGGTTCTGAAAAATTTGACAACCGAAAGCAAAGGTTCGGTTCAGAAAACACTATCTACCGAAAGCAGAGGTTCGGTTCCGAGAGCAAAAGAGACCAAAGATCTAGGTTTGGTCCCACTAATGATAAAAAACAAAAGGGTCACTTAGAATCTCAAGCCAAGAACTCATCTCAGTCTAACTTCTCTCGTTCTTCTTCTTCTAATTCTTCTAATTCCTCTCAACCTCATTCTAAATCCAATTCTGTTAATACTCAAAATCCAAAATCTTCAACAGATTTGAAAGGAAAATCATAGGTTTCCTCAGTCAAAACCGATCAAAAGCATTCCAATGTCCCAGTGCCTAAACCTGAATCCAAACCGACTGTAACAAATCCCAATAAAATTAAGGTTTTCACCATTAAAAAGAAAGATGAAACAACTTTAATAAAAAGAACATATCTTGTTGACATCTCTCTTACTATTCCTGTTCCTATGAAAGGCTCACGTGGACCCAAGAAACTTTGGGTTCCTAAATCTGCTTAATTTTTGCAGGTTATCAGTGACGAGCAGTTTGACGAAGAATGGTATATCGACAGTGACTGCTCGCGTCACATGACAGGAAGGAAGGAAGAGCTGAGGGAATTTCGGTCTCTTTCAAACGGTGGAAATGTCAAGTTCGGGAACAACTCCTTCGGCACCATAAAAGGCTATGGAATGATTACAAATGGTGATTTTACGATTAGGAAGGTTGCATACGTTGAAGGACTATAGCACAACCTCATCAGTGTATCTCAGCTTGTTGGAGGTACCGGTCTCAAGGTTTCATTCGATGATGAGGGTTCGGAAATAATTGAGAAGAAAACGAAAAGAGTCATTCTCAAATCAGAGCGCAAAGGCGAAATGTTTCCCCTGAACCTCAAACCCATCAAAGGGAATCCAACTATCTGCCTGCTATCCAAAGCGCAATCTAACGAAAGCTGGCTATGGCACCGAAGGCTCTCTCATCTCAACTTCAAGGATATCAACAAACTTGTCACAGGTGGTCATGTTTGAGGTCTTCCATTGCTCAAATTCGATCGAGAACATTTATGTGCTGCGTGTGAAATGGGGAAGCAGAGTCGTCAAAGTCACCCATCGATTGTAAATACTAAAGTTGTTGAACCATTATAGTTAATTCACATTGACTTGTGTGGTCCATCATCTATCGAAAGTATCGGCGGTAGCAAGTATATTCTTGTCATCGTTGATGATTTCTCACGATTTACATGGGTGTTCTTTCTGAAGCACAAATCTGAAGCGACTCTCAAGCTGAAGACGTTTATCAAGCAGATTGAAGTACAGCTAAAGAAAGTCGTTCACAACATCAGGAGCGATAATGGTCTAGAGTTCAAAAATAAAGAATTCGAAGAATTCTTAGCCGACAAAGGAACCAGTCATAACTTCTCAGCTCCCTACACTCCTCAACAAAACGGGATTGTCGAAAGACGAAACCGATCTTTGTGTGAGGCGGCCCGAAGCATGCTAAGTTTTGCTTCTTTACCTTTATATTTTTGGGCTGATGCTATTGTTGCTGCTTGTTTTACGCAGAACAGGTCATATCTCAATAAGCGATTCACTCTCACTCCTTATGAGATCATCAACAACAGGAAGCCAAATGTCAAATTTTTCCATGTATTCGGCTCACGGTGCTTCATCTTCAATTCTAAAGAACATCGTAACAAGTTCGATGTCAAAGCCGATGAAGGGATATTTCTAGGCTATTCTATCACTTCTAAAGCCTACAGGGTATTAAACAAGCGCTCGAGGAAGATAGAAGAAACCTATTATGTGACTTTTGATGATAGCTATGTCAAAAAGCTTCAGGCCAAAGAAGACACAGTTGGAGAAATCTTTTCTCACACAGGCCAAGTCACAGCCTCGATTGCAAACCTATTTGAGAAGTTCGTCGAGTTATTTGATGAACCAGAGAAGGCAACTCTCTCAGAAGCGAGTGCAGTAGACAACAAAGTAGATCATCGGAAGCAACTCATCGAAGATACTGCAAAGAGAATGAATCAAGGAGGTTCAAGTTCTGAAGACCCTCCACAGCACGATACTTCAGTTGAGGGGGAGGGCACATCTTCGTCATCACAGGCGAGCTCACATGTTGAGGGGGAGAACTATTCTCCAGCTGCTCCCGAAAGCTCATCTGCACCCAAAAGTCCAGTGGTACCCGAAAGCTCAACACCGCACGAAACTCCGATAGCTCCAGAAACTCAAGACACACCTGAAAGCTTATCTGTCGAGGGGGAGAATGCAGATATGTCCTACGACTATGATAGTCAATCTGAACTAGAAGAGTTGGTAAACGCTGAATTGGATCCATCTTATGATCCAAATTACCCTCCTCTTGTCAAATGGACCACAGATCATCCTGTTTCTCAGGTTGTCGGTAATGTCTCTAAAAAGGTCCTGACCCTATCACAACTAAAGGCAAAACAAACTTCCTTATTTTCAAAAGTAGAATTCTGTATGTTTAACTCCTTCGTCTCAAAATTTGAACCAAAGACAGTTAACACTACTCTTGATCACTCCGATTGGGTTCAAGCTATGCAAGATGAACTAAATGAATTCGAAAGGAATAAAGTTTGGCGTCTCATTCCAACTCCTCAAAATGCCTCAGTTGTTGGTCTCAAATGGGTCTTCAGAAATAAGATGGACAAGGAAGGCAACATCATACGAAACAAAGCCCGTCTGGTAGTGAAAGGATACTGTCAGGAGGAAGGAATCGACTATGAAGAAACTTTCGCTCCTGTTGCTAGGCCGGAATCCGTTAGAATATTTCTTGCCTATGCTGCACACAAAAACTTTGAGGTCTACCAAATGGATGTCAAGTGTGCATTTCTAAATGGATAACTTGAAGAAACCGTGTACGTGGAGCAACCTCCTGGATTTGTCAATGAAAGGTACCCCAATCACTGTTACATTTTGGATAAAGCCGTATATGGACTGAAACAAGCTCCGAGGGCCTGGTATGAAACGCTAACCAAGTTTTTAAAGATGTCCAAATTCAAACAAGGTTCGGTTGACCCAACCTTCTTTCGTAAGAAGGAAGGTAACCACCTTATGATTGTTCAAATTTATGTCGATGATATCATCTTTGGCTCAACGAATCCTAGCTTAACGGCTGAATTCCAAAAGCTGATGGAGACTAAATTTGAAATGACCTCAATGGGTCCAATTAACTTTTTCCTTGGTTTAAATATTAGACAAGGACCTGAAGGCATCTTTATTAATCAGGAAGCTTACATGAAGACTCTCCTTGCAAAATTTGGCATGATGGGAGATTCAAAGCTTAAAGTTCCAATGGCGTTCGGCACCAAGCTTACTCCATCATTGGATAAGCCAGCAGTTGATATTATGCTTTATCGCCAGATGATCGGTTCACTTATGTATCTTACTGCTAGCAGACCTGATATCATGTTCTCTGTTTGTTACTGTGCTAGATTTCAGGCGAATCCACGTGAACCTCATATGCTTGCAGTGAAGAACATACTCCGTTATCTCAAGCGAACTACCTCTTTAGGCCTATGGTATCCATCCAACTCAGGCTTCTTCGTTCAAGCCTACTCAGATGCAGACCTTGGAGGTTGTGGACTAGACAGAAAAAGCACCACGGGAGGCTGCCAATTCCTAGATGGGAAATTAGTTAGTTAGCAATCAAAGAAACAAACCTGTGTGTCTTTATCTACAGCTGAAGCGGAATACATTGCAGCTGCCTCCTATACTTCTCAAGTGATTTGGATCCAAAGTCAACTCCGAGATTATGGACTCAATATGAAAAAGATCCCACTATATTGCGACTCAGAAAGTGCAATTAGGATCTGTCATAACCCAGTGCAACACTCGAAGACTAAGCACATAGCACTGAGGTATCACTTCATTAAAGATCATGTGGAAGATGGGAACGTCAAAATTCATTTTGTTCGAACCACTGATCAACTGGCTGACATCTTCACCAAAGCTCTTCCTGAAGCATCGTCCAACAAAATTCTACAAGGGCTAGGTATGATGGAATCGGAGTCAGTACCAAACATTACGTCTCAAACTCAAAAGTAAGAAGCGAAATAGACCGAACGTTCGGGTTCGGGTCTTGTACAAATGTACCGAAATGAACCGAACACTCGGGTTCGGTTGAATAATCTGCTTTTCGCTCATCAATCTAAGGTAGTTTTCTTGGTTGTAGATCTTATGTATAATTGCTCCAATTGCATTTATTTTATTATCAAAGTTATTCTCTTTTTGAAAATCTATTTTCTTTGGTAACCAAAATAGACCGAACGTTCGGGTTCGGTTCCAAAATTTTTCTTACCCGAAATAGACCGAACGCTCGGGTTCGGTTCCAAAGTTTTTTTTAAATTTTTTTCTTATTTTTATTCCTTATTTTTCTTTTCTCAAAAATTCTAAATTTTTTTCTCAGTAATTTTTTTTTCTTTTGTCTTATTTTTTTATTTCATCTTTTATTTGTTCATAAAAACTCCAAAAATATTTTTCTTTTATAAATTCAAAAACTCCAAAAATATTTTGTTCTTTATTTCCTTTTTGGCTTTAATTTTATGTGTGTGTTCGTTTATGAGGAAATTATTGAATTACCTAAGTGTCCCTAGAAGCATGCTGCTGTATGTGTCCAAAGCCTCACTTGATTCTGAATAATAGGCCTTACTGACTTGGTATAAACAAACCTTGTCTTCCCAATTAGGCTTTCTTATTTACTCTAATCATGAGCTACCTAACTCTCTTCTCACATGAGATAAGAGTTTTCTGCTTGGTCCAGTTTTTCACAGCAGAGGTACTTTGTTTTCTTACACCATCTAAATTGCATTTCTCCATCACTTTCGTTTCACAAAAGTAACCCTTGAGACTCTCAGAAATTACCACTGAGGTTTATGGTTACACAATAACTGTGTTTATGATCTTAGTTTTGTGTCACTATGATCTAAGTGAAACCCAAAATTCAATACCCAATACGAATTGACGGTGAACAATTAATTTGCTCTAGTTTTCACCATTGAATTGACGGATGTATCTCCTTGAAATCTCAAATTTTCTTTTGTGTGATTCCTATGAAATTGTTAACACCCATAACATTTCTTCCCTTAGGATCCAGTTTTAAATTTTTGTTGAGATTTTTTTTATGTCCTAGCCAAATTAAATTATTCCCAACCTACTTGTTCAACAGACTACACCGGTCTCACAAGTACTTCGTTCACTTTCTATCTTATATCAAGATTAGGAATGTTGAATCGAAGCGAAAGCCACCCTAATAAGCCTAATTAAAAGAAGCCTTTCAACACTTCTTAACAAGTGTTTGATCGTCATCCAACGGGAAACCACACCAACACTTTAAGGTCTCTCTTGACTTTGAAGGAAGAGATTCGTTCCCGGGATCATTTGTTTCGTGTCTTTATTGACATCACATTTTTCCCATAAATATTGCTTTATTTCTTTTCTTTTACACCCTTAGCACGAAAATCTTTGATTTTCCAAAATTCAGGTTCTATTAATTACAAGGTATTTCTTGGATTGGAGTCGATTAAAGGCTGTGGTTGATTTTAATCCACGTGGCGATATTTTTCAAAAGATGTCGTTACAATTTAAAGGGATAAGATGAGGACATGCTGACTCAGGCGGGAGTCTAATCGATTTGATTTCAAACGGCGCTAAAAGGGCATGCGTGAGAATCGGAAACGTTTCATCTCCAAACGACGCAAGAAAGGTGCGTGTGAATCTGAAATGGTTCATATCCAAACGGCGCTTGATGGGAGGCGTGTTCTTTGGGATCTGACACTCTCTCTCTCATGCGTGATCATCGGCTACCCCAACTATCACGCATCATTCAACTCCGGAAAACTCTTTGTTTTTCGATAGAAGATTTGGGAAGATCTTTCTCTCTCCTTACCCCACAGTGTAAAAGGCAACATCCTCTACCGTTTACCTCTTTACTGCAATTAAAATTCCCAGAGCGCAAGAAATCCCTGAACTTTCACTGTTCATCATCTTATCCACTTTCTTCAAGCAATGGCAGATTCATCTTCTGTTCACGCAACATCCCACATATTGCCTATTCGCCCACAACAAAGCCTAATCATCGATTTGTCCCCTCATGTTTATGATGCCTTCATGTTCCCTATTATCGAGTGCTTGAAGTATTCGCCGATTGCTCCTGCACTTACAAGAGCAGAATCCGTTCTGTTGGAGTTCTTGTCACAGATCTTTGCAACTGCTCACTACGACAAGGTCGTTGATAGAATCTTCTTTGACATTTTTCAGCACAAGGCCTCGATTTCAAAGCAAAGATTTTGCTCGTTGTTAGGGTTTGAACCTGATTCCTCGAGGGTTAACCCTGAAACGATTCTTATGGGGCATTTGTTCAACATGTTTTACAACATGGGTTATACGGAGGTGCTTTCTTCAGTCGCCAAGTTCAAGAAGTCGTGCCTACCACCACAGTGGAACGGGATGTTCACTGTTCTATTCAAAGGGTTATCTGAAAGAAGCGCTGGATCTGATGGCGCTAGTCGGTTGTTCTTGTCAATAATGTATGGTGTCTACAATGGCATCAACATGGATTACGGGTCTATTTTGTGGCAACAACTCATCCAGAGTCTCTCCTCTACATCCAGACACTCTGAAATTTCTTACGCCAGGTTCTGGACTTTGGTCACGAAATGGGTGATGGACAAGTACCACGTCCCCATTGTCGCTGGTGCTCCAATGTCTTCGATTGGTACATTCCATACCAAGAAGATCATTATCTCGGACGCTTCCAAATTTCCATTCAACGGTTCAATTCCGGAAACCATGTATGGAGATGTTCCTGCTGATAGCCGGATTATCCAGACGTATAAAGGATTCAAGCGTTCTGGTCCGAGGGATCTCACACCGGAGATGTTGAAGTCTATTCATGATGCCGACAAGCCTGCTCCAAGAGGCAAGAAGGCTGAAAAAGGGAAACAGGTGGCGAAAGGGGCTAAAGGCCCTTCTCCAAAGAAGAAGAAACCAACCAAGGCTGCTCAGTCTCCACAGCCAAAACGCCGAAAAACTCAGCCCAAGCGAAAGCTGATCATCACGTCCTCCTCAAGCGAGTCTGAGGGTGAGAGTTCGGATTCTGACGATTCTCCACGAGGCAACACTCCACCCAGATCTCCTACCCCAGAGGTTCATGTCTCTACTTCTCCCATTAATTCCCCACCTAGAACCATTCCTATTTCTATTCCCCCCATAACTTCCAGTACTTCAATACCACCCACTTCAATCCCAATACCAACACCAATATTCACTGAAGCCACTACAACATCCACTGCAGATGTTAGATCCAACGTATCTGATACGGGGATTCATACTGATGCACCCGAAACCACCCCAGCACCCGAAACCACAAACGCATCCGAACCTACCCCTATACCCGAAACAACCCAACCTAAACCTACCCATACTTCAGCTCCACCAGCTTCACCACCACCACCTTCTCCTGATCATGTTTCAGAGGGTGATGAACCATTCTTTGGCGGGGAAAATATGACGTTTGACTCGGTCTACTATAGTCCGTTTCAAATTCAGAGTGATGACGATGACGATGCTCCCGTTACAAAACGACATCTCAAGGAGCTCCATGACAAAGTTGATTTGCTCATTGCCTCCTCTTCCACCTCTCAGTCATCCCTTTCTGAAGATGCAGTTTAGAAGATTGTTGACGCTTTCTCTAAGGCTCAGCAAGATTCTATTGCTTCTGCAACCTCCGCCATCGACGCCTCAACAAAAGCCTGCCAGGCTGCGACCGAAAAAGTCGATAAACTATTTTCTGATGCCTCTTCCCTGTTAAAGTCTTTACAGGAGAGTGTAAATGCTGCAAAGACTACGTTGGAACCAATTGTTCAACAGTTGACAACGTCTATCTCTACTGAGTTGAAGTCCTTCGCTTCATTTCGTCAAACGCTTTCCGATGATAACTCAACCTTTCGCACCACCATAGACGAGCGTCTCTCGAAGCTCCAAGAAGATTTGGCTGCTGAGAACTCTCTTATGGATGTTCTTGCCAAGAAGACCACTACTCTGAAGGTCAAGAGTGTTCAACTCTCCCAATCTCAACAGGAGATTGAATCTCTTCGGTCTGAAAGGGAGGTGATAAAGATGTGTGTTTCGGATGTCCACTCAGCCATCTCAAACATCCTCGAAGCACATGATCCTATCCTTAACTATTCTTTGAGGCGTACCCTTGCAGAAAAGCTCGCTCCCGCCCTTGCCATGTTAAGCAAAATCGAAGGGCTACTTGATTTCGTGTCCATTCCGAAACAAGGGGGAGAGAAGGAGTCTGTATCCCAACCACCTCATTCCTCAAAGGCAACTCACACTACCGAACCTCCTCCAGTAGGCCAAGCCTCCGGTTCGGGTGTGAAAGACAAAGGCAAAAATGTTGTTGAGGAAGAAGAGGAAGAAGACAAAGAAACCATTGCCGACTTGTTGAAGCGCAGAAGTTGACGCAATGAGGCTGATGTCAGTGCTCGTGTGGCAAAAGAGGCTGAAGAAGCTGAACGAAAACAGAAGGAAGCCCACGACCTTCTTGAGAGTAGGAAAACTCTTTTTCCTGCTTGGACTCTCGAGAGGATGATCAAAGAAGCCATCGACACACCGAGTATCTTGTGGCTGGAACCCGTTATTTCATTTGACTGTTCCAATACCATCGACTCTCAGTTTGACATGCCACTGACCCGAAAGGCGTTCATCTTCCATGCCTTCTCCAACGTTGCAGAGTTCCCTCATCCTCATCCACAGGTTGATCGAGACTTAATTGATTTCTATCTGAAGGCTGCTCAACCTCAGTATCAAACTTGGAGCGCTCAGAAGATTATCAACGTTCGGGTCTTGAAGCCGTACACTGAAGGGAACTTCATTAACGTTCGGTTCAAGGTACTTCGGGGATCTGCCAAAACCGAGCATGCCATTTCCCTTGCAGATCTTCCGAATCTCAATCCCCATGATTGGATTATCTTGCACAACATCCTTCTCACCAACGAAGCTGAATATGGTCCGATCATCGACCATCTCAAGAGGATGCTGGTGTGCTACATCATGGAAGTTGCACTGATGGATCAGGAGATAGCGAGCGTATTTAAGAAGAAACCAAAAATCTCTCCTGTTGGCTCAGCCAGTGATCTGAACCAAATGCAGATGGGTAGAATTGATTCAAGAAGGAATTCTGTCATGTTCACCAGAAACGAAGGACAGAAATGTCTTTTCGCCTTGGCTGACAAACATCTGTACACTACTACCTGCTTAGAGCATGTTTTGGGGATCATCCACAGATGCAAGCAAAACTCAGCGGATGATGTCAAGTACTTCGATGACATGATACACTGGTACATTCGGTTCAGACAGACGATTCTTTCGCTAATCACTCGTCTGTTTGATACTGTAAAGAAGACACCCGCTGCTGGCCCAAGCAAGAAGAAGAAGTAGTCTCGCTCCAATTTGACGCAAAGGGGGAGATTGTAGGGTCGTGTTTTGTATTAAGTGTTGCGTCTATTGGGCTCGTTAGCTAGTCCGTTTTTGTATCTCCGGTATGGGCCTGTCCATCCGTGAGTTTAATAGGGTTTATTATAAATATAGGTGCTAGCATGCATCTTAGGTAAGCGATTGAAATGATAGTAACGATAGATCAGAGCATTATTCAGAAGTTTATTATCGTTCTTGTAACCCTAAATCCTCTACAGCGGAAGTTCTTAGTCGAGCTCTGCTGAGGATTGTTTGAATTAATCATTCGACATATTTTGATCCATACTTGTCTTATTTACTGTTTTGTGTTCATCGTAATACATGTTACAAAGATCTAATCGATCTTCAAGTTTATTTAATAACTTATCAAATACTTTTAATGAAGGGAGAATTATAGTCCTTGTCCTACCCGTTCAGCTAACGACCCTCCACCGGTCAAGGAAGCGGTGGGTGAGAGTGGACACACATTAAACTGCCATTTTATAGGCAGTAACCTTATACCCCCCTTATAGACCGGCTTCGTGAATGAGGCCTACTAACGGTAAGACTGACTTTGTTCTTATACATATAAATCAGTATTAACTATTAATATTATAATAGTATAAGGGTGTATTTTAAACATTTAAAATACTTGGTGGTTTAATTTATTAATTAAACTATATTCTTAATTTAATTAAACTTAAACCATGTCTTTATGGAATTATTAACTCTTTTAATTAAACACTTTAATAAATTTAATGAAGTCCATAAAGTTTGAACTTTAACTTTTAAAATTCTAGAGTTTGGAATTAAAGTGTATATGGGGGGTGACTTTACAAATTCCAAAACTTGAGGACAAGTTTTGAACAATTCAAAAACTTATGGTTTCCATAACTTATGAGTTTTAAAGTGGTTTAATGGAAAAACTCTTCAAGTTCCATAACTTGTAGGCAAGTTATGGAAGACTTTAAAAGCATTTAAAAAATGTGACTCTTCATTTTTCCATAACTTATGGAAATTTTATGAGTTATAAAATTCATAAATGTGACTTTTCAAGTAACTTGAGGACAAGTTACAAAAACACATATTATTACCAACTTCTAGATTAATTTGGATTAAAAAACAACTATTTCATAATTTTTTCTATTAATCTAAACAAACTCATAAACATGAACATTCATAATCAACATTTTTCAAGCATCATATAAACATGTATAAAACTTGAAACTTTGATTATTATCATTTATTTGGATGAGAATAAACATTACCATAGTATCAAAAAAACAAATTTTATGAACAATAACATTTTCTGGTAATGATTCTAATCCAAAACAGTCCAAAAACACGAAGATAAGCTGTCAGGGGGTCCAACTCATCGAGTGCATGAACCAACTCGACGAGTTGGATGAATTTGTTCATGGACTCGTCGAGTCTGCTGTCCCGACAGCAAAAAATTCGATTTTTTTCAGTTTTTTTTTTCAGCAACTTGCATCAAGTATAATTGAAAACAACCTGGCTCTGATACCACTGTTGGGTTTTGGTATACTACAACATCCTATGGTGCACATACAACCCTAAATACCTTGGATCTATGTTTTCACTAATTATACATGCAAATGGTTTCCAAGGTATTAATCTTACAACTAGCATGCATTTAACATAAAAATATAATATACTAGTTAGCATGACATACCTTTTGATGGAGCTTGAATTCTTGGTGTATTTGGCCTTAAAGAGCTTAGCCCCAATAGTGTGGAAGCCTCAAATGGAATCACAACACACCATGGACAAAGGATGAACTTGAGAGAGAATTCCATGCACACAAAAGACACCATGAACTCTAAAAAGATACAAGTGGCGATTTTGGGCAATGAAGTATCTATTTATATGTGGGATTTCTAGGGTCATAGAAAATCCATACTCATGGGTTTTATGATCCATGGTTCATGTAGCCCAACTCTTTATGTATCCATACATAAATTGGTCCAACATGGATCATAAGCCCAACACATATAAATATAACTAATTATCATAATTAGTCCCCATAGATTTAATTAGTCTCTTTCGACCACTAAATTAATTCCAAATTAATTCTTGATCAATACTAATTAAAACATATGATTTCATATTAATATATTATTACTTATAATATATTAATAAACCATAAATAACCTTCTCTCAAAAGTCCATCCTAACAAATTGTCCTGATGATATGCAACCCAAATGGACCATGCTACTCTCGGGTCGAATACATACCAATAATAGTTATGGTCTTAGACACCTAATCCAATAAGAAGATCACAAGTGAATGCAATGGGGAAATACTCCCTCCGTCCCAAATTGATAGTCCACTTTTGACTTTTGAAGTCTTTTGTCTTAACTTTGACCTTAAATATTTTTATTTGTGTTATATATTACTTGATAAAACTTATAACAATGAAAAAAAATGTAAAATACAATCCATTAATATATTTTGTATCAAGTATTATCTATCAAAAATAAAAATATTTAAGGTCAAAGTTCAAGAAAAAAGACTGCAAAAGTCAAAAGTGGACTATCAATTTGGGACGGAGGTAGTAAAATAGTAATGTAGTGTTGTATTAAGTAACTACTGTTGTACTAACTACCTTAATCCAATTGTTAATTAAAGTACCATGTGATATGCCTGTACCATGCTATTGACTAAAAACACGACGATGAAAGACGTCAGAAGAAATGACATTTGGCACCCGTAGACTTGCAAGTCCCACTATAGCGAGCATCAAGGTGTAGGATAGTCAATCCAGTATAGATCTATACACAAACTAAACTCTCTCCACTTAAGGAGATTCTGGATACAAAACGAGCCATGACAGGTGATGCCATGCCCCGTTACGTGGCTCACATAACTGTTGTAATGTTCTTGTATATGTATTGTATGTACTAGTTGTATTGTATGTTCTCTCTCTCTATGTTTAGTATGTATGTATGTTCTCTCTGTATTTTATTGTTTGTTTCTCATCATAGTATTCTCTATCTGTATGTTATGTTGGTTTCTCATCATAATATTCTCTATCTGTATGTTATGTTTGTTCCTCATCATAGTATGTGTTGACTCATGTATGAACTGACTCATTGTATGTTTCATTGTTCTAGTAATAGTATTAGTAACTTCCTAAACTATACCTATTATAGTTTACTAGTAATGTTGTTTGTATGAATGAACATGTTTGTATACCTTTGCTACCTAAAGGTATTGAACTGAATGAAGGAAATTTTATATCTATACACATATACATAATATATAACTAAGATTTAAACGACCTTCGGACAAATAACCGATACCCTAAGTCTACAACCAAACAAGGAACAGGAAACAAGGCGAGCTATCACTCCTAAGTCCTTTCAATCCTACTTATATAAATATATCTATATAGAAATGCATTTGACAAAGTATAAGTTTAAAAGAGTTTGAATAAAAAGTATTCAACATGTAAAAGCATTTGATAACCATTGAAGTAGTTTTGTTTGATAAAACAGCTAATTGAATAGTAAATCCTTTGTTTGATAGGTATTAATCACATGTGATTGATATAATAACTATAATGTTTCAACTTGTATTCCCCCCCCCCCCCCATAAAAGCATTTAAAATCATTTAAAGGATAGATTAAGGGGTATGAACACATCTGTAGTGAGTAGTTTGGAATAACGGATTGTATAGGATGCTAAGTGTCAAGTGAAGACTTGATCACACACACGGATCCTATATAACATATAATAACACATATATGTATCCAATTAATCATTTAACAATTAATTACCCAAGTTAAGACACCCTAGGACATGGAAAACACTTTGATTCAAGTGCTAGAAGTACCAAGGGTTGCATCTAAGGGTTGTATAGCCACTTAAGGGAGCTTTCGGTTCAAGTGGTATGTTTCTTGTGGTTTTCGGTCCAAAGAGGTTTTCGGTCCAAATGGTTGGCCGAAAACTCATGATCTTTGATGCATAAGGTGATTTCCAAGGGCTTTCAACAAGCAAAGAAGTGTTCTAGACTCAATACTAAGCATTAGGAAAAGCTTAAGGTCTTAAAGGCACCTTTCTTTAGGGTTTTCGGTTTAAGGAGATGCACTAACTGAAAACCTCTTTTATTCTTGGAAAAATAACGATTTCAAGGCTCTAAAATAAGTATCCTTAGTTGATAACAAGTATAAGAGATAGATACTTACAATATGGAAGCAAAGAAGGGTGTTTTCAGCTCAAAACACTAGTGTGTGTTCTTGGTGTTCTTGAAGAACACTTGAAGATCTAAGAAAATGGAATGATTTCATGGATGAAATCATGTAAGATCACTAGATAATGGAAGAGATCAACTAAACAAGGAAGGAAACACTTACAATCTTGAAGATCTCGAAAAAATCTTTGGATGATACTTGAGAGAGAATTGTTTTTGACTTGGAAAATGGAAAAAGAATGGTAAAAATGACTTAAGTGTCATTTATATACCCTTTAGAGTTTTCGGTCCAAACACTATTTTGGCCGAAAACTCCTAACTCTTGGAGTTTTGTGACTTATATGTTGTACAATTAATCCTAACGTATACTTCCTTTCGTTTGTTCTCTCGAAGAATTAATATTAAAACACCCAAACGGACTTTAAACTGAGCTAAAAATTAGCAGGAATGAATATGAAGTGTTTGACTGAAGAGTTCGTACAAATGAAAATTTCGGGCTGTTACAGTACACTCCATGGCCGCACACTCCTTATTGTGGCCGTACACTCCCCTTAGATGAATCACATGTGATTCTAACACTTGGTCCATGTGTTTCCTAGTCCCTAAATGTGTTTCCTTGCATGTGGTTGCTTCTAAACACTATATTCATGCCAAGACATGTCAATATATGTCATTTAGGACTTGTTTGTGTCTCGAGACTTCATTCGTGGAACTTCTCATCCTTACGCGCATATTCGTTTGAATCACCCACATAAGGTGAGTTCATACCCCTATAATCAATCTTTTAAACTGTTTTAAATGCTTTTAAAGGGGGAATACAAGTTGAACACAATTGATAATTGTGTAAATGTTTGATATAAACATCTTTCAAAGGTTGCTTATGTTTTTATAAGTGATCAAAACATTTCAAAAACTCTTTTTAAGTTATGTTACTTTATAGTTTATAAAACTCCGTTTTTAAAGTACAATCATAACTTAGTAGATAAATGAATCTTTTCAGTAACATTTCAAGTAAACATACTAGTAAACTATAATAGGTATAGTTTAGGAGTCAGATCATACTAGATACTAGAACATACTATAAAGAGGAACAGGGAGGTAGATACAATGTACGATAACATAGAGAACATACTATAAAGAGAAACAAGGAGGTAAATACAATGCACGATAACATAAAGAGCATACTATAAAGAAAATCAAGGAGGAAGATACTATAATAGAAAGAACATACTAAGATACAATAACAGAAAGAACATACTAAGATACTATAACGGAAAGAACATACTAAATGCTATAGCAGAAGAACAATATAGGATCTAATTATACTAATAATCACTAACTCATTGTTCTAAAAAAAAGGTTATAGTAAATTGGGTATACATGATCATATAACTTTAATGTGAATTTATAGGGCCTAACAATTTGTCTGCGGAAGTCGCGTTTGGTCCCCATAATCTCTTGCAGGGAGAGCGTATAGTATGGGTACTATTCATCACATTATGACCTTAATAAAGCAACCTTGTTGTAAGGTAATCAGTACATCAAAATGTCAATTCAAAAGACAACTGAGTGCTTATATTTTCCCATTACTTTCATATTGTGACAGTTCCACGTGAAAGTTAATGCAAACTATTTTCGAGTTAAGATAGTTATAAACTAGGGAAAACTTACATCTTTTCAAACTATAAACAGAACAGTCGAGTCTAGTACATTCAGTAGAGAAGGGCCTATAATGCCAACTTTATGATTCCTTAGTTTATACTTCAGGGATATATATTAATCGGATCCGACAGGTAGTAGGATGTGTGCTTTCCGCTTCATTTCTTGTTCCTTGTTTGGTTGTGGGCTAAAAGTAGATTTACCCAGCCTACTATTTATTCGATCTTAGTTATATATATATATATATATTCCATATACAACAAGTAATCATAAGGGGTACTAGGTATGGGCCAGGTCATAGGACACTAATTCAATGCACCATTTTCTAGTACAAAACATACTTTTCAAATAGAACATTTGATAGACAAAAATAGAAACTTACCAGTAAAGGGTTTAATCCATTTTATTAAACTAGTATAACTTAAAGGACCTTAGGTGGTTAATTCTATAATACCTTAGTTTATACATCAGGGTTATATATAATTAATACCCGATAGGTAGTTGGATGTGTGCTTTCCGCCTCATTTCCTGTTCCTTGTTTGGTTGTGGGCTTAGGGCAGATTCACACAATTAATTATCTGTTCAATATTAGATTATATAATATAGTATAAACTAAGTGATTATAAAAGGAACCACCGTGGTTACCATTTTTACTAAAAGAAATAAGGGTTTTCTTAAAGAATCTTTTCATCAAATATAAAGGAACTATTACAGTTAACTCTGTGAGTACCAAGTGAATACGTCAGAGTTATATACAACGATGATCTAACAACCAATGGGTTGTGTGCCTTCCGCCTCATTTCCTGTTCCTTGTTTGGTTGTGGGCTTTGGGAAGATACACACAACTGTTTGTTTGTTTACTCTGGGTTTTATATAACTTGTATCCATTTAGTACACATAGAAAGGATTGTAGAGTCCTTTTTACTTATCTTTCATCAAAGCAGGAAATATAGGATTTTCTGGAGGAACATGCGAACTTTTCTAAAAACTTACAACTTACTTACATCACTAAAATCTTATGAACTCACCAGCTTAAATGCTGATATACTCTTTCAAAATAACTTGTATTCTTAGGAGACCAGTAGACAGGTACGCACACTGGGATTCAGAAGATGGAGCAGTATAGCTTCATGTCTTATTTTGTTATTTACTTTGTATTCTATGTTATATGGACCACATACTTTGTAAACACTTTCTTTCTAATGAAATGGTTGTTTATTACTTTGATCACTATGATGCGTGACTTGTGATACTAAACATGACGTCCTCTACCCCCGAACATTTCCGCCGTTCCGATTTTGGGGTGTGACAGTTTCAGACAACTTGTTCTATTCTATTCAGTCTTACCAAACACTATACAGATTATTTGTCCTGTCCTGTCCATTCCTGTTCAGTCCAATCCAGTCCAATTCTGTTCTATCCAGTTCTTCTGCCAGACGATACCTAACCGACAAAGAAAATGGGTTCCTACCCAGTCGCCACGCCGTGGCAACCTAAGGCTACGCCGTAGGGACTGGTCTGGACAACTTAATCCATTAAGCCATTTTCCTACAACTCCAAGAGCTCCAAATCTCAGATCTAGTCCTTACCATGGTCTTGATGGATAAAGTTTCCAACTTTATCTATGAAGACACATCAATAAGTCAAGATCCCAAACCCTAATTCCTTAAAGGTGACTGGATGAATAAAGACACTCATTAAGCACCCTATCTCTAGAGTTACTCACCCAAAGTTTCTAGAAGGGGGTTTCTTACACCTAATAAGCCATAAAATCGTAGCTTTATGGACATGCATGTCCCTTCCATTTTAGGTCAAAAACATGGCAATAACGAAAGCTTGAGCATAGGACCACAAACTCCATAGATCCTTAGATCTGGAACATATGACACTAGAATGACCACATAGATCCATAAAGTTGTCAACTTTATGAGATCTAACCTTCCAAAAAAAAGGGCTAGATCTAAAGACAAGTATCATAAATATTAGATCTTGAAAGGTTAGCAATGGAGGCTAGGGTTTTCTCTTAGAGGCTGAAGGAGAATGATTCAAGCTGAGGGTGGGCAACCCTAGCCATCACATTCCCCTAAATAGGGGCTCAAACCCCGGATTACAGTTTGCCATTAAACAGAGGCCGCGTCGTGGGACTCCATCACCACACCGTAGCCACCGGAAATCCAACATCCAAAGTATTAAATCAATTAAAAGAAACATACCCAAAATTTGGCGTTACAAATGATCCCTTCTTCTTTAAGTCACCAAGACACCACTAAAAGTTTAAGAACTTGTAAATGGGGATAAAGTTTCGTTTGAATGGAGTGGAGGCTGACGAGTATACCATAGGACATGAGTTAAGATCCTTAAATATGGAGAGAAACCTAAAATTTGTGGGCTTGGGCTGCAACCCTCCTCACGACGTGACCATCCTCTTGTCACTTCGTGACAAGCCCTCATGGATACACATTTCATTTTTAACTTGTCACGTCATGACACCCGATTTTACCCAAAAACTTTGCCTTTGAATCCTTGATGCCCTAAACCGATTTGTTCTGGAAACTAGGTGTTACACTTTTTGTCCACATTTGACCATTTAACTTGTTTTTTTTGTTCACATTCAGTCCTTATAACTGGCTACTCCAGGTTAAGCTGGAAAAATGACTTAATAGGGTAATATATTTTTCAGTTTGTACACATTTAGTCCTTATGACCAATTTCTTCAGATTTTGTTCATGACATCCTATATAGGACAATTATTAATGAGGTGTTCTCATACATGACTCGTCCTTCACTTATATCAGCAACCTAATTCACGAATCGGTCAAAAATAACAGTGCACTATTTTCTCCAAGCAGAAGATGTCTTCGACTTTGGTTTCATCTATCTCCATAGCGGACAACAAGATTTTTTGTGATTCTTTCCTCCTGACTCGAAATTGCACTTCTAAGACAAAAGAATTAAGGAAGATGCTAAACGAATTTGCATTTCCAAGATAAAAGAACACCTTGATAAAAAGTTTCATCTATCTCAATAGCAGACAACGAGATTTTTGTGATTGCTTACTCCCAACTTGAATTTACATTTTCAAGACAAAAAAATCTTGTTGTCTGCTATAGAGATAGATGAAACCGAATACGAACACATATTTTGTTTGGAGAAAAATAAGACATCAACATTATTTGACCGATTAATGAATTAGGTTACTGATATAAGTGAATGACAAGCCACATATGAAAACACATCATTAATGATTATCCAATGTAGAATGTCATGAACAAAATCTGAAGAAACTGATCATAAAAACTAAGTATGTACAAAAACATTAAAGACTTACATACTGATATTTGGAGTAGTTTTTTGTTCCAAATCAAAAAGTTAAAGACTAAGAGGGTGTTTGGGATTGCTTTTGAAAAGGATTTTTGGCTTTTTGGAAAAGCTAAAAGTAAAAAAGATGTTTGGTAATTTAAGAAGTCATTTTTAGATCAACTTTTTGTGACTTTTGGCAGGAACAAAAATGGGCTATTTCAAAAGTCATAAATTAGTGACTTTTTGTGACTTTTAGGATTTTAGCCTTTAACTTTTCAAAAGATAAACCAAACACATTTTAAAATCATCTTTTGTAAAAAACCAAAAGCCAAAAAGATCTTTTGTATAAAAAGATTTTTTAGCCTAAAAAGCAACCCCAAACACCCCTTAAATATATACAAACATTAAAGACTTATGTGGATAAAACACAAGTTAAAAGGTTAAATGTAAAAATAATCAATAATTAAATATATACAAATCCAAAAGTATATTAATTAACTTTTTAAGTCATTTTCTTTTAAGAAAATAAACTATTCTTCCATGTAAAACAAATAAACTAAAAAAAAAAATAAAAAAAAATATAAAGACACTTTTTTAAGATGCTCCGTTCCAGACCTCCTCTACCCCGGTGATCAGTGTCGTTATGAACTCCGAAGAAAATTAGAGACGAAATGTGTCTTATCCAAAATGATCTCTTCCCAACAAAGTTATCCCCTCCACCAGGTCGCCACCCTTCGCTTCCCCATTTCCGCCACCATCGCCTCCCTCGCCTTCACCCGCCACCACTTGCCACCCATATCCGCCTCCTCTCTCCACCATCCCCACTCCCAACAGGAAATTACTCCAAATTCTAACCCCACAATCACTTCAACCAACCAAGATAAAATTCTCCGAACACACAACGCAAAATCCACCTCCCTCCTCTTGTCAACAAACAAAACTTCTTCCAAATCCCCAAATCCAAGTGGGTATGACTATGATGAAATGTCGAAGCTTCTGGAGTTGTCAATGGCTAAAAAAAGGACCCCTCAATTTCCAGGCTCAATCTACGTCCAATCTCCGGAAGACGTCGATGTAAACTCTTCTTTGCCTGAAATCAAAGAAGTGTTTAATGGAGAAAACGATGATTACGATTATGAAGTGATTTTGAGGGCACTTGAGATTAGGAGGGAAGTGACGTTAGAAATTTTCAAGGAAGCTATGAGAAAAGGGAAATTTGGGATCACTTATTCTACGAATTTGGCTTCAAGATTGTTCCCTGAGTTCATTGACTACGTTATGATCCAAGCCGCCTCAATGAAACAGTTGCCTGAATACGCTAATTCGTCTTTTAATGTTCGTGCCAAAGCTTGCTTAGAGACCTCCAATGTCGTCCCTCTAATAAGGTAAAGCATTAAAACAACAAGTATTTGAATATTCTATGACATAGCCATCAATTATATACAAAATTCAATGCTCAAGCTCTATGTTTAGGGTCTTCCAATCTGCCATATTAATATTAGTCTTTGGTTGCCTTTTAACAAGTAGGATGATTAGTTTTGTGTGGGTATATAATTCCCTCTTTAACAAATTAACAGTAATAGCAACTTGATGTTCCTAAAGTACCCTACTTCATTTGGGTGTTTAGGATCTTTGCAATTTGCATCATCATACAAGTCCCATATCATGTAAAGATAGACCAATGTAATTCCAAATTGAAAAACTGAAAAAGCTTACACCTTTAGTGTTCTTTACTCTTTACTCTTGTAGGTGGCTAAAACATAATGGATTATCATATCCCCAAATCGGGAAGCTAATGTGCAGTGCAAGAGGAAATATAGACTCAATTAGGAGTACATCCGAGTGGCTTAAGTCAATTCATGTGGATGGGAGATTTATTGGGGTTGCATTACTTAGAGCAGGAAAGAATATATTGGAGAGGGAGATTGAAGAGTTGGATGAGATAGTTTGTTACTTGGAAATGAATGGAGTTAGAAGGGAGTGGATGGGTTATGTGATTAGTAGGTGTCCAGAACTTTTGTCTTTTAGCATGGAAGAACTCAAGATCCGAAAAGATTTTTATTTTGATATGGGTATGAATGAGAGAGATTTCGGGACAATGGTTTTTGATTTCCCCAAAGTTCTTGGATTCTATTCTCTTGAGGAAATGAACCAAAAGGTATGTGAAGTTTGTACCTTTTTAAAGTGCTAAATGCAATAAATAGCAGCGTACTATTATTAATTTGTTTATTAATGATAGGATTTTAAAAAGTTTAATGTCTCTATAAGAAAAAAAATTGAAAGTACAATGCCTTAAGAAGAAAAATAAAAAATAAAAGTACAATGTTGTAACAGAAAGAAGTGAAAGTGAAATCTTATAATACACAAATGAATGAAAGTACGTTACTGTTTCTTACATTTAGCCCTTTTTCAAACCATGTGTTCTCACTATCATGAACACTATGAGATCCATTTACTTAACGATTTGCTTTTGTACAACTCTATGTCCTTGCAAAGCCATGCATTTTGACTTTTATGCCCACGTGACAAAAGATTGTAGTGGAATGGGAATAGGACTGATGTCAATGGGACAAAGTTGGGACATAAACTTGCTCTCAATCTCTCATCTGTGCAAAAGACGTGAATGCCCTCCTCACCCTTTCATTATAAAAAAATAGCCTACAAAGATTGTCCAGTTCTGTCTTGTGTAAAAATAGTAGCCTTAAAAGTGAAAACATGACTTATTTATAAAGTAAAAAATCCGCTTTTTTCATGTTCATACTTCATACTAAAAGGGATGTTTGGATCATGTAGAGTGTTTGACGAAATTTGATTATGATTATGATTTTCTGATCATGTAGTGTCAAATTAATCAGATTTGGAGAAGTAGGTAACAATTTATATAAATAAAACTTGCCATTGAGATAAGTATAAATTTAAGGGTTAAATGCAAAAACTAGCAATATACTTCCATTAATTTGTTAAATAGCATCCTACTTTCGTGTCATTTTTATTGTGGCAGTGTACCTAGAAACTTTACCCAATTATAGCAATATCATCTAAATAGAAAGCAATTTTCACTGCTATAACTGGGTAGATTTCAAAGTAGAAGTAGTGTCCTAATAAGAAAATAATTAGAAGTAGAATTTTAATTTTGTTTACTTTTCAAAATACATGGCCTTAAGAAGAAAATAATTGCAAGTACAATGTTGTAATAGAATGGAGGGAAAGTAGGATGCTATAATACAAAAAAAAAAAATGAAAGTTTGTTGCTATTCTTGCATTCCGTCCATCTCCTAACTATCCTATTCCTAGCAGTAATCACATGAGTTATCCAACTTGTTATGATTCTTCAAGTCACAATAATCACTTTGAACATGCACATCCAAACACCCCCTAAGATTCTTCTTTCTATAGGGCTTATGTTACTTTCGTTTCTTCCAATTATAACAATGTACTTTGAAAAATTTTCCCATCATCCACATACAAATCAATCTTCACTGCTATTTTCAAAGTATAGTGTCTGGTTAAGAAAAAAATTGGTATATATTACTTGCCAAAATTTTCAAATTACAGAGTTAATGAGGAAAAAAATGAAAATAGGACACAAATAAATTGCTACTTTTTGCATTAAATCCCCTATTCATCCAAACAAACAACCCCTAAGATTCTTCTTTTTATATGGTTTATATTACTAGCCAAATTTTCTTGAAACTTGCAAAGATTATTATTAAAGTCCATTTGAAGATAAAAAGTAGTGTTTTTTTTTTTTTTTTTTTTTTTTTTTTTTTTTTTTTTTGTTTTTGTTTTTTTTTTTTTTTTTTTCAGGTTGCATATCTAAAGGAGTTTGGGCTTGGTAATGAAGATGTGGGGAGATTACTAGCATTTAGGCCACAATTGATGGGATGTAGCATTGAAGAAAGATGGAAGCCTCTTGTTAAGTACTTTTATTATCTTGGGATTTCTCGAGATGGTATGAGGAGAATTCTTACTGTAAAACCCATCGTCTTTTGTTATGATATGGATACCAATATTGTTCAAAAGGTATGCATGCTCTTTTATACATCTAAATATTCTTCTTTTTTTTTTTTTCAATTGATCAGTCTTATCCCTCAATTTATGGATTTATTTTCTATAGTGGTTAAACCATTATACTTTTCTTGAACCTTAAAAAAGACCATATTCACTGTTGCCCTGTTTTGATTAAACTACAGAATCGTTTGTATCGTTTGCCATTGAACTATTTACTTTTATCGATTTAGCCATGAAACTATTTTTATAATAATCATATAAAATTAATAGTTTAGTTGCTGAACTGTTAATATGGTTAAAGTAAGTTGCACTTTTTTTGTACTTTTTCAAAAACGTATACTGCTGTAATCACTATAGAAGATAGTTTAGTGGCTAAATCGATAACATGGTGAAAGTACATTGTGCTTTGCTTACCATAATTATTATAAGAGCCTTTGTTCATTTTTAGATAAAAGAACTTAACACAAAGATATTTTAATTCGGTAAGCAATATATGCGTGTTTCTATATGATTTAATATAGAAAGAACGATTTAATAGAGAAAGTCATTACATTGAGGCTAAGTATTCCTTCATTTTTTATAAACATCATTTATCGTGACAACAATTGGTGGAAAGAAAAAAGAAGCAAGAACTAAATTTGGACTACTTAAATTTTATCGAGATCAATTAATCTTTACTTTACTAGTTGTTGAGTTAAGTTGACACTTTGTTAATTTCAAGTCTTCTTGTTCGATGTTCACGATAGTTATATTAACAATATAATCTTTTAAATTGAAGGTACAATTCTTCCGTGACATTGGTGTTGAAGAAAAGGGAATTGCTAGTATGCTTGTCAAGTTTCCTTCATTACTCACTTACAGTCTCTACAAGAAAATACGGCCCGTGGTATAAACCCAAATTGCTTTTTTTTTTTTTTTTTTTGACTTAATGGACTTAATGAGAACATGACTTAGTCTGGTAAGCTATATATGGGTATATCCTTTTGACTTAATGACTTAATTGAGAAAGTTAACGAAAGAAGCTTTCCCCATAAAGCCCTAACCTTTTACAAGTATTTCCTAATTTGACTAAAAATATTGCAGGTGATATTTTTATTGACAAAAGCGGGAGTTTCTCAAACTAACATTGGAAAGGTGATAGGTTTGGGGCCGGAGCTTTTGGGGTGTAGCATATCAAAGAAATTGGAGCCTAATGTGAAATACTTTTTGTCACTTGGTATAGACCTTAACACATTGGGTGAAATGATTGCTGATTTCCCCATGCTTCTTCGCTACAATATTGATATTCTTCGCCCTAAATATCGGTTTCTAAGAAGAACAATGGTCCGCCCTCTAAACGATCTTATAGAGTTTCCACGGTATGCTCAATACTATCTTTTTTTCAAATTTCAAATTTCAAATTTCAAATGATATTATAATGCGTTTGTGTAGTACTAGGTTTGATGTTAAGGCATGAATTGTACCCAAGTCAATGGTACAAAAATTGCAATTTTTTGTCCCACATAAAAAGACGGAACAATGTGGGAAAGGGCTTTGCTCTCGTCTGTATAAAAGACATAAATGCCCTCATCTTCATCATCAGAAATAGCCCTAAGAAAACCTTGTCTAGTCCCGTCCAGTGCAAGTCATATCTTGTGTAACCTACGGCTACACTTGCTACACTGGACAAGACAAGGTTTCAAGGGCTGTTTAAGATGAAGATTAGGAGGGCATTTACGTCTTTTTCACATACAAGAGAAAGAGAGTGAAACCCTTTCCCAACTTTTTAGATGGGACAAAGGTTTGCAATTTTTGTCCCGTTAATATTAATCCTAGTGACCTAGTCCTAGTCCAATGTAAATTTAAATACAATACAAGTTGTTATGTCATGTCATGTCATGTCTTGTACTGTGTAACAAATGATGATAATTGATAAGTAATTGTGTGCAGTTTCTTTAGCTATTCTCTTGAAGATCGGATTATACCTCGGCACAAGATTCTTGTGGATAATCGTGTGAATTTCAAGCTTCGTTACATGCTCTCAAGCACAGATGATGAATTCCATCAAAGAGTAGAGGCTGCGGTTCAAAGGCGAGACAGGTTTGAATCCGGAATCTCAAACGACATACAATTAGATTCCCCGAGAGACAATGGTTCGGAGGATGAAATTGATGATGAATTCTCAATCGTTGGAGATTGAATTTAGTTAACAGTTGATAGATAGATATTTGTATATAATATGGTTTGTAAGGTACAAATCATTAGAGCCATCTACCACATTTCATTTGTAATCTAATTAGTAAAAACATCATTTTCTGCCCTTCAAAGAAAACAAATTTACAAGTTTGATCTAACGTGTATCCGTATCCGTTCAGGAATTATTTTGCTTGGTGTACTTAAAACTCTAAAAGGCGACTGTATGGTGTCTTGTTTTTGGAAAAAAAAAAAAAACTGAATTTTTAGTTTAAAATGAACTGAATCCTAGTACTCTTAGTTTTCTTAATTCCATTCGGCTGTGTCGTTAAAAATTTCTAGAATTACTGTTGTTATTAATATTTTGAAAAGCAGTATACCATAGAAAACAAGTGTTACATGCCACAACTTCTACTTAAAATATCCACATCTTGTAGAAGTTGAAGATCAACTAGCAACCGTGTGTTTGTGTCACAAAATATGTTGAAAATGGGTCACGAATAAAACTAAAAAAAAAATATACATGTTTTTTGGTTCTTGAAAATGGAAGAAAACAGTGTCCAGATCTCTCCGTTCTCAACTTCCACGAACCAAATTTGTTGGCTCGCTCAGAACGTACTTTGGCAACTCGTACTTTGCACCTGTGAAAGGGGGGGGGGGGGGGGGGGGGGGGGAAATGTAAATATCTTAGATACATGGGGTTAAAAAAAAATGTAAATATTCTAAAAACAATGGGTTGAGGAATTTGGAAGGTGAAAAGTGTAAAGATCCTAATTACAAGATTCAGAAACTTGACAGCCAAAAATGTAAATATTTTAAATACAAGATTTTGAGGAACTTCAAAGGTAAAAATGTATTTTGAACAAAAGAAGTTGATGTACTTAATTGGTAAAAAAAAAAAAAAATACGTACTCTAAATACAAGGGGTTGGACAACTTGAAAGGTTAAAAGTATTCCAAATACAAGGGATTAATGAACATAAAAGGTAAAAAAAAAATAATACGTGTAAATCTTCCAAACACAAGGAGTTGAGAAACTTGAAAGGTAAAAAAGTGTAAATATTCTAGATACAAGGGTTTGGGCAATCTAAAGTCCTAAAGGTAAAGAGCATATATATTTTTTAATAAAATGGGTTGATGCACTTGAAAAGGAAAAATAAAAATGATCGTTCTAAATACTGAACCGGAAAGTCAAAAAAGTGTAAATTCTAAATACCAACCGCTATACCCCCAATTAATCAAGAAAGGGCAAAAGGGTAAAATCAGTATTTTATTCTTTTTGTTTATAGAGACTAGCCTCTCTAGCTAAGTCTTGAGCAATCAAAGATGTGATTCTGTTTTGATTTTCATTGTTTGCGTCGTTATTTAAGCAAGTTCATCTAACAAGGTCATAGCAATTGGTATCTAGAACCGATGAAAAAAATATAAAACTAAAAAGTTGCATTAAACTATGGGTTATGTTAAAACCAGGAAAAGTTACAAAAAATGGTAAAACCATAAAAACTTAAAGAGAATATCCCATATTCTAAATACGGAAATTAATTAGAAAAAAGTGATTTTTTTTTTTTTTTTTTTTTTTTTTTTTTTTTAAAATACAAGAGTCGAGGGACTTTATAGGTAAATGAAGAAATACCTCTTTCATCATAACATATGGTCAAATCAGGCTTCTGAACGATAATGCCTGCACTATCCACTATCGTTTGTGCCAGGGATAAATCAGCTTCTGCAGCAGCTCGAAGGGCGTCCCAAATCTCTGACAATTAATCATGTTATTAACTTATCCATTTTTACATCATCCACACTACTATTAAAAATTAATAGATAAAAATAAACAGGGTTTATACAGTAAGTAGAAAAAAGAAAAAAAGATAACCTTTTCGGCCACCATAATGTGGAGCAGTATCCCAGAACTCATCACGCATCAGCTTCAGCTGCTCCCCTGTTATTGGTTCAGTATGCTTCCATGGCTTCAGTTTAATTATCTTCTTAACAGCTTCTGAAACAATGAAAGATGATCAGTGTTTGACTATTATTCAAATATGCAACCAATATTTCTATAATGGCAAAATAATCAAATGTTGTAAACCAATGATACGTAATGATAACAATGCAAATTTAACCATAAACTTTGCCTAATCAAGGAGTGATGCAATTTTAAAAACATAAGGAAATAGGGGCTTAAGAACCTAGCAACAAGTATAACTTAGAATAACCAAAACTTCATCATCATAAACCATAATCTGGCATTGTGACAGAATCTTCAATAGCAAATTAAGCGTTTGGTTCAAAATTTTCAAAAGAAGATAAGAAATTTTTTAAAAGCCCAAGCCAATAATTCAAAAAATAATCATATAGATCAGTAGCTAAACTAAGAACATTCGTTAGCCACACAAAAAGACTCAAATATCAATCCGATCAAATTAAGCCATTTCAACACCCCATTAAGTCAAAGCACGACATGATTGGCTACAAAATCAATTTCAATTAATAACGTAACACCTATATCATGGTTACCAATCATTTTCGCAGAAAAAAGTATCTTTGAAAAAATCAAAATAATTTCAGAAAACCGAATAGGATCCTGAAAATCGGAGAGTTTACCGTCGCCGTTGGCACTCGTCGATCCGGAACAACCCATGATGACAGCTCCGGCGATCCGTCCTGGTAAATATGACCGGTGATCGAAGTTATTTGAAGCGGGGTTTGCTTGTAAACAACCCACAAAAGTTCTTCAAACGAATCTCGAATTTTTTATTGGAAAATCTGTGTTTCGTGAGGAATAATGAAGTAATGATTGCTGTAAACAGCAGCGCAGGAGGGAAGGGAGGGGCAGATGGGAGTCCACTTTGTTTCCCCGCATTGAAATTCCAACTGGAGTTGTTGCTTTATCAGAATAAATAAAATACAATTGGAATAATAAATATTAATATATTATATTTAATAAATTAAGCTCATCTCCAATGCATTGAACTCTTAAGAGTTCAATGGATTGTCACATCAGCATTCCACTAACTATACCATTTAATCTATTAAACTCTACACTCCATTAAACTCTTAAGAGTTCAATGGATTTCCACATAATCATTTTAATTTTTTTTATAAATAATATTAATAAATAAAACTAGAATATTACATTAATTAGAAATTCAAAGTTACAATTACTAAATATTAATTAAAGATTACAATTTAGAACTTAAAAGTTACAAATAATATACTAAATAAAAAGTACAATATCTAAAATACAAATTTTACTTCATATTGTATTTTATCTTAATCTCGTCACAACGATTTCTCCAAATTTCACGTCCATCTTCCGACATGGTACTGGGATCCATGAAAATGATTGAAATTTCATCATTCTTTACCTTTTCTTCTTTAATCTTCATCATTCTTTCTTTCAATGCATTCTTCATATCCAAAGAGTTTTGATAGCGTTCAAAAGTCTTTTTATTTTCTTCTATATGTTTTTCAAGTATTTCATCAAGCCTATTACCAGATGACGAAGTGGAATTGGTAGCTTTCCCTTTTGCTGCTTTTTTTGCTGCATTCCTACCAATTGGACGAGTTGTAACTTCATCATTATCCAGGTTAATGAAAGATTCTGTATTTGATGAAGACATAGATGCCCCATATGCAGTGCTTGAACCTTTCCATTTCTGTTCATTTTTAACGATATTCCAAATATGTTCGTGCCTAAAATCGGCACTATTTCTAGCATGATAATGCTCAAAAGTTGCACGTTTGAGATCATCCTTAGACCATCCACTCAGGTGTTGACTTTTCAACACTATATACATTTGATTAAATGCAACTGCAAATGGGTTCATGTAATGCCAATGCGTTTTGAGGTTGGCTTGAGTTCTTGCAACGTTCGACGTGTTGCTTTTTTCATAGTATGCAGTAATTCGTCTCCAGAACTCTTTATCACGTTGTTGACTTCCGGTAATGCTATCTTCTGAAATTTGTAGCCAAGCTTTTGCCAACAACATTTCTTCTTCTTTGCTCCAGTAGGTTTTTTTTATCTTTTTGTCGTTTGCTGGTAGGAGTTTCTGTTGGTGTTGGCTCATTTTCTGGAATATGGGGAGGATCCGGGCTGGTAGAATCTGGGTATGCATTTTTGGTATGAATGTTGTGAATGATTATTTGGATTTGGGTATGGATATTGTGGATAATTGTTTGGACTTGGATATGGATATTGTATATGATTGTTTGGATTTGGGTATGGATGTTGTGGATGATTGTTTGGATTTTCGGGATCATAAGAAGATAACAAATGTGTATAGTAATTCGGATTCATGATTGGTGTATCAGATGGTTGGTAGGTGTGAATGAGAATATAATATGTTCGTCTTTATTTATAGAGTTGAACATCTTGTATGCATTTGCCTTTAATTTGGATTTCATTCCACTTTACTTTCAATTTCATTTGACTCCAATTTCAATTTTATTTAACTTTAATTTGGATTTCATTCCACTTTAATTTCAATTTCATTTGACTCCAATTTCAATTTCATTTAACTTTAATTTGGATTTCATTTCACTTTAATTTCAATTTCATTTTACTTTAATTTCAATTTCATTCGAATATAATTTGGATTTCATTTTACTTTAATTTGAATTTCATTTGACTCTATATTTTTGCTATAAAAGAATACAACGTTTTTATTATTTCATACCTACCAATTCAAACTATTTCTTGTATCTTTCTTATACGATGTCATCATCATCCTCAGACGATTCTGCTTTTGAATTCATAATCAACCATCTCACAAGTAATTCTACATTTCAACTATATAAGGAGCTAAAATGCTTGGAAGCAAAACAGTCAGATGCTGAAAGTTCAAGACGTCCTGGGCAAAGTCGAAGATATATAGATAGAAATCGTGAAGAAGGGCATAAACGTCTTTGGAAAGACTATTTCGATGAGCATCCTGTTTTCCCACCTCAAACGTTTAGACGAAGATTTCGAATGAGGCGAGAACTATTTGTTCAAATAGTTAACTGTATCTCTAACCATTCTATTTATTTGCAACAAAGAAAAGATGCTTTAGGAAACAATGGTCTTTCCCCTTTACAAAAATGCACTGCTGCCATACGCCAGTTGGCATATGGCACAACTGGTGACCTCTTTGATGAATACATACGAATTGGTGAATCAACTTCAATCGAATGTCTACAAAACTTTTGTCGATGCGTGATTGAGGTTTATTCAAGCCATTATTTGAGAAAACCAAATGCTAATGACATCCAAAATTTACTACAAAAACATTCAGAAAAGCACGGGTTTCCTGGTATGCTTGGAAGTATTGATTGCATGCATTGGCCTTGGAAAAATTGCTCGGTTGCATGGCAAGGTCAATATACTTGAGGTGATCAAGGTTGTCCAACAATTATGTTGGAAGCAGTTGCATCACAAGACCTTTGGATATGGCATGCATATTTCGGGGTTGCCGGGTCTAACAATGACATTAATGTACTTAACCAGTCACCGTTATTCAATGATGTATTACACGGTTATGCTCCTGAATGCAATTTTACTGTTAATGGAAGAACATACACAAAAGGATATTATCTTGCAGATGGTATATATCCTGAATGGGCTACAATGGTTAAAAGTTTTCCACATCCGGCCGACCCAAAAAGGATCAAGTTTAAAGAAATGCAAGAGGCTGCAAGAAAGGATGTGGAGAGAGCATTTAGTGTTCTGCAATCTCGTTGGGCAATTGTACGAGGTCCAGCAAGATCGTGGCAACTTAAAAACATAAAGGATATAATGTATACATGCATTATATTACATAATATGATCGTAGAAAATGAAGG
Organism: Lactuca sativa; assembly: GCF_002870075.4. Classification (NCBI taxonomy): domain Eukaryota; kingdom Viridiplantae; phylum Streptophyta; class Magnoliopsida; order Asterales; family Asteraceae; genus Lactuca; species Lactuca sativa. The sequence goes on along the minus strand of NC_056623.2, from coordinate 185,513,343 downwards.
AAATGCAATTAGTAATTGGTCAGATGATGTTGATCCTCCTATACGTGTGAATCGAGGACCTGTCGAAGAAGTTCAATATCAAATTCAAAGAAACTCTGAACTACGCGATAATGCTGTACATCATGCTCTTCGACATGATTTAATGGAGCATATTTGGGAACGTTTTATTAATATGTAATATCACTATGTTGTATTATAATAAATAAGATGTTATTTTTTTAAAATGTTTTTAAGATTTATATATTTTTTTTATTGTTTAGAATAAAAAATATGAAGTAACTTAATAAATTAAATTATTGAATATAAAATAAAATAAAGTATGATATATATATATATATATATATATATATATATATATATATATATATATATATATAGTTTATTGTAAAAAAAATATTAAATATTACTTTTTATTGAGAAAGAAAAACAAAAAAAAAGTGTTTACAATAAAATGAGAAAAAAAAAGAAAGAAAAAATAAGCTTATATAATAAATTGAAAAAAAAAAAAAAAAAACATAACAAAAGCCATACCACGGTTGAATGGGGATTAAACCCCTCATTCAATAAACCCCCTCCACAATGGTTTCTATGTTCATTCAACTGCCATCTAGATTTTTTTCCCATTAAACTCCCCATTAAATGGCATTGGAGATGGCCTAAGAGGTTCCTACCTTTTGTAATTGCACAAATTACAAAATAAAAAGTAGAGTAAAGCACATAATTAATTATATTTATATAATTTAATATTTATCTTTCAAATAAATTAATTTGTAATTTTTTATACTATTTAAAAAAAATGATTTTGTTAGGATAATTAATTTTTGTTTTGTTTATATTCAGATAAATTTTTTACACTTGAATGCAATAAATTTATTAAAAATATTCACATATATTCACATAGAATATCATCATATCATATTATATTATAAATTAAACACTTTTTTCTTTCACTACATTCATTTGAAACTCTCATATATTTTTTCTTTCACCACATTCATTTGAAACCCTCATGACTTTTCAATTTCTTTCTAATAATGATTATAAATTGTTTAATAAGATTAAATAAATATCAAACCTAAAATATAAATATATATAAAGTAAATTTCAATATTAAAAGAATATTTTTACTTCTACATATAAAGTTATGTTCTTTTTTTTTTTTTTTTTTTTTTTTTTTTTTTTTTTTAACTTTTTACATATTATACTTAGTTTATTAGTTTTAATATATTGTTAGATGTAAACCATTATCATTTTAAAACTACAACTTTTAAACAATTTGTATAAAATATTTAAATTATAAACTTAAATATAACATTACATGACTAACTTAAATATAAATTTTAGTTTAACTTAAACAACCCAAATAATATTTTGTAAATAGTTAAAAATGATAAATTGTAGTGTCTTTCTAATAATGATTATAATTTGGTTAATAAGGTTAAATAAATATCAAACCTAAACTGTAATCATAAATAAACTAAATTTCAATATTAAAATAATATCTTTACTTCTATTTATAAAGTTATGTCTTTAACTTTTAACATATTATACTTAATTTATTAGATTTAATATGCTGTTGTACATAAACTATTATAAATTAAAAGCTACAATTTTGGAACAGTTTGGACAAAATACTTAAATTGTTAATTTAAATATAATATTACAGTGTCAACTTAAATATAAATTTCAGTTCCACTTAAAAACCCAATGAATATTCCGTGAATAGTTAAAAATGATAAATTGAAGTGCTAAATACAAAAACTAAATTATAATATCAATTTAACTAAAATATTTTCTAAAGATATTTGTATAATCGTTAAAGGTTTTCAAATAAGTAACTTAAAATAACTTACAATAACAATAATTAAACATAACTCTATATAAATGATTATATTGTTACTTTTAAAATCAAAAAACAAAGTCTGATGTTTTAAATAATTATAATGATAGAAATTAAAACGTTAAGAAAATAAATATAAAAAAATTAATTAACAACAACAAAAACTATAAATAACATTAAGCCATATATTATATTCAATTTTATTCATGAGTAACTTACGGGTAGAAGTCATTCAAATGGTTGAAATTATACAGTTATAATAAATGTATATATTATCATATAATTCAAAATAATCAATATATTATATCAATTTAGTATATGAATTATTATATCAAATTTAACAACAATGTTATTGTTATATTTAAAAAAACATATATTTGTAAAGCTTTCAACTATATAGGTGTTTATGCGCAACGCACAGACATTCATCTAGTTATCATTATAATCGGTTGTAACAAGTTACAACTTACGTGGGATATATGTAACAAATATAATTACCTAGGAGGGTAATGAACTATTGGTTTTGTTCACATTCAACCATCTAACTTGTTAAAGTTCATATAATATCATTGTTTCATAAATTTAAATTGGTCACCAACTATTACCCTTAATATACTAATTCCAAAAAAAGTCTTAATATACATCAAGTAAGAAAACACAATCAACCAGTATATAAATCAATTATCTAAAATATGCCAGTGCAACTTTATGATTTTAACTACGTAAGCATTGGGCCTAAAAAGTTCGCGATTTCAAGGGAAATACCTTAGTACTTAGAACAATGTTTTAAAAACTACTTTTCCGGTTCGACTTTTGATGTGTACAAATTATACCTATCTAGCTTTAAATTTATAAACCTAACTTCTTGTTTACTAATGCACATATAGACAGTGTACCTAGTCAGTTTATAGTATAAGAAAGTAAGTTGGGTATCGAAATCAGAGAACGGTTTTAAACTTAATCTAAAAACAATTAACTAAAGTGAGGGGTTTTTATTTGATTTTGCAAGTTCCAATTAACTTAAAACTAAACAAACACTTAACTAAAAACAAATGTTATCAAGATATTAAAAACACTTTCGTTTAGTCATGAATCCACCTTCTTATTATGGTTAGTTCTTATTTATGGATTAATAAAGTTGTTTATCAATTTATATATAATTAGCAGTCTTGATCTGATCTACTAATATTTTTACCAATTCATGAACTACTATGTAATGATCATACACAAGGAAACATAGAATTGGTTATTAATGATGATTAAGCTACGTAAGATATATCCAATATAATTATCTATGATCAAGAAAACTAATTAAACACAATTATGATCAAATTATATTCTCTAATACAACTAAAGTTGTTACCTTTATCACTTAATCTAAGATGTGATTAATCCTAGCTCTAGCAATTTAATGATCATAAACTGCTAGGTAAACAAGTTCATGTAATTCAAATGGTCTATAACCTACCCTTAACTTGAATCAAAGCAACAAAGATGCAAACTTTAACATGATAGGTAATGATAATCAATGACATGCATAAACCAAATTCATATAATCCATAAAACAAGAAACTAACTCATAGTTTTAGGTTTCATCTAACTAAATGAAGGTAAACACACTAAATCATAAGAATTCAACATGATTGAATTAATGCAAACCAAATGTGATGTATGATCTTCTAATCTTCAATCTTGTCACACCCCCAAACCAAGGATGGCAGAAACGTCCGGGGGTGGAGGACTTCATGTATAGTATCATAACAACAATTGCAATAGTGATTAAAGTAAACACAACCAATATATATATATATATATATATATATATATATATATATATATATATATAATTGAAAGAGTTACATCATTGTATGAATTACATGTTTTCCAAAACAATTAAAATATGTTGACCAAAATGTGAAATGTTTGATGCCTTAACGTCCCATCCTCAAAAGCACTTGGTTACCTGTTTAGTAATTTCCCGAGAATACAAGTTGTTTGAAAAAGTGTCAACACAAAGGTTGGTGAGTTCATAAGTTTTTATATGTAGTTATGAAAACCCTTTTCTTGTAAAAATAGTGTCCGTTCCAGAAAATCCAATATTTTCCTTAATGTGTAAATGTAGTCTTAAACTTAAAGACCGGAATGTACAAACAAATTGTCATATTTATAGTAAAAAAATGCAAGTTTAAATCGACATAAACTCGATTGATTTCAATGAAATTCCCATAAATTCTATGTTTGTTAATACTTAATGTGAGTTATTATAACCATGCTATGACCTAGTTGGCCTGAAACGACGTTCTTCAGGCGTTGGAAATGTTATGACATTTGTCACCTCAGACCTGCCGGTCTAGCTGTTGCATGCAGCTCAGGTGTGAGTTTGTCAAACCCAATATAGATCTATATACAACTATCACACTCTTCCTACAGGAGAATCTGGTTACAATACAGGACTTATTGGTAATGTGAAGCGAATGTCTTACAAAAGTCATTAACGAATTTACGCGTAATGTAATGAAAATCCCTTTTGTATAAATGTACCCTTTTTGTATGAGTGTGTTATGTAATGTATCATAAACTATACCTATTATAGTTTATCAAAACAAGGGTAGTAGTAGTAATGTACATAAACTATACCTAACATAGTTTATTCAAACATTTGTATGTAATGGATGTACTTTGATTATAGCAATTTGTTATCTTTTATGTTCTATATATCAAAATCCATTTGTTAATTGATGCATGTATATATATATATATATATATATATATATATATATATATATATATATATATATACTAATACAAAATGTCATATATATTGCAATAACATATATTCACACAACGATATACAGCTTGCTCAACATGTTACAAGGTGAAATGAAATTGATAGCATTTTTCTGTTGTTAACATTTTCTATTACTGCTCTTAGAAAATTTGTAGAAAAATCATCAAAGGTCCAAATCAAAATCCATAAATTCTGAGAGTTTGGAAATTGAGTCTAGTCTGTTTGTAAATTTTATCATGATGTTAGTGATCTCCAACATGTGTGAAAAAGTCCATAATCACAAACTGGTCCGGGTTGGTTCTTGAAATGATAGACAATTTTGTAAAAATCACCATAAATCGTAGAAAACTCGTGTGGAGATGTGCAAGTAGTCATTTTAAATCTAATAACTGGAACTACTTTCACCTAAAATAGTTTTGAATACTAAAATGTTTAAGTTGATCAAAAAAGTCCGTGAATGGAGTCCAACTTTTCTGATGAAATTTGTTAGAAGAATTTAGTAGTGTTCTTGGTGTTTTAACTTGTATTCCCCCCCCCCCCCCCCCCCTTAAAACATACGAAAGCATGAAAATATAGGTTTATGAACTCACTTTGAGTTATTTTAGTGGATGGAGGTTGAAGGAGAGAAGTGTTCAACTCAAGAACACTTGAAGGATTACTTGAAGATTCGAGAATCTAACACAATAATTATGGAGTTTGTGTAAGGAATCAATGATTTGAGTAAAAGGGAATGTAATAACCATAAGGAGGGTGATGATAATTACCAAATGAAGGAGAAAAGCTGGAAAATGCCTTGGAAATCTCGAATTTGTGTGAGAGAATTTGAGAGAAAAGTGGTGTTTGATTTTTGGTGGAAATGAGTAAAGTGAGTGAAATGAAGAGAGAGAGAGAGGGGGGGGGGGGGAGGGAGTCTTTCAGTCCTTCCAAGCTCCAATATTTGCCACTTTTGGTCCTTTTTCTTCAATAATGTCCTTTTTAGCTACAAAATAGAATTTAAACATTATAAGTACCAAATATCTTCATTATTAACTAAAATGTAGCATAAATATATTAGAATAATGCCTAAATATATGTATAGATGTGGCAATATCAAAATACGCCACACTTATCTTTTGCTTGCCCCCAAGAAAAACTAATCTTTTAAGTTAAAATTTCATCACCACCATCACATAAGATAATCCATTTAGAACCCAACCATGATACCAGACCTTAATGCACATATCTGTGTATAAGGTTCCTAAATACTTCCAAATCCTAAATACTCACAAACCTTATGAACATTCACCCCTTTGTTTGTACAACCCTCATTTTTGCAACCCTCCAAATCCATCCTCATAAATCTTTCTTAACCTCAAGTATTTTTGGTTAAGCATCCCAAGCATACATATGTGCTAGAAAGAATTACAAGTTTGATACAACAATGAAGCTCCTTGAATTCATCTCTTCTTTGATATTTTCTCTTTAATTTCTTTGAATTCAACACCTTTTTGTTTAACTTTTGGTATCTTCAACTTTTGATTCTTCATAATTTTTTATCCTTGTATCTTCATACTTTGTTAGCTCCAAAATTCTTTCAACTTTTGTAACTCTCTCTCTCTCTCTCTCTCTCTCTCTCTCTTTATATATATCTCACTTTTTTCTCTCAAATCCTGCATGCTTAAGTAAAGGAGCTTAACTTCAACCTTTATTGGTTAAAGGTATTAGTCTAAGTTCAATAACTACATAAGCACTCTTGGATAGATTTCAGGTATACGTTGCAAAACTTTTTACATCGTACAAACTATCAGATTACCTTTCATATCTCATGACTTTTCACCAGAACTAGGAAGCCACAAATATACAATAATATATGTTGGCTCAATTAAACATTTAAGCTCAAATTGGATCGTCCCATGCAAAACTAGCAACTTAAGTTTCCATTTTAAAATTTTCATAAATTTTTAAATTTTCCTAATCTAGACAAAATTTTAATTTGTAAACTTATATTCCTTTTTCGACCCCGTACCTGACACGCATTTCATATAATGCCCTCATTTTATCCATAAAATTATAAAAACAATAAAAGGGAGAAAAAGGAACATGCTTATGTTGGATCGATCAGTGATCATTTTCATCGATGACATTCTGGTATATTCGAAGACTAGGGAACATCATGAGGAGCATCTACAAGATGTTCTTGCAGTTCTGAGGATGGAGAGACTTTATGCCAAGTTCTCCAAGTTTGACTTCTGGTTGCGCGAGGTTTAGTTTTTGGGACACCTCATCAATTAAAACTGTATCTTGGTCAACCCAGCCAAGATAGAGGCGGTGATGTAGTGGGAAGTGCTAAGATCTCCATCTGAGATTCACAGCTTCCTCGGATTGATAGGTTATTATCAGAGATTCATTAGAGACTTCTCCAAGATTCCTATTCCTCTCACTCGGTTGACAAGGAATGATGTTGCTTTTAGTTGGGAGCCTGAGCAGTATGCATCATTTGAGACTCTTCACCAAAGGTTTTGTGGGGTGCCAGTACTTGCCCTCCCCGAGGGAGTTAAGGACTTTGCATTCTAACGTGATGCATCCATTGCAGGATTGGGTGTTGTGTTGTTGTAGAGAGGGCATGTGATAGCATACGCTTCGAGGCAGCTTAAGCCTTACGAGGCAAAGTATCCCATACCTGATTCGGAGTTAGGGGCATTGGTTTCCACCCTCAAGATTTGGCACCACTATCTCTATGGTGTTCGGTATACCATTGTAACGCCTGTAGAGCAGGGCTAGTCAATTTAGAGACGATAAGCGTCAAAAATGACTTTTTGATAGAAGATTATTTAGAATAAATAATCTTAACTAAATTGTAGTGTATGTTACAAGGATTCCGTACATATAAAGAACGCCGAAATTCGAGTTATAACGAAGAAGTTATGACCTGTCGAAGTTTCGCGACAGAACCGGCACGACACAGCGCGACGTAAAAAGTGAATTTACGTTAGAGTGATATTTAGCCTTAGCAATCTAAACGAAAGTCGTAGAATACGTTAAACCATTAGCGTGCATAAAAAGAACGTCCAAATCTGACTTCGTATGAGGAAGTTATGATTTTTCTAAGTTTCGACTTAGCGGTATGCAGTCCGAATACTCGATTTGAGATCGAGCGGTTTTTAGCCGAAACAATCTAAACGAGAATCGAAGATCTCGTTAATAGTAGTAAAACGATAAAAAGATAGGCGAAAACGGACGTCGGATGAAGAAGTTATGAATTTATAACGGAATTTTCCTGTCTTGGCCTACTAAAAATAAATAATAGAAATAAAGTCAAAATTAGCCGACGGAGTCTAAACGAAAGTACCTACGCAGGGATATAAAGAACATGGAAAACGGAGTCCGTATGAGGAAGATATGAACTTTTTAAGTTTATTAAATATTTTCGGTATTTAATTTAAATATAAATTCCGATATTATCCAAAGGGGGGGGGGGGGGGGGGCGGAGTCAGCGGTCTTATCCCCATTACGCCCAGCGTAAATCGAATTTCCAGCCCCCTATAAAAGGATGTCGAGGGCAGCCGAGTTCTTTGCTCATTTCTTCCCTTTCTCTTGTGTTTTTGCATCGTTTTTCGTGCAATAATTATCCCGAAGCTCCGGTATCATTCCCGAGCCCCGAAGAAAGTCTCGAGGCCCCGAAGATCCCGAGAAGTGCAATTCCCGAGCCGAAGCTCTGCCCGCGAGGAGCCCGGTTTTTGTGAAGATCTTCTAGATCTACCGAATAATACTACTTTTACAAGCCGTAGTGCTGTCTGATCATCTTCTAATCAACTGAGTGTATAGTTACTTTCTTCTAACACATAAATATAAAGTATTAGCTATGAAATACATGCTATGTGTTATATATTATTTGTTTATTTGAGATGGGCTTGGAATTGATGTTTTTATACGGGTGTTAAATGATTTAAATTGTGCTTGTATTTATATCTACAAAAATGTTGGGTAGAACATGGGTAGATGGAATAGTTGGTGACGATGCGACTTCGTGCCTATTAAGTAAAGCTTTGGCGACGATGCGACTTCATGCCTATTGAGTAATCTTTGGTGACGATGCGACTTTGTGCCTATTTGATAAACCTTGGTGACGATGTGACTTCGTGCCTGTTGTGTAAACCTTGGTGACTATGAGACGTAGTGCCTATTGTATGAACCCTGGTGACTATGTGACGTAGTGCCTGTTGTATAAACCGTGGTAGCAAATGGACTTTGTGCCAGTTCCTTAGGTAAATCCTTAGGAATGAATGAATGAAGGATAGTTGGTTCTTAGGGTAAACCCTTGAGAAAATAAAGGAGATATAGGGATGAGTATTTGGGTTGATTGTTTGATAATTGAATATAATAAATGTATTATTATGGGTTGAAAACCCTATATGCTCACTAGGCTCCCAAGCCTGACCCACTCAGTTTTCTTTGCATTACAGGTAATGGCACAAGAGTATAAATTGGTGGACTTGACGAGAGATTTTGGATTATAGATCAATAGTTATAAATAACTATTGTAAGGTCTATTTTATATTGTTTATGCTGTTGATCTGTATCGGAACATGACATCCAGAGGTTTTATTGTTTAATGAAAATACATTCTCTTTGAGAAACGTTTTGATAAATTTTATCATATTTTATTTTGGGACCAAATTCCGCAACTCTTTTAATCAAAGGATTACTCTGATTTTATAAAACAAAGTATAAACAAATCGGTCTTTTCTGAACGTGAAAATGGGGATGTCACAGTTGGTATCAGAGCTTTAGTTTAAGCGAACTAGGAATATGGATTTATTTCTTGACTTAAACTTAGAATGCTAAGCGATGATTGTGAGTTGAGTGTGTCCATTATATTTTAGATAGTACACCTAAATTGACACAAGCATTAGTATAATTTAGGAATGATGCCTAAAATGCTTTTATGTGCTAAATGTTATATGTTTTCCATATATGATATTATTTGTTCGGATCTATGGTTTGTTGCCGATCGGATCTAGAAACCTTATGTGTGTAGGATTCTAAGCGTACGTCTACGATATTAGAACTAGCATGTAAACGTTTTGGAGTGATAAGGATGATTTTGAATATCTATCATGAATGAGGATCTAATTTCACCTTATTCGGTGTATAGATAAAAAATGGTGAGAACGAGGAGTGGAGTTGGAAATGCTGATGAAAACAGGAATCAAATACCAGTAATTGAGCAAATACCTGTTGTAGCAGCAGCACCTGAACCAATGACAATGGCCGGAATTCAAGTGATGATCCAGGAAATGTTGGATCATTAGATGGAAGAAACTAGACGTTTGATTAGACATAATCGTGAAGAATTGTCAATTCAAGTTGAAGAGACCGAAGTAAATGGAGGGCAGTCTGAAGGAGGAAACTACAGTGGGACCGTTGGTCAAGCCAATCCACCAATAGTTCGCCAAAACAACCAGGATGGAGGAAATGACGAACATGGATGCAAGTACAAGGATTTCATGGCATCCAAACCACCATGTCTTTCTGGGAGCCCGGCACCGGTGCAAGTCATGGAATGGATCTCCGAGATGGAGACAATGTTCGAAAGTTGCGAGTGTAGCAACAGATAGAAGACCGCTCTTGCAATTCCTCTGTTAAAATCTGGAGTACTGAGCTGGTGGAAGTTACTGGCTGGTTCGATGCCCAAGGGGAAGCTAGCAAGATGTCTTGGGAAGAGTTCGTAATGCAACTGGAAATGCAATACTACTTTGAGCAGGACCTTCTGGAAATCAACAATGAGTTCCAGAATCTGAACAAAGGAAAATTGAGCGTCACTGAATATGCTGCAAGCTTTACGGAGAAGATGAAGCTTATTCCATACCTAATTCCAACTGAACTTTCCAAGGTCAACAAGTTTGCCAATGGATTACTAGCGGACTTTGGTCCGATAGTCAAGCAAGCAACCACTCTGAAAGCCGCCATTTGGGTAGCCAAAAAATGTTGAGAACCAAATAAAAGAAAAGGGTCTGGAGAGAGCTGAAGTTGGAGAGAAAAGGAAACATGAAGGATCTTCAATGATCAACAAAGAAACAAAATTCTCGAAATCTGGAGGAAGAGATGAAGCTAAGTGGTGTGAGAAGTGTAAAAAGAAACACTTCGGGAAGTGTAACGAGGAGACGACCTGCTACAAATGTGGGAAGACAGGGCATTTCGCCAACAAATGTGCAGCTAACAAAAAGGTGTGCTATGGATGTAACGAAGAAGGGCATATTTCTAGAGACCACCTAAAGAAAAATGCACCGCCACAGCCAAGGGCATTCCACATGCTCCTCGACGAAGCAGAAAACGATGGGAGGATTAAAAGATGAAGACTTCATAATAATATATAAAGTCTATATCAAAAAGCATAGCCTGTTAGAGGCATAGTATAGGGTGAACTTGAACTTCTGTGTAATAGTTTCAAGAAATAATATAAACCCTGGTTTTGTTATATGATGTGTTGAATGATTATATGATTTATGTATGGTGACTTGATTAACTGCGAGACAATACTTGGCACGAGTATGAGTAGGTGTGAATAGTAGTAAAGATCTATACTACTGGAAGCACATGACTCACGCTTGGATCAGGGAAAGTCACAAGGTTACCAAGAAGCTAGTAATTGATTCCGTTTTATTCAAGTATGTCATTACCCTTGTTTCGGTAATGGCTAGTAAGATAATGGTTATTCCGACCCTAGTGGTCATATTAAATTGAGTCCGACTACGATGAGATGTCATCGGGACACGACCCATCAGTTAGTTACTATAGATAAATGAATGTATTTATCCTAAGAAGCAGAAGGAGTCCACAACAAGGATTTATTTTGTAACTTGAAGGTTACGATCGAAAGTCCAACATAGTATGAAAAGCAGATGAAAGATTGAGCATCATGGTTATTAATTAGGATAGAAATTTAACGTAAGGACTGTTTCGTTGATGATTCCGGGACGTAATCATCCTAAGGGGGAGATAATTGTAACGCCCGTAGATTAGGGCTAGTCAATTTAGAGACGATAAGCGTCAAAAATGACTTTGTGATAGAATATTATTTAGAATAAATAATCTTAACTAAATTGTAGTATATGTTACAAGGATTCCATACATATAAAGAACGCCGAAATCCGAGTTATAACGAAGAAGTTATGACCTGTCGAAGTTTCGCGACAGAACCGGCACGACACAGCACGACGTAAAAAGTGAATTTACGTTAGAGTGATATTTAGCCTTAGCAATCTAAACGAAAGTCGTAGAATACGTTAAACCATGTGCGTGCATAAAAAGAACTTCCAAATCTGACTTCGTATGAGGAAGTTATGATTTTTCTAAGTTTCAACTTAGCGGTATGCAGCCCGAATACTCGATTTGAGATCGAGCGGTTTTTAGCCGAAACAATCTGAACGAGAATCGAAGATCTCGTTAATAGTAGTAAAACGATAAAAAGATAGGCGAAAACGGACTTCGGATAAAGAAGTTATGAATTTATAACGGAGTTTTCCTGTCCCGGCCTACTAAAAATAAATAATAAAAATAAAGTCAAAATTAGCCGATAGAGTCTAAACGAAAGTTGTAGAGCATAGCCTCACCTACGCGGGGATATAAAGAACGTCGAAAACGGAGTCCGTATGAGGAAGATATGAAATTTTTGAAGTTTATTAAATATTTTCGGTATTTAATTTAAATATAAATTCCGATATTATCCAAAGGGAGGGGGGGGGGGGGGGGGGAGTCAACGGTCTTATCCCCATTACGCCCAGCGTAAATGTAATTTACACCTAGCGTAAATGGAAGTTCCAGCCCCCTATAAAAGGATGTCGAGGTTAGCCGAGTTCTTTGCTCATTTCTTCCCTTTCTCTCGCGTTTTTGCATCGTTTTTCGTGCAAGAATTATCCCGAAGCTCCGGTATCATTCCCGAGCCCCGAAGAAAGTCTCGAGGCCCCGAAGATCCCGAGAAGTGCAATTCCCGAGCCGAAGCTCTACCCACGAGGAGCCCGGTTTTTGTGAAGATCTTCCAGATCTACCGAAGAATACAACTTTTACAAGCCGTAGTGCTGTCCGATCTTCTTCTGATCAAGTGAGTGTATAGTTACTTTCTTCTAACACATAAATATAAAGTATTAGCTATGAAATACGTGCTATGTGTTATATATTATTTGTCTATTTGAGATGGGCTTGGAATTGATGTTTTTATACGGGTGTTAAATGATTTAAATTGTGCTTGTATTTATATCTACAAAAATGTTGGGTAGAACATGGGTAGATGGAATAGTTGGTGACGATGCGACTTCGTGCCTATTAAGTAAAGCTTTGGTGACGATGCGACTTCGTGCCTATTAGTAATCTTTGGTGACGATGCGACTTCGTGCCTATTTGATAAACCTTGGTGACGATGTGACTTCATGTCTGTTGTGTAAACGTTGGTGACTATAAGACGTAGTGCCTATTGTATGAACCCTGGTGACTATGTGACGTAGTGCCTGTTGTATAAACCGTGGTAGCAAATGGACTTTGTGCCAGTTCCTTAGGTAAATCCTTAGGAATGAATAAATGAAGGATAGTTAGTTCTTAGGGTAAACCCTTGAGAAAATAAAGGAGATATGGGGATGAGTATTTGGGTTGATTGTTTAATAATTAAATATAATAAATGTATTATTATGGGTTGAAAACCCTATATGCTCACCAGGCTCCCAAGCCTGACCCACTCAGTTTTCTTTGCATTACAGGTAATGGCACAAGAGTATAAATTGGTGGACTTAACGAGAGATTTTGGATTATAGATCAGTAGTTATAAATACCTGTTGTAAGGTCAATTTTATATTGTTTATGCTTTTGATCTGTATCGGAACATGACATCCCGAGGTTTTATTATTTATTGGAAATACATTCTCTTTGAGAAACGTTTTGATAAATTTTATCATATTTTATTTTGGGAAGAAATTCCGCAGCTCTTTTAATCAAAGGATTACTCTGATTTTATAAAACAAAGTATAAACAAATCGGTCTTTTCTGGCCGTGAAAATGAGGATGTCACAACCATCTACAAAGACCATAAGAGCCTGAGATATCTTATGGATTTGTCTAACCTGAATATAAGGCAAATGAGGTGGTTGTGTCACACCCCAGAACCAAACGACGGAAACGTTCGGGGCGGGTGACTTCATTTTGTAATATCATAACAAGTGTATATAAATGAAACATAGACATCATCATCACCATTCACAAAATATAACAACATACATGGTTTACATACTTGAGTTTGTTTGTAAAATTACATCCCAAAATATCAAATGTATGGTGATATCAAAAACACAACAAAAATCCAAATTCCATAGCTGTCAACCTGTTTAGCGAGTTCCTGATAATACAAGTTACTTTGAAAAGCGTCAAGATATTAAATGTTGGTGAGTTCATAAGCAAGTTTGTAAGAAAAGATTCGTAGTTTGTAAACACCAGAAAATCCAATATTTTCTGTAAAAATAGTTTGTGAGTTTTTTCTCAAATCTTGTATTATAGCATGTGTATTCTTGTTGATAGTGCCTAAAGAGAGATTCCCAGAAAATCCTATATTTTCTGTTTAATGAAAAAAATGTGGTCTTAGCCCTAAGTCCTGAGTGGTGAACGTTAAACATAAAGTAGTGATTGTATAGTTCGTACTTTGTATCACAAGTAGAGTATGTGTATTTCGTAAATTTATTGTGTTGTTATTCTCTAAGTGAGTCGTTATAACCATACTAATATGACGAGAACTTATGTCTTGACGTTCTTCAGACGTCGGTTTCTTGAAAAGACATTTGTCACCCTAGACTGGCCTGTCTAGCTGTAGCGAGCAACTCAGGTGTGGGGTGTTAACCCCATATAGATCTATACACAAATTCCCGCTCTCCTTCCAGGAGACTCTGATTATAACTACAAGACTTTCTATGTACACTAGGTAGGTACGAGTGAATGAGTGCCTCACAAGAGTCTTAACGAAATTTACGCGAATAGTGTATTTCATTATTTAACGTTATAAATAATGTTGTGAGTGTATATTTTTTACTATAAACCATAAGTGATAAAAATATAATTGTTTTTAATGAAAGTGTCAAAATATCTAATTTTCACTGTTGTTATCGTAAATAACTCATCGTTACGCAAAGTATCATGAAAGATTCGAGTTTACTAGAATTGTCACTAATGGCCCAAATGACATAAAATTTGTCATGCAAGGCCCAATTAGAATAGAATTGTCATATATGGCCCAATTAGAATGGAATTGCATAAGGCCCAATTTTCAATGGATTGGTCATATAAGGCCCATTTTTACTTTAGTGTTAAAAAATGGCCCATATTTGTTAGTTTGTTCACTTTTGGCCCATTTTAATTTGAAATATCTTAAATGGCCCATTTTTATTATTAATAACCATTTTAGCCCCAAAAATACTGAAAATGACATAAAAGCCCATTTTAAATAAAAAATGACACTTTTGGCCCAATAAAATCGTGAATGTTAAATAAAGCCTATTTTTTTTTATCAAAAATGACACTTTTGGCCCAATAATACCGTGAATGTCAAATAAAGCCCGTTTTTATAAAAAATGACACTTTTGGCCCAATAATACTGTGTATGTCAAATAAAGCCCATTTTTATAAAAAATGACACTTTTGGCCCAATAATACCGTGAATGTACAATAAAGCCCATTTTTATCAAAATTGACACTTTTGGCCCAATAATACCGTGAATGTACAATAAAGCCCATTTTTATCAAAATTGACACTTTTGGCCCAATAAAGCCGTAAATGTCAAATAAAACCCATTTTTATCAAAAATAACACTTTTGGCCCAATAATGTCGTGAATGTCAAATAAAGCCCATTTTTTTTTTTATCAAAAATGACACTTTTGGCCGAATAATACCGTAAATGTAACGACCCGTGTCCGGTATGGTAATTCCTTGGTATTTATTTTGTAGTTTTGCAAGAGGGACTCGGCGAGTTCATAGCCTGACTCGCCGAGTAGGGTCGCGACTTCGAGCACGTGTGAGCCGGGGACTCGGCGAGTCCATATCCCTGACTCGGCGAGTCCATCCGTCTGGGTGAAACCCTAAATCCCCGGGTTGCCCACTATTTAAGTCACCTTATAGCCCCATTCTCGCCTCCCTCACCCTGAGAACTCTGTGAGAAAAGAACCCTAATCCTCCCTTGTGTGAGCTAAGTGTTTTGTGCCATTTTGTGAAGGTTTGAAGAAGGAGAAGAAGCAAAGAGCAAGGAGAAGAGGTGTAGTGCAAAGATCCAAGGGCAAATCTGAGTTATTTGAGGTATTTTCGGATTTCCCCTCTTGTTATATGCTTTAAACCTCCATTAGAGCCCTTCTAGGATCTAGTTGATGCTTGTTCCAAGCCTTATGTTTGCATGAATGCCTTAATAAGTCGAGATATCTTTAGATCTGAATGATTGGGGGTTGTAGAGCCCAGATCTACTGCCTTTTTGGAGTTACTTTGCATAATAACCATAGATCTATCCATTTTGTGCATCTTTTAGCCTTATTTCCCTTATTCATGAGGTTGTACACGTAAAGTTGGAAACTTTATGTGGTAAATCAGCTTATTGGACTCAGATCTATCATTTGTATGTGTTGGATTCAAACCAAATCGAGTAAAAATCAGTTGCATGGCGGCAACTCGGCGAGTCGGGAAGAACGACTCGACGAGTCGGGTCGCGAGTCCCCGATTCCTTCATTTTTTATCAGTGTCGAGTGGATCCAGTGAGTTAGAGAGTGGACTCAGCGAGTTGAGAGTAGACTCAGTGATGGAGGGACTCGGCGAGTTGTTCATACAACTCGGCGAGTCCAAGGCAATCTTCTTAAGCTCAAGAACAACTCGTCGAGTTGTTCATAGGACTCAGCGAGTCGGATGAAGATTGTCTGAGTTCTTGGATTGGGAGAGTACTCGTCGAGTCGATGCCATACTCGACGAGTAGCAGCGAGTTAAGTCGAGGAGTGAGAATAGGGACTCGGCGAGTTGGCGGCCCAACTCGGCGAGTCAGGTCAACTATGGGTTGACTTTGACCGAGAGTTGACTTTGACCTGGGGTAAAAGAGTCATTTTACCCAGTGTAGTGTTTAGTATTTGATTGAGTATGTTTATGGACTTGTAGCCGGGGAGATACTGGAGCAGCAGCAGTTAGCCCTCTGAGCTATTCACTCAGCAGCCAATTCACGAGGTGAATTCCTTTTCAGTAGGAGCGGGTCTAAGGCCACAATGTCGGCCCGTTTAGCTAGCAGTAGTATTCAGATCTTTATCCGACGCAGTAGTTAGCATGTTTGAAGCCTTCGTGGCTCAGACAGGATTATGTGTGTTCATGCTAAGTGATACGTTATGTTATGACCAGTTAGCTTCGGACTCCGGTTCGATGTCAGCTTCGGACTCAGGTTCGATGTAGGGGACAAGGTCCCGGTCAGCTTCGGACTCCGGTCCGATGTCAGCTTCGGACTCAGGTTCGATGTAGGGGACAAGGTCCCGGTCAGCTTCGGACTCCGGTTCGACGTCAGCTTCGGACTCGGTCTGATGTGAGCTTCGGATTGCGGTCCGATGTAGGGGACAAGGTCCCGGTCAGTCAGCTTCGGACTTCGGTCCGATGGAGGGGGGGGCAAGGCCCCAGTATGTGCTTGATATGTATATTATTGTATGGTATGTGGTAATTTGGGGGAGCTCACTAAGCTTCGTGCTTACAGTTTCAGTTTTGGTTTCAGGTACTTCCGCTAGCAGAGGGAGGAGCTCGGGTTGATGGCATTGCACACACCACAGTTTCAGCTTTCATCCTGGGAGTTGATTTAGTTCCTGATTTTTATATGTCATAGATATGATACAGTTTTCCGTACCGTGGTTTATTATTATTTTGAGACGCATTATGTATGGTTTCATGATATGGCACTCAAATTATGGTTTTTGGTTATGTTGAAAAACGAAATTTTTGGGTCGTATTTTTGGGTCGTTTCAGTAAATGACAATTAAAGCCCTATTTTTATGTTTTCTTTAGTTTTAACGTAAATATTCAAGCTAACTTAGCATTTTTAGCCAAAAATAAGAAGTTACATAATGTAAGTTACTCCAACAACTTCAAGGTTTGGGTAAATCTCAAAAATTTGGAGTTTTTAGCATAATATCACAACATATTAACACATATATCACAAAAAAAAATACACATGCAAGTATTCATATTAAGACTTTTTACAACACTAGCTTGTATTCTCCCCCAAAAGATAGTAAATCATGAAAACAAGGGGTATGAAGCTCCCCTTAGAGGCTTATTTTATTTGGATGGAAAAATTATGGAGGTTCTCGACCTTGACTTGCTTCCTTGAAGAGATTTTCGAGTGAAGGTGGTAATAAGAATCATATACACGAAGTAGAGTGGTTTAAGGAAGATTTTTAGTGTAAACTTGGATTAAAACTATAAGGTTTAACAAGAACTTACCAAGAGTGCACTTCTTAAAGAGATCCTTTGAGAATACCAACTCCAAACCTACAATTTTGATGAAGAAAGGCGAGAGAGTTTCTTGTGTTTGAGAGAAAATAAGATAAGAGATAGCTTTGAAATGTGAGGAATGGAGAGATGTGGTGATGGTTCGGCCGATGAGAAGGGAGATGCGAGATTATAGGGTTTGACTTTTAGGGCTTGTGATGTGAGTGTTACCTAGTTGCATGAGATATAATGCATGGTTGTCCACCATGCAATATTGAGGTGGCAATGCCTTCATCCAATGCATCATCATTATTATTTTTAAATAATCGAGAGTAGGAGAAGGGAGGGTTTTGGGTTTTTAAGTGTGACCAAGAACCCTAAGCCCAATTAGAGCTGTTCGTTTGGATGGATCGGTTTAATCCGATCCGATCAAGTGAATCCAAATTAAATTCGGGTTTTAAAACGTAGATCCAAATAGTCCAAACTAAATTCAAATCCGATCCGATCCAACCAAATTATAATTCGGTTGGATCGGTTTTTTACAATTCGGTTTTCAAGAATCAAGACATTTCAACAAATATATAACTTTAGTATTAACTTACTCTATAATATAAACTAAAAAATATTGTTTAATTAGTTGTGAATTAAAACTTATAAATAACTATCAAGAAAAATATATTATAGTTTACTACTTTATAGACACTTTTTTTTTGATAAGAAATACATATTAAAGTATTATAATAGATGAAAAGTTTTAATATAATAAAAGAATAATTTAGCAAATTTATAAATTATTAAAGTTATATATTAATAAATTGCAATTCGGTTTTTTTGGACTATTCGGTTTTTATTTTATAAACCAAAACCAATCCAAAATCCAAAATAAAAATTCGGTTTTTGCTAAAAACCAATCCAAAAATCCGAATATCCGAACCAAATAGTCCGATCCAAATTGTACAATTGGACAATTCGATTTTATCCAAATAGTGAACAGTCCTAAGCCCAATATGGTTTTCGGTTTAAAGGTCCACAATTAAATGGCTCTTGGCCCCATAAATGATCCATGAAGGATTTTGGGTCCAATAAATATTTTTGACCCATTAGGGCCCCTATTTAGGTTTTCGACCCAATTACACTGAATGGAAGTGTTTTCGGCCCAATAGGGCCCATTAGGGGTTTATGGCTCAAAACTATGTTGATGAAGAGTTTTCTGCCAAACTATGGCCCAAATAAGGTTAACTAATGTTTTTGGTCCAAGGAGGTCCCAATAAGAAAGTTTTGGGCTTACACGAGAAAGTTTTGACTTAAATTGACTTTTTGGAATGAGTAAACTTGTATAACATTGAAATTTAGCTTATATAAAAAATAGGGTTACAAGATTACACCAGGGGTTATTTGCACATGGACAGAATTTCCTAGTCCTAAAATGCTAGTTGTGACATCATCCCCCTGTTAGAGGGAGTTTCGTCTCGAAATTCTTTCGAAAGATATCCTTAAGAGCTAGAGAAGAGGTGAGGGTACTTTTGCATCATCTGATCCTCGCGTTCCCATGTGAATTTGGGTCCGTGTTTGGAATACGGCTTTGTTTCGTACGCTTCACTTCTCTGCCCATGATTTCAACTGGTTCTTCAATGAACAAGAGATTCTCGTTCACTTCAATCTCGTCAAGTGGAACCATGATTGTTTCGTCCGATAGACACTTCTTCAGGTTTGATACGTGGAATACGAGGTGTACGTTGCTAAGCTCCGAGGGTAACTGCAACTTGTAGGCTACTGAACCGATTCGGGCAAGGATCTCGAATGTTATGATGTATCGTGGATTTAGTTTTCCCCTCTTTCCAAACCGTATCATCCCTTTACAGGGAGAGACTTTCAGCAGCACGTGATCAGGTTAGAACTCCAGCAGCTTTTGTCTTTTGTCTACATAGCTCTTTTGTCTATCCCAAGATGCTTGGAGTTATGCCCTTATTTGAACGATTTTCTCTGTTATTTCCCGGATGATTTCAGGTCCCGTGAGTGTGTTGTTCGGTACCTATCCCCTTGCCAACTAGGTGTCTCCTACCTCATCCCAACAGAGAGGAGATCTACATTTCCGACCGTACAAGGCCTCGAAGGGAGTGACTTAATGGTTGTGTGGTAGCTGTCATTGTAGGAGAACTCGATTAGTGGCAAGTGGGTATCCCATGCCTTTCCAAAATCTATCACACAAGCTCGGAGCATATCTTCCAATGTCTAAATGGTTCGCTCACTTTGGCCGTCGGTCTGGGGGTGGTAGGAAGTACTCATACCAAGTTGGGTTCCCATTGCTTTCAGGAGTGACTACCAAAATCGTGAGGTAAATCTACTATCTCGATCAGAGATAATAGATATCGATACTCAGTGTAATCTCACCACTTCCCTTATGTAGATCTGTGTTAATCTCTCCATCTTGTATGTTTCTTTTAATGGTAGGAAATGGGCGGATTTAGTCAACCGATCGACAATCACCCAAATGACATCCAAACCGTCATCCAATTTAGGCCATTTGTTTATAAAATCCATTGTTATTCGTTCCCATTTCCACTCGGGTATCACTGGCTGTTGTAATAATCCTGAGGGCTTCTGATATTCTACCTTAACCTTTGCGCAAGTTAGGCACTTGCTCACGTAGATAGCAATCTCCGCTTTCATGTTCGGCCACCAATAATGTTGTTTGATATCCAGGTACATCTTATCAAAACCATATGGAAAAAGTATCGTGTCTTGTGCGCTTCATTCATGACTATGTCTCTGAACCCTCCAAATTTTGGGATCCAGATCCGGTTCATGAGATAGTGTGCTCTGTCCTCCTTGATTGCGAGATTCTTGTCCATTCCATGCAAAGCTTCATTTGCAGTGTTCTCCGACTTCAGGCCTTCTAGCTGAGCCTCTTTGATTTATGAAGACAAATGGGAATGGACGGTCATTTTCAGCGTTTTTACTCGGCGGCCGAGTATTCCTTTCTACTTAAGGCATCGACCACCACGTTAGCCTTGTCGGGATGATACTTGATCTCACATTCTTAATCGTTTAGTAGCTCGACCCATCGCCGCTACCTCATGTTTAGCTCTTTCTGATTCAAGATATGCTAGAGGCTTTTGTGGTCCATGAAGATGGTGCACTTTGTACCGTAAAGGTAGTGCCTCCAAATTTTTAGGGTGAAGACCACAACTCCCAACTCGAGATCATGAGTGGTATAATTCATCTCGTGGTTATTCAGTTTCCTGGACGCGTAGGCAATCGCCTTTCCATGCTGCATTAGCACACTGCCCAAACCCTGGTTGGAAGCGTCGCAATTTACTACAAAATCTTTCGTTTCCTCTGGTAGAGTCAAGACCGGCGCACTGCAGAGGGCCTGTTTCAGAGTTTGGAAATTAGCTTCTTGTTTTGCATACCAATTAAAGGGTATGCCTTTTTAGGTGAGAGTGGTGAGAGGCTTGGCGATTTTGGAGAAATTCTAAATGAACCTTCTGTAATAACCAAGAAGGCCCAAGAATTGCCTAATCTCCGTTGGCGTCTTTGGGGTTGCCCAACCCTCAATAGCCTTGATCTTAGAAGGGTCCACATGTATCCCTGCTTCACTGACTACGTGCCTCAAGAAATTCACCATGCAAATCCAGAACTCGCATTTGGAGAATTTTGCATACAACTTCTCCGCCCTTAGAGTTTCCAAGACCTGCCTTAGATGTTGACTGTGCTCTTCCTTGCTTCGTGAATAAACAAGTATGTCATCGATGAAGACGATTACAAAGTTTTCGAGGAATGGTCGGAAGACTCGGTTCATGAGGTCCATAAATGTTGCGGGCACATTCGTTAGACCGAAGGGCATTACCACGAACTCGAAATGTCTGTAGCGTGGTCAGAAGGCAGTTTTGGGGATATCTTCTTCTCGGACCCGTAGTTGGTGATATCTGAACCTTAGATCTATTTTGGAAAAGTAACTGGCTCCTTGGAGTTGGTCGAATAGATCATCAATCCGAGGAAGTGGGTATCGATTCTTGATATTGAGCTTGTTTGACTCCCGATAATCGATTTACATTCTGAAAGATCCATCCTTCTTCTTGACAAACAAGACTGGAGCTCCCCAGGGTGAGAAGCTCGACCTGATGAATCCGTTGTCTAGGAGTTCGCTCAATTAGCTAGATAACTTCTGCATTTCTGCAGGGGATAACCTATAGGGTCATTTGGCAATTGATGTGGCACCAGATATCAGGTCAAATCGAAATTTAACCTGCCTCTCGGGAGGAATTCCCGGGAGATCTTCCAGAAATACGTCTGGAAAGTCGTACACCTCCGAAATGTCGTTGATGTGCTTTCTTTCTCTGTTTGTCCACTATGTGGGCTAGAAAGGCATGATTTTTCTTATGTAGGCACTTTTGTGCCTTGATGCATGATATGAGACGAAGGTTTGTGCCAGGTTTATCGTTGTAAATAATTAATGTTTTGTTGGTGGGTAGGTGAAGGCGAACGACCTTCATGTGGCATATAATGTTATCATGGTGGGGCTTAACCAATCCATGCCGATGATTACATCAAAACTCCTAATATTATTAGGCATCAAATTGATTTGGAACGAGTGGTTATTTAGTGTTAACGTGCATCCTACATATTTGTCTTTGGTTGTTTCAGTCTTCCCATTAGCCATCTCCACCGTGAAGGCTTCGCTTAGCTTCTGGGGGTTTTGACTTAGTAAATGTTTGAATTTATGACTCACGAAACTCCGCTCAGCCCCACTATCGAATATAATTCATGCGTAAGTGTTGTTGAGAGGAAACGATGACACATGAAGCTCGTCCGATCACTTCATAAAAGAAACGATGACTCCAAAGCTCTTTCAAAATAAAAAGTATGGGGAAATACTAACAAAGTACTCCCCTACGCTCCCGTAATCGACACACAATAGTGTCAAAAAAACTTTGTACATGATAGTACTTCTGGCACATTATAGTACTCTGGTACGAGTAGGATTCGTACCCGAGAACATAATAATACCCCGACACAAGGACCACCTAAGACATAGAGCTTTGAAAAAGACTTCATAGATAAAATGTACTTCTGTATGCAGTACATACTCCACCGATCATCAATCTCACCACACACATACACTTAAGAAGATGCTACCCAATGTCCAAACTTACTCCATTAGCGTGTGACCCTCACGCTCCTATCACCCTACAACACGTCAACATGTGACGTCCACTCGATCGCTCGTTTCTTGCTGCTACCGGCCCCAGTCCATGTGATTTGTCTCCGAAAAAATGTGCAGAGAAGAGAGAAGGTCAGATAATTGAATGCCTTTTTTTCTTTTCTCGGTTAATGCATGCAAACTCAAGTATGAACCATTTGCTTCTGGACTCGACCCACTTGCCTTTTTTATTCCTGATTCAGGACCAAACTAATATCAAACCACTCCGGAACCTCAATAGTTAATGCATTCCCTGTTTGACTTCTTAAAAGCTACAGATTTTAATGCATGTGGGACCCGGTTGAGAGGAGCACACAACTCACGCGTCTATCAAGTAGATGGAACTGGTCGTGAGGCTGATATAATACCCGACAAAAGCTGAGTGCATATGACATTTATACCTTGTTTAACTTTAGATTATCTCACTTTTTGTGCACATAAACGACACATTGTCCGGTCCATACCTTACACTCAACATATCCCCAATTTTATTCTTGAAAACAAAGCACATTATCCAAGTTTGTACCACAACACAAAGTACTTGTAACCTCGGAATTTTAATACACATCCACACCAAAAGCCATATCATCACGGAAAAACTTATCCACAACTCATCTTCTTCTAAAATAAACACATACTCTGGACACATGACCGTTTGTTCAATCTCTTACTCCATAACCATATTTTTGTCTTCTTATAAACATCTTTTTGCATGGGATAACAAGATCTAACACCACGTTTTTAAAGAGAACTTCATCTGCTTCAACAAACAAAATTTTCTTTTCATAAACTCAAATTCAACAGCAGCAAAAATGTATGAACAATAGTAGTATAATTTTTATTTTTCTAGCAACATCACCACAAAAACAGTAAATAACTCACATAAAATTTTTAAGTTGCGAATGTTGAGAAAATCTTCATAAATGACAACAATATTCAAGATAATAAACCAATCGGGATCGTTCCCTTGAAATAATCATGAGATCTCCAAGGTCTTGCTTTGATAGCTTGTAGGATCCCATTTTATCGATTGGATCAGTGCGGAAGATATTACCAAGAAGATAATCGTGTATGAACATGATGAACAAGATATGTGAGTAAAAACTATAGTAGATAGATAGAGAGATATAAAATATTACAAGAATACTCATGGGTGGGAGAGATAACTCTCCCATGGTGGGACAGATCCTACCACACTCTCTCTAATGTACAAAGTCTACATAGTGAACAATTACAATAAAATGACCATCACCTCCACTTTATATACTAGTGGAGGGAATATGCTTTTCATACAAGGGAATATTCTAACCTAATAAACACTCAACATTGTAGATCATTTTTGTGACATCACCAAAATCTCGGCCAGAAAAGACCGATTTTCATTTATGCTTTTAAAATAATTTCAGAGTAAATCCTTTTGATTTGAAAGAGTTGCGGAATTTGTTCCCAAAAACAAAACATGATGAAACAATGTTTACCAAAGCATTTCATAAAAGAAATGTATTTTCATTATATAATCAAAACTCGGGGTGTCATGTTCCGATACAGACTAATAAGCATAAACGATAACATTACAAGTCATTCAACAAATATATACATATACAGACTTGTAAACAAAACAACTTGATGGTTCATCCATCTTATGCCCTCGCACCACTTCCTGTAATACAAATAAAATTGAGTGGGTCAGGCTTGGGAGCCTGGTGAGCATATAGGGTTTTCAACCCACAATAAATAATTATATTTAATTTCCACCAACCAACAATAACCCAATTACCCATTCCCGTTATTCTCACTTTATGTCCCTAAGACAACTAACATAAGGGACCAGTCTAAGAATATTTCATCGGGGCGACTACACATGCTTCGGGGGTTCCTCAGCAATATAAGTCAAATAAGGCAACCATGAGGGGGATGGAATACAGCGAATGAATACCCAAGTTCATTAACACCTACAGGTTATGAGCCTGCTAGCGTTCCACTGGACTGTCTAGAAAAGTCCGTGGTCGTCATCTAAATTCCGCTAGATGACTAGATCAAAACAACATCGAGGCCTCTCATCTGTTTATTACACACCAACTATCTACCCATGTTCTACCCAACATATTAGTAGATAAAATATACATTTTTATACATAGTTGTAAAACCTGTATAGCATGCTCAATCAATACATTTTCCACATAACAGATGAGGCACACACACATAACACGTATTTCATAGAAAAATAGATCAGATCCATGAGATAAAAGAGAGTGAATACACATCCACACACATACCCACAAAATATACACATAACACATATTTCATATATAATACTTCATAATTATGCGCTAGAAGAAAGTAACTACACACTCACACATATAAACAACAATATACTTAATACACTCGAACCATACTTGTATTATTATCGTGTTTATGAAAGGTAGTATACACTCACTTGATCAGAAGATGATCGGACAGCACTACGACTTGCAGAAGTAGTAATCCTCAGCAGATATGGAAGATCTCTACAAAAATCGAACTTCTCGCGGGCAGAGCTTCGGCTCGGGAATCGCACTTCTCAGGATCTTCGGGTTCTCGGGACTTGCTTCGGGGATCAAGAATATTACCGGGGCTTCGGGGTACTTCTGGCACGCAAATCGAGGTAAAACGGGAGAGAGAAGAGAGAAAAATAGCAATTGAGTCGGCTGCCCTCGCATCCTATTTATAGGAGGCTGGAGCCTCGGAGTACGCGGGGCGTACTGCCTCAGAATCGTCATTGCTTACGTATCCGAAGAACTCAAGTGCGAGGCGTGTCATGCTTCGCTGTACGCGGGGCGTACGCTAGTACGCTGGGCGTACTTCGGATGAGTCCGATGACTCCTCTTCGGATAATGCCGGATTTAATAATTAAATTTAATTATTAATTATCTAATAAACTTCGAAAATTCATATTTTCTTCATACGAACTCCGTTTTCGACGTTCTTTATATCCACGCGAAGGTGAGACTACGCTCTACAACTTTCGTTTAGACTCCGTCGGCAAATTTTAACTTTATTTTTATTATTTATTTTTAATAGGCCGAGACTGAAAAACTTCGTTATAAATTCATAACTTCTTCGTTTGACGTCGGTTCTCGCCTAACTTTTCATCGCTTCGATACCAACAACGAGACATTCGATCCTCGTTTAGATTGCTTCGGCTAAAAACCGCTCGATCTCAAATCGAGTATTTCAGGCTGCATACCACTAAGCCGAAACTTCAATAAATCATAACTTCCTCATACGAAGTCAGATTTGGGCGTTCTATATATATTCGGAAACCTCGTTTCAACTACTACAACATTATCCAAAGATAACAAGTTTATTTTACACTTAAATTTTGACGCTTATTTTTATTCTTAATTAATCAAACCACATAATTAAGCAATTAAGCACAAAACACATAATACTCAAATAATACACTCTTATTATTTCAAAACGGGTTACAAAGGTTAACCTAGACGATTACATTGCTAAAAATGGCAAGCCCGGAAACACAGGCGTTACAATTCTCTCCACCTTAGATTGATTTCGTACCCGGAATCACACATCAACAAACAAATGCGGATAGCGACTCAACATGTCACTCTCCGTCTCCCAGGTGAGATTCGGCCCATTCATGTGTTTCCATCGGACAAGCACTAACCCAACCATTTTGCGTCGCAACTTCTTAGTCTTTCGGTCAACAATTGCCTCTGGTTCTTCAATCAACCTTTTGTTCTCATCAATTCTCAATTCAGAAATTGGAATTATATCAGGAACTTCTCCCGTGAACTTCCTTAAATAACACACATGAAAAGTGTTGTGAATTCCATTCAGTTCTTCGGGTAATTCGAGCTTGTAAGCTTGGTTCCCAACCCTCTGAAGAACTTTAAATGGTCCAATAAACCTTGGACTCAACTTTCCCCTTTTACCAAATCTTATAAGTTCCTTCCACGGTGAGACTTTAAGCAAAACCGAATCTCCAACCTCAAAAGTCATCGGTCTTTGCTTTTTGTCAGCATAGCTCTTTTGACGATCTTGAGCTGCTAACATTCTTTCCCTAATTATTTTCAACTTTTCAGCAGTTTGATGAACCATCTCCGGTCCCATAAACTGCTTTTCCCCAGCCTCAAGCCAACAAGACGGCGTACGACACTTCTGTCCATACAAAGCTTGATAAGGTGCCATCTTAATGCTCGAGTGAAAACTATTATTATAGGAAAATTCTACCAAAGGTAAATGTTCATCCCAATTACCTAGGAATTCCAAGGTACATGCTCTCTGCATATCTTCAAGTGTTTGTATTGTTCTTTCACTCTGACCATCAGTCTGCGGATGGTAAGCTGTACTTAAACACAACTTGGTACCCATTTCCTCTTGTAGACTTTTCCAAAACCTCGAGGTGAAACGGCTATCACGATCCAACACAATCGTTAACGGAACACTGTGAAGCCTCACAATTTCCTTCACGTAAGAATTCGCGAGCTTTTCCATAGACCATTTCTCCTTGGCTGCTATGAAATGCGCACTCTTAGTGAATCGATCAACGACCACCCAAATCATGTCGTGACCATTCTTTATTCTGGGCAGTTTAGTGACAAAATCCATAGCAATGTCCTCCCACTTACCCATAGGCACAGACAATGGTTCTAAACTCCCGTACGGTTTCTGATGTTGTGTCTTGACTCTCGCACAAGTCACACACTCAGCCACATACTTTGCAACATCAAGCTTCATCGTCGGCCACCAGTAGTAGGGTTTTAGGTCCATATACATTTTAGTGCTACCAGGATTAATTGAGTACATGGTTTTGTGAGCTTCTTCCATCAGAAGATCCCTAATTCCTCCTGACTTAGGTACCTAAATACGATCTTGGAATACCTTTAGTCCATGACCGTTTGTACCAAACACCAACGTTTTACCCAAACGTTCCTCCTTTCGGTCATTTTTCTCAGAAGCTTCCTCTTGAGCTTTCTTTATACTTTCCACAATGGTCGAGATTCAATTCTCAACGCTCTTGGCCTTTTCCTTTCAAGATTGACTTTCCGACTGAGAGCATCAGCAACAACATTAGCTTTACCGGGGTGGTAAAGTATCTCGCAGTCGTAGTCTTTAAGTAATTCTAGCCAACGTCGTTGCCTCATATTCAATTCCTTCTGATTAAAGAGATATTGGAGACTCCTATGATCAGTGAAAAGTTTGCACCTCGTGCCATAGAGGTAATGCCTCCATATTTTCAGAGGGAAAACTACCGCTGCCAACTCCAAATCATGAGTCGGGTAATTCTTTTCATGCTCCTTTAGCCGTCGAGACGCATATGCTATCACCTTTTCTCTTTGGGTAAAAACACAACCCAATCCAAGACCAGATGCATCGCTATAAACAGCGAAGTCTTCAGCTCCATCGGGTAGAGAAAGTATCGGTGCCTCGCATAGCTTCTTCTTTAGCTTCTCGAATGCTTCTTTATGCTTATCACTCCAAGCATAAGTAGCTCCTTTGTGGGTCAAAGCTGTTAATGGAGTAGCAATCGAAGAAAAGCCTTGGATAAACCTTCGGTAATATCCGGCTAATCCTAAAAAGCTTCGAATCTTCGTGGGACTTTTCGGTTGTTCCCACTTAATTACAGCTTCAATCTTTGTTGGATCAACCATTATCCCTTCTTGGTTGACCACGTAACCCAAGAATTGGACTTCACGAATCCAAAAATCACATTTGGAGAACTTTGCATATAGCTTCTCCTTCTTCAAAACTTCCAACACTTCTCGCAAGTGTCTGCCATGCTCCTCCTGGCTTTTCGAGTAAATCAGAATGTCGTCTATGAACACTGTCACAGATTTATCAAGGAAAGGATT
Source organism: Lactuca sativa (assembly GCF_002870075.4). Lineage (NCBI taxonomy): Eukaryota > Viridiplantae > Streptophyta > Magnoliopsida > Asterales > Asteraceae > Lactuca > Lactuca sativa. The sequence goes on along the minus strand of NC_056623.2, from coordinate 185,484,209 downwards.
ACAAACCCTATTCATCAAATCCATGAATGCTGCCGGAGCATTGGTTAGTCCAAACGACATAACCAAGAACTCTTAGTGTCCATATCTAGTTCTGAATGCAGTCTTCTCGATATCTTGCTCTCTTACTTTTAGCTGATGATATCCTGACCTTAGATTGATCTTTGAGAAATAGCTCGAACCTTGCAATTGATCAAACAGGTCATCAATCCTTGGCAACGGATATCTATTCTTTATTGTTGCCTTGTTCAGCTCTCTGTAATCGATGCACATTCTCATACTTCCATCTTTCTTCTTCACAAATAACACCGGAGCTCCCCAGGGCGATGAACTAGATCTAATGAAACCTTTGTCCAATAATTCCTGAAGTTGCATCATCAGCTCCTTCATCTCCATCGGTGCTAATCGGTAAGGTGCTTTTGCTATTGGCATGGTTCCTGGTAACAAGTCAATACGGAATTCCACTTGTTGATCAGGCGGTAATCCAGGAAGATCTTCTGGAAATACTTCCGGATACTCACACAGCACTGGAATACTCTGCATCACCTTCTTTTCTTTCTTAATATCAATCACAAATGCTAAATATGATGTACATCCCTTGGTCAAACACTTTCTGGCTTTCATTAAGGAAATGATTCCAGAATTCACTCGCCGTTTGTCCCCATACACCATAAACGAATCTTTCCCAGGCGGGTTTACTTTAACTATCTTCTTCTTGCATAAAATTTCGGCATCATTGGCGCTAAGCCAATCCATTCCCAACACGATGTCGAAACCATTTAATTCGATAGGCAATAATTCCTCGTGAAACTTATTCCCATTAAGGTCGATTAAGATGTTTTTCATACGATGGCTAACAGGTACAAACTTGCCACTAGCTACTTCGACTAATAAAGCATTATCTAGTCTATCAATAGGCAAAGCTAGCTTTCTACCAAACTCATGCGAAATAAAGGAGTAGTTGGCTCTAGAATCAAACAAAATTTGAGCAGGTAATTCGTTTACGAGAAAGGTACCTGAAGCGACATCAGCTTCATCTTTCGCGGCCTCAAGTGTCATCTGGAAGGCTCTCACCTTCGGCTTTGGTGGAATGTTGGGCCTAGCTGCCTCCTTCTTCTTCGGACAGTCTTTCAAAATGTGCCCCTCTTCATTACAACCAAAACACATCCTTTTGTTGTTCGGACACTCATTGGCAAAATGTCCAACCTTTCCACACTTGTAGCAGGTTACATCCTCGCTACATTTCCCAAAGTGCTTTTTCTTACACTTATCACACCACTTTGCTTCACCTCCTTTTCCTCCACCAAACTTTTTCGAATCAGATTTCAAAATTTTTTTTTCTTACCGGAAAAAGATGTTCCCTCAAACTTTCTCTTCTCACCAACCTCAAGCTTGTCGGTGGTTCTCCCCTTAATCATGTTCTCACCAGACTTGGCAGCCCAGATAGCTGCCTCTAGAGTATGTACCTGACGTACTGGCACCTCGTACTCCCATGGGAGTCCCTTCGCATACCGGTCCACCTTTGTCAGCTCGTCTGGGACGATACGCAAGGCAAACTCCATCTTATCGGTGAAGTTATTGGTGTATTCATCAACTGACATGCTGCCTTTTGTCAATGCCAAAAACTTATTCTCCAACTCCAACAGATTTTGAGCCGAGCAGAACTTGCACTTGAACTGCACCAAGAACTCTGCCCAAGTCAATTGCAGTGACTCATTAGGGCTTAAAGTCTTCCCTAGAGTGTTCCACCAACGAACGGCTCCACCTCGGAACTGACGCACTGCATAAATAGTCTGCAACTTGCCTCTGCAACCACAAGTCATAAAGGCCAATTCCATCTCCGAGATCCAATCCATTACTCCAATCGGATCCTCCTTTCCATTGAAGGTCGATGGTTTGCAAGTTAGAAAGTCCTTGTACTTGCATCCCATTCCATCATTCCTTCCATCATGGTTATCTTGCCTAACTATCGGTGGGTTGGCTTGACCAACAGACCCACTGAAGTTTCCACCTTCCGAGTGCCCCATTTAATTCAGGCTCTTCCACACGAATTGACAGTTCTTCAAGATTCTGTTGAAGCAACCGTCTAGTTTCATCCATCTGACGATCCAACATCGTCTGAATCATCATTTGCACACCAACCATGGTTATTGGCTCAGGTGCTGCTGCTACAACAGGTATTTGTTCAATCACTAGTGGTTGATTCCTGTTTTCATCAGCATTTCCAACTCCACTTCTTGTTCTCACCATTTTTGATCTACACAACGAACAAGGTGAAATTAGATCCTCAATCATGATAGATATTCAAATCATCCTTATAACTCCGAAACGTTTACATGCTAGTTCTAAATTCGTAGACGTACGCTTAGAATCCTACACACATAAGGTTTCTAGATCCGGTCGGCAACAGACCATAGATCCGAACAAATAATATCATATATAGCAACATATAACATTTAGCACATAAAAGCATTTTAGGCAATTTCCCTAAAATAAACTAGTGCTCGTGAAACGACCCAAAAATACGACCCAAAAAAAATTTCGTTTTAATACCATCAAAACTATAATCAGAGTATCATATAGATAAACCATGCGTGATATGTCCCAAAAGATAATAAAGTACTGTGCGGAAAATGTAACATACTATATCCAAAACAACAACTAAATCAAATCCAAACTAAAGCTGAAACGGTGGTGTGTGCGATGCCGTCATCCAGAGCTCTTCCCTTTGCTTGCGGAAGTACCTGAAACCAAAACTGAAACTGTAAGCACGAAGCTTAGTGAGCTCCCCCAACTTACCACATACCATACAACAACATATAAACACATATTGGGCCTTGCCCACTGCATCGGGTCGGGACCCGGAAAACTGCATCGGACCGAAGTCCGGAACTGACTGGGACCTTGTCCCCTGCATCGGACCGAAGTCCGGAACTAACTGCATCGGACCGAAGTCCGGAACTGACTGCATCGGACCGAAGTCCGGAACTAACTGCATCGGACCGAAGTCCGGAACTGACTGCATCGGACCGAAGTCCGGAACTAACTGGGACCGTGTCCCCTGCATCGGACCGAGGTCCGGGACTGACTGCACATAGCATAGCATATCATAACAATTTATACTGCATACTGCATCGGGCCGTGGCCCGGAACATAAACACATACACATAGCACATAAAACATGTCTGAACCACAAAGGCATCAAACATACTAACTACTACATCGGACCGAAGTCCGGAAACTACTATTAACTGGACGGGCCGGCATTGTGGCCTTAGACCCGCCCCTACGGGAAGGAAACTCACCTCGTAAGCTAGCGGATGAGAGTGCGGCTCGGAAAGCTAACGGCTGCTGCTCCTGAATCTCCTCGGCTACAAATCCATAAACACACTCAATCAATCACTAGCACTACACTCAGGGTAAAATGACTCTTTTACCCTTGGTCAAAGTTGACTTACTCAGGGCTGACTCGCCGAGTCGGGATACCCGACTCGCCGAGTCCTAGACTCTCCGTTCAACTCTTACCTGCTGTTACTCGTCGAGTGTGGCATCGACTCGACGAGTACCCTCTGGATCCAAAAACTCAGATGATCTTCATCCGACTCGCCGAGTCAGATGAACAGACTCGACGAGTTGTTCTTAATCCTCAAGGAGATTGCCTTGGACTCGCCGAGTTGTATGAACAAACTCGCCGAGTCCCTCCATTACTGAGTCTACTCTTAACTCGCTGAGTCCACTCCCTAACTCACCTCGTACACTCGACACTGAAGAAACTGAAGAACTCGGGACTCGCGACCTGACTCGTCGAGTCGTTCCTCCGACTCGCCGAGTCGCCGCCATGCAACATATTTTTACTCGATTTCTCTTGAATCCAACACATGCAAATGATAGATCTAGGTCCATTAAGCTGTTTTACCACGTAAAGTTTCCAACTTTACGTGCACAACCACATGAATGAGGGAAATAAGACTAAAATATGCACAATAAGGGTAGATCCATGGCTAATAAGCAATGTAACTCCAAAAAGACAGTGGATCTGGACTCTTCAACACCCCAACACTCAGATCCAAAGGTATTTCGGCTCAATAACACAATCAAGCAAGCATAAAGCTTGGAACAAGCATCAAATAGCCCTTAAAAGAGCTCTAATGGAAGTTTAAGCATGAAACCAGAAGAGAACTCCGAAAATACCTCAATAAGTTCACACTTGATCTTGGATCTTGGCACTAGAACTCGTTTCCTTGCTTCCTTCTTCTTCTCCTTCTTCACCCCTTCACAAAATGGAACAAGATCACTTATAAGCTCACAAGAGGAAGGTTTAGGGTTTCTCACAGTGCTCTCAGGGGGGAAAGTGACGAGATGGAGGCTATAATGGGGTTTAAATAGTGAGCAAACCCGGGGAGTTAGGGTTTCACCCAGACGGACGGACTCGCCGAGTCCAGGATATGGACTCGCCGAGTCGCCGGCTCCCGCGTGCACAAGATGCGCGTCCTGACTCGGCGAGTCAGGCTAGAACTCGCCGAGTCCCTCTTGAAAACTTAGCCCAAATCAAATTAATTAACATACCGGAAACGGGTCGTTACAATTCTCCCCCACTTGTTTCAGACTTCGTCCTCGAAGTCTGCTACGGCTGGATCTGCGAATAACTCCGGGTAGTGCGTTCTCATTTCTTCTTCAGCCTCCCATGTCCACTCAGACCCCTTCCGATGCTGCCACTGCACCTTTACCAGCTGAATTACCTTGTTCCTCAAGGTCTTGGTCTTCCGTTCCAAAATTGCTATCGGCTTCTCGATATAATTCAAGCCGCTATCGACCTGGATATCCTCCAAGGGAACGACCGCTGTCTCGTCCACTAGACACTTCCTCAACTGCGACACGTGGAAGGTGTTGTGTATCAAACTGAGCTCCTCAGGAAGATCTAACCGGTAAGCAACCCGACCCACCCGGGCCAAAACCCTGAAAGGACCAATAAATCTGGGGCCCAATTTGCCCCTCTTCCGGAACCTGATGACACCTTTCCAAGGTGAGACCTTCAGAAGAACCATGTCTCCTACCTGGAACTCCAAGTCTGAACGCCTCTTGTCGGCGTAGCTCTTCTGCCGACTCTGCGCAGTCTGCAGTCTACTACGGACCTGCTGGATCAGTTCCGTCGTCTTGAGCACCACTTCAGTGCTCCCCATAACCCGCTGACCGACCTCGCCCCAACAAATCGGGGTCCTGCACTTCCTGCCATATAACATCTCAAAAGGAGGTCGATCAATGCTCGCATGATAGCTGTTGTTATACGAGAATTCCGCTAAGGGAAGATACGTATCCCAACAGCCCCCAAAATCCAGAACGCATGCCCTAAGCATGTCCTCGAGAGTCTGAATCGTCCTCTCGCTCTGCCCGTCAGTCTGAGGATGAAAAGCGGTGCTGAAATGGAGACGAGTACCCATCTCGTCGTGAAACCGCTTCCAGAATCTGGACGTGAAGCGAACATCTCGGTCCGACACTACCGATACCGGCACTCCATGACGTGCCACAATCTCTCGCACATAGATATCGGCTAACCTTTCCGCCGATATACTCTCCTGGATCGGAATAAAATGGGCACTCTTCGTCAACCGATCCACCACTACCCATATCGAATCTACTCCACGTGCGGTCCTGGGAAGTTTGGTGATAAAATCCATGGTGATGTCCTCCCATTTCCACACGGGAATATCCAACGGCTGCATCTTGCCGTGAGGTCTCTGGTGCTCCGCCTTGACCTTTCGGCAGGTCAGGCACCTCTCAACGTACCAAGCGACGTCCCGCTTCATGCAGGGCCACCAATAATCAGGTCGAAGATCTCGATACATCTTCGTCGCCCCTGGATGGATAGAAAATCGAGACTTATGAGCCTCGTCCATCAATACCTGCCGTACCCCGCCCCAGTACGGTACCCACACCCTACCATGAAGCGTCATCAAACCCCGACTGTCGTAGTCGAACGAAGCTACTCGACCCACTATCCTCTCGCACTTCTGCCTCTCCTCCTTGAGACCCTCCATCTGAGCCTCCTTGATCCGCTCCAACAAAGGAGTGATTACCGTCATCCTCATACACAAATCCCTGATAGGGGCCGCCGACACCTTGCGGCTCAGGGCATCGGCCACCACGTTGGCCTTCCCTGGATGATACAGGATCTCGCAGTCATAGTCCTTCAGCACGTCCAACCATCTCCTTTGTCTCATATTCAAACTCGGCTGATCCATAAGGTATCGTAAACTCTTGTGGTCCGTGTAGATAGTACAGCGGACCCCATACAGGTAATGCCTCCAAATCTTGAGGGCAAATACAACTTCCCCCAGCTCCAAGTCGTGGGTAGGATAATTAGCCTCGTGAGGCTTCAACTGTCTCGAAGCATAAGCCACCACATGGCCTCGCTGCATCAACACTGCTCCCATACCTGTGATCGAAGCATCACAATAGACCACGAAATCCTCAACACCCTCTGGCAAGGTAAGGATCGGAGCCTCGCACAATCTCTGCCTGAGAGTCTCGAACGCCGCCTGCTGCTCAGGCCCCCAACGAAAAACTACCGACTTCTTGGTTAGTCGGGTGAGCGGCACTGCTATCTTGGAGAAATCCTGAATAAACCTCCGATAATACCCTGCCAATCCTAGGAAGCTCCGAATCTCAGATGGAGACCTCGGGACCTCCCATTGCATCACGGCCTCAATCTTGGCCGGGTCAACCAAAATACCCTTCTGATTAACGAGATGCCCAAGAAACTGCACCTCGCGTAACCAGAACTCGCACTTGGAGAACTTAGCGAACAGTCTCTCCCTCCTCAAAGTCTCCAACACCTCCCGCAGGTGCTCCTCGTGCTGTCCCTGCGTCTTGGAATACACCAAGATGTCATCGATGAACACTATCACTGACCGATCCAGCATCGGTCTACACACGCGGTTCATGAGATCCATGAACGCGGCTGGGGCATTGGTGAGCCCAAATGGCATCACCACAAACTCATAATGACCATACCGGGTCCTGAAAGCAGTCTTCTGCACATCCTCATCCCTGACCCTCATCTGGTGGTAACCGGAGCGTAGGTCGATCTTGGAGAACCAAGACGCTCCCTGGAGCTGATCAAACAAGTCATCTATCCTCGGAAGTGGGTAACGGTTCTTCACCGTTACCTTGTTCAACTCCCGGTAATCAATACACATCCGATGCGACCCGTCTTTCTTCCTCACAAATAAGATCGGCGCTCCCCAAGGCGAACTGCTCGGTCAAATGAAACCCTTGTCTAACAGCTCCTGAAGCTGTGTAGACAACTCCTGCATCTCAGGGGGAGCAAGTCGATATGGTGCTTTGGCTATCGGAGCCGCACCAGGAACCAGATCGATCCTGAACTCAACCTGCCTCTCAGGAGGTATCCCCGGCAAATCCTCGGGAAACACATCCGGGTAATCTCGAACAATAGGAACATCATCGATCGTCGTCTTGCCCTTATCCCGGGCATCCAAGACGTAGGCTACATAACCGGCGCAACCCTGCTGAACGTAGCGCCTCGCCCTAGCGGCAGAGCAGAAGGTCAATCCTCGCTGGGGCCTCTCGCCCTGAACCACTATCTCTCCCCCACTGGGAGTGCGAACCCTCACTAGCTGAAGCTCGCAATCAATCACCACCCCATTGGGGCTTAGCCAATCCATTCCCACAATAACTTTATTCCCGCGCAGGGGAATCGGAACCAAATCCACTGAAAACTGCTCCTCAAATATCTGAAGGGAACACCCTCTATATACTTTGTCGACCCTCACGGTCCTATCATCTGCTATCTCAACCTCTAACGGACAATCCAGTTCCCCCGGAGCTCTGCTAAATCTCTTGCTAAGCGCAAGCGATACAAATGATCGGGTGGCCCCCGAGTCAAACAATACCAAAGCAGGGATGCCGTTCACCGAGAACGACCCTAAATAAAGCGTACCATCAAATAATATTCAAACGATATATTAATAATTAAGAGATGAAAGAAATATACATACCCGTCACCACATCAGGAGTCGCTCGCGCCTCCTCTGCTGTCATCTGAAATGCCCTGCTCTTCGCCACCGGCGCATCAGCTCGGCCCTGACGGCCATCTGTGATCCTCAAAGTAGCAGGGGCGGGTGCATGCACCTTCCCTGCTGCAGCTAAACTGGGACACTGGGACCTTTTGTGTCCCCTCTGATTGCACTGAAAGCAAATCAGATCTGATGCTGTAACCGTAGTGGCAGGGGCCGTACAATCCCTACTCATATGCCCGGTCCGACCGCACTTGTAGCAGCCGGAACTCCCTGCCTTGCACGCCCCCTCGTGCAACCTCCCACACTTGCCACATCGACCGTGGCTCTGCTGACCCCTGGACCTGTGATCTGAAACCTTGGGCTTTTTGCCCACACTGCCTGCACCCGAAACCGCCTCCGGTTTCCTCTTCCTCTCCATCTCGAGATCAATCTCCCTCTCTCTGGCTCTAGCAATCATGTCGTCCAGTGTTTTGCAACTGGACCGGCTCACAAACATACGAATGTCGCTCCGCAACATCTCGTGATAACGGGCCTTCTTCATCTCCTCGTCTGCTGCATACTGAGGAACAAGAAGGGCCCGCTCCCTGAACTTGGCGGTGATCTCCGCCACTGTCTCGGTAGTCTGGGTAAGATCCTGGAACTCCCTGGCTAACTGTTGCACCTCAATAACCGGTGCGAACTCCGCTCTGAACCTGGTAGAGAAATCAGCCCAGGTCATGGCATCCAATGCCGCATCATCCCCGATGGTATGTCCTACCTCCTCCCACCAGTCACGTGCCCTGTCCTTCAGGAGACAGGACGCCAATCTGACCTTGTCCCCCTCAGGACATCTGCTAGTGCGGAATGCGTTGGCCACATCCGCCAACCACCTGGTACTCGCTATGGGGTCTCGTGCCCCGTGATAGTCAGGAGCCCCGCATGCCCTGAACTCCCTGAAAGTGAGTGTGCGCGACCCCATCACGGCCGCCATCTCAGTACGGAAGGTACTCAGTCTCTCATCCATCATCTCCAAAATGCCCTCCTTGATCGAACCGAAGATCACAGGAGTCTGCTCAAGTATGATGCGAGTAATCTCAGAAGAAAGGAACTCTCTGGTCTGCTCATCGATCTGTCCGACCTCCGGGTCGGATCCCGATCCTGATCCTCCTCCGACATCTGAACTGCCGGCTGCTGGCCTCGGACGCAAAACTACCATTCTGAAACATATCATAACAACATCAGAACATTGAAATATTTCAAGGGATCATGATACGACTACTAGCTTCCTGGTCTAATCTTGGCCTTCCTTGATTCGAATACGGATCCTCTGCTTCCAGTAGTATGGGCCCCTACTACCTTCCACATCTATCCATACTTTCCTCAAGAACTGCCTCGACTTCCCCAAGTCACTTCTACTGCTGCTATTCCCTGCTACTCTCACCCTAGGCTTGCCCTAGAGAAAACTCGAGCTCAATACGACTGGTCCTCAGCTGCTGTAGGTCTCCTTGCACTGCCAGTTAGCCATCACCTGAACACCATCACATGTGATGAGGATCGGATAATCCTTCAAGTAAAAGATCCGTCCCTACAACGGTTGGACTCAAACAAGAGCTGCGCAGTAGGGCCAGTTCCAGCACTCTGGGATTATTCAAACCTGATTACATGTGGTGTGACGTGTCCACCTAATGGCTAACTCCCATTACTCGGAATCCCACTAAGCACAAAGCAAGCAGCATTCGGACAAGGGAAACAGACTCACGCAAGCTATTCTTATAACAAGAAACTGCACTAGCATAGGATGCTAAGCTCATACGATCAGGCGTAACCTAAACAGGCTATCCTACTGCTGTCTACTCAATTCTAGCATGCAATATTCATAGAGCTGTAACACATAAGCAGGCACATAAGGCGTTCTCCTACACCCTTAGTCCTATTCTAGCATGCTGTTCTACTAAACTGAAATTGAACAAATAACTTGTATGGGTAATTTGGGAGTACTTACTTGAGCTCGGTTGACCGCATGCACACACCTTTTTCTTAAAACAATTCTTTTCCTTCTAAGTGTTTTCAAAATTCTTTTGTAAAAACATTTTATTAAAAATCTTTTATTTCCCTTTAGTTTGAGTTCAGATACACCCGAGAGTGTATCCGAATCCCTCAAACCAGGGCTCTGATACCAACTTGAAACGACCCAAAAATACGACCCAAAAAAATTTCGTTTTAATACCATCAAAACTATAATCAGAGTATCATATAGATAAACCATGCGTGATATGTCCCAAAAGATAATAAAGTACTGTGCGGAAAATGTAACATACTATATCCAAAACAACAACTAAATCAAATCCAAACTAAAGCTGAAACGGTGGTGTGTGCGATGCCGTCATCCAGAGCTCTTCCCTTTGCTTGCGGAAGTACCTGAAACCAAAACTGAAACTGTAAGCACGAAGCTTAGTGAGCTCCCCCAACTTACCACATACCATACAACAACATATAAACACATATTGGGCCTTGCCCACTGCATCGGGTCGGGACCCGGAAAACTGCATCGGACCGAAGTCCGGAACTGACTGGGACCTTATCCCCTGCATCGGACCGAAGTCCGGAACTAACTGCATCGGACCGAAGTCCGGAACTGACTGCATCGGACCGAAGTCCGGAACTAACTGCATCGGACCGAAGTCCGGAACTGACTGCATCGGACCGAAGTCCAGAACTAACTGGGACCGTGTCCCCTGCATCGGACCGAGGTCCGGGACTGACTGCACATAGCATAGCATATCATAACAATTTATACTGCATACTGCATCGGGCCGTGGCCCGGAACATAAACACATACACATAGCACATAAAACATGTCTGAACCACAAAGGCATCAAACATACTAACTACTACATCGGACCGAAGTCCGGAAACTACTATTAACTGGACGGGCCGGCATTGTGGCCTTAGACCCGCCCCTACGGGAAGGAAACTCACCTCGTAAGCTAGCGGATGAGAGTGCGGCTCGGAAAGCTAACGGCTGCTGCTCCTGAATCTCCTCGGCTACAAATCCATAAACACACTCAATCAATCACTAGCACTACACTCAGGGTAAAATGACTCTTTTACCCTTGGTCAAAGTTGACTTACTCAGGGCTGACTCGCCGAGTCGGGATACCCGACTCGCCGAGTCCTAGACTCTCCGTTCAACTCTTACCTGCTGTTACTCGTCGAGTGTGGCATCGACTCGACGAGTACCCTCTGGATCCAAAAACTCAGATGATCTTCATCCGACTCGCCGAGTCAGATGAACAGACTCGACGAGTTGTTCTTAATCCTCAAGGAGATTGCCTTGGACTCGCCGAGTTGTATGAACAAACTCGCCGAGTCCCTCCATTACTGAGTCTACTCTTAACTCGCTGAGTCCACTCCCTAACTCACCTCGTACACTCGACACTGAAGAAACTGAAGAACTCGGGACTCGCGACCTGACTCGTCGAGTCGTTCCTCCGACTCGCCGAGTCGCCACCATGCAACATATTTTTACTCGATTTCTCTTGAATCCAACACATGCAAATGATAGATCTAGGTCCATTAAGCTGTTTTACCACGTAAAGTTTCCAACTTTACGTGCACAACCACATGAATGAGGGAAATAAGACTAAAATATGCACAATAAGGGTAGATCCATGGCTAATAAGCAATGTAACTCCAAAAAGACAGTGGATCTGGACTCTTCAACACCCCAACACTCAGATCCAAAGGTATTTCGGCTCAATAACACAATCAAGCAAGCATAAAGCTTGGAACAAGCATCAAATAGCCCTTAAAAGAGCTCTAATGGAAGTTTAAGCATGAAACCAGAAGAGAACTCCGAAAATACCTCAATAAGTTCACACTTGATCTTGGATCTTGGCACTAGAACTCGTTTCCTTGCTTCCTTCTTCTTCTCCTTCTTCACCCCTTCACAAAATGGAACAAGATCACTTATAAGCTCACAAGAGGAAGGTTTAGGGTTTCTCACAGTGCTCTCAGGGGGGAAAGTGACGAGATGGAGGCTATAATGGGGTTTAAATAGTGAGCAAACCCGGGGAGTTAGGGTTTCACCCAGACGGACGGACTCGCCGAGTCCAGGATATGGACTCGCCGAGTCGCCGGCTCCCGCGTGCACAAGATGCGCGTCCTGACTCGGCGAGTCAGGCTAGAACTCGCCGAGTCCCTCTTGAAAACTTAGCCCAAATCAAATTAATTAACATACCGGAAACGGGTCGTTACAGCTCGTGTCAAAAATATAGCAGACACACATCTCAAAATTCCACTTAGCATTCTAAGTTTAAGTCTAGAAATCCTACAAATTCCTAGTTCGCTTAAACTAATGCTCTGATACCAACTGTGACATCCCCAAAATCTCGGCCAGAAAAGACCGATTTTCATTTATGCTTTTGAATTAAGAGTAAATCCTTTTGATTTGAAAGAGTTGCGAAATTTGTTCCCAAAAACAAAACATGATAAAACGATGTTTACCAAAGCATTTCATAAAAGAAATGTATTTTCATTATATAATCAAAACTCAGGGTGTCATGTTCCGATACAGACCAATAAGCATAAACGATAACATTAAAAGTCATTCAACAAATATATACATATACAGACTTGTAAACAAAACAACTTGATGGTTCATCCATCTTATGCCCTCGTGCCACTTCCTGTAATACAAATAAAACTGAGTGGGTCAGGCTTGGGAGCCTGGTGAGCATATAGGGTTTTCAACCCACAATAAATAATTATATTTAATTTCCACCAACCAACAATAACCCAATTACCCATTCCCGTTATTCTCACTTTATGTCCCTAAGACAACTAACATAAGGGACCAGTCTAAGAATATTTCATCGGGGCGACTACACATGCTTCGGGGGTTCCTCAGCAATATAAGTCAAATAAGGCAACCATGAGGGGGATGGAATACAGCGAATGAACACCCAAGTTCATTAACACCTACAGGTTATGAGCCTGCTAGCGTTCCACTGGACTGTCTAGAAAAGTCCGTGGTCGTCATCTAAATTCCGCTAGATGACTAGATCAAAACAACATCGAGGCCTCTCATCTGTTTATTACACACCAACTATCTACCCATGTTCTACCCAACATATTAGTAGATAAAATATACATTTTTATACATAGTTGTAAAACCTGTATAGCATGCTCAATCAATACATTTTCCACATAACAGATGAGGCACACACACATAACACGTATTTCATAGAAAAATAGATCAGATCCATGAGATAAAAGAGAGTGAATACACATCCACACACATACCCACAAAATATACACATAACACATATTTCATATATAATACTTCATAATTATGCGCTAGAAGAAAGTAACTACACACTCACACATATAAACAACAATATACTTAATACACTCGAACCATACTTGTATTATTATCGTGTTTATGAAAGGTAGTATACACTCACTTGATCAGAAGATGATCGGACAGCACTACGACTTGCAGAAGTAGTAATCCTCAGCAGATATGGAAGATCTCTACAAAAATCGAACTTCTCGCGAGCAGAGCTTCGGCTCGGGAATCGCACTTCTCAGGATCTTCGGGTTCTCGGGACTTGCTTCGGGGCTCAAGAATATTACCGGGGCTTCGGGGTACTTCTGGCACGCAAATCGAGGTAAAACGGGAGAGAGAAGAGAGAAAAATAGCAATTGAGTCGGCTGCCCTCGCATCCTATTTATAGGAGGCTGGAGCCTCGGAGTACGCGGGGCGTACTGCCTCAGAATCGTCATTACTTACGTATCCGAAGAACTCGAGTGCGAGGTGTGTCAGGCTTCACTGTACGTGGGGCGTACGCTAGTACGCTGGGCGTACTTCGGATGAGTCTGATGACTCCTCTTCGGATAATGCCGAATTTAATAATTAAATTTAATTATTAATTATTTAATAAACTTCGAAAATTCATATCTTCTTCATACGAACTCCGTTTTCGACGTTCTTTATATCCACACGAAGGTGAGACTACGCTCCATAACTTTCGTTTAGACTCCGTTGGCAAATTTTAACTTTATTTTTATTATTTATTTTTAATAGGCCGGGACAGAAAAACTTCGTTATAAATTCATAACTTCTTCGTTTGACGTCCGTTCTCGCCTAACTTTTCATCACTTCGATACCAACAACGAGACCTTCGATCCTCGTTTAGATTGCTTTGGCTAAAAACCGCTCGATCTCAAATCGAGTATTTCAGGCTGCATACCGCTAAGCCGAAACTTCAATAAGTCATAACTTCCTCATACGAAGTCAGATTTGGGCGTTCTATATATATTCGGAAACCTCGTTTCAACTACTACAACATTATCCAAAGATATCAAGTTTATTTTACACTTAAATTTTGACGCTTATTTTTATTCTTAATTAATCAAACCACATAATTAAGCAATTAAGCACAAAACACATAATACTCAAATAATACACTCTTATTATTTCAAAACGGGTTACAAAGGTTAACCTAGACGATTACATTGCTAAAAATAGCAAGCCCGGAAACACAGGCGTTACAATTTTCATGCTCCAACATCGACTGAGTAGGCACGCATTAGCCGATATTTGAGCATTCTGACGAGGGATATTCGAGAGTTCGTGGCGAACTCGTCTTATCGGACATTTACTGAGCTACAGGAAAATTCCAGGAGAAGGCAGATCAATCTGGAGACTCAGGCCAGGGAGGATGCGAAGTCTCAGGGGAGAGATCGTAGGCCGACACAGTCGAAGTCTGTAGCAAAGCGGGGTAAGCCCGCTGATTCAAGATCAGGAGGCCAGAAGGGCCGCACTTGTGGCAAGTGCGACAAGAGTCGCAAGGGATCTTTCCGTGCAGGGATTTGCTACACATGTGGCAAAGAGGGCATATAGTGAAGGATTTCCCCAAGGGATTTGCAATTTGCTTTCACTACAATCAAACCAGCCATCGGAAGGTCAAGTGCCCTCAGCTTGTTCAGGGATCATCCTAGGGTTCCACTCCAGCTACTTTGCGTGCTATTGATAGTTGGCTGGTGAAGGCCGAGGTTCCAAGGGCTCGTAGGAGAGCTTTTTAGCTAACAGCAGAGGAGGTCTGCGTAGGAACTGATGTAGTGGCTGGTACGCATTTCCTTATTTATTTATTTTGAGAATTATTATGCTTATTTTGTGCTGTATTTAGGTACATTTCTTGTGAGTTCTATACCTGCTTTGGTGCTATTTGACTCGGGTGTGAGTCGGTCCTTTGTGTCCTTAGCTTTTAGTCGTCACATTAGTATCCGACGTGTGGCATTGAGTCGACCTTCGAGGGTTTCCATAGCCAAAAAGCATGCGGTTTTTGCTACTGATGTATTCCGAGGATGTGTGATGGAGATTTTTGGTGTCGAGTTCCTGATAGATCTGGTGCCGATAGTGATGGGAGATGTCTGTGTCATCGTGGGCATGGAATGGTTGATCCGTTTTGGAGAAGTGATCGACTGCGAGTGTCAATTTGTGACTATACGATACCCTTGTGGAGGAGTGCTTATAGTGTATGGCGAGGCAGAGTTTACATTAGGGTTGCATGGGATTCTTGGCGTACGTGATGGATACGCGGGTTGTTTCAGAGAGGCCGAGTTCTATCTCCAAGGTTCCGATAGTGTGAGAGTTCCCGGATGTTTTCCCTTAGGAGTTAACAGGTGTGCCTACCGAGAGGTAGGTGGAGTTCCGGATCCATTTAGTTCCTGGAGTGGTGCCTATTGCCAAGGCACCATATCGCCTTGCGCCACCAGAGATGCATGAGATATCCTCACAGCTCCAGGAGCTGCTGGGGAAGGTTTTTATCAGACAGAGTAGCTCACTGTGGGGAGTGCCGATCCTTTTTGTCAAGAAAAAGGATGGTTCACACCGGATGTGTATACATTACCGGGAGATGAACAAGTTGACGGTCAAGAACCGTTATGCACTTCCGAGGATCGATGATTTATTCGATCAGTTTCATGGGGCATCTTGGTTTTCCAAGATTGATTTGAGATCTGGATATCACTAGATGAGAGTATGTGAGGTGGATATTCAGAAGATGACCTTTGGAACTCGTTATGGGCATTATGAGTTTGTGTTGATGCCTTTCGGGCTCACCAACGCACCTTACATCGTTCATGGATTTAATGAACCGAGTGTGTAAGCCTATGTTGGATCGGCCAGTGATCGTGTTCATCGATGACATCTTGGTGTATTCGAGGTCTAGAGAGCAGCATGAGGATCATCTGCGAGAGATTCTTGGGGTTTTGAGGTCGGAGAGGCTTTATGCCAAATTCTCTAAGTGTGATTTATGGTTACGAGAGGTCCAGTTCTTAGGACAAATCATTAATTAGAATGGGATATTGGTTGATCCAGCCAAGATTGAGGCAGTTCTGCGATGGGAGGTGCCGAGATCCCCATCCGAGATCAGGAGTTTTCTGGGATTGGTCGGTTACTATCGGAGATTTATCAAGGATTTCTCCAAGATTGCGGTTCCTCTCACCAGATTGACCTGGAATGGTGTTACTTTTGTTTGGGGCCCCGAGCAACAGGCATCATTCGATACTCTTCACTAGAGGTTGTGCGAAGCTCCGGTGTTAGCCCTTCCGGAAGGAGTGGAGGACTTCGTGGTTTATTGTGATGCGTCCATTTCAGGGATGGGTGCAATGTTGATACAGACAGGTCACTTGATAGCATACGCATCGTGGCAGCTAAAGCCTCACGAGATGAGGTATCCCACCCATGATTTGGAGTTGGGGGCGGTGGTGTTCGCCCTCAAGATTTGGCGCCACTATCTTTATGGTGTTCGGTGTATCATATACACGGACCATAAGAGCCTGAAGTACCTGATGGATTAGCCCAACCTGAATATGAGACAGAGGAAATGATTGGATGTTGTTACACCCCAAAACCAAGAACGGCAGAAACGTTCTGGGGCGGAGGACGTCAGGTACAGTATCACAACAATGTAAAGTAGTAAACAAGCAACAACATCATCCATTGCATTAATAATATAATTATTATACAAATATGTTCTGTCAAATTTTGATAAACACTAAAGCATAAATCAAAATGAAAGATGGGTCTTCAACGAGCTCCATCTTCCCAAATCCTTGCATCTGAACCTGTCTATGATGACCTGATGATACAAGTAATTTTGAAAGCGAGTATCAACTTTGAAGCTGGTGAGATCATAAGTATTTTAGTGTCTTAATTTGTATGAAAATACTTGTATGTATTTGAAATGTAAGTATTTGTATGTATACGAATTGTAAGTATTGAAAATGTAAATGAACTGTAGGTATAAAATGTTTGGAAAACAACTATAAACGTTTGAAAAGCCCTAGAAATCCCTATGATTCCTATTAGTAACAAAAGGAGTCTTCTACCAAGACTTGATTGTTCTCAAAGTAGTCTTCTACCAAGACCTAACTACTATGAATGTAGCCTTCTACCAAGGCATCTAGTGCCTGTGCGTGTGTCTCTTGTAAGAGTATGTATTTTCCCAGGTATGACTATCATTAACCAAAAATATAGTTTCTACATTTCCGTGTGTCGTGTGAATGTTCACGAAGTGAATGTAAATGGGAAAACGAAATAGTACTATGGTGTAGTGTCGAACTACCACCGTACCAATTCCTTAAGTCTAGGGTAACCGTGTAAGTACTGTAGTATTTGTAATAAATAACTACATCAATACTCAGCTAGCTTATTTGAGGGATAAGGTATAATGTGATGTCTAGATCCCAGGCTGTACGCTCCCTTATCAAAGGGATTTTGGGACCTACCCACGACCCCTGCATATCTGCAAGCCGTGAGCATCCACATTATTATCATCATGTATACTTGATATAACTATCACAATTTCGTTGTGATTCATCAGTATAGTTAGATCCTGAACTGGGTCCATGCTATAGCACCTAGTGACATCTGTTCTATGTATATGTAAGTGTACTCGTGTAAGTGTGATCATGTAATTGTACTCACGTAAACGTGACAACGTAAACCTATCTATGTAATAGTATAGTAATGTACTGTAATGTTCTAGCTGTAGTGTACGTGCTCTCTATCTAGAAAGTATAGTAATGTACTATAATGTTCTAGCAAGTATTGACTCATGAATGAACTGACTCATTGTATGGTATCGCATTCTAGTAATAGTTCTAGTATCTTCCTAAACTACCCGCAAGGTAGTTTACTAGTAATCTAACTGGTACGTATGGACATGGATGTATACCTTTGCTACCCAAGGGCATGGGGTGAACTGGAAGGACCTTTATGACTATATATGTATATGTGATACATAACTAATGTTTAAACGACCTTCGGACGAATACCCGATATCCCACCAGACCACATCTCAAGCGCGAAAAGGAAATAGGGTGGATAGCCTTCCTAAGTCTTTTAACCATTTCTTATATAACTATACATATGGAGGCATGCAATTTATAATTTAAAAGCATAAAATAAGATTTGTAAAACCTTTGAACATAAATAATTTTCTAAGAAAAGACTGACTTGGTGTCGATCTATAAAATGGTTTTGAAGGCATGGGTTTGATAAAGCAGTTTAGTATAAAGAAACGTTTGTTTGAAACACAATTGTAACTAAGTTTGAAAAGTGATATACAGAGTAAAATGTACAGAGAAATAAGGAGTTTTAAACACATATAGTGTTTATGAAAGACATTTGAAGGAAACTGTTTAGTAAAACGACTAATGAGTAGCCAATCATTTGAATGCTGCTTATTAATCACATGTGATTGATATAATAACTAGCATAATTCTACTTGTATCCCCCTCCCCATAAAACATTTAAAAGTAGTTTAAAACATTATTTAAGGGTATGAACTCACCTGTAGTGAGTGGTTCTGATGAAAATGTTGGATCAGTTGCTAAGTGTCAAGTGGTGACTTGAGTACATACGCGAATCCTATTTAGCATATATTTGCACACATATGAATATAATTAGTGTTATGAACGACTAATAAATGAATTTGGGACCACCTTAGGGACTAGTGAACACTTATATTGAAGTGTTACAACCATATATGATTGTAGGAAGGGGTATAAGGCTTTACAAAGGAGTGTATGGCCAAAATACACACTATATGTGTGTGTGCGACCAGGTGTGCAGCCTAGTGTGCTGCAAACACATGTGTGCGGCCATGTGTGCTGCCAGATGGTGTGTGCTGCCATGTGTGCGGCCAGATGGTGTTCTTGGTGTTCTTGGTACCTTTTATGAAGATCTTCAAGGAGATTTGAATGATACTTGAGAGGATTTCGAGTTCTATACTTGCAGAAGTGAAAGAAGTGTTCAAAAATGACTAAGTGTGGTATATATAGGTGGAGTGTGCGGTTGAGAAGGGTGTGAGGCCGTAAACACATGTGTGTGGCCGCACACTCAAGTGTGTGGCCGCACTCTCCATGTGTTGGAGTGTTTGGCCTCTTTTTGATTCCTACACTTTGAGTTAACCCATTTCCACACTCCAACCTTGATTATAACATGTTAAGAACTCTCCAATAGACCCTAAATGGTACTACAAGATAGCAAAACGAGTCTATTATTGGTAAGAAATGAAGAATGCAAGCTAAAGATTTTCGGGTTGTCACAGATGTAGTGAAGAACTATGAGTGTGAGATCTTATATCACCTAGGCAAGGCTAATGTGGTAGCCGATGCCTTGAGTCGCAGAGCCAAGAGCGCTCTGATCTGGGATGTGTGTATGAGGATGATGGTGATGACTCCAGTGTTAGATACCATTCGAGAGGCTCAAGTGGAGGCTGTGAGATCGGAGAACCACAAGAGAGAGTGTGTGATTGGGCAGGTTTCTGAGTTTATGACGAACAGTCGTTGGCTTATGACTTTCCATGGGTGGATTTGGGTGCCCTATACAAGTGGAGCTCGCCGTGTATTATTGGAGGAGGCGCATAGATTGAGACACTCGATCCATCTAGGAGCCACAAAGATATATTTGGATCTGAAGAGAGATTATTGGTGATCCTGCATGAAGAGAGATTTGGCGAGGGTAGTTGAGAGGTGCTTGACCTGTCAACGGGTTAAGTCCGAGCACCAGCGTCCTCATGGAAAGTTGCAGCCACTAGAAGTTCCCCACTAGAAGTGGGAACAAATTTCCATGGACTTTATCACCAAGTTGCTGAGAACTGCGCATGGGGTTGACGCGATATCGGTGATTGTGGACCGGCTGACGAAGAGTGCTTACTTCCTCGCAATCAGTGAGAGCACTTCTGCAGAGAGACTGGCCGAGATTTATGTGAGGGAGGTGGTAGCTCGGCATGGAGTGTCGACCTCGATAGTGTCAGATCGGGATGTGCGTTTTACTTCCAGGTTCTAGAAGACGTTTCATGAGGAGTTGGGTACCCGGTTGCACTTCAGTATAGCCTACCACCCACGGACAAACGGGCATAGTGTGCGGACGATTCAGACATTTGGGGACATGCTACGTGCATTTGTTATGGACTTTGGTGGACATTAGGACACTTATTTTCCCTTGTCTGAGTTTTCATACAACAACAGCTACCATTCCAATATTGGTATGCCTCCCTATGAGCTTTTGTACGGGAGGAGGTGTCAGACTCCCATCTTTTAGGGAGAGGTGGGACAGAGAGTAATGGGTAGCACTGAGATAGTGCTCAAGACGACTAAGCAGATTCAACATGTCAGACAGAGGTTACTGATAGCCCAGAGTCGCCAGAAGAGTTACGCAGATCGGCGACGATCCGAGTTTGAGTTTCGGGTGGGAGATTTTGTCCTCCTGAAGATATCCCCATGGAAAGGGGTGATCCGATTCAGGAGACGGGGCAAGCTGGGGCCCCGATACATTGGTCCTTTCAGAGTGATCGCCAGAGTGGGTAAGGTAGCATATCGGTTGGAGCTACCCGCAGAGTTGAGCCAGATATATAACACCTTCCACGTGTCTTAGTTGAGGAAGTGTGTAATCGATGAGACGGCAGTGGTACCACTAGAGGACATTTAGGTGAATGCAAAATTGAATTACATTTAAGGACGATAGGGATTTTGTGACATCCCCAAATTTCTCGGCCAGAAAAGACCGATTTAATTTATGCCTTCAAAATAAAATCATAGTAATCTTTTAAAAGATGTTGCGGAATTTGTCCCCAAAACAAAACATGATAAAAATTTATCAAAACGTTTCTTAAAGAAATATGTATTTTCATTATATATCAAAAGCTTGGGATATGATGTTCCGATACAGACCAAAAGCATAAACAATACATCATAAGTCTTACAAGAGTTATTTACAACTACTGGCTTATAATCCAAAAACCCCTCTTCATCATCCAAACTATGCTCTGGGTTCACTAATTGCAATATAAAAAGCTGAGTGGGTCAGACTTAGGAGTCTGGTGAGCATATAGGTTTTTCAACCAAAAAATAATAAATTTATTAATTTCATTAACCAACAATAAATTTATTAATTTCATCAACCAACAATAACCCTGATTACCCGTTCCTGTTATCCTCACTTTACGTCCCCAAACATCTATCACAAGGGACCTAGCCTAAGGATCATCATCGGGATGGACACTACTGCTAAGGGGATTCCTCAGCCACACATGTCCTTAAGGCAACCATGAGGGGGATTATGAACCATTTGCTTCCGGAATCGACCCACTTGCATTTTGATTCGTAATTCCGAACAATTTGCTTCCGGACTCGACCCACTTTCCTTTTTGATTCCTGATTCCAAACCATTTGCTTCCGGACTCGACCCACTTGCCTTTTTGATTCCTGATTCCGGACCAAACTAATATCAAACCACTATGGAACCTCTTTCATTGTTTCGGAATTTACTATCTCAAACGGAGTCAGAACCATTTTATTTTTGTTCCGGATTTTTTTAGACCCACTTCAGAAACCAACCCATTTCTACCCATTTTTTGTTTTTTTCGGACCTTTGTTTTAAAGCCTATTCCGGAATTAAAAAAAAAAAACAAAACAAAACAAAAAAATTCCAAACTCAAAAAAGTTACGGCCTCACCCTTCCATTTCGGACTCAAAATTTCCGGAATAACAAAAAAAAAAAAATTGGACCTTTGCTTTTACAACCCATTTCGGACCTTTAGACAATTTTCATTCCTGGCACTATTTTTTACACTCCGGAATTTTCACTCCTAAACTTTTTTACTCCTAACATTTTCCACTCCTTACCTTTTTCAGCTTAACCCATTTTCCTAAGTTAATCCATTTTCATCGTGGATCTACCTTACCCTCTTCTTACTTTTTTTAGTTTCGAAACACATTTCTTTTTTAATTTTTTTAACTCATTTATCTTTATTTTTTATTATAACCAATTTTTTCATTTTTTTAAAACCAATTAATTTTATTTAACACCCATTATTTTTTTTTTAAAAAAGAAACCATTTTTTTAAAACCAAATATTTTTATTAAAACCAATTATTTTTTAACACCATTTTTAGCCACATGGTTCAAGGCTTCATTCTTCTTGCTGATTATTAGTGAAGACACAGTTGGTTCAGAGATTATTATTTTTGTGTCTCACTTCCAGCGAGGTACTCGTATATTTACTCCCTTCAGACTATTTATATATGGTCTCAGACCATAATTTGGGAGTTCGGGTTTGCATTTCGGTTTTTGGCATCTCTTCGGTTCAACATTATCATTTTTCAGCAACGGGTTTATCATATACATTCTACAGTGTTTGTTCATCACCAAGTCTACCCATGACCAAAAAATAATATTGTGAGAACAAGATCGATCTGATGCATAGGGACAAGGTTTGAAAACTCAAACCTTGAGTGAATGGTGAAGATCAATGTCTGCTTGCTAATAAATGTTAGAGTCAAGCCTGGAAAGAACAGTGAAGTCTTAGATAATATATTCAACAAATGATCAAGTCATTAAATGAAGAATGAGAGTAAATGATCAAGGTAAAGCTAATAAATGAAAAACAAGAAGAATGTTTGAAATAACTTAGTAAAAGTGCCAAAGGTTGAATGAAAGATCCGTAGTTGACTTGTTTGTCTTTCTGGTTGTGTAGACAAACCCTAGAATCGGGTCATCAATTGGACCATCTTCGAGTAGTTCAACTTCCAGAAGAACATAAGTGATCTTCACAACAAAGTCTTCAGTTCCGTAGAGATGAGCCAGCTCATAGTCGCATTTGCAAAATTCCGCGACGTAATCTTTCAGGAAGCTTAGTGCAACATGAAAATCACCCATGCCGATATCGCTGTTTTGTATTCCTCGAAAGTGAGAAGCCAGGGTTAGGATGACATTCCGATTCAAGGAAGGGAAGTCCGCATCAGTAATGGTCTTGTAGGTAGGCTTGTTCTGGAGGACGTGAAATCGAAATAATGGACAGTTAGGATCGAATTTCATAAGGATTTTTCTTGCATATCAATGGAATTGGGTGATTCATTTTCTAGTCCAAACCACCTTAAATGGTTGAGCATTATTGGAGTAGAATGCTTCAAGCCTTTCTCTTTCAGTCCGTAGGATCACTTCCAGATCATCATTTGGGTGAAGAGGAGCAAACTTGATGTAGTACTTGCTGAATGGAGAGAGAGGAAGATCGAGCTATTCAGAATTGTTGGTAGGGACATCGTAGTGCATGTACGGGAAAATATCTTGATCCCAGAGAATGCCATCACGGCAAAGAGTAGAAATTCCACGCATCGGATCAGGATTATCCTTGAGAGCTTGGATCCAGATGTTGTCCTCTAATGCCTTGTTGATTTCCTCCTAGGACCATCCTTGTTTATGCTTGAGAGGAAGTCCGGAGTGGAAGGCCTATTGTTCAGCAGTCATTGGCATTTTGCCTTTGTTTCTTTTCATAGAGTCTTTGATGAGCTTCATGTTTTCATCTACCACAAATTCCAGAGTGGGATTAGGAAGAGGATCTTCCAGAATGTCATCAGGCGTCCGGAGTGGAGAGCCTTGGTCTACTGGAGCAATTTTTGGAGCTAGAATTGGTGGGAGCATAGACGGAGTGGCTCAGAAGGCTTGAGATGTGAGGAGAGATTTGGCCTTGACCATTTGAATAGCCTGTTGAAGAACATTTAGTAAAGAGGATTGCCACAAGGTTGTGGACCATATTCTATTTTCTTCCTCAGTCAGCACCTTTGGAACCATTTTCTTTGAAGCTTCAAGACCTATAACTCCGTTGGTGACATATTTTTCTTCGTCATTGTCTTCTTCATCATCAGTAGAGGAATTTCCTAGATGTCCGGACACAATTTGGAAGTCATCGTCAGAATTCAAGTCTTCATCTTGGAGTGTGAACTCTGAGGTAGGTTTCTACAGTTTGCTTAGACCTTCTCCCCCTCTTTCATTGGTGGATCTCAGAACCAGTGCAAGTACTAAAGCGTCCTTAAGATCGTCAAATTTGTAGAAGACTTTCTGAAGGCCAGTGTTGAGTTGAAGAGTGAGGGTAGTAGGATTCGGACGTAGGAGCTTGTGCAGTAAGGTGATCGGACATATGACTAAGAATATCGATCATCTCATCAAATTTCCGATTCGGAACATCAACGATGTTCTAAGTAGAGCGAAGAAGCTTGATGAGGACTTGTTGAATGATCATGTTCATTTCATCCTTCTTCTTGATCTCCTTCTCCATCCTTTGGATTTGTTTCGCATGACGAATATAGGTCTGCTTAATCAAATCGTTGGTAGCAGACACCAAGTCGACATGGACTTTGAGCATGGAGGTAATGGTGTTGTGATAGTGATCAACAAAAATATCATATTTGGTTTCGACCTCCTCGATGGAGTGCTTGAGCCGGAGGGAAATTAGTTGATCAAGTTGGGCTTCACGTTCCGCAACTGAAGGTCCGGACTGTTGTGAGAGAGACTGAAGGATGGCATCTAGTTTAGAATCCAGTACGGAAACCTTTTGATCCAGCTTTGTATTAAGCTCTCTGACAGATGTTTCTATTGAGCAGACCTTCTTCATCATATCTGACACATTGGATTGAATGTCAAGGAGAGCAAAGGGGTCAATGTGATCACCAGCAGAGGATTCGGAGTCCGAATCTGAGTGTTGCAGAGGAGCTTGATATGATGAAGCATGTATGGAGGGACCAGGCTTAGTAGCATCATCATCTTCATGTTGCTTAGAAGCACAATCTGGAGTAGTTGAAGAATATGATCCGAAGTCAAAGGCAGACTTTGAGGTTGATGGATTGGATTGGAAGTGGATGGATGACATGAAGTTTCGAACTGATTTGCCTTCATCGTTAAGCATTATTTCTTTGGAAATTTCTTCATCTGGATCAGTTGGGAAGACGTTTGTGTAAGTGATGAATGGTGGTAGTTCTGAAGTCAGCTCTCTATCAACATCATCATCAGTAAGAAGATCTTGTGAAAGATTGCTTTGATGAGCTCTGTTGTACATTGAAGTCAAAGTTGCCTCCACTTGAGCTCTTGTCAGATCCGGACGTCTGGAAACTTCCCTGTTCACATAATCTTCCCAATTGGGATCATTAGCACCTGGTTGTCCTATATGCATTCTGGCTATCAGACCAGTTGAGGCTTTCGGAGTCGGAGAGACTGCTCCATCTCCGGAAAGCTTAGGGTCCGGAGTAGGGGTTCCGGAGTGTGTGCTTGTTGTCCTTCCTTTTGATGGAAGATTTGAAGAAATCTTGCCATAGGACCGTCGAAAGATCAGCCGCATTGTCACGTCCGGAGTAGATTGTGTAGACAACATGAAGCCAGTCCTTGCTAAGTGTATCAGTTCCGTCTTGCTTGCCCGATAGCCCTCGAATGATATAGTGAATCAACAATGTCCATAGTCCAGAGATAACTGATTTCTTGAAGTCTTTGGCTCTTTAATCTTGATTATAGCCAATGCGATTCAGAAAGGTCTGAAAGTCTTCACTGGTTGGTTCTTGGACTGTGAAACCCTTGGGGTTTGGTTTGACACCGATGGCCTTAAGAAAGGTTGATTTGTAGATGGGAACGATTCGATCTCTAATGACTTGCGTCTCCAACGCACCATCGACTTCTTTGATTTTTGTGAAAGCCCGGTGAAGATGATGAAGTGGAAGAGGTGGCTCAGGGACTTTAGTGAGAGGGATGGAGATGGGATGGTTTGCGATGAACTCCACCATAACACGAATCGATTCATCATAATCTGTAGGGTTGAGTGAAAACAGTTGTGTGGTGTCCCTTAGAAAAGGTTTAGGGGAGGTTGATGAAGATGAACCCTTTGATCGTTTCTTCTTGGCAATGGATTTCTTGGGAGTGGAAGCAGTTGGAGCGGTTTTTGTCGGTGAAGGAGGGGAAGCCATTGTCAAAAAGTTATGAGTGCTTGAAGAATACAAAGAAAACAGAGAATTTGGGGGTTTTGGGTGTATTTGGTGCATAAAGAGGTAAAAGGGGGTTTTGATTGGTATTTATAGGTAAGGGAAGTGGGTCGAATTAGGCGCATTAAATGATAAAGAGGTTTAGGGGGCTAAGTTGAGTTGGGAGGTGAAATGTGAGGTTTGTTTGTGGCTAAAATGGAAAACCCAGCCAGCATTTCAATGGCTACTTTATGGGGGCGTGCAATCGTGTCATGAGAATCGAGGAAGATAGGATAGGATCTTCAAGAAAAGTAACCGTTGGAACAAAAAAGACGTTTCGCCTTAAAAACCTTTAGAATTCCGGATGAGCGATTCTGGACAGTGTATGATCCGGAGGGTAAATAGTTGTACTCTGGAACATAGTTGACTTTGAAAAATGGTCCGAGATGAGAAATAATCCGGATAGAGTTTTGATTCCGGAGTAAAAAATTTAGTGCGCTTTAGGAAAGGTTTGTGATTCCGGGACAAAAATTCAGTTTGATTTGAAAAGGTTGGTGATTCAGGAGTAGAGATTTTAGAACAGTGATTTTCAAGAGTTTCCGGAGTGAAATTGAAAACGTTTCCGGAACATGGTTTAGAAAGCGTTTCGGAGTGAGATTTTAGGAAACTTTCAGAGTAATTTTGAAATTCCAAAGTGCAGAATGCAATACCTTTCCGGACTGGAATTCCAGGATGCCATTATGAAGTATATTCCGAGATAAAAATCCGATTACAATGACAATGTGGACTTAGAGTAACAATCAATCAGGATGAACTGTACAGCTTAAAACTCAAGTGATGGTCAGAAATAAAGACAAGTAAAATGATCCTATGTATTCCAAGAGAATGTAGTTCCGAGATGAAAATATTTTGAGATCGGAACTAGTTTTCTTTCAAATACGTCTATCAAAGAGAACAAGTCTCTTTAAAGAACTGAGGATCTGGTATCATCATACCCATCTTGTTTAGACAACCATTGAATTTGGTTTCGTCTAATGCCTTAGTAAAGACATCAGTAATCTCATCGTCAGATGGAACAAAAATGAGTTCAATGTTACCATTTAGAACATGATCTTTTATGAAATGGTACCTTATATCAATGTGCTTAGTCATTGAGTGTTGAATTGGATTGTGGGAAATTGCAATGGCACTTTGAGAATCATAATAGATAGGAATACGTTGAAAGTTGTAACCATAATCCAAGAGTTGAGATTTCATCCATAGAACCTGAGATGTATAGCTGGCAGCAGCTATGTTTTCGGCTTCGGCTTTAGAGAGTACAATGCAGTTATGTTTCTTGGATGACTAACTGACCAAACGACCGCCTAAGAATCGACAGCCACCTGAAGTGCTTTTCCTGTCAAGTTGAAGACCACCATAGTTCGAATCTGAATATGCTTGAAGAAGGAAGCTTTCATTTGCTGGGTACCAGATTCCGAGACTCTTTGTGCCTTAAGGAATCAGAAGATTTGTTTCACAGCCAAGAGATGAGACATCTTTGGGTTGACTTGAAATATGGAAGATAAACATGTTGAAAACATGATATCCGGACGACTTGTTGTGAGATAGATTAGGGATCCAATCATTCTGCGGTATTTGTTTTCATCAACTGAAACACCTGAAGGGTCGTCAAAGATCTTGTGTTTGAATCCCATTGGTACCTTGGCTAAGGCGCAGGTGTCCATTGAGTATTTCTTGACGAGTTCTGAAATGTACTTCTCTTGGTCAATGAAGATTCCTCTGTTAGTCTGTTTGACTTAAAGGCCAAGAAAGAAGTTTAACTCCTGATTCATGCTCATTTGGAATCGATTGATCATTAGATTGGAAAAATCAGCAACCATAGATGAATCCATAGATCCAAAAATGATGTCGTCCACATAAATTTGTACCAGCATGAGATGCTCTCCATTTGATATTGGGAATAGAGTAGGGTCTAGAATTCCTCTTTGAAAACCGGAGCGTTTGAGAAAATCAGTGAGGGTCTTGTACCTTGCCAGAGGAGCCTGCTTAAGTCTGTAGACAACCTTCTGGAGTGTGTAATAGTAGTTTGGAAAGGAGAGATTAAAAAAACCGGGGGGCTGTTGAAGGTACACTTCAGTGTCAAGTTCGCCGTTAAGAAAGCCACTCTTAACATCCATTTGGTAAACTTTGAAGCCTTTATGAGAAACA
This sequence comes from Lactuca sativa, assembly GCF_002870075.4. Lineage (NCBI taxonomy): Eukaryota > Viridiplantae > Streptophyta > Magnoliopsida > Asterales > Asteraceae > Lactuca > Lactuca sativa. The sequence goes on along the minus strand of NC_056623.2, from coordinate 185,455,693 downwards.
TAAGCAAGAAAGATTCTAATGCCTTCAAGATGTGCAACGGGAGCAAAGGTCTCATCGTAGTCGAGCCCTTTGATATGTGTAAATCCTTTTGCCACCAATCTTGATTTATTTCGAATAATAACTCCTGTGTCATCTAGCTTATTGCGAAATATCCATCTCGTACCTACAATGGGATGATTCTAAGGAGGAGACACGAGAGTCCAACTGACGTTCGCAGTCGATCACTTCTCCAAAACGGCTAAACTAATCCATGCCCATGATGACACAAACATCTCCCATCACTATCAACACCAGATCTATCAGGAACTCGACACCAAAAATCTCCATCACACATCCTCGGAATACATCAGTAGCAAAAACCGCATGCTTGTCGGCTATGGAAACCCTCAGAGGTCGAATCAATGCCTCACCTCAGATACTGATGTGACAACTAAAAGCTAAGGACACAAAGGACAAACTCACACCTTAGTTAAATAACACCAACGCAGGTACAGAACTCACAAGAAATGTACCTAAATATAGCACATAATAAGCATAATAAATCTCAAAATAAAAAAAATAAGGAAATACGTACCAACGACGACATCACGTGCTACACGGACCTCCTTTGCTGTCAGCTGAAAAGCTCTCCCATGAGCCCTCGGAACCTTGGCCTTCACTGTCTGACTATCAATAGCACACAAAGCAGCAGGAGTGGAACCCCGGGCTGATCCCTAAACAAGCTGAGGGCGCTCAGCCTTCCGATGGCGGGTCTGATTACAGTGAAAGCAGACTGCAAATCCCTTGGTGCAATCCTTCGCCATATGCCCCTCTTTGCCACATTTGTAGCAAATCCCCACCCAGAAAGATCCCTCATGACTCTTGTCGTACATGCCACAAGTGGGGCCCTTTTGTCCTCCCGATCTGAAATCAGCGGGCTTAGCCCCGCTTTGTTGTAGACTTCGATTGTGTCGGCCTCCGATCTCTCCCCTGAGACTCCGCATCCTCCCTGGCATGAGTCTCCAGATCGATCTGTCTCTCCTCCTGGCATTTTCCTGGAGCTCAACAAATGAACGGTAAGATGAGTTCGCCACGAACTCTCGAATATCCCTCCTCAAAATGCTCAAATACCAGCTTATGCGTGCCTGCTCAGTCGATGTTGGAGCATGAAAATGCTTTACAATGTTGAGTGTTTATTAGGTTAGAATATTCCCTTGTATGAAAAGCATATTCCCTCCACTGGTATATAAAGTGGAGGTGATGGTCATTTTATCGTAAGTGTTCACTATGTAGACTTTATAGATTAGAGAGAGTGTGGTGGGATCTCTCCCACCATTGGAGAGTTATCTCTCCCACCCATGAGTGTTCTTGTAATATTTTATATCTCTCTATCTATCTACTATAGTTTTTACTCACATATCTTGTTTATCATGTTCATATACAATTATCTTCTTGTTAATATCTTCCACACCGATCCAATCGATAAAATGGGAACCTACAAGTGGTATCAAAGTAAGACCTTGGAGATCTGATGATTATTTCAAGGGAACGATCCCGATTGGTTTTTTATCTTGAAGATTTTCATCATTTATGAAGATTTTCTCAGCCTTCGCAATTGAAAATTTTTTTGTGAGGTATTTACTGTTTTATTGGTGATGTTGCTAGAAAAATAATATATGCTGCTACTGTTCATACATTTTTGCTGCTATTGAATTTGAGTTTATTAAAAGAAAATTTTGTTGGTTGAAGAAGATGAAGTTCTCTTTAAATAAGTGGTGCTTGATCTTGTTATCCCATGCAAAAAGATGTATAGAAAAAGACAAAAATATGGTTTTGGAGTAAGACATTGAACAAATTGTCATATGTCCGGAGTATGTGTTTTTTTAGAAGAAAATGAGTTGTGGATAAGTTTTTCCTTGATGATATGGCTTTTGGTGTGGATGTGTATTAAAATTCCGAGGTTACAAGTACTTTGTGCTGTGGTACAAACTTGAATAATGTGCTTTGTTTTCAATAATAAAATTGGGGATATGTAGAGCGTAAGGTATGGACCAGACAATATGCCGTTTATGTGCACAACAAGTGAGATAATCTAAAGTCAAACAAGGTATAAATATTATATGCACTCAGCTTTTGTCGGGTATTATATCAGCCTTAAGACCGGTTCGATCTAATTGATAGACGCATGAGTTGTGTGCTCCTCTCATCCGGGTCCCACATGCGTTAAAACCTGCAGCTTTTAAGAAGTCAAACAAGGAATGCATTAACTATTGAGGCTGTAGTGCATAGGGAGTACCACTCACTCCATTAGCGCGTGACCTCACGCTCCTATCACCCTTCAACACGTCAACATGTGACATCCACTCGATCGCTTGTTTCTTACTCCTACCGGCCCCAGTCCATGTGATTTGTCACCTAAAAACTATGCAGAGGAGAGAGAAGTTCAGATAATTGAATGCCTTTTTTTTCTCTTTTGTCGGTTAATGCATGCACACTCAAGTATGAACCATTTGCTTCCGGACTCGACCCACTTGATTTTTTGATTCCTAATTCCGGACCAATCTAATATCAAACCACTACGGAACCTCTTTCATTGTTTCAGACTTTACTATCTCATCCGGAGTTAGAACCATTTTATTTTCATTCCGGATTTTTTTAAACCCACTTCGGAAACCATCCCATTTATAAACTTCTTTTTTGTTTTTTTTCGGACCTTTTGTTTTAAAGCCCATTCCAGAATTTAAAAAACAAAACAAAACAAAACAAAAAACTCCGAAGTCAAAAAAATTCCGGCCTCACCCTTCCATTCCAGACTCAAAATTTCCGAAATAAAAAAAATTTCGGACCTTTGCTTTTAAAACCCATTTCGGACCTTTACCCCTTTTTCATTCCTGACCCTATTTTTGACACTCCGGAATTTTCACTCCTAAACTTTTTTACTCCTTACCTTTTCCACTCTTTACCTTTTTCAGCTTAACCCATTTTCCTAAGTGAATCCATTTTCATTGTGGATCTACCTTACCCTCTTCTTACTTTTTTTATAGTTTCGAAACACATTCCTTTTTTATTTTTTGTAACTCATTTATCTTTATTTTTTATTATAACCAATTTATTCATTTTTTTAAAAACCAATTAATTTTATTTAACACCCATTATTTAAAAAAAAACCAATTTTTTTTAAAACCAATTATTTTTTTTTATTAAAACCAATTATTTTTTAACACCAAATTTAGCCCCATGGTTCAATGCTTCATTCTTCTTGTTGATTATGAGTGAAGACACAGTTGGTTCAAAGATTATTATTTTTGTGTCTCACTTCCATCGAGCTACTCGTATATTTACTCCCTTCAGACTATTTATATATGGTCTTGGACCATTATTAGGGAGTTCGGGTTTGCATTTCGGTTTTTGGCTTCTCTTCGGTTCAACATTATGATTTTTCAGCAGCGGGTTTATCATATACATTCTACAGTGTTTGTTCAGTTCGGCGATACATCACCAAGTCTTCCCATGAGCAAAAAATAATATTGTGAGAACAAGATCGATCTGATGCACAGGGACAAGGTTTGAAAACTCAAACCTTGTGAATGGTTAAGATCAATGTCTGCTTGCTAATAAATGTTAGAGTTAAGCCTGGAAAGACCAGTGAAGCCTTAGATAATATATTCAACAAATGATCAAGTCATTAGGTAAAGCTAATAAATGAAGAACAAGAAGAATGTTTGAAATAAATTAGTAAAAGTGCCAAAGGTTGAATGAAAGATCTGTAGTTGAGTTGTATTGAATGCTCCTATAAATAGGAGTGATGGTTATAGTGAATTAACTAGAGTGCTTACATAGGACTGGACAATATCAATGTTTCTGATATTCTGATTGCCTAAATACAACAAAAGACTTCGGGTCAGCATACATTTTGGACATGAGTGTCATTCTGGAATGCCTTCAGCATCGCATCTTCTTCTCTACTGGTCCGAACAGATTCCAGACCACTCTTTACCATTAACTCCGGAACATTTACTCCGGAACGCAAGTACTTCGGAACATGGACTTAGGATTGCTAGAGGTTCACTTTCAGGTTCCAACAATCTCCCCCTAAGTGAACTTAGCAATCCATTCATTTAAACGACTTCTTCCTTGATGAAAGTGTAAGCTCGGAACAACCATTCTCTGAATTCAATATACCAGGTCAATTGACTTACAAACTTTTCTTTGACCTTTTCCGAAGCTTTGGATTTTAATGCTCGAGATATGAACTTCTGAATAGCTTTTGTTGGAACTAGGTGTTTGCAAGGACACGGAAGAAGTCCTTCTTGTTTTTCTTTCTGGTTGTGTAGACAAACCCTAGAACCGGATCAGCAATTGGACCATCTTCGAGTAGTTCAGCTTCCAGAAGAACATAAGTGATCTTCGCAACAAAGTCTTCAGTTCCGTAGACATGAGCCAGCTCATAGTCGCATCTGTAGAATTCCGCAACGTAATCTTTCAGGAAGCTTAGTGAAACATGAAAAGCACCCATGCCGATATCGAAAGTGAGCAGCCAGTGTTAGGATGACATTCCGATTCAAGGAAGGGAAGTCCGCATCAGTAATGGTCTTGTAGGTAGGCTTGTTCCGGAGGACGTGAAATCAAAATAATGGACAGTTAAGATCAAATTTCACAAGGATTTTTCTTGCATATCCATGGACTTGGGTGATTCATTTTCTAGTCCAAACCTCCTTAAATGGTAGAGCATTCTTGGAGTAGAAAGCCTTTCCCTTTTAGTCTGTAGGATCACTTCCGGATCATCATTTGGATAAAGAGGAGCAAACTTGATGTAGTACTTGCTGAATGGAGAGAGAGGAAGATCGAGTTGTTCAGAATTGTTGGTAGGGACATCGTAGTGCATGTACGAGACAATATCTTGATCCTAGAGAATGCCTTCACGGAAAAGAGTAGAAATTCCATGCATTGGATCAGGATTATCCTTGAGAGCTTGGATCAGGATGTTGTCCTCTAATGCCTTGTTGATTTCCTCCTGGGACCATCCTTGTTTATGCTTGAGAGGATGTCCGGATTGGAAGGCCTATTGTTCAGCAGTCATTGGCATTTTGCCTTTGTTTCTTTTTCAAAGAGTCTATAATGAGCTTCATGTTTTCATCTACCACAAATTCCGAAGTGGGATTAGGAAGAGTATCTTTTGGAATGGCATGAGGGATCCGGAGTGGAGAGTCCTAGTCTACTGGAGCAATTTTTGGAACCGGAATTGGTAGGAGCATGGACGGAGTGGCTCAGAAGGCTTGAGCAGTGAGGAGAGATTTGGCCTTGGCCATTTGAATAACTTGTTGAAGAACATTTGGTAAAGAGGATAGACACGAGGTTGCGGACAATATTCTGTTTTCTTCCTCAGTCAGCACCTTTGCAACTTTTTCTTTGGAGCTTCAAGACCTATAACTCCGTTGGTGACGTATTTTTCTTCGTCACTGTCTTCTTTATCGTCAGCAGAGGAATTTCCTAGATGTCCGGACACTATTTGGAAGTCATCGTCAGAATTCAAGTCTTCATCTCAGAGTGTAAATTCCGAGGCTATGTTTCCATGGTTTGCTTGGACCTTCTCCCCCTCTTTCATCGGTGGATCTCGAAATCGGTGCAAGTACTAAAGCATCCTTGAGATCGTCAAATTTGGAGAAGACTTTCTGAAGGCCTGTGTTGAGTTGAAGAGTGAGGGTATCGTAGGCTTCGGACGTGGGAGCTTGTGCATCAAGGTGATCGAACAGATGACTAAGACTAGTGATCATCTCATCAAATTTCCGATTCGGAACATCAACGATGTTCCTAGTGGAGCGAAGAAGCTTGATCAGGACTTGTTGAATGATCATGTTCGTTTCATCCTTCTTCTTGATCTCCTTCTCAATCCTTAGGATTTGTTTCTCATGAAGAATGTGGGTCTGCTTAATCAGATCGTTGGTAGCAGACACCAAGTCGTCATGGACTTTGAGCATGGAGATAATGGTGTTGAGATAGTGATCAACCAAAATATCATATTTGGTTTCGACTTCCTCGATGGAGTGCTTGAGGCGGAAGGAAATTCGTTGATCAAGTTGGGCTTCACGTTCCGCAACTGATGGTCCGGACTGTTGTGAGAGAGACTGAAGGATGGCATCAAGTTTAGAATCCAGTACGAAAAGCTTTTGATCCAGCTTTGTATTGAACTATGTGACGGATGTTTCTATTGAGGAGACCTTCTTCATCGTATCTGACACATTGGATTGAATGTCAAGGAGAGCAAAGGGGTTAATGTGATCACCAGCAGAGGATTCGGAGTCCGAATCTGAGTGTTGTGGAGGAGCTTGATGTGATTAAGCATGTGTGGAGGGACCAGGCTTAGTAGCAACATCATCTTCATGTTGCTTAGAACCTCCATCCGGAGTGGTTGAAGAAGATGATCCGAAGTCAAAGGCAGAATTGGAGGTTGATGGCTTGGATTGGAAGTGGATGGATGGCATGAAGTTTTGAACTAATTTGCCTTCATCGTTGAGCATTATTTCTTATGAAATTTCTGCATCCGGATCAGTTTGGAAGACGTTTGTGTAAGTGGTGATTGGTGGTAGTTCTAAAGTCAGCTCTCTATCAGCATCATCATTAGTAGGAAGATTTTATGAAAGACGTCTTTGATGAGCTTTGTTGTAAATTAAAGTGAGAGCTACCTCCACTTGAGCTCTTGTCAGATCCGGACGTCTGGAAACTGCCCCGTTGACATAATCTTCCCAATTGGGATCATTAGCACCTGGTCATCCTGTACACCTTCTGGGTATCATACCAGTTGAGGCTTTCGGAGTCGAAGAGACTGCTCCATCTCCCGAAAGCTTAGGGTCCAGAACAGGGGTTTCAGAATGTGTGCTTGTGTGAGATTCGAAAGGGATATCAAATGTGACTCATGGGTGTGTTCTAGGTGGCTGCAAGGAACTATGGTCAACACCGGCATCACCTTTTTGGGAAGGTGAGGGTGGATTATGTGGAGACTCCCCATGAGTGTGTGTAGGTGATATTGAAACATTGAGGGGTACCTCAGATGAGTGGGCATGAGGGGTGTTTAGACGGCCAGAGTCGGCCTGAATGTCATGAGCATCTTCCTTTGGATAGGAAGAGCTGACTTTGGTTCTCTTTTTAGGGTTTGGCTTGGTGGGAGAACTCTTTCGTATGGCAGTTTTCTTAACCTTAGGTCCGGACATGGTTGGATTGGCCTCTTCCGAAGTGGGCTCAAGTGAGACTGGGGCAGGTTGTTTTGGGTCGAACACACTTGAAGTCTCTAAGTTTTGTTTCAGATAAATAGAATCGGAAGGGATTAAGGCCAACATGTGGTCCGGAAGTTGTCGAACCGGACCAAAAGAGGATTGGTCCGGAATTCTATAGGCCTTGACAACTTTGAAGGAAACACATATCTGTTTGGATTTGGGCCAGATAAGGTTCACAAAGAGATAGATCAAAATTGTTATCAGAGATCATAGATTTTACCTGTTGAACGATGATTCGACTTGGTGAATCGTTGGTGGCCATGTAGCAGTAGTGAGGTTCAGCAACATAATCTTCATCTTCTGACCCAGAAGACCAATACCCTTCATCACATTCTACAGTTTGTCTTGAAATCAGACACATATTCCTTCTAGTTACCATGTCATCATCATCATCTACGGATGACCAATATCCTTCAACATCTCTTGAAACCGTTGTTACAAAGGCTTTTTCGCTTTCAGCCACCTCTTGGGCTTTTCGGACGTAATAGGCAGAATCCTTGATTTTTGGTTTCTACGGAGCATCAGCCATGCAATCTTTAGCAAAATGATTTGCATGTCTACACTTATGACACACAATTTTTTCGTTTGTCGGATCCGGAACTCTGAGAGAGTTCTGAAGTAGAGTTTGGCTTAGAGAGGTTTGGTTTGTATGCAGGAGGATTTTCTGAAGAGGGTTTAGGTTTCGGAGCTGAGTATGGTTGAGGATTGTTCTGGTGAGGAGCATGGAATCGGTTTTGGTATGGTTTGTAAGAAGGATTGAAAGGGTGTTTGTACTTCACTGAGTGTAGAGTGAACTCCTGTTTTAAACGGAGTTCAGAGTCAATGGCTTCGGAATCATCAACAGGATAGATTTGTGTGGGTAAGGTGCGTACAAATATTTGAACAGATGGAACAATGGGTTTGAAGGGATTCGAAGTAGATGAGTTCAGAATGGTTGATTTGAAAGAACTGACAAGGGCAAGAGGACCTCCGGAGAGTTCCCTTATGGTTTGAGCAACATTTGACTCATGTCCTTGAAGTTCATCAAAAAGTTGATAGAGCTTCAATTTTTTCAAGGAACCATTGCTTTGAAGACAATATTTTACATTTCCCCGTCCTTTGTCAAGACTGTTTATGAATTTGAGATTGTACTCGAAAGGAGTTTGGACAATCCCATAAGCAGTCATGTTGTAGACCACGATACAATAACAGTTGGAGGCTGAGGCCACTGATTCACTAGGAGTGGTGGTGAAGGTGTCGAAGTCGTTGACAACTGAGATGAGGCATTTGTACATCTTTCATATTTTCCGAACCTTCAATCAGATCCTGAAGAGTGTCCCAAATCTCTTTGGCAGATTTGCATGGCTTGATGTGATCAAAGAGTGAAGGAGGAACACCAAAAACCATTTCTGAGAAAACAATTTGATCAACATGCAACTTCTCGATATCATCTACAGTTAGAGGAGTTGGACGAGTTTCGTCTTCATGCATGAGCTGAACAGCTGCATCTCTTACAACTGTTCTTACAGGAACATGTGGACCTTTTCTGACAGATCACCAGATTTCTTCACCTTTATCCTTGGCTAGTAAAAATCTTTTCATTCTATCTTTCCAGTGATCATATTCTTCCACAACTAGTAATGGGGCATGTGTAGGGCCACCCACACTATTTGTTATTTGCATTGAAATCATTTGCTAAGGAATAGAAGCAGCCATTGAAGTTAATATATCTTCAAGCTAAAGTGGTATATAGAAGAACTTTTATCCTTAACACATAAATGGTTGAAATACCAAGGTAATTTCAAACCAACTATAATTTGATCTTATGGATTCAAAGGATAACCACTCAAGCTCTGATACCAATTGTGAGAACAATATCGATTTGATATGCAGGGACAAGGTTTGAAAACTCAAAACTTGAGTGAATGCTTAAGATCAATGTCTGCTTGCAAATAAATGTTCAAGTCAAGCCTAGAAAGACCAGTCAAGTCTTAGATAATATATTCAACAAATGATCAAGTCATTAAATGAAGAATGAGAGTAAATGATCAAGGTAAATGTAATAAATGAAGATCAAGAAGAATGCTTGAAATAACTTAGTAAAAGTGCCAAAGATTGAATGAAAGATTCGTAGTTGACTTGTATTGAATGCTCCTATAAATAGGAGTGAAGGTTACAGTGAATTAACTAGAGTGCTTACATAGGACTGGACAAAGGAAATGTTTCTGACATTCTAATCGCCTAAATACAACAAAAGACTAAGTCCTATGAAGTGTCACATCAATACAAAGATAAACTAAATAAATGCACAAAGACAAAATAGTGTAACTCCGGATCAGCATACATTCTCGACATGAGTGTCATTCCGAAATGCCTTCAGCATCACATCTTCTTCTCTACTGGTCCAGATAGATTCCAGACCACTCTTCACCATTGACTCTGAAACATCTACTCCGGAACGCAAGTACTTCGGAACATGGACTTATGATTGCTAGAGGTTCACTTTCAGGTACCAACAAATATCCTCGTTTTTATGGGTAGATGCTGACATCAAGGTGGAGCGTACGATGCTCCATCATATTTGACGTATTTTCTTTCCCGGTTTCATGATTATTTTTTATCTTCATTGCATGGTCGGTAAAAAAATAGGGGGAGAATCATGAGCATCCATTCTGGTTTATTATTGGAGTTTTGACATTAGAGATATTTGAAGACGAAGATTTATTTAGTAGTGTGACATGGCACTGATTTTTGATATTTACGGATCGAATTTTTGGAATAACTTGATGTTCTTCGGATTATGATTATTTATCTTCAGAGTCTATACTTTGGGATGTTTCATTTGTGTTTGCATCCGGTTCAGATATTATGATTGCTTGAGTTTGGATTTGCGATATTTTGAAGACGATGAATATTTTAGCGATGCGGCGTGACACTTATTTTTGATCTTACGATCAAAATTTTGGCATTGCTAGACCATGTATTCGGATTCACATTATTTATCAGTCGGACTTTATTTTTGGATGCTTCACATTTTCAGAAGGTTATTCTTCAGAGATTATTTGGTGCATTATCATTTGATTTCTATATATTGCAGACGTTGTGTGATTCGACATTGTGCTCTTTGGTTCTACAGTCGAGGGGGAGACTGTAAACATGATTAGTTGTTGGGGAATGATCACATTCGAAGATTGGTATTTCATACTTTTATTCAGAGATTAGGGTTTCTCTGTTTGTTCTTTGATGCTAGAGATTCAATTGCCAGATTCCGAGATCATGACTACTTCCATTTTTCTGAGACACTTCAGCACCAAACCTACCGGTCCTGCCTGTCGAATGGTCTACCTTTTATCACTGATTTACCCTCACCATTTCCGAGCATTTAGGGGGATATTTTTGGAGCATGAAAATGCTCTACAATTTTGAGTGTTTATTAGGTTAGAATATTGCCTTGTATGAAAAGCATATTCCCTCACTAGTATATAAAGTGGAGGTGAAGGTCATTTTATTGTAAGTGTTCACTATATAGACTTTGTAGATTAGAGAGAGTGTGGTGGGATCTCTCCCACCATGGGAGAGTTATCTCTCCCACCCATGAGTGTTCTTCTAATATTTTATTTGTCTCTATCTATCTACTACAATTTGTACTCACATATCTTGTTCATCATGTTTATACACGATTATCTTCTTGGTAATATCTTCCGCACCGATCCAATCGATAAAATGGGAACCTAAAAGTGGTATCAAAGCAAGACCTTGGAGATCTCACGATTATTTAAAGGGAACAATACCGATTGGTTTATTATCTTGAAGATTTTCGTCATTTATGAAGATTTTCTCAGCCTTTGCAACTGAAAAATTTTCTAAGAGTTATTTACTGTTTTATTGGTGATGTTGCTAGAAAAATAAAAATTTTGCTACTACTGTTCATACATTTTTTCTACTGTTGAATTTGAGTTTAAGAAAAGAAAAATTCGTTTGCTGAAGAAGATGAAGTTCTCTTTAAAAAGGTGGTGTTTGATCTTGTCATCCCATGCAAAAAGATGTTTAGAAAAAAGACAAAAGTATGGTTATCGAGTAAGAGATTGAATAAATGGTCATATGTCTGGGGTATGTGTATTTTTAGAAGAAAATGAGTTGTGGATAAGTTTTTCCGTGATGATATGGCTTTTGGTGTGGATGTTTATTAAAATTTCAAGGTTACAAGTACTTTGTGTTGTGGTACAAACTTGAATAATGTTATAGACTTGACACCAGCCTTGGTGTTAGTTGAAGGGTTATGCAGGAACATGCGCTTTCCGCACTAGAATAAACCAAATTCTTGGAGAATCCTTGGACTATTAGGTGTTCCACGAATACTATCTCACGCTGAGATAGTAGAACCACCTCCCGAGATAGTCCAACACTCGACTGGTGAAACCCTATCTCCCCGACCCTCAGGGTTTCCGAATCTCAAGATTGGTTAGTGCAGGTTCATTTGCACAGGCTTGAGATAGACACTCTACAGCAAACAGATAACCATAGTCACGCAACCCACTCGACGATCTGGAAAGTCTCTATCATCCAGTTGACAGGAAACACGAAACCAAAAGACCACCTGAGCTCCCTAAAAACAAACCTGAAGGACTACACACACGGTACGAGAGAGAACGTTAGGAACTTCGGAATGGCGGTCACGCCAGTGATGATCTTGCCATAGAAGTACACTATGTTCTAAAGTGCTGAAAAGCTCTACCATTTCGAGAGCTTAGGACCATCTGAGAATTCTCATGGAGACTTGGTCCAACCCTTTTCAGGCCGCTACTACCTTCGGATATACCACAAGATTCACACCCGATCGATCCACTTCTTAGACTTGATATGTGATTTCCCAACAACACTCTTTGTGCCTCACTCATCTTGATAGAATCCAACGAGAACCCTAAAAACACTCCCAAACCAACTTGGAAATAAATTAAGGGATTTGCCTAGGAGTGTTTAAACATTAAATCACATGATTTTAGGGGGAAAAAGAGAGTTTATGGCCCAGGCATATGCCAAGGCCGTAAACACCTCTTAAACATGTCAAAAAGCCCCAAAAACACTCCCAAGCCACCCTTGGACTTAATACATATATTAGGGGCTTATTCTTTTGGGTTTAGATCATTTAAACATAAGGATTTGGTGGATTAAAAGGAGTTCACGGCACAGACATGTGTCAAGGCCGTAAACTCCCCAAAACAAGCCCAAATGATAGTTTTAATTCCCCCAAATGGCCTCACACTTCATTATAAATTACTAGCAAGGTAATAGGGGCTTGAAACTTCAATAAACTCAAGGAATGAGAGTTTACGGCCGTAAACTCCCTTAGGAGTTGTCCCTGGGCCATAAACTCCATTAAGATGCCCTTAAAGACCTTAAACCCACTCATACTATATAGTTTTGGACCTAGAATAATTCCATGAACAAGTTAGAAGCCTTAAAACACACTAGATCCCCTCACCATGAGTTTACGGCCGTAAACTCATGGTGAGTAGTCCCTGGGCCATAAACATTATATAAAGAGTTTACTCTCGGAGAGTAAACTCCATTCCTAGGTCATACACACCTTTAGATGCTACCCGGGACACCCAAACACTTAACCAAAGTGTTTTCCGCTCCTTTGAGTGCGTATACATGTTTAATTAGTATTAAATATACTAATTGTATGTGAACATATGTTATCATATGTTAAATAGGTCATTGAGTGTGTTCGAGTCCTTACGTGACACCGAACGCCCAAACGGCACCTTCGTCGGACCTACTTACACCAGGTGAGTTCATACCCCTGAGTGAACCTTTTAAATGTTTATACATGTTTTATAGGGGGAATACAATTTAAACATGCCAGTTATCATATCAATCACATGTGATTGATAACCCGCATGCACAAGATTTTACCACACTATACACTGTTTTACCGAGTAGGACACTATAATGGTTTTCAAAAGGGTTCTCTATTGTTTCTAAACTCATACTTATACTGTTTTATCAAAAATCATTTCAAACTGGTTTGTAAAGGTTCCAAAGATTCTAATGGTTTTTCACACTTATTTTACCAAAGAATACAAAATGCGATTTTCCTTAGTATAAAGGTTTTCCAAGGTTTTCATGTGTACTTTTACTTGTTAATTACCGCCGCTTCGTTTTCATTTATTTTAAACTCCTACTCGATAACGCTTTCACTTCGTGATGCGTTTATATCTGTTATTGTCTCTATTTCGGTTATACTTGTAGTCGCTTATACTTGATAGACGCTCTTACTTCACTTATTGTCGTCTCCACTTCGTGATACACTTATACTTGGTACGCTTATACTTCACGACTCGGATGTTCCATTGTACGCTTATACTTCACGACTCGGATGTTCCACTGTATGCTTATACTTCACAAGTCGGTTATTCCACACTGTATGAATTCACACCACAAAGATACGTTTCCACTTGACACACACTCAGTAGTAGTTAGATGTATGTTTGTGCTTGTATAGGTACATATAAATAATGATTGAAAGACTTAGGAAGGCTCATCCGCCCTATTTCCTTTTCTTCGTTGAGATGTGGTCTGGTGGACTCGGATGGTCGTCCGAAGGTCGTTTGGTTCATTAGTTATATACTATGTATATGAGTATGGACGTACAAGAATGCTCTAGTCAGTTCAGTTAAGAGTCTCTACCTCTAGTCAACACTTACATTAGAAACACACTACCCACTATTTGGAAGTCTCTACCCACTATTTGGGATGCATCTTCGGGACACGGCCTTCTCTGTCGTCTAGTTGGTAACCAGAGTCTCCTGTAGGGAGAGCGGACATTGTGTGTATAGATCTATACGTGATTGACACCTCCGCACCCAGACTGCTAGCTATAGTCCCGGCCTACCAAGCCAACGGGTGACAAATGTCACATTATATAGACGCTTGTAGGGCGTCTGGTATCTCACTTTACACTGTATGCTGGTATCTCACTTTTCAGAGTCACACTGTTTCGACCTTGCAAGATGTATCTTTCATTTGATACTGTCTACAGTCTGTATTCTCTGTTTTAGACCTTACTAGATGCATCATTCATTTGATGCTGTCTGGGGTCTGTATCCACTGTATTCACTGTTTTAGACCTTGCTAGACGTATCATTCAGTTGGTATTGTCTGGGGTCTGTATTCACTGTTTTTAGACCTTACCAGCTGTACCTTTCATTTGGTACCTTCTGGGGTCTGTGTCTCCACTTGTTAGACTGAACCAGGCATGTCGTTCGTTCGATACTCTCCTGGAGTCTATGAATTCCTTGCCTTAGTCAGCAGTCCTCACTGCTGAGGCATATGTTATTTCCCTGTTGTCTCTTGCTTTCTTTAATAATCAAATTCAGTATTTTGATAACGATAGCAATTAAGGGAAAAACTACTTTTTACACATAACACTGACCAATCTTGGTAGAAGGCTGCTTTTATTAAAAGAAAATATAGGATTTTCTGGAAAGAACTCTAATACACAGTAAACACTTAAACTACTACTTTATAAAGTTATTTGAATAAATGTCACTAAATACTTATGAACTCACCAGCATTTGTAAAAATGTTGATACTCGCTTTTCAAATAACTTGTATTCTCAGGTCAGCAATTAGACAGGTACACCCCCGGAGCTGTTGATGAAGATGGCTTAGTACCTTGCTGTACTTATTATATTTACTTGTATTACTTTGATACATTGTAATGTTAATCATGTAAAATTATTACTATTAATGCAATGTTTTTTTGTACTTTGATTACTATAATGCATATGTTGTGATACTTGACATGACATCATCCACCCCAGAACGTTTCCACCGTTCCGGTTTTGGGGTGTGACAGATTGGTATCAGAGCATTGTTTATAGTGAGCTAAGTATATCAATTCATAAAAGATATACAACCTATAAACACAAAGGGATAAAACACTCTGACCAAGAATTATACTTTAAAATATAACCATATTTTACCAAAGTATAATAACATCCAGAATCTAAACACTTGAACAAAAGTATCACAAGAAGCACAAGAATAAAAGTCTTCGGATGTTGAGCATTACCGTTAAACCTGGGCAGTTATGTAATCGTAAGTTGGGATAAATGTAACCTGATCAACTACATTTATCCGAGATGCGATGAACGTGTGCTTGGGAGTGATAGTGGTGTTGCAATAGGTCTGAAACTTACCAACTAGGAATGCTAGAGCCAAACATAAAGTTAAAATACTATAGGAGTATTTTGGAACACTAAAAGACTCACACAAATCCCAGAATCACATTCAGAAGATAAGAAAACAAACAAGAAATTAAAATACCATAGGGGTATTTTAGGATACATAGATAACCCTGTGTGAAGAACTAAAAAGATCCTTATTGATATACCTACAATTACAGAGAGTATACTCCCAAGGTTATATATAATAAGGATCCCATAGGCTAAGAATGTGTGGTCTCGCCCTATTTCCTTTTCCTTTTTTGGATGTGGATCTAGAGTAGTATCACATATTCGAAGGCCTATCGGATCTAAGCTATATATGACTTGTATACCCTGTGTAATCGTAGCAGGACTCGATATGGATCACCCAGTGAAATGTTAATAATCTCTTAGGATTCTTTAGACATTTCCATTCTCGCACGAACCCTGTAGACAACCCTACCCACTTCAGTGCTCGGCATATGAGTTGATTCAGACCCAGAAAAGGTTCATTGGGAAGATTTCGAGTTCGGAAATAAATGAACTGGGTTGGGACTATTGAATTCACCAAGTGCCTATATCTTTTAGGGACATCGGTGAGAAAATTCGCCTAAGCTTCCGAGATTCCCAGTCGTCCACCATGAAGTGATGACACCCAGAGTCGGAATCAGAAGGAAGGCGGAGTAGAAATTCAATATGTCCATACGAGAAGAGAACCCTAGGAAACCACCCGAAGGAAACCAACGCCGATTCCAGTCAAAGATACGAGGCAGACCGAGGGAGCCAGTACATGGAACCCGGGAATTGTCTTTTCCTCGTGTTCGTCATGCTAATATACCCTTAAAATAATACAATTTAGTTAGTTAGTGGTTACACTACTCACGCTATGTGTTAGGTAAATCGTCGTTTCCCATTTCCAGTTACATGATTAGAGCGGATCCCCGCACCTCTATTGAAAGTATCTAGCCATAAGCCTTTGTGAGCCTCTCTTTCCGCGGTTTCGTTCCGAACTGTTCTCAAATCTCTCTAGGTCGGAGAGTGAAACCTTTCCCAGTATAAAGGTAACTTAGTAGGAATGACTCGCATTTTATGGCCTTTTTCCGATACTCACACTCCTACCTTGATTACCAGGACTACATCATAGGGATGTAGGTCAACACTTAGACAACCAGTACCCGAGGCACGTGAAAAATTTATGCCTAATACGTTCAGGACAGAAATGTCCAGGGTTAACCATCGTCTCTCATTGCCTTGTGTTCCTTTCCGTGTAGGAAAACCATGCCACCAAAGAAGCGTAACCAGTCCTCAAGCAAGAAACCTATACTCTTATTCGATGAAGCTACGTTCCAAGCTGCAGTCTCAGCAGCTGTAGCAGTTGTCATGGCTCACCTGAATGCTAACAACGCCAATGTTAGCAAGGTGCCTGTCGGGATTTCCGATCCTAGCAATGGACAGCAACAACCAACACTTCCATACCCAGTCACCCAAGAACCTCAAACGAACCCACTAAAGAGAAAACTCAAGAATGAGGAGGGAAGTACCTCGGCTCAAGGACCTTCCGAAGGGCAACGAGCTGAGATGGTCAAATTCCCTACCAACCCTTCCATCCCTACACCTAGGAGACCATACCTAGGAAACCTTCCCCATTGCAACAAGTGCAGCTACCATCATCATGGTGTCTGTCGGGAGCTCTATTGTGCTAGGTTCCACATGTTGGGGCATACTGCTCGCGTCTGCAGAACCCCGATTGAGTTCATTACATCAACCATAAATGTGGCAACCCGTACAGTTTGCCACCTATGTGGTGAAATGGGACACTTCAAGAAGGACTGCCCAACCGAAGGAAAGACAAGGACACAGGAGGAGTCTGACTCTAATGCTTAGGGAGAAGCATCAAGGAACTTAGTAGATTTTGGTACGTATCTCGATCTCAGATAACTAAACTAAATACGTTAAAAGGGCTAATTCAAATGTAAATACTTCTTCAATAAGGCGAAAGTCGCAGTACTGTTATAAAATTTAAAAATTCATCAGGTAAAACTATAATGGCTAAACATATACATTACGGTCATGTATAGTTAAGATGGAAAGACCTAGAGTGAGTGAAGGCCGCCTCATTTCCTGTTCCTCATTTGGTTGTGGATTTAGGGCGGAGTCGCTCAGTCAACAGTCCTCCCCACCTTAATTATACATGACTAGTATATGTTAGGCGATTATAGAAATGCCTCGTGAGAATCTATTCATAAAAAGGTACTCTATTCGGAAACACTTAGAACTCTCTATAGTTCCGCGTCGACTCTATCGGTCCAGGTATCCGCGGTAGTGATACAGAGGATGAAACCCGAGACGCCTAGAACTTGTGTGCCTGTTCGGCGCATGACTCTATCAATCTTCATTATATATCATGTCGGAGTGTGCCAACTTTGACGACTCTATTGATCGTGGTTCGACTTCGTGCAACCATGTGTACATCCTTAGTGCTGTGTAAAAGAACTTTCTCCGTAGCCATGTCGGCAAATAAAGGTTCTCCTGAACCTAAACCTAACACAAATAATCAAATCTAATGCGATCCGTCAATTGTCCCTCTTATCTCACACCTTCCGAAGTACCCAAGAGAGGGTACTGTGCGCTGTTGACCGACCCCTCGTAGTCAAATGGACACCGAAGTGAACGACATTCTAGATACTTCAGAAGACAACAACCATCCGGAGCATACTCAGAAGAATCCCCAGAAAGACCCTTCACACCTCGAACATCAGGTTCGTGAACCCAGAGAACAGAACTCATGAGACTGACCACTATAACCAGGTATATGCATAAAGGTGGCATATAATTTAGATCAAAAAGATTTAAGGTGTGTGTTCCTCCTTATTCCCTGTTCCTCGTTGGGTTGTGGGTTTGGGGTGGAGTCGCACAGCTGAACATCCTGTCGACCTCAATTATATACTGCTTGCATACACCCGGTATTTGTAGTTAGGCTAAGCATGAGCTCTACCACGAACCTCTTAGAAAAACCCTTCATCCTATTCCATAAAATAGGAGCTGGAGTCAATAGAATCGCTATGAGTTGAGCTATTAAAGTTCCGAGTGATGAGACTCTATACTCACTAGATTTGACCTAGACCGAGGAAACTTAGAACCTTCGGAAGAGTAGTTGCAGTAGATGCTCGCACTACTCAGGCACTTCGTCCACCCTATTATAGACAAATAGTGCCTATCATCCTCCACCCTCTCGCATGGAGAAAGTCATCGTCGCCTTGTAGACGATAAAATACATTCTCCGAAGTGAACACTAGGATACCGAGAACCACAGGATAACCTTCGCGGCCAAGAATACTTGATCAAGTGTGAAAGTAATTGCGTTAAGCCTCGTGACCCAGATCCCGAAGAGATTATAGACTTGACACCAGCCTTGGTGTTAGTCGAAGGGTTATGCAGGAACATGCGCTTTCCGCACTAGAATAAACCAAAGTCTTGGAGAATGCTTGGACTATTAGGTGTTCCACGAATACTATCTCACGCTGAGATAGTAGAACCACCTCCTGAGATAGTCCAACACTCGACTGGTGAAACCCTATCTCCCCGACCCTCAGGGTTTCTGTATCTCAAGATTGGTTAGTGCAGGTTCATTTGCATAGGCTTGAGATAGACACTCTACAGCAAATAGATAACCATAGTCACGCAACCCACTCGACGATCTAGAAAGTCTCTATCAGCCAGTTGACAGGAAATGCGAAACCAAAAGACCACCTGAGCTCCCTAAAAACCAACCTGAAGGACTACACACACGGTACGAGAGAGAATGTTAGGAACTTCGGAATGGCGGTCATGCCAGTGATGATCTTGCCATAGAAGTACACTATGTTCTAAAGTGCTGAAAAGCTCTACCATTTCGAGAGCTTAGGACCATCTGAGAATTCTCATGGAGACTTGGTCCAACCCTTTTCAGGCCACTACTACCTTCGGATATACCACAAGATTCACACCCGATCGATCCACTTCTTAGACTTGATATGTGATTTCCCGACAACACTCTCCGTGCCTCACTCATCTTGATAGTATCCAACGAGAACCCTAACCTTGTAGATACACCAGTTGGAACCCACTAGCTACACGAGACGGAATCCGCATCCCGTACATGAAGGTCTGTCGGAATGACAAACACAGACTAGAGATCACTTGGGAATGCGAGGACAACCGTGTAGGAAGTACTCTCTTACCTCTACTTGGTCATTAATACCTACTTCCTTGCCTAGACTTGAATTTCGGGATAAAATTCCCTCTAACAGGGGGATGATGTGACAACCCAAGTTGTTCCGTTACATTTCCCCGTTACCGTTAACGGAATATTCCAGTTTATAAAAGTTCCGTTAATTAGAGGTCGTCAATTAAATAAACATTTCATATGTTTATATTTAATATGCCGTTAAGTCGTGATAAAAGGAAATAAAAACTCATAACGCACATTTCCATTTAATTGGAAAAAGTTAGTTTTTATTATTACGACCACTAAATCGGGTGCGACCAAAAGCCCCGTATAACGGCAGTATTGGGTAGAATTCCATTGAGCTCCAACTCCCACCCATATATAAAGGGGAGTAAACTCCATTTGGAGCTTTTCCACCCTCTCTCTGTATACTCTCTCTCTAGACTCGTTTTCGACCCAAACCCGCAACCAAACGCTTCCAAATCGTAAGTCCACTTACCCTAGCTTACTCTAAACATTATGATTCGTGTTTATAGCTTAGAATTGGACCATTTAAGCTGTTGAAAAGGAGTTCACGGCCTAAGCTCCTCCTTAGGCCGTAAACACCTAAAATGAGGCCAAAATGACCCCAAAATGTCCCCAAAGGCTTGGAAATAAATTAAGGGATTTGCCTAGGAGTGTTTAAACATTAAATCACATGATTTTAAGGGGTAAAAGAGAGTTTACGGCCCAGGCATATGCCAAGGCCGTAAACACCTCTTAAACATGTCAAAAAGCACCAAAAACACTCCCAAACCACCCTTGGACTTAATACATAAATTAGGGGCTTATTCTTTTGTGTTTAGATCATTTAAACATAAGGATTTGGTGGATTAAAAGGATTTTATGGCCCAGACATGTGTCACGGCCGTAAACTCCTCAAAACATGCCCAAATGATAGTTTTAATTTCCCCAAATGGCCTCACACTTCATTATAAATTACTAGCAAGGTAATAGGGGCTTGAAACTTCAATAAACTCAAGGAATGAGAGTTTACGGCCATAAACTCCCTTAGGAGTTGTCTCTGGGCCGTAAACTCCATTAATATTCCCTTAAAGACCTTAAACCCACTCATACTATATAGTTTTGGACCTAGAATAATTCCATGAACAAGTTAGAAGCCTTAAAACATACTAGATCCCCTCACCATGAGTTTACGGCCATAAACTCATGGTGAGTAGTCCCTGGGCAGTAAACATCATATAAAGAGTTTACTCTCGGAGAGTTAACTCCATTCCTAGGCCATACACACCTTTAGATGCTACCCGGGACACCCAAACACTTAACCAAAGTGTTTTCCGCTCCTTTGAGTGCGTATACATGTTTAATTAGTATTAAATATACTAATTGTATGTGAACATATGTTATCATATGTTAAATAGGTCATTGAGTGTGTTCGAGTCCTTACGTGACACCGAACGCCCAAACAGCACCTTCGTCGGACCTACTTACACCAGGTGAGTTCATACCCCTGAATGAACCTTTTAAATGTTTTTACATGTTTTATAGGGGGAATACAAGTTAAACATGCCAGTTATCATATCAATCACATGTGATTGATAACCCGCATGCACAAGATTTTACCACACTATACACTGTTTTACCGAGTAGGACACTATAATGGTTTTCAAAAGGGTTCTCTATTGTTTCTAAACTCATACTTATACTGTTTTATCAAAAATCATTTCAAACTGGTTTGTAAAGGTTCCAAAGATTCTAAAGGTTTTTCACACTTATTTTACCAAAGAATACAAAATGCGATTTTCCTAAGTATAAAGGTTTTCCAAGGTTTTCATGTATACTTTTACTTGTTAATTACTGCCGCTTCGTTTTCATTTATTTTAAACTCCTACTCGATAACGCTTTCACTTCGTGATGCGTTTATATCTGTTATTGTCTCTATTTCGCTTATACTTGTAGTCGCTTATACTTGATAGACGCTCTTACTTCACTTATTGTTGTCTCCAATTCGTGATACACTTATACTTGGTACACTTATACTTCACGACTCGGATGTTCCATTATACGCTTATACTTCACGACTAGGATGTTCCACTGTATGCTTATACTTCACAAGTCGATTATTCCACACTATATGAATTCACAACACAAAGATACGTTTCCACTTGACACACACTCAGTAGTAGTTAGATGTATGTATGTGCTTGTATAGGTACATATATATAAGGATTGACACCCCCGCACCCAGACTGCTAGCTACAGTCCCGGCCTACCAAGCCAACGGGTGACAAATGTCACATTATATAGACGCTTGTAGGGCGTCTGGAACTCTAGTCAGTGTGGTTACGAGTATCCCGGGTTACCTTATAATTCATGGCCTTAAGGTAATGGTATTTCACCGGCAACTTACACTGTATGTTGGTATCTCACTTTTTAGAGTCACACTGTTTCGACCTTGCAAGATGTATCTTTCATTTGATACTGTCTACAGTCTGTATTCTCTGTTTTAGACCTTACTAGACGCATCATTCATTTGATGTTGTCTGGGGTCTGTATCCACTGTATTCACTGTTTTAGACCTTGCTAGACGTATCATTCAGTTGGTACTGTCTTGGGTCTGTATTCACTGTTTTTAGACCTTACCAGTTGTACCTTTCATTTGGTACCTTCTGGGGTCTGTCTCTCCACTTGTTAGACTGAACCAGGCATGTCGTTCGTTCGATACTCTCCTGGAGTCCATGAATTCCTTGCCTTAGTCAGCAGTTGAAAGGTTCGAGCTATTTCTCGAAGATCGATCTTAGGTCAGGATATCATCAACTAAAAGTGAGAGAGCAAGATATTGAGAAAATTGCATTCGGAACAAGATATGGACACTATGAGTTCTTGCTTATGTCATTTGTACTAACCAATGCTCCAGCAACATTCATGGATTTTATGAGCAGGATTTGTAAACCATTCCTTGATAAATCTGTGATAGTGTTCATAGATGATATTTTTATTTATTCAAAAAGCAAGCAGGAGCATGACAAGCATCTACGAGAAGTGTTAGAAGTTCTGAAAAGGAGAAGTTGTATGCAAATTTCTCCAAATGTGATTTTTTGGATTCAAGAAGTCCAATTTTCGTGTCATGTGGTTAACCAAGAAGAAATAATGGTTGACCTAGCAAAGATTGAAGCTGTGATGAAGTGGGAACAACCGAAAAGTCCCACGGAGATCCGAAGATTTATGGGATTAGCTAGATATTACCGAAGATTTATCCAAGGCTGTTTCTTCGATAGCTGCTCAATTGACAACTTTGACCCACAAGGGAGCTACCTATACTTGGAGTGAGAAGCATAACGATGCTGGCTAGAGTTGCTTAAGGATTACGATTGTGAAATCCTTTACCACCCTGGTAAAGCAAATGTTTAGCTGATGCTTTAAGCCGAAAAGTGAGTCTTGAAAAGAAAAGGCCAAGGGAATTAAGAATCAAAGTTGTCTCAACGATTGTAGAAAGTATCAAGAAAGCTCAAAGAGAAGCTTTAGAGAAAAATGACCGAAAAGAAGAACGTTTGGGCGAAACGATAATGTTCGATACAAACGGTCAAGGACTGGAGGTATTCCAAGATACGATTTGGGTACCAACGATGGGATGAATAAGAGATCTTCTGATGGAGAAGCTTACTGGACCATGTACTCGATTCATCCTGGCAGCATGAAAATTTATAGGGATCTGAAACCCTACTACTGGTGGCCGACGATGAAGCTCGATATTGCAAAGTATGTGGCCGAATGTGTGATATGTGCGAGGGTTAAGGCACAACATCAGAAACCGTATAGGAGTTTAGAACCTTTACCTGTACCCATGGGTAAATGGGAAGACATCACCATGGAATTTGTGGCTAAACTGCCCCGAACGAAAAGCGGTCACGAAATGATTTGGGTGGTCGTTGATCGATTCACAAAAAGTGCACGTGTCATAGCAGCCAGTGAGAAGTGGTCCATGGAAAAGCTTGCAAATATTTACATGAAAGAGATAGTGAAAGGTCATGGTGTTCCTTTAATGATTGTATCCGATCGTGATAGTCGTTTCACATCGAGGTTTTGAAGAAGTCTACAAGAAGAATTGGGTACGAAATTGTGTCTAATTACAGCCTACCATCCGCAAACTGATGGTCAGAGCGAACAAATGATTCAAACATTGGAGGATATGCTACGAGCATGTACCCTGGAATTCCAAGGTAACTGGGATGAACATTTACCTCTAGTAGAATTTTCCTACAATAATAGTTTTCACTCGAGCATCAAGATGGCACCTTATCAAGATTTGTGTGGACAAAAGTGTCGAACGTCGTCATGTTGGCTTGAAGCTAGGAAAAAGCAGTTTATGGGACCCGAGATAGTTCATCAAACTGCTGAAAATTTGAAAGTGATTAGGGAAAGGATGTTAGCAGCTTAGGATCGTCAAAAGAGCTATGTTGATAAGAAAAGACAACTGATAACATTCGAAGTTAGAGATTCGGTTTTACTTAAAGTATCATCGTGGAAGCTTATAAGATTTGGTAAAAGGGGAAAGTTGAGTCCAAGGTTTATTGGAACGTTTAAAGTTCTTCAGAGGATTGGGAACCAAGCTTACAAACTATAATTACCAGAAGAACTAGATGGTATTCATAACACTTTCCATGTGTCTTATTTGAGTAAGTTCACAGGAGATGTTCCTGACATAATTCCAATTTCTGAATTAAGGTTGGATGAAAGGAAGAGGTTAATCGAAGAACCAAAAACAATCGTTGACCGTAAGACTAAGAAGTTGCGACGCAAGATGGTTGATTTAGTGCTTGTGCGATGGAAACATACGAATGGACCAAATCTCACCTCAGAAAGGAAGAGTGACATGATGAGTCGCTATCCACATTTGTTTGCTGATATATGATTCCAGGGACATAATCATCCTAAGGGGAGAGAATTGTAATGCCCGTGTTTCTAGGCTAGGCACTAATGATGATGTAATAATCTAGGCCAACGTTTGTAACTTGTTTTGAAATAATAAGATGTATTATTTGATTATTATGTGTTTTATGTTTAATTATTATAATTTAATGAATTAAGGGTAAAAATAAGTGTCGAAAATTAATGTTAGACAAACCTGATATCTATGAAGAAAGTTGTAGTGGTTGAAATAAGGATTCCGGAGATATAAAAATACCGAAATCCGAGTTATAACGAAGAAGTTATGACATGTCGAAGTTTCGCGACAGAACCGGCATCACACTATGTGACGTAAAAAGTGAATTTACGATAAAGTGCTTTTTCACTTCTTTCACCTCCCTAAACTTCCTTACAACTCCCCCCCTCCCCGCGCGAAGCCCCGGTATCATACCCAGCGTCCCGAAGTGCCCGAAGACCCCAAGAAATTTATATATTCAGTTTGAAGCTCAACCTTCTCAAGGCTTGGTTTTCCATTAAAGCTCCCAGTTTCACCGGAAACGGTCGTTTTAAGAATGAAGTGATGCCGGAATATCATTAAATCAAGTGAGTGTGTAGTCATTTTCATCTTACACATAGAGATGAAGTATTTTCTATAAAATATGTGCTATGTGTAATTATATTGTTTGTTTATTTGAGATGGGTGTTGAATAGATGTTTTATAGAAGTTTTAAACTGTATATGTATTTTTATCTACAAATATGTTGGGTAAAACATGGGTAGATGAAATAGTTGATGTGTGTTAAAATGATAAGAGGCCTCGATGTTGTTCTTGTTGTTGTTGTAGTCATCTAGCAGAGTATAGATGACGACCACGGACCTTTCTAGACAGTCCAGTGGAACACTAGTAGGTTCGCAACCTGTAGGTGTTGGTGAACTATATGTTCATTGGTGTACTCCATCCCCCTCATGGTTGCCTTAAGGACATGTATGGCTGAGGAATCCCCTTAGCGTTAGTGTCCATCTCGATGATGATCCTTAGGCTAGGTCACTTATGATAGATGTTTATGG
The DNA here is from genome assembly GCF_002870075.4 of Lactuca sativa. Taxonomy (NCBI): domain Eukaryota; kingdom Viridiplantae; phylum Streptophyta; class Magnoliopsida; order Asterales; family Asteraceae; genus Lactuca; species Lactuca sativa. The sequence continues at coordinate 185,430,068 of NC_056623.2, read as the reverse complement.
ACATAAAGTGAGGATAACGGGAACGGGTAATCAGGGTTATTGTTGGTTGATGAAATTAATAAACTTATTGTTGGTTAATGAAATTAATAAATTTATTATTTTTTGGTTGAAAACCCCATATGCTCACAAGACTCCTAAGCCAGACCCACTCAACTTTTTATATTGCAATTAGTGAACCCAGAGCATAGTTTGGATGATGAAGAGGGGTTTTTGGATTATAAGCCAGTAGTTGTAAATAATTGTTATAAGGCTTATGATGTATTGTTTATGCTTTTGGTCTGTATCGGAACATGACATCCCGAGCTTTTGATATATAATGAAAATACATATTTCTTTAAGAAACGTTTTGATAAATTTTTATCATGTTTTGTTTTGGGGACAAATTCCGCAACATCTTTTAAAAGATTACTATGATTTTATTTTGAAGGCATAAATTAAATCGGTCTTTTCTGGCCGAGAAATTTGGGGATGTCACAAAATCGCTATCGGCCTCTGAATGTAATTCAATTTTGCATTCACCTAAATGTCCTCTAGTGGTACCACTGCCGTCTCATCGACTACACACTTCCTCAACTAAGACACATGGAAGGTGTTATATATCTGGCTCAACTCTGCGGGTAGCTCCAACCGGTATGCTACCTTACCCACTTTGGCGGTCACTCTGAAAGGACCAATGTATCGGGGCCCCAGCTTTCCCCGTTTCCTGAATCAGATCACCCCTTTCCATGGGGATATCTTCAGGATGACAAAATCTCCAACCCGAAACTCAAACTCGGATCGTCGCCGATCTGCGTAACTCTTCAGGCGACTCTGGGCTGTCACTAACCTCTGTCTGACATGTTAAATCTGCTCAGTCATCTTGATCACTATCTCAGTGCTACCCATTACTCTCTATCCCACCTCTCCTAACAGATGGGGGTCCGACACCTCCTCCCGTACAAAAGCTCATAGGGAGGCACACCAATTCTGGAATGTTAGATGTTGTTGTATGAAAACTCAGCCAAGGGAAAATAAGTGTCCTAATGTCCACCGAAGTCCATAACAAATACACGTAGCATGTCCTCAAGCATCTGAATCGTCCGCGCACTATGCACGTCTGTCCGTGGGTGGTAGGCTATACTGAAGTGCAACCGGGTACCCAACTCCTCATGAAACTTCTTCCAAAACCTGGAAGTAAAATGCTCATCCCGATCTGACACTATCGAGGTTGGCACTCCATGCCGAGTGTGACAACCCGAAATTTCCATTCTAAAAGAACCATATCAAGCCAATAGATGTAGAACAGTTACAGTAAAAACTTAGATTTCGAGTATAAGTTTGGCAATTTTCAGGATTTTACACTTAAAGAGATATTAGGAGAGTGGATGCACTAGGGTTTTGTGCAACACTGTTATTCCAAGACTCTAGGACATTAGAGTTCGTTCCAGGAATAAATATATTTTCTGCCAAAAATATCTCAGGACTATAAATAGAATTCCGAACCAAATTGGTTCATTTGTTGAATTCCATTTAGAGAAAAGTCAAAATTCTCTCTCACAGATCTTCGGGTTTTTATCCCAAATTGTGAGTAACTCTTTCTAGTAGTGTTAGAAAGCTTTAAACGTGTTCATAACATAGATTACATAGCTAAATCATCCGATTTAGGAGTTTACTCCCCACGGTGTTCTTGGGCGGTAAACTCCCGAAACCAAACCTAGATTGTTCCCCGTGATGTACTACTGCCTTGGACTTGTATAGGAGTGTATTAGGAACATGAAATCAAGCTAGAATCACCCAAGTTTGGGAGTTCACGGCCCAAGAATATCTTAGGCCGTAAACTCCGAAGAACATGCCCTAAATGGTGCTTTTAAAGCACCCAAGGCTTAGACTTTATTTTAGACATGTACCCTAAAGTGTTTAGAACCTAGAAAACATAAGGAAGCACAAGTGTTGAGGAGTTTACGGCCAAGACAAGTTCCTGGGCCGTAAACACCTATAAAGGGGTCAAATGACACCCTAACTCCTTCCTTAAGCCAAGAGACCAATTTGGGCATGTACCTAAATGAGTTTTGGACTAGCTAACACACTTAGAACACCAAGAGTAAGGGAGTTTACGGCCCAAAAGGTTATAGGGTCGTGAACTCCATAAAATGGTGCCAAATGGTGCCATAAACTCTTCTAAAGCCAAGCACAAAAGCCTAGTTTAGTTCCTAGTTAATTTAGAGAATTGAAAACACCATAAACACCCTCCCAAGGGAGTTTACGGCCGTAAACTCCAAGGCTATATGGTCCCTGGGCCGTAAACTCCTTAAAGGAGTTAATATGGCACCCAAACACTTGATTTAGCCTTGAAACAATTCACCACATGAGTTGTATAATTGTTAGACTTCATTTAGGGACTTGGTTGAGAGTTTACGGCCAGGATTTTACTCCCCTGGGCCGTAAACTCCAAAACATATGGCCATTAGACCATAAACTCCCATTAGGGGCATTGCACTCCTTTGTTGCAACCCATTAGCCTCCTAGCACTTGACCAAAAGTGTTTTCCTCACGTTTAAATGTTTATACTTGTATAATTAGTGTTTTAATCACTAACTATTTATATACATATGTCTTCATATGTGATTAGGATCATTGTGTGTGTCTAAAGTCTTCATTTGACACCAAGCACTTGTCCGATCCTTCCTTACGATAACAGTCCGTTCAATTCCAGTCACTTATTGCAGGTGAGTTCATACCCCTTAACTAATGCTTTAAACTATTTTTAAATGTTTTATGGGGGGGATACAAGTAGAATCATGCTACTTATTATATCAACCACATGTGATTAATAAGTAGAATTATGCTAGTTATTACATCAATCACATGTGATTAATGTACAGCATTCGAATGATTTGGCTACTCATTAGCCATTTTACCAAACAGTTTTCATCAAATGATTTTTATAAACATTTTATATGTTTTAAACTCCTTATTACACTGTACGTTTTACTCTGTATTTTACATTTCAAACTTATTTACAATTGTGTTTCAAACAAATGTTTCTTTATACTAAACTGTTTTATCAAACCCATGCCTTCAAACTGTTTTATAGATTGACATCAAATCAATCTTTTCTTAAAATAATATTTATGTTCAAATGTTTTACAAAACTTATTTATGCTTTTATATTATAAATTGCATGCCTCTATATGTATAGTTATATAAGAAATGTTTAAAAGACTTAGGAAGGCTATCCACCCTATTTCCTTTTCGCGCTTGAGATGTGGTCTGGTGGGATATCGGGTATTCGTCCGAAGGTCGTTTAAATATTAGTTATATATCATGTGTACATATATAGTCATAAAAGGGCCTTCTAGTTCATCAGATACCCTTGGGTAGCAAGAGTATACCTCCACGTCCATACGTATCAGTTAGATTACTAGTAAACTACCGTATGGGTAGTTTAGGAAGATACTAGAACTGTTACTAGAACGCAATATCATACAATGAGTCAGTTGATTCATGAGTCAATACTTTCTAGATCATTACTGTACATTACTATACTTGCTAGGTAGAGAGCACGTACATGACAGCTATAACATTACATTACATTACTATACTTGCTAGATAGAGAGAACACACATTACAGCTAGCACACGTGGAACATTACAGTACATTACTATACTATTACATGATCACACTTACATAAGTACAATTACATGATCACACTTACATGAGTACGCTTACATATACATAGGACAGACGTCACTAGGTGCTATAGCATGGAACGAGTTCAGGATCTAACTATACTGATGAATCACAACGCAATTGTGATAGTTATATCAAGTATACATGATCATAGTAATGTGGATGCTCACGGCTTGCATACATGCAGTGGTCGTGGGTAGGTCCTAAAATCCCTTTGATAGGGGAGCGTATAGTCTGGGATCTAGACATCACATTATACCTTATCCCTCAAATAAGGCAGTTGGGTACCGATGTAGTCATTTATTTCAAATGCTACAGTACTCATAAGTATTACCTTGGTATTAAGGTAATTGGTACGGTTGTAGTTCGGTACTACACCATAGTACTACTTCATTTTCCTATTACATTCACTTCGTGAATATTTCACACGACGTACGATAATGTAGAAAACTATATTTTTGACTAATAATAGTCGGACTTGGGAAAATACACACTCTTACTAGAGACACACACAGACACTAGATTGCCTTGGTAGAAGGCTACATCGAGATCAGTTAAGTCTTGGTAGAAGACTCCTTTTGTTACTAATAGGAATCATAGGGATTTCTAGGGTTTTTCAAACGTTTACAGTTGTTTTACAAACATCTTCATACTTACAGTTCATATACAAATTCTTACATACAAATTAAGACACTAAATACTTATGATCTCACCAGCTTCAAAGCTGATACTCACTTTCAAAATTACTTGTATCCTCAGGTCATCATAGACAGGTACCGATGCAAGGAGATAGGAAGATGGAGCTTGTTCAAGACTTATCTTTCATTTTGATTTATGCTTTAGTATTTATCAAAATTTGACAGAACACATTTGTATAATAATTATATTATTAATGCAATGGATGATGTTGTTGCTTGTTTACTACTTTTCATTGTTGTGATACTGTACATGACGTCCTCCGCCCCAGAACGTTTCCGCCGTTCTTGGTTTTGGGGTGTGACAGATTGGTATCAGAGCATTGTTTATAGTGAATTAAGTATATCAACCCATAAAAGATATACTAACTATAAATACATAAGGGATTAAAAAAATACTCTGACCAAGAGTTTATACTTTAAATAGTAAAATATTTAAGTAAGTATACGTGTTGCATTCATACTAAAATCAGTGTCACTAGGACAGTACAAAAGAATTACGATTGTTGGGCAACACAAGTGGGCTTAGAGACATATGGTCAAAACTGGGAAGATATAGCCTGATCACCTATATTATCCGAGGGTTGACTAGAATGTGCCTAAGTTTAAGTGTGTGGTTGCAACAATGCTAAAATCTTACCAACCCTACCACAATGAGAACAATAGAACATAACATTAAAATTTAAAATACTATAGGAATATTTGGTGTTACTATAAGTACTTTATACTTGAGAACTAAAACGGGATCTTCATTACTAAGTTGATAGTTGCTAAGTGGATACACTAAGGCTATATGTAATTAGGATATTATAGACTGAGAATCTGTGGAAATTTTCTTTACCCCTATTCTGTGTGAATTTGGAGTTAAGATCACTTATTCGAAGGTCTATCCTGTTTAGATTACACATAGCTGGTATGCACTTCACAAATAGCGATGTAACTAATGAAGGTTTTCTAAATAATTATCTAGATAGTTCATCTAATAATTATTCTCTTACCCTAAATTCTCGCATAGAAAACATAGCTGGGCTCCATCCCCTCGGCAACCAGTATCTTCCGAATGAAGTCATAGCTGGTTGGTTTGGAGAAGAACCAGAGAATGATCATCCTGTTCCCCTTGAATGATCACCACGATGAAAACCTTTCAGACGATGCTAATTCCGAACTAGAGGTTGAGAACCTACCCCGAGCAACTCCCTTTCCAATTCCTAACCCTCGTCCGGCTTTTCATGGCCCGACCCCTGAGTGAGTGGAATGCTTGGAAACGAGGAGCCAAGGACAAGATCAGCCCATGCCATTCAATGACGACCGAAGCTTTTACGACTTGAGCAATGGGGGCTCAGCAGATAGAGTCTTGCCAATCTTGGTCCGTAGAGTGGCCCGAAATGAGATTCAAGGCAGGACAGCCTTACATCAGATTACTAAAGTAGGTGCTCGGACTTAACCTATCGATAGGTCAAGCGCCTCTCAATTACCCATGCCACATCTCTCTTCATACTGGGCCACTAGTAATCTCTCTTCAGATCCAAATACATCTTCGTTGCTCCTAGATGGATCGAGAATCTCGATCTATGCGCCTCCTCCAACAATACACGGCGAGCTCCACCTGTATAGGGCACCCAAATCCGCCCATGGAAAGTCGTAAGCCTACGACTGTCTGTCACAAATTTGGAAACCTACCCAATCACACGCTCTCTCTTGCGGTTCTCCGATCTCACAGCCTCCACCTGAGCCTCTCGAATGGTATCTAAGACTGGAGTCATCACCGTAGTCCTCATACACACATCCCGGATCAGAGCGCTCTTGGATCTGAGACTCAAGGCATCGACTACCACATTAGCCTTGCCTGGGTGATATAAGATATCACACTCATAGTCCATCACTACATCCAATCATCTCATCTGTCTCATATTCAGGTTGGGCTGATCCATCAGGTACTTCAGGATCTTATGGTTCGTGTATATGGTACACCGAACACCATAAAGACAGTGGCGCCAAATCTTGTGGGCGAACACCACCGCCCCCAACTCCAAATCATGGGTGGGATACCTCATCTCGTGAGGCTTCAGCTGCCTCGACGCGTATGCTATCACGTGACCTCTCTTTATCAACACTGCACCCATCTCTGAAATGGACGCATCACAATAGACCACGAAGTCCTCCACTCCCTTCGGAAGGGCTAACACCGGAGCTTCGCACAACCTCTAGTGAAGACTCTCGAATGATGCCTTTTGCTCGGGGCCCGAAACAAAAGTAATACCCTTCCGAGTCAATCTTGTGAGAGGAACCGCAATCTTGGAGAAATCGTTGATAAATCTCCGATAGTAACCGACCAATCCCAGAAAACTCCTGATCTCGGATGGGGATCTCGGCACCTCCCATCGCATAACTACCTTAATCTTGGCCGCATCGACCAATATCCCATTCTGATTAATGAGGTGTCCCAAGAACTAGACCTCTCGTAACCAAAAATCACACTTGGAGAATTTGGCATAAAGCCTCTCCGACCTCAAAACCCCAAGAACCTCTAGAAGATGATCCTCGTGTTGCTTTCTGGACCTCGAATACACCAAGATTTCATCGATGAACACGATCACTACCCGATCCAACATAGGCCTACACACTCGGTTCATGAAACCTATGAGCTTTGCCGATGCGTTGGTGAGCCTGAAAGGCATCACCACAAACTCGTAATGCCCATAACAAATTTTGAAAGGTTGTCTTCTGAATATCCTCCTCCCATACTCTGGTGATATCCTAATCTCAAAATTACTCTTGGAAACCCAAGATGCCCCCTGCAACTGATCGAATAAATCATCGATCCTCGTAAGTGGATAACGGTTCTTGACCGTCAGATTGTTCAACTCCTGATAATCTATACACATCCGATGTGAACCATCCTTTTTCTTGACAAAAGGGATCGGCGCTCCCCACGGTGAGCTATTCGGTCTGATAAAATCCTTCCCCAACAGCTCTTGGAGATGTGAGGATAACTCCTGCATCTCTGGTGGCGCAAGTCGATAAGGTGCCTTGGCGATAGGCGCCACTCACGGAACTAAATCGATCCGGAACTCCACTTTCCCCTCGAGAGGCACAACTGGTAACTCGTCTGGGAAACAGGGAACTCGCACACTATCGGAACCTTGGAGATAGAACTCGGCCTCTTTGAAACAACCTGCATATCCATCACGTATGCCAAGAAGCCCATGCAAACCTGCTGTAAACTCTACCACGCCCTGGATGCAGAGCCGAAAGCTTACCCATATCTGATACCCTCGCCATACACTGTAAGAACTCCCCCACAAGGGTCTCGTATAGTCACCAACTGAAAGTCGCAGTCGATCACTTCTCCATAACGGCTCAACCAATCCATGCCCACGATGACACAAACATCTCCCATCGCTATCGGCACCAGATCTATCGGGAACTCGACACCAAAAATCTCCAACACACATCCTCAGAATACATCAGTAGTAAAAACTGCATGCTCATCGGCTATGGAAACCCTCAGAGGTTGATTCAATGCCACATGTCAGATATTGATGTGACGACAAAAAGCTAAAGACACAATGGACCGACTCGCACCCAAGTTAAATAACACGAAAACAGGTATAGAACTTACATGAAATGTACCTAAATACAACACAGAATAAGCACAATAAATCTCAAAATAAATAAATAAGGAAATACATACCAGCCACAACATCAGGTGCTATGCAGACCTCTTCTGTTGTCAGCTGAAAATCTCTCCCACGAGCCCTCAGAACCTCGTCCTTAACTGGTCGACTATCAATAGCACGCAAAGCAACAAGAGTGGAACCCCGGGTTGATCCCTGAACAAGCTGAGGACACTCGGCCTTCCGATGGCTGGCCTGATTGCAGTGAAAGCTGACTGCAAATCCCTTGGGGCAATCCTTCGCCATATGCTCCTCTTTGACACATTTGTAGCAAATCCCCGCCTGACAAGATCCCTCATGACTCTTGTCGCACTTACGACAAGTGCGGCTCTTTTGGCCTGCTGATCTCGAATCATTGGGCTTAGCTCGCTTTGCTGTCGGCTGTGACCGTGCCGGCCTCCGATCTCTCCCCTGAGACTCTGCATCCTCCCTGGCCTAAGTTTCCATCTCGATTTCCCTCATCCTGGCATTTTTCTGGAGCTCAACAAATGTCCGATAATACGAGTTCGCCACAAACTATCGAATATCCCTCCTCAGAATGCTCAAATACCAGCTCATGCGTGCCTGCTCAGTCGACACATGCTTAGGGCAGAACAATGACCTCTTGTGAAACTTCCTTCAAATTTCAGTCACTGACTTTGCCTTCTGTTTGAGAGACAGAAACTCCTGTGCCAATCGTTCCCTCTCCACCTGGGGAACATACTCGTCTCGGAACATCAGAACAAACCTCTCCCATGTCACTACAGTAAAATCTGCAGGGGTAAAACTGGTTTTCACAAACTTCCACCAGTCCTTCGCTCCCAAGCGAAGCTGGTTCAGCGCAAACCGAACCCTCAAGTGATCTGGGCATGAACAAGTGTAGACACATCCCTCAATATCAGAGATCCATCTCATCGCTGCAATCGGATCTTGTATCCCACTAAACTTTGGTCGCTTTGTGTTACTGAACTCCCGAAACAACAACGAGTCACCTCCCTGTGGCCTAGCAGCGGCAACAACTGTGGTGGCTGCAACAGCAGCCGCCTCAGTAACAGCAACACATCGCTCGTCGGGCTCTGGCTAATAGTACACACTGCTCCAACTCATTTCCTCTTAAACTCTTTATCATTTAGAAAAATCATTTCTTTTGAAAAATTTTCTCAAATCCTCAGTTTGAGTCCAGACACTCTTGAAGATATATCTGAATCCCTCAAACCAAGGCTCTAATACCAACTTGTAACGCCATAAATTTTTGAACCAAAATTATCATTTTTAAACACAATAAAACTCATATCATATTTTCCCAAAAACCAAAGTATTCTCATTTATCATCAAAATCCACAAAGTAAAAATCACTATCCCAGAATCATAAATACGCTCTCGCTCCAGTGTGTACTATCAAGCCGACGTCTTCTCATGATCCTAAGAAGTACCTGAAACACGTAACACATAACACAGTAAGCACAAAGCTTAGTGAGTTCCCCAAATACCACACATAACTCATTAGCCTCATGGATATACTCAAATATGACCCTCTAGTCAATGTGTCTCAGTGGGCCTCTCCGGTCCCACAACTCGGGTGGACCCTCTAATCCTAACTCAGTAAAGTCAGAGTAATACTCAACATATATCACAATAACATAAAACAAGATATCTCAATACACAGTATAAGCAAATAAGACCCTCCGGTCACACATAGGCTACCATTCAACGTAAGTATAGTGAGAAGACTCACCTCGTAAACAAGCCAGTAATAATCTCGTACAACGAATCTCGAACTAGCCTTCGCCTAACATATAGGATAATTATCTCTAATTAATACTCTATTCATAATTCCAAATAAATCAAGGCTATTCTCTTTATCTCAAACTCTTGGAATCGGTAAAAGACCATTTTACCCCTCCATGGCTCTCTTAACCCTATATTGACCAAAATCCTAAAGTCAACAGAAGTCAACGCCCGGGTAAACAGTCCATGTTTGACTCGACTCGCTGAGTACATCTATGTGACTCGTCGAGTCCATTCGTATTCCTCAGAAGTCTCATGAAAGTCCAGCTCAACTCGTCGAGTTGACCTCCAACTCGGTGAGTTATCGCATGATCAAGCTCATCAGGACAAACCCTAACTGACTCGCTGAGTTAGTTCATAGACTCGGCGAGTCCCTTTAATATGATTTCTCATTTAGACATTTTAAAGTAGATCTATCACTCCAAACACTAGAGCTAGCATCCCAAGACTCAATTGTTACGTAAAGCTTCGATCTTTACGTTTATGCATGGTACTTTTGCTCCAAAATACCAATACATGTTCTCACAAGGTGTTAAGCACAACAACCGTCATATGGATGAATAAAGTTGGGACCTTTGGACTTTAGGGATCTCACAAGGTCTAGATCTGAGGTCTAAACGTCATGATAACTCAGTATGCTCGAAGTTCCAAATCAAAAGGTGGTAGAAACCCTAATCTTCCATAACCATGAGATCTAACCAAATAAATGAGAAAGGTACATGCTTTTTACCTTCCACTTGAAGCTTTGGACGAATTGGCCCTGGATCCCACAGTTCCGCATTGTTCCTTGTTGGACAAACTCCTCTTCTCCTCAAAATATGAACTAAAATTCCTCAAGATTAGTTTTGAGACTCTCTTAGCTCACTATACTCGTTTAGGGTTTCACACAGGGAGGTTAGGCAACTGGTGAGGCGCAAATGAGAACATAAGTTCCCTTAAATAGGCCCAAACCCGAGGATTTATGGTTTCATCTCACATCGCCAACTCGGCGAGTCGACTCTCTGCCTCGTCGAGTTGACCACTTAACCCCGCGGCCAATCACGACTCTACTCGACAAGTTGAGGCACCAACTCGCCGAGTTACTCAATAAACCCCAAAAATAAATATATAAATAATATACCTGGGAGTCCGAATGTTACAATTTATATGATCTATTTTCAGTATGGTGACTCTTCAAGGCAGACCGGTTGGTAGTTCTAGTGATGGCTCGAGTTCTAGAGTAGGGCAGTTGGATGATCGGATGCGGGAATTCATTTCTTTTGAGAATACCTGCAACGTTCTTGAGCAGACTCATGTGATCTTTGGTACGATCAAGGAGGGTATCATGGAGGTGTTGGAGGAGCATTTGGGCTCCTTCTATTCTGAGATGGTGGCCTTGATTGGGGGGCATTCATTGACGCACACGGAGTTCCGAGCATGTGGAGCTCCAGAATACCATAGGATGAAGGACCCGATAGCGAGCAGGAGGTGGTTAACGGATGTTGCTAACACCTTTCGCACCAGCAGTTGTCACGAGAGGGGAAAGATCACTTGCTTCATGTCTTCTGAAAGACAGAGCTTGAGACTCGTGGGAGGAGTTTGGGCGTGTAGTTGGTGATGATGTTGTTGATTCGATGACATGGGATAATTTTATGACTAGATTCAGGGTTCAGTTCGCACCACTAATTGAGGTGCAGCCGTTGGCACGAGAGTTTCAGGATCTTCGCCAGACTACTGAGATGGTGGATGAGATCACTACGATGTTTCGTGAGAGGGCACTATTGGTTCTGTAGTATGTGGTGGATGAGGAGATGACGAAAATGAGATTATACTTGATTTTTACACTTTGGATCCCAGATATTGATAAGAGAACTTTTTAGGACCGAAAGTGTAAATTACTTTTACTTTTTTTCATTTATTTACAATAAGCCTTGAACTTGATAGTTTTACTGCTGGAGTCATGAAGAAAAAAAAAAGAATCTTTTTACAAACAAGGTACTATTTCAAATTTATTAAATATTATATTAATATGAAAGAATATTTACTTCTAAGGGTACCTGATGTTAGAAGATATATATATATATATATATATATATATATATATATATATATATATATATATATATATATATATATATATATCACATGCGAAGGGCTTGGAAGTTCTAGAAGTGGCATTGCAGATCCAATACAATGCAGTTGAAAGTACAATCCTATTATTGGTCAAAGTTTTTGAAGTACAATGTTTCAATAAGAAAAAAAAATGAAAGTAAAAGGCTGTAATAGAAAGGAATTGCAAGTACATTGTTTTTTCCTACATTTATGTCATTGGAAAATATGTACCACTAGATTAAAAAGTTATCCAAAAATGAATTGTTACAGTTTATGTGGTACATTAAGTGTGAAGCATAAACATTGTCTGGTCTTTCTTGCAGGTCATATGGTACACACTCCATGACCAAAACAGTTTATAATTACATGCATTCCAAGCCCCGCAAAGTAGTGAATCTTCCCTAGTTGTTATTAAAACTGTCACTTATAAAATGAATTACCAATAGAAAACTTCTGTTAATAAAATACTAGAAATCTGAATTTAAGTTATAAAAAGAGTATCACTTTAACTTTTCTTAGAAATTTATTGGTTTTGAGAAGTCCATCATTATAACAATCAACCACCTTTTAAATTGCTTACACAAAACATTCATATTATGTTCTCTTTATTTTATGTTTGATCTTAAAATATAACGAAATAAACAACTGATAACTCATCAAGACATAAGATACTTTTAAAAATACGAAAACGAATTCATGCAAACAATAAAATATAATAATAATGCATTATTAGTAATCTCAAATGATGAACATTTGCTGAACTGTTGAACACCTGAAGAAAGTTCCAATGTTGAATCCATTAATGAAGAACTTAGCATTCTTGCTCCTTCTCTGTCGATCTAATTAAATGTTTGTCTTGTTTTGTTTTAATTTTCTTGATCAATTTATTATTTGACGATTAACATTTTCTTTTTTATATATCTACTAAGGTTTTATTGGTTGATGTGATTTTGTGTTTACAATTGGAATCAACACAATGAAATTAGTAAGTAATTTCTTATTATGTGAAGTTACAGTGATAAAGAAGAAAACATGAATTAGTTTTTTCGTCTTTTCCTAGGTTACATCACATAAGAGAAAATTGATAAATTAACATTCTAATGAGATAGACACATCAATCTTAAAATCCCAAAAGGCTAGCTGGAAATTTCAACGGTAGGCAGCTAAAATGAAATTTTTTGTTCATTGTTTCTATAAAATGTTTCTAGTTTAACAAACACGTACATACGATCCTAACAACATCACAAAACACAGTCTATGACACTGACAACGAAAGAAGTCCAAGATCCACCGAAAAAGAACATGATAAAATAATAATAATAATAATAATAATAATAATAATAATAATAATAAATAAAATAAAATCTAAACCGGGGTGAAGTTCAAGATTCTTTTTCTAGTTACATTTTATATATGGTACAAATTAAATAAAACACAACTTAACAAAGAAAAACCAGAAAACGAAAATAACTATTAGCATAAGAAATCCTTAAGTAGTAAATGGTACGAACATTCATTTTCAACAATAAATACACAACTCATACTCATAAACAATGACATCATATCCATCATGCACACATAGAATTTTTAATGATGTTCAATTGTTCACGTCTAAAGATGTTAACCACAAAGACAATCATTAAGAACAAGATCCCGATGTAAGAGGCAGCTATAGCGCCAGATCCTTGGTTACAATATCGTTCGAAATTGTTGCAGATCTTATTCCAACGAGCATGGGAGTTTCCATGTCTTGCTAGCTCGCCCATGAAAACAGTTGCAGTAGTTGCTCCAGATACTAATGCAATCATCATCTAAAATGAATATGAAATTAAAATGAGTCAATTGGTTGGTTTATTTTGATGCGCTAACATTTTTAGCTCTTGTCTTTTTATTAAATTTAATAAATAATCTCTCTTAAATATGATCTTTTTAATTATTTATTAAAATTACAATCTTTTTTTTTTTTTGAAAAATACACATGATCCTCTCTAATAAATGAATATTTTTTTTTTGCTATATGTCATCTCCTCCTTCATTTTCACCCTTGTCATTTTGTGAGAGTTTTAGAATTTTTATTTTTCTCTTGTCTTTTTTTAGGGATTTCGATTTTTTTAAAATAAAATTTCATAAACTTGTAATGGGTTCTATAAGGAAATAAAATCATCATATTAATTTGATAATAAATTCTTATAAATACTTCAAACGATTTAAATTTTTAGCAAATGTTCCAAAAGATTACATTCTATTATGTAAAGTATTACTTTATAAAATATTTCATGTTTTATATTGATATTAAATTTTTATTTTTAATAAACTCGTGTAATATACGGGTCTCACATCTAGTTTATATTATTTAACATTCGATTAGGTTTCATACGCTAACCTTTTCAACACATTTAACATATTTTATTACTGTTAATTAAGTTTAGAAATTTCTCATTTGGTTTATAGGAAATAATCATAACGAAATGAACATTTTTTCTCTTTTCATATATATTAATATAAATTATAATGCTGACCGAAAAAAAATAAAAACCTAATAAATAAACAGTTACTCCATTCGTGTTTTATTCTTCATTAAATACAATAATGTTGATTTTTTTTTTATAATAATATACACACTTTCTTTAAACAATAAAAATAATAAGTTTCAGTAAACTAATCTTCTTTAAAAAAACTAAAAGTAAAAATATAGAAAAGTAAATCAGTTAAATGATATTCAACCATCTTAAATTATATAGCATATATAATCAGGGGTAGACAGTGAGATACCATGTCCAATGTAGCGACAGTTACAGAGCGCAAGCCCTTCAAATCATATTTGTTGCTAACAAAACAGAGTGATAGCATCAAGAGACTGTGAAGAGTCGCCACCCCATTAGCGATTACAAACATTCTGTATGAATATAATTATAAACATTATATCAGTTCCAATATATATAAAAGAAACAATCCAACTGATTATATAATTTCATCAACATATATATATATATATATATATATATATATATATATATATATATATATATATATATATATATATATAATTGTTGAATTTCAACAACACATTAACGACTTACACATTGGCAGGGTTGTGCTGGAACTTGGCAGTGAGGGTGAGTTTGACGGGAGTATTACCAACCGTGGCAACAACAAAAGTGTGTGCCTCTTTGTTAAGAGCCATGACAATTGTAGCAGTAGCAGTGGCAAACAACGCCACAACCCTCAATAATGGCACAACCATCATCACTCTCGACCTTCTTTCAATACTATCCTTTAATACTTTCACTTGCCCTTCTTCACCCATTTGTTTTGATGCAAGATTAAGATGTGTATACGTGCATATGCATATGTCTATATAATGAGGATGGTGATGTGAAGTCTTTAGCAAGGGTGTGACCAAACACTCGTATATGTTGGTGTTAGTTGTTGGGAAATGTTCTTGGCTTAATTAGGTGTGGACGGCTCATCTAAAGTCGGATTATATGGAACACTAAAATAGTAGCAAGTGTACTGATTTTTTTAATATATATTCTAACAAAAAATATTTATTTAAGTTATATACTATATAGTTTTACACTGATGTTGATTAATTATATGTTTTTATAACTTAGTTTTAAAAGTACTAGCTTGCGTAAATGATTTATTTAGATAGGATGGCAAGGAACACAAGAATTAATTAAAATATTAAAAATAAATGAAATGATTTTTTTTTTAAATCAAATGAAAAATACTACAAGCCAACTATGTCATCCATACCGCAAGATTTGACATCCATAAAAATCTGACAATCATATCGTGAAATCTAACATACAACAGATTTATGAGAAAGAAACAACGGTTATTTTATAAGATCTACTTTCGTAATATTAAGATATTCAACACAAATATATTGCTATAATTTCTATGAGATAAAAGCATGGCTTCAAACTTTTTAGATGAGTATTGACGTTGTTTGTTTTGGTGGTTCGTGACAATAAAAAATGGTGAATGCATATATGTTTGGCCTTTTGTTAAAAATTACAAAAATATGTAAGTGTATTGATGATGATGATGTTATATATGGCAACGTTATGGGTGTACAAAACTTAAACAGTTGAATTGGAATTGACAGATCCAATTATAAACTGACCAATTAGATTGGATATTGATTACAATTGGATTTGATCACTTTTGAAATTTCAAAATCTGATTGGATTGGATCGGTTATTGGATCACCCTAAAAATCCAATAGATAACTAAACCAAACTGATCCAATGTCCATCCAATTGAATATCTAATTACCGTCAAATATTATTATCCAATTAATATTAAATAAAATTAGAAATAAAACCAATTTTCTTAATGATTTTGCATGTTTGAACCCTTGTCTTTGAAGTTGAAGACTTGAAATGTCGTTTGTTAGTCTTATTCAATGTAATTGTGTGATGTTTTAGTTTTAATTATCATAATTATATTTGGTTGTAATTAGATAGAAAATGGATTAGAATTGGTTGGGTAAGAGGTACCTAATAGAATATATCCAATAGATGAATCGATCCAGTTCAATATCCAATTGGATCAGTGTGGTTCGATTGCATAGAATGATTTTGATTGGATCGGTTGACGAAAGCTAACATCCAATGGATAGTTGTTGTACCAGTTCCATTGTATTTAAACTGATGGATACCCCTAAATGTTGTTCATACAGCTCACAATAATGTTGTAGAATATAATGGTGGATATTTTGGTTACTAATGGGTTAGTGAAGATGATGGTAAATATCTTTAGATAACTAACATGTTGTCTCGTTTCTTTAGATAACTAATGGGTTGCCCCATTTATTTAGATAATTAACAAGGGTTCCCCATTTCTTTAGATAATTTACAGGTTACCCCGTTTATTTAGATAACTAATGGGTTGTCATGTTTGTTTAGATAACTAATTGGTTTCCTATTTCTTTAGATAACTAAGACACTACAAGAAATATGGGCATCTGTGACTAAAAGTTTAGAGACTGATTAATCAGTCTCAGATACCATGTATTTAGGATTGATTAATCAGTCCTTCATACTATTGGGGACTGATTTCAATGTGTGAATCATTATAGACTGAATAAAACTACTAGTGACTGAAATTCAGTCCCTTTTATATTTGCACTGAATTACATTTGGAGGGTATCTTATTAGGGACTGAATTTCAGTCTTTGATATACATACTCAGTTTTTACTTTGGAGAGAAACCTCTTAGGGACTGAATTTCAGTCCTTGATAGACTTGCGGTGTTTTTCATTTTTAAAGAAACTTATTAGAGACTGAGTTTTAGTTTCTGATAGATTTGTGCCAATTACGATTTTAGAGGGAAACTTATTAGAGACCAAATTTTAGTCTCTAATAGACATGTATTACTTTACATTCAAATGGACATTCATCATGGAATAAAGTATTTGTATCTGATCCGAATTAACATGTCATGCATATCATGTATCAATGAATGATGAATTAATCACAAATACTAGTTAGAAGGATGTTTATTAGGGACTGAATTTCAGTCTCTAATTGGCATGCCTCAGTTTTATAGGGACACTTATCAATGACTAGATTGGAGTATTTGATAGTAATCAATGAGTTCTTGATACCATAAATCATAGTGGTGAATATTTCCCGGATAGTATTTTGAAAGACACTTATCATGGATTGAATTTCAGTCTCAGATAGACACACATCATCTTATATTTCAAGCGATATTAATTAGAGACTAAACTCTAGCACATGAGAGATTGAGACTGATAAATGAGTCTCGTATGTTGTATATTAAATTTTGATGAACTGTAGCCTTTGGTAGACATGTATACTCTTTTCATGGAAACTTATCGATGATTGAGTATAATTTTCTTATAGACAGGAAACATATTAGCCACCTTAACGACCACTACCTCTATTGTTGTCACCGCAGCCACAACACCCATAGACGACAGTCATGCCAAACCAAACAACCCTATAAGCCCTAACAACTACAAACCCTCTAATCATCGATGTCGCACCTTCGATCAATGCCACTGTTGCAGATCCTCGCTCTCCATGTTGTAATTGCCCTCAATAACTTTCGCTCTATGTCGCCACCACCGTTTCGTTGATCTAGGTCGGCACGTCTATTCACAACTGTCTCTGTCCCAATATGTACTGAGGCCAACTTTGAATCAGTTTGTTTTTAAGAATTTTAGCTTCTTGTTCCGTCTTTTTATTCCGAATATACATTGTGATTTTATTATGTTGCTATAAGATTAATCTGAATGTTGTAAAATATGTTTCATATTGATTATATATACTCTAAAAAAATCAAACTTATGGGTTTCAATTTTCATTTTCACAAAACAGATACCTGTTGGATACCTGTCGGTTTCGGCTCCACTATCGGGAACGTAAAATCGGCCGTTAACCCGAACTGGTACTGTCGGGTAGCCGTATTTTTCTAAAAAAAATTATAACTTGGTAAATTTGTTTTTTAAAAAAAATAAAAAGAACTTTCACCTTAGTCTCTTTTAGGGTTTTGTTAATTCATTCTTGCCAAAAAAAACGCCGACACTCTCTTCTCCCCTGAACTCCATTCTTCTCGTCACTCTCTTCTTCTCGTCAAGACCAGTCGTCCCTCACATTACCAGTTTACAATAAAATATCGATTAGAGCTTAGAAGTAGGTGGATCTCTAGTCGACAGTCATTCCTTGTAGCTGTATCTTACGCTCAATCGCAGGTCATCTCTTGCAGTCGTCCATCTTTGTTCAATCATTCACCATCCCTGATCAATTGACTCTGCAACAAGTCTAAAATCGAGAACTCTACAAGTCTTTATCAGGTCAGCTTCTTAATCTCAATTTCTGTAAATATGTGAAACCTCGATTTCTGTAAATATGTGAAGTTTAATTCTGAAAATCATGATTTCTGTAAATATGTGAAGTTTATTTCTGTAAATATGTGCAAGGTGATTCTGAGGATATCGTGAAAGTGAATGCTCGTTTGGCCGCTAAACAGGTATACACTCCTAATCTGTAATCTCCATTGATGTTCTTCGAGAGTTACATTTTTCTTATTAGGAATGTGTGTATTGTATGCGAGTAGGTGAAAGGACCGGTGCTAGTTGAAGACACTTGCCTATGTTGCGATGCTTTGAAAGGCCTCCCTGGTTAGTATAAGATTTCGGGTAGACATGAGAATAATTGAAGACATTATCTTCATTCCTTCTTCAAGAACACTTGAGATTGTCTAAACTTAAAATTCGTCATTGTTTTGATTGGAGGACCTTACATGTAAGTCTCCTTTGCTGCACTTCCTTGTTCATTGCATAAAATGATAAAAGCAATTAACTTTCTCTTACATCATTGGATTCATAGCAAGTGGTTTCTCCAAAAGCTTAGTCGTGAAGGTACTTAAATCAATTCAATTCAAAATGTGACCTTGATTTGAACAAGTATGTGCGAGGTATTATTTTGTTTTTTTTTTTTGTTTGTTTAAATATCAGTCACAGTGCTTCTTTAAGACATCTGGAGTCGTTTTTTTTCTTATTTGTTCAGGTGAACGGATTTGGTACATCTGTAGTTGGTTCCCCTTTAGCTGAAGCTGGTGAAGGAGCTACCAATTTTCATGTAGACCATAGAGTTGGTGACCAAGGCCCTTCAATGGCTATGAATGAAATGTTGGGGTCTGGGTTAGAGTCCGTGTTACTACCTTTGAAGCGTGGTCTGGAATTATTGGAGACTTTGGTAAATGTGTCCGTTATTTAGTGTTTGTTGATTTGTTGATACACTTATTGAAGAAAGACTCTGTGAGGAACCCATTAATGACTTTGTTCAAAGTTGTGATATTGTTGCCTTCAATAAGATGTGTAAGTTCATTGTTTTAATCAAATCATTTTCATTGTGTCTTGAAGTTATATGATTGATTAGTTGGCTAATGTGTATGGTTTTATGATTGCAGAGTTCGATGATGTTGTTGTTGCTGTTTTGTTATTGTTGTTTTGTGTTGTTTTGTTATTGCTTTTTTGTTGTTTTGAGACTCTTTATGTTTTGTAGTTTTGTAGTTTGTTGCAGACTTGTTAAATTCCATCTATTGTTGTTTTGAGATCAAACTTTGTAATTGTTTTAGTTTATATATTGAATTATTATTACTTATAAAAGTTAATTTCAATGGCATGTATAAAATAAAAAATTTAATATTCAAAAGACCGAGTACACGGAACCGGAACCGGTTCCAAATTTCTAGGAACCGGTGTAAGCAGTTCGTTCCAATGCTAATAATTTTAGAAGCGGCGTTCCGATTCCATCTAAAATAGGCGGTTACCCAGCTAGGCTCATCCCTAGTTTGGAAGACTGATATTCAGTCTCAGAATGATTGTTTTAAGGAAAGATGTTCGAGACTAAACATGATTCAAAGACTAATATTTAGTCTTTGAAAGATAGTATCAGGGAGTAATACGACATGAAATAGAGATGTCAATGAAACATTAGATACTAAATAATATATTATTTAGAGCTGATATTCAGTACCTAAAAGATAATATCAAGGACTGATATGACATCAAATTGAGGATTTGATGAAAAAATATTAGAGACTGAATGGGATATTATCAGAGACTGACTTTCTGTCCTTGATACTTTGATGTATTAGGGACTGATTTTCAGTCCCACATACATAAATAAACGATTATCTAAGACTAGGTCTCGGGGACTAGTTAAATTGGTCTCCAATTCTCATCAGAGACTGATTATTGACCATCGGAGACTGATTATGTCAGAGTCTCTGATACCCCTTTTTCTTGTAGTGATAGGTTGCACCGTTTCTTTACGTAACTAACGGGTTGCCCTGTTTCTTTAGATAACTAATAGATTAATCTATTTTTTTAATAACTAACATTGCCCCGTATCTTTAGATTACCAATGGGTTGCCTCATTTCTTTAGGTTACTAATAGGTTGCCTCGTTTCTTTAAATAATTGATGGGTTTCACTAGAACAAAAATGCTATTTCATTACACCAAAAAAGTGCAACGATATACATATAGTCACACTTCCATTTTCAGCGTATGTGTGACGAAAGGTTGAGTGACCATAAGGTACATACGGTCACATTATCGAGTTAGTGGTCGTATCTATTTGAAAACAGTAACCAAAACCATAAAATGTGTGACTAATTAGGTATGAGTTTATAATTAATCAATTTTAGTGATCATAAACATTTTATAGTCACACGAGTAGTTTTTGAGTGTAATTATTGTTCGTCATTTGGCCACATGAATATAATATAATATTATATATATATATATATATATATATATATATATATATATATATATATATATATATATATGGCATTTACGATGATTTAGTCACATGAAGAATGTTTTTTTTTTTGGAAATTAGCCACTTACAATTAAGCAAAAAGTGGTCAAAATTGGTAAAAACCATGACCATATGTTTTTTAAAGTCAAGTAAATGTGTATTTTTTTGTGTCTATTGTCCATACTTTGGCCACATAAGTATAGAATATATGTGGCATTTGCGATGCTTTAGTCACACAACAACAATTTTTTTTGGGAATCAGTCACTTATAATTAAGCAAAAAGTGGCTAAAATTGTTAATAAATGTGACCATACGATTTTTAAATTCAATTAAATGTGTATTTTGTGTGACTATTGTCTGTCCTTCAGCCACATGAATATATAATATATCTGACATTTGCGATGATTAAGTCACACAACGATTGTTTTTTTGAGGGATTTAGTCACATACAATTATGTAAAAAGTGGTCAAAAGTATTAATAAGTGCGATCATATGCTTTTTAAATTAAAGTTAATGTGTATTTTGTGTGACTATTGTTTATCCAACGGCCACATTAATTTTATTTTTATGTGACGTTTTGTAATATTTAGTTACACAACGATCGTTTTTTTTTTGATGTTCGTCACATATAATTAAACAAAAAGTGGTCAAAAGTATTAATAAATGTGACCATAATTATAATTATTCATTTTAATGAATAATTAAAAATATTGAATAGGATAACTATCCGTTATACACTACATGATATATATATATATATATATATATATATATATATATATATATATATATATATATATATATATATATATATATATATGTTATGTGAACAAATATTATAAATATATATAATTTGTAGAAAATCTTATTGTAAAATTTATCATTGAAGTGATAAAATAAAGTGTAAAAATAAAAGATTGTTTAGGATAAACAATCTTAAAGAAAGTTGTAGTAGTCGTGATGACGATTTTGTAAGTATAAAGAACGCTAAAAATATTACTTCGTATGAGGAAGTTATGATTTTTTAAAGTTTCGCGTTTAGCCCTACACAACAATGTGTGTCATAAAAAGTGAAATGGAAATCGGTTTCTTGTTAGCCAAAATAATCTAAACGAAAGTTGATGTCCTCGTATATACGAATCCGTCAATATGCAGAATACCAAGAACGGGGTTCTTATAAAGAAGTTATGATATATATATATATATATATATATATATATATATATATATATATATATATATATATATATATATATATATATATATATATAGCTCATTGGGAAGGTATTAGCAATGCGGTCGATATACGACTAATATTGAATACTTTCGATATTAATTTAATACAAATATCATTAAATCTATTTAAAATATTGTTATTAAGGGTCTTTTAATCTTTTAAGTAATTATAATGGTGCTTTTTGAAAATTCGTTTACTATAAATAAAAGGCTCTAGACTCTCATATTTCTTGCATCAAGTCTCTTTCAAGAGCCTTTCTCTTCTTACCCTCGATCATGTCGATCCTCGTTATTTGACTTCTCTTTCTATTGTTTTAGTATAGTAAATCGAGCGCTGAAGCGCTAGAAGAATCTTTCAGAATAATGATTCAACGATAAAGTTTTGCCCACAAAGTTTTTAAGTTTTCGCTAGACGATCTCATAAGGTTGTTTAAAAGGGATGGTTGAATTATTAGTCGAGGATCTATCTTTCCCGTCGATCTTCCACCTCAATCAAGTGAGTGCATAGTTACTTTCATGAGCACAATTTAATATAAGTATTGAATACTTTAAGATTAAATATATGCTGAAAGTTTTTCTTATTTGTATTCTATGCTAATATCATACTTTATATGTGAATTAAATGCCTATTGTCTGGAATATTTGTTAGTTGTATATTTCATAATACTACATAACACTTTGTACGAGCCAGATATAATTGTATAAGTGCTAAAAGTATCATCGGTTATACCACATGACAATCTTAATACAAGTATTATTACTTAAAAAGATTTAAGGTATATTGAATACTTATGGGTTGAGTTATGTGCTAAATATATTGTCTAGTAATAAAGTAAGACTTATAAGGGATGCTTAGTTCAAACTAAGTTGAATAAGTGCTTAGTCATACCCAATGTCGCAATGATATTGCATTTACCGGAAATTCATATTAAGAGTTGACTATTCATATTATAGTTTGGCCTAGTTATAAACTAAGACTTACAAAGGACGTTGCATTCGAAGCAAGTTGAATAAATAGGTAGTAATTGGAACAGAGAGTATTGCTCTGTTCTATGAAACTACTACGTGTTAAAGTACAGATTACATACTAGAGTTATTTGATAAGTTGGATATTGGGTAGACTCATTCTGGGGTGTGTGTGAGATTGGAACGGAGATGAGAGTTCTGTTTCCCTGCCACTATCTCGAACCCGGGTGTGAGTTCTGTACAAGTCATCAGCCGGAGTAAGGTGACGACCACTGACCATTCTAGAAAGTCTGGTAAAACACTAGCAGGCTCATTACCTGTAGGTGTTACTGAATCTACTATCCAGGAATAAGGATTGTGTGTTCATTCGAGTACACCATCCTCTTTAGGGTTTCCTTTAATGACTTACACTAGCCAAGGAATCCCCTAACCGTGTAGTCAGATAGTTGTTTTAAATGATTCATTAGGCAAGGTGGTTCTTCCAGATGATCGTTGATTAGGGTTCGTGAGAATCGACTGAGCAGGGTATGTATGGGTACATTGTTTTATAGATATCCTCATTAGGATTATATATCTATAGTGTTTGGTAATAATTGGTTTTGTAGGTTTATTTATTATGGATTATTATCATAATAACATCGAGGATTGAAAGCCTTATGTATCTCACCAAGTTTCCCAACTTGATCCACTCAATTTATATGTATCACGAGTAGTCGTGTTAAGACTGCTAGAGACTAGATAGGATGTTGAGTGATTAAAGAGATGACCTGTAATAGGGTTCAAGACTGTTAGGTCTTCACGTTGTAACATATATTGTTTATTGATTATCACATGCTTAGGATTTTGAATTTCTAAACAACATATGTGCTCAAGATATTTTAATAAAATGAGATAATTTCTGCAAAATGTTTTATTATACTGGAATTTTCCACAAACAAAGATATTATGATTTTTAAAGCGTAATGTACAGTTTTTTTTTTTTTTTTTTTTTTGGAAAACAGGGGTTCTCATACGATATGTTTTTAAAGTCAAGTAAATGTGTATTTTGTGTGACTATTGTTCATCTAATTGCCACATGAATTTTATGTGTTTATGGCATTTGGTAATATTTAGTCACACAATGATTGTGTTTTTTTGGGGAGTTAGTCACATACAATTAAGAAAAAAGTGGCCAACAGTGTTAATAAGTGCGACTCTATGTTTTTTTAAAAGTCAAGGAAATGTGTATTTTTTGTGACTATTTTCGATACACCTCCAATGGGACCCGTCATTCTTCTTCACAAACAAAATAGGAGCCCCCCATGGAGAACTGCTCGTCCTGACGAACCCCTTGTCTAGCAACTCATAAAGCTACTTAGAAAGCTCTTGCATCTCAAGATGTGCAAGACGATAAGCTGCCTTGGCTATCGGAGCCGCAACCAAAACCATATCAATCTGAAACTCCACCTGCCTCTCAAGAGGCACTCCCGGAGTATCCTCTAGAAACACGTTAGAAAAATCCCAAACAACAGGTACACCCTCAATAGACTTCTTCCCCTCAACCCGAGTATCAACAATATTGTATCAACCCAAAAATTCAGGTAAATTTTTTCATTTAATAATTAGAAATCTCATTCATATTTGTTTTCCAAAATTCGATTACATAAACACGTTGTTCAAAAGATCAGAGTATCAAAAACAACTAGTGTGGAAATACTGGAGAGTGCACGCTGCACCATCAAGCTGGGCCCTTACCCTTTGAACCAGAAGTATCTGAAACACCCAAAAAAACTGTAAGCACATCCTTAGTGAGTTTCCCAAAATACACAAAATAAATAACCATATAATGTCATGCCCATATACACAAAATTTGCCATGGACTCCCTCCATGGTCTTTAACCGGGATGCCATGGACTATCTGCATGGTCTTATACCCAAGGGCCATGGGCTCCCCCTCATGGTCTTACCAAGTGCCATGGGCTCCCCCATGGTCTTCACGTAAATTAATACATACCAAATAACAAACCATTACATATTCAACTATAGAAATATCATATCAAGTAATGGGTCGGCGTTGATGCCTTCGACCCATTGGTATAGTAAGAAGACACACCTCAGTCTGTTGAACACAAAAGTTGCTCGACTACTAGCCCAAAGTCTCACACTAAACAAATATACAAACAACCCTAATTAGAATTAAGCCAAAACTTAGACAAAGCCCAACATCTCAGTCTAAGGTCCTCCATTAAGGCCCAAATGTCTATCCTACATTAATGGGCCTAAGATCAAAGCCAAACTACAATGGGCCACATGGCCCGATAAGGCCCAATCATGACATCAATGCCCTAAACTATAACAAAAGTCCAATAACTCTGAATGGGACCGGGACCAAGGCTGAATAGGGCCCAATAAGCTTACAAGCCCAACAAAGCCCAACTCATCTGTGGTGCATACGCCTAACGTACCACATCAGTACGCTTAGTGTACTCAACCTTTTTTTTCGTACGCACTGCGTACGCAACCTTACCCCCGACGTACAAACAATCCATGCATAAAAGTCTATTAAATGCTTAATGCTTCAGATCTCAACGTTTAACTTCAGATCTGAGTCTTTTACGATGTCCTAGGTAATAAATTTGGCAGCTTTATGCCCTTGCATGCCACATGGGTCCCCAATACTACATTTTTCCCATTAAGACCACTTTTGAGACCTTAAACTCATGCATAGTCTCAATACAACCTTCAAGATGGCATCTTTATGCATCAAGCATGCTCAAGGAGCTTAGATCTAACATTCTTAGTCTCTGGAGTTGCTCAACTCACAAGATAGAGTCCGTGAACCAAAAATGGACTTCATAACAAAACCCTAACTCAAACTAGCAAAAGAAATGGCAAGGTTAAGACTTTTAACCTCCAGGAGTTCTACAAGATGAACTAGATGCATAATCTAGAAGCTCAATAACATCCAAGGCTTGATCATCACCTTCTTCTTCTTGAAACCTACTAAAAATGGCCACCAAAATACTTTTAAGCTCAAGGACTACACTCTCAAGAGAATCTAGGGATTTTGGGACGATAATAGACTATGAAGGCTGACTAGGGTAAGGTCCAAGCAACATAAAAGTATTTAAATAGGGGTCTTGCTCTAAAATTAGGGTTTTAGTCCTGGGCCATGTACTCCCTGTGTACTGCTTGGTACGCCCCACGTACGTGGTGCATGACCGCGACCAGCCTTCCCCCAGTATGCTAAGTGTATGCCTATGTACGCCCACTGTACGTAGGGCCTTTTAGCAAAGAAAAATTCATTCAAGGGGGAAAAAGTAATTACCTCAACTTTGATCATTACAAATCTCCCCCACTTGGATTTGACTTCGTCCTTGAAGTTTGCTTATACGAATAGATCTGGATAGTGAGCTCTTATCTCCTCCTCCGGCTCCCAAGTCCTTTCGGAGGCCCTACGATGCTGCCATTGCACCTTTACTAGCTTCACCACCTTGTTACGTCGAGCTTTTGTTTTTCTATCCAAAACTGCAATCGACTTCTCGATGTAGTTCAGGCTCTCATCCACCTGAATAGCCTCCAATGAAATAACTGCAAGCTCATCTGATACACATTTCCGCAGTTGAGACACATGGAAGTTGTTATGGATCTGACTGAGCTTATTCGGAAGATCCAACCGATAAGAAACCCTGCCAGCTCGGGCATAAATCCTGAATAGACCAATGAATCGGGGCCCCAGCTTGCCCCTCTTCCGAAACCGGATGACACCTTTCCAAGGTGACACCTTCAGCTACATAAAATCTCCCACCTAAAACTCGAGATCTGGTCGGCATTGGTTAGCATAGCTTTTCTAAAGGCTCTGCGTAATCTGCAGTCTATCACGCACCTGTTGAATCAATTTAGTGGTCTTAAGCCCCACTTCCCATGACTCGATGTCCATACTCTCCCCAACAAACTAGAGTCCTACACCTCCGACCATATAATATCTCAAACGAGGTTCGGTCAATACTAGCATGATAACTTTTGTTGTATGAGAACTCTGCTAGTGGAAGGTAAGTATCCTGACTCCCTCCGAAGTCTAACATGCATGCCTAAAGCATATCCTCGAGTGTCTGGATCATCCGCTCGCTCTGGCCATCGGTATGGGGTGGTATCTAGTGCTAAAATGCAACTGAGTACCCAACTCCTCATGAAACTTCCTCCAGAATCTGGAGGTGAATCGAAAATTATGGTATGAGAGTCCGAGACTACAGATACCAGCACTCCGTTCCTGACCACCACCTACTGCACAAAAATATCTGTTAACTTCTCAGCGGAGATACTCTCAGAAATCAGAATAAAATGAGCACTCTTGGTCAAGCTGTCCACAATAACCCAAATGGAATCAACACTCCGCACCGTCCTAGATAACTTCGTGATAAAGTTTATGGTGATCTCCTCCCATTTCTACATGGGGATGGGTAACAACTAAACCTTGCCGTGATGCCTCTGATGCTCGGATATGACCTTCCTGTAGGTCAAACACCACTCAACAAACCAAGCAACTTCTCGCTTCATGCAGGGCCACCAGTAGCTCGATCTCAGGTATTGGTACATCTTCGTGGCCCCCGGATGGATAGAAAACTTGGACTTATGCACCTCTTCCAAGATCGTTTGCCTCACTCCCCCAAATGTCGGAAACCAGATCCCACCATTGAGTCAATAATACCCGGCTGTCTCCAACAAACAATGGAATCTGCCCCTGAATTTGCTCAGTCGTCCAATTCTCCTTTTTCAATCCCTCCACCTATGCCCCCTTGATCATATCCATCAAAGGTGAGGTGACCGTCATCCTCAAGTGTTGGGTGAAATTTTAGTTTATAATTTGCTTTTCTAGGCAATTGGGTTTTCTGTAATGTAATATGTGTTTGCAGTTATGTTCACGGCCCAGGTGGGTGTTTACGGCCGTGAACCCATCTACGGCCCATGTTCCCTATATATATATATATATATATATATATATATGTGTGTGTGTGTGTGTGTGTGTGTTAGGGGTGAGGAGTGGTTAATGAGCATAAGGCTAGGAGAGAGAGAAAGGAGCTTAAGTGTGTGAATCTTGTGCAAGGGAACTTTATTCATATCATCAATTCAAACAAGATTCAAATTTTATTCTTCCTCTCCTTCTTCCTCATTAGATCTGGAATCATCCGCTTGATCGGGATTCCGCATCATCAAGCGGATTTGATTGATACACAAGCAGATTTAGGACTTACAAGTGGTATCAGAGCTTGGATTGTAGTAATTAATTTTGGCAGATCTTGAGCGTATTTGATCTTATTTTTGAAGGATTTTTGCATTTTTGGATAGATCATTGAAAAATAGGGGGTTTGTTCTTCATATTTTTGATAAAAACGAGTTTTGGATCGAGTTTTGGAGCAAAAAAGGTGAAAAACATCGTTTTTCTCGTAACTGTTGAAGGGTTCACGGGTGAAGAAGGGTTCACGGCCCGAAGTTCATTTACGGCCCACGATGGTTTGCGGTCCTCGGTGGTTTACGGTGTGAGGTTTACGGCCTGCTCGTTTGCAGTCCTCGGAGTTCACATTCCTCGGGTTCACGGCTCAGCCTCGTTTGCAGTTGATCCTTGTCATCGCTTCGCATTCTCGGCCAGCGGGTGTCCTCGCAGGAGCGTGTGCTTATTAAAAAAAAATTAGGGTTGCCTGGGATCGAACCCAGGTCCCCTGATTCATTAGTCAAGCGCTATTTCCAGTTGATCCAACTTGCCACACGCTTCATTCTTTCCGAATTTAATTCAAAAGGACTCCTTTCTCGATTCTTAATTTCGAAATATTGTCACTTTCAGCCCAAAAATTTTTTAAAAAAAAAAAAAAATCCATTTTCAGTCAAAATTTTGGATTTTTTTTTTAAGTTTTCTGATTTTCTAAATTGTATTTTGACTTAAAATTTTGACTTTGACTTTCTCATTTAACTTTTAAATTTTCAAATTTAGTTTTTCGGTTTGACTTTTTAAATTTGACTTTTAAGGTTAACTTTTGAGGTTTCAAGTCAAAGGGTAATTTTGGTAAACAATGATTTCTTCAAAAATCAGAATCAATGAAATTTCCTTGGAGAATTTACGTGTACATTACGAATTACTACGCAGAGAGAACGAGGAACAAAAATACGAAGGGTACCAACTTAGGAAAGACCAGAAACCATTAAAAGAACAACTAGAAGCCAAGATTTGTGATTTTGATAAATTGCAAGAAGAGTATAGCAACACATGTGTCAACTATAAATATCTTAAGAAAGAACTTGTTGTTGTAACTATTGAACTTGACACATTGAAGATTCGTTTTGCAAATGTTGATTTTAATTTCAAAAAATATGATGTGTCAAGTGAAAAAGTTGCATCCATGATTGAAAAACAATTAACATTCAAAGATAATCAATCTAAGGGGTTAGGGTATTACAGTGTTCCACCTCCTTTGAATGACAACTATAACCCACCCCTTAAGACTAATGAGGTAGAGACACCTACTCAGTTTGGCCCACTCCCTTAACCAGCTTCAGTTAAGACCAAACCGGCTTCAGTTAAGACTGAATCATCTGGGCCTACTGAGGTTAT
Source organism: Lactuca sativa (assembly GCF_002870075.4). Classification (NCBI taxonomy): domain Eukaryota; kingdom Viridiplantae; phylum Streptophyta; class Magnoliopsida; order Asterales; family Asteraceae; genus Lactuca; species Lactuca sativa. The sequence continues at coordinate 185,400,073 of NC_056623.2, read as the reverse complement.
TAAGGTGAATGCTTCAGATGCTTCTACTTCATGTGCAGGTAAAGGAGTAGAGGATGGGAACAAGAAGAACACTACTGAACAAACAAACAACTCCTTGAACTCTGAATCTGTTGTTTCTAATCAACCTGTTGTGGATAAATACAGACCATTAAAACAAGCAAATCAGAGTGCCTGCTGCAACTGTGCATGTGGGAACAACCAAAAGCAAGGCAAGGACACGCCACCAAAGGCAGGAAGAAACAACTTCCCAGTGAAGAAAAAGACTTCCTTTCACAGTTGAACACCTGGACATATTGCCAGAAATTGTCCTAATCTCGCATACATTCCCTACTACGCACAAGGCTGACAGAACACGCAAAGTGGGAGATTCTTCAAAAGAAATCATTTGAGGCCACGTTCAAACAATGGCAATTGGAATGCCACGAAGGGCAAGACTTCAACTCCCAAGGCCAAGAAATCAACTCCCAACAACAAAAAGGGAATGCCGACCAAGAAGCCAATTTCAAGAAATGCTCCAACGAAACCAAAACCAGCTAGGTCAAAGTCATCTCGAAAGCACACTTCAAGTTCAAAATAAAGTGTCGAGGCACCCATTTGATCCAACAAGAAATGGGTTAAACCCAACTATAGATGGGTACCAAATGTTCACTCTCCCGAATCTTCTAATGATTCTAATATTTCTACATCTTCTGTTTTTGATAAGCATTACATGCCATGAGAGAGAGTACCTTGTAAAGATGACAAAAGGTCGACCCAGTTTCAAAATGGATTGGGTTCCAAAGACCAACTAATCTCACTCTATGTCAGAGCAGCGATGGAGGCATATCATCAGACTTTGGTTTGTTGATAGTGGCTATTCCAGGCACATTATACTATAATCACTTAGTTTATACTAGCTAGATATAATCTAATATCGGACGGACAGTTAAATGGGTGAATCCTCCCTAGGCCCACAACCAAACAAGGAACAGGAAGTAAGGCGGAAAGCACACATCCAACTGCCTATCGGATATTAATTATATATAACCATGATGTATAAACTAAGGTATTATAGAATTAACCACTAAAGGTCCTTTAAGTTATACTGGTTTAATAAAATGAATTAAACCCTTTTACTGATACGTTTCTAGTTTAGCCTACTAAATGTTCTATCTGAAAAGTATGTTTTTATACTAGAAAAAGGTGTATTGAACTTGTATGCTACGACCTGACCCATACCTGATACTCCTTATGATTACTTGGCGTGTATATATATATATATATATATAAAAGATCGAATAGATAGTAGACTAGGTGAATCTGCTCTAAGCCCACAACCAAACAAGGAACAGGAAACGAAGCGAAAAGCAAACATTCTACTTTCCGCCGGACCCGATTAATATATGTCCCTGATGTATCTACCGAGGAATCATAAATTTAGCATTATAGGCCTCTTTCTAACTGAATGTACTAAGAATCGACTGTTCTGTTTGTCTTTTGTAATGATGTAAGTTTTTCCAAGTTTGAGACTATCTTTACTAGAAAATAGTTTGCATTACCTTTTATGTGAGGAGATCACTATATGAATGTAATGGGAAAAATGAAAGTATTCATTAATGTTGTATAAAGTAACTGCTGAAACACTAACTACCTTAAAACCAGTTTGTTTAATTAAGGTTAAAATGTGAGGTGGTGATAACCATACTGATTGACGAGTGTTTAACATGACGACCTGCTGGCGCCGAAACTGATGTGACATTTGTCACCTCTTGGCCTGCCAACCAAACTATAGCGAACAGTCGGGATGCGGGATTGTCAGTCCCGTATAGATCTATACACACAATATATGCTCTCCCTCTATGAGACTCTGGTTACAAAACACAAAATAACAAGTATATTGCTATGTCGTAAAGTAGTGGTTTCACATTATTGTTATCTTGTTCTTGTTATCGTATGTTCCTTCTGTTCTTGTTACTATATGTTCCTTCTGTTCTTGTTATTGTATGTTCCTCCCTGTTCTTGTTATTGTATGTTCTAAAACCCAAAACTATACCTATTATAGTTTACTAGTACGTTTGTTTTGTACTGTCCCTGATTTGTAGAAAAGACTCGATTATCTACTGAGTTATGATTGTACTTTTAAAACAGAGTTTTAAAAACAACTATGTAACATAACTTTAAAAGAGTTTTTAAATTGTTTTGATCACTTATAAAAACATAAGAAATCCTTTGAGGTGATGGTTATCAAAGATAAACATTACCACAATATCATTGTGTTCAACTTGTATCCCATCCCCCCTAAAAAGCATTTAAAAACATTTAAAAGATTGATTATAGGGGTATGGCCATATCATGATCCTATGAAGGGTTTACGGCCAAAGGAAGAGTTTACGGCCGTAAACTCTTGAAGATCATGCACTAATTTCTTGTTTCATGGCTAGGAATCAAGTGTTTCTTATGGATAACAAGATGATAGAAAAGATACTCACACTTTGGAGGTCTTTAGGGTGTTTACAACCCAAGAACAAGTGTGTGTTCTTGGTGTTCTTGGTGAAAAGGATGATGATTTGAAGATCTAACCCAAAAGAGTTGAATTCATGGATGAAATCAAAGGGTTTTACTAGATCAAGAAGGATATTAAGAAACAATGGAAGAATCACTTACAATATTGAAGAGAAATGGAAGTGTTCTTGATGATACTTGAGAGAGAAATGAGTTTCAGGCTTGAAGATGTGAAGAATGATGAAGAAATGAAGGAAATTGATATATAAGGGAAGGGGCTCACGGATGCCAAGACTTTACGGCCGTAAACTCTAGTTTGCGACCGTAAACTCCCTGTGATGGAGTTTCCGGCTCTTATGCAACCCAATGAACTTTGGCTAACACGTCCCTACACACAATCCTTAAGTGTACTAGGCTTAGAACACTCAAACAGACCCTTAACAATGCTAAAAGATAGCAGAAACAGGTCTGACATTTGATTGGATTGATTGGCTTTACTAGATTGAAAATTTCAGGTTGTCACATCATCCCCCCGTTAGATGGACTTTCATCCCGAAATTAGCTTTCCGAGCATTAATCCTGGGGTTGTGATCCTCTGAATGGTAGAATACCCGCTCATAGACCTGGGCAACTTTGCCCCCTTTCGCTCATGATAAGATTCATACCTGGTCCCTTTATCATCACCTCGTGTATACAAGTTGTATATAATTAAGATTAGTAATACGGTTGGATGTGCAACTCTGCCCCAGGTCCACAACCAAACAAGGAACAGGAGATAGGGCGGAAGCACACATACTAAATCTGCATAATCATAATTACATACCAGTCTCGCGTATACACTTAATAGCGATAGGTGGGCTGTATTCGTCCTTAGCCTTTGTGCTTGAACTTGATCTGTTGGACGAGTGGTAGTTTGGGAAGGTCTACTGAGTATACGGTGGAAAGGTTTTGGAGGGCAAGGTACTCCTCGCATGAGTACTTCGGGGTTTAGAAGACAAGAAACAATACTGAGGTCTAGGTCGGGTTGTCGTTGCGAATGACGAGGGTTTCATTAATTTGTCGGTTAAGGCGTTGGATTTCCAAAACACATGAACTTGGCATGGTGAGGACCACGCCAATGCATGACGAATGATGACAACGGACTCTTTATAGAAACAATAGTTATACCGATTTGAAAGAAACGTTTGTTAAACAATGGTGTATCCCGAGTATGCTCGACAATGTATTATGTGTAGACTTTCTAGTGCTTTCAGTTTTCTCCTTGATGTTACCACCGCCACAAATCGTACCGCGATGAGCGAGTACTATCAGTGGAAGTGCTTTGATAACTAGTGTCGCTACTGTTTATTATGATCCTCCTCGATACCTCTATGATCGCTTGACATATACAAGTTATGTATAATTAAGATGAATAAGACGGTCGACTAAGTGACTCTACCCTAATCCACAACCAAAGAAGGAACAGGAAATGAGGCGGAATCACTCACTCTAAGCCTGCAAATCTTAGCTATGCACAACCCTGATGTACATACTAAGCCATCATAGCTCACCTATACGGATCTTTAGTTCTCTTATGAATGTTGTGACTTGTCCAGACGAGTGAGTTATTATAATTACTTTTAGATTTTCCCCAAGTTTAATCTTATATTAAATATAAAATAAATTTTTAAAGTAATTTTTATGTCGAAGATGTACCGTTGTTTGCTGGTGACTCCGGGGTTGTATCTCCTGCGGTGATCATCAGAATCCGTCCATCCGCGCCTGAGTTCTTCATTATCGGGCAGTCCCTCTTGTAATGCCCAATCTCACCACAACCATAGCAGGCCTGGTTTATTTCAACTCCGAGGACTTGGGAGATCGGTTGTGTCGACGCCCTGTAGAAACGGGCAGTGTGCCCCTTCCTGCGGCAATTCATGCACTGCATTTCTCGACATACTCCGATGTGGTGGTAGTTACACCTTCCACACTTCGGGAGAGTTCCAGCATATCGACTGGTAGGTGTTGGAGTAGCAGGTGTTGTAGCGGCGTATACGGTAACCATTTGTTGCTCCTGCGGGGTTTCCTGTATTGTTCGCTCCTTCCTCTTGTTCCCCGACTTTCATTTATAGTCCCCTCCCTTAGACAGCTCGGGAACAGGGACCACCACACCATGGCGGACTCCATGGTCGATGAGTCTCTGGGCTAGGCGTTTGGTGCTATCGAAGGTAATTGGGTTAGAAGACAGTACATCCCCCCGAATCGGGGTAGATAACCCCCATATGTACTTTTCTATCTTCTTACTCTCCGGTGTAACCATCTGGGGGCATAGTGTTGCCAGGTCGCTAAACCTATCAGTGTAGGCCACTATGTCTAAGCCGACCATGGTGTGCTCCCATAGTTCTTGTTCCAACTTTTGTACTTCGCCCCTTGGGCAGTATTCTTCCAACATCATCTCTTTCAGGTTCTCCCAACCTATCGATTTATCCATTGATAGGGTCAGTGACTTAACATGGCTATTCCACCATGTTAGGGCTCTGTCGGAGAAGGTGCAGTTAGCAAACTTCACTTTGCTCCCTTCTGGGCACAGACAAATTTTGAAGACTGAATATGTTGTCTCGAACCATCGCATCAGAGCATTGACTCCCCCATTTCCATTAAAGGATTTGGGTTTGCAGTTCATGAAGTCCTTATACGAACACTCCCTTGGGTGTCCGTGGGTAACTCATGGGTTAGTTAAGTGGGTACCGCTACCAGTTCCATTGGTACCACTTTCGCGAATGCGAGTTAGAGCAGCCGTTACTGCGGCTGTTAGCTTAGAGAGCAGCAGGATCGAATTGTGGTGGTGGATTCTCTGTTGTGCTATTGACTACACACCTTACAGGTCTACCGTGAGGCATCTTTTGCTAAAAAGAGTACAAAGATGAGATGGAAATAACTCTATAGTGGAGATTATATGTCGAAAGCTGAATGACAAAGTTATCCTAGTTTTGAGTGTATCTGGTTCTGACTTTCATAGGGTTCTGGAAACAACTCATAAGGGAGTCTATATAAAATAAATTTTATGAATCAGAAGTGGCTATCCTCAAATGAATTTCTGTGAATTGAATAACTGATATTGGTTGCATAAAAAGGAATAATCCTAACACATAGTGTGAGTAGTGTATTCACTAGCTCACTAAGTCAATTAAGGTTATTATTTATTAGTGTGAAACATAGGACGTTTTAGTTTCTTTGGCTGATCCCTCCTTGTAAAGCTCCTCTTGAATCTCTTTTTGTTCCTCCTTGTCTCCTCTGCTGACTGTTATGATGGAGTGGTCACATCTATCTAGGTTTGTCGTATGAGAATGGAAGTGTCTAAAGAATCTATGAGATTAAGTGAAACATTATGGGGTGATCCTTACCGGGTCCTCCTATAATTTCGCAATGTATACAAGTTGTATATAACTTAAGATTAAATAGACCTTCGAATAAGTGATCCTACTCTAAAACCACAACCAAACAAGGAACAGGAAGTAGAGCATAGATCATAAATTCTAAGTCTATAAAATCTCAATTATATAAAACCTTGGAAGTACGCACTCCGGAATCATAGACCTACCAGAAGGGTCTTTTAAATTTTCATATATGTTATTTATAGTGCCTAAAATACTCCTATAGTATTTTAATGTAATGAACTCGGTTTTATACTTGTTGTTGTCTTATAGTATCATAAAATACTCCCATAGTATTTTAACTTTATGTTCCAATCTAGAATTACTTCGTATATAGACTTAGGTAAGTTTTAAGACTGTTGCAACACCACATCACTCCCAAACACATGTTGGTCATATCTCAAATGAATATAGTTGATCAGGCTATATTGATCCCAGATATGATTACATAACTGTCCAGGTTTGACTGTAGTGTCCAACCTTTAAATACTTATGTTCTGTTCTTCTTGTGACACTTATTCTAGTATGTATATATGTATAAGCATGCATGTATACTTTTATAAAATATTGTTATATTTCTAAAATATACTTTTAGTCAGAGCACTTCAGCCCCATTGCATTTATAGTTGTATATCTTTTATAGGTTGATATACTTAGTTCACTATAAACAATGCTCTGATACCAATTTGTCACACCCCCAAACTGGAACGACGGAAACGTTCGGGGGCGAAGGACGTCATATGTAGTATCACAACACATGCATCATAGTAATCAAAGTAACAAACAACCATTGCATTAATCTTAAAGTTTTTACAAAGTATGTGAATCACAAAAGATTGACTCCAAAAGTAAATAACAAAACAAGACATGAAGCTACTATACTCCATCTTCTGAATCCCAGAGCACGTACCTGTCTACTAGTTTCCTGAGAATACAAGTTATTTTGAAAGAGTAGATCATCATTTAAGTTGGTGAGTTCATAAGTATTTTGGTGGTGAAAAAGTAAATTGTAAGTTCTTTAGAAAAGTTCTCTTGTTCCTCCAGAAAATCCTATATTTTCTGATATGATGAATGATAAGAGAAAATGACTCTACAATTCCTTCTATGAGTACTAAATGGATACAAGTTATATACAATCCAGAGTAAACAGAAAATCGATTGTGTGAATCTGCCCTAAGCCCATAACCAAACAAGGAACAGGAAGTAAGGCGGAAAGCACACATCCCATTGTTTGTTAGATCTTCATTGTATACAACCTTGGCATATTCATTTGGTACTTACGGAGTTAACTGTAATAGTTCTTTATATTTGATGAGAACATTATTTAAGAAAATCATACATTTCCTTTAGTAAAAATGATAACCACAATAGTTCCTTCTATAATCACTTAGTTTATACTAGCTACATATAATCTAATATTGGACGGACAATTAAATGGGTGAATATGCACTAGGCCCACAACCAAACAAGGAATAAGAAGTAAGGCGGAAAGCACACATCCAACTGCCTATCGGATATTAATTATATATAACCCTGATGTATAAACTAAGGTATTATAGAATTAACCACTAAAGGTCCTTTAAGTTATACTAGTTTAATAAAATGAGTTAAACCCTTTTACTGATAAGTTTCTAGTTTAGCCTACTAAATGTTCTATCTGAAAAAGTATGTTTTTGTACTAGAAAACGGTGTATTGAATTTGTATGCAACGACCTGACCCATACCTGATACTCTTTATGATTACTTGGCGTATACAGGATATATATATATATATATATATATATATATATATATATACAGCTAAGATCGAATAGATAGTGGACTGGGTGAATCTGCTCTAAGCCCACAACCAAACAAGGGACAGGAAATGAAGCGGAAAGCACACATTGTACTGTCCGCCGGACCCGATTAATATATATCCCTGATGTATCTACAGAGGAATCATAAATTTAGCATTATAGGCCCCTTTTTAACTGAATGTACTAAGACTTGACTGTTCTGTTTGTCTTTTGTAATGATGTAAGTTTTCCCAAGCTTGAGACTATCTTTACTAGAAAATAGATTGCATTACCTTTTATGTGAGTAGATCACTATATGAATGTAATGGGAAAAATTAAAGTATTCAGTAATGTTGTATAAAGTAACTACTGAAACACTAACTACCTTAAAACCAGTTTGTTTAATTAAGGTTAAAATGTGAGGTGGTGATAACCATACTGATTGACGAGTGTTTAACACGACGACCTGCCAGCGCCGAAACTGATGTGACATTTGTCACCTCTTGGCCTGCCAACCAAACTATAGCGAACAGTCGGGATGCGAGATTGTCAGTCCCATATAGATCTATACACACAATGTCCGCTCTCCCTCTATGAGACTCTGGTTACAAAACACGACATAACAAGTATATTGCTATGTCGTGAAGTAGTGGTTTCACATTATTGTTATCTTGTTCTTGTTATCGTATGTTCCTTCTGTTCTTGTTATTGTATGTTCCTCCCTGTTCTTGTTATTGTATGTTCTAAAATCCTAAACTATAGTTATTATAGTTTACTAGTATGTTTGTTTTGTACTGTCCCTAATTTGTAGAAAAGACTCAATTATCTACTGAGTTATGATTGTACTTTTAAAACAGAGTTTTATAAACAACTATGTAACATAAATTTAAAAGAGTTTTTTAATTGGCTTGATCACTTATAAAAACATAAGAAATCCTTTGAGGTGATTGTTATCACAGATAAACATTTACACAATATCATTGTGTTCAACTTGTATCCCCCCCCCCCTAAAAGAATTTAAAAATATTTAAAAGATTGATGATAGGGGTATGAACTCACCTTATGTGGGTGATTCAATTGAAGATTCACGTAAGGATCAAAAGTTCCACAAATGAATTCCCAAGACACAAACGAGTCCTAAATGACATATAATGGCATATATATAGGCATGTAATTAGTGTTTAAAACAGCTAACAAGCAAGGAAACAACCTTAAGGACTAGGAAACACTTGAAATGAAGTGTTACAATCATATGTGATTGATAAAAGGGAGTTCACGGCCACACTAGAGTTTACGGCCAATGATGCTTGAAGTGTTTACGACCCAAGCTTGGCCATAAGAAGCGTTTACGGCCATGGATGAAGGGTTCACGGCCATATCATGATCCAGTGAAGGGTTTACGGCCAAATGAAGAGTTTACGGCCGTAAACTCTTGAAGATCATGCACTAATTTCTTGTTTCATGGCTAGGAATCAAGTGTTTCTTATGGATAACAAGATGATAGAAGAGATACTCACACTTTGGAGGTCTTTAGGGTGTTTACGAGCCAAGAACAAGTGTGTGTTCTTGGTGTTTTTGGTGAAAAGGATGATGATTTGAAGATCTAACCCAAAAGAGTTGAATTTATGGATGAAATCAAAGGGTTTTACAAGATCAAGAAGGATATTAAAAAACAATGGAAGAATCACTTACAATATTAAAGAGAAAATGAAGTGTTCTTGATGATACTTGAGAGAGAAATGAGTTTCAGCCTTGAAGATGTGAAGAATGATGAAGAAATGAAGGAAATTGATATATAAGGGAAGGGGTTCATGACTGCCAAGAGTTTACGGCCGTAAACTCTAGTTTGCGGTCATAAACTCCTTGTGATGGAGTTTCCGACTCTTATGCAACCCAATGAACTTTAGCTAACACATCCCTACACACAATCCTTAAGTGTACTAGGCTTAGAACACTCAAATAGACCCTTAACAATGCTAAAAGATAGCAGAAACAAATCTAACATTTGATTGGATTGATTGGCTTTACCAGATAGAAATTTTCGGATTGTCACAAGTAGTACGGGCCGAATACTACTTTCCACACCTACATGTACCTTCCCCAAGGCCACACCCGATACCTCTAATTCACCAAAACACAATAACATGACCCACATAATACAACATAAACTCAAATCCTAGACTATTCTAGGATTTCTCAATCCTTACCGAACCAGAAACTTAAGTCAATCACAGCAGGTTGCCCTATGCATGAAAGTTATACACAAATAGAATTACATAGACTGTCAGATAAAGCTTCTACCCTAAACCACAACCAGACAAGGAATAGAAATAGGGCTATGCAATCCTAGACGTATAACTCTTTGAAATCATACACTTAGCAAATAATCAATTCAACATCAATTTACAAATATAACTATAGCATGGCTAATACATTGGGACCACTTACTTGAGCTCGTCCGATTACACACATTACACTCTCCCCTTTTTACTTACGGAAATCATTTTCAATAAAACTTTAACTTTTAGTTTCTTTTGAAAAATGGTTTACCATTTCCTCGGTTTGAGTTCTAACACACCTGAGAGTGTGCCCGAATCCCTCAAACCAAGGCTCTAATACCAACTTGTAACAACCCAAAAATCCAGGTAAAATTTTTCATTTAATAATTAGAAATCTCATTCATATTTGTTTTCCAAAATTCCATTACATAAACACATTGTTCAAAAGATCAAAATATCCAAAAAAAAAAAAAAAAAAAAAAAAAAAAAAAAAAACTAGTGCGGAAATACTGGAGAGTGCACGCCGCGCCATCAAGCCGGACCCTTACCCTTAGAACCAGAAGTACCTGAAACACCCAACAAAATTGTAAGAACACACTTAATGAGTTTCCCAAAATACAAAAAAACACATAACCATATAATTTCATCCACATATACACAAAAATTTTCCATGGACTCCCTCCATTGTCTTCAACCGGGATGCCATGGGCTACACCTATGGTCATATACCCAAGGGCCATAGGATCCCCCTCATGGTCTTACCAAGTGCCATGGGCTCCCCCCATGGTCTTCATGTAAATCAATACATACCAAATAACAAACATTGTATATTCAACTATAGAAATCTCATATCAAGTAATGGGCCGGTGTTGGTGCCTTCGACCCATTGGTGTAGTGAGAAGACTCACCCCAGTCTGTTGAACACAAAAGCTGTTCGACTACTAGCCCAAAGTCTCACACTGAACAAATATACAAACAAGCCTAATTAGAATTAAGTAACAACTTAGACAAAGGCCCAACATCTCAGTCTAAGGCCCTCCATTAAGGCCCAAATGATTTTTTTCGTACGCACTGCTTACGCAACCTTACCCCCGACGTACAAACAGTCCATGCATAAAAGTCTATTAAGTGCTAAATGCTTGAGATCTCAACGTCTAACTTCATATCTGAGTCTTTTAATATGTCCCAGGGAATAAAGTTGGCAACTTTATGCCCTTGCATGCCACATGGATCCCCAATACTTCATTTTTCCCATTAAGACCACTTTTGAGACCTTAAACTCATGCATGGTATCAATACAACCTTCAAGATGGAATCTTTATGCATCAAGCATGGTCAAGGAGCTTAGATCTAACATTCATAGTCTATGTAGTTGTTCAAATCACAACAGAGAGTCCATGAACCAAAAATGGACTTCATAACAAAACCCTAACTCAAACTAGCAAAAGAGATGGCACGGTTAAGACTTTTTTTTACCTCTAGAAGTTCTTCAAGATGAACTAGATGCATGATCTAGAATCTCAATAACATACAAGGATTGATCACCACCTTCTTCTTCTTGAAACCCACTAAAAATAGCCACCAAAACACTTTTAAACTCAAAGACTATACTCTCAAGAGAATATGGGGATTCTGGGACGATAATAGACTATGGAGGCTGACTAGGGTAAATTCCAAGCAACATAAAAGTGTTTAAATAAGGGTTTTCCCCTAAAATTAGGGTTTTAGTCTTAAGCCACGTACGCCCCGCATACGTGGTGCATACCCGCGACCAGCCTTCCCCTAGTATGCTAAGTGTACGCCAGCGTATGTAGAGCCTTTTAGCAAAGAAAAATTCGTTCAAGGGGGAAAATGAATTACCTTAACTTCAATGGTTACAAATATAAGCCAAAAACCCTTAATATTCTTGCTTCAAATATCTACTATCTCTTGCAACCAAACAAATGGTCGGACCTCCCCATGCTCCCTTACCCTAAATGATAAGTTATCCCCCACTTGGGGTTCGAAATCAAACTAACTGATGCTTACAGTCCATCATAGCTCCAAACTGACTCAACCAATCCATGCTCACGATGATCCTTCCCCCCCCCCCCCCCCCTCAGAGAAATAGGAACGAGATCAATAAGAAATCAGAAACAAAACATCTCCAATACACAATTCCTATGAATCCTCAAAGCACTCATAGTGCGGTTGTTGGCAATCTCTACCTCCAAAGGGAAATTCAACATCCTCGGAATGACATCGAACTTCTTGCTAAGGGAAAGAGACACAAATGATCGAGTAACACCCGAATAAAAAAATGACAAGAGCATGCATACCATTTAATAGGAACAACCCTAATCACATCATGAACAAATATAAGCGTAAATAGTGAAACAACAATAAATAAATAGGAATACATACCGGTGACAACATCTGGTGTTGCTCTGGCCTCCTCGATCGTCAACAGATAAGCTCTATTGTTCACCACAGGAGCATTCTTCTTGCCATGGCGTCCGTCAGTGATCCTCAACGTAGCTGGAGTGGGTGCCCTCACCGCTCTTGGAAACTTTACCCTTTTAGACCTCATTTTGGTTAAGATCTAAGCTTTGGAGCTCTTGGATTCGGTGAAGGCAGCTTAATGTATTAAGCTATTGGGTCTTAGGCGAACACGGCGTGTTTGTTGGTCAACACGGCGTGTTGGCTTGGTCTTTCCCGATTCAAAGTTGATGGAGAAACACGACGTGTTGAAGGACAACACAACGTGTTGGGTCAACATGGATTGTTGATCTTGACTTTTGACTTTTGTCTTTAAACAAGTATGTCCTAAGGGGTACTTGAGGTAATCTGAATTGTAACTAAGGAAATTATGGGCTTAGGATAAGGCACATATGGGGTTGGGCCCAATTTGGAAAATTGGGCCTATAGTGGGCCTTTATGGTTCTTTTGGATTCGGGCCTCAGTTTTGGTTCATGTTGGGTCAGGGTCATTTTACCCCAAGTATGGATGATGGGCCTTAAGAATGGACCCCAATTGCTACATGGATTTTATTTTGATTTGATAGATCGAAGGTGTCGTCAGGACAACAACTAGGGATTTCTTTCAGTGAGCGTCTGCATTTGAGGTGAGTTTTCCTCGCTATACTTTTAGGTAGAAGGCACCAAGGCCGACCCATAGGTTTGATAACCTGATATTGTTGATATGCTGAGTATGGGATAGATATGCATGCTAGTTTTGATATATTAGTCTGTTAGATCTGTAGGTCTACCTATGATTATGTATGCTCGATTATTTGTATATGTGTGTTATCTGTCGGTATATTGTGTTGGGTTGAGGTTTTACTGCTTCGTGTTGTAGCCAACAAACCCTAATAGCATTCCAGATATGAGCTGAGGATCCGGTGGTATGCCAGACTCGTACTGAGGGCTTGTGGGTATTAGAGCAATCCAGATATAGGCTGAGGGCTGGGTAGGGCATGCCAGACTCATACTGAGGTCTCAGTAGCATTCCAGATATGAGCTGAGGACCGGTAGGTATGCCAGACTCATACTGAGGGTTGAACATTATATGTCATTCTAATGACTGATTAGGCTAGGGAGCAAGCCAGACATAAGTTGTTGGCCCCGGGGGCAAGCCAGACTTATATTGTGGGCTCAAGAGCAAGCCAAATATGAGTTGTGGGCCTGACTGGCAAGCCAGACTCATACTGTGGGCTCAAGGGTAACCCAAGCTTTTAGCTGTGGACCCAATACATGTTGTTATATTATGTGTTTGTACTTTGGGGGAACTCACTAAGCTTTGTGCTTACAGTTTTTTTTTGTTTCAGGTTCTTCAAATGATTCGTTACAAGGCGAAGACGTGACCGTACACATCCTTAGTTTTAAAACAAATTGGATCTTGGGAAATTATGATTTTAAATCATGTTTTGTAGACAATGTTTTTGTAAACACTTTTGTTAATAAATTGGTTGTTTTGAAAAGTTTTAAGTTGCTGAAATTTTTGGGATGTTACGATAGTACTTCATATAAGATGAGAACTAGCATTATTGGTGGCATATACTTCTTGGTGGATATTTGTAGAAAAGTTCAAGTTTCTTGTTCTTTTGTTATCTTCATCAACTCTTCAAAACCAAGTGAGATCAAAATATTCAAAGGTATTCTTAACATCATATGATTGCCATAATATTTCTAGTTCATGTAATTAGATTATCTTGGTGATTTTGGTAAATTTTATCATAAAATAAACTAGTTATTTTAATACTGCTATTGTTGCCACTTAAAATTGTTGTATAAAAAAAATTGTTTTTTGCATCCAAAACCCATCAGTTTAACGTGTACGGTCTTCTAAAAAACAAGTATTTTATGAGCCAAAACGTTTATCTGTCAGTAGCCGATAGACATAAAATGTTAGAAGAACTTCCAAACAAAAAACATAACATCACCTGAGGAATACCATTTTCACATATGCAATATGCAAAAACGACTTTCTCTATTAAATTGTTTTGCTAAGAAATATAACTTTCGCAGTTGACATTTGTGAAAATAATTTCTATTAGGAAAAAAAATTAAAACTTTAAAAAGAAATCGATAACTTCAAAATAAATCCAATATATTAAAATATGATTTTTGAAGGGAGATTGATGTTTAGGTTAACATTTTAGGGATATATGTTTTTGAATAAACTGAAGTGTTTTTTTTTTTTTTTTTTTTTTTTTTTTTTTTTTTTTTTTTAATGAAGGAATGATACGAAAATAAATGTTTTTTAACTTAAAAAAAATAATAACTTTACAATAAATCCAATATAATATGATTTTTCAAACGAGCTTGATGTTTAGACATAACCTTTTGAGAGCTATGTGTTTGTGAATGATTTTTTATTTTTTTATTTAATTTTGGAGCGACAAATCTATTCTTCTTCTAAATTATTTTAAAATCTATTTATTTTTTAACGGGACTTGAACCATCGACTTCAAAAAGAAAAACAATACCAGATGCCGTTAGGTTAGAACCCATTTGATTTTTATTTTTTCTTGTAAAATGAAGGAATGACAGACAACCAGCGGTTTTTATACATCTAGTACTTGAGATTCATCTGTGAAAAAAGTCGCTATATGTACAAATCACCAAAAATAACATTGTTTTGGTGTTTTTGGAGATAGTATATCATTTTGTAGAGTTTATCTACGAAAATAATTGTTATATTGATAATTTAACAATATTTTTGATTATATACAAAAGTTTCAAACGCCGTAACCACTCCATTTCTTTTCAAAGATGCACAAAAAATAATAAGGTGACGGGCGCAAAAGCTTCACCTGCTCCGAACGACTGTCCAATAAGTCCCCAACTCATCTACATCCACCGTTTACCACCCAAAACCTCCGATTCTCCACCGCCACAATGAATATCTTCAGGTTTTGCGGCGATATGTGCCATTTATTCAGCATCCTAGTCCTCCTTCTCAAAATTTACGCCACCAAATCATGTTCAGGTAAACCAACATTTCTCTCCATCACTTGCATTTCATCGTTTCCTAGGGTTTTACCAGGGCTTAAGATCAATTTGCCACCTAAAGTAACACCCGTTGTTTACGATAGGGATCTCGCTGAAGACGCAGGAGCTGTACGTCGTCGTTTTTTTGGCGCGCTACTTGAATCTATTCACCGCCTTCATTTCCGTGTATAACACGGTGATGAAGGTGGTGTTTATTGGGAGTTCTGTGGCGATTGTTTGTTGCATGCGGTGGCATCATGCAGTAAAACGTTCGTACGATCGCGATCTCGATACATTTAAGTATCAGTTTCTGGTGTTGGCCTGCTTCCTCTTGGCTTTAGTGCTTCATGAGAAATTTACCTTTTTGGAGGTCAGTCATTGTTGATGTTAACCTCAATTTTAGTTCTAATTATGCAAGTTATATTTGGAATAGCTAGGATCATTGATCAATTTGAATATTAAATTTCAATTTTGTCGATTTTGTTAATGTGAGCTCAGGCGATTGTTTCACTGTATTCTATGACTATGAGCTGTAGGATTGGCTAAATTGAGGACGTGTTTATCTTTGGTTACCAATTGTGAGTGTTATGAATTAATCCC
This sequence comes from Lactuca sativa, assembly GCF_002870075.4. NCBI lineage: Eukaryota > Viridiplantae > Streptophyta > Magnoliopsida > Asterales > Asteraceae > Lactuca > Lactuca sativa. The sequence continues at coordinate 185,384,054 of NC_056623.2, read as the reverse complement.
AGGTTCAGCAAAGCATCCTTGGTTTCAGTGTAAATTACTTGTTAGAACAATGGACACTTTTCCTAGCTCTTGGCATTTAGGAGAAAACAGAGCTTTTATGTGTTCTTTGAGCGTCTAGCTGGTAGGAAACATTAGCTGTGTGATGAAATGAAATTGAACAGAAAGTAATTAGGATGTATGATGTGTTTTTATTACATGGGGCAGGACAAGCTTTTTAGGGCTATTTACAATGATAATGATGAAGAAGGCTTTAACGTCTTTTGCACAAACAAACCTTTGTTTTGGGTGGGACAAAAAATCTCCATGCAATGCATTACAAGGTTATTCTTGTACAACAAACAGGGCCTAAAGGAATGTAATGTGGAGAGGAGATACTCTGTCTTAACTTAATAGTTTCTTTTGTATATTCTTGACAATCAAATAGAGTGAGACATGAGGTACATGGTATTTGTTGTGAAGTTGTGACGAAAGACCATAGATGTTCAGTCTAGTGGTCAAGTCAAAGATCAAAAGAAGTTAAAGTCTTCTTGTATGTTTGTGTATTCTATTTAGTGATACCTTATAGTTCTCCATTTTGAAGCCCAAGTGCTCCATCTTTCAATAATAAAGTTAAAGGGTAAAAGTTAATGAGATGGATGTACATAGATAGAGCCATATAGCCTATAGGGATGTTGTGGGGTTGGGAAAAGAGGTACAGTAATGTGGTGATAAATAGTTTGGGTACTGTACTGTATCAATAATGTCCACCATGTCATTCTTTTTTTAAAAGTTATAATCTCATTAACCAACTTTTTCTTTTGGCTCATGATGTGTGAAATTGTTGGTTAGTTAGTTTCATCAAATCTACCAGTTGTATGATTTTGAGAACCCCTCACATGGAGAAAAAATAAGTTTGCTATTCCAATGTTGGGTTAAATGCAAGAAACAGCAACTTACTTGTATTTCTATAGCGTTCTACTTTTATTTTTTTTTGTATTACAACATAATATCTACCAATTATAGCAAGGTTGTTTTAAAGCAATGCAATTTTCACTGGTATGATTGGGTTGAAATTTCAAAGTATAGTGTTCTAATAAGAAAAAGTATGAAAGTAATAAGCAGATAAGGTTGTATAGTTTTAATATTACCAATGTGCAGATATGTTGGGCATTTTCTATCTATTTGGAAGCTGTTGCTATTCTCCCACAGTTGGTTCTGCTGCAACGAAGTGGAAATGTTGACAATTTGACCGGTCAATATGTTTTCTTTCTTGGGTATTCATTCTCCCTTCTCTTTCTTTCCCCCCCTCTTTTATATAATTTATTATCATTGTTTTATCGGTTTGGCTACTTGGGTATTATTATTTTATTATGATATGATTATTGTAATGATAGTTTAGTGGCTAAATCAACTTCAACAACAAAAAAAAATGAATGAATGAAAATCTGTTTGTAACTTTGCGTTGTATTGTTAGGGCATACCGTGCATTGTATATTCTCAACTGGATTTATCGGTATCTCACACAGCCCCATTTCAATGGATGGATATGTAAGTTAAACCTTTTCTCTTATTCTTATTCTCTATACATTTATTTCATTTGACTCTTTTTTTTTTCAGCCTGTTTCTCCGGCTTAATACAAACAGCTCTTTATGCTGATTTCTTCTACTATTACTTCATAAGGTATCCAACCACCCAAATTCCCATTCTTTCTCTTCTGTCTTTAACTTTAGACTCAATAAGACTACTACTACATTACATGGCCATTTTATACTTACTTTCAATAAACCAATATTCATTCAGATGAAATGAATATTTTTGGGAAGAAAGACAAATAGGTGAAACTGAAAAGTTAATAAGTCTAAGACAGGATTTTTGTTTATTATTCTTTCTGATTCTATCCAAAATAAGTTCTCATGTCATGTGTACGTGTACATACAGTTGGAAAAGCAATTCCAAGCTTCAATTGCCAGCATGAGCATCACCTACCAGGCTTGGCGTTTACTTCTCATTAAGTGAAGGTTTCTTTTAAATCCAGATACACCATGAACATGCATATTACTTTATAAAAAAAATGTAGCTTTATTTGGATTCATTTCTAACTTGTTTATGTTTTCTTTTTGGTGGAAATATAGTTGTAAGGATCATGAATGTTGATGGTTTAGCAGTCAAGGCCAAATGACTAATTTTCTCCCATATGGTGTTTGATCGTCTTATTGAAATAATTTTCTTAAATAGTAACCAAGTTTTAGTTTTGTTATGCTGTGAAAATGTTAAAAACATAGTAAAGGACGATACCACTCACTTGTCATCAAGTTTCTTTAGTGTTTCGTTTTTAAACTTTGATTTGTAACCACTCAAAACTTTTCATTTTTTACTTCCCTTTTATTAATTGTCTTAAAAAAAGTATTAGAATCAAGGTTCTAAAAAGTTTGTCATGGTTCTAAGGTTTGTACTTGACGCCATGTTTTAACAAAATGTTGCGTTAATTCATATATGTATATTGTTTTGGCAATGCACTTTACTTTTACTCCAAAAAGAATTGTACAATAGGTTAAAAGCATTCTAATATGTTGTTCTATGTGAAGTTTGTGTTTTTCGAAGATTGTGCATGCAGTAACCAAAACAATTTTATAATATGTCAAATCGGCCTAAAGGGCATTTTCGTCTTTTTATCATTAATTTATTCTTCTCTGTTTGCATGTATAAATAGAGAAAAACTTAGATCCAAAGCAATTATGGTTGCATGAACACATAGGAATGTTGTTATACTCATAACCTAACAGTCAAATCAGAGCATATGATTTTTTTTTGTTATATGTGATGCAATTGTGATTTGTCCAAACCAGAAACAAAGCAGATTCGCAATCTGCTTGATGAACTCAACGAGTTCTATGAGGAACTTGACGAGTCCATGCCCTGACTCGACAAGTTAACTTGACGATTTCACTCGTCTGTTAGCAGATTTTTCGAATTTTTGATCTATTTTGAATTAGGATAATTACCATAAATCGTTTTTAGCACCATAAATTGATTTTGTTGAATGGCAATCTGTAACGTCCCAAAAATCACGATTGAAAATTTTCTTTAAACATTACTAAAACCATATTTATAAAAGCCATGTTATAATTCATAACATACATTCAGAGTATTAATTCAAAACATATTCTCATTATCAGAGTAAAACATCCTAGGTTGTCTAATTAATGGTGTGTGTCATGCGATCACCTCGAGCTCTTCCCTCCGTTACCAGAAGTACCTGAAACCAAAACTGAAAACCGTAAGCATGAAGCTTAGTGAGTTCCCCAACCTACCACATACCCTGCACAAACACATATAGCACATACTGGGCCACGCCCGCTATTTCGGGCCTCGCCCCTTACCTCGTGCATTGCCCGCTACAACGCCCCCCCCCCCCCCCCCCCCGCTCCAAGCCCCGCATGGCTTCGAGCCCCGCTCAGATACATATCTGTTTCTTTTAGGTCTCGCTTGTCTCTGGGCCCCGCCCGCTAACCACATAATACAAAATAACATATAACACATAACTGAACATACCCTATTGTATTCTTGTCCTAAGGCATCGCCTGTCTTGGGCCTCGCCCCTATCTTGTCGCTAGTGAGTCATGGAACCCCGTCCAAGCTCCTACTGTAAGTGAGATACGGGCCCCCCACCCACACTCACTCCATACCTATCTCGGGCCTCGCCCCTGCTCTACTACTAATGAGATATGGAACACCATCCATACTCTGCTATTGGTGAGATACGGGACCTCGCCCACATTCACCTCCCTACCAGGCACATACATGCATCACACAGACAACAAGTATACTCTATCATGCAAACCATTTCTTGGGCACCCGCCCGACATTGGACCTTGGTCCTGAATATCATAATAGCAAACAATGCCTAGGACTAACCCCCGAGTCTTCCTACTCATAACTACATGGGTCGGCATTGTGGCCGTAGATCCATTCACACAAAGGGAAACTCACCTGCACCGCTGAACTTTGCTGGTAACCTTCTGGCTGTTGTCCGACAATTCTCTGAACCGCTGCTCCACTAGCTCCCCGAGCTACCAATATCAATATATATATATATATATATATATATATATATATCACTTAGATCCAAACTGAACTCTAGAAGCCAACTAAGTCCACTTTTGACAAAGTCAAAGTCCTGGTCAAAGTCAACATTCCTGACTGACTCTACTCGCCGAGTTAACCCGTTGACTCGTCGAGTCCTTATACTCAGAAACTCTCACAATACACCTCAACTCGCTGAGTCACCCCACCGACTCGTCGAGTTCAACGATCTCCGAGTCTCATCCTGTCCAACTCACTGAGTCACCACTCAACTCACCGATCTAAGTCTTAACCAGAAAAGGTTGAGGTTCTGAGATCCAAATCGTTGAGTCCAAGAACAGACTCGCCGAGTTGTTCTTCTAACTCGTCGAGTTCCTGCATATCTTCATACAACTCGCCGAGTCCACCCATGTGACTCGTCGAGTAGCTTCAGTTCTTAATCCATACAGTGGCTTTTCGAGCCATGCAGAGGCTCCAAACTGTAGATCCGCTCTTCTAAGGCCCATCCTTCACGTAAAGTTGCAAACTTTACGTGAAACCAAGGAGCTATAGTCTTAAAACACTCTAGGGCTAGGGTTTGAGACAAGCATGCTTCACCAACACACCAAACACTGCTACTTTATGGGTTTCTGGGCCAAGACAACCCTAGATCCGAAGTTCTCTTTGCTCAAAGGCACAATACACGAATTGGCCTTGGAAATGGCCCAAAATGATAAAATCTAACTAGGAAAGGGAATCTAAATGAATAACAGCCAAGGTATGAGCTCCATACCTTCCAATGATCTGAAATAACACACCAACTCAGAGCCCACTGCCACTTCTTGAATCACCCAAGGTTCCTTTCTTCCTTTTTGCTTCTAAGCACCCAAATGGAAAAGAAAGATTGAGAGTACTATAATGGAGGCTTAAGGTTTCGAGGGAAGGTGAAGGGAGTGATGGGGGCTGGGGTGAAGGCCTGAAATGATGCTTAAATAGGGCACCAAGCCCGAAAATTAGGGTTTTCCAACCCAGACCTGACTCGCCGAGTCAGTCCCTCCGACTCGCTGAGTCGGTCACTTAAATCTCGACACATAACCCACTCCAACTCGTCGAGTTCACCTATGGACTCGACGAGTTGACCCTTTGACTTAGGGTTTTCCTTTGCTTTTTTGGTCTTTCTGATTCTGAGTGTTACAACTCTCCCCCACTTAAACTAAACTTTGTCCTCGAAGTTTCTCTATGGCCAAACGCCTTGCAATCTGCTTTCAACACTCTGCTTGAAAAGCCTAACACCCGTTGACTACTTCCATTGGCCTTCCACCCGGTAATTCAAAATGACACTTGACCTTGCAAATATCAATCCTGCGAATACAACTCTTTCAACTGACGATCCTTCCGGTACTCCCCGAGTACTTATGCTGGTCATCCTAGGGGTTCACCTCCTTTTCCTTGCGCATTTACTGGCCTTCCCAAAGCAACGTTCCATAACCAACTACTTCCCCTGTCACTATGAAGGACCTATCCTTCACCGAATCCATTACTCCCGCTATTTCTAGTGCGGGTCATTACTTCCAGTACTCACTGGATACTTCTTACTACTATATCTTAGTGCTGAGCACCCATCACAGCGAATGGTTCAGATAATCCTTCGAGTAAAAGACTCATCCCTGCAACGGTTAGACTCAAACAAGAGCTGTGCAACAGGGTCAAACCCTTCCCTCTAAGATTATCCAACCCTGTTATGGGATGCATAGCACTCCCCGATCAATTAGCTGTCTTATACCATCGTCTTCTTACCATCACTACCACTGACTGAAAATTCTGCTGTCCCTTATCCGCCTTCTGGATGAATCGAGACCACCCTGGTCCCTACTAATCTATCAATATCTGGATTACCGGACTCCTACCGGTCGCTAGTCCCATCATAATCTCTCAGTCGCTCCTAGCGACTTCCGAAGAAACTTCGGCCACCTAATATTGCTCCATCTACCCTGCCACTCTGGCGCTACAAGTCCTGGGATCCTCGGTCCCCTAACTTGACCCTAAGGTCCTTACTAGGTCCCACCTGTGCTACTAAAACTCACGGGCCTCGCCCACGGGTCTCACCTGACTATACTACCGAGCAACCCTGCTCTTAGGTCTCACCTATACGGCTACTCACATATGGGCCTCGCCCACTGGTCTCACCCAGCTACATCCTGGAGCGGCCTCTCTCAAGGCCTCACCTTTCTAGGGCTATGCAGGCTAGTTCCATACTATTCTCATCAGCTATCCATTCCTGATCCTTACCTTGATCACTAGGAGGTAAGGGCCTCGACCAAACTCCGCTAACTAGGAGATACGGGCCCTCGCCCACTCTCCACTAACTAAGCTGCTAGGGAATGCTACGGCTTACCCGTAGTCTTACAACACCTTCCACCACTGGCTCGCTGACGGAAAAATGTTGCGGCTCTCCCGCCGCTCTACCATGCTCTACATGCTGTCTCTGCCCCTAACTACTAACACGAAATCATCCCATGCCAACCGTTCTCAAAATCCTCATTCCAACTCTCCCGAGTCCTATAGGCGATCCTCCAACCCGAATTCCAAACCAGATACTAACCATCTTGATTACATGATCTAACTGTTGGGAAGTTTCTCAAACTCCTAACGCTGAACTCCTCAATCCATCAATCACTGTGCTACTTCCTTTCCTTCTCAGAGGTCGTGTACTCTTTCTGGATCTGCGTGCTCTTACTCTTGTACACTCGGAGGGTTCTCCCCCACTTTGATCCTGCTTATACCTCCTGCTCAATGCTTGAGAGAAATTCCCAATCTTCTCTACTGTACCACAGTGAATCTTCTGAAAATCTCAAGCTTGCCACAGCTAGGGTTCTAACTAATCCATCAATAACACCTTCCTGAATCCAGCGGACTACTACTGAGTTCCACACAAGCATGCTATAGTTACTGCATCCTAAGTAACCTGGTTCCATAGGGCACAACCCCCTAACTACCATTTTATTATCCAAGGTGTGCAGATGGCATATAACTAAATCACAAGCAAGCCGCCCAATTCTAAAATACTTATACCAATAACGATGCAGAACCATAACAATATAATCATGAATAAAGAAAACAGAAAACGGAAGATACACACCTGCAACGTCCGGAGCTGCTCGCGTCTCGTAGTCATCTGAAAAGTCCTGCCTCCTACCGCAGGCGCCTCTGCTCGGCCTTGACGGCCGTCTTTGATCCTCAGAGTTGCAGGGGCAGGTGCTATCACCCGTCCTGCCAGAAGCAAACTGGGACACTGGGCCTTCTTGTGGCCCCGCTAACTACAGTGGAAACATATCAGGTCTGATCCCTGTGTGGTGGTAGCAGTACAATCTCTGCTAAAATGACCAGTCCGCCCGCACTTGAAGCAGCCCGAATCTCCACCACTACCACTCCTACACGCTCCCTCGTGTGTCCTGCCGCACCTCCCGCATCGGCCGCGGCTATGGTAATCCCTCGATCTCGAATTTGACCCCTTTGGCATTTTGCCCAAACCTGTAGCTACCTGAACCTCATCCGGCTTCCTCGTCCGGATCTGTTCCAAATCAATCTCCCTCTCTCTAGCCCGAGCGATCATATCCTCCAACGTTTTGCAGCTGGACCTGCTCACAAACTGCCTGATGTCATCCCTCAACATCTCGTGGTATCGGGCCTTCTTCATCTCCTCATCTGCGACATACTGTGGAACAAGAAGGGCCCTCTCCCCAAACTTGGCAGTGATCTCCGCCACAGTCTCAATAGTCTGCGTCAAATCCTGAAACTCCCGTGCCAACTGCTACACCTCAATAATTGGTGAAAACTCAGTCCTGAACCTGGCGGAGAAATCGCTCCATGTCATCGTGTTCAACGCGACATCATCACCAATGGCATGTCCAAACTCCTCCCACCAATCCTGTGCTCTTTCCTTTAGAAGGCAGGAGGCGAGTCTGACCTTGCATATTCTGTGAAATTTTTCCGTAACATAACATGTATGAGTAAAAAGAGTCCTATTTTAACAAAAAAGATAGAAAACTATATGAAAGGGATTCCCTTTTATCTCGTGGACATTAAATTCGACAATTGAGCGAATTTAAGGTGATAAGGTAGTGGAATGATCAAAGTAAAGTGATTTTGTAGGTGTTCTTTCAGGCGATGTACTAAAGTGTGTTACAGTTAATTACATAAGCAAACTTGTGAGTTACTTTCTCATATTTCATCACTCTACTACTCTATGTATGTGTACCTATGCAGAAAAAGCAAAAAATTCATTGTAATGAATTTGTTAGTTAGATAACATACATAAAGAAATTATACAATAAAAAGTAGAAGCTACATCAGCAAATTATAAATACCTTGGTTACATAAGATACATCTTCCTGTAATCCACTAATGTTGCAGCCTGTTTTCACATTTGAATCTTTTTGGTTAACCAGGGTGTCTACAATTCTATAACGGGGCATGGTAAGGGAAATTAAGTTAGTCAAGAAAGTTAAACGATGATGTGCTCCTAAATGGTACGATGAGCACATTCATAGGTTCTAAACAAAGCATTAAGGACCTATATAAATGAATGATTCATTAAAACAATTATATCCATCCATTATAGAACCGAACTTATAATGGGAAAATGTAACTGCTATAGGTTTTAAGTTCCAAAATATTTCCATTCTTAAGATATATTTATTAATGCATTACTATTATTGCATCGGGTCCTGAATGATTAAAATAAAAAGCCTTCAACTCCATTGAGAAATTGCAGCTAACACTAAATGATCACCAAATACTAAATTACCCTTGGAACAAAATCTTTATTGACCTTTATTCTAAAATGGATAACATAGTGAAAAAGTGAAATTCAACTCTTCCAGAAGTAACAATCTGAAGTGTCAACATAAAATGCATACAAACATTTGTACATGGTTAATAATCAGGAAATTAGCCCCCAAAAAACAGTTTCCACATGATAAGTTGTTGTTTATTTATGCCAAATCCCAAGAACCACATGTCATGATTAAATATTAAGGGCAAAATAGTCATTTAGTCTTATGTACACAATTTATTCAGTATAAGAATAAAAAGAAAGTAGGACTTACTTGTAGAGTATTAACTTGATCTGCCTTCTTAAGAAGAACTCGAATCTTATCATCTTGACCACGTAAAGACCAAATATGTAGAAGGAAATAAAATCAGACAGTTAACTCAAATAATAGAAATCGATAACCTTACCTTGAAGAAAACAAAAGAAGAACGGATGTTTTAAATGACAAAACTAACCTTGATGAAAGGCATAGACAAAAGTAAAAGAAAAAGGAAGTCACTCTACCTAGTAGATATTTTAAAAGACAAAACTACCATTGATGAAAATCATAGACAAAATACATACCGCAGTGTTCCAAAATAATAGTAGTATTCCTTCTTCCTTAATGATAAAATCATAAATAGTTAAAGAATATCTTTAAAAAGATGTCATTACCACCTGTTTCAAGGTCCGAGATAATTTTTTTTATTGGAACTACAACGAATATCTTAGTAAAAGTGAAAAGCCCGAAAAAAGCTGCAAAAGAAATCCCAAATTCAGCAAGATTTCCATCAGAACAGAAGGAAGTTGGTTCACGGCAATGAAAGGTACCTGTTTCGTCATCATCAATGTCTGAACCTTTATTATGAAGACTTAAATCCTTTTTTTATGATTTCCTTGATGATTTTGAATGTAAGAAATCATAAAACTAACCCAAATTGGACATTTTTCAAATGGTTATAAAGCTTCCACATTGTTGCCAAAACAAATAACAGTGTTGTCATGTATCAGATGACACCCAGACCTGGTTGAACCAAAACAAAAAGTAAAACCTGAAGTGAGAATCAATTGCGGAGTTATAGGTTGGTAGAATCTCTAACTGAAGATAGAAATTTTGTATGAAAATACTTGTGAACGAAAATCAAACGGAAAGCAATGTAAACGATTAACGAATAAAATTCTTAAATAAATTGTGAATTTAGAAGCCATGGTGCTGAAGATGCGAACATATTGTTAGGTTCTGTCACAACTAGAAATTTTGTGTCTTGTAATCACTACACTCAAGTAAAATGTAGAATCAAAAACTTAGAGCATGTATGATGCTTACTCTATGACAACAAAACTTCAATCCAATACACCATACAAGTACTACAAATAGTCAACAAGCAATTGGAAACCCTAGAAGTTCTTGTTAGGTCCATTTTGAGCTAGGACTTCCTTATTGGACTCAATGGACCAATAAGCTTCCAATTTGACTATCATGGGATTAGAACCTTTAAATGGGCTCTAATTGGACCCACATTCATTTATTTCAACATTTTGGGCCATATTGGGCCTAGAATGAAATAAATTAAATATTATGAACCATAATTAACCTAAACTAGCCCAACAAAGTATAAAAATCACACTTATATTTTATAGGACCAACAATCATTCAACTTAACTCCTATATGGGCTTAGGGGCAATAAAGCCCAAAAATCTCTTCTCCCCTCTCCAATCTCGGCCCAAGCCCAAAGAAAAGGAAGAGTTGACCTTTGTTGCCACCTCACAATTATTCAAGGGTCTTCCATGCATCTTGTCCCATATATCCATGCATACATCACTTCAAGATCTCTCTTCTTCTCCCTCTCTCTCATTCTCGGCTGAACACACACACATACACTCACAAAAATTCATTTCATCCTCTCTAAGTTTTGAAGAACATCTCCTCCCTCCTTCTTCTAAATTTTCGAGATTTAAGGTCATTCCAAGGAGATTTTTCACAAGGACTACCATCCAAGGTAAGTTTATACTTAAATCTATGATCTAGGTTCCTTGATTTATCAAACATCTCATCTTAACTCATAAAAATTTATGGTCTAACTCCCCAGAACCATCTAAGTCCGAAAATCTCCTCAAGAAGTTGCTAGGGCCGAAAACAACATCAAACTTCTTCCATTCTCCTCCAAAACCGAAACCACACCCAAAGGTGAGCTTCATACCCCCTATTTTTCGGTTTTTATAAGTTTTGTGGGGGGGGGGGGGATACAAAGCAAATGTGTATATCTATGAGTATATGTATGCTTTGTATGATTTCTATGTTTGTTTACATGTTCTTATGTGATTATGGTGTTGAAACTAGTCAAAATGTCCTTAAAATCGAGATTTGCATTAGGATGTATGAAACAAGTGTTAAACATATTATTACACACAAATCATTTCTAGAAAAATAACCAAGTTAGTTAATATGAACTCATTGGGCTAAAAATCCTATTTTTGGACTCAAAATGTTGAAAATATAAGGTTAAAGGGCCCAAAATGACAAAATACAAATTCTGATGGATGAAATGAGTCAAAACAGTTTCAATAAGGTATTTTTCTGGAAATATTCTCTTTGAAGGATTAAATGTGAAATTTTTAAGCATAATGGGCCAAAAATGAATTTTTCGGCCCAATAAAGCCCAATACGCGAGATTTTCAAATTAGAGGGGCTGAAACTGTGATTTTCTGTAAAACAGGGGACTACTAATGCTCCAAGTCCATTTCAAGGGTTTAAAATGCTTTTCATATTTAAAAGGGACCAAAAATGCAAAATTTTTCTATTTTGGGCCAAAAGTGTAAAAACTGCGAACATAAGGGTTTCAGCCGATAAAATTTTCATTTGGTGGACTAAAACTGTTTTTCAAATAACTTTGAGCTGAAAAATAACTTTTCTACAAGTTTTGATACTAAAGTGTCAAGAAAAATGGTTTGAGGACTAAAACAGAAATTTATTTTATACAAAGGGTTAAATGTGTAAATTATCCAAAAGAAAGGGGTTGCAATAATGAAACATCCTAATGTTTTAAACAATAAATCCGTCATGATGAAATACTAGCACCTCGACTATCGGCAAATTATAATACACCTTCAACACCAAAAATCGTATTCAAATGAATTGATTCGGTCTCGAATCAATAATAAATCCGAAATTACTAACACGGCGAAACTTCAATACACACGCGGAAATTTCGGGAAGTCAATACACACGTGAGAATACACCAGACGTCGATACACCGTCTTTGGGCCCCAAAGTTTCAAATCGTGTTTGTTGGGCCTAGCTAGCCCAATGACATGATCTTTAGGCCTGAAGGAAACTCGCTTACATGTAGTTGGGTCTTATATGACCTAATTTCGTGTAAAAGGACTTTTACAGGCTATGTGTTGTTGGACCCCAAGGGCCCTTTGGTGCTGCTAGTAAAGTCGAGAATTCACCAAATGCGAGTCGGGCTAAGGGCCCTTCGCATTCACGATAGCCTTGAACGACTTTCGAAAAATATCGGGGCTTCGCACCCTCTTTTCCTCCTCGGTTGTGGGGCTATATGAAGTCCGGGTGTTTGGATTAAGTGAATAGTGCGAGCGACGCCTAAGGGATCGTTTGTATGGTTGTAAACTAGTCATTTTCATTAATGTGTGTTTATAACAATTCACAATCCATAATTAATCCAACGTCACCGAGACTCAACGAATACACCTATCGTAACGAAATAACAAGACATAAATCATTTGATGCAAAGTATTAGGAAAACATCGGGTTTTCCTAGGGTTTTCAATTAATACACCTACGAGTTACATACCGAGTTTTACAAACCGTATTTTTACATTTATAGAAACAAACAAGCATACTTACGGATCTTCACACTTTTTATACTAAGTTCTTTTCAGAAAATATCGGATTTTCTGGTGATTTTCAAAGCAATACAAACCACTATATTTCAAACATTACTTATGAACTCACCAACATTTTATATGTTGACGTTTTTCAAAATACTTGTATTCTCAGGTAACAGGTAAATCTAAAAGGAAAAATGTACTCAGTAACGTCTTGCTGTTGTCTTAATTAGTACCGAACAATTTACTTTTGAGCATGTAATATGATGGATCAATGTACTGAATGTAAACGCTACCAGTTGTAATATTCCAATGCTTGGTATTGTATGATGTTATGTTTCATGTATATTCATTGTGATGGTATTCAATTGAGTCACAATAGCCCTCAGACGTTTCCGCCGTCTGGTTCGGGGGTGTGACAGGTTCTGATGCTGAAATTCGAAAGGGAACCAAATCAGTTCATAAATTGTAAGTACATCAGGTTTCCACACCCATGGGGCTGTAAAACAAAAGATTCAAAACTAACCTTGTGGTTCCACTGTAGTTGATTGAACGACACAACTTTCCATCTACTAAATGTAGCATTTGGATCGATTATGGAATTTTTTTTGGAAATACAGGTTTCAAGAATCTCTAACTAAAGATAGAATCTGGAATCTTGAGATCGATTGTTCCTAGGGTGTGAAGGAACCAAATCAATTTAGAAATTGTAATGAAATTAACTTCAATTCCATTTCCGCACCTATAATTAAACTCCGAAACAATAAATGGAATAAAACATTACGGTAACTGATCTGAAATCCAACAAAATTCTTCAGCGCTTCCCGTCAGAAAACCTTCAAACTAACGAAGGTAAAGGGTCGGTCGATCCGCCATGAGACCGGGTCCCGAAGCTTGAGAGCTTGTTGATCGAATACCAAGCGAACCTTAGGAGTAGATAGAAGGAGGGGCATGGTAGAAGGAGAAGAAAACAGTCGGTGATTTGAAGCAGTGGAAGCGGTAACAAATGAAGGCGGTGGATGCATCAATGGATCGATTTAAAGAAACCCCGGTGGGTACTCCGAAAAAGGGACACATATGGTGGAGCTGTGTAAGGCTTTTATTGGAGAAGGAAACGGTGGAGAATCAGAAGCGGACACATACGCCTACTCAAGCAACGGTGAGGAAGCAAAAGAAACCCAACAACAATATAAATAATGACTTAAAATGACCCGATGCACATAAGAGACAAAATTGAACGGACATGTATTAAAAGAAGGACCAATTTTGCTAAAACTGGTGGATGTTCACTGTAGCTAAGGTCGGATAAATTTAATATATATATATATATATATATATATATATATATATATATATATATATATATATATATATATATATATATATATATATATATAATGATTGTCCTATATTTGATCTAGGTCTGAACATACCTGAATTTTCAATTCAGTGACTATGATTTTTTCAAAATGGTTATTAACCAAACTTTGAAAAAGTATGACTTTATCAACAAAATTGTTAATCAGAGATATAAAAGCTAAAAAAATACTAAATTTTCTAAACAACTTAAATACAAAAAACAAACGAACATGAATTGTGCTCACCCATAAAATAAGTATTTTTCAGTTCATTGTGTTTTTCTTAGAATGACATGTTTTCGAAAGGAATTTCTTCGTCACCTGAACTTTGGGCGGGTAACTATGGTATATATATACTAGGTTTAAACCCGTAGAAACCACGGTTGAAAAATAAAAATATTATTGATAATCCCACATTATAACGACTAATTAAAGATTTGTAAAAAATTTATTAATTTACAAGATAAAAGTTTTGTTTCTGTATGTTTATGATGATTAGTTAAAATTAATATATTCTGATTATCCGATCTACATTATATATGAGTAGATATTGGATAAAATCATGATTTGTAGGATGTAAGATAAATTTGAGATTAGTACAATGGTTTTTTCTTGGGGGGGGGGGGGGGGGGGGGGAGGGGGATTTTTGTCATGAATAGTTAGCCGAAAACCAAAATTTTCTCTTCTATATGGTGCTTAGGTTTAGACTTAAAAGTTTATATTCGATAAATATTTTTCATTTTCAATCAACAACTAATATTATCTTATTTACGTTTTTTTTACTTACAAATTTTGGAATTACTACAACTAATTACCATTAGTCATAAGCCCATATATATATATATATATATATATATATATATATATATATATATATATATATATATATATACTACCTTATAAAAAGAAATTTTATTATTTCTATAAATAGATTGAATATAATAATAATATTTTTTAAGATGTTGAAGTGTCTAAGCATAATGTACAACAAACATATTATATAATAATAATAAATTTCAATCGTCCAAACTTTCAAATTAAATGTACAATCTATAATGCACTAAATACAAATTAAAAATATAAAATTAAATCAATCCGTATTAATCGACTTGTTTGATGATTAATTCATACCGCAAATTAAGAAAAATTAAAAAGCTACAGTTACATTCAAAGTTTGAATTGGCTGATATCTCGCCCCGTCTCTCTACGATTCATATACTCTCTCTCTCCCTCATATATTTTCTCTAGAAAATGCCCCTTCATCTCCATTATCGGTTAACGCAACCACTACCACAACTCTCTTCCTTTTCTCTTGCCAAACCGATGACCTCCACCACCACACATACCAGTGTTTCCGCCACCATCATCGAATCAAATTTACTCTCCTATGTATTTCCCTTTGATCTAGATGCTTCACACCTCATAAATCGACCCTACCTATATCTCTCTACATGTCTATATCCAGATCAGGTATGTGTAAATGTATTCTCAAACTCTATTCTATACTCATTTTATCTAAAAACCCTAACCCTAACCAATGTTTACAGCCATCGCCACTCGCCTCAAGGGTTTCGAGTTGAAGGTACACGTCTCTCTTAAATCCTCACGGATATGTTCATTCATGTTGAAAATGAAACTGTAATCTCTTCTTAACAGCGAACGACCTCTTGTATATGCACCAGTTCTCTCACATCATTGACATTGAATTCGATTTCCAAAGCTCTAACCTCAGGTACCATTTATGATCTAGATTTATACAGTGTTCTGGTATAAAAGTTCGAATACCTCCCCATTTTACATTGATTTCATTCCGAATATGTTGCGACTTCGAATTTCTAACCTAGGTGGTCTGGTTCATACAAGGTCGAAAACCTCTCCATGAAGGTGATATTTTCTCTCTCGGATCATCATCCATTCTGATGGCATTTGTTTGAAGGGTGCGTTTTAAAAAGGTATTTCATTAATCAATCCATTTTAAAAAAGGAAGTAATGGTCAGAAGTTTTTGTCGAATCTATTTTCTGAGCTTCTTGATAAATCTAATGTTTGATGTTTCCGTTTTTGGGCTTTTTTATTCTGTTGGAGTTGGGGTTATAGGGTTTTTGAAGGTTGACCAGATGATGTGAGCAGATTCGGGAATCACCCTATCATCTCTATTTTCTCCGCTAGGTAACATACCCACCCACCGTCCCACCCCATCTCTTTGTGAATGTTTTGTTTGTACGCAACATAGTTCAAAATTCTTTCTCCTTATTATGTGAATGCCATAAATTTTTACATATCATACAACAATTATTGACAAGAAAATAAACATGGACTAAGTAAATACCCAGGGTAGAAGGGATCCATTTGGAGGATACTTTGCAGGGGTAGAATGAAGGTGAATGGCAGTTTTAATGCAACCCAATAGTTCATTCACGATATATTTCTTAAACATCTCTTTCATTTTAACAGAGGATACTTTTAAATATGATTATGCTATTGTTAGATAATGTTTTTTGTTCAGGGATGATAGACCTTTGACTCCTGCTTTAGACTTTCATTAGGCATGTAAGCTATATATTGATAGACTACTAATAATTTCAAATGTTAACAAAAACTGATTAGTTTTTTTGCTTCTTTGTGACACTTTTTCGGTTATCCCATTCAACTGTAAACCATGTGACAAAAGATTTGTGAAGTTTCTTCCCAAAAAAATAATTTTACCTGTCACTACATGTTTTTGTTATTTCATTATTCTTTTATTTTGTTTCTATGTTTCATGATTATACTCTTAAATACCATTCATATTCATTTTATTAGGTTTATCAAGTGTTAACATGACAATGTTGTTAGAAGTACGCTTCTATTATAAAATGATAAAATGAATTATGTTGCCATTTTTTATTCCTAGCTTCTAGCACATTGCATAAATTTACACATCCACACACACATACACAATCTAGAGGGAAGGATGGAGTGAGGGAGGGAGATTTTCATAAAATAAATGAATAACTGGAAAGTACATTCCTATTTCTGGCATCTATTTTAAAAAAAAATACAAGTATAATTCCATTATGGAAAAAAATTGGCGTTGGATTTGATGGATTTGCATAACTTATGCAGGTATTATTTATTGAGTTTGCTTCTACTTATTTCCATGGTTGAAGCTCAAGATGATGTGTTGTTCTAGACTTTGGAGATCGATTGAGTTTAGAAATTGGGTGTCTAAACTTGGGAAAAACTATTCGAAGCATTAAGAGTCACATTGGATCTAGAAGGTAATTTTGATGTTGGGTTTTATTTTGTGGAAGTTGGGCCTTGGTTTGGAAGAAACTGTTATTTTTGTGATGTCGCTATTTGTGTAAAGTTGAAAAGAGATAAGATATATAATTATCTCAATAAAAACAATATTTATATATAGCTTTGGATGATATATGTCTAATTAAAATTTGATTTGAGAAAGTTTTCTAAAATATGTGGAACTAATCGGCCTTGGTCACTTTGTTGGCGGATTGTTTGTCCTATGTAGTTTAGATGATAAAATATAATAATTATTTATGAGGGGTTTCTGTTTTTTCTGTGTTTTAGCTATGTTTTCAAGATGAGATTGCTCGATTTCTTTCATTTGATTTATAGATCATTCGAAATCTAACATAATTAGGTGTAAGTTTAGTTGATCAAAAGTAATTTCATTTTCCGTTAGTTTTACAACTGTGCCTTATGAAAAAACAAAGCAAACTAGAGGCAATAGACCATCAGAAGTTGATCTTTTATTTGTTGTTGACTTTTCAAACCATGGTCTCTTGCAGGTTTTGAAACAATTTCTTTGTTTCTTAGCTAGAATGACTGGTTTTCATTGCAGACTAACGAGAATTCTTGCAATTATATTGTTCTCTTGGAATTTTTACAATAATGATAATCAATTTGTAAAGTAAAAACAAATGTATGATGATTTAAAAAATTAACCAGTAAAGTTAGTGATACATCATCTTACTAATATTATTGTAGGTTCTTGGTAAGTGTGTTAGTTCCACCTATTTATTCACATAATAGTGTCATAAGGACTTTTTATGTTGCTTTAAATGCTTTACATTTTAGACTTATAAAGTTAATAATTTTGTTTCTTCTATTTAGTGGAGAACTTGAAAACATGTCCTCCCTTTTAATATGTTTCTGGACCATTTTGCCCTTGGTGTGGCATTGGTGTTTTTCTTCAATTTTGGTGTTGACATTTTTTTTGACAGAATAGTCACTCTCCATATTTGTTGGGTGAAAAGTTCCTACCTTCGTGAGAGAAGACTGTTTTGTCCGATACTTGATGATATTGCCCCTGGTGTTGCTTTGTTGCTTTGCCCTCTTTATAAATCAAGACTTCATAGGAACTTGGCATACTTGCTGTGCGAAAATATCAAGGTTTATTGATTTTCTTGGTGATGTTTGGATTCAAGACTTTATTTATCATATTATTTCATGGTTGTTGACCAGGGAGCAAGCCCTTTGTCTTTTTTGATGTGCTTTGGTTTGTTGATATTGATAGTATTTTTTCTCCCTTTTATGTTTATCTGTACCAACTCTTTGTATTGTTCCTTTGGTTTGTTGATATTGATAGTATTTTTTCTCCCTTTTATGTTTATCTGTACCAACTCTTTGTATTGTTCCATCTTCCCGTTGGTCTATTGATTTTATTTATAATATATTGTTATTCAAAAAAATGTAGTAGTGGCTTTGACATCGTTTGTGTGCTTGAAAAGAACAGGGTATATGATCTTAGTATATTTTGTTTGTGGCAATGGAGGCTTCTATTGATAGTCATTTGAGGAATCAATGACTGATTAAATACAACAAAAACATAACAGAAAGGCAAAAAAATCTACCCATTATCAAGATTATATCGAAATGGAAATTTAAAATCACAAATAAAGACCAAAGAATAGGTCCATCACTTGACTCTCACTTGCCCTTAAATAGAAGAAAACGTGAATTGATTAATAAATTTTAATTGATTTTCCTTACATTAAGCTTAAGCTTTCTAACTTTCAAAAAACTACATTATAAAGATTTAAGTTTAAATTGTCCAAAACAATATATTTTTTCATGTATTATTTTTTCATATATTAACTTAAATTATATTAAACGGATTGGAATGAAAAGTCTATTGGAAAAAAAGTTCAATTTAAAAGAAACATTGAAAAAATGCAAAATGGATTGTGGTTATTCTGTTTTCAATAAATGATTTTTAGCCTATATTTAAATTGAAGGATAGTTTGTACTTATATATTATAATTTAGAAGTTGTCAAATACATTAGTAAGTTTTTCATTTTTACAAATAAATAAAACTTTTATGTAAATAAACATAAGGTGTTATTTTTATAAAATATATTTGAGTTTTTTCTCTAAGTATCAAAATTGTTTTATATAAAAGTTTTATCATATAACCTAAAATGATAAATTCAACTATATAACACCAAAGTATGATTCAACATTGATCACAAACATTCTTTAGGAACTGTATATGAATTTGCTCTTACATCTTATTGATAACCATGACAATTTTATAAAACATAAAATTTCCATAAAAATCAATATCATAAAACATCAAAAAGTTTTAAAAGAAAAAAAAAACAAAACCATAAAAATTCAAGCCTAATAACACACTTCTAATAAAAATAATACTTAGGTGTTGACAACTGTATCGTCGTCACCCTGAGATGACTTGGTTTTCAGCTGCAACAGTATGCAAATCACACCTGAAAAAATTAAATTTGAAAGCATTAATAAGTTTAAAATAAACAACTAAGTAACTACACATATAGTGATAAATAGAAAAAAAAAACAGCGTTTGGTGTTCTTTTGTAAAACAAATAACAAATGATCTTTACCCGACATTAACATGAATTTCATCATCTTCCTCATCACGAAGCCTATAACATCTATTTCAGCTTTGAACTTTGACACGAGGTTTCTTGAGTGCTGGTGGCAATGTTGTTGGTTTTGTTGAATCTGATGTATCAGCCATTTCCACAACTTCATCATCCAACTTTTCATTTTCAGAACTTATTGGTTATTTAATGTATCATGTAACAAATAACACAATAATTTGATTATATTGTTTTCGACATGTACTTTTTTTTGCAACATAACATTTTTGTAAAGGAAACATATTACCAAAAGAACTTAAGTGCCCCGTCGCTTTGCGCGGGTATATATATATATATATATATATATATATATATATATATATATATATATATATATATATATATATATATATATATATATATATATATATATATATATATATATATATATATATATATACACACTCAAAAACAAAAATATAATATCCGTTTTATCCATTTTGTTTTGTGATAATTAAAAATTTTAATGACTTCCAAAAAGTAAGATTCAAATTACTCTTTAAGCGGACTCTACAAAGATCTTACGTGGAATGCTGTCCTACATGGCAAGTGATTATTGGCTAGACACTCGTGTTAATCCGTGTCAAATTGTCAATCTATGAATTGTTTGGTTTCAGAATTTACAAAAAGCCCCTTTCTGTTAAGTCAAAATTCAGAACCACCCCAGCTGGTAACACGAATTTTCATTATAACACAAACTTTACAACCTTGTCAAAGTTCATCCAAAATCTTTTGTATTGAGTAGTCATATGTGTTTTCTCCACGTCGTGCATGAGTGTTCATACTAATAAATAGACAAAACCTATTTATTTTATGCTTCAAAGGTATGCACTCTCAATCACATATGGTAAAAAGGACGGATTTTAATCAGGAGCCCATTAACCCGTCTCATTATTAATATCGAAGACAAATCATAATATTCATAGAACAAACATATATTATATTTAAGTTTAATTTTTATGTATTCTTTGTAGATTTTCACTTTCTTATCACCAACACAATTAATTATATATGAGCCTATGTGGTATTATTATTATTATTATTATTATTATTATTATTATTATTATATGAATGACTAATATATATATGTCTTTTTAAATCCTACTACTAGTCTACTACAATGGTTTTTTTGTTCGAGACTTGAATCTCAACTCATTAAGAAAGAGACTTATTTTCAAACACTTTGATACAAACCTAGTTTTTAAGCAAAACAATCTTGATTGTCATTATCAACCAATGCACATATAACTATTTGTGTATTCTTCTATTTCCAAAAAAATTATATGTGTATTCTAATTGATTACTGATAGATTATTGTATGTCAAATAAATTAATCATCTTCTATAAAAACGATTGAATATGTACACATAATTATCCCTAAACAATAATAAATAAAAATGCATATTCCATAAAAAAGTGACATCCAATGAGAGATCTAAATCGAGTATGTGTAACTTTTTAGGATTAATTTGAAGTGTGTAAATATGTATGTAAATCTATAACAAACTATAGGATGTATTAGTACCTATAAAATTTAGAAGAAATTTTCAATTAGTTAATATATATACAACTTTATTCTACCTTTATCACTTTGAATTGTTTTGGGTCTACCTATAATTGCATTTAGGAAAAAAACTTCTGTTAATTATTATTCATGCGTTAAATTTATTTCATTTCGTTTTTTTCTTTGTAATTAGTGGATTTAGAGTCTATGTTTAGATACACCAAGATGAGTCAAAAACATAATCGAGGTTCATTGTTACTATTTAAGAGTTGTAGGGACTATTTCGAAATATGGGATGAAGATAAAGGGTTCTTTCTATAAAATTTCCTTTTATATGTTCCGTTGTACAGAAGATCTTTTCTAACCGGGGACGTTTACGCGTTATCTCTCCGTTCATGTTAACAATCTCCATCCCCATTTCTCCGATATAAAACCCTAGGACACTAACTCTCCACCCATTAGATCAAATCTCTACCAAATCATACGCTGTAAGTACTTGATCTATCTTATTAATCTGGTTATGTCTATTTTCATCCAAAATTGAATTGTTTTTCTCGAAAAAGTCGATGTAGAAAGTTTCAAATAAGCTGCTATATGACTCGATCTGTACTGATTTTTTAACTGGTGGTGGTATTGTTGTGTTTTCATGCCGATGCTTGAGTTTTATGTTTAGATTGGTTGTGGATCTGTTGATGTGTGTGCATGATTATTTAGATCGGTTGGTCAACGACGCTCAAACTGATTTCCGTCTCTAGTTATGTCCTTCATTGTATCTCATTTCTCAATGATTTAATTTCTAATAGAATGAGAAGATTAAGAGGTTGCATTACTTGAAAGTCAATGAATTGAATTTTTTTTATTTGCTACTTTATGGTGATCTGGAGTAATTGAAATGAAAATGATTTATTATTTTAGGAAAATTTAGATGTTAATCAAAGTTCTGCAATGCTGATACCTGATAAAGCCCAGCATGTAGTGCAATGAGTTATCGTTTTACTTGTATACATTGTGTGTTTTAATCTATTAGAACATTGTCAACTGAAAGAATTTTTTTTATCAATACCTTGGATACGTGCTGGAATTGCTGATCTTGTTTTGTTTTGTTAAAATTGTCTCCAATATTCATGTATGTTTGATTGTTTGTGTTGTGTCACATGTTCGGCATGCAGTTGATGAATGAATCTTTGCTCACTTACAATGTAATCTAATGGTTGGTTTTACATAAATGACTTAACAGCAGGTTGGGTGTCACTATGGGAGGCGGTTTTAGAGTGTTACATCTGGTTAGACCATTTCTTGCATTCTTGCCAGAAGTCCAAAGCGCAGATAGGAAAGTTCCCTTCAGAGAGAAAGTCATATACACTGTGATCTCTCTTTTCATCTTCCTGGTGTGCAGTCAGCTTCCTCTGTATGGCATCCATTCAACAACTGGTGCAGACCCTTTTTACTGGATGCGTGTTATTCTGGCTTCCAACCGTGGGACTGTGATGGAGTTGGGTATCACTCCCATTGTGACTTCTGGACTTGTCATGCAGCTATTGGCTGGGTCAAAGATTATCGAAGTGGACAACAATGTTCGTGAGGATCGTGCACTATTGTGAGTCTGATAATAGTTAAAATTTATTATTTCATATCTCATGATATATTTAATTGGAACTTGTGATATTTGTAGGAATGGTGCTCAGAAGTTGCTGGGAATCTTGATTGCGGTTGGTGAGGCTGTGGCTTATGTTCTATCAGGAATGTATGGCAGTGTTGGTCAACTTGGTGTTGGGAATGCTATTCTGATCATTGTTCAGCTATGTTTTGCTGGGATCATTGTCATATGTTTAGATGAACTCCTCCAGAAAGGATATGGCCTTGGTTCTGGAATTTCATTGTTCATAGCCACTAATATCTGGTAAGCTTGCTTAGGCTGTGTTGTTTTGTGAATTAAATTGTTGTTTGGGATTACTGAGTTTGTTAAAAGATGGATGGAAATTTTGATAACATGATGCAGTGAAAGTATCATCTGGAAAGCATTTAGCCCAACAACCATAAACAGTGGACGTGGTGCTGAATTTGAGGGTGCAGTTATTGCACTATTCCATCTTTTGATTACTCGGTCAGATAAAGTTCGGGCACTCCGGGAAGCTTTCTACCGACAAAATCTTCCAAATGTGACAAATCTACTGGCTACTGTTTTAATCTTCCTGATTGTCATCTACTTCCAAGGCTTCCGGGTAGTCTTGCCTGTGAGGTCCAAGAATGCCCGTGGTCAACAAGGCTCTTATCCCATCAAGCTCTTCTACACTTCCAACATGCCAATCATTCTTCAATCCGCACTTGTTTCCAACCTTTATTTCATCTCTCAGGTATATATTATATAATTATAATTTGAATGAAGTCTTTATTTGTGTTGCTTATATTATTTGCTTGATTGGCAGTTGCTACACAGAAAATACAGTGGAAATTTCTTGGTTGATCTATTGGGAAAGTGGAAGGAGTCTGAATACTCTGGCCAGTCTGTCCCTGTTGGCGGCATTGCTTACTATGTCACTGCACCTTCAAGGTAACTGTAAATGTGATATTATTTATTTTTATTAAGACTAAAATTTTGGTTATCCTTATTGGAAATTTTGAGTAAACTAGCAATGGGACAATTTCAAGATTTGGACTGAAGCTGCAATTTTGTATAATTTACTGATTTGTTAGTTTTGAGTGGTTTGATTAATGTTGTGTTGATTGATTGATGGATCAGTTTGGCGGATATGGCAGCAAATCCATTCCATGCTCTTTTCTACTTGGTGTTCATGCTGACAGCTTGTGCACTTTTCTCAAAAACTTGGATTGAAGTTTCCGGATCATCTGCTAGAGATGTGGCCAAGCAACTGAAGGTATGCTACTAATATGTTTTAAAATAATGTATAAGAAAAAAGAAAGTATAATATGCTGTAAATGAAAGTAGGTTGGTATTTGTTGCATGAATAATAATAAAAATAGTCTCTGATTGTTGTGATAATATGAATGAATAGGAGCAACAAATGGTGATGCCTGGGCATCGGGATTCGAACCTACAGAAGGAGCTGAACAGGTACATTCCAACAGCAGCTGCATTCGGAGGAATGTGCATCGGGGCGTTGACTGTTTTGGCAGATTTCATGGGAGCCATTGGTTCAGGCACTGGGATTTTGCTTGCAGTCACAATCATCTACCAATACTTTGAGACTTTTGAGAAGGAGAAAGCAAGTGAACTTGGTCTCTTTGGCTTTTAACTCTTCTTGTCTTTAGATATATCATCATATGCCTTCCTCCTCTCCTCTCATCTCCTCTCTCTTTAGACAATTTTGTTTTTTTGTAGAAGAAGAATTTAACTTTACAATCTCAATCTTATTTCTTCTCACGCCAATACCATTATAGCTTTTATGTATTTGTTTCTCAGGTTATAAATTTCTGTGCAAACCTGACTTTGACATTATAAAAATTGTTCCAAATGTTTTTACAAAAATAAAAATGAAAATAGCATACACAAAATTCAAGAAATTGTCATTTTATATTTAACTAGGTGTAAAACCTATGGATTGCGCGGACTGATTAAAGAAAATGGTTGATTAAAGAAAGTAAAATATTAAAATGTAAATAATAAGTATTTTTTAAAATAAAAATTTAAAATAAGGAATGAAGAAACATATTAGTTACAATTTAGTATAATATTTATTACATTTAATACTTTATAAGTATAAATATTATGTGGTTTTTTAATTTTTAAATTTGAAAAAAAAGCTATAAATTGATATGTGGATATTATTTATTTAAAAAATATCATAAAATGACAAGTGTCAAAAACTCATTAGAGATTTATATGTGGTAAAATTATCTTTATTTATTATAATAGATAAATTATTTTAACTAGAAGGTTTACGCCATTGCCAGAGGTAGAAGTCATGGTTTTCCTCCAGCAATGTTCATACATGTTGGATATGTTTAGAAGAAAGTGAATTTAAGAGAGAAATTCAAAGCAGAGCATGTCCGCAAAAACAGAATCAAAACCAGTTTTGGAATTCTACTTTCAAGATACAATCTACTAATGAGGGAATTTTTTAAAAAATTGTAGAGTGAGCTGAAAGTAAGAAACTGCACTGTTATTTTTTGCATTTAGCCTTTTAAACCTGTTTTAAATGTATTTGAATTGTTTTTAAGCAATATAAACTTATCGCTATAGCTACTATATAGTATGCCCCCCATTGGTGTTCAAAAGTGGATCCATGCAAAGTACAATATAAAAGAAATGTGTGACAAATATGATAGAAAAACATCAAACATAAATATTTTTCCAACTAATGAATCTTTTAGCTATCAAGCATACAACCTATATGATATAGCAACAATACCCAGTAAAACAATACTTTTTTATTATTCTAAGACGCTCAACATATTTGTTGCTGCCCTTTGAATAATTCTTTTAACTCTATTAGTACCGTTTTGATGTCAAATCTATACAAAATAGCAATTATAACTCATAAAAAAACAAGTAAAATACGACTTTTTTAATTTTGAACGGCTAAATGTATAAAAAAGCTAGAAAAAAAAAACTAGCAACAAAAGACAATAGTTCATGAGGGGGGTTTTTCATCCACTCATTCCAATTCTATCTAGCCTAACGATTCCTATTACAAAACCAATTAAACGAAAAAGAAACACCAGAATCAAACATGTACTCTTCCTACACTTCACGGAACCGAAGACTAATGCATTCTGATACGTCCATTGTAAGGTATTAAACCGGTAATACCTTGATGCCCAAGATCAAACAAAATATTTCATTGCTATAAATCTCTATCTAAACTAACAAATACATTTCCTTATTTATACTAATGAAAGCATTAACTAAACCAATATGTAATACTTGTTAAGCAAGCTGACAACTTCCTAATCGACATCAAATACTTAAAATAAAAAGGTTTTCCCAAAATACACCTGGACTTATAAATCTGATTAATCCAACAATCACTCCTTTATCGGATTGGTCATACCTCTCGTTCACAACAGTATTGAATCACCGTCTTCCCGAACCATCTCGACTTTTTGCGGACACCCAACCTCCACCTCGGTCACGTCCAAAGTCATCTGTACCCTTTGATTGTTTACAATACACGTAACATGTACCATGACATCCCGTTGGATACGTTTATTACCATCTAGAATTTTTCTGGATTCACAACCTCTCCCCGGCCAGATCCAAAGCCATCCGATTTGAACTTCCATCGCCATAATGTCCACACCGTGTTGTTTCTCCAATCTCTTTATTTGTTTCGATTGCCGTTCTTCAAAGAGGCATCTCCATCGACTAAGAAAACAAAGCCACCCGCCCCACCGTTTTCTTTCTATTTGCCAAACGAACTGAATCCAAAGCTACCTGCTTTGAGGGATTCTTCCCGCCCGCTTTTCACGCACCTACGTCAGTATCCCCTTATCACAAACAAAACGATCACGAACTATGCAATCCCTTTGACTTTTCTGCTTTCTAATTTCAACCAATCAACATCCTATTATCTCTTTAACCACCCCGACCTCTTTAATCAAGCTTGTTCCGAGAGCACTTTTCCACCGAACAAGAAGACAAGGTCACAACCACCTTTATCGTCTTCCGTAACCCGCAAAATGAACCAAATCAAAGTCACCCGCTTTAACGTCTCCCCGTCCGTTTATTCTGCGCCTCCAATTAGTCTTTTTCTACCTTAGAACAAGCCCGATCAAGAGAAATCGGGGCTGCTGTTGAGATGCTTTAACTCGCGCTAAAAAACAATCCACACCCCCTAAACCGAACCCAGTTCCCGCTGCATCTTCCCCGCAACAAAAGGCTACAATTTTCTTGAAGCCAACTCTCAAACCGGCCACCCTACACCTTTACGATCCCTAGGCTCTGATACCAAGTGTAAGGTATTAAACTGGTAATACCTTGATCCTCAAGCCCAAACAAAGGATTTTATTGCTATAAATCTCTATCTAAACTAACGAATACATGTCCTTATTTATACTAATGAAATCATTAACTAAACCAATACGAAATACTTGTTAAGTAAGTTGACAACTTCCTAATCTAAATCAAATACTTAAAATAAAAAGTTTTTTTTCCCAAAATACCCCTGCACTCATAAATCCGATTAACCCAACATCCACAACACCCAAATCAAAGTAACACAAACTGATTCCATAATCACCCTATGAAACCGATCTGAATGAAGACCATCGATCCATTGCATTAAATCCAAAATCGAAGAAAATGTAGGAATTGTTTTATCAACCCAAACCGCCACTTTTAGCCAAAGTTGGCGGCCCAAGGTGCACTCGAGAAAGAGTTGATTTCCGTCTTCTAATTTCTGTTCACAACACAGGCACAACAAAGTCTCCACTTAATACCCCGTCGATCCAAGTTACATCTCGTAGGCAACCTATTAAGAAGCAAACGCTAAATAGAAATATTAATTTTACTTGGGAGGAATCTGTTCCATCTGGTAGCAACGTCAATTGAAAGAAGCTTCAACTTATCCAACCATAACTTAGCATCTTTGACCACGAACATATTATCAACACCACCTCCAAGAATCAAGATTATTAGACAACTGAATCGAATCAAGAAGACTCAATAATTGATCTAACTAAGTAGCCAACACACCACCATTTATATTACAGCTCCATTGAAAAGACCAATTCGAACCATTCCAAAGCTCACTGACCACCACATCTCTATTACGAGAAATAGCAAATAAATGATGGAATCGAGCTCTAAACATAATGTCGCCACACCACACATCATTACAAAAACTTGTGTTAGCACCATTTCCCACCTTTTTAGACATGGTATCAAAAGAAATAAGACCATTATTATGTAAACCCCACACCAACTTAATAATACCCATCCAAACTCCTGATTTCGTATTCTTTGGTTTAGCCATAGAAAAACCACCATCATTACCATAACAACTTTTGATCACCTTTACCCAAAGCAAATTATTTTCATTCAAAAAACGCCACCTCCACTTGTACAACAAAGCATGATTAAATGCTTTTAAACTCCCAATGCTAAACCACCATTATCTTTTTCCATCAAGTCCTTGTTCATCTCGTACAACCAGTAATCCTCATAGAACCTTTGTAGCTCAGGAGTCATAGTCGCTACCATGATGCAAGCAACTTTTGTCGCATCATTATAGTGCATCCTATACTCTACTAATTCTTCAGGAGTAGCTTTAGTTTCATCAATCTCGAGAAGTTCCTTTTCGAGCACATACTCTCTGTCCTCGAAACGAAGAGCCATTTTGATGTTGCGCATCCAATCATTATAATTGGTGCCATCAAAAGTACCCCTCGAGCAGATGTTCAACAACGAGAAGTTGTTGTTGTAGGAGGAACCGTATGCAACTACTAGAGTAGACATCTATAAAAGAAGGATAGTTTTAGTTAGATAAGAGTAATCCTTAATATAACACCCAAATGAAATATTAAGGATAAGATCCAACTAAATAATTTACAACTTAGAAAAGAGATGTCGTAATCTAATTGTAAATTATATAAAGGTAGGTAAATGACGACCTACCAATTTCACCACGAAAATGAAATTTGAACGAATTAGGTTTTTATAATGAAATTCCTAGATCTTTTGAGATTCATTGAACTATTCAATGGCATGTTTAATCTCGAATATGCTTTACCATTTGTGACTGGGATACTGATGATCACAAATAAGATGTGAATAACCATGCAAATTAGCTTAGTACTCTCGATGTCATTTATCATCTCATTTTAATGTGCCGGTTAACCACACACGCTCCATTAATCAATGATAATTTACGAGACACCCATTACCATTCTTTAATAGTCCCATATTAGTGTGCTGGGCCTTGGCTTAACTCAATAATCCAAAACTCTTGTCCACTTCTTGCTGGCATGTGGGTGGAAGCGCGATGTGCGGTGGCCAAAACCGCACCCAAGAACACCACACACTGGGTGCGGTTTAGGGTGCGACGACAGATGATCGGTGATCGGTTACCCCTCTCTTTCTCCCTCATTTTGATTTTGATTGAATATCGCAAATGAATTACAGTTTTTTTTAATTGAATTCCAAACGGTAATAAAAATTTTCTTTTTCTTTTTCTTTTTTTTAATTACCAATGGTCAAAATTTTCAATTTTAATTTATTTAATTTTATTTTTTGTACTCATTTACAACCCTATAAATACCCTTTCTACTCCACAATCGAAATCACTTCTTCTTCTATCATTTCCCCCTCTATTTCCAAGAAAAATGAATCCAAACAACCCAACTTCAAAACCCGACAGAAGAAAATTGCGTGTTTCTAGATTAACCAGTCCAACTAGAAACATTTTCGCTTTCAACAGATCGTTCCTGGTTTATCGTCCCCAAATTCATGCCCCATTCAACCCCCTCCACAGTTTCAATACCAAAATGTTCTACAACACTTGAATCCTAGTATGTTCTTATTTTTCCTTTATTGTAAAAATATTTACATTTTGGTCCTTGAGCAGTACGCGGGGCGTACCACTTGGTACACTTAGCGTACGAGCTGTAAAGCGAGTATGCGGGGCATACCACTTGGTACGCTTAACGTACTCATGCGAGGGTGGGACGGGACTCCAGGCACGTACGTTGGGTGTACATCCTTGTATGTGGGGCGTACGTGCGAGATGTTGAAACCCTAAATTAGGGTGTTGTACCATATATAAAGGCCTTAAGTCCTCATGGCTGGCCTCCTTACCAGTCTCCATTGCCACAAAAACCCTAAAATTGATCCTTAAGTCTCTTGGTGGTGTTCTTGAGTTATTAAGAAGTTCGTGGTGCTCATTTTTGGTCTTTCTGAAGGAAGTGGAGAATCTTGAAGTTGTCTTGCTTGGTGGAAAGGCTTTGGATCCAAAATCATCTTCTTTTGTGCAAGCTTTCTAAGGTATCATGTTTGAACCTTGACTTGTAGATGTTTAGATCTCTTCATATTGTGCTTTGTTATGCTTTTGGTCCCTTTTTGGATTGACGAGAGAGTGAAGTCGTTTTAAGGGCTTGTTATTCCAGATCTGAGTTTGTATTGGACTCCTTGAGCATAAAGGTGCAAGCTTTATGAGATAATTGGTTCCATGCATGCATTAAGTCACTTATTAAGTCCCTTTTAAGCTTAAGAGCTTCATTTAGACATGCATGAACGTAAAGTCGGCAACTTTACGCAGTTTTCCAACTCAAGGAAGTCAGATCTATGTTTTGGGGCTATGTTAAAGGATTAAGGACTGAAAATGAAGTTTTGGCTGAATGGGTGAGTACGCTGGGCGTACAAGCAAGTACGCTTAGCTTACAAGCCCTCAAGCGAGTACGTTGTGCGTATGTGCTGAGTACGCCCCACGTACTCAGTCAGGTGGGCTTCAGATTTGGGCTCTTCTTTGGGCTTAAATGGCTTGGGGCCCTATTGGGCCATCTGAATGAATGAGCTTGGATTATAAAAATATTATTGGGCCTTAGGGTGGGGTCCATGGAAGGATTTGGGCCCAATTTGGAAAATTAGGCCATATGTGGGCCTTGGATGGATATTTGGTCTTTGGGAAACTAGATTGAAAGTTGAGTTTAAGTCTTGGACCAAAAATAGATAGGAGTAAAATGGTCTTTTTACCCTAAGTGTGGGCTTAGGGATAAAGTTTTGAATCTAATGGTTAATTGGGTTTTTTGAGATATTGATAGCTCGGGGATTTGTCGGACTAGCAGCCAGGGATTTCAGTGTGACTCAGTAGTGCGAGGTGAGTTTCCTCACCATGTTTAGTGGGTTAAAGGTACCAATGCCAACCCATGATCTATTCTGTTAGATCACTCGTTGTCTGTGTGACACTAGTATGTGTATGTGGGCGGGGCCCGTTATACACTTTGGGCGGGGCCCGTTATGTATTTTATGGTTGGTATGCAGTATCTTGGGGAACTCACTAAGCTTTGTGCTTATGGTTTTCAGTTTATGTTTCATCTACTTCTGGTTCCAAGAGGAAGAGCTCGGGATGACTGCATCGAACACACTACATGGTTTCCGCTTTAGAGATATTACTCTGATTGATAGGATGCTTGATACACTTATTTTCATTTGGTTTGTATAGATAATGTTTTGGAATACTGTTTTATTAAATTGAAAATGAAATTTTTGGATCATATTTTTGGGACGTTACAAGTTGGTATTAGAGCCTTGGTTTGAGGGATTTGGGCACACTCTCGGGTGTGTCTGAACTCAAACTGAGGATTTGGTAAAGTTTTTAAAAAATAAATATATTTTAAGAAAATGGTATTTCTAAAATAAGAAAGGTTGTGGTTCATGCAATCAGTCGATCTCAAGTAAGTTTTCCTAAAATACCCATACATGTTATCTAATATGCTTTGATATGTGAATATGTGAAACGTATGCTAGTTAAGGCTAAGGACCTGCTCAGTTTTTACATAATAGAATGCTAGGAAAGATGCCTTTGTATGCCTATTATCTTAGCTTGTAGACTTGCATGCTAGTACTGATCATTTAGTGATAGGATGGCATGGTTAGGTGATGCTTAGTTTTGATTACTTGATGCCCGAATGCTACTTGCTTTGTGCTTTTAGGAGTTCTAACTAGTAAGAAAATATGCTAGGTTACATATTATGAGAACTAAATAATTTTAGTAGGTTAGGTTTTAACTCTATTACGCAGCTCTTGTCTGAGTCCAACCGTTGTAGTGTGAGACCTCTCATTCGAATAATTATCTGGTTTTAGTAATATATAATTTTATTCATGAGCTAGTTAGAGGAAGTTAATGAGATTTCCTTCTGCAGCTGATGGCGGAAAGTGGTGTGGAGTTTCCCCTAGGAAAACCTATGGGATCTAGTGCTGGGAGCCTTATCTGTGAGGGGAATTTGTATGGATATAAAGTGACTTGGTAGAGTCAAAGAAATCCTTGAGGAAAAGTACGGGTAGATGTGGAAGGTAGTATGGGCCCGTACTACTGGAAGTAGAGGATCCGTACCCGATTCAAGGAGGGTTGCGATGAAGCCAGTGAGCTTATGGAGTTGTGATTCCCCGATATATATTTTGATGGTTTGTCTGGTCTATTTTTTTTAGTATGGTGACATTTCGAGGCAGACCTGTTGGCAGTTCTGTGCTGGGGAGGGCTTGGGCTCAGGATCTGGAGCCGGGCAGCTACATGACCAGATGAGGGAGTTCATATCGTCTGAGATTAGACACAATATTCTTGAGCAGACTCCTGTGATCTTTGGCTCGGTCAAGGAGGGTATTATGGAGATTCTAGATGAGCGGTTGAGCGCCTTTCGCGTAGAGGTTGTGGCTTTGGTTGGGATGCGTTCTTTGACCTTCAGGGAGTTTCGGGCTTGTGGAGCTCTGAATTATCATGGGCCGAGGGACCCGACTGCGAGCAGGAGGCTGTTAGCAGATGTTGCTAATGCCTTCCATACCAGCTGTTGCCCCGAGGGGGACAAGGCCAGACTTGCTTCTTGCCTTCTGAAGGATAGGGCACGAGATTGGTGGGAGGAGGTAGGATGTGTGATGGGTCATGATGCTGTTGATGTGATGACTTGGGATGATTTATCAACCAGGTATTGAGCTGAGTTTACACTAGTGATTGAGGTGCAACAGTTGACGTGAGAGTTTTAGGATCTCCGCCAGATTACGGAGACGGTGGCTGAGATCACCGCTATGTTTCGGGAGAAGGCACTTCTGGTTCCACGTATGTAACGGACGAGGAGATGAAGAAGGCCCAGTATCATGAGATGTTGAGGAGTGACATATGGCAGTTTGTGAGCCGATCCAGCTGCAAGACACTGGAGGATATGATAGTGCGAGCTAGGGAGAGGGAGATTGATTTGGAGATGGAGAAAAAGAGGAAGCTAGATTTTGTGTTGAGTGGTAAGGGTTCGGGAAAGAGGCCCAAGGTTGTTGATTCGCGAGGGAAGGGCTAATAGGGCCGAGGCTACTGTGGCAAGTGTGGCAGGTCGCACAACGGGACGTGCATGTTGGGTGGTTCTGGCAGCTTCAAGTGTGGCCGGAGTGGTCATATCAACATGGATTGTACTGCTACCACCACCATCACCCCAATATCTAATCTGATTTGCTTTCATCAAAATCAGAGGGGCTACAAGAAGGCCCATTATCTGAGTTTGGTTACAGCAGGACCGATGTCCACACCCGCTCTTGCAATTCTTCGGATTACTGACGGCCGCCAGGGCCGGGCAGACGCACCTGTGGTAAAGAACATGGCTTTTTAGTTGACGGCCGAGGAGGCACATGCAACTACCATTGTTGTGACATGTATGTATTTTCTCCTTACCTCTTTATTTATATCAGATTGCTTACTTATGTTTATATGTTTTATTTTAGGATCGTTTCTTGTGAACGATATTTCTGCCCTGACATTGTTTGATTCGGGGGGCTACCCAATTGTTTGTATCTCTTGCGCTTAGCAAGAGATTTGCTGGAGCTCCGGGGGAGCTGGACTGTCCTCTAGGTGTCGATATTGCTGACGATAGGTCTGTTCGGGTAACAAGAGTTCATCGGGGTTGTACTCTCCAAATATTCAGTGAGCAGTATCCAGTTGATTTGGTTCCCATTCCTCTGCGTGGGAACAAGGTTATCGTGGGCATGGATTGGTTGAGTCCTAATCGGATAGTGATTGACTTTGAGAAACAATTGGTTTGGGTATGGACGCTAAGTGGGGGAGATATGGTGATTCATGGGGAGAGACCGTAGTGTGGGCCGATTTTGTGTTTTGCAGTGAGGGCCATATGCTATCTTGAGCAGGGTTGCTTGCGTTATGTCACCTATGTCATGGATACCCGAGATAAGGGTAAGGCGATCGTGGATGATGTGTCAATTGTGCGGGATTACCCGAAAGTATTCCCGTAGGATTTACATGGGGTGCCTTCGGAGAGGCAGGTGGAGTTCAGGATTGATTTGGTTCTAGGTGCGGCTCTGATAGCCAAAGCACTATATCGGTTGGCTCCTACCGAGATGATGGAGTTATCTACACAGCTACAGGAGCTGTTAGACAAGGGAATTATTCGACCGAGCAGTTCACTTTGGGGTGCACCGATTCTGTTTGTGAAGAAGAAGGACGAGTCTCATTGTATGTGTATTGACTACCGGGAGTTGAATAAGGTAACGGTGAAGAACCGTTATCCACTTCCGAGGATTGATGATCTTTTTAACCAGTGTCAGGGTGCATCTTTGTTCTAAAATATTGATTTGCGATCGAGTTATCATCAGATGCGGGTCAGGGATGAGGATGTGCATAAGACAACTTTCTGGACTCGTTATGGTCGTTACGAATTCGTGCTGATGACTTTTGGCTCACCAATGCTCCAGCCGCATTCATGGATCTCATGAACCGTGTGTTTAAACCGATAATAGATCGGTCTGTGATAGTATTTATTGATGATATCTTGGTTTATTCCAAGGCTTAGGAGCAGCATGAGGAGCACTTGAGGGAAGTGCTGGTGACATTGAGGAGGGGGAGACTTTTCGCAAAGTTCTCCAAGTGCGTGTTCTGGTTGCGCGAGGTGCAATTTTTGGGGCACCTTGATAACCAGAAGGGTATTCTAGTCGATCCAGCCAAGGTTGAGACCATGATGCAGTGGGAGGTTCTGAGGTCTCCATCTGGGATTCAAAGTTTTCTTGGTTTGGTTGGTTATTATCGGAGATTCATCCAGGACTTCTCCAAAGTAGTTGTTCCTTTGACCCGACTGACTAAGAAGACGATTACTTTTTGCCAGGAGCCTGAGTAGCAGGCAGCTTTTGAGTCTCTGAGATAGCAGTTGTGTGAGGCGCCTATTCTGACCCTGCCAGAGGGCGTTGATGATTTTGTGGTTTATTGTGATGCTTCGATCCTCAGTTTGAGGGAAATGCTGATGCAGAGGGGTTGTGTGATTGCTTACGCTTCGAGGCAGTTGAAGCCTCATGAGGCGAATTATCCGAAACATGATTTGGAGTTGGGGGCCGTGGTTTTTGACATCAAGATTTGGCGACATTACCTCTATGGGTTCCGTTGTACTATTTACACAGATCACAAGAGCCTGAGGTACTTGATGGACCAGCCGAATCTGATTATAAGGCAGCATCAATGGTTGGATCTGGTGAAGGATTATGATTGTGAGATCCTATATCACCCGGGGAAGGCCAATGTGGTGGCCGATGCTCATAGCGGCAAGGCAGTCGCGACTCCGATCATGGATATATTTGAGGATGATCGCTATTACTCCGTTGTTGGAGCGGATTCGTGAGGCACAGGTTGAGGCTATGAAGGAAGAGCACTGAAAGAGCAAACGTATAGTGGGTCAGTTGACTTCCTTCGATTGTGATAACCATGGATTGTTGACTCTGCATCGGCGGGTTTGGGTTCCATATTGAGGTGGTGCACTCCAGATTCTGATGGAGGAGGCTCATAAGTTTAGGTTCTCCATCCATCCTGGGGCGATGAAGATGTATAGGGATCTTCGTCCTGATTATTGTTGGCAATGCATGAAGCGGGATGTGGCTTGGTACGTAGAGCGGTGCTTGACTTAAAGGAAAGTCAAGGCCGAGCATCAGCGTCCCCACGACAAGATGCAACCGTTGGGGATTCTCATATGGAAATAGGAGGACATCACTATGGATTTTATCACGAAGCTTCACAGGACTGTGCACGGAGTGAATTCGATTTGGGTCATCTTGGATCGTTTAACCAAGATCGCACATTTCGTTCCCATTCAGGAGAGTATTTCCACAGAGAAGTTGGACGAGATTTATATCCGGGAGGTTGTGGCACGTCGTTGGGTGCCGGTATCAGTTGTTTCTGACAGGGTTGTCCAGTTCACTTCCAGGTTTTGGAAGAGATTCCATGATGAGTTGGATACTCGTCTCCATTTCAGCACAACTTTTCATCCGTAGATTGATGGACAGAGCGAGAAGACTATTCATACCCTCGAGGATATGTTGCGAGTGTGTGTTCTGGATTTCGGTGGGAGTTGGGATATGTATCTTCCGTTAGCATAATTTTCGTATAATAATAGTTATCACGTTAGCATTGATCAACCTTCTTTTGAGATGCTCTACGGAAGGAAATGAAGGACCCCGATTTGTTGGGGCGAGGTCAGTCAACGGGTTATGGGGAGTACCGAGGTGGTATTCAAGACCATTGAGCTGATTCAATAGGTTCGGGGCAGGATCCAGACAACTCAGAGTCGGCAAAAGAGTTATGCTGATACACGCCGGTCAGACTTAGAGTTTCAGGTGGGAGATATGGTTATCCTGAAGGTGCCACCTCAGAAAGGTGTCATCCGATTTAGGAAGCAGGGCAAGCTGGGGCCCAGGTATATTGGTTCCTTCATGGTTTTGGTTCGGGTGGGCTGAGTTGCATATCGTTTAGATCTTCCATCCGAGCTCAGTCAGATTCATAGCATATTCCACATCTCTCAGCTGCGGAAGTGTTTAGTGGACGATTCTGCAGTGGTACCATTGGAGGATATTCAGGTGGATGACCGCCTGAATTATATTGAGAGGCTGGTGGCGATTCTGGATCGGAAGACGAAAACCTTGAGGAACAAGGTTGTCGAGCTAGTGAAGGTGCAATGGCAACACCACAAGGGATCATAATGGACTTGGGAGCTCGAGGACGAGATGAGGAAGCATTATCCGGAAATATTCGGGGCAGCGGACTTCGAGGATGAAGTCAGATTCAAGTAGGGGAGAATTGTAACACTTGAACCCTGGTATGTTCTTATTTTGTCCTTATTATAAAAATATTTACATTTTGGTCCCCGCATACTCAGTCAGGTGGGCTTCACATAGTTGGGCTTCAAATTTGGGATCTTCTTTGGGCTTAAATGGCTTGGGGCCTTGTTGGGCCATCTGAATGAAAGAACTTGGATTAGAAAAAGATTAGTGGGCCTTAGGGTAGGGTCCATGAAAGGATTTGGGCCCAATTTGGGAAATCGGGCCATATGTGGGCCTTGGATGGATATTTAATCTTTAGGCCTTTAGATTGAAAGTTGGGTTTAAGTATTGGACCAAGAATACATAGGGGTAAAATGGTCTTTTTACCCTAAGTGGGGACCGAGGGAGAAAGTTTTGACTCCAATGGTTAGTTGGGGGTTTTTGGTTATTGATAACTCGAGGATTTGTCAGACTAGCAGCTAGGGATTTCAGTGTGACTCAGCAGTGCGGGGTAACTTTTATCACCTTGTTTAGAGGGTTGAAGGCACCAATTCCGACCCATGATCTGTTTTGTTAGATTACTCGTTGTCTGTGTGACACTAGTATATATATGTGCTTGTATGTGTGTGGGTGGGGCCCGTTTTACAAGTTAGGGCGGGACCCGTTATACTCACTGAGCGGGGCCCGTTATGCGAGTTAGGGAAAGGCCCGTTATACTCATTGGGCGGGGCCTGTTATACTCTTTGGGCGGGGCCCGTTATGTTTTTTATGTTTGGTATGCGGTATCTTGGGGAACTCACTAAGCTTTGTGCTTACGGTTTTCAGTTTATGTTTCATGTACTTCCGGTTCCAAGGGGAAGACCTCGGGATGACTGCATCGCACACACCACATGGTTTCCGCTTTAGAGATATAATTCTGATTGATATGATGTTTGATACATTTATTTTCATTTGGGTTGGATGGATAATGTTTTGGAATACTATTTTATTAAATTAAAAATGAAATTTTTGGATCATAATTTTGGGATGTTACATGTTCGCCAATACCACCCGATACAAATGCCAACTATTAACCACAACATGTTCAACAACTTTCTCATTTTCCCATTTAACTTTCACCAAATCAACCCCAAAGCCAAATCCCGTCCTATCATTCTCAAACAAAAAGCCAAAACCCACCCTATCACTCTCAAACCCAAAATCCACCCTATCATTCTCAAACCCAAACCCCACCCTACACAACTTAAACCCAAAGCCTCGATGAAGAGGTCATACAGGAAAATCAACCTCCCTCACCCTACCACGCCGCAATGGAAAACAACAGGTGGAAGAGAAAAAAGGTCAATCCTTGGACTCTAGAAGAAGAGTTACTGTTGACACAATCTTGGAATGACATTTCAGAGGATTTAATCAAATGAAATAAATAATCGATTGATCATTTCTGGCTACGCATTCTTGAAAGATGTCGCAATGAGTTGTGTGAAGGTGAAGGTTTGTATAGATCGGATATACTCAAGTATGAATATTGAAGAACAAACAAAGAACAGAAGAACAACATAATCAAAATGATACTTTCACTAAGAAAGAAGGGTTCTCATAAAGAGAATGAGTTCACAAAGACGGTAACCAAGACTTACATTACGGTTTCACCCTAATGTTGAATATATATGATTACAATAACTGAAATCCCACTAATTAAGGGATGCATACCTATCTAAGTAAAGGTATGATCCTAATCACTAAGATTACAGATCATATATCTATTATATATATATATATATATATATATATATATATATATATATATACGTATAACTGCCTAATATACAAAAATCACCAAGATCATTGGTTCACGATGACGCTGATAAGATCTGGTACTGGCACTGGCACCGGTGGTTAGCGTGTAGTGCTTGACTCATCAGATCATAAAGTGTGACCTTACAATCCCCCTATCCGATGATGCTAAAACTAATCTTCAACGAATCGTTAGCATTTTCTCCCTTGAAGATGAGAACTTCCTTTCTTTAATATGATGGCGTTGTCTATTCTTGACTTTGAGATATTTTCCCGGACACAAATGAAAGTATGTTGAAGACATCGTATGGAAGATCATATGTCGAGATATCTCCCCATGAGAAAATGAAGAGTATTGGCATCTCTCCCTGAAAATAAGAATATGTTGTTGTGAATGTATCTCTCCCCCTTTTTGACATCAACAACATTATGGTACTAGCGGAAGCGATCAACGTATCCAATTTACTCCATCAACGGATCAGGAATGCAACTGATAATTAAGTGAGATTGTGATGTCTTCTAATAGCATGGGTTTGAACTATCATTCATTGACATAGTATTGCGAGGTCTCATTAGCATTTGGTTCTTTACGCTGAATCATTAACTTCTTTTTTTAAAAGAATAAAGGGCAAGAATAGAATGATGTGTGTAATACATTCTGGTATGGAATGTACTCATCGACACAGAGTGTCAAAGTTTTATAAGTGTATGGCAAATACAATGAACCATTAACTTCTTTAATAGAAGATTTTTTTGGTAAAGAATGGGTCGTTGCGTGTAATATATCACAAGATAACGATATACCCATCGACACAAATTTTTTGAATTCTCATCAGTGTTTGGATTCATATGCTGAATCATAAAATTTTAAAGAAGAAAGTATGGGAAAGAATGGGTTGATGGGTGTGATAAACTACGATATATATATTCTAACCATCGACACATACTTTCGAACTTTTATCAGTGTGTGGTATTACATAGCGAATCATTAAGTTCTGATAAAGAAGAATTGTGGGAAAGTAGTAGGATGTCTCAATCACGCTGAGGTAAAATCAACGTGAATCATTGACAATGATAACCCATCAGCAAGAAGTGGGTTAATCCTTGCATCATAGAGTTAGTTGTAGTCTAGAATCAAAGATTCACCATCAATTCGTTCAGTGGTTCCATGTCATACCTCAGACTAGGAGGTCAAGGAAATGAATAACCCTTTGTCATTTAAGGACCATACAAGTATCTCTTACGATGATGACTATGTAATCAAGGTAAGCCATTGCGTTATGCTCGATGTTTTAGAAGAACATGAGACTTGATGCATACGGAAAGCATGCTTCCAGGGATGAGAGTCAGCTAAGAGACGATTAACCAAGAAAATAAACACCCAATATTCTATAATTTTCTAATTTGGACCAGGCAATCTCACTTTGAAAGTTTAGATGATGCTAGACAATCAGCATGAGTGGGTGACTCAATGTCATCTCAACAGATGGTCTCGCTGATGAGATACTTAGAGAGATTTGGCACATATAACAGCATACTTCTAGGGACAAGGATTGTCCATAGTTACATACTTGGATTATGAAATGCCACCGTCAAATCATGAAAGGTACAATGATATTTAGAAAGAATGACCATGCCTATTGAAGCTTGTAAGAGACAACTCTAGAAATCAACCAGCTCTAGATAACTTTATGACTAGCTACTCAATTTTTTTAGCTTGGTTGCCTTTTTGAAGCTTGATTGCTCCCCTTAAGCTTGTGATTCATTTGTTTGAGACACTTTGTAAGCACGGTGTATGATCATAAATCATGTCATTTTTCATCAGTTTCATTAAAATGGTGCAATGAAATTGCATATATTGAACCAAATGTGTATTGACATATTAGGTAGATCGCCACCAAGACCCATTTGAAACTATCTAAAAGCATCACATGATCAAACGTTTATGGTATCTCTCGTTTAACTTCAAACCAGTGTCTGAAATCAAAGAACTTTGAACATACAATAAATGCATAACTGTTAAGAGCTTTAGGGGGGAGGGGGGGGGGGGGGGTAAAATAAGTTCTAATGTTTATAGATAATTTGAATACCAGACACCACATTAAATTTGTCCCCCGGATATAAGAGGGGTAAGGTAATGTCTTAGTGAATCACGGTGATAGTGAAACTCATCATTGGCATGTAGGATTAGATATACCCCTTTGCTGATGATCTGTATCTGTGCTGTAACACCGTGAATTTCAGAATAATTTTTCGCAAAATATAAAAACATTTTTCATTTAATTTTCATAAAACATCAAGTTTAAATCTCCAATTCACATCATACAAAATCCCAAGATCACATATCATAAAAATCCCATGCGTGTGTACAGATCAAGCCGACACCTTCCCACGGTCATCACTAGTACCTGAAACAAACAACACTAACACTGTAAGCACAAAGCTTAGTGAGTTCCCCAAAATACCACACATAACACATATTAGCCACTCGAGGCTATAACTCTGTGGGTCCGTAAACCCTACTCTGTGAACCCACTGGTTCTAACTCTGGGAACCTTCCGGTTCCAACTCTATAAACATGCACAACATAAATCACATAGAAATAATGCAGTACAACACATAACATACATATAGCATACAAATACTCTGTCACATAACTCTGGTTACCTACTCAAGGTAAAGTATAGTGAGAAGACTCACCTCGTATATCTCGATAACTCGCGAATCCTGGAAATCACTCGTGCTCGATCCTCCGAGCTATAATCCTCCTATAACATCATACATCTCTAATTAACACTTTTACCACTAAGGTTGACTACCCCTATCAATTCAA
The DNA here is from genome assembly GCF_002870075.4 of Lactuca sativa. Taxonomy (NCBI): domain Eukaryota; kingdom Viridiplantae; phylum Streptophyta; class Magnoliopsida; order Asterales; family Asteraceae; genus Lactuca; species Lactuca sativa. The sequence continues at coordinate 185,342,276 of NC_056623.2, read as the reverse complement.
CACTGGTCAACTCTGGTCAACGGTCAATGGTCAACTTTGACCGGACTCGGCGAGTGCACTAGAGCGACTCGGCGAGTCTATACGTGCTCACCAACTCTCTAGGATTCTCTTCTGACACGTCGAGTACTCCCCTGACTCGACGAGTTCCACCTAGCATGAATCGCGGGGCAACCACGACTCAACTCGCCGAGTCTCAAGAACAACTCGGCGAGTTCCAACTCGACTCAGTCCACCTGTCAACCCTCTCTAACTCTCCCCGACTCACTGAGTCGACCCTTAACTCGGCAAGACCACTCGCTGAGTGGTTAAGGACAACTTCATGCTACTCGCCGAGTCTGTTCTTCGGACTCGGCGAGTCCATGCCATGCACCAACTCAATCTCACTTCTGAGGTCAGATCCGCTCCAACAACTCATAGATTTGGCCCTCCCAAGCACATTCATCACGTAAAGTTCATGTCTTGGTGCTCATAACACACCCATGACTCATAAATGGTGTTTTGACCTCAAGCACAAAGACCCCAATCCAAAACCCCCATGGATTCATAAAAAGCTTGGACAAAGGGACACTCTGGACCTCCAAGGGTCCAGATCCAGAACCTAACTCGCTTAAGGGACCAAGGAAGCACTAGATCTAGCCACAAAAGGCTCAATAAGCCCTAAATCAACATGAACATCAACATAATAGAGAATGGCTCAAAGATAGTACCTCAAACGTGATGTTCTGGACCTCAAATCTTCAGGAAGTGGCTCCTCTTGTTTCCCCTTGGCTATTGCTTCCTTTCCCTTGCTAGATAACACTTCCAAGGTCAATAATGGCTCCTTGACTTACTCCAAACGCTCAAGCTCACTAGGGTTTCACTCAGGGGACTGGTGAGCACAAATGACGGCCATAAGGCCCTTTAAATAGGCTCCAAACCCGAGAAATTAGGGTTTCATTAAACAGCGCGGACTCGCCGAGTCCATTCCTTGGACTCGCCGAGTCCAGGCGCGAACCCACGTCCAGAACCGCGATCCTACTCGGCGAGTTTGAGCTCCAACTCGCCGAGTCCCCTCACAAAACACCAAAAATATATGCATAAGAGATACCTGGAAATCCGGGCTGTTACAACTCTCCCCCACTAGAACTAGACTTCGCCCTCGAAGTCCCGCTCAGCAAAAAGCTCCGGATGCTGCTCACGCATCTCACGCTCCGGCTCCCAGGTCATCTCTGATCCCTTCCGATGCTGCCACTGAACCAACACCAGGGGTACCTCCTTGTTCCTCAAAACCTTGATTTTCCGATCTCTGATGGCCACTGGTCTCTCGGCATAATTCAGGCTCACATCCACCTGAATATCCTCTAATGGAACCACTGCCGACTCATCGGCTATACACTTCCTCAGCTGGGACACATGAAAAGTGTCGTGAATCTGCCCCAACTCTGCTGGAAAATCCAAACGATAGGCTACCCGGCCTACCCTCGCGATCACATGGAAAGGACCAATATATCGAGGCCCCAACTTGTCCCTCTTCCTGAATCGAATCACTCCTTTCCAAGGAGAGACCTTCAGGAGAACAAGGTCGCCGACCTGAAACTCAAGCTCGGACCGGCGTCTGTCTGCATAACTCTTCTGTCGGCTCTGAGCGGTCAACAACCTCTGTCTGACCTGCTGAATCTGCTCTGTCGTCTGAATCACGATCTTTGTACTGCCCATCACCCTCTGTCCAACCTCTCCCCAACAAATGGGGGTCCGACACCTCCTCCCATACAACAGCTCAAAGGGTGGCATACCAATGCTCGAATGATGGCTGTTGTTGTAGGAAAACTCTGCCAAGGGCAAATATGCATCCCTACTACCCCTAAAATCCAACACACATGCCCGGAGCATGTCCTCGAGCGTTTGAATCGTCCGTTTACTCTGACCATCTGTCTGGGGATGATATGTGGTACTAAAATGCAGTCTAGTACCCAACTCCTCATGAAAATTCTTCCAGAATCTGGAAGTGAAACGCACATCACGGTCTGAAACAATCGAGATCGGCATCCCATGCCGAGATACCACTTCCCTCACATACACCTCCGCCAACTTCTCGGCTGAAGAACTCTCGCTGATAGCAAGGAAGTGAGCACTCTTCGTCAACCTATCCACAATCACCCAAATTTCATCAACTCCCCTGGCACTCCTTGGCAATTTGGTGATAAAAGCCATAGTGATTTGTTCCCACTTCCATTCGGGAACCTCCAATGGCTGCAACTTACCATGCGGCCTCTGGTGCTTGGCCTTAACCCTCCGGCAGGTCAAGCATCTCTCAACGAACCACGCGACATCCCTCTTCATACAGGGCCACCAATACTCCTTTCTCAGATCCAAATACATCTTAGTGGCCCCCGGATGGATCGAAAATTTCGACCAATGAGCCTCCTCCATCAAAATGGTACGCGTTCCTCCCACAAACGACACCCAGATACGCCCCTGAAATGTCATAAGCCCCCGACCATCGGTAACAAACTCTGAAACCAAACCAACAACCCGTTCCCTCTTCTGCATCTCAGGTTGCATAGCCTCGGCCTGTGCCCCACGAATGGCGTCCAACACTGGAGCTATCACGGTCAATCTCAAACATACCTCCCACAGCGGGATGCTCTCCGCCCTGCGGCTCAATGCATCAGCTACCACATTAGCCTTGCCTGGGTGGTACAGGATCTCACAATCATAATCCTTGACCACATCCAACCACCTTCTCTGACGCATATTTAGGTTGGGCTGATCCATCAAATACTTCAAACTCTTATGGTCCGTGTATATCGTACACCGAACCCCATACAAGTAGTGACGCCAAATCTTGAGAGCGAACACCACTGCCCCCAACTCTAGATCATGGGTGGAATATCTCGTCTCATGAGGCTTCAACTGCCTCGATGCATATGCTATCACATGCCCCCTCTGCATCAGCACCGCTCCCAACCCCAAAATCGATGCATCACAGTATACCATAAAGTCCTCCATCCCTTCCGGGAGAGCTAACACCGGGGCTTCACACAACCTTTGGCGAAGTGTCTCAAAGGAGGCCTGCTGCTCGGGGCCCCGTGAAAAAGCAACACCCTTCCGGGTCAATCTGGTGAGTGGCACTGCGATCTTGGAGAAATCCTTAATAAACCTCCGATAATACCCTGCCAACCCTAGGAAACTCCTAATCTCGAAGGGTGATCTCGGCACTTCCTAACTCATCACCGTCTCAAGCTTGGCCGGATCGACCAATATCCCTTCCTGGTTAACGAGATGTCCTACGAACTGGACCTCCCGCAACCAGAAATCACTCTTGGAGAATTTGGCATAAAGCCTCTCCGACCTCAGAACTCCGAGAACCTCTCTCAAATGCTCCTCATGCTGCTCTCTAGATCTCGAATATACTAGAATGGCGTCGATAAACACAATCACCGACCGATCCAGCATCGACCTACACACTCGGTTCATGAGATCCATGAACACCGCCGGGGCATTGGTGAGTCCAAAAGGCATCACCACAAACTCATAATGCCCATAACACGTCCTGAATGCTGTCTTCTGGACGTCCTCATCCCGCACCCACACCTGATGATATCCAGACCTCAAATCGATCTTGGAGAACCAAGATGCTCCCTGCAACTGATCGAACAAATCGTCGATCCTCGGCAACGGGTAACAGTTCTTGACCGTCAGCTTGTTCACCTCCCGGTAATCAATGCACATCCGGTGTGAACCATCCTTCTTCTTGACGAACAGGATAGGCGCTCCCCACGGCGAGCTGCTCGGCCGAATAAATCCCTTCCCCAATAGCTCCTGAAGCTGCGAGGATAACTCTTGCATCTCTGGAGGTGCAAGGCGATAGAGCACCTTAGCGATAGGAGCGGCTCCCGGAACCAAATCGATACTGAACTCCACTTGCCTCACAGGAGGCACACCCGGCAACTCCTCGGGAAAAACATCCGGGAACTCACGCACCACCGGAACCTCCTCTACTGAACTCGGCCTCTCGGAATCCACCCGCGTATCCATCACATACGCCACAAAACCCTTACAGCCCTGCTGTAGACACTGCCTTGCCCTAGCGGCCGAACAAAACGCTGATCCTGAACGTGTACCCTCGCCGTACGCCGAAAGAACTCCCCCACTAGGGTCTCTTATGGTCACCATCTGACGCTCGCAGTCGATAACCGCACTGAATCTGCTCAACCAGTCCATGCCCACAATGACACAGACATCCCCCATCGCAATAGGAACCAGATCAATCGGGAACTCAACACCGAAAATCTCGACTATGCAACCTCGGAGAACCTCCGTGGCATATATCACCCTCTCATCAGCTATGGAAACTCTCAAAGGCCGACTCAACGCCTCACGACTAACACTGATATGCTGACTAAAAGCCAAAGATACAAAAGACCGACTCGCACCCGAGTCAAATAACACCAAGGCAGGTACAGAATTCACAAGAAAAGTACCTACGCATAACATAACATAAGCATAATATCTCAACATCAAAATAAATACATGAAAGAATACATACCAGCCACGACATCGGGCGCTGCGTGGACCTCCTCCGCGGTCAGCTGAAAGGCTCTCCCTCGTGCCCTCGGCACCTCGGCCTTCACTGGCCGACTCTCTGTAGCTCTGATGGCGGCAGGGGCAGATCCCTGAGGTGCTCCCTGAGCTGATCCCCGCAACTGCGGACACTCCGCCTTTCGGTGTCCGGTCTGGTTGCAGTGAAAACACACCGCAAACCCCTTGGGACAGTCCTTGGCCATATGCCCCTCCTTGCCACACTTGTAGCAAGATCCCGCTCTGCTGACTCCATCATGACCCTTGCCACACTTCCCACAAGTGCGGCCCTTCTGGCTCCCTGGTTTGGGATCAGCGGGCTTGGCCCGCTTGGCTGCCGGCTGAGACTGTGCCGGTCGCCGATCCCTCCCCTGAGACTCCGCCTCCTCCCTGGCCTGAGTCTCTAGCTCAATCTCCCTCTTCCGGGCATTTGCCTGATGCTCAACAAATGTCCAGTACGAGGAGTTCGCCGCGAACTCCCGAATGTCTCGCCTCAAAATGCTCAAATATCGGCTCATACGTGCCTGCTCAGTGGACACGTGCTCAGGGCAGAACATCGCCCTCTCATGGAACATCCTGGTAATCGCTGTAATTGACTCAGTACCCTACCTGAGGGTCAGAAACTCCTAGGCCAAATGCTCCCTCTCCACCTAGGGAACGTACTCATCTCGGAACATGGCAGTGAACCTCTCCCAGGTCACTGCCGCAAGCTCAGCAGGCGTAAAATGCGCCGTCACAAACTTCCACCAGTCCTTCGCTCCCAAGCGAAGTTGGTTCAACACGAACCGAACCTTCAAATGCTCAGGAGATGAGCAAGTGAAGAAACACCCCTCTATATCAGAAATCCACCTCATAGCTGCCACCGGATCCTGGGTCCCATCAAACTCTGGTGGTTTTGTGTTGCTGAACTCCCGGAACAGCAACGCATCACCACCTTGCGGCCTTGCGGCACCAATAGCCGCGGTGGCCGCTACAACAGCAGCCTCAGAAAGAGCGGCATAACGCTCGTCAAAAGTCTCAATCAGCGTGGTCTTAATAGACCCGAACATCTCTGGTATCTCTGCCCTGATGGCCGCAACCACCTCCTCATGGATGATCCGGCGGATCTCCTCATCACTGGTATCACTGCTCTCAGGCATCAAACGTGTCCTCACCATGATCTACCTCTGAAATACAACATACGAAAAATCAGAATCCATTCGAGCATACTCACACTCGACAACTCATTCCTCCTTGATCCTTGGTATTCCAAAGATTCTTACTTGGGATGTACACCGCTCCGGTGCTTTCAGTAGTAAGGGCCCAATACTACTGTCTGCACCGTATCAGAATACACCCCAATTCCTCCTCTTTGGATCCCAAATTTCAGGTACTCTATCATGCATAGACCACTCTCTAATAGATCTCCCATAAGCCCCTCGCTGCTACCTACCTACTCACTCTCAAGCATCTCATAGCAGCTCACCTCTTCCTAGGCTAAGGCATCACAAATCAGGCCACTCTAGTCCTAATAGGAATACCTAGCCTACTCTAACATGCGGATACATCATATCAGCATCAATATCACATAACATGAGGGTATTTTGGGAAATCACCGTTCGGGCGCGGACTGATCGTACACACAACTTTGCTCTGCGTTTTTTTTTCAAAAATCTTTTACTCTTTTTGAAAATACTTCTCAAATCCTCAGTTTGAGTTCAAATACGCCCGAAGGTGTACTCGAATCCCTCAAACCAAGGCTTTGATACCAACTTGTAACACCGTGAATTTCAAAATAATTTTTCGCAAAATATAAAAACATTTTTCATTTAATTTTCATAAAACATCAAGTTTAAATCTCCAATTCACATCATACAAAATCCCAAGATCACATATCATAAAAATCCCATGCGTGTGTACAGATCAAGCCGGCGCCTTCCCACGGTCATCACTAGTACCTGAAACAAACAGCACTAACACTGTAAGCACAAAGCTTAGTGAGTTCCCCAAAATACCACACATAACACATATTAGCCACTAGAGGCTATAACTCTGTGGGTCCGTAGTGTTGGGTTATGAGCATTCTAACACTCCTAAGTGTACATGCAACCCTAAATACCTTGGATCTATGTTTTCTCTATTATACATGCAAATAAGAACTTCCAAGGTATTATCCTAATCTAGCATACAAATCAATGAATGTAACAAGATAGAATACATACCTTTTGATGTAGCTTGATGTCTTCAAGCTTTAAGAGCTTAGCCCCAATAGTTTGGAAGCCTCAAATGGAATCACACAACATCAAATACAAATGGAATGACTTGAGAGAATTCTACACTTCATGGAAATCGGCTAGCCCTTTCTTACTCTCTCTAGTGGCCGATTTTTCCCAAGAATGTGATCTTTATATAGTGTTACAATTAGGGTAAACCCTAGTTGTCATGACTTTCCATTTCCTTGGATCCATGGGTTCAAATACACCATGGAGCATCCATGGACCATCCTATGGGTTTTAGCCCAACTTGATTATCCATGGAGCTTAGCCCACTATACAAGTATGGATGATTTACACAATCAACCCATATATTTAATTAGTCTTCTTTTGATCACTTAATTAATCCTAGATTAATTCTTGATCAATACTAATTAAATAATCTCATTATTCTTATTATTAATATACTAGAACTTATAATATATTAATAACTATGAGTGTCTTATTTCTCTCATTTAGTCTATCCAAGTGCATGATGCCATGCAACCCAAATGGACCATGCCGGGTCGGGTCAAGTCTTACCAATTATAGTTATGGACTTAGACATTAATCCAACAGTCTCCCACTTGGATAAGTCTAAAACTATTATTGCGTATGACTTCAGGAACCAACTGGCAATCGTAGCTCTCAAAAGCTTCTGTCAAACTCTGACCTTGTCGATGAACTCTGACCTTTGTCAATGACTTGTCCATTAGATAAGGGATCATATATTCCTCCATTCTAGATATCATATGGACTGAGACATGGATTATAATCATTCTCTCTGTCCATTTGTTGTTTCCCGATTTGTGATTTATGACGACTGACTAATTGAACAAATCAAATCAGTCCTGGCCCGGCCGAGCACTTCCATTTGTCATCATTAAATCATCGAGGGGCCCACAGATATTGCTTTTATCCCGAAGGTAAAAGGAACGGATAGACTTCGACTCATATGGCTTGTTCTACTACTTGTTGAATCATACACAAAGGCACGTTTTATAACACCGAGTTACCGTATGCGTTTTCATGCAATCAATGTACTATCAACTCATAGTAACAACTCATATCTCTAGGTTTGAAGAATATAAGATATTATCGTCTCATGATCACTCGTGATAAAATCCATGAAGTGATTCCAATAGCGCGGGTTGAATCCAATACTCAGAACTTATGAGCACTCATGAGTGTTGTAGCCCTTTGTCCAACACCTTAGACCTCTACAAGCCAACCCATGACAGTCTTAATTCATATCTACTTCCAACATATGACCGACTGTGGATGGTTTGAATAACTTTCCGGAAGAATAACCCAGTTTATTCGGGAAGTCAAAACATGCAAAATGAAACACAATAATAATTGAATCCAATATGGTATCAACCCTTTGAACATAAATAAAACACCTTTTATTTATCACCATATGATTACACATTATTCATTGTATACTGTTTCAGCTATCAACTTTATTCTTGAATTTAAAACAACAGTTGTCCCATGCTCCAAGCATGTACACTATGTTTTCTTAAACACTAGTCATGCCATACACCAACTATGCATACTATGTTTGTCTATGATCTTTACTTTGTGAACTAGATCAATTGAACATAACTTCAATGATTCTCTTTTCACACTCCCAAATCCTTACTGCAAATGCAAGAATTCCAAATTCATGCCATTTACTGAAATCTGTTAGATTCTAAACTTATATGCATTGATCCTCTTGTAACGATTATGCACAAACTCACAAAGACTTGGCAACAATCATTACAGAGTATTCCAAAGGAGATCAACTCCTTGTAAATATCCTTCTTGCATTAAGTTTCCTTAATCTTACACAGATTGAAATTTCTAACTTTGAAACATTTGCAGATTCCATTTTGACTATCACTTTTGAACAAGAGTTGCCTCCTTACAGACTATGTCAATATGGTCCTTCCAGAATTATCACTATACTTCCAATTATCCTTGAGTAACCAATCTTTGGTAAACCTTAGATTGTCCTCGACAATTGTTTAATCCTTTTAGTCATATCCAGTTCTAAACCTTTTCCCTTCTTAATGCCCCAGGCATTTGGAAAATTTTAGAACAGATGATTATAGCACATGTAATCGATCCTATATCCAAAGCATATGGGACACGATTCATGATGTCTCACATAAAGACTAAACCAGTCTTTTGCTATAATATGTCGATTTCAATTTGCCAAGTTCTCATAATTCAGATTATGAAAAGGGATGCCGTAATCATAACCGAATTTTAGAACGCAAATAATGGACCCGTATACAGAATTTCCTTATGTTGAGCCATTCCAACATGAAATTCATATATATCCTTGACTAAATGATTAAAACCTCACGATCTAAGCTTATAGATTTGAGATGAAGTATAATTTCCTCTCCCTTAATTATAGCAAAACAACCTTTTCCCAATTGAAACCTTTTGTTTTCTATAATTAACATTGCTAGCTTGCAATACTTATCATAATTATCATGCTCCCACTAACATGATGATTATTAGCATAACACTTATGCTCCCACTAGCTTTGACATGTTCTCAGAAATCACCTGGACTTCTAGAAATCAATACTTCATTGACTTTCTTACCAAAGTTCAGATTTCTGATACTAGATTGTTTTGATAAAACTTTATCAAAATCATACACCTTCCCTTAGATAGCACACTTGTGTGTCTAAACAATTATGAAGAGGTATGCCGTAATCATAATGGTTAGACCTTTTTGCCACTTCTCACAAGTCCAGGTTAGTGTGCCGGTAAACCACACACGCTCCACTAACGACTTTGAGAATGCAAATATCACAATTGCTATCTAGCTAAAATCTACTTAGTGAAAGTGTTTCCTCACCATCATTTTCATGAATCGGAGAGAAACCTTATGACACTTAGATTTATATGGTGTATGAGTTCCTACCCATATGAATTTGTCAAAACCATAATCACAAGACAAAGATAATGACAAATCCAAAACCATATGGATTGAACTCAATCTTAATTTCTTGCCACCTGGCAGCTCAAGGGCCTGCCATTGCTTCCAAGTTGTTGTGCAACAAATTGAGAACTCTAAGAACTCATATGCAAAGCCAACTTTAACTGGAATGGGCACAGAATATGTCAACACGATAGGTTATGAACCTCAAGTTGTGTGCTAGTGAAGAACTTCAGGTTCCATTCTTGATTAGTTCTTGAGACTTTCAAGACCTTTCAGACTCCCACTGTCCTCTTGACATATAAGACTCCCTTGTCAAACATCCAAGAGATAGTGCGGATTCTAATCAAGACAAACACTTCACACAATTGGCCTAAGTTGGTCTTTGTTTTATCCAAAACATCACAACTTACCAATTTCAAATGTACTAGAGTAGAAAACTTTTACTCTTACATTTGACAAGTGTTTTAAACCTTCTTTTGAGACATGTCACTCAAGTTACAATCTTGGAGTATGACTCTAAGACTTGTATTGGAACGAAGTATGACTCATCTTCTTGATTTAACCATTTCAACAATTCAAGATCCCTCTTCTTAGTCATAAGAATGCACTAAGATTTCCTTAGAGAACTAATTGTGCTATGGTTTGTTAATCATTAAGATGATCACAAAACTGATACTAAAATACTCTCCCATCTTTTCAGATTTGAGAAACTTTTATCCTTCTGCCTTATTTGATTCTTCTTATTCGCTCTGCCATACATTGGGACCTTTTCCAATGTCTCAGAGTTACACTTAAGCTTGTAAGTATAATCATATTTACTGAGCTTTAGTAAACTATGACGAATAGTCTTATCAATCTTTTATGGTGGACTTAATCAGTGCACAAGAATGTGTACTCGATCCCTTAGTCCTTCACTTGACTCACACATCCATTTGAACGAGTAATTAGTCTTAATTTTTCCAAAACTTGAAAGTTCTCATTCATCATGCTATATAACTTGCACGATTCCAAGTTTGGGTCCAATTGAAACTTGGGTGATGAGAATCTTTCCTTATTTGGTAAATTTTGACATTACCACAAATGAAAGAATCAATTTCATATTTCCACTCTTGCTCTTAATGGAATCATATAAGCAACAATTTTTCCTCAAAAGCCATTGTAAGGATATTTTAAAATAAATAAAATCAAAAAATTTTCTTTTATTTTAAAACTTTGCAGAAAAACTTATCCTTACAATCCATATGAAAACTTGTTGTTATCTATTCCTTAAGCAATATCTCATAACTCCTAAGAAGTAGCTCAAGAATCCGATTTTTCAAACTATGCGATAGAAATCCATCTATGCGATCAGATTCAACATATTCTTTCTTTAAGTTTCTTCACTTTTTCTTTGATTCTTAAAACATCACCATGTGACCCAGTCACATCATGTATCAAGAATCTCAGAATAGAAACTTAACAGAGTTAGATAGTGGAATTTACCTGAAGTAGAGTCAAACTTATTGACTTTAACATCCTTAGGTAAATTTGGCAGCTTCGCAACCAATGCCCCTTCCTTTGGCAACATAAACATATGGACCCTTTGATAATAATACACGGGACTATCACAGACTTAGCTTTTCTCTTTACCATTTGGTCAACCGAGTTGACTATGGCCGATCCCTTTCCATTGGGAAGAGAATGCTTTACTAGATATCCAATGTCATCATTGTCAATGTCCATCAAGTTTTAAGGAAGTTGATCTTAACAAATAGATAAGATCATTAAGGTTCTTGTCATAGTCTGTTTCATAGGTGTTCCAAAAGAACTCACTATGTGACTCAGAAAGTAGTTGAACCACCAACTTTCTCAAGACTTTGACACCCAACTCTCCCGGCTTGTCAATATGTGACTACATCTCCAAGATGTGTTCACACCTAGACCTTGCCTTGCCAATAGGGCTTGAGTGACCTTAAACTTTTCAAGAACTTGTGGGTTAGGGAGATTAGTTGGAGGAGGAGAAAGAAGTATGATTTCCAAGGGACATCATCTTCATTTAGGAAACCTTGTTTCAAGAGATTTGGGAAGATCATAGGTGTCTAAACCAGACATCTTTTGGGAGATATTCAAGATAGTTGATTTAAAGTCCTTAATATGACACCCAATATGAAATATTAAGGCTAGGACCCAACAAACTATTTTATAACTTAGAAGAGGTATGCCGTAATCGAAGCTATAAAATATTTGAAGGTAGGTGAATAACGATTCACCAATTTCCACCAAGATAAACGAAATGTATTATTAGGTTTTAATTGGTTTTGAAACTCCTAGATCTTTGAGATTCATTGAACTGTTCAAAGGCATGTTTCAATCTCGAGTGTGCCCTTCAGGTTTTGTGACTGGGATGCCGAGGATCACAAAACAAGGTGTGAAGTAACCATGCAAATCACTTGGTACCCTTAATAAATTACCCCTCAATCGATGTGCCGGTTAACCACACACGCTCCATCGATACTATGATAAATATTAAGTCACCCTTTACCTACCTTGTTAAGTCCAAGTTAGTGTGCCGGTTAACCACACACGCTCCACTAACGACTTAGACAAAGTGTAAAGTGTAATTTCATGGATTAGCACCTTATTCACATTTTTCCTAAGTAACTAAGATTGGGTATTATTAAGAGTTTAGTTACTTAGTATTTATCATTAATACTTTTAATGAAAGGAGAATTATAGTCCTGTCAAACCCGTTCGGCTAACGACCCTCCACCAGTCAAGCAAGCGGTAGGTGAGAGTGGACACCCATTAAGTTGCCATTTTATATGCAACAACCTTATACCCACCTTATAGACCAGCTTCGTGAATGAGGCGTACTAGCGGTAAGACTGACTTTACTCTTATACATATATATATATATATATATATATATATATATATATATATTATTATTATTAACTTATAATATTATAAAGTATAAGGGTTGAATTTTAACTTTTAAAATTCTAAGGGCTAACTTGGAATTAAAGTATTCATAAGTGAAAACTTTACAAATTCCAAAACTTGAGGGCAAGTTTTGAAACTATTCAAAACTAATTAATTCCATAACTTATGTGTTTAAAGTAGTTTTAATCCAAAAACTCTTCAAGTTCCATAACTTGAGGACAAGTTATGGAAGACTTTAAACTAATAAAAAAACTAACTTTTCTTTATTTTATAACTTATGGATTTAATTATGGTTACATATTTTTCTTTAATGAAGTGACTCTTGAACTTCCATAACTTGAGGACAAGTTATGGAGTCATAAAAAATTATTCAATGACACAAGACTCTTCATTTTGTAACCATTGCCAACTTTTATGAGTTTTATGAGTCTTAAATGTGACTTTTCATGTAACTTGAGGACAAGTTACACAAACACATTTTATACTCAACTCTTAGATTAAAATGGATTGAAAACAACTATTTCAATTAACTTTTCTATTAATCTAAACAACTCATAAGAACAAGATAATTCAAATCAAACTATTCCATGTAATTAGTCTAAACCTTAAACTAATACAAAACATGAATCTATTGACAATTATCTTTGAAAATGGATTAGCATGAACATTACCACATCAAAAAACACGTTTATAAGTTCAAAAACAACTTAGGGTAATGTTCCTAGTCCATTTCTAGCCAAAAAACTCGAAAATATGCTGTCTGGGGGTCCAACTCGTCGAGTGCATGAACCAACTCGGCGAGTTGGATTGAATTGATCACATTTTAGGCATGGACTCGCCGAGTCCTTTAATGGACTCGCCGAGTCTGATGATCAGACAGCACCAAATTCGTTTTTTCAGCTTCTATTGCAGGTATAACAAGAAAACAAGCCTAGGCTCTGATACCACTGTTGGGTTTTGAGCATTCTAACACTCCTAAGTGTACATGCAACCCTAAATACCTTGGATCTATGTTTTCTCTATTATACATGCAAATAAGAACTTCCAAGGTATTATCCTAATCTAGCATACAAATCAATGAATGTAACAAGATAGAATACATACCTTTTGATGTAGCTTGATGTCTTCAAGCTTTAAGAGCTTAGCCCCAATAGTGTGGAAGCCTCAAATGGAATCACACAACATCAAATACAAATGGAATGACTTGAGAGAATTCTACACTTCATGGAAATCGGCTAGCCCTTTCTTACTCTCTCTAGTGGCCGATTTTTCCCAAGAATGTGATCTTTATATAGTGTTACAATTAGGGTAAACCCTAGTTGTCATGACTTTCCATTTCCTTGGATCCATGGGTTCAAATACACCATGGAGCATCCATGGACCATCCTATGGGTTTTAGCCCAACTTGATTATCCATGGAGCTTAGCCCACTATACAAGTATGGATGATTTACACAATCAACCCATATATTTAATTAGTCTTCTTTTGATCACTTAATTAATCCTAGATTAATTCTTGATCAATACTAATTAAATAATCTCATTATTCTTATTATTAATATACTAGAACTTATAATATATTAATAACTATGAGTGTCTTATTTCTCTCATTTAGTCTATCCAAGTGCATGATGCCATGCAACCCAAATGGACCATGCCGGGTCGGGTCAAGTCTTACCAATTATAGTTATGGACTTAGACATTAATCCAACACGTAGACCCTACTCTGTGAACCCACTGGTTCTAGCTCTGGGAACCTTCCGGTTCCAACTCTATAAACATGCACAACATAAATCACATAGAAATAATGCAGTACAACACAACATACATATAGCATACAAATACTCTGTCACATAACTCTGGTTACCTACTCAAGGTAAAGTATAGTGAGAAGAGTCACCTCGTATATCTCGATAACTCGCGAATCCTAGAAATCACTCGTGCTCGATCCTCCGAGCTATAATCCTCCTATAACATCATACATCTCTAATTAACACTTTTACCACTAAGGTTGACTACCCCTATCAATTCAACACTGGTCAACTCTGGTCAACGGTCAATGGTCAACTTTGACCGGACTCGGCGAGTGCACTAGAGCGACTCGGCGAGTCTATACGTGCTCACCAACTCTCTAGGATTCTCTTCTGACACGTCGAGTACTCCCCTGACTCGACGAGTTCCACCTAGCATGAATCGCGGGGCCACCACGACTCAACTCGCCGAGTCTCAAGAACAACTCGGCGAGTTCCAACTCGACTCAGTCCACCTGTCAACCCTCTCTAACTCTCCCCGACTCACTGAGTCGACCCTTAACTCGGCAAGACCACTCGCTGAGTGGTTAAGGACAACTTCATGCTACTCGCCGAGTCTGTTCTTCGGACTCGGCGAGTCCATGCCATGCACCAACTCAATCTCACTTCTGAGGTCAGATCCGCTCCAACAACTCATAGATCTGGCCCTCCCAAGCACATTCATCACGTAAAGTTCATGTCTTGGTGCTCATAACACACCCCATGACTCATAAATGGTGTTTTGACCTCAAGCACAAAGACCCCAATCCAAAACCCCCATGGATTCATAAAAAGCTTGGACAAAGGGACACTCTGGACCTCCAAGGGTCCAGATCCAGAACCTAACTCGCTTAAGGGACCAAGGAAGCACTAGATCTAGCCACAAAAGGCTCAATAAGCCCTAAATCAACATGAACATCAACATAACAGAGAATGGCTCAAAGATAGTACCTCAAACGTGATGTTCTAGACCTCAAATCTTCAGGAAGTGGCTCCTCTTGTTTCCCCTTGGCTATTGCTTCTTTTCCCTTGCTAGATAACACCTCCAAGGTCAATAATGGCTCCTTGACTTACTCCAAACGCTCAAGCTCACTAGGGTTTCACTCAGGGGACTGGTGAGCACAAATGACGGCCATAAGGCCCTTTAAATAGGCTCCAAACCCGAGAAATTAGGGTTTCATTAAACAGCGCAGACTCGCCGAGTCCATTCCTTGGACTCGCCGAGTCCAGGCGCGAACCCGCGTCCAAAACTGCGATCCTACTCGGCGAGTTTGAGCTCCAACTCGCCGAGTCCCCTCACAAAACACCAAAAATATATGCATAAGAGATACCTGGAAATCCGGGCTGTTACATGTGCATTCTTCCCCTTATATTTCTATCAAGCGGATAGAAAATATACACTTAAAACTTTTCTTGAGAAAACATGCACAAATACTCGTTTTTGAATTTGTAGATTTAAAGAGAAACTAGAAAAACATAATAAATATAAAAGAAAAAATTAAAGCAAATCAAAATGAAATAAATTTAACAACTATGAACTAAAAAAAATAAACAATTTATCTTAAGAGAAAACTTTCATAAAACATGAAAAAATGAATTTTATTTTACTTACATTATTTTTTAATATACTAAAGAAAACTAATTAAAAACTTTTGGAAAGCTTTCTTTAAATAAAGAAGTTAATTAAAATACATACCGTTATACCAATACAACATTTTCTTGTTTGACTATAGAGAGTTTCTTTTGCTATGCTACTCTATCCACATGAACATTTATGGTAAGAGAGACAAAGTTATGCACTATTTCTTTTGTTGAATAACGAAGGGAAAATGACTTAGGAGGGTAACTACCTCTTACCCGTATTCACATATTGACAACTTCTTCTTTTTTGTACATAAAAAAGCAACTAACTTGTTTTACCTGTTTAAATTACACAAATATTACCGGCTAATACCAGTTTCAACTGATGTGGCTAAATCAAGGCTTGGGTGGCATACACAAGATAATATGTGGCATCTATGTGGCATAGTACACATCACCTCATTATATAAAGGGTGTTATATGGTTTGTTTTTACGTTAAAGCCCTAGATCGACAATATCGACAATGGCTTCTTCTTCTGCTTCATCTGCCTCTTCCAAACGCAATGTCGAATTGCAAGCTGACCATCCATGTAAGTGCGACATGCCATCGCGTGTGAATATTTCAAGAACACTCGAGAATCCCATAATTTTTTTTTGAGTTTTTCAAAACTCTTTGGTAAATATGATTTCTTTTTAATCATCCCTAACTGAATCTTCTTCTTCAACTTCTCTTCAATTTAACCTTTTTTATCCTTTCCTTAAGAGTGCAACAACTCCAAAATGTAATTTCTGGGAATGGCTGGAAGAGGATGAGTACGAAGTAGAGAATAACTGTGATTTGGGACAAATCTACAACCTAACTTGAAGCTTGGAAATTTGGAAAACTAAATTAGCATATGCAGGAAGAAGAGAAGAATTGTGATTTGGTTTTCAGACAACAGCTGGACAAAGTCAAGTGGAAGTTGTTTACTCATAAAGTTGCATTGTTTGTGATATTTTTCTTGTATGTTAAAGATGTAGTTTTTAAAGTTTGATGTGTTCTTTGTATCGTGTTTGATGTATTCTGACTAAATTATGTACTTCATGAAGTTTTGTATGCAATGAAAGTTATGACTAAAGCATGTGTTTGAGTTAATGTTGCATAATTTTGATGTATCATGACTAAAGTTTGATGTTTAATACTTGATGTATTATGATCAAATTGTATACAAAAATGTAAATGAACTTGTGCAAAAGATGTTAAAGACAGGGAACACAAATGGCATCATAGACATCACAAATGAGATTACAAACATCTAAGTAAACATGTAATGTATACAAACATCTAAATAAACATGTACTTAAATAAAGATGTTAAAGTACCTTACAATACACAAGATTCCCAAACATACATAACCCAAGATATTAAAGTACCAAACATTCCAAAAGATGTGTCAAGTTTGTCCCATTGTGCCAAAAGCTATTACAAGACCCAAGATTTCAAAGCATGCATACCAAAAGTTGTGCAAAAATATAAACAAGACATTAAATTCAAATCCCCCGTGGGTATTCATTACTGCTTCCCTCTTTCCTCCCAATGTTCTTCCCTAGCATAATCTTTGTAATTCTTTCTGAACTTTTTCTTGTCCTCTTCCTAACTTGAATTTCGGCATTGTCTTGAATTTCCGGTTCCACATTATCTTGAACTTCTTCTTGAATGTTAAATTGAATTTCATGTTCCACTTCATCTTGAATCTCTTCTTCAATGTTATCTTGAACTAAAGGAACTTCAATGTTAGCATCCACTTTGGGTACTTCAATGTTAGCTTCCACATCAACTTGATGAACTTCAATTTTAGCCTCCACATCAACTTCAGGAACTGCAATGTCGACCTCCATTTCAGGTACCACATCACTTGTAGCTTCCACTTCAATGTTAGCTTCCACATCACTTTCACTTTCAAAGTCACTATCACTTTCACTTTCAAACATAAACGTATGTTCCACTTCCAATTTAGCTTCAAGGTCTACTTGAACATCAACTTTACCTGTAAGAGGGAAAAATTTCAGAAATGGCACACAAGTGTAATATATTAGATAAGTTAGCACCATACCTTGTTTCTTAGGTTTCTTTTTTAGAACCTGAAGTAGATGGTACATCATTTGGTCTTTGAGGACATGTTGATCTGTTATGCCCTCTTTCCCTACAAATGGTACATCTCAATACCATTCCCTTTTTTTGAGACTATATGCCTTGTTCCCTTAGCTTCTTTCTCAACCTGATCCCTTTTCCTTTTCATTGTTAGTCTTCCAGGTAGCCTTCCTTTTTTAGTGGGAAATGGTTTGGTGTAATCCACTTCAGGCCACATAGCACTACAGTTAAGTGGCCTAATGTTATACCTATAACAACTTGCATACATTGATGTAGTAAACCATTCTGACACATAGTCCCCAGGGTCCCTATTGAGGCTTGAAATGGCAGCATATCCATGCACACAAGGATACCCTGCTAACTACCATGCCCCGCATCCACATTGCCTGGTATTAAGGTCTATAACAAATCCATCAATCCCTACCCTCACCTCAAATTGCATATAACCAGATGGTACCACTTGCCAAAACCTATCCATAATCATACAGAAATTAGAAAATATTAAAAATGTCAAACATATAAGCAATAAGAATTTACCTTTGTTGTTCCTTGAGCTTGTTCAACTGCAACCTTATGGAAGGACATATGTTTAAATCTCAAGATTGACCCTTAGTCTTGTATATATACAACCTTTCCATTACATAAATCCAGATTTCTTTTAACATGGTAATGTGTGGTTTCTTCCTAGCAGCTTCAATCACTGAGTTAAAACTTTCAGAAACACCATTTTCATATGCATCACAACTCCTATCAACCTGAAAAAGGCTTTACTCCAGGTTTTAGGGCCTCTTTCCACCAAATGTTCATAAGCTAGTGGTTCTAGCTTCTTGATTTCATTCATATGGTACTCAAATTTTTGTGGTTGTAGATACAGTAGCTCTCCAAAATAGCTTCCTAAATATTTGCCCCTTCAATCTTTTCTGGAAATTAGCATAGATGTGCCTAGCATATTGCCTATGCTCTGCATCTGGAACCCTTTCCTTCATAGCTTCATCTAATCCCTATAATCAATACATACAAAGCATAAGCTAAAACATATTAAGTATGGAAAATAACAATAAGTGAAGTTTGAACATTACTTTGTGTTGGTATGATATTATGGTTAGTCTATGCCCAAGTCCCATTCCAATGTTATAAATCAAAAGATCAAGAAACCACTTCCATGTTTCTTTATTTTCCACTGCAACACAACCCATGCAACAGGATATATGTGGTTGTTTGCATCCCTCCCAATGGTTGCAAGCAACTGAACTCTGCATATGCCCTTTAAGAAACAACCATCTACTCCAATTACCCTCCTACAACCCTTTATCCATCCATCCTCCAAACACTTTAAACACACATAAAAATTTGAGAAGTATGTTTCTCCATTAGGCATCACATCCACCTCCATCTTAACTGTTAATCTAAGATTTGTCTTTTTTAGCTCTTCTCCATAACTCCATGTTTTGGCATAATGCTCTATTAAAGTACCTTCTATCTGCTGAAATGCACATTTCCTAGCATTTCTGCACTATCCAACACTTGCTATCAGGTTAAACCTTTTATTGACCTTAGCTTTCAATTTCCTAATGCTCATCTTTGGTTTCTGTAATATCTCATTCATGAAATGAGTTCCAATCCATTTGTAGCTTACAATTGACCCAAACTTGAATACTCTTGAACAATTATGCCTATCAATTAAGGACTTAATATGAAAAGACCTCTCATTCTTCATCCATGTTGCCCACAACCTAAAGGAACAACTCTTATTCTTCTTATTCTTCTTAAGTTTACAACATTTTGCCAACAACTTTTGATGATCATTATTTCTCATACCATAAATCATACCCATTCTTGACGGCATAGTTGGTAAGACATAGCTTTAATTCAAGAGGGTTGGAAAACTTCATACGTAAAACTGGGACCATTTTATCCCATTCTTGATTCTTATCAAAGACAGGGAACACAACCTCATCATCTTCATCACTGACATCATCATCATCATTTACTTCTTCTTGATTACTATTAAGAATGGGTTTACCACACAACTTGTTCAAAAATTCATCATCAACTGTTTTGTTAAAAGTATGCACCTCTTCATCAGGTTCATGCTTACATTCCATTATATCTGAAATATGTGAGTCCGTATCATCATCTTCTACCAAATCAGACACCTCATCACGTGTTAACATCTCCTTATCGACCCAGTCAAGAATAGGTTCGTTTTGGTGGTCAATGTAGACATTCATTTTTAGCTCGTTCTTAGCCATGTAACCATCTTCAATAAACTCAAAATAATCTACATCATTGTCGACTCTTCTAATACCCTCTGCCAATCTTTCACGAGTACTACAAGAGTACAAATTATCACAGCTTTGTCCTGTCAGCTTTGAAGCCCATAAATTCTCTATAGTTCATGCCACCAAAATCCACATCACGAACTGACATTCTCATAGGGTCTAAGTACACTAACGCGTTTGGTGCAAACATTCTATTGTAGTGAAAATATACAGTGAGATACGTACCGTTAGGTGATTCCATTGTAGTGTCCACAGTCGACGATTTCGAGTCCCAACTTTAGTTCCAAACAATGAGCTCCTACTGCTTCGATCGAGTGATTTCTCTGAAAAAGTAATTAATCGGGAATGATTTGGGGAAGGGTTTGGAGTATCTGTTAAGAACCCTAATTAAATGAGGTCAATTCACCTTGATTAAATGAAGTCGAATCCGGACAAAGGGTGTAATAGACACGTCATATGACACGTAATTTCTTTTAAATGAGTTAATTTGACTTACCGGTGAAACCTGGTATTAGCTGATAATATTGGTGTCATTTAAACAGGTAAAACAAGTTAGTTTCTTTTTTATGTACAAAAAAGAAGAAGTTGCCAATATGTGAACACATGTAAGAGGTAGTTACCCTCGTAAGTCATTTTCCCAATAACGAAATGCCATCTTGACTTTTGATGTTGACAACAGAGACATATAAAAAGAATTTCAACGTGATGTAGCTTGACCATAATGCCCTCGAATCACCATTAAATTGACACAATAACTTCATCTGTTCACCATGTTTTCACGATGAGATTACCCTTCTTTTGACTTTATTTCAAAAAATCTTCTTGACAACTTCTAAGAAACCTTTTGCTTCTCTCCTTAGATGCAAACGAAAAGAACATAATTGTTTTACATGTGACAATATATGTACTTTTGTCAGCACATAAACTTTCGACAACAACGCTAGACCATCTGACAAGTCCAAAGTGTAGACATCTATATCCAACATGAGGCTACCCGGTATGGGGTAATGTCACGCGTCTTGGGATGAGGTGGCACACCTCCCTACGCGTGAACACCGCCCCCTCCGGTGAGGTGTGTGTGGCGTGGCTCAAGAGACGGGATGAGACGGCGAATCAAAAGCTTTCTTTTGCAACGGGTGGATTTTGGTGGGGAAACGGTCATTTTGACCATTTTGTTGCTGTAGCCGTTGCACGTTAAAAAAAATCACAGTTGCAAGTATTGAAATGGAGGAATGGAGGTCGTTTAATCAGGAACAACCTTTTCTCTAACTGGTTTATAAAATATACAAATTCCACCCTAGACTTTTATATTATTATTATTATTATTATTATTATTATTCTATGTTTTTGTTAATTATGCTTTTTTATTTAATTTAATGTTAAAAAAAAAGATAAATATTTTGGAGTGTTGACCATTTCCAATGTGTAATGGGTTGGTGGTGGTTTGGTTGTGAAGTTGACATGATGCAGAATTGGGCACCGGTGTGGGTTGGTGGTAACCACTCCCTACACTTCCCACAGCCTGATGATGATGATAGGAGCAACTCAAAGTTCCTTTTAAGACCGAAGCACATCTGCTTACACATATCTAATGTTGCTAGGAATTTTCTAAAAAAATACATGTGCCATTAATGTACCAGGAGATGTAACGAGACAGACGAAAAACCCACGAAACAGAGGAGCTTTGTTTGTCTTCTTGGGAAAACCTACCAACAAAAACGTCTGACACTTAAGAAGGATGAGCATTTTCTTTGACCAAGCAACCCCTTTCTTTCTTTTGTAATCCACATTCACATATTAGCTTCTTTCCTCATTTTTCTTGTGCCAACGGACCATAATGCCCCTGTAAACTCCAAAGTGATGGTAACATGTTACTGTATTCATTTCCTTCTTGGAGGCAATGATTACTTTCAGATATATAGCTATCTCAGACACAAGAAACGATCATAAGAAAATGACGGAAATGTCCTTGCATTTTATTGTTTTCTTTACACCTGATGTTATTGATTTTCTCATAACAATTTTGAAAATTGACTGAAATACCCATGCAGTAAATTACTCTTTAACTGTAAACCATTAAAAGAAACCTATGATTATACAACATTGATCAAATTATGTCCTTTGTAGAACCCACAAACTATCATGCTTTGGTTTAAAAACAGGAAAAGCGTCTGGAATACATCATAGAGGTGCTATACCGAGATGTCATGAGGCCCTTGAGAGTAACTATCAGCCTTTTTCTATAGAGTTATAGCTACCCTTTTTATTAAGCATACAACGACACATGTTGAAGAATAAACCAAAAAGACACAGTCCATATTTCCTTGATTATAGAGTTGTTGACTTTTCCCTTTTGAAGACAATCTTTTTCAGTTTTGACGAAAGTACCCTTCACTACATGCCCAAATGATCTTAATATTGAAAGTGTCCTCCATATGCATCAATTTTTGTTCTTTTGAATTCTCGATAGACCCACCAGACCTTGCATTGGGACATGTTGTAGCCTTTTAAATTTATGTTGTTCTAAGATTTTTAGACATGTAACCCTAGCAGCGAGAAAAATCCATAAACACTATCTCAGAACAAATAATGTTGCATTTGAATTCGTCTTTTTCACTTTACTGATAGTTGTTAAGAGAATCCATGCTAATAACATATCATATTATCTAGAGATACTCCTGACTAGTTCCTGTCACAATCCATTAAACTACTTTCAAAATTTTCTGACCATAATACGCTTGAGAGAATGCGTACTTTTAACACCATGTGAGAAAGCTTCTATTTTCAAAATCAAAATTAGATAACCCCAAATCTTCCTCTTAACCGTTGGTCATTGTGTTCCCTTTCTCTTAGCTGAAAAAATTCTATGGCAAGAATTATAGGAGAATCCCAGTTAGTAATAACCATAATGAACCTGATCAAGTTGTTGATGCTGAACAACCTTTGACCAAAAACCATGATCATGCTAATTTCTCTTCATCTGTAACCTGGTACCTTTCCTTTGTACCTTTTGAACATGCTCCCTTTTTTACTTCTCATCGCCTTGACAGTCAACAACAAGAAATCAAAAGAAAATTCCATGCTATTAGAACATGTATTTGACCCACATAAAAGAAACAGAGTCAGGAAGGTTGCAATTTCGTTCTTATTTGATGAATCGAACCCCTTTAATTACTTTTATTTCTTTGTTAGCTCTAGATGATGACAACAAATGGACCCATTTATGCCCCTTATTCAAAAAATACACGAAGATGAGGACAAGTTTTTTTAAGCTGGACCAAACTACCCCAATGTATACATCTTCTTTTTGAATATAGTATAGACCAGAGGCGGACGAGAATTGATAGTAGATGTTGCCAAAAAAAAAAATCCGGTCAAACATAATTTAAAACTGAAAAATAATTCATTACGTCTAACACAAAAAAACGATTTCATTCTCAACTTTCACAAGTGCTTTGGTCTCTACATTGTAAAGTGTCACACCCCAAAACCAAGAATAGCGGAAACGTTCTGGGGCGGAGGACGTCATGTCAAGTATCACAACAATGCAAAGTAGTAATGTAACACCGAAAATTTAAGGATTTATTTTTCACAATTCATAAAAACATTTCTCTTTTAATTTAATAAAACATCAATTCCAAATTCCAATATGCATCATACAAATCCCAAGATCACATAATTATATCAAATTCCTCCACGTGTGTACAGATCAAGCCGGCGCCTTCCCACGGTCATCGCTAGTACCTGAAACAACAACACTAACACTGTAAGCACAAAGCTTAGTGAGTTCCCCAAAATACCACACATAAAACACATATTAGCCACTCGAGGCCATAACTCTATGGGTCCGTGCACCCAACTCTGTGAACCCTCAGGTTCTAACTCTATGAACCTTCCGGCTCCAACTCTATAAACATGCACAGCATAGATCACATAGAAATAATGCAGTACAACACATAACATGCACATAACATACATACACTAACACATAACTCTGATTACCGACTCAAGGTAAAGTATAGTGAGAAGACTCACCTCGTGTGTCTCGGTATCTCACAATCCCTGGAAATCCCTCGTGCTCGATCCTCCGAGCTCTAATCCTCCTATAACATCACAAGGCTCTAATTAACACTTTTTATCTCTAAGGTTGACTACCCCTAAAAAGTCAACACAGGTCAACGGTCAACGGTCAACGGTCAACTTTGACCGGACTCGGCGAGTGCATACGGCAACTCGGCGAGTCTAGACGTTCTCACCAACTCTCTAGGATTCCCTTTCTACACGTCGAGTACTCCCCCCTGACTCGACGAGTTACACCTGGAAGAATCGCGGGGCCACCCCGACTCAACTCGCCGAGTCTCAAGAACGACTCGGCGAGTCCCAGCTCGACTCAGACCTCGTGACAATCCTTTCCAACTCGCCCTGACTCACTGGGTCAACTCCTGACTCGTCTGGACCACTCACTGGCCGGTCCAAGGCAATCTTCAAACTACTCGCCGAGTCTGCTCATCGGACTCGGCGAGTCCATTCCATGCAATCACTCAAACTTGCTTCTAAGGTCAGATCTACTCCAACAATTCATAGATCTGGCCCTCCTAGACTGATTCATCACGTAAAGTCCCAGTCTTGATGCATGAACAACCTTTATATGACTAATTATGAAGAATCTTCAACAAATCTCACTATACAAGGTCATGACCTCCATTGCTCTCTATAAAGCTTGAAGGATGAGGCTCTCTGGACCTCTATGGATCCAGATCCGAAGTCTCATCTCTAGCATGGGACTATTTGGCCATCAAATCAACTCAACAAAGCCACAAGAAACCCTAAAATCGATTATACTTCACAAAACAGGAGATGGGTCGAAATTATACCTTTAGATTGAAGGGTCGAGCTTCCAATCCACCAAATAGCAGTCCCCTTTGCCTCCTCTTGGTTAGAGCCTCTTTCTTCTTTGCTAAACAACACACAAATGTCAAGAAATGCCTCCTCTCACTCTCAAATCGCTAAAGCACTTTTAGGGTATCTCTCTATGGAATGATGGATGCAAAAGACGGCCATAAGGCCATTTAAATAGGTCCCAAACCCGAAAAATTAGGGTTTCATTAAACAGCATGGACTCGCCGAGTCCATATCCTGGACTCGCCGAGTCCGAACGAATCCCGCGTCCAGAATCGCGACCCTACTCGGCGAGTCTGAGCTCCAACTCGCCGAGTCCCTTCTCAAAACTCAAAATATTAAAACAATAAAATACCTGGAGATCCGGGCTGTTACAATTCTCCCCCACTAGGATTAGACTTCGCCCTCGAAGTCTCGCTCTAAAATAGCTCCGGATGCTGAGCCCGCATCTCGCGCTCCGGCTCCCAGGTCATCTCTGATCCCTTCCGGTGTTGCCACTGAACCAACACCAAAGGTACCTCCTTGTTCCTCAGAACCTTGATCTTCCGATCTCTGATGGCTACTGGTCTCTCGGCATAATTCAGGCTCGCATCCACCTGAATATCCCCCAATGGAACTACTGCCGACTCATCGGCAATACATTTCCTCAATTGCGACACATGAAAGGTGTCGTGGATTTGCCCCAACTCCGCTGGCAACTCCAAACGATAGGCCACCCGGCCTACCCTCGCAATCACGCGAAATGGCCCAATATACCGGGGCCCCAACTTGCCCCTCTTCCTAAATCGTATCACTCCTTTCCAAGGAGAGACCTTCAGGAGAACGAAGTCGCCGACCTGAAACTCAAGCTCGGACCGGCGTCTGTCTGCATAACTCTTCTGTCGACTCTGGGCGGTCAATAACCTTTGTCTGACCTGCTGAATCTGCTCTGTCGTCCGAAGCACAATCTCGGTACTGCCCATCACTCTCTGCCCAACTTCTCCCCAGCAAATGGGGGTCCGACACCTCCTACCATACAACAGCTCAAAGGGTGGCATATCAATGCTCGAATGATGGCTGTTGTTGTAGGAAAACTCTGCCAAGGGTAGATACGCATCCCAGCTACCCCCAAAATCCAACACACATGCTCGAAGCATGTCCTCAAGCGTCTGAATCGTCCGCTCACTCTGACCGTCTGTCTGGGGATGATATGCGGTACTAAAATGCAATCTAGTACCCAACTCCTCATGAAATTTCTTCCAGAATCTGGAAGTAAAGCGCACATCACGGTCCGAAACAATCGAGATCGGCACCCCATGCCGAGATACCACTTCTCTCACATATAACTCTGCCAACTTCTCTGCTGAAGAACTCTCACTGATGGCAAGGAAGTGGGCGCTCTTCGTCAGCCTATCCACAATCACCCAAATTGCATCAATTCCTCTGGCAGTTCTCGGCAATTTGGTGATGAAATCCATAGTGATCTGTTCCCATTTCCATTCGGGAACCTCCAATGGCTGCAACTTGCCATGCGGTCTCTGGTGCTCGGCCTTAACCCTACGGCAGGTCAAGCACCTCTCAACAAACCATGCGACGTCCCTCTTCATACAGGGCCACCAATACTCTCTCCTCAAATCCAAATACATCTTCGTAGCCCCCGGATGGATCGAAAATTTCGACCGATGTGCCTCCTCCATCAAGGAAGTGCGCGAACCACCCACAAACGGTACCCAAATCCGACCCTGAAAAGTCATAAGCCCTCGCCCATCCGTAACGAATCTCGAAACCAAACCAACGACCCGTTCTCTCTTCTGCATCTCCGGCTGCACAGCCTCGGCCTGTGCCCCACGGATGGCATCCAATACCGGAGCTATCAGGGTCAACCTCAAACATACATCTCGTAATGGAGTGCTCTCCGCCCTGCGGCTCAACGCATCGGCCACCACGTTGGCCTTGCCCGGGTGGTACAGGATCTCACAATCATAATCCTTGACCACATCTAACCACCTCCTTTGACGCATGTTTAGATTGTGCTGATCCATCAAGTACTTCAGGCTCTTATGGTCCGTGTATATCGTACACCGAACCCCATATAAGTAGTGGCGCCAAATCTTGAGGGCGAACACTACTGCCCCCAACTCTAGATCATGCGTGGGATATCTCGTCTCATGAGGCTTCAGCTGCCTCGATGCATATGCTATCACATGACCCCTCTGCATCAACACCGCACCCAACCCTAAAATCGATGCATCACAATATACTACAAAATCCTCCATCCCTTCCGGGAGAGCTAATACTGGGGCTTCGCACAACCTCTGGCGAAGTGTCTCAAAGGAGGTCTGCTGCTCGGGACCCCAAGAGAATGCAACACCCTTCCGGGTCAACCTGGTGAGCGGCACTGCGATCTTGGAGAAATCCTTGATAAACCTCCGATAATACCCTGCTAATCCAAGGAAGCTCCTGATCTCAGAGGGTGATTTTGGCACCTCCCAACCCATCACCGCCTCAACCTTGGCCGGATCGACCAGAATCCCTTCCTGGTTAACGAGATGTCCTAGGAACTGGACCTCCCGTAACCAGAAATCACACTTGGAGAACTTTGCATAAAGCTTCTCCGATCTCAGTACCCCAAGGACCTTCCTCAAATGTTCCTCATGCTGCTCCCTAGATCTCGAATACACCAGAATATCATCGATAAATACAATCACCGACCGATCCAACATCGGCCTACATACCCTGTTCATGAGATCCATGAACACTGCCGGGGCATTGGTGAGCCCAAAAGGCATCACCACAAACTCATAATGCCCATAACGCGTCCTGAACGCTGTCTTCTGAACGTCCTCATCTCGCACCCTCACCTGATGATATCCCGACCTCAAATCGATCTTGGAAAACCAAGATGCCCCCTGCAACTGATCAAATAAATCGTCGATCCTCGGCAACGGGTAACGGTTCTTGACCGTCAGCTTGTTCAACTCCCGGTAATCAATACACATCCGGTGTGAACCATCCTTCTTCTTGACAAACAGAATAGGTGCTCCCCACGGCGAGCTGCTCGGCCGAATAAATCCCTTCCCCAGCAACTCCTGAAGCTGCGAGGATAACTCTTGCATCTCTGGAGGTGCAAGACGATAAGGCACCTTAGCTATAGGCGCAGCCCCCGGAACTAAATCAATACCAAACTCTACTTGCCTCACAGGAGGTAATCCCGGCAGCTCCTCGGGAAAGACATCTGGAAACTCACATACCACCGGTACTTCCCCAACTGAACTCGGTCTCTCGGAAATCGCTCGCGTATCCATCACATACGCCACAAAACCCTTACAGCCCTGCTGAAGACACTGTCTCGCCCTGGCGGCCGAACAAAAGGCTGATCCCGAACGGGTACCCTCACCGTACACCGAAAGAACTCCCCCACTAGGGTCTCGTATAGTCACCAGCTGACGCTCACAGTCGATAATCGCGCCGAATCGGCTCAACCAGTCCATGCCCACAATGACACAAACATCGCCCATCGCAATAGGAATCAGCTCAATCGGAAACTCAACCCCGAAGATCTCTAACACACATCCCCGGAAAACCTCTGTGGCACAAATCACTCTATCATCAGCTATGGAGACTCTCAGAGGCCGACTCAGTGCCTCACGACTAGCACTGATATACTGGCTAAAGGCCAAAGATACAAAAGACCGACTCGCACCCGAGTCAAATAACACTAAAGCAGGTACGGAATTCACAAGAAAAGTACCTACACATAACATAATATAAGCATAACATCATATATCAAAATAAATACACGAAAGGAAACATACCAGCCACAACATCGGGCGCGGCGCGGACCTCCTCCGCAGTCAACTGGAAAGCTCTCCCTCGAGCTCTCGGCGTCTCGGCCTTCACAGGCCGACTCTCTGTAACTCTGGTGGCGGCAGGAGCAGACCCCTGAGATGCTCCGCGCAACTGCGGACACTCGGCCTTCCGGTGTCCAGTCTGGTTGCAGTGAAAGCACACTGCAAACCCCTTGGGGCAATCCTTGGCCATGTGCCCCTCCTTGCCACATTTGTAGCAAGACCCTGCTCGGCAGACTCCGTCATGACCCTTGCCGCACTTTCCGCAAGTGCGGCCCTTCAGGCTCCCTGGTCGGGGATCAGCAGGCTTGGCCCGCTTGGCGGCCGGCTGCGACAATGCCGGTCGCCGATCCCTCCCCTGAGACTCCGCCTCCTCCCTGGCCTGAGTCTCAAGCTCAATCTCCCTCTTCCGGGCATTTGCCTGAAGCTCGGCAAATGTTCGGTACGAGGAGTTTGCAGCGAACTCCCGAATATCCCTCCTCAAGATGCTCAAGTAGCGGCTCATACGTGCCTGCTCAGTGGACACGTGCTCAGGGCAGAACATCGCCCTCTCGTGGAACATCCTCGTGATCGCTGTAACAGACTCAGTACCCTGCTTGAGGGTTAGAAACTCCTGTGCTAAACGCTCCCTCTCCACCTGGGGAACGAACTCATCTCGAAACATAGTGGTGAACCTCTCCCAGGTCACCGCAGAAAGCTCAGCAGGCGAATAATGCGCTGTCACAAACTTCCACCAGTCCTTCGCTCCCAAGCGAAGCTGGTTCAGCGCGAACCGTACCTTCAAATGCTCAGGAGACGAGCAAGTGAAGAAACACCCCTCAATATCAGATATCCACCTCATAGCTGCCACCGGATCCTGAGTACCATCGAACTCCGGTGGTTTCGTGTTGCTGAACTCACGGAACAACAACACATCCCCACCCTGCGGCCTCGCAGCAGCAATCGCTGCGGTAGCCGCTGCAGCAGCAGCCTCAGAAAGAGCGGCATAGCGCTCATCAAACGTCTCAATCAAGGTGGTCTTTATAGACCCAAACATCTCTGGTATCTCTGCCCTGATGGCCGCAGCCACCTCCTCCTGAATGATCCGGCGGATCTCCTCCTCACTGGTACCACTGCTCTCGGGCATCAAACGTGTCCTCACCATGATCCACCTCTGAAATACAACATACGATAAATTAGAATCCACACGAGTATGCTCTCACTCGACAACTCTTTCTCCTTGATTCTTGGCATTCCAAAGATTCTGACTTGGGCTGCACACCGCTCCGGTGCTTCCAGTAGTACGGGCCCAATACTACTGTCCGCACCGCACCAGAATACACTCCAAGTCCTTCTCTTCGGATCTCAGGTCTCAAGTACTTTATCATGCATAGACTACTCTCTAATAGATCTCTCATAAGTCCCTTGCTGCTACCTACCCACTCTCAAGCATCTCATAGCAGCTCACCTCTCCCTAGGCTAAGGCATCACACATCAGGCCACTCTAGTCCTAATAGCAATACCTAGCCTACTCTAGCATGCGGATACATCATATCAATATGAATATCACATAATACAAAAAGGTATTTTGGGAAATCACCGTTCGGGCGCTGACTGATCGTACACACATCTCTTGCTCTGCGTTTTTCGAAAATCTTTTACTCTTTTTGGAAAATACATCACAAATCCTCAGTTTGAGTTCAAATACGCCCGAAAGTGTACTCGAATCCCTCAAACCAAGGCTCTGATACCAACTTGTAACACCGAAAATTTAAGGATTTATTTTTCACAATTCATAAAAACATTTCTCTTTTAATTTAATAAAACATCAATTCCAAATTCCAATATGCATCATACAAATCCCAAGATCACATAATTATATCAAATTCCTCCACGTGTGTACAGATCAAGCCGGCGCCTTCCCACGGTCATCGCTAGTACCTGAAACAACAACACTAACACTGTAAGCACAAAGCTTAGTGAGTTCCCCAAAATACCACACATAAAACACATATTAGCCACTCGAGGCCATAACTCTATGGGTCCGTGCACCCAACTCTGTGAACCCTCAGGTTCTAACTCTATGAACCTTCCGGCTCCAACTCTATAAACATGCACAGCATAGATCACATAGAAATAATGCAGTACAACACATAACATGCACATAACATACATACACTAACACATAACTCTGATTACCGACTCAAGGTAAAGTATAGTGAGAAGACTCACCTCGTGTGTCTCGGTATCTCACAATCCCTGGAAATCCCTCGTGCTCGATCCTCCGAGCTCTAATCCTCCTATAACATCACAAGGCTCTAATTAACACTTTTTATCTCTAAGGTTGACTACCCCTAAAAAGTCAACACAGGTCAACGGTCAACGGTCAACGGTCAACTTTGACCGGACTCGGCGAGTGCATACGGCAACTCGGCGAGTCTAGACGTTCTCACCAACTCTCTAGGATTCCCTTTCTACACGTCGAGTACTCCCCCCTGACTCGACGAGTTACACCTGGAAGAATCGCGGGGCCACCCCGACTCAACTCGCCGAGTCTCAAGAACGACTCGGCGAGTCCCAGCTCGACTCAGACCTCGTGACAATCCTTTCCAACTCGCCCTGACTCACTGGGTCAACTCCTGACTCGTCTGGACCACTCACTGGCCGGTCCAAGGCAATCTTCAAACTACTCGCCGAGTCTGCTCATCGGACTCGGCGAGTCCATTCCATGCAATCACTCAAACTTGCTTCTAAGGTCAGATCTACTCCAACAATTCATAGATCTGGCCCTCCTAGACTGATTCATCACGTAAAGTCCCAGTCTTGATGCATGAACAACCTTTATATGACTAATTATGAAGAATCTTCAACAAATCTCACTATACAAGGTCATGACCTCCATTGCTCTCTATAAAGCTTGAAGGATGAGGCTCTCTGGACCTCTATGGATCCAGATCCGAAGTCTCATCTCTAGCATGGGACTATTTGGCCATCAAATCAACTCAACAAAGCCACAAGAAACCCTAAAATCGATTATACTTCACAAAACAGGAGATGGGTCGAAATTATACCTTTAGATTGAAGGGTCGAGCTTCCAATCCACCAAATAGCAGTCCCCTTTGCCTCCTCTTGGTTAGAGCCTCTTTCTTCTTTGCTAAACAACACACAAATGTCAAGAAATGCCTCCTCTCACTCTCAAATCGCTAAAGCACTTTTAGGGTATCTCTCTATGGAATGATGGATGCAAAAGACGGCCATAAGGCCATTTAAATAGGTCCCAAACCCGAAAAATTAGGGTTTCATTAAACAGCATGGACTCGCCGAGTCCGAACGAATCCCGCGTCCAGAATCGCGACCCTACTCGGCGAGTCTGAGCTCCAACTCGCCGAGTCCCTTCTCAAAACTCAAAATATTAAAACAATAAAATACCTGGAGATCCGGGCTGTTACAAGTAAACAAGCAACAACATCATCCATTGCATTAATAGTATAAATTTAATTACAAGTGTGTTCTTTCATAGTATAAAACAACATAAAGAATAATCAAAATAAAAGACGAGTCTTGACTGCTCCGTCTTCACAAAACCTGGTCGTCGTATCTGTTTATTTGTGACCTGAGAATACAAGTTATTTTGTTATTTTGAAAGCGAGTATCTGCTATAAAGCTGGTGAATTCATAAGTATTAATGTGTCTTTGATTTGTAAAACTGTAAAGAAAGACTTGTAAATGTTTGAAGAAAAGTTTGTGTCAGTATGAAAGTGTTTGAAAGAATTGTAAACGTTTGAAAACCCTAGAAAATCCTATATTTTCTACTAGTATAAAAGTAGTCTTCTACCAAGGCCCGACTGTTTTGAAAGTAGTCTTCTACCAAGACCCGACTGTTTTGTAAGAAAGTATCACTGTAAATGTGACGGTTTTTCCCTGTTTAACTATTCTTATAAAACTATAGTTTACCTCATCGTTTATGCGTATGTGTCACAATATAGAGGTAATAAGGAAAATACTCTATCTATATAAAATATATCCTACCTCATCGTTCATGTGAATGTGTCACAAAGTAAAGGAAGGTAAATAATATAATAACTAAAAATGTATCCTTTTGCACTAGGATATTCACGGCGTGGAAACTCGCCGAAAAGGTACAACCGTAGACACCCGTCGATGATCATTTTCCTTACTATAGCTAACAGCCTTGGGGGTGGAATGGTAAGTCCCGAAACGTTTGTAACAGATTCTATGTAATAGTATCTATTAAACGTATTAATGTAAACGTGTTCATGTAAGCGTATCTATGTAAACGTACTCTTGTAAGCATATTCATGTAAACGTATTCATGTAAGCGTATTCATGTAAATGTATTCATGTAAGCGTATCTATGTAAATGTATTCATGTAAGCGTATCTATGTAAATGTATTCATGTAAGCGTATTCATGTAAGCGTATCTATGTAAACGTATCTATTCATATAGTATGTAATGTATTAGTATAGACTCATGAATGAGCTGACTCTTGTGTGATTCCTTGTACTTGGAATAGTAAGTAATATCTCCTAACTATACCTATTATAGTTACTAGTGATGTACGTGTATAACCGAAAGTATGCCTTTGCTACCTAAAGGTACTGAACTGACTGATGGAACTTTTATGTCTATATATGTATACATGATATATAACTAATATTTAGACGACATTCGGACGAGTAACCGATGCCCTAAGGCCACATCCCAATAAGGAAAAGGAAAGCTGTCCTAAGTCCTTTAAACAATACTTATATAACTATACATATCTAGGCATGCATTTGACAATATAAACGTATAAAAGAAGTTTTGTAAAACCTTTGAAAAGTTTAATACTAAGAAATGATGACTTGATGTCAGTTTAAAAAACGATTTGAAAGTATTTTGTTTGATAAGACAGTTTAAGTATAAGGAAAACCTTTTTCTGAAACACAAGTGTAACAGAGTTTGAAAGGAAACATACAGTATGTAAAGCAGTTTGATAAAGAGTTTTAACATGTAAAAACGTTTGAGAAAGTCATTTGAAGTAATCTGTTTGGTAAAACAGCTAAAAGTATAGTAAATCCATTTGTATGCTAGTTATTAATCACATGTGATTAATATAATAACTAGCATGATTCAACTTGTATTCCCCCCCATAAAGCATTTATAAACATTTAAAAACATTTAAAAGGTTAATTAAGGGGTATGAACTCACCTGCAGTGAGTGGATCGGATGGAAGTGTCGGACAAGTGTTTGGTGTCAAGTGAACACTTAAACACACATAATGATCCTAATAACATATAAAGACATATGTATATATACAATTAGTGATTTAAACACTAATTGGACAAGTATAAACATCCTAATTTAAGGAAAACACTTTGGTCAAAGTGTTAGGAGGCCATTGGGTTGCGACAAAGGAGTACAAGGCATTGTAAGTGAGTTTATGGTCCATAGACCATACTTGTTGGAGTTTACGGCCTAGGGGAGTTTACTCCTGGCCATAAACTCTCAAATGGGTCACCAAATGAGGCTTAAAGGTAAGGTGTCTTATGTGGTTAAGTGTTTCAAGGCTTAAACAAGAGGCTAGGTGGGTTTAAGGTCCAAGAATGACCCTTACATGTGTTTACGGCTTGGGGACCACTTCCCCATGAGTTTACCGTAGTAAAATCATGGTATGAAGTACCATTTCGTGTCTTGAAGTCCCTAATTCAATGGCGTAAGTTTCTATGCTAAGTTCCAAGGCTTACTAAGGCGTTAGGGTGCATTTTGACCTACTAAAAGGGGTTTACGGCCCATGAACATGCCTTAGCCGTAAAATCCTTGAAGCATGTGATTCTTTATGTTTTCTATGTTAAACCTAGTGTACAACGAGTTAGAACAAGAGTACTTACGATCTAGGAGCTTGAATGGTCGATTTTGGCCAAGAACATTAGTGTGTGTTCTTGGTGAAACTTGAAGATCTACACAAATGGAATGATTTCACGGAGGAAATCACGTAAGATCACTAGTTTATGTAAGACATCAAGTAGATAGGACAAGGAACTTACAAGATTTGAAGATCGGGGACGAAGATCGGGATGATAGTTGAGAGGATTTCGGCCAAGAGGAGGAAGGGAATGAACAAATGGCTAACATATCACCATATAAGGGAGCGTTTACGGCCCACATGGAGTTTACGGCCGTAAAATCCCATGTGGTAGCCATGAACTCCTTGCAGGGGTGTTTAAGACTTGTTCGTTGTGCTATAACTTCAGCAGATAAACCCCGACACTTATCCCTTAAGTGTACAACGCTCAGAATGCTCAAATAAACTCCTAATTGTGCTAAAAGATAACAACAATGGGTTTGACTTTTAATGAAGTTTTTGACTGTACATGATAGATTTTTTCGGGTTGTCACATAAAGTAATGCGCCGTTCAAAAAGTCAACACCAATTTTGTTGCGCAAGTCGGTCTTCATGAGTTTCATCTTCGAAAAACATCTTTCAACACTTGCGGTCGCTACGGGTAAAATTAAAGCCAACTTCAAAAGCTCATCTTTGATGCAAGAGTGATAAAATATCTCAAGTTGTCCTTCAAGATCTATCAAATCTGAATCATCAAAGTCATACTTGTACAATTTAGCCAACTTCAACAACTTTGATTTGTCAAATTTTGCAAATGAATCACAAGGGCTCAAAGCACCCATGTATTCTGTATTCTAGTAACCGGGTGCTTTTTTCACTAAATCGATCCTGATATTCTATAAGTTGCATATCCACCACCGTGTTGAAGATTTCAACCTCAAAATGAAATCTGCTGGTCTTTGTGGTCGTACGGTTTCTCACACCAACATAAAAATCCTCCATTTCTAAAGTAGCAATATTGTGTGTTTGACAAAAAGAGGATATCTTTGGCAAAATGCTAGCAAACCCTATGTCTCTTAAAGATTGCAATGCGTCCATTGTCCCTGCAAACATCGAAGCTGCTTCTAAAATGTCGAGATCTTTTTTTTTTGAAGTTGCTTTGATAATGTACACGTGAGGCGTAAAATATCATACATCATATATAAGTAAAACACAAACTCATAAGATTTAAAGTATGCTAAGATTCTGGATGCTTGTTGACGGTTTGTCAATAACCCTCCATCAACTTTCACAAATTCTAAAACTACAAGAACATCTGCAAACAACCTCATCAACTTGTGAGTGTGTTGAAATGTGAACCCCATCTTGTATCTCCTACTCGAACAAGTGTAGTCTTTTGATTTAACCCTCTCTCGGTTTTAAGTTCACCACTACACAAGCCTTTTTGCACCCTTTCTCTTGCTTGTTCCCATAGTAATACTTTTCTTTTGTAAGAGGCACAAACAACATTAACCACCAACGAAATTTGTTCAAAAAAGTCACTAGCTCCATCATGCTTTTTTGCTACAGCCACAACCTCTAATTTAAGTTGGTGTGCAAAGCAATGCATATAAAAAGCTGTGTCATTCTCTTGTAATATCAAAACTTTCAAAACATTGAATTCCCCTTGCATATTTCTAGCCCCATCATAACCTTGTCCTCTTATCTATTAAAAAATTAAAAAATATTATATATAATATTACACATAAAGCGAATTAAATTAAATTGAAATAAAAAAAAGTTACTTGACTAAAACTCAACTTGTTTCTTGTAAGTACTTCATTTATGACGTTTTTGAGTGTCAAAGTGGATGTATCCTTCACGTGAACAATGCCTATGAATCTTTTTTTCACAAAGCCAAGACTATCAACATATCGCAAAACAATAGCCATTTGTTCATTTCTCGAGACATCACTAAGTTCATCGACCAATAAAGCAAATACATCTACACCAATCTCTTTGTGAATACTCAAAAGGACTTCTTGTGCAAAACATTGTACAAGTTCTTTTTGAATTTTAGGGGAAATAAGTTGATTGTTTTTAGGAGCATTTTCTAAAGTATTGTTGAAAATATCTGTAACGACCGTCTTGAGGTAATAATTATTAAATATTTCCTAATTAATTGTTGGGCTAAGTGTTAATAGAAGGACTGATTGAGTGGACCGTTAGTGAGTGGGCCGAAGACTTGGGCCGTCCATAAGATGTACGCTGGGCATAGCCTTGGGGTACACGGGGTGTAGAGAAGCATTGGATGCGGGGGACGCATGCACGTATACGCAGCGTACGTGAGCAGATTCCAAACCCTAATTTTTAGGGTTTAAGCCATATAAATACCACGTTATGACAGAAACCCTAGCCTCCTTACCAGCCCCTTATCCTTAGAAACCCTAGATAACCTTCCTTTCTCATTCTTGTGTGTGTTTTGGCCTTATGAAGCTTGTTTGGAGATTAGTAGCTTGAAAGAAGGAAGGAAAAGATAGTGAAGAGGAACTTGAGTATCTTGAGCTCATAGATCCAGGATAACATCAGCTTTTGGGACTCATTGGAGGTATACAGATTTCAACTTTCTTTTTGAATACTTAGATCTAGTGTAGTGTTGTTTTGGGGTCTGTTTCGTTCCAAGAATGGACCTTTATGACTCAAGTTCCTTTTTAGGCCAAGAGGTGCCACTCTCAGTGATATTCATGTCCCATAAGAAGTAAAATCTCGACCTTTAAGGTCCTTTTATGACCATGCATGAGTATGGAGTCATTCCATGAAAATTAGTTGCCATATTCCATGTTTGGTCTTACTTGGTGGGTTGCAAGCCATCAAGTAATCAGCTTTATGGGTTAAGACGGTTTATTGGACTCAGATCTGTAATTTGGACTTGGTGTCTTAAGGGATTAAGCGGTTTTGATGAAAATGGCTTAACAGAGTAGTACGTTGGACGTGCACGCCAGTACGCGCAACATACAAGCCATGCTAGCTGTACGCATAATGTACAGAGGAGTACACTTAGCGTACTCTCAGATTTTGGGCTTTGCGACATTTAGGCCTTAGTTTGGACCACTCTTTGGTCTTAGCAGATGTTGGGCCGAAATGGGCCATCAGAAGTCAGATAATGGACCAAGGACATGTTTGGGCTTAAGGGAAGGCCCATTTGAGGAGTTGGGCCCAATTTAGAAAATTAGGCCATCAGTGGGCCTTTAGTGGGCCATTAGTAAGTTTGGAAAGATTAGAAGGAACTAAGCCTAGGTTATGGTCCAAATTAGATAAGGGGTAAGATGGTCATTTACCCTTAGAAGGATTCTCAGCTTTTGACTAAATGTTTATTGTGATAATGATAGTCGAGGAGTCGTTGGAGCAGCCATCAGAGATTCCCTCACACGAGTTTTCAGCAGCCAGCTTGAGAGGTGAGTTTTCCTCCGACAGGAACGGGTCTAAGGCACCAATGTCGGTCCATTTATGTATGTTAGCTTATACCAGACTTAGGTCCGATGCCGGGGCTAGCCTGATATAGATTATATGTTTCCGGACTTTGGTCCGATGCCGGGGAAAGCCCGAGAAATGTTTGTATGCTTGATGTCTTTGTGATTCTTGCATGTGTTTGTTATCTGTTCCGGACTTCAGTCCAATGTCGGGCCAAGCCCGAGGAATGTTTATATGTTTATGTTATATGATTGTTGATATGTTATATGTATACCAAACTTTGGTCCGATGCCGGGCGGGGATCGATGCCGGATTCGTCCGATGTCGGGCGGGGACCGATGTAGTGGGCAAGGCCCAATGCATGTTATTATGTGATTATGTGTATGGTATGTGGTAGTTTGGGGACACTCACTAAGCTTCATGCTTATAGTTTTCAGTTTTGGTTTTAGGTACTTCCGCTAGTAAGGGGAAGAGCTCGGGATAACTACATGGCACACACCACAACTTTTAGCCTGGGAGGATTCACTATGATATTTTGACATATGATTTTGATACATTGATAGCTGACATAAGATTTTGAGATAAATGATTTATGACATTTTGATAGTTGTGGTTTTATTATCATGATGTTTGATGAAATATGGTTTTCTTAAATGATTTAAAATGAAATTTTTGGACCGTATTTTTGAGATGTTTCAATATCTTCATAAGTCTCTGGAATGACTTTTAACACTTCAATGTAAAGCCCTCTATTTTCTGAGTCAACTGACTCATCATGACCACAAAACGGTAAACCAGTTTTATATAAAAGTCTAACAACAATAATAGAAACACGTAATCGATCATTATATTTAGAGTAAATTACACCAATGGTCCCTATGGTTTGGGGTAATTTGCACGTTTGGTCACTAACTTTCGATTTTTTTTTAATTCGGAAGGTTCCTACTGTTTGTTTTTGTTACGCGCTTGGTCCCTGTATTACCTAAAAATATTATTTTGCCATTGATTTTTTAATTTATTTAAATAAACACCCCCCCAAATCCACCCCTTCACCTTACCTTACCTACCCAACCATTTTTCTCTATTTAAATAATAGTTTTTTTTAGGTAAGACGGGACCAAGCGCGTAACAAAAAACAGTAGGGACCAAGCGCATAATAAAAACAAATAGTAGGGATATTCCGAGTTAAAAAAAATTAAATTAGGGACCAAGCGCGCAAATTACCCCAAACCATAGGGTCCATTCGTGTAATTTACTCTAATATTTATGGTCCTCCACTTCAGTTTGCCTTCTCAAGACTACATTAATAGCTTGTTTTTCTCTTAATAAAAATTCACACTTTTCTCTTGCTTTGTTGTGCAAACTATCAACACTACTCACATGAGTCCGAAATGCATCTTTTTTATTCCAAGTATCAAAACATTGGGAAACAAATGCATCTCTCCCTCCTCTTTGAATCATGAGGTCTCCAAACAAATAACAATATAAACAATATGCTATATTCTTTTTCACACTATATTCCAACCAATCAAAATCATCAAACCATGAAGGAACAAATCTTCTAAATCTATCACCTATTTTCTTTTTTGGAAACTTATGTAACCTTATTTTACAAGGTCCTTGAAGCAAATACGCTCTTCTTACATCATCTCTTGCATTTGATTTGTAACTTGTAATCTTTGGCCTATCCTCCAGGTCCTTTGGAAGATCTTTCAAATCAACATTATCATTAAGTTCATTAGAGCATGGTGTTTGTGGAATTGCATTAGAAACCGAAGGGGTTGATTGATTGGTGATTAGTGTTTGTGGGGTGGCATTAGAATTAGAAATGGAAGGGATTGATTGATTGGTGACTGGTGTTTGGAAACATCCTTCACCACTTTCATTAGGATTAGGTCTTGGTCTTTTGGTAAAAAAACCACTTACTTTAACCTATAAAAACATAACAATTTAACTTAATAAAAAAATAACTTCAATAAAACATAGAATTTTCACCTAATACCTAATCAAAAAATAACATGTAAACCTAAAACATAACAATTTTAACATATCAAACAATCAATTCAATAAAAAACATAGAAATTACAACTAATCAAATAATAATTTCTATAATAACATAGCAATTTTACAAAATCATCCAAATATCCAATAACTTCATAGCAATTTTAACCTATAAACCATAGCAATTTTGATTTTTCTTAGCAATTACAACTATAAATTCGAAAACCATAGAAAATTATAAATACTTACTTGCTTCATTAGGGCTTGGACCTTGGATTGGAGTTGTTTTGCACTTGGAAGTTGGAAACCGATTTTTG
The DNA here is from genome assembly GCF_002870075.4 of Lactuca sativa. Lineage (NCBI taxonomy): Eukaryota > Viridiplantae > Streptophyta > Magnoliopsida > Asterales > Asteraceae > Lactuca > Lactuca sativa. Next base: position 185,301,512 of record NC_056623.2, on the reverse strand, counting down.
CACTTGGAAATTGTGGAGTGTCGGTTGAACTCGAACATAAGAAGATTAGAAGAACTGAAGTCCAAAGTCGTCTGTAACATCCCGAGTTCAGGAGTGCAAGTTCAGGGTTCAAAGTGTAAATGTGAAAGGGCAACTCGGCAAGTCCATGGGTGGACTCGGTGAGTAGGGTCGCGATTCTGGCCGCGTGTTAAGTGACCAACTCGGCGAGTCGGCGGCTGGACTCGGTGAGTTGGTGTTGTGTGGAGAAAACCCTAATTTCGGAGGATGAGCCCTATTTAAAGGACATTATACCCTTTCCCCAGCCTCTTTACCCTCTCTTGAAGTCCAGAAAACCCTAAGGCGCGTTTGTGAGTGTTTGGAGAGCATTTGAACCTTGGAGAAGAGATTTTGGAAGAGATCTTGGAGAGTTAAGAGGCTTGGAGCAAGGGGCTTTGCAAGGATTCATATTTCTCTTCTGTTGGAGCTTTCTTTTGAGGTATCATTTCGTTGCTTGGGCTGTTATTCATCTAGATTCATCATTTTGGAGTTTTTGGAAGGAATGGCTTGTAGTATTTTGAGTTGGATGTTAGATCTGAGGTTGCTACCTCAGATCTGGAATGGAGAAGGTCGAGAGTGCATTAAAGTCCCTGTTCTTGAGTGATTGGTGAAGCTATCTTGTCCCAAACCCTAACCCTAGAGTGTTATACGCTTAGATCTCTTTGGATTCATGTAAAGTTTGCCACTTTACGTGATGGGTGGGTTGTAGAAGGGTAGATCTATGGTTTGGATCATCTGCATGGCCTAGAAGCTTCTGAATGGATTAAGAACTAGGGGTACTCGGCGAGTCACAAGGGTGTACTCGGCGAGTTGCATGAAGGTGGGCAGGAACTCGACGAGTTGGAAGAACAACTCGGCGAGTTGGTTGAAGATAGCCTTGGACGCGGCGAGTCTGTTCTTGGACTCGGCGAATCTGGTCGTGAGGTCCCAAACTTCTTCTGGTTGATCCGTGAATTGGTGAGTCAAGAGAGGACTCGGTGAGTTGAGTGCGAGGGGACTCAGAGTTGTTGGACTCGGCGAGTCTCGGGGTAACTCGACGAGTTGAGTCGCGGATTGGGGAAGTTCTAAGCATGGGGACTCGACGAGTCGTCGGGTTGACTCGGTGAGTAGAGTCAGTCAGGAGGTTGACTTTGACTTTGACTTTGACCAAGTGTTGACCAGTTGACTTCCAGGGGCATTTTTGGTAATTGTTGGCATTTGTTTTGAGTTCAGTGTTGGTGTTGGCTAGTGGTGGAGATCGTGTCAGTGGTCGGAGCATCTCAGTCTTATCTTTCAGTCGGCAGTTGCGAGGTGAGTTATCCTCACTATATCGACAGGGTCTACGGCACCAAGGCCAACCCTTTATCGGATTGTGATCCAGGTATCGTTGTTATGTTATTACTTTGCTATGTTTGCATCCTGGTAGCTAGGATGGTATATGTTAGAGACCTGGTTAAGGTTGGTATCATGGTATATAGGATGATGCTATGCTAATGACCGGTTAGGTCCGTATCCTGGTTAGGATGATGTTATGCTATGTGATCTGCTAGATCGGTTTGATTGAATGTGAGTTGTTATATGATTGAATGTTTATATGCACATGGTTGTTGGACTGGGGTTGGGTTGAGGCGGGTCTTGCTTTGTGCTGTAGGCCAACATACCCAGGGCGGACTGGTTATCCCGAAGGCCCAGTGAGCGGTCCGGATAGGCTGTAGGCCCCAAGAGGGCGGACCAGACGTGCCGAGGCTCGGAGAGTGGACCAGGATGAATGAAGGCCCAGTGCGGGCGGACCAGTCATATTGTAGACTCAGAGAGTGGACCAGGTGGATTGAAGGCACGGTGCGGGTGGACCAATCACACTGTAGACTCGATGTATATGGCTAGACTTGGAGGGTGGACCAGGTGGACTGAAGGCCGGTGTGTTGGACCAGTCACACAGTAGACCCGAAGTGCATGGCTATTCTGTGTTCTGTTATGATATGGCATGTTGTGCGTGTATGGTATATGTGGTTGGTATTTTGGGGGTATCTCACTAAGCTTTCGGGCTTACAGTTGTGGTTTAATGTTTTTCAGGTTCTTCAAGAGACCGTGGCAAGGCAAAGGCGTGATCGTACCGCTCCTCATGATTATGTTTTATGATGTGGTTCTGTGAAGACTCTGATAATAATTGTATTGAAAACCTTTTTGTAATAACTTTATGAAACCGGGTTGTTTTTGAAAAGTTTAAATTGGTTGGAATTTTTAGAGTGTTACAAGTTGGTATTAGAGCCTTGGTTTGATTGAATTGGAGGAACATTCGTGTGAATCCAGTCTCATATCAAGGAGCGTTTTCAAAAGAGAATTTAAAATGGTTTTTAAAATGAGTAAAGGAGGACGCGGAGGTACGATCAGCCGGAGCCAGTAAATAACCCCAAAATACCATACATGATATTTGTTTTTGAGCTATGATATAACAACATGCTAGTACTAGGCTAGGGATCTTCAGGATTTCTGGATAATGTTGCCTGATTTATGATGCCTGCTAGCCTAGGGTTTCTTCTGTGGGAGATTTCCAGTGTTCCTCTAGGAGTGAGGGTTGAGTGCTTGTTATATATGTTCTTCACTAGGGTGTTGTGGTGATAATTGATATAAATATGGGTAGGTGTGGAAGGTAGTATGGGCCCGTACTACTGAAAGCACAGGACCCATATGCGTATCAAAGAAGCCACAACCTCTAAGCTTGGGTTGGGGGTTGGTTCCCGGGATGGTGGGAAGTATCTGAGATCTTGCGATGTTTTTCAGTATGGTGGTTACAAGGCATGCTGGGAGCGGATCTGGGTCAGGATCAGGAGCAGGAGAGGGCGGTCAGGGTGGGTCAGTACTGCCCGAGGTTATTGGTCAGATGAGCACATGCGAGTTGGATGCTAGGATTCGTGAGATCCTACATGATGAGGTTGCTGCGTTGTTCCAGACCGAGTTGCCGAAACTGTTTGGGTCGATCAAGACCGCCATGGTTGAATATTTTGATGAGCGCTATGCGGCTCTCACAGAGACGACTGCCACAACGGCTATAGCGGCTTTAGCAGCGGCAGGGGGAGGAGCCGGTCGAGGTTTTCAGTATCGGGACTTCGATAATACGAAGCCCCTACCTTTGATGGAGTCCAGGACTCAATTGTTTCTATGAGATGGTTGTCGGACGTGGAGGGGTGTTTCTTCACGTGTTCATGCCCTGGCGATCAGAGAGTGAGGTGTGTTCTGAACCTGTTGAGGCACGGGGCGAAGGATTGGTGGAGATTGACCACGGGGTCGTATTCGGATGCGCAGAGGGTTGCGGTTTCATGGGATCAGTTCCAGGAGATGTTTAGCACTCGTTATGTTTCGCGGGTTGAGAGAGAGGTTGGCTCAGGAGTTCCTGGAGCTGAAGCAGGATTCGGAGTCGGTGACGGAGATCACCAGGATGTTCATTGAGAGGGAGATGTTTTGCCCTGAGTTCGCTTCAGAGCAGGCTCAGATGTCCCGATATCTGAGTATGCTCAAGAGGGATATCAGGCAGTTTGTGTCTACGCAGAGGTGCGATACCTTGTTAGAGTTGCAGGAGGCCGCCAGGCGGCGTGAGTTGGAGATTGAGTTGCAGTTGAGAGAGCAGAGGCAGGCCCCGACATAGTCGCAGTCAGCGCCAAAACGGTCCAAGACCGTTGATTATGGATTGGGAGATCAGAGCAGCCACAATTGTGGAAGGTGTGGGAAGGGTCACACCGGAGTTTGTAGGTCCACTGGTGCATGCCGCAAGTGCGGAAAGGAGGGGCACTATACGAGGGATTGTCAGCAGACAGCCCCAGTTTGGGATTTAAGGATTTGTTATCATTGCCATCAGGTTGGACACTTGAGGGTCAACTGGCCACATCTTGCTGCAGGATCGGTGCAGGCTCCAACACCGGCCACTTTGAGAATTACGGGTGGAGGTCAGGGTGGAGCGGAGCCCCCAAGGGCTCAGGGTTGTGCTTTCCAGCTTACAGCAGAGGAGGTCAGGGCAGTGCCGGATGCAACTGCGGGTATGTTTCTTTCTTGATGTCTTGTTATCTTGTGATTATTATGGAGTAATGTATATCTGCTAGGCTCGTTGTGTGATTTTTGGTATTGTATTTGTTGTTCCTTGAGGGTTATGGTATGGTTATGGGTTTGGTGTTGGGAATTTTGTTGGTTATCATTCGTGAGGATTATTAGTGGGAAATCTGGCTTTTGGTCTGAATGTCGGGTAGCATCTACAGTCTGAGGAGTGGTTAGCTGAAGGTCGGGTTTCTTTCGAGCCCAAGATGATTAGTGTTGTTATGTAATTTTGTGAAGGTTGCTCGTTCTAGTGGGAATTAGTTCGCGTGTAAGGGATTGTGTTGTGTAGGGTTGTTGAGGGAGGTCGATGATGGCGACCGGTGGTTGATAGTCAGTGCTCTAAGTGGGGGAGAATTGAAAAATTCTCCGAAAGATCGATAAGCATGAGAGGTTGTTTAGTTGTTGGGATTCAACAGTGATTATGTCAGCCGAGCATAGGCTGGTATGAGCAAGTGTCAGTCATACGGGGCGGGATGCAGACCAAGGGTGATTGATTGTGGAAGGCCTGGGATCGGGCCGGGATTGAGTATGTAGAATGGAGATAGAGTTCGGAGCCTCTAGAGGGCTAGAACAGTATGCATGGGAGAGTTTCCTGGAGGGATAATTCGGGATGTTGGATGCTAGTTGAGCAGTCCGGATAGACTGAAGGCCGGTGGGCATACCAGTCAGGCTGAAGGGTCAAAGGACGGTCCAGACAGGCTGAAGGCCCTGGAGGGCGGTCCAGACCTGTTGAAGGTTCTGAGAGTGGTCCAGATAGGATGAAGGCCTGTTAAGGCGGTCCAGTCATGCTGAAGACTCTGCATGTGTTGATAGATCTGTATGAGGATATGGAATGAGTATGTCGCGATCTGATAACATCAGAAGGTCTGGCCCCGGGTATTGATCGTGATTAGTGGAAGGTAGTGCATGGAATCGAGAGTCGCTGCGAGCGGATTCAGAGCATGTGCGGTACATGAGATAGCGGCTAGGCTATAAGGGAATCGTGTAGTATTGGGTGAGCACCGTGGCACTTGTGGTAGTGTCAAGGCAGCCAAGTGGATTTCCTTGGTAAGGAAAGGGAAAGGAATGTAGCTCTGAGAGGGAGTGTGAGTTCACGGAAGTGAAAGCAGTAGTGCGGAGTTATGATTGGGGTGTTCCAATTATGGTTATTGAGCAGTGTGTTGTGGCGGTGGTTTGGAATCACATCCGGGTTGGATGTCTGCTGAGGTCGTGGAAGGAATTCCGTGGGTGTAGAGCCAAGAGGCTCGGAAGGGATGCAGGGATAGAATCTTGGATTTCCAATTTGATTTTGATCAAGGAATTATTGTATGTGGTGGAAATTCATCCTGGGGGATGTTTGGAGGTGTCGTCAGTATATCGGGTTTTCCCAACCCGAGGATGCTAGAGCCAGTTCAGCATGGGTATGAGATTGCAGAGGAGAACTCATGGGAGCTGCTCTGAGACTGAAGGATGTGTCATCCTGTCAGCACGGAGTGGATAAATTTGGGTTTTGGGTTTCGGTGGTTGTGTTTTGAGAACCTGGTCTGGTTAATGCCAGGTGGTGCATTGCGAGAGTAGTTCTGGAGTTGTGTTGCCGTAGGCTTCGAGGACGAAGCCTAATTTAAGTGTGGGAGAATTGTAACATCCCGAGTTCAGGAGTGCAAGTTCAGGGTTCAAAGTGTAAATGTGAAAGGTGGACTCGGCGAGTCCATGGGTGGACTCGGCGAGTCCATGGGAGGACTCGGTGAGTAGGGTCGCGATTCTGGTCGCGTGTTAAGTGACCAACTCGGCGAGTCGGCAGCTGGACTCGGTGAGTTGGTGCTGTGTGGAGAAAACCCTAATTTCGGAGGATGAGCCATATTTAAAGGACATTATACCCTCTCCCCAGCCTCTTTACCCTCTCTCGAAGTCCATAAAACCCTAAGGCGCGTTTGTGAGTGTTTGGAGAGCATTTGAACCTTAGAGAAGAGATTTTGGAAGAGATCTTGGAAAGTTAAGAGGCTTGGAGCAAGGGACTCGGCGAGTTGGTTGAAGATAGCCTTGGACTCGGCGAGTCTGTTCTTGGACTCGGCGAGTCTGGTCGTGAGGTCCTAACCTTCTTCTGGTTGAGCCGTGAATCGGTGAGTCAAGAGAGGACTCGGTGAGTTGAGTGCGAGGGGACTCAGAGTTGTTGGACTCGGCGAGTCTCGGGGTGACTCTGCGAGTTGAGTCACGGATTGGGGAAGTTCTAAGCATGGGGACTCGACGAGTCGTCGGGTTGACTCGGTGAGTAGAGTCAGTCAGGAGGTTGACTTTGACTTTGACTTTGACCAAGGGTTGACCAGTTGACTTCCAGGGGCATTTTTGGTAATTTTTGGCATTTGTTTTGAATTCAGTGTTGGTGTTAGCTAGTGGTGGAGATCGTGTCAGTGGTCGGAGCATCTCAGTCTTATCTTTCAGTCGGCAGTTGCGAGGTGAGTTATCCTCACTATATCGACAGGGTCTACGGCACCAAGGGCGGCCTTTTATCGGATTGTGATCCGGGTGTCGTTGTTATGTTATTACTTTGCTATGTTTGCATCCTGGTAGTTAGGATGGTATATGTTAGAGACCTAGTTAAGGTCGGTATCCTGGTATCCTGGTTAGGATGATGTTATGCTATGTGATCTGCTAGATCGGTTTGATTGGACGTGAGTTGTTATATGATTGAATGTTTATGTGCACATGGTTGTTGGACTGGGGTTGGGTTGAGGCGGGTCCTGCTTTGTGCTGTAGGCCAACATACCCAGGGCGGACTGGTTATCCCGAAGGCCCAGCGAGCGGTCCGGATAGGATGTAGGCCCCAAGAGGGCGGACCAGACGTGTTAAGGCTCGGAGAGTGGACCAGGCCGACTGAAGGCCCAGTGCGGGCGGACCAGTCATACTGTAGACTCAGAGAGTGGACCAGGTGGATTGAAGGCCCAGTGCGGGTGGACCAATCACACTGTAGACTTGATGTATATGGCTGAACTCGGAGGGTGGACCAGGTGGACTAAAGGCCGGTGTGGCGGACCAGTCACACAGTAGACCCGAAGTGCATGGCTGTTCTGTGTTCTGTTATGATATGGCATGTTGTGCGTGTATGGTATACGTGGTTGGTATTTTGGGGGTATGTCACTAAGCTTTCGAGCTTACAGTTGTGGTTTAATGTTTTTCAGGTTCTTTAGGAGACCGTGGCAAGGCAAAGGCGTGATCGTACCGCTCCTCATGATTATGTTTTATGATGTGGTTCTGGGAAGACTCTGATAATAATTGCATTGAAAACCTTTTTGTAATAACTTTATGAAACCGGGTTGTTTTTGAAAAGTTTAAATTGTTTGGAATTTTTAGAGTGTTACATCGTCGAAGTCGAATGTGAGAATGACAGAATGTCGAATTGTCGATGTGAGGACGGATAGAAGGAAAAAACGAGGCTGCTCATTTTTTTTTTGTGATTCAAGGAATTGAGACATGAAATCTTGTAGTATTGGACCCAATTGGAAAATTGAAAATTGTTTTATTTGAGCTATTTTCTCCTATTCTTTTTCCTTTGGGCTAATATTAGGTAGATTAAAATAAAAATGTGTTTGGGCTACTAATTATCGGGTCTTAATTGATCCAATGTGTTTACATATGTCTTACGTAGTTGCCATTTTTTTAGTAGTTGCCGGTTTTTTACCTAGTGGCACAAAAGGAAAAAAATTCGAACATTTTTCTACTGTCTGCCGGAAAAGCAGGGTTGACGGTGCAACACTGTGCCCCTTATCTAATCCGCCACCATTACCTAAAACATTTCTATGAAACTCTCTTTCACACTTTTCAAAACATGTCTATAGATCATGAATGTCAATGAGTCTAACCATCGTCTGAGTCCAAACAATGAATGAGAGCAAAAACTTAAGCCATAAGATAGATTGCCTTCAAATAGAAGATCATAGTGAGAGTTATGAAGTATCAGCGTATAAGTGTCAGTGTAGAATTTTCATGAATGGCATCAGCGTGTGAATACACAAATCAACGTGACTTGAGTTAAGTAAATCCGCCAGCATGAAAATCTAAGTAGAAAGCATATCAGCGAGAGAGTCTCATCAACTTCAAACTTCCTTCTGACTTTTGCACATCTTCACAAAAATCTCCTTGACAACCCATCACAGACCATGATGCATGTCCCTTTAATCCTTTTTCCTTTTACAATCTGAACCAAGTTACCCTCATAAACTGTATCATGAGCAGCTTCAATCTTTTGCACTCGTTTTGCAGTTTTAATGTATTTTGCTTCAAATCTCAAGAGATAATACAACTTTTCTCTTGAGTACCTGCATACGAATTGAAACCATGAGGAAGAGTAATCACATTTGATTCTTTGAATTATCTGGACAACAAAGGACGATCCTTTTCCCATTGGTTCATGTGTCTTTTGGTTTTTGATGGAATGACTTATTCTTTGTGCAGTACCACACCTAAATTCCATCATTTCAACACCAACATATCTTGTACACGTCATCCAACCATATGACACTAAATACCCTTGAAGGCTTGAAATTTTTTGAATGAAAGTCAGATGCTTTTTCCTTTTATTGACATTTACTTGTCCAACTTGACCCAACATACACGTAGGAAACCAAAATCTTGCAACACTAGTTAAAGAACCTTTCGAATTGACAGAACATTGTTAAACACTTTTATTGAACAAATTTTGAAGAGATCCATTATAATCTGTCACACATTTCTTCACAGAGAGATAAGAACAACCATGCCCACCTGTTATTATTTTTTATATTTATTTATTTATTTATTTAGTTTGCAACTTTTTCATCTTGAAAAGAAGCATGCAATTCGTTTGACTTTGCTTGAACACTCAACCATTTAGACATGGCAATATACAAAACATCTCTCATTTTCTCTTAGAATCCTATTTCCTGATCAATTTTTTTGCTAAAGCCTTTTAAGCACAAATAACAATGGATCATAGACATAATCTTTCTGTGACATCCCCAAATTCATGGTCATTTTAAAAATTTTATTCATGCTTATTTGAAAATCAGAGTACTCATTTTAAAGAATAATATTGCGGAATTTGTTCCTAGAAAAAATGGTAAATATATTATCAAAGCATTTCCGAAGAAATGTATTTTTTGCTTATATTAAAATTTTGGGATGTCATCGTCAATACAGAAGCATAAGCATAAATAGACCTTACATTCATTTACACTATTGATTTACATATATTTTAATCTCTCAGTGTAATGTAGCTTCATATCGACACCTATGATACAAATAAACTAAGTGGGTCAGGTTGGGAAACCTGGTGAGTACATAGGGTTTTCAACCCATAATAATAAAGTTATTATGTTTCATCATCAAACAATTAACCCAATTACCCATCCCCATTATCTTCTTTATTCTTAAGTATCTTCCCTAAGAATCATCCATTCCTAAGTATTTATTCCTAAAGATTGACCTAAAGAATAGGCACGCAATCCATCGCTACTAGGGTTTATATAACAGGCACTAAGTTCATAGTAGTCGATGTCATTTGTTAGGCACTAAGTCCATAGCTACCAGGATTTATCTCTTTTATTGACAATATTATTTTAGGGATTCCACCCACAATACATGTTAATGGACTTTAAGAGTACATCTAATGAACATATCATTCACAACACCAACAGGTTGCGAGCCTGCTAGGGTTCCATTGGATTGTCTAGAATAGTTTGTGATTGTCATCTATACTTTGCTAAATGATTGGGCCATTGATTTGGTCATTGCTTCTCATCATATTTTACCTCTCATCATCTATATCATCTTTCATCTCTCATCATTCATCTCATATTTCGTCTCTCATCTCATTCATCTTTCATCTACCCATCGTTACCCATCATAATTATAGGTATAAAATACATATACAGTTTAAATCGAATAAAACATGTATAATTTGTTCATCCAACATAGATACCAAGAAAATAGATAATATGCACACATAGCACGTAATTTATATTAAATACATCATATCTATGTGTAAGATGAAAGTAACAATGCACTCACTTGTTAAAGTGATGATTCCAAACTCGGGCAATGCTTCACTTCAAACAATTCTATTTTCCTTTGGCGAAACCTAGTATCATTACTGCTAGATTTTAGTCTAATATTTATTGCGACTATTTATGAGCGATATTATTTAATAAATGTTAAACAATACTTTCAACCACTATGTACAGACATGGGCCAGATATGAAACACTGGAGGGTAGGACCATTTTGACATTATAACACTTCAGAAATCCAACAACCCTATGCAGCCCTTCAAACCAGATTCCTCGTACCGCGAGTAGTTAACAAATATTATAATAACACTTTGTATATTATATTTTATAATATATATATATATATATATATATATATATATTGTTTATAAGTTCATAATAATGATATTGAACTTAAACACAAGCTATACTTAAAGTAGGGTAAGCATAACTCACTTACTAGGAGGTTTGACTAGGAACTGGGCTTTGGATGTTGAAACATACCTTACTTCTCCTGAAGATTTCTGATCTAAAAGAAGGACATTTGCTTCCAGGTTTCTGAACTCTTCTCTTCCTATTCTTTTTCTGATTTCAAGGTTCTGAGATAGGTTTGAACTTCAGAATCTTGAACAGATCTTAGAACAAAAGTTCTAACCTCACTTTCGAATTTTTTTGATCAGATAAAGAGATACTAGTTTTAGATGTCTGAACTTTCTTCTTCTTCTTCTTCTTCTTCTTCTTCTTCTTCTTCATCTAATTTTCGATTTTTTGAAGAAATATTAAACTTTTGAATCTTGCATGTATTAGAAATCCTGCTCTGATACCAATTGGAGGTTTGTATAGATCAAATATACTCAAGTATGAATAATGAAGAACAAACAAAGAACAGAAGGACAACATAATCAAAAAGATACTTTCACTAAGAAAGAAGGATTCTCAGAAAGAGAACAAGGTCACAAAGACGGTCACCAATACTTACATTAGTGTTTCACCTAATGTTGAATCTATATGATTACAATAACTGAAATCCCACTAATCAATGGATGTATAACTATCTAAGTAAAGGATTGATCCTAATAACTAAGATTACAGATCATATATATATATATATATATATATATATATATATATATATATATATATGTGTGTGTGTGTGTGTATAACTACCTAATATACAAAAATGACAAAGATCATTGGTTTACGCTGACACTGATAAGATCTAGTGCTGGCATTGGTGCTGGTGGTCATCGTGTAGTGTTTGACTCATTATATCGTAAGATGTGACCTTACAGAAGGTGATAACTATTGTACTAAACACCAACTAAATTTAAAGTGGCGAGATATCACGAAATGTCTTTTAAAGATGAATGAGTTGTACAACAACCATAACATACAAAGGAGAAGCGGTCAATGTGATGAATAAATTCTTTAAGTGCCTTTTCATTTGTTTCGCGAAGAAACAAGAAAGTTGTTCAAATATAATGACTGTTGGAGGAGCTCCTACAAAAAGAACAAAAAAAAAGGCTCAAGTGGATACACAACTTCTTCCGCTGCTCATGTCCGGTTAGATTTAAATGATGACGACGAGTTCGATCTAGAAGAAACTGTTTGACCGATTGTTAGGGACAAAGCAAAAAGGAAGGGGAGTGAGTCTTCTTCCAATGCATCAGATTTCAGTAGAGAAGCAGACGAAATGCGGAAAATGGCGGAGACATTTGATCGATACAATTTGAATTAAGTAGAACGTTTGACATGTGACATATTTTTTTTGCCAGAAAAGAAAAGCACGTGGAGAAAGAAAAGTAATGGAAGATATGCAATTCTTGATGCAAAATACTTACAATCTTGGGGACAGGCCCTCGAACTAGTTTTGAGGATGATGAAGAAAATAATGAACAAATATTTTCCCTAGATTGTTTCATGTTTTTTTTTTTTAAATCTTGTTTATTTTTTATTATGTTTTTTAGGTTTTATTATGTAATTTTTATTTTAAATAATGAAATATTTCTATTTTTATTAATTTTTGTATTTATTAATCATTTTTAATAAATTATATTCATTTTTTATTATAGTCTTTAAAATTAAATTAATTTTATTTTTAAAAATTAAAAGTGAAAGGTGATAATTTGGTGGGGTTTAAAGAATAAAAGAAGAGTGAATAGAAAACTATTTGTGACACCATTAAAATAAAATTTAAAAAATAAGCACACCTTGTGGTCTTACTCAACTCCCAAACAATGCAAGAAAGGTTGTTAAGATCATGATATTATATATGATCATTTTCTGTTTTGCAAGATTGTAAACGTAAGATCGAATTGGATCGTAAAATTTTACTGAAAGCATTTTTAAACATAAAAGAACACATGTTTATCCATCCGTTAACCATTTAGTTAACAATAAAAAGTTGAAACAATTAAAAATACATATCTAATACATCATTCAACAATAAACAATTCAAAATGGTGTCCTACATAGTTAGTCTAAGAAATTATTTTTGAATTTTTTTTAAAAAAATAGTAACAATTCTACAATCTTATTGTTATCTTACCGAAAAACGATCCTAATAAGATCATGATTGCTTTACCTAAATGGAATTGACGGATCATTAGGATAACGATTTTAACAACATTGAGATTCTAGTACTTTAAATTAGATACAATCTAATAGGGAATATGACTTATTAAGGTAATTAACTTTTCGGTATGTTCACATCTGGGTAACTATCTTTTTTTGTACATATCTAGGTAACAAATTTGTTGGAAGTATTCACATATGACCATTATGACCTGCTATAGCAGGTTAAATCCTAGATGTGAACATGTTGTGGGTATCTCATGTTGTAAAAGCAAATGTTTCTATCTTATTTACCCTTCCAAACAATAGGACAAATTACAACATAATATATTATATTATGATTGGTTACCTTATACCTTATTTTGTTTAAAATCTGTCTCTAAATTAATTTACGATAGTTTGTCATCATAAATAAAGAAAATGAATGATTGCCGAATGAAATATAAATTTTAGTTTTTATTAGTAATTACATTTGACACCTCTCAGTTTTGGTAAGAGTACCCATAATACATAGTTAACGAATGGTTAAATATTTTGCGATATCTAGTTGATATTTAATCGTATTAAATACATGCCATAACATGATGCAAAGTTGGCGTTCAATATATTTAGATTTCAATGGTCTTTGAACAACATAATAGAAAAAAATACTATATTTTTTGAATTTTTTCAAATATATATTTATTAAACTTTATAGAGTTCAACGCATTCTTGAAATAAAATGGTAAAATTGTATCAAATATTGAATCTTGATATGCCTTTCAGCCTTGATAACACTCCAATAGACAAATATAATATGACACCGTTCATATGCATTTAAAACTAAAGAAAGATGGCCTTATTTAAGATCAACCAGGCCAACAAGAGATGCAAAATCAGACAGTTTTGTGTCATTAGTTGCAACATCCAAATTTAGTTCTACATTCAGACGCCTAATTAAAACCCCATAATCAAAGAGATTTTGAAGAGTTCAAAACTCACAAAAAGAAAGAAAAAAAGAGAGAGAGAACAATAAACAAAAGAAAAATAGATACAAAGCAAAAACCGAGAAGAAAAAGGGTTACATTATAATGATTAATCTTTATGATTAATTGGGTTTAGGTATATGGGGTTGATCATCACGTTGTTGTTCACCTTCCCATGTCCAAACTATATCTTTCAAAGAAGGCTTCAACTCTTGGTTACAGAAGTTATTATACTCCAAGGTGTCGCCGGACAATTTCTTCATCTCCACCACATGAAATGATGGCGCCACCTCAAATATCTCAGCATCTATGGCTAACTGCCCTTTCCTCCCTTCCTTACTCCCTTGCAACCTCACTGTCCCATCTACCGATTTTGAAACCCCAAAACTCTCCGTCTCAGCTACTTGTTCAAGTTTTGATACAATCGCTGATGCAGGCTCTTTTGTTGTAAAACGGGACTCCTTTTTTTGACCTGAACCACCCTCTTCAAACAAACCAGAAAGATTAAACCCTTGAGATAGCGATATGATATCAAACGCGTTCATAGACGTCGGCTTCAAAGCCTCTTTTGAACATGAAGGTGAAAAGGAAGAAAATGATGGTGATTGTGATAACATTGGTTTTGGATCGTCGAGTTCCTTAAGGTTATTATAACTACCCTTTGGAGTATCCATGTATCTTATCGCATTTTCGTAATCAATAAAACTTTTTGATGGGCTTTCATTGGTGAATGATTTTGAGGCCTCGATTTTCTTGAATCCCTTTCGAAACCAAGGGTTTTCCATGAGTTTAGCCAATGTAATCCGTGTGCTTGGATTTGGATCAAGAATTTTCGAAAGTAATTTTTTTACCTCAGGAGCGAACCATTGTGGACATTTGAATTCCCCTTTGCTAATCTTTTTATACATTTCCATTAGATTGTTATCATGGAATGGAAGATAAGCAGCAAGCAGAACATACAAGATCACCCCACACGACCAAATATCTGCCTTTTGGCCATCATATCCTTTCTTGTTAATCACCTCTGGGGCAACATAAGCCGGCGTTCCACACGTTGTATGCAAGAGACCATCCTGTCTTCTTGACTCACACAATGCACTTAATCCAAAATCTGTGACTTTTAGGTTGCCGGATTCATCTAGGAGGAGGTTCTCAGGCTTGAGGTCACGGTGGTAGACACCACGGCTATGGCAAAAGTCCACCGCAGCCACCAGTTGTTGGAAATATTTCCTAGCGGCATCCTCCTTCAGCCTCCCTTTGGACACCTTATTGAAAAGCTCGCCACCTCTAACATATTCCATGGCAAAGTAAATCTTGCTTTTGCTAGCCATTACTTCGTAAAGTTGGACCACATTTGGGTGTTTCACTAGCCTCATAACTGCGATCTCACGTTTAATTTGGTCAATCAATCCCACCTTCATAACCTGCTCTTTGTCTATCACCTTCACGGCGACGCTTTGATTGGTTTTCAGGTTTCTTGCATAATATACTTTTGCAAACGTCCCCTGGCCAAGCAACCTTCCTATCTCATATCTTTGCATCAAGATCGTCCCTTTTTTGGTATCCATCATAAATTCTTTTGGTCCTTTCGGATCTAAACAAAACAGAAATGTAGATAGAAAGATAGATGGGTATATCAAGAACTAGAATGAATTAGCGATGGAAGGAGGGACTGGGTGTCAGAAATGGCAACCTTGCCTCAATTAGGCAAAGCTGCTGAAAACACAAACTTACGTCGTATGATGTAGAAGGGTAAGAGATGCAACCATGAAATGAAAGCAAAATCGAATCTAATTTCTCATCACCTCATCAAACAAGAGGATATTTTGGTTAAAAATGGAAATTATTGATTGATTTGATGGCCATTAAAACTGTATATGAAACAAACGTTACTATATATACATGGCTAAATTTTCTAGTTTAATGTTAAAGGGAACCAGTCTTGGTTTTAGAGATTTGCGGAGTGAGGAGAAGACGAGACGAGCAGCATGTGGTTCTGAATTAGGATTTTTTCCTTTACTTGTGCACATTACTATTTGACTTTTTCTGTTATAAGCTATTCAATTTTTAATTAATCAATAATATTCACCTAAATTTATCTACCGTTCAAATTAATTCGACATATATTATTACCCACGAATATATATAAGTTCATTTATGTTTTCTTCACATATGGTCGTATGGTTTAGGCATCCATTTGTTCGTTTCTATTTCATCTTGAAACACATTAGTTATATTGTTGTTAAAAATATGTATTGCTTAAGTTAGTTTTAAGACAAATTTCACAATTGGTCCCTCTGGTTTACAAATTATCGCACTTTGAGGACTTCTTAGAAAAAAGTCACGCCACTAGTCCTTATGGTTTCAGTTCATTGCGCGATTGGTCCTTGACCCTAACCCCGTCAATTTTGTACCGTTAGTGTAGGGGTATTTTTGTCTTTTCATCTCACAGCCACTGTAATCCTTCATTATGCACATAATATACGGATGATCTTTTCAATTAATTGCAAAGATCATCTTTCCCAGCTACCAATTATCCTTTCGCATTCATCATCATCTTCTCCAACGCAACGCAATGCAAGGATCTTCTTTCGGTTCGATTGAAAACGATAATGGTGTTAACGCTATGATTGGTCCATTCCCAACACATGAAAGCATTAAACTATGATTTGGGAAGGTTATACCGTAAGTGACTTACTAACATGATCATACATTTTTTCGATTTGAAATTACGTCCAAATAGTTGAATTTTTTTTGTTATTCTTTATTTCGGAGGGAATAAGCAACTACTTCACACTGAAAATCCATCATGATTGGATATTCACGAAAAGCCCTGGGAGAAGGTACATAGATGGAACAATGGTTCGTAGATATTGACGTTTTCTTCGTGCATGAGTCGGATACAATGGTTCAAGAAATAGAATACGTAGACAGACAAACTTTGTATTATCATTTTCTTATTCTAGAAGTAGAGTTGGACTTTGGTCTTTTACCTCTAGGAAACGATGGGGATGTGCATGTATTGTCAACTTATGTGGAAAAATAATAACCTATTAAGTATCTACATAAAGCATGGGCATACAAGGGTTAACAATTATTTTTTATGCCCAACAAAGGTTATTATTGAGGAGTTGGTTAATGATGTGTCCCCTGGACTGGATAGGAACCAAAAGAAGGGAAAAGATGTTGGATCTTCTAGGAAAAAACTAGATTACTCCCAGTCTATTGTGCCATATGGAACATTTGGTGGACCTTCCTAAGTGATAATGAACAATATGGCACAAGGTAATGAGCCACTCATAATTACTAGATCACTCCCGGTCTATTGTTCCATATGGCACAAGGTAATGAGCCACTCATAATTGATGAGCCAGTCATGAATGATGAACCAATTATAGATAATGAACCAATTATAGATGATGAATATGATTGTGAGGTTGGTGAATATGAAAGTGAATTTCATAGTCTGCATGATGCAAAAAAACACTATTTGATGAGGAAACCTTTGATAGATGATATGGAGGTGAACATGATCAACTTCTGTAGTGTACTTGATGAAGACATTGACTTGGGGCAGCCTAATCAGACAAACAATACTACAGAGGAACATGAAGACATTGAAGATGGACCTCCTTTAGAAGTCTTAGATAATAATGTGTTTGAGTCATTTGCTAGTGAACAAGAGCCTCGAAAGAAATTGTTAAAATCCATTCTAAAACCAGTTGCTGGTTGACTAGGTGAGGCTCACACAAAAGCTTTTAAGATTGGTCAGACTTTCAAGGAAAAGAAAAAAAATCAGAGAAATTATTGCCAACTACTATGTAAAAGAAAGGAGGGATCTACATTATATAAAGAATGACA
Source organism: Lactuca sativa (assembly GCF_002870075.4). Taxonomy (NCBI): domain Eukaryota; kingdom Viridiplantae; phylum Streptophyta; class Magnoliopsida; order Asterales; family Asteraceae; genus Lactuca; species Lactuca sativa. Next base: position 185,284,013 of record NC_056623.2, on the reverse strand, counting down.
AGACAAGCGTTAGGGTAAAGTGTAGGGGTTTTGTTCCTAAATTGACTAGTGGCAGTAATAAAGGTAAGGGCAATTTAGTACATTCCAAGAAAACAACTTGTCCAAGGGTTCTTTTCATATCTAGGGTAGATGAAAAACAAGTTTGGACTGTCAAAACATATGAAGATTGTCATTCTTGTTTGCAAACAAGGACAGTGAGGGCTTGTTCATCTAAGTTTCTAGCTAACAACATATTGCATCAAGTTGAAAGTAACCCCAAGATCCCTACACATGCTTTACAGGAGGACTTGGTACAACGATATTCACTTTTAATATCAAATATGGAAGTATTTTGGGAAAAAGCTATGGCAAAACAATTTGTTTATGGTGATTATGAAAAGCAATATGGTATTTTGAGAGAATATGTTATGGAATTGTAGTCAAAGAATCCAGGAACAAATGTGAAGATAAATGTGGAAACCCAACTTGTGTTTTGAAACAAGGATCTTCAAACGTGTGTGTGTGTGTGTGTATATATATATATATATATATATATATATATATATATATATATATATATATATATATATATATATATATATCGGACTAGACGGAGATTAATCGGAGATTAACCGAGGACCCTTAATTATTAATAAAATTATATAAAAAATTAAGATTCCCTAAAAAACTAAGTATTTGAAAATTTAAAATTTTAAAATTTTAAAATTTTAAAATTTTAAAATTTAGTTTAATATTTTAAAATTTGAAAGCAGAAAAATTTGAAATTTTAAAATTTTGGTATAATATTTGAAAATTGAAGTTTTTTGAATTTTTAAAAAAATTTCCGCCTATGACCGCCAAGGCCGACTTTAACCGATTTTGACGAATTTCCGCCAAACACACTAATCGTAATCGGTTTAAGGTCGCCAAGCGATTAATCGTCGATTAATCGGCCGCCAAGGCCGATTTCTGCAACACTGATATATATATATATATATATATATATATATATATATATATATATATATATATATATATATATATATATATATATATAGAGAGAGAGAGAGAGAGAGAGAGAGAGAGAGAGAGAGAGACACACACACACACACACAAACTGTTTACCCGCGCCAAGCGCCGGTTGCAAAAATTTTATATAGAAATTAGTTTGTAGAAACGATTAGTTATTTTGTGTAGATAGGATATTGAATCTAAACGACAGACGAAGAATAATTTACTTTTATCGAATGTTTTCGTTCCGAATATTAGTTCCCATTTTTAGTAACCGGTTAATAGTTTCATTTCAAAAAATAATTTCCTTTAAAAAAAAATAGCTCCCTTTCGAAAAAAATATTATATTACAATGAATACATAGATAACTTTCTTTTAGCAATTAGTTTCCAACCTACATCAACAATATATATATATATATATATATATATATATATATATATATATATATATATATATATATATATATATATAATATGGTATGTCATCAATAAGCAATATACTTTAAACTTTATCTGTAATCATTAATGGTGTGTTTACTACTAAATGATCCCCAATGAAATATAAATATTTTAAAGTATATATAAGAGAAAAAATTTGAGATTTGCCTTTTGCAAAATTTAAAGGTATACATCAAATGCTTTAAATTAATGAATTTTATAAGTGGATAATTCAAATATAAAAAATTTAAAAATTGTATAGTTTTAACTTTTATGTAAACTTAAGGGTTAAAATTATGATCTTTGGTAAAGAGCTCTGTGATCGTTTTTAATGGATTAAAATGAGATCATAAGTGTATTTCAAAATCAGACTAACACATGAGGAAAATCACTCACCACAATCAATGATTAACTAAAAAATTAGAGTGTCATCGAAAGCTGAAAGCAACACTTAACTCATATCAGGAGCTTGCACTGTTGCACAATGAGATTAAGTTACTATGTAATACATAATTTTTAACCGAGATAATAATATCTTAATAAGATTAAGTTAGAGCAATACATGTTATTAAAGTTGTTTTACTAAAATACATACAAGAAACCATCATAATACAAAGTTACCACACACATTTTCTATAGTTTCTACATAGCCAATGGTAAAATGGTCAGATTTTGATGAAATGGGAGGAAGGCTTCCCCAAGAACTCTATGTCATTTACTCATGATAATAACCATAATTGAATTTCATCCACCGAGTTCTCTTTTGACTTTTTCATATTCCTGAACAATAAGTCATATAATTTGTTAAGATGAAAAATAGTAGATTTTTCTACATCTACGATCAAAATCTACAAAATTACAAATCAAAGTGAAGAACCCAACTTCTAGCAAACTAACTAACCAAGAACAACAAAAGGACAAAGTCAAGAACAACTAACTCAGATTGAAAGTTGAAAGTACAATTCTATTTCCCGCATTAATTCAATATCTAAGAAAAATAAGTATTGATGCTATTACCTGGATGCCAAAACTCAATAATAACATTATACTATCTTAGGTGATGCAACTGGTATTGTTTTTGTTGACCTGTTGTTACTTGGGTGTTCTTGTTGTCTGTTTCATACTAAGGAAATAGTAGCTTAAGAAGTTTATAGTTGTGATTTAAGAACTTTATGGATGTTCTTAGTTTGTTACTCAATTGGGTGTTGTAATAGCTTAATATGGTAGATATATGAACACCCTTTCCAGGGAACTTGCAAAGGTTTCGAGACAGAGTATTGTTGGAAAAACATAGAAAATTAAAGCAAAAAGAAAGGATGAGTAAATAGCAGTGTGTATGTGTGTGTGTGTGTTTGGATTTTTCCATGAAAGGAAGGAAGCTTTAGAATAAGCATGTTACTGAATTTGATGAATCACTAACCAATCGCTTCATGACAGAGTATTGTTGGAAAAACAATAGGAGGAGGCTTAAAAAAACCAGAAATGGTAAGTTACTGTAAACAAAAAAACTCAATGAAAAAGTTATATTTTAGTCTAGGATAAATGTTAAAAATAGTAACCAACTAAACATGTTGCTAAACCATGGCATCTTTAATATCAAATTGATTAAACAGTAAGGCTATGACATATAACGAGCACAAACAATGAAGCAATCAAATACTATCGTAGCTACAGTTCGTTGGGTGCTTTTTGAAACATTTTATTGTGAATACAAACCAACATACCAACATCAAGTTGAGGAATGATAACCCCATATCTGGTGAATCTGAAATTAGAGAAAATAAACATGTAACAAAAAATCCCTTGCTTATTATGAATTCAAGTTTTGGAGTGATTAACCAATGCAATCCAAAGCCAAACCAAAACATCAAAATCCGCAAGAACCCATAATCTAAACCAAACTTTAGAAATATATATAAAGTTAGGGCAATAAAACATAAATCGATTTAGGGTTCTTACCTGTAATGCCTGTAGATCCGGCTAGTCAATTTAGAGATAATAGGGGTCAAAAACGACTTTTTGACAAAAGATTATTTAGAATAAATAACCTTAACCGAGTTATAGAATATGTCTCAAGGGTTCCGTACATATAAAGAACGCCGAAATCCGAGTTATAACGAAGAAGTTATGACCCGTCGAAGTTTCGCGACGGAACCGGCACGGCACCGGAAAGCGTAAACAGTAAATTTACGATAGAGCGAGATTTATCCTTATCAATCTAAATGAAAGTCGTAGAATACGTTAAACCGAGAGCATCCATAAAAAGAACGCCCAAATCTGACTTCGTATGAGGAAGTTATGATTTTTCGAAGTTTCGGCTTAGCAGTGTACAACCCGAAATTCGAATATTAGATCGAGCGGTTTTTAGCCGACACAACCTAAACGATAATCGAAGATCTCGTTAATAGTAGCATAACGAGAAAAAGATGGGCGAAAACGGACGTCGGATGAAGAAGTTATGAATTTTTAACGGACCAATCCTGTCCCGGCCTGTTAATAATGTAACTTTTAAAATAAATCATAATTAGCCGACAGAGTCTAAACATAAGTTGTAGAGTATGTTCCCTCCTTTGCGTGGATATAAGGAACGTCAAAAACGGAGCTCGTATGCGAGAGTTATGATTTTTAGAAGTCGGAAGGAAAAATTGTGAAGTTGGAGCAAGATCGATGACGTGGCGGCATCAGGGCCGTCCATCGCTGAAGCAAGCCTCGCACCGGATGAGGCCATGTAGCCCCTTCGTATCACGCCCCGCATCCGAAACGAAGTACGCCCAGCGTACCTCGCTCTTGTTCGGTCCAAGACTTTGCCATGTCGCACCACTCGGAGGCCACCACCTGGCAATCTTATCCGACGAACGCGCCGCGTACCACCTTCAGTACGCCCAGCGTAGACTGAAGGCTCGCCCTATAAAAGGCAGCGAAGGCTGCCGACTTTCTTGCACATTTTCCACTCTATCTCTAAATTACTTTCTCTCTCTAAGTACCCTAAGCCTCCCAAAACCCCGAGGCTCCCGGAGTCCCGAGAAAAAGGGTCTTTCGGTTTCGAAACGCTGCTCCGAGCAAAACCCGGTTTTCTTTAAAATCCGCTGTAAGTGAGCTACGCTTACGCAATTTTTAATATAGATTTCAAATAATTATAGTAATGTTATTAGGTCCTTAAAATAATTATTTGAGCTATTATTATGAGTTATATTGAGTGTTATTTAACGCTTATATAATACTAATAATAGTCAGACTATTAATTTGTCGCGGTTATCGTTAGAATAAACCCTAGTGGTATTGATACTAGGTTTTATCGAAGGAAAATTGTTTTGAGAGTATCGAAGCGTTGTCCGAGTGTTGAGTCACCACCTTTCAGGTGAGTGCATAGTCCCTTTCATCTTACACATGAATATGAAGTATTTTAATTTAATATAAATTACGTGCTATGGGTGCATATTGTCTAAATACTTACTGTCTATGCTGGTGAAAGATTTTTATACATGTTTTAAATGATGTAAGCTGTATAAAGTATTTTATATCTACAAAATATGTTGGGTAAAACATGAGTAGATGAATGATGAGGGATAAAAGCTGAAATAGAGGAACATTAGTAGTACGAACCTAGTGCCCTATAGGTATACATTGGCAGCAGTGGACCTAGTACCCTATAGATGAGCACTGGCAGCTGCGCCACAACCCATAAATATTTTAGATCTATGGTAAACGTCCTAGCAGTTGCACTCTAAGGACAGTATCGGAAGCTGCGCCTAATAGGGAGCCTTATGACCATGACAGTAGCGTTTAAAGGTCAATACCGGCAGAAGCGCCTCATAGAAAATGTCTCAATTCTGGCAGCTACACCTAAGTGATAATATTAGCAGCTGCACTTGACCACTATGTCATTGGCAACAATGGACTTCATGTTGTTTTCCTTAGGAATGAATGAATGAGAAATAACTGATTCTTAGTGTAGATCATTAAGAGTAAAGAAGATAACGGGGATGGGTAATTGGGTTGATTGTTTGATTGTTTAAACATAATAATCATATTATTGTGGGTTGAAAACACTATGTACTCACCAGGTTTCCCAACCTGACCCACTCAGTTTATTTATATCACAGGTGTTGATATGAAGTCACACTATACTGAGAGATTTAAAAGAGATGTAGATCACTAGTGTAAATGAATGTAAGTTCTGTTTATGCTTATGTTTCTGTATTGACGATGACATCCCAAATGTTTTAAAAGTGAATAAAAATATATTTCTTTAGAAATGCTTTGATAACGCAATTATCATGTTTTTCTGGGAACAAATTTCGCAACACTTTTATTAAAAGAGGTACTCTGATTTTTATAAAGCATAAACAAAATCGGTCTTTTCTGACCGTAAAAATGGGGATGTCACATTACCTGGTACTACCAGACAGGGTGCGTTGTCGTTTGTTCAACCAACACCACCTCTAGAACCTTCAACAAAAAAAATTGAACCAAATCACCAAGAATAAGATACATAAGAAGAGAGAGTGAGAGAGAGGCATGGCTTATAATGACAACTGAGTCTCAGGTCGAGGAGAAAGATCACAGAAGATGATTCCTGAAATCAAAGTGTGCCTTGAGTATGGTGGCGACAGGTATGTGTATTGTGGTGGTAACCGGTGATGGTGGTGGCATTCTGAAATTGGATGTAGGTGGTAATTAGCTGAATTTGGTGAATATGCTATATAAAGTGTATCTTGTGTTTGACCGATTCTGTTGGCATGCCATGTCAAAACCCGATATATTTGCCGAAAATTGCACAACGCTAGGTAAATATCAACCTTCGTATCCTGATTTCTTGAGAAAATAAGACAATGCATAGCATAAACTTGTTGTATAGGATGTTTAATGAGTTGTACCTCTTAAATTTCAGCATTTGAGGTTAAATGCTTATTAAGGTGTGTGTGTGTGTGTGTATATATATATATATATATATATATATATATATATATATATATATATATATATATATATATGCTTAGGTCCATTGAAGAAGGGATTTAAAAAAAGGTTTGAGGGATTTTCTTGGATTTGATGGTATGTTTTTGAAGGGTCCCTTTCCTGGACAGATCCTTACTACAATTGGGCATAATTCGAACAATGGCAATTACCTAGTTGCATATGCAATTGTAGAAAGTGAAAATATTAACTCTTGGACATGGTTTTTGGAACACTGAAAGTAAAGAAGATGCATATAATAAATTAATGATGAGAAAATTCAACTATTATGATGGATGTGTGATTGCACCTAAATGCTACTTCCTTTTATGGGAAATCTTCTTTTTGCTGTAATTCATCGGTTCTTATTTCCGTCTAGTTGATAGTCAGTTCACCCATGATAAAACAATACTAACATGGAAAAACGTGAGGAGAAAAGAAAGTTATGTTATAATAAGAACCAAAATATTAAAAATGAATGACAATAACTTAGCAGAAGTCGAAATTTAGAAGTTCAATGACATCAATGATCACTCAACCACATAAAAGAATACGAAATGTCATATCTCATATGAATATTATTAAGGAGTTGGCGGGAAAGTGGTAAATTTATGGACTTCGAATAGTTTTATAACAACTTATGCACTATTCCTTCTTTATTCATCATCTTCATGTTTCGTCCATATGATGATTATGTGGCATGAAACTTGATTTGATGGGGCGGGGGGTTAGTGTGACAATTTTAGTAATTTGGATTGTGTTTATGGGTCTATTTTTGAATAGTGTTATCTTTAAATGGTATGAGGAAAATGCTTTCATAGGATTATTATAAGGCCATATAATGAGCTTCTAAGGGTATGTATACTCATCATGTGGGTATATAGATACTTCTCAATTTGATCTTAATGACACACTTGCGAAACTCAGTAAATCAATGTAATTTTTTAAAAACACTGATAAATGTGTTGTTTTTTCAGAAACAAGTTCATCGCAACAACGATGATCAACAAGACGATCACCTGCTAAAGGATCGGTGTGAAGGACTTTATTGTAGCACAATATATTAGCACCGTAACAACCCTTTTTGTATAGTTATATTTTGTACCGATAGTAAGTACTCTCTTTTTACAAATAATGACATTGTACTTACATTTTCAAATTTGTTGCTTGCAAAGAAAACCATTCCTTATTACTATCTCACGGTAGATATATGTGTCGATAAACTTAAAAATTGAGCATTGACACAAAAAATAACATTTTTAAACTTAATCAGTCTTTTAAGATAATCTAACCATTTCATTGTAGATTGTATGCAAAACTAAATCTATTAGAAGAAGCTTTACAAAGGAAGAAGATATCCAACCACGACCTTGTAATTAAGGTATCTTTTAGTCTGTTGCATAAAAAAGTTCAAATCTCAATAATTTAAAAAAAAGCAAGACCAAAATAGATATAAATTTCTTCTTTACTGATTGCAGTATTGGCTCTTTAAAAAACTGCTACATATAATAGTTCATGGACCAACAATTATATTTTTCAGTAAGTATATAAATGTTCAAATTATATACTTAAAATGGTAAAAACTATAATTGGGTTAAATTCGTTAAATAAATAAGTTCCATGACGTGCATATCAATGTGACTGCTCAAACAGACAACGAAATAGTTACATGTACTTTATTATATAAAACAATTTTCAAGAATAGTAACAAACTTTACTCTCATTATTGATATGGGCAATGTACTTTGTTTTTAACCCATGATAACATCATACTTTTATTTCTTTATTTATTATAGCAATATGCATTATGTTTTTTTTTACCTATAATAGCAACATACTTTATTTATGTGTGTTACTATTCAAATTATGTATTTGTTAGTATGTCACTTGTGTAGATAGAATTAAACTATGTTTTTCATTTCGGACGTGATTCAAGAAACTATTTACAACCTTCGTCTTTATCTTTGCCATTTGTACATTACATGCAACTAATTTAACTAAATGTTTAAGTTTGATAATGACTGAAAGTGGGTAAATAATCATATAGGATAATATGAAACTAGCCTGGCAGAAAAATTACCTCGATTTTTGAGTTTCACATTGACATAATGATCACTGAATTCTACTTTTGTATCTGCCTAAATAATTACCTTGATTTCTCAAGTTTCTCAAGAGCATCATTAAGATCTAATTTAGAAGTATCTATATACACATATGATGAGTGTACCCTCACTACCTCATTATATAGCCTTATAATAATCCTATGAAAGAATTTTACATCATACCATTTGAAGAACACACTATTCAAAAATCTATCCATAAACACAATCCAAATTACCGAAATTATCACACTAACCCCCCCCCCCCCCCCCCCCAATCAAATCAAGTTTCGTGACACATAATCACCATATGGAGGAAAAATGAAGATGATGAATAAATAAGGAATAGTGCATAAGGTGTTACAAAACTATTCAAAGTATATTAATTTACCAGTTGCCTACCAACTGTTTAATAAAATTCCTATGAGAGATGAAACTTCTTATTCTTTTATGTGGATGAGTGATAATTGATGTCCTTGAACTTCTAATTTCTAATTTGTGCTAATTTATTGTCATTCATGTTAATATTTTGGTTCTTATTATAACATAACTTTCTTTTCTCCTCGCTTTTTTCCATGTTAGTATTGTTTTATGATGGTTCAAGTGACTATCAACTATATGGCAACAAGAACCGATGAATTACATCAAGATGAAGATTTCCCAGAAAAGAAAGCAAAATTTTAGGTGGAATCTCACATCCATCATAATAAGTTGAATTGTCTCATTATTACCTTATTATATGCACTTTTGTTACTTTCTTGTATTTTCACTCACTATGATATGTGTTGTTTGTTGTTGAATTTGGATTTTGATTTTCAGGAAAGTTTTTTGGGCCATACAAACCAGATAAGTTGTAGGTTTTCTACATATGGTGACAACATAGGAAGTGCGTTTGTGGATGGAATATGGTCAAACAAGTCGATCCTTTAAATGATAATTATATGATCACTTATCTTGTAAACATGATATAACATTGAAGTTTATTGCTTTTAGAGAGAAGTGAATGAAAGCAATTCCTAATATGTCTAATACCATTTTCTTGTTTGTATTCACAATTGTTCAACATGATATATTATTATTTGAAATAAGTTTTGGTCGATACAACTGGTAAATTTAACTTAAATGTCTAAAGGATAAATTATGGTTAACATGATATTTGAGATATTAATAAGATAAAAACAATTCACTAGATCTATGCACAGAAAGAGTCCAAATCTTTATTGGAACTGAAACTCCCACCCCACAACTTACACAAACCCTAGACCATTTATGCAAATATATAAGCTAAAGAATCAATAATTCATGGACTAACTTCTACTATTCTATCTTTGTAAATTATAAAACATATAGTCCTTTAGCGGTTGCTCAATCATGGCTTAAAGATTGGATCAAGAAATTCTTAACACACGACAAGGACAACCAATTGACCAACTACTCCCTTTCTCAACATTTGTGCCTCCCAGTTTATGAGTGTCCTCAAATTTTCTTGGTAGACGTCTTCTTAGAGCTTCTTAATTTTAAATCATAGGCAAGAAATGCGTGAATTTTATACAAAATTTACACCAATATACGTAAGTGTTCTTAAATTTGCGTGATTATTGATATTTTATTTTAAAGAATTTTTTTAAAAAAAAATTCTATTGGACTTCAAAAAGTCAACCTATACACATTTCTTTTCATTTCCGCATGTCAAACAATGTGCATCGACCATCATTACAAATTAATGAAATTATACACCAATATCCGAAAGGTTCCATGATTTTATCGAATTCCTAAAGGCTTTTTTAAGGATTTTCTTCCAATTCTATTTTTTTAATTTGGATGTAAAAGCGTACCTTTAAAGTTTCAGTTTTGTTACAATGAGCAAAAGTGGATCGACGGTTGATTCTGCTTGGAATTTTGCTAGTAAATGTGTTCTTTGTTTAGAAAACAAGTGCATTGCAATAGCGATGATCAGCAAGATAATCACCTGCTAGAGGATCGGTGTTAAGGACATCACTGTAGCATGATATCTTAGCACCCTAACTACCCTTTTTCTATGGTTACATTTTGTACCGATAATAAGTACTCTCTTTTTACAAATAATGACATTATACTTACATTTTCACATTTGTAGCTTGAAAAGAAAATCATTCCTTATTACTATCTCACAATAGATATATGTGTCGATACACTTAAAAATTGAGCATTGACAAAAAAACATTTTTAACCTTAATTAGTCTTTCAAGATAACCTAACCATTTCTTGGAGCTTGCATGCAAAACTAAATCTATTAGAAGAAGTTTTAGGAAGGAAGAAGATATCAATCCATGACCTTGTAATTAAGGTATCTTTTAGGATGTTACATAAAAAAGTTCAAATCTCACAAATTAAAAAATAAAATAAAAAAACAAGACTGAAAAAGATATTAATTTTTTCTTTACTGGTTGCAGTATTGGTTTTTCGAAAAGTAGCTACATATAATAGTTCATGGACCAATGATTATATTTTTTAGTAAGTATATAAATCTTGAAATTATATAATTAAAATGGTAAAAACTATAATTGGGTTAAATTCATTAAAGAAATAGATTCCATGACGTGCATATCAATGTGACTACTAAAAAAGATAATGATGTAGTTAAATGTACTTTATTACATAACACACTTTTCAAGAATAGCAACATACTTTACTGTCATTACTGATATGGGCAATGTACTTTGTTTTTAACCCATGATAACATACTACTTTTATTTCTATACTTATTAATGCAATATACCTTACGTTTTTTTACTTATAATAACAACATACTTTATTTATATACGTTACTATTCTAAGTAAAGAATTGTTAGTATGTCGCTTGTGTATATAGAATTGAAGTGTGTTATTCATTTTAGACATGATTCAAGCAACTGTTTGCAACCTTTGTCTTTGTCTTTTCCATTTATACATTACATGCAACTAATTTAACTAATTGTTTGTGTTTGATAATGACTGAAAGTGGGTAAATAATCATATAGGATAATATAAAACTAGCTTGGCTGAAAAATTACCTTGATTTTTGAGTTTCACAATGACATAACAATCATTAAATTCTACCAATGTATCTGGCTGAAAAATTACATTGATTTCCTGAGTTTCAGAATGGAGGCATTAAGACTAAATTTAGAAGTAGCTATATACCCACATGAATATTATGCCTTCGCAACCTCATAATATGACCTTATAATAATCCTATAAAATCATTTTACCCCATGCCATTTCAAGAACACACTATTCAAAAACATATGCACATACAAAATCCAAATTACTGAAATTGTCACACTAAAAATGTAACACTTGGTTTTGAATCACTTCATGATTCGGGGCTGTGACCCGATCATCAGTTATCTTAAGGCTTTAGGCCTTGGGGAAAGAGAGAATTAGCCGTTTTTGGATGTGGGTATCATAGATTAAGTGATCCAAGTGTTCGATTGTGTTCCGGAGCCCAAGGGTATAAATGTAATTTGGCAGTTTCGGCCTTTATGAAATTTAGGGTTTTTTTTTCAGGATGTATTAATGTGGGGGTTTAGAAGGGTATGGCTTCTTGTCACCTTTCTGTAGATATAAAGTTCGTCGAATTTGGACTTAGATCGAGGAAGGTATGGCCAAATGAAGTTTAAGTGTTTTGCAACTTGGTCGAGTTTTTGGGGCGTACTCACCAAGTACGTTGGGCATAATGTCTTGCCTAGTCATGGGTTCTTTTCAAGTACATCGAGCGTACCAAGGGGTACCTGGGGCGTACTCCCTTCAGCTAAAAACCCTCATTTTTAGGGTTTACCCCTATTTAAGCATCTTTTATTCTTGAGCCTTGTTCCTTATCAGCATCCAAGCCTCTTAAAGCCTAATATTCGACCCCTAGTCACTATCTTGGAGTTCTTAAGCTTTTATGAAGAATCTTGGAGTGTTTTTGTGCATTTTGAAGAGATTGAAGTTTGTTGAAGGATCATCACTTAGAGTGGGGCTTGTAGATCCAGAAGTTTACCATCTTTTGCAAGCCATTGAAGGTAAAAAGCTCTCATATTGGCATCTCTTTGATTAGATCTATTCATGCCATAGTTTTTATGGTTTTGGTCCCATTTATGTTAGTTTGACGAGTTAAGTCGTTTGTGTGGCTTATCCTTTTAGATATGGGTCTATTATGAATTTCTTAAGCTTAAAGGTGTAAGCTTCATGGTGTTTATGGCCTCATGCATGGATTAAGACATCTATGAAGCTCTTTTGAGCTCTAGAGCCCCATTAAGCCATGCATGCACATAAAGTTGGCAACTTTATTTGATTACCACCTTAAGGAAATCAAATCTAAGCTTGGGTCATGGTCTTAATCGATTAAGAGCTAAAATGGGAAAGTTGGCCAATTTGGTGAGTACTCTAGGCGTACAAGCATGTATGTTGCGCGTACAAGCCCTAAGTAGGATTAGACTTTGTCGTTTTGGGCTTGGGTGGGCTTGGATGTCTTGGGGCATGTTGGTTCATCAGAATTCTTTGGTTGGGATGTCGAGATATTTTTGGAATCTTTTGGGAGAAGGCCCATGAAAGGGACTCGGCCTAATTTGGAATATTGGGCCATATTTGGGCTTCAGATGATTATTTCGGATTTTAGGATTTATGGACAATTGGATTTGGCCAAGTTAGAGGAAGGGTAAAAAAGTCTTTTACCCTAATTTGGACTCTTAATGTGAATCGGGACCCAATTATTAATTTGATGTTATTTTGGTAATTAATAGCACGGGGATTTTAGCAGATTTGCAGTCAAAAATTTATCTGTGGGTTTCAACTGTCTAAGGTGCGTCTTCTCACCATATCCATGGGTCGAAGGCACCAATGCTGGTCCATTACTTCTGATGGGGAATGCTAGTTGTCTTTATGATACTTGCTTGGAAGACTCGGGGGTAGCCGGTGACATTTGTATGGAAGACCATGGGGGTAGCCCATGACACTTGGATGTCAGACCATGGGGCAGGCCATGGCATTTCAAGGAAAGGCCATGGGGGTAGCCCATGTCACTTGGATGTCAGACCATGGGGATACCCCATGGCATTTCAGGAAAAAGACAATAGGGGTAGCATATGGCAAATATATGTATGGTATGTGGTATTTTAGGGAACTCACTAAACTTTGTGCTTACGATTTTGATTTTATGTTCCAGGTACTTTTGTTTTTAAAGGGAAGAGCTCGAGATGATTACAGAGCACACACCACCTCGTTCCATATTTTCTTGATTTACTCTTATGTGATATGATGATTGATACATTTGTTTTATTTGAATTTTTATGATAATGTTTTTGAGATACTGGTTTTATTAATTTAAAAAAGAAATATTAAAGTATTGGTGGATTCATACATTAGTATTCTTTCTACTAGAAAGTTATCTAATTGACTGATATAACTTTGTCATTTCAAATTATGGCTAACTTTATATGACCCTCCCTCCAAAAAAAGTTTGGTGTATCACTCTTTCAGAGTGGATTAGTATGTATACACACATGATTTGATAATTTATATCAGTGAGGGGTACGTATAATAGCACTCCAAATTATTCATCGGTTCCAATAGAAAGTTATCTAATTGGTTGATGTAAGTTTGAATTTTAATGTATTACATAGTTTGATTAATAGCCTAATTATATATATCATTGTTTTACTAGACAAAATACGCCAAAGATTTTAAACAAGTAGTAGTTTACACATAAAATATGGTGTCAAGAAGTTTTACATGATATATTAAATATAATTGGGTGCGAATATTATTGATATTTTCTTTAATGTTAATTGTATTTTTCAGTGCATTATACGTTTTCTTAAAATACGATTTGTTCGATGCATTGTATGTAAAATATAATTGTTTAAAAACATTACATATATATATATATATATATATATATATATATATATTTGAATAGTTATGATGTTTGTGCTAGCTATTATATTGTTTTTGAACATACTATTATTTTTATCTTGAAAAATATTTATGAAAGAAAAACTAATCGTTGGAAAAAAGTATTACATACCCACATTGCATGAGTACCCCACTAACGTGTGTGTGTATATATATATATATATATATATATATATATATATATATATATATATATATATATATATATATATATATATATATAAAAGAGAACCAATATTAATCAAGGAAACCAATGAACCAATCTAAAGCGATTAATGGCAAATGGAATGGTTGTAGACTTTTATAATAGAGACCATTCACCAGATTATAACAAAACTCACTTCTTGTTTTTTATTTTTTATTTTTTAGGTCATGTTTTTTAACGAATAAAAAATCGAATATACCATTACTTATGATTTTATGCCCTATTTTCATAGAGATCAATAGTGGTATACAAAAAATGATTTTTTTTCAAAAGAAACTCACTTCATTTCTTTGTTTTTTGAAAAGCTAAGACTTATTATTAATCGAAAAAATTTAATAAATATATCAAAAATTATTTTTATTTGATATTCTTTTAACATAAATTTATATTGATGTAAAAAAAACAATCAATATGTATTCACATTCTGAATCTACCCAGATTTGCAATGTGAATTTGCCTAGATTCACATTGTGAATTTGAGCACATTCACAATGTGAATAATAGTAAATCATATTCACATTGTAAATGTTAAATTGAAATATTTATAATTTAGATTCACACTGTGAATCTGAACTGATCGAGTTTTTTTTAATCAAAGTTGATGTTAATTGATGGTGGACAAAAAATTGAAAATTTTGGTATAATTAGTTTTTTTTGGATAAAAATAAACTTAAATGTTGAAAAAATAATAAAACGAAGTTGGTATTTTTTCTAAAAAAATAAATTGTTTTTTTTATATATGAACGTAGATCTTTATGAAAAGATGACGAAAAATTGTGAACAACGTTATATTCGATTTTTTTTCCGATAAAAAACATGGTTTAAAAGAAAATTAACGAAAAAAAAGATATGAGTTTTTGGTAAAGAGGTGGGTTATATGATATAATTTGGTATATGTGCGTCCAATATATAAGTATGGTATAATTTGATATATGTGTGTCCAATGTATAAGTGTACATTCATTCTCTTGCCTGTTGATCGCTTTAAATTTTGACGCTCAAGATTGGTTCATTGGTTCATTGGTTTCTATATATATATATATATATATATATATATATATATATATATATATATATATATATATATATATATATATATATATATATATAAGTGTACATCCATTTTTTTGACCGTTTATCGCTTTAAATTTTCACACGATTGGTTCATTGGTTCATTGGTTTAGGGTTATATATATATATATATATATATATATATATATATATATATATATATAGAGAGAGAGAGAGAGAGAGAGAGAGAGAGAGAAAGAGAGAGTAAGGATCAAATAAGAAGAAAATTTTGGTAGGAAGGTAAGAAATTTTTTATATGTATATTTTCTTAGCAAAATAATTAAATGAATCATTAGATGATTCAAAAGTAAAATGATTTACAAGAAAAAATTCTGAAAAAAACGTCTTCATGATTTATTTTTAGGTAAATCAAGAAAAAAATTCACTTTTATGACAATTTTAGTGAATATCAACAAAATTATCATAAAAATAAATCATCGAAATGTTTTTTCGGGATTTTTTTTGGTGAATCATGTTATTATTGATTCATTTAGTGATTCATTTGTTTTGTTCGCCAAAAAAAATAAATCGAAAAAAATTTTCTTACCAGATATATATATATATATATATATATATATATATATATATATATATATATATATATATATATATATATATATATATATATATATATATATATATATATCATAGGTTCATTAAAATTTATAACAAAGCAAAAAAAATGTGTACAAGCACACAAATGTGTACATCATGTACATATAGAATTTTCCTCTGAAAATTAGTAAATAGTTTGGGGATCAATTTTGAACCATAATATAATCAATACCAAATAATAAAAAGTATTCGAACTGTGAACAAAGTATATCCGAAAAAAAATAGTTTGAGGAGTCGCACATTTAGTTTTCAATATAAGACCTGAACCTCTTAAAATTAAAAGGTAAAATAAACTAAAAAAAACTTTGATTTTTGATGTTGTATTGTTAAAGTGCCATGTAAATGAATAATGATATTTATATGGATAAAATTTTGTCAATAAAAATATTAGTTATTTTTTGGACTGAAAACGGAATCTGAATAAATTACTATTTTATCTTTAAGAAAGAAAAAATGCATCCTTATTTAATAATCATTAAATTAAAAATATATATTATCCCATTACTTTATTAAAAGATAATTTGATAACACGGATGCAAGCTCAAATTATTTATTTTTTTTGAAAACTGCAATAAAGTCTACATATTGGTCTCATAATCAATTTAGTATATATATATATATATATATATATATATATATATATATATATATATATATATATATATATATATATATATATTCAATTAAGTCCTAAATACCGGTAATCGTATTCAATTTAAAGCTTTGACCCAGTCAACAGGTCATCCAACTTTAAAAAATTAGATTTTTGGCCCAGATTTCAAAATTTATTACAAATTTGGTCCAAAATTTACACTTTTGGCCCAAATTTTAAATTTTGTTACAAATTTGCTTCAAGCTTTACCCTTTTTGCCCAAGTTTTAGAATTTTATTATGAATTCATCATAACTTTAGTTTTTTTTTACAACTTTTTTTTTCTCAAAGAATTGTTTCTAATATGTTTTTTCTTTATAAAATCATAGTTATACAAAAAAAAACGTATTTTCACTTAAAAATCTTATATTTTCTATATAAAAACTATTTTTATATGAAATATCTAGTTATAAAAATAAATATTTATTAAGTATATAAATATATACAAATCCGTTTTTATAAAAAAATGTATACAAACATGGGTTTTACAAAAAAAATGTATATAAACACCTATTTTATCTATATTTTTTTTATAAAATCGTGTTTATTTACATTTTTTTTATATAAAAAACTTGTTTGAATAATTTTTTATATGATACGTGTTTGTATACATTTTATGAAATGTATACAAACACGATTTTATAAAATATATACAAACACGTATTTTTTTTTATAATACATTTATATATATATATATAATTAGGTTCTATGGAAAAAAACCCTAAAAATCATAAAAACCCTAAAAAAAAATTATATTTTTTTGAAAAAATTGCACCTTTTAACACAAAATCGCTGAAACTTTTTTTTTAAAAAAAGTTTTTTTTTTTTTTTTTTTTTTTTTTTTTTTTTTTTTTTTTTTTTTCTTTTTTACAAAAAAAAAAATTGATTTTTTTAGTTTTTTTTTCAGCGAAATTTTAAAAAAGATGCAATTTTTTGATGTGTAAAGTCAAAAAAAGTTTTGTGATGTCTAAGTATTTTTTTATGCATTTTTATGGTTTTTTTGTTTTCCATATAACTCTTCCCTATATATATATATATATATATATATATATATATATATATATATATATATATATATATATATATATATATATATAAATGGATTTGTATACATTTATATACTTAATAAGTATATATTTTTATATTTTTATAATTAGATACTTCATATACAAAAAAGTTTTTATATAGAAAATATAAGATTGTTTTGTGAAAATATGTTTTTTTTGTATAAATATGATTTTATAAAGAAAAAACATATTAGAAACAATTTTTTGAGAAAAAAAGTTGTAAAAAAAACTAAAGTTAGGATGAGTTCATAATAAAATTCTAAATTTGGGAAAAAGGGGTAAAGTTTGGACCAAATTTGTAACAAAATTTAAAATCTGGGCCAAAAGTATAAATTTTGGACGAAATTTGTAATAAATTTTGAAATCTGGGCCAAAAATGTAACTTTTGAAAGTTGGATGACCTGTTGTCCGGGTCAAAGGGTTAAATTGAATATGATTATCGGTATTTGAGTCTTAATTGAATAAAAAATAAATATAAGGACTAAATCGATTATGAAGCGAATATGTAGGGACTTTATTGAAGTTATCCTTTATTTTTTTTTATTTTTGTTCTATTAAATATGGTCTGGATATTAAATTAAGATATAAATTTAAAAAAAACAAAAAAACAAATAATGGCTTAAAATAACGGCTTACATGTTAAAACTATAACACTAATAAAAAACTAAAGTAAAAAAAAAAATTAGTAGAGATTAAAAACTTTTGAATGGTGGAAATAATAGGATGCTTACATACTAAACATAAAAAATAAAGAGCTTCTAGCCTAACGGTACCGGGTGTTGCCCCTCTCTTAGAGGTTGAAGGTTCAAGTCTCATTGGAGACATATGTGGTATTAGGAGTAGTATAGATTTGTCGTTGTAAAACAAAAGTTAATAGAGCTAATAGGGATAATGATTTCAAAAGTATTATTTAATATCTACTATGAATTATCATTTTTATCTAGAAGATAAAGTGTCATATGTGCTTTTAAAAGTAAAAGTCAAATATCTTCCTATTTAATTTAGCTATTATCTTCCTATACACTTAAAATTATGATATTTATAATATTTAATAAAATTAATAATTTTTATTATAATTATAATCATCTAAAAAAGTTAGGAGGATGGAGAGAACAAAAAATATAAGGATATTTAATTTCTCTTTTAAAAGTAAGATATGAAAGCCCAAACTCTTTATAGATTCGAAGATCAAATATAAACAAGAAAAAACAATGAAGAACATAGAAATATCAAAGGTTGCCATTCACTAAGAAATAGTTTGTTTTCACCAAGAAAATGGGGTTGTCACAAAAATGATTGACACAAATCTGTTCACAAAGACATTCTCAACATTAGGGTTTCACCCTAATGTTGATTATATACTAATCTTTCTAGAGAATTCCTTTAATCAAGGGATTGTATCTAACTTACATATAAACTAATCTGGTATAAAAGGAATGTATCAAATCAAATCTTCTCCAGATTCGGATATCAGCACCAATGCTTCAGAAGTTGATCAGAACATCAGCTTCAGAGAGTCACGCTGATCAGGGCATCAAAATCAGCATCTGGAGATCAACTTCAGCTTCAACTTCAGATTTAGAGTCAGCTTCAGTGAATGAGTGTTCCAACGTATCACCTGATCAGTGTGTCATCATTGTATATTGTTCAACATCTAGACACACTTATTAGTCTTCAATAGATAGTGTCTTCATGCCTTTAGTTTTGATAGAGTCTTAAAGGTCTTTTAGTTATCAGGGGATATTCTTTAGTCTTTGACATATGAACTTCCATCAGCATATCTTCAAATTCACTAACTATAACTATAGTGTATATATTTTGCATCATCAAATCTGTACAATTGAGTGACCCAACAATCTCCTCATATTTGATGATGTCAAAACTAAACTAATAAATAATAAACTAATAGAAAAATACAAATGAAGTAATATGCTGGTTTCTGTTTCCCCTTAGATTTAGCTCCCACTCATATTATAATCTTTTTCTTTCAAGAGTGTCTGCTATTCAAGGAATGATCAAGTAAAAATGTTGTAGAACTAGACATTTCTCCCCCCTTTTTGGCAGCATCAATAAGTATTGCCTTTTTTTTATAAAAAAAGAGAGAGCAAGTAACCTAAAATAAAAAGCAAAACATCAAATAAAGTTAGAGGATAAGATAGGTGTATCACACTATTGTGTTGTTGTAATAGTAGATCATTTACACAGATTTGCGAAGTCTCATCAACATATGGTTTTAAACGCTGAATCATTAACTTCTTTTATTAGAAGAATAAATTGTGAGAGTAGGTAGGTGTGTGTAATATATCAACATACATGATATACCCATCGAAAAAGATTTTTCGAGTTCTCATCTGTGTCTAGCATTTGACACTGAATCATAAAGCTCTTAAGAATAATGATAGGGCAAGATTGGGTTGGTGTATATGATAACTTACGGTACATAGACTAACCATCGGTACAAAATTTCGAGCCTTTATAAGTGTGTGGTATCACACAGTGAATCATCAAGTTCTTATAAAGAAGACTTGTAGGAGAGAAGTAGGATGTGTCAATCATGCTGAGGTGAAATCAGCATGAATCATTGATAGGGTCTAATTCATCAGCAAGAAGTGGCTTAATCATTGCATCATGGAGTTAGTTGCAGTCTAGAATCAAATATTCACTGTCAATTCGTAATGGTACCATGTCATACCTCAGTCTAGGAGGTCAAGGACATGAAAAAAAAGATTGAATAAGAGAGGGGATAACATCCATGCTTTATAAGAATGTTCATTTGTGACCACACAATATCTCTAGTTAAAGAATAGACTTTACTGTCAAATTCAATACAAGAGATGGATGGCTCATTTAGTCTTAACAGATAGGTACATGAGTAGATCGAGCTTGAAGTCACTTATTCTTAAAAAAAAAACTAGCCTAATGAATCTTGAATTAGTGAGAGTAATTGTTCCAAAGAGATTTATCCTAGATTTTGTTTAGACATTCAGATCATTCAACAACATCACATCAGTCACACATTAATTTTGATGAAGCATATAATACACAAAATCAAGAAATTAATTTCCTAAAGTGCCCTTGAGAGTAACTCTCATCCTTTTTCTACAGAGTAGGAGCTATCCACTTGAATAGGTGAACCAACAACGCATGATCAAGTAAATATCATAAAGAAGTAGTCCATAGTAAAATCTTTTACAAGATGGACCAAACTAACCCCATGCGATAACCTTGCACCCATGCAACCAAAATAAACCATGATGCACAAATCATGTTGGTGATCCTTATATCAGTGAATACAAGTGGATCATGATACTTTAAACATGCATGCTAAGATATTATTTATCAAATTCAATAGAAGAGATGGATGACTCGTTTAGTCATAACAGATAGGAACATAACATGTTAGGTTAAAGACTTTTGAATTGAAGTCTAATTAGATGATTAACTACTAGAAGACACGAGACTTAAGGCATATGTAACAGCATTTGTTCTAGGGACATTGAATTGTCAACAGTTGCATACTTGCGTATGAAATGTCACCATCAAATCATGAATGGTATAATGATATTATCAAAGAGACCGAACTAATGAAGCATATGTATCAACTTTAAAAACCATTTCTACCTACTTGTTAATTTAAGCTCATTTGCCTTTGTCAGCGAAGATTGATCCCCCGACGCTTGTGGTTCAATTATTTGTGACACCTTGTAAACACAGTGTATGATCATTATGACATTTCTCGACAATTCCACTAAAATGATGCAATGAATTCACAAATCATGAACTAGATGTGTACTGACACATTAGGTTGATCATAACCAAGACCCACTTGAAACTATCTAATAACATCACACAATCAAATATTCTTGCTATCTTTCGTTTAACTTCAGATCAGTGCCTAAAATCAAAGAACTTTAAACACACATAAAGATATGACTACTAGACACTTTAGGGGGTAATGACTTTCGATGTTCATGGATAATTTGAACACCAGACACGACATTAAAATTTATCCCCCGGAGCTAACTAACTGACTCCATTTCGCACTTCAGTACATTCTCCTCCTTATATTTCTATCAAGCTGATAGAAAATATACACTTGAAATACCTTGCTTGGAACACCTGCGCACACTTGTTTTTGAATTATTAGATTTAAAATGTAAAAAAATAATAAATATAAAAGATAAAATTAAAAAGACAAACAAAATAAATTTTATTATGAATAAAAACCTACAAAAGAAAATTTATCTTAAAAGAAACTTATAAAAATTAACATAAAAGACAAAATTTAAACGAACTAATTCAGATCAACTAAAAGAGTTTAATTAAAAAAAACTAATTAACATTAAAAAAACACATTTTTTATATTTAATTAAGAGGAAATCGACTAAAACTTTAGAAAATAATTTTTTTTACTTAAACTAAAAACTAATTAATAATTTTTTATTATTATTGAGGTCTGCACACATGCAGCTTTTGAAGAATGGTTCCACATGCATTGACGTTTCCATACAAGGTTGATAGATGCAACATTAAAGTAACCAATAGATCTGCACACACATATTGATTGTAGAGTGTTACTGTATTGTGTCAACATCTTCATCCGATACTTTTCAGTGAGACTTTGGCCTGTTGGTGGAGATTTCACAACATACTTCACAGTTCCATGTTAGTGTTGCACAATTAGTTTTCTTTGACAGCAAAACAATAAACAATTAAGGAAGGAAGTCTGCATGCAAATCCTTATTGATAACATCACAGGTGAAGAACAAAGAACAACTATGACTCCTTTTTACCATTAAAAGAATGATACGAAAGCCTTGAAACGAACATGTAACCATAACCCACTTTGATAGAGACTACACACAATTTCTCTTTAGTTGTCATAGAAAGAAATGACCAAAGCCATACTTCACATAAGGACATATTAACTTTTTGCTTTGAACCACTTGTAATCATCCTTAATCAAACTTGCTTTAAATCTCATGCAATCATACATCTTGTTTCCTAGTAACTGTTCTTAGAAATTCACATGCAAACCTACGTGATTGATGGGAATAACAGATGGTTGAGATTGATATGGAAGCAATATGAGAGATTAATTCAGTGAGATTTGTATGTCATCGTGTATAATTACTATGATTGAGTCTAAGAAATTAAGCTTGGACACAACATATGATAATGTTCAACGAGTGAGTCAATCAGCCTAAGCATCATTGTAAACCTTAGGTCAGTGACAACCTAAGTTGTCAACTCTTCCTTGGAAACATAAACTCAGCCTCTCTCTCATCGAGAGAATATGAAAAAGAAACACTGAGTTCTCAAAACAATAATCAGAGTGACAGTAGTATCAACTCGATGACAACGCACTGCATGAAAACAACGATTTCACACCAGCTTTGTTATTTGAGAGATAATTAGTAAGCACGACAACTTCAACTGGTGAATGAGACGAGAACTAAAGTCTTAAGGAAAAATTTATACTTTCTTGAGGAAGATGAATGGGAAGGCACTACAACAAAATTTCAATTTAGCTACGGAAAAATTCCTTAGCAAAAATTTGAATTTCCGTAACTAAAGATGAATAACTACGGAATTTGCTACGCAATTTATCAATTAGACTCCGTAGTTGTATTTCTTGTAGCAAAATGTTTAGCTAGGAAATTATAATTCCATAACAATTTTTCTATGACAGTTTCTACAACATCTATTTCGTTGCAATTTGAGTTCCATAGCAAATTCCGTAACTATTTTCCGTAGAAAACTCCGTAGCTTTTTGTTCCATAGCAAATTCCATAGCCATTTGTTTTGTAGCAATTTCCGTAGCCATTTGTTCCGTAACAATTTCCGTAGCCATATGTTCCATAGCAAATTTCGTAGCCATTTGTTCCGTAATGAATTCCGTAAATACTTGTTTCGTAGCAAATTCAGTAGCCGTTTGTTCCATAGTGAATTCCGTAGCCATTTGTTCTGTAGCTAATTTCGTAGTTGTTTGTTCAGCAACAATTTGTCTCGTAGCAATAAGTTCCAAAACAAATCCAGTATGATAAAAATATTCAACAAAATCCAATTTTCCAATTATTACATTCACAAAAACATAAAAATGTAGTAAATATAAATTTAATAGTTACGTCATTTTTATAGAGATATGATAGCATCGAAAATTCTTCTACACGGTTGTCTAATCATCAAAACTGAAATATTAATCACAAATGTAGTTAAACGCTTTAGATTTGAACCGCCATGTGCATGCAAACAGCCACATATACTCTACCAAAATGGCAAAATCTGCAAAATAAAATTTACAATCAACTTGATTAAAATTCAATCTATTGTATGAAATCCCATTTTGTTTTGCTTTGAGGGTTTCCCTGATTTTTTACCAACTAGAAACATAAAATCTGAAAATGTACACAAAATAAAAGCAACAATCCAACTCCTTTATTTGAGATACTATTAGTGTGGTTGTTTTTTCTCTTTCCAAGCTGTCACATGATGCCAAAAGAATATGAAACTATCACATTATGTGAAAAGGATTTGAAATAAAGTTGAAGATAGATGATAATACAATGATCATAGACACCTGCATAGTGATTATTGACTTATTTTTATAACGCTTGATTTTCTATTAAAAAGGTATTAGAAAAATTGAACCTGCATAATGATCTTATTATTGATGTTGCTCCATAATGTTAAGTATCCCTGTTTTCGATCCCAAATGTGTGCATTCTATGATGTGTCCCTATAATCAGATATAACCCTCTTACATGTATCCTTGAATCATGTCAAAACCAATAAAAATAAAATAAGATAATAAGATAACACAAGTTAAGAAATACTAACCTAATTTCATTTATTTATTTGTTATAGCATCCTACTTATTGGTTGCTATTTAACAACACTACTAGAAAAAAGACCTTTAATGAAGCGCTTTTTACGACACGCGATAATTAACGATACACAAAAGGACGTGCCCTTAAAATAGTGTCATCTCTCCAAAAAATTTAAGGATTTACGTCACGCTTTATTGCGTGCCCTTAATTTAGTGTCTCAAGAAAAAAAAATTAAAAACACGGAGGGCGCTTTATCTTAAACGCGCGTCGTCTGTACCTGTCGCTTTATAATTTTAATGAAACGCGCTTTTAGTAGACAAGGGGGGAAATGAAATCCCCAAAATTTTGAAAACCCACCTTTTTTTTCTATCTTCTATCTATCTTTCATCTTCAACCTAACAAGGACGAGCATTGCACTCTTGATTTCCTTAACTCTTTCTCATTTTCTGATTCAAACTTGAAAGAATCGAAAAAAAATCTATCAATTTTGAAGCCTAACGAATCACAACAACCGACTTCATTACATCTTCATCTTATTCACATTACCACTTTGAATCTCCTACCCTAATTTTCCCTCAGCAACAATTCTAGCAGCTTCGCAGACATGGCTCAAAAACCCAGATGGGGCGAATTGGAGGAAGAAGCTGATGGCGGTGACTATGACTATTTGTTGCCGCCGAAACAGGTTATTGGACCCGATGAACACGGGTTGAAAGTACACATTCAACGACGAAGGTAATCGGGTTAAGATTACCACCACCACACGCATCTGTAAAATTGCTAATGCTCGGCTGAGCAAGCGCGCCATGGAGAGGCGTTCTTGGCCTAAATTCGGTGATGTCGTTCAAGAGGACGTCGGCGCCAAACTCACCATGGTTTCTACCGAGGAAATCATCTTTGAGCGACCAAGGGCTCCAGGTACGTCATCCCTAGATCTGAAATTTCAGATAATTGTAACAATCCTTTATAATTATTTATGTGAAATTATTAAGACATATGTAGTTGAAGATTTAGGGCACTAATTCTTGATTGAAGTGACCGATTAAGATGAACGCATTCAGTTCTTTCTTTTTCTTTTATTTGACAAGTTCCACCGCATATGAACTTCATATGTGGGTTGCCCTGTTGCAAAGCTTGAAGGATGGGGACCCCTAGAGAGTGTAAGTTGATAAATACCCGTTTATTCATTTATATCATTTGGCTTATGTTGTTTTTTTGAGTCTCAAACATTTCATCATATGAGAATCCGATTGGTCACCTGCTTTATAAGGAATCTTTTTCTATAGTACATATTTGGAGAATGAGTATTCTTCCAGAATCGATCAAAATTTAATGTACAGGTTTCATAGGTGGAGCATCAATTGTTAGAGGATGAAGAGGTGGATATACCAACTGTATCCGATTCAGACACATACTGGACAGATAAATTGCCAAGTGATTATGAAGACATAATCAAGTGGTCAAAAGGAAGTCAGCAATGGAAAACAAACAAGGAACTCTACTATATTCTTGTGAAAGGATTCCCAATAAAGGATGGTAAAGAGGTATTTTATATTTGAATGATTAATTTCAATGTGATTGTTGTGTAGCATATGAACATGGAAATAATTACCTCCTTGAACATGTAATACACAAACTTCCTTATATAACTCCTTTCCAGCTCATACTTGATTAACAGTTTTAATTAAAAATCATATTGTTATAAGATGTAAGTTTTGAGTTTGCAATAATTATAAATTGGTGAACAGGCATGGGAGCTGTATGAGAGTGGGATGCATATTGAGCTGGTTGATAAGGCATTAGATCCAAATGAGTATGAAGAAGAGAATATGATGAATATGATAGAGATTGCTTTATTGTGCACTCAGTCACCTCCTAATCTAAGACCAATCATGTCAGAAGTTGTTTTAATGTTGTCCAGTGGGGGATCATTTAGACGATTACAGATGACCAGGCCTACTGTCATTCATCATCATAGGAGGATTCATGTAGATGCTAAAGGATTACATCAGATGTAAAGTATATATATTATATTAAGCCACGACTGAAACAGGGTTACCAAGTTTCTAGAACAAATATGATTGACTCTAATTGACTTATTGGAAATCTGTAAAGAACAAATATGAAGTTTGATTCTCTGTATCACAAGGCAATTGGAAGCATTTAGAGCTGGCTTTAATCAGGTCATCATCTTTTTCCAACATTCTAATATGCTAAATTGTTTATGGAATTAGAAAATATACAAAATAATTTTTTTAAGCTAATATTTTATCTTATTACTATCAGGTTTTTG
The DNA here is from genome assembly GCF_002870075.4 of Lactuca sativa. Taxonomy (NCBI): domain Eukaryota; kingdom Viridiplantae; phylum Streptophyta; class Magnoliopsida; order Asterales; family Asteraceae; genus Lactuca; species Lactuca sativa. The sequence continues at coordinate 185,256,881 of NC_056623.2, read as the reverse complement.
AGGCTTCAAGTTTACAAATATTTTCTCCAAGTGAATTGGATTATTTACTCTGTGGGCGTAGAGAAATGTGGGAGGTAATTTGCTCATCTTTTTTCTACTTAAACATAACATGTATTCTTTTTGAAAATGATATGATGTAGAGAATTCATGTTTCTTTTAAATGCAGGCTGATACACTTATGGACTTGTTTTCAATCTCTTGTGTGTGCAAATGACGTAACTACCTCTAGAAAGTTTTTTAAGAAAAATAAATTGGAAGCAAGCATACCAGATCATCATCTGGATCTGAGGAAGGCATCATGATATTAACTTCAGTTGCTTTAGTAGTTGTTATAGAAGTTTTGCCTTTTCTATTCAAAATTATAACTTAAAAACACCACCTGTTCCCTCTTCTCTAGCTTGTATTACTGTTGCTGGCTTCCAAATGAGGCCTTAATTGTCATAAACATTCTACTGTTAGATTTGGCCCTAATTTCTTTAATCGTCAATGATAGTGGGGTAGCATATTGAACTATTTGCTTAAGAAAGACATTATATCTTGTCCAATTTATATTTGAATTCAAGTTATGCATAATGTCAATATTGTTGGATTAATAAATACATTATACCTAAAGAATAAAGATTGTATGATGAAAGAAAGATTGTAAATTACCAACTATTGGTTTATCATTTGCTGAGTTAACCTACATTTTTTTTTTCTGTAGTTTTATCTTGTTTCTGATATAGCCGTGAAAGGACTCATTGCAGTTGCCACCAACAGAGAAGGTAAGCTATAATATGCCAAAGTTGAATTACTTTTTAAGAAATAGCAACCTACTTTTAGTTATTTGTTTATTATATCAACATACAACATCAGATTCAAAAAGTGTTGTAGAGCTAACAAATGGTTCTTCAGGTATGCAATACTCTAGGCATAATTATAATATAAAACTATAAAAAATTCAATTTTTTGATATATATTTTTTATTTTGTTTTGCAGAGGATACTAAAGAGCAAATCTTGCAAAGGATATTTTTTGTTTTGTTTTGCAGAGGATACCCCTCACATTTTCCCAAATTACCCCTTCCTCTACAATGTTTTTTTGTTTCTGTGTATTTTGTGCATCAGGTAAAGTTGGTGGAAGAAAGGAATATGAAGCCACTTGATTCAAATCTTGCAGCATTAGTCTTAAAGAATTATGAAAGGCAAGATGCAACTTTACTTAGTTGGAATTTGATGTACAGAGTAGATTAGATGCAAATTTAGATATTGTAAAAAATAGAATTGTATGACATTAAATTTTGTGCAATGGATTGTATTTTTTGTATATAATATTTTATTTCTATTATGAGACATTAAATGCAAATTTAATTTAAAAATTAATAAATATATAAATATTTTTTTTAGAACATTTAAAATTATGATACGCAAAAATGTGTGTCATCTTCATTTATGACATGACCTTTCTTGACAGGGGCTTCCTTGATACGCATTGTGTGTCATAAACACGCGCGTCGTAAAGTTACAACACACAAATGCGTGTCGTCTACCTTTATGACAGGGCCTTCCTTGATACGCAATGCGTGTCATAACCGCGCGTCGTAAATGCGCGTCGTCTCTCTTTATGACAGGGCCTTCCTTGACACGCATTTGCGCGTCGTCTGTGCGTTTTACGACGCACAATGAGCGTCGTAAAAGGCCTTTTTTCTGGTAGTGCAAAAAAATAGAACTGATGATATTTCCTATAATCAACTGAATTACCTGATCTTGAAAATCAGGAAGAGAGTCAACTTTTGTAGTCATGGCAGCAATATGAAGAAAGTCATCAGGTTTAGGAGCATATGTTAAATTGGTGTTATCATTTATGAATCCTTTTTTTTTACTAGGTTGCCATACAAGTGGCTTAGGTTCAAGTTTGAAATTGTATAATTTAGTAGCCAATCCTTTTGGATCTTTCCTTATAGCATCCTCTCTTTTCTTTCCTCAACTTCTGCTATCACATCTAGTTTGTGTTTCTCTCTAAGTTGTTGTAATATATCTTTTGTTATATATGAGAAACTTATGCATGCAGTCACCACTAGATTGCTGCTATCGAATGTTGAACTCACAAGTGATATTCTTTAACCAGGTGTCCCTTTTTAAAGTCTTTAGCCAGGTGTCCCTTTTTAAACTTGTATTATCTTTTTGGAGCATCTTCATTCCCTGCTGTAACCATTCAAACAAACACCCATACTATAATCAGATACATGATATGGGTATTTTGGTAAATTGTGCCGATGGACTTTTCTTGTAGCTGTAGTTATCCCTTCGATTTGTGCCTCTTGTTCATTCACTTTAGCTTTTCCAGCAGACTGCAGTGTTTTTTATGTTAAAAGGAAATCATTCGTTTACGACTTTTATAATGTTTTATTAAATTATTAGATAATTAAATCATAAAATACTTACCGCAAGTAAAGCCATATGGAATTTTCTTTCTTCTTCATCTTGATCAGTGTATTTTTCTTTCATCTTTTTAAGTTTACTGTTTTCCCCTCGACTCATTTTCCCACAACTATTTACACTCTGATCAATTCTCTTTTAGTGGATGATTTGCAATTTCCTTTTTTCCACTTCTTTTTTTACCTGACCACTGTCTTCACCTTGATTATGTGTTTAACCTTTCGTCGGTTTTCTTCTTTCAGTTTTTTTGAAACATACGTTTTTTCCCTCACTATTCCTTTCTTCTTTTATTTGTTATTATTTTCAGACTCCATTTCTAAAGCTTGAAGCCCGTATTTTTCCATCCTCTTCACCCTTTACTCTTCTTTCATTCAGATGAGACCCGAGTTCCATGATTAGGAGCTGTTTGCTGACCTGACGAGGGTATACCCACCATGCACTACACTATTAACAATCTTTGAGTTTCATGCTTGACTATGACAAACCTACATCATAATTCCCAAATTACCCTCTTAAAAACATGCAAAATACCAAATTTAATTACTTGTTAGTTGTTACGAACTTACTGTGAAAGATCCTGCTTGATTTAGTGTAAAAGGCTTCAATGGCAATGCATGCAACCATTTCAGTCGACATCCTAAAAAACATGAAAAAGTTAAATAAGGCATCAAAAGACTGGTTAATGGTTATATTCAAGTAGACTACATTTTTGATCCTTGTGCCAAGTAATTTTGTTTAGTTTTGGTCCAAAAAGAATCTTTTTATAACTTCTGGTCTTAATTTTCAGGTTTGATTCGGTTTTGGTCCCTCTTGAGTCATACTATGAGTTTAAGTGTATGGGCTTAACATAGCAAAACATAATTAAACATGAAAATTTGTACCAAAAAATATAAAAAGACTCATTCTGAATCAAAACTAAAAAAACTACTAAGTGCAGGGACCAAAAATGTAGTTTATTCAATGCATTGTAAAGGAATAGTGAAACGGGAAATTAAATGTGCGAGTTGTCATTCCAAACATCCAATAAGCTAGGTCTAAGCATGTCTATGACCTTCAAAAACATTATAAATGTTACCTACCATCCAATAAGAGTGGACATTGTACAAAAATTGAACTTAAACATGTACCATTATGTAGTATTCACCTTGCCTACCCTTAAAATGTACACGTGGTACACCATGACTTCCACCAAGAGCACTCAACATTACACCAATAAATCGTTAATTTATCCACTTAAGAACCAAATGTCAAAGCATAAAAAAGTTCAAATTTTAATGCAACCTTCGGTTATCTGGTTTGTGATTTTTAATCACAGTACTAGAAGCTCCATGTAGTTCTGCAGGGATATACCTATTTTTTCATCATCAAAAAGTTTAAAATCAACATAAAAATTATCAACAAATAGCATAGAAACAATATATACTGACAAATATCCTTTGGCATGTAACGTTTGACTATAATTTCATTTTGTTGAGCATCATGTCCACTAATAACCAAATAATTCTCACTGCTTATAAACCAATTGAACATTTCAAACCAGAGCATTTTTCGTATATGTGATAATTGCTGCAAGTAAGTACCCCACTTATTATGTATGTGTGATCTCATTAATGACATATTCGTGTGTCACTAGGCATAATCGAAATTCTATAGCCAAGAAGAAAGATTTACCTGAAGTTAAGACTCGTATGCTTAAGATGTGAGAAATAAGAGGGCGAGATCGGAGGAGGAGCGAAGACAGAGATCGAACTGCAAAAATAAAAACATGAAGATTTACCTGAAGTTAGGGTTGTATCGAAATTGTATTACTAAAAACTCATAGTATTTTGCTTGATTTAGTGGCGAATCACATAGGTTTTAAGAAGGAAACAGAACAGAGAAGAAGGTTACCCGGTAAGGACGGAGACGATAGAGAAATCGAGAGCAATAGTGGCGAAGAGGAGTAGAACGACGCACAGTGAACAAAAAGCAATGAGGATCGTCAATCGAGAACGACCAACCGATTGATAGAGTATGTGGCAAACGGCAGAGCAGACAAGAGGAGTAAAAGGAGCTCCCTACACTGTAGAGGACGTAGAATGAAGCTAAGTCGATAATTTGGGGGCGGAGCACATAAGGTGAGTCTGATCGATAATGGCGTAAGTAGAGACCGGGGAAAACAGAGGAATGAGGAAGCTATTTTTTTGGTGAAGTAGTTGATGGGTTTTGGTCCTAAGAACATCCTATATGCTCATACAAACCCTAATGCTTGGATATAGGTTTCTCAATTGTACATGCAAGTTATCCAAGACTATAAACCCTAATTCTAGCATACAAGTAATCATATTAACATAAGAATAGGTTTAAGATGTTACCTTGATTGTTATGTAGCAATAACAATCCTAAATCTCCTTGTATTGACTTTAGGAAGCCTAGAGTCACAAATGTCACTCCTCTAATGGTTCACAAACACCATAAGCAAGAGGATGAAGAGGAGAGAGGATGGAGGCTGCCCAAAACGTGTTCTAACCCTAGAATAAAGCTTCACCACGTTTTTGGGTCATAAGGGTCATATATATAGTGAGGCTATTAGGGTTATCTAACAAGGAAACCCTAATTTGGATGCTTAAGCCCTAAGCAACCCATGGATCCCTTTCCTTAAGGCCTTGGACGATTTCCTTATGGGCTTCCCCATAAAATTCGTCTACGCCTTAATATAAGGCAATCCATGGCCCAAATTGCAATTATCTTATAATTACAATTCCAGTCCCTTAAGTTTAATTAATCTCTTTTAGTCACAAAACTAATTACCAATTAATTATTGACTAATATTAATTAAACAATATGATTTCTTCTTTAATATATTATTCTCATAATATATTAATAAATCATATTTAATCCTTTCTCTCCATAATTCATCCTATCAAGTTGCTTTGGTGAAGGCAACCCAAAAGGACCATGCACCATCGGGTCAAGTACATACCAAAATAGTTATGGACGTAGACACTAATCCAACAGTCTCCCACTTGGATAAGTCTAATAACTATTATGCGTATGACTTCAGATCCTGATCTGCAATCGTAGCTTTCTAAAGCCACTGTCAACTCTGATCCTATCAGATACGCGTGTCCTTAAGATAAGGGATCATATATATTCCTCCATTCTAGATATCATATGAGACATGATTTCTAATCATTCTCTTTGTACTATTTCTCGATTTCCGATTCATGACGACTGACTAATTGAACAAATCAAATTAGCCCTAGCCCGGCCGAGCATTTACATTTGTCATCACTAAATCATCGAGGGGCCTAAAGATATCGCTTTTATCCTACTTTGGATAAAAGGAACGGATAAACTTTGATACAATGCTTGCTTGCACTCACTCACCGAATCACACACAACAATATGTTTTATAACACCAAGTTACTAGTGCGTTTACATATTATCAATGTGCAACCGATTTGCAAGATACAACTCACACATCTCGGTTTCAAGAATATAAGATGTTATCGTCTCACCAATCACTCGTGATACAATTCATGGAGTGATCCAAGTGAGCGTGGGTTTAATCCAATGCTCAAATTCATATTCATAAGCACTCATGAATGTTGCAGCACACATTTGCTTATGTCTAATGCTCTTTAGACAATCCACACACCAATTCACGACAGTCTTCATTCGTACCTACTTCCAACATATGAACGACTGTGGCCCGTTCGAATAATTCGATTATTCTTAATAAACTCAATTATTCTGGAAGTCAAAACATGCAAAGTGAAACACAAGAATAATACTAATCCCATATGGCCTCAAACCTTTGAGTATAAATAAAAATCTTTTTATTTATCACCATACCGATTACTCATTATTTGTCGTTTTGGGTAATCAACTTCTTGCTTGAATTATTACACTTGTCCCATGCTCTTAGCATGCACACAATGTTTACCTATGGTTCTTACTTTGTGAAATAGATCAAATTGAACACATTTCCAATCATTCTCATTTCACAACTCCAAATCCTTTTCATAAGTGTAAGAATATGAAATTCTTGCCACTTATAGAATATGCTAGATTCTAACATTTTATGCAACGATCCATTTGTAATATCACTGCACCAAAGTCACAAATACTATTGCCAATGAAATTACAAACTCCTCTATCGGAGATTGTTACAATACAATTCCTTAGATATGATGTCTCTCACTCAAAGAACATTCCTTTGAACATCCTTTTGCATAAAAGTTTCTAATCTAGACATAGATTTTCAATATTCAATTCCCAATATGGACACATTTCCATATTTTCCATATGACAACTCATTCTTAATAGAATCTTATCTGTTCATAATAATGTCGATATGGTCCATCCAATATGGAAACATTTCCATATTTTCCAATACTATACTTCCAACTACTCACAAGCGACCAATCCTTGGCGAACTTTGGATTGTCCTTTGATAGTTGTTTAATTATATTAGTCAAAACCGATTCTTGTCCTTTTTCCCTCTAAATGCGCTAGACATTTGGAAAATTTTAGAATGGTCAAATATTCTAGCATTTGCAATCGATCCTATACCCGAAGCGTATGGGACACAATGCATAATGTCTTACATAAAAATTTGATACTTTATCAATCTTCCGCCATAATATTTCATTTGCTATGTTCTCAAAATTCGAATTATGAAGAGGAATGCCGTAATCATAATCGAAATTTTAAGAACACACTATGTACCTTTGACTAAATTTATTAACATTCCACAACCTAAGCCTTTAGATTTGAAATGAAGCATAATATTCTCTCCCTTAATTATAGCAAAACAACTTTTCAACTATTGCGACTTTGCAAAGTATGACTCTTGTTTTCTATAATTAATATTGCTAACCTTGCAATACTTTCCTTAATAATCATACAATCATAACATTTATGCTCCCACTATCATGATGATTATTATAAACATAACACTTATGCTCCCACTAGCTTTGACATGTATTCAGAAACAGCTTAACTTTCAGAAAAACGATGCTTATTGAATTTCTTAAGTTCATGTTTCTAATACTTAGTGCTTTGATAATCTTTTATCAAGACTTGTTGAACTTATACACCTTTGCCTTAGATAGTTCATATGTGTGTGTAAACAATTTTCAAACCTCACAATTCAAATTATGGAAAGGGATACCGTAACCATAATCGAATTCGAGAATGCAATTTTACAATCACTATCTTCTTAAAATCTTTCTTAGTGAAAGTATTTCCTCACAATCATTTTCATGAAGGAGGAAATCTTATGACACTTAGATTTAAACGGTGTATTTGTTCCTATCCATGTGAATTTGTCAAAACCATAGTTTACGACAAATTCAAACTCATATGGATTGAACTTTCTTGATCTCGATTTCTTGCCTTTATGGTAACACAGCTGCCCACCATGTCTTCCAAGTAGTTAAGCAACTCACCTTTTCTTATCAATGTACTTTCCATTGATCAAGGTCCTTGCCTTTTATGCATTCAAATGAGAACTCATAGGGCTCACATGCATAACTAACTCAATTGGAACACCACAGAAACAAAATAATGTCAACACGATAGGTTGTAAACCTCAGCTCGTGTGCTAGTGATGATCGATAAGGTTTATTTGATTTGTTCTTGAAACCTTTCAAGACCATTAAGACTCCCACTGACTCCTTGACATATAATATTCTCTTGTCAATAATCATTTCTTGACAAACAAATATTCAAGACTTAGTGTAGCTTTTATCAAAACACTTCATAAATTGGTCTTAGTTGGTCTTTGTCTTATCCAAGACATCACAACTTTTCCATATTTGATGAATGCTATAAACCTTCTTAATACTTATCACTCAATGTCGCAATCTTAACTCTAAGACTTGTTTTGGAACGAAGTGTGATTGACCTCTTGATTTAACCATTTCTTCAATTCTTGATTCCTCTTCTTAGACATACACTTGTACTAAGACTCACTTAGAGGATCAATTGAGATATGATTCTTAATCATTAAGACCTATCATAAAGCATAAAAGGTACTCTCCCTTCTTCTTAGAATGGAGAAACTTTTATCTTTCTGCCTACTTGATTCTTCTTATTCGTTATGCTATTGAATTAAACTTTTTCAATCAATTCATAATTACACTTAATCTTGTAAGTATAATCATATTTACTAAACCTTTAGTAACTCATGATGAATATCATTGTTACTCTTATGGTGGACTTGATCAACACGCAACTTTGTGTGCTCGATCTCCTAGTCCTTCACTTGACACTTTGTCAATGAATTGGTCTAATTTCCAAATATGAAATTTCTCATTCATCGTGCAACCAAGTTGCATGATTCCAAGTTTCTGTCCTATTGAAACTTGGGCGATGAGAAACTCTCCCTATTTGGTAAATTCTTGACATTTCCACAAACAACATAATTAAGAATCAAATCCATTATTGCTAATATTAGAAACATTCAAACATCAATTTTTCATACACGCCATTGCAAGGATAAATAAATAATATAAAATCAAAATTTATTTTATTGCGGAAAAATTTGTCCTTACAACGCAATTCATTGAAAAAACTATGCTAATACATATTTCTTAGCAATCTAATTCTAACTCTAAGTAGTAGCTCAAGAATCTAATCTTCAAGTAATGCAATCGAAATCCATTTCTTCACGGTTAGATTCTGCTCACTTCTTCCCTTAAGCTTCCTTTCTTTTCTTCGATCCTACAAAACATCAATTGTAATCTTATCACATTATGTATTAAGAATCTAGAATGAAGCTTAAAAGAGTTAGTCAATGGATTTTACCTAAAGCAAAGCCATACGTTTCGACTCTCCCATCTCTTAGATCTCTTAGGTAAATGGGGCAGCTTCGTCTCCAATGCCCCTTCTCTTGGCAATAAAAGCAAATTGACTCTTTTGGAACATGACATGTTCAGACATTGCCTTTCTCTTATGATCAAACTTTTCGATCATAGCATGTCTTTCGTTGCCATTGTCTATATCCATAGAGGTCTTGAAGGCAGATTCACCAATCAACTTTGCTTTTCTATTGCGCCAAACCATTGCTGATTCAGCAGCAATAAGCATATAGGTGAGATCTATGAGGGTCACGTCGCAGTTCATCATATAGTACTCTCTTACGAACTCACTATATGAGTTAGGAAGTGACTGAAGAACCCAATCAACAACCATTTCCTCACAGACAACGGATCCCAACATTCTTAACCTATCAATGTGTGACTTCATCCCTAGGACATGTGCACACACCGACTTTCCTTCTTTATGTTTACTTGCCAAAAGGGCTTGAGTGATCTTGAACTTTTCAAGCCTTTGAACTTGTGGGTTAGGGAGAATAATTAGAGGAGGTGGAGGAAGTGAAGCATGATTTCTTGTTCCTCGATCAAATCGTGAAATATCATCTTCATGTGGAAAGCTTGTTCCACGGGATTTGGGAAGACCATCGTTGTCGAACTTTGACATCTATAAAACGGGAGAAAACAAATTCAAGTTAGTTGATTGATTGAGTCCTTAGAAAATCAACCAATTGAGATACTAAGGCTAGGACCCAACACAATATTCTACAACTCGGGAGAGGGATGCCGTAACCCAAATTGCAGAACATTTGAAGGTAAGTGAATGACGATTCACTAATTTCCACCATGAAAAACGAAAAATAAATTTAAGTTTTAAATCTATGAAAACTCCTAGATCCCTTGAGATTCATTGAATCATTTCAATGGCATGTTTAAATCTCGATATGCCCCTCTTGTTTGTGACTGGGATGCCGAGGATCACAAAGCGGGTGTGAATAACCATGCAAACTACATGGTGCCGTCACATGTTACAGTCACCTATTCGATGTGCCGGTAAACCACACACGCTCCACCGAACTATGACAAACATTGAGTCACCCTTTGCTACCTTTTCTTAGAACCATTTAGTGTGCCGGTAAACCACACACGCTCCACTAATGTCTTTGCAAGGGCACAAAGTGTAATTTCATGGAATTGCATCAATTCACTTTTGCCTAAGTAACTACGATTGGGAATTTGTAAAACATTTAGTTACTTTTGTACTTCATTATACTTATAATGGAAGGTTTTGTCCTATCCTACCCGTTCGGCTAACGACCCTCCACTAGTCAAGAGTGCGGTGGGTAAGAGTGGATACCCATTCAATCTCCATTTTATAGGCAATTTCCTTAAACACCCATTATAGACCAGCTTCGTGAATGAGGCCTACTAACAGTAAGACTGACTTTTACTCATACATACATACATACATATATATATATATATATATATATATATATATATATATATATATATATATATATATATAATGTTAGACTTTTAATGTTATATATAGTATAGGGTGTATTTTACACCTTTTAAAATACTAGGTGGTCAAATTTAACGATTATACTTTAAATTCAATTAAATGTAAACCAAAACTTTTATGGATTTATTAAACCTCTTTTAATTATACACCTTAATTAATTAATAAAACCATAAGGGTGTGATATGAACTTTTCAAAACAATACTAGGGTTTTAGAATTTAACATTCCTAATTAAACTTTTAATCAACTTTTAAATTCCAAAACATGAGGGCAAGTTTTGAAACATTTCAAAACATTAGGTTTAGAATTTAAATATACAACAAAATTAAACTTTTAATCAAAATTTAAATTCCAAAACTTGAGGGCAAGTTTTGAAACCTTTTTCAAAACATTAGGGTTTCAACTATTTAAATTTCAAAACAACAAAGCTTTTGAGATCAAATTTAAACAATAAAACCTAATGGGGAAAATATGAAACTTTTCATAACAACAAGGATCAAATAACAAATAATCTAAATTAACATTTAATTACATAATTATCCATTTTTGATTTATTTAATGATTTCTTGCAAAACAATTTGCCAATTTAATCAAAATAATTAATCAATTATCACATAAGGAAACAAATATTTTATTAATTGATAAATATCTTCAATTAGATCAAGAATATAGTCATATATATCATAAAATCGGATTTATATTGATCTAATATGATAAAGGCAAGTATCTCAAAGATAAACATCAAGAAATCCCGAAAATAGCTCCATCTGACGCTCGAACTCGCTGAGTACCACACTGTACTCGCTGAGTTGAGGCCTACTCGCCGAGTACACTGTGGTACTCACCGAGTTCATCAGGCAGATGGCTCAAAAAACGATTTTGAAACTTGAATAAATACATAATGCATCAATACAATAGAAACCAATCAAGGCTCTAATACCACTGTTGGGTTTTGGTCCTAAGAACATCCTATGTGCTCATACAAACCCTAATGCTTGGATCTAGGTTTTTCAATTGTACATGCAAGTTATCCAAGACTATAAACCCTAAATCTAGCATACAAGTAATCATATTAACATAAGAATAGGTTTAAGATGTTACCTTGATTGTTATGTAGCAATAACAATCCCAAATCTCCTTGTATTGACTTTAGGAAGCCTAGAGTCACAAATGTCACTCCTCTAGTGGTTCACAAACACCATAAGCAAGAGGATGAAGAGGAGAGAGGATGGAGGCTGCCCAAAACATGTTCTAACCCTAGAATAAAGCTTCACCACGTTTTTGGGTCATAAGGGTCATATATATAGTGAGACTATTAGGGTTATCTAACAAGGAAACCCTAATTTGGATGCTTAAGCCCTAAGCAGCCCATGGATCCCTTTCCTTAAGGCCTTGGACGATTTCCTTATGGGCTTCCCCATAAAATTCGTCTACGCCTTAATATAAGGCAATCCATGGCCCAAATTGCAATTATATTATAATTACAATTCTAGTCCCTTAAGTTTAATTAATCTCTTTTAGTCACAAAACTAATTACCAATTAATTATTGACTAATATTAATTAAACAATATGATTTCACTTTTAATATATTATTCTCATAATATATTAATAAATCATATTTAATCATTTCTCTCCATAATTCATCCTATCAAGTTGCTTTGGTGAAGGCAATCCAAAAGGACCATGCACCATCGGGTCAAGTACATACCAAAATAGTTATGAACTTAGACACTAATTCAACAGTAGTAGGATCATAGGAGCTCAATCACCATCTCCAATTCTCCACAATAAAAAAAAATTAGGTATTAATTTTATTTTTGGGACTTTGTGGAAAATGGTTTTTTGTCTTGATTTACAAATAATACTCCCATTTATTTTTTTCATTTTAATCGAGTCCAGAGGATACTTTTATTTATATAAACTAAAATTAATATATAACAAAATAATGGTAATAATAATAAATAAAATTTTATAGTTACAATTAAAGATTATTACCAATGAAAACTAAATTATAATTAAAATATTAACACAACTCAAACCTATAATTTTTTTTTTTTTGGTAAAATAATTTTATATATTTTGTTACAGAAAAATATTCCATAGCAAGTGGACTACGAATATTCCATAGCCAAATAGCTACGGGTTTTGATTCCATAGTTATTTTTCTATAAATTGTATACAAAAAGCTATGGTCAGCATTTTTCGTAACAATCTTTGTAGCAGATTAGCTAAAATTTTTTATTGTGTAGCAAATTTTCGTAGCAAATAAGCTACAAATTTTAATTCCATAACCAACTAGCTACGAATTTCGATTTCGTAGCTACTTATGTAGCCAACTAGCTACGAATATTGATCATGCAAAAAGTTTCATAGCGAACTAGCTACGACCAACAATTTCGTAGCATATTTTGTAGTAAAATAGTTATGGATTTTGATTCCATAGCAACTTTCAAAATTTAGCTACAAAAATACAATTTTGTAACCATTTTCGTAGCAAAATAGCTATGGATATACATTATGTAGCATATTCCGTAGTTAAATAGCTATGAATTTTGATTATGTAGCAACTTTCCATAGCTATTCAGGATTTAGCTATGGAATGAAATATTGTAACCATTTCCGTAGCAAAATAGCTACGGAAATCCATTTCGTAGCATATGCCGTAGTAGAATTGCTATGTATTTTGATTCCGTAGCAATTTTCCGTAGCTATTTAGGATTTTTCTTGTAGTGAGGTTCATGATGAGGGTTGAGATCAATGAGTAGATCGAGCTTGAAGTCACTTATTATTAAAATAAAAACTAGCCTACTGAATCTTGAATCAGCGAGAGTAATTCTTCCAAAGTGATTTATCCTAGAGTTTGTTTAGACATTCAGATCATTCAATAACATCACATCCATCACACATTAATTTTGATGAAGCATATAATACACAAAATCCAGAAATTAATTTCCCAAAGTGCCCTTGAGAGTAACTCTCATCCTTTTTCTATAGAGTAGGAGCTACCCACTTGAATAAGTGAACCAACAACACATGATGAAGTAAAGATCATAAAGAAGTAGTCCATAGTCAAATCTTTTACAAGATGGACCAAACTAACCAATGTGATAACCTTGCACCCATGCAGCCAAAATAAACCATGATGCACAAATCACATTGGTGATCCTTATATCAGTGCATACATGCGTTGATCATTGATACTTTAAACATGCATGCCAAGTGGGTTTAAGAGACAATCAACATAAATAACAACACAATCTTTTGGGGAAGAAAGAGAAAGCATGCATCACGCATCTCCAGCTGCGAGGATTTATGTACATGATTTCTATTGAACTACTAAGATGGTGTTTGTTTTTTGTCCGCAGATCTTCCTGGCCTCTTCTGTCTGCATGACACAAATGTGGACCAGAGTCTTCTAATATCTTCAGACATCTTCTATCCTAAAAAAAACACATATACTTTAGTTTTTTCTTTGGTTTTTTTGAATTTATGTTTATTCCAACTTTATTAGTAAGCAATTTAAAAAATAGTTACAATACTTTAAAAAAAAGTTCGATTACAAAAACGTGATATTTTTAACAAATTTATAAATAAAAGTTTATTACAATAATGGTCGTTAAAGTTATTTATATAAATATGAAAAAAATAATATATTCTTATATTTTTTGTGCCAAATTTTATAAAACATCCTCAATTTCTTAGAAAAAATATTTATGGCACGTTTTTAATTGATTTAATTGAAAAAATCGAAATTTATTTCATTTCATTTATATATCAAATTCTTTGATTCCTAATTACAATGTTTAGGCATAACTTTATGACCAAAATTCTTGGTTTTTTTTTCAAATATATATGTTTATTTGTAGCATTTTTATTTTCATTTTTTATACAATAATACTAAAAGTTGATTTAGATTTGTTAATTATTTATAACAAAGTCATAAATATATTAAAAAAAATCACTTTGTAGTTTAAAAAAATCAGTTTTTTTTAGATTTTAGTTTATTTTAGTAGCAAGCAGATGTTAAAAAAACAAATAGTCTTTCTTTCTCAGACTGCAGACGTTTGGTCCATCTCTTCTGCTGCAGATGTCTACAGATGTGGTCCACAGACTGCAGGTATTTTGCTTCAGAAAAAAACAAACAACATCTAAGACCTTGACTGATGGTGGAGATGATTAGTAGCCCTTTTTAATAGTCAAGAAGTCAAACAATCCAATTTTGTCTTTTCTATCTTATTGAGAGCTAGATCCACTTGATCTTTTTTTGGAGGAAAAGCAATGATTGAAACGTCCCAAAATTGAAGACTAAAAATTTCTTTTAATAAAACATTACTTAAAGCAAAGTCATCAATCCAAAACATAATCAGAGTATTAATTTCCAAAACACATGTTCATTATCAGAGTAAACATTCCGAAGCTATCTAATCTATGGTGTGTGCCATACCATCACCCTGAGCTCTTCCCTCCACTACCGGAAGTACCTGAAACCAAAACTGAAAACCGTAAGCAAGAAGCTTAGTGAGTTCCCCACCCTACCACATACCATGCATAACCACATACTAGGCCACGCCCGCTATCCTGGGCCTCGCCCCCTACCTCGGGCCTCGCCCGCTACAACGGCCCCGCAGCTCCAGGCCCCGCCTGGCTTCGAGCCCCGCTCGGATACAGATCTGTTTCACTTAGGCCTCGCCTGTCACAGGGCCTCGCCCGCTAACATATAATAGCACATAAACATATCACATCACATAAGCTAAACACATACTAACGGATCTTGTCCTAAGGCCTTGCCTATCTCTGGGCCTCGACCGTGTCCTGCTACTGATGAGTCATGGAACCCCGTCCATACTCCTGCTGATAGTGAGGTATGGGCCCAGTCCACCCTCACTCCTTCCCTAACTTGGGCCTCGCCCCTGATCTGCTGCTAATGAGATGTGGAACACCATCCACACTCTGCTATTGGTGAGTTATGGGACCTCGCCCACACTCACCTCTCTACCAGGCACATACAAGTATCACACAGACAGCAAGTATAAACTATCACATAAACCATTCCTTGGGCACCCGCCCGCTATCATTGGACCTCGTCCTGAATATCATACTAGCATACTGTGCCTAGGGCTAACCCCCGGGTCTTCTACTCATAACTACATGGGCCGGCATTGTGGCCGTAGATCCATTCACACAAAAGGGAAACTCACCTGCACTTGTTGAACTTGCTGATAGCCCCTCTAGCTGATCCCGGCAACTTCCTGAACTCCTGCTCCACTACCTCCCTGAGCTACCAATATCAATACAACACTTAGTTTAATTGACCCCCGAAAGTCAACCCAGTTAACGCTGGTCAAAGTCAAAGTCCTGGTCAATGTCAACCTCCCAAGTCAAACCTACTCGCCGAGTCAACCTACTGACTCGCCGAGTTTATATGGTCATAATCCTTCCATTCACAACTCGACTCGCCGAGTCAGTCCATGACTCGCCGGGTCTACCGATTTCCGAGTCCTGACCTGTCCGACTCACCGAGTCTCCACTCGACTCACTGATTCGAGTCTCAACTCGAAGGGTTTGGGGTTTCGCGACCTGACTCGCCGAGTACAAGAATAGACTCGCCGAGTACAAGGCAATCTTCATCTGACTCGACGAGCTGTTCATCCCACTCGTCGAGTTTCTCCTAATCTTCATGCTACTCACTGAGTCTACTCAAAGGACTCGCCGAGTCCATTCAGATCCTCAAACATGCAGAGGACTTTTGAGTCATGCATGCACTCCAAACTGTAGATCTGCCCTTCCCAAGCATATTCCTCACGTAAAGTTGCAAACTTTACGTGTAGAGAAGGAGATCTAGGCTAAACACACCATAAACTAGGGTTTAAGGCAAGGAGGCTCTACAATCAACTCAAGGACAATTACTTTATGCTTCACAAGGCCAAAATATGCTTAGATCCTAAGTAGCAACTTCAGATCTGGCTTCCAACTCAAATGTATAATTAATCATGGCTAAAAAAAGCCCCAAAACTCCCAACTAGAATAGATCTACATGAAGGACACGACTTAGTACCTTCAATAACTCAGAAAGGTTCCACAAACTCCAGATCTAAGGCCAATACTTGAAGCTTCAATGATTCCCCTCTGCCTTCTTCCTTCAAATCACCCAAAAATGGCTTGGAAGCTTGAATGAGCAACAATGGGGCTTAGGGTTTGGTGTTCTGGGTGAAAGAGGCAATAAAGGAACCCTACGGGAGAGAATGAGATGTTTATATAGGCTCCAAGTCCTAGATTTAGGGTTTTCCTCATTCAGACCAGACTCACCGAGTCTCCTTGGCCGACTCGCTGAGTCGGTCACTTACTCCTTGACCCGGATCCCGCTCGGACTCCCCAAGTTCCTCCTTGGACTCGATGAGTCGTCCCTTAAACTTAGGGTTTCCTTTCCTTTCTTGGCCTTCATGACTTTGGGTGTTACAACTCTCCCCCACTTAAACTAAACTTCGTCCTCGATGTTTGCTATGGCCCACCTCCTGTGATCTGCTTCCAATACCCTACTAATTACCCCAACACTAGCTGCCTACCCTTGCTGGTCTTCCGTCCGGTCATTCTGACTAACATCAATCCTTGCGGATAATAGTCTTGGGTCAACCCTGACCCTGAACATTCAGGAAACACGACTTACTCAACCTACAATCCTTCTGGTACTCACTGAGTACTGCACTGAACCCATAAGGGTTCACCTCTTCTTTCCTTGCGCGATTTCCTTGCCTTTCCACGGCGATGCTCCATAACCAACTATTTCCTCTGTTACTGTGAAGATCCTATCTTCACCAAATCGATTACTCCTGCTACTTCCAGTACGGGTCATTATCGCCAATATCTACTGGGCATTTCTTTCTACTATAATTTGGTGTTGAGCACCCCACGATCAACTAACTATATTCCACCATAGACTGCTTACCCGCACTGCTACTGACTGAAAATTCTGCCATTCCTCATATGCCTTCCGGATGAACGGAGACCACCCTGGTCCCTACCAACCTATCAATATCTGGATTACCGGCTCCCACCGGTAACTAGACCCAACACAACTCCTAGTCGCTCCCAGCGACTTTCAAAGAAACTTCAACCACCTATAAATGCTCAATCTATTATGCCATACAGGCACTACAATTCCTGGGATCCCCGATCCCCTATCTTGACACTAAGGTCCCTACCAGGTCCCACACAAGCTGCTAAAACTCACGGGCCTTGCCCACGGGTCTCACCCGCCTCTATCCTTTTACTCCTACTTGTCTAGCCACTCTTGCTCGGTCCTCGCCCACGAGTCTCACCCAACCATACTACTGAGCAACCCTGCTCTGAGGTCTCACCTATACTGCTATTCTCATATGGAACTCGCCCACGGGTCTCACCCAACTATATCCTGGAGTGGCCTCTCCCAAGGTCTCACCTCTCTAGGGCTATACAGGCAAACTCCCTATCATTCTCATCCACTACCCATTCCTGATCCCTATCTGATCACTAAGAGATAAGGGCCTCGCCCCAACTCCGCCAACGAAGCTACTATGGAATGCTACGACTTACTTGCAGTCTTACATCACCTTCCATCACTGACTGCTAGTGAATGCTACGACTGCCCCGTAGTCTTACAACACCTTCCACCACCGACTGCTAGTGAATGCTACGGCTGCCCTGTAGTCTTACAACACCTTCCACCACTGACTGCTAGTGAATGCTACGGCTGCCCCATAGTCTTACAACACGTTCCACCAGTGACTGCTAGTAAATGCTACGGCTGCCCCGTAGTCTTACAACACTTTCCACCACTGACTGCTAGTGAATGCTATGGCTGCCCCGTAGTCTTACAACACCTTCCACCACTGACTGCTAGTGAATGCTACGGCTGCCCCATAGTCTTACAACACTTTCCACCATTGACTGCTAGTGAATGATATGGCTGCCCCGTAGTCTTACAACACCTTCCACCACTGACTGCTAATACGAAAGCACCCCGTGCTATCAGTTCTCAAGATCCTCCTTCTGACTCACTTGAGTCTTACAGGCAATCCTCCAACCTGAATTCCCAACCACATACTAACCATCACCAATACACGCACTAGCTGAGGGGGAGTTTCTCAAACTCCCGACCCTGAACTCGTCAATCCATCAAACGCTGTGCTACTTCTGTTCCTTCTCAAAGGTCGAGTACTCATCTGGATCTGCGTGCTCTTACCTTTGCACGCTCGGAGGATTCTCCGCCACTTCGATCCTGCTTAACCCTTGCTGCTCAATGCTCGAAAAGAAATCCCAATCCTTGCTACCATTCCATAATCAACCTGCTGAGGAACCCCAAACTTACCATAGCTAGGGATCTAACCAGTCCATTTCTACAACTATACGGCTACAAACTAGCGAGACATACCAAGTCCCTCCCACGCATGCTACAGTTACTGCATCCTAAGCAACCTCCCCCAATAGGGCATATCCCCTAACTACCATTCAAATATCCAAGGTATGTAGATGGCATATAACTCGATCACAATCAAGCCGCTCAAAAAATTAAAATACTCATACCGATAATGATGCAGAACCATAACAATATAATCATGCACAAATAAAAGAACTGAAAACGGAAATCGCATACCTGCAACGTCTGATGCTGCTCGCGCCTCCAAGGTAGTCATCTAGAAAGCCCTGCCTCCTACCACAGGCGCCTCTGCTCGACCCTGACGGTCGTCCGTGACCCTCAAAGTTGCGGGGGCAGGTGCCATCACACGTCCTGCCAAAAGCAAACTGGGGCACTGGGCCTTCTTGTGGCCCCGCTGATTGCAGTGAAAACATATCAAGTCGGATCCCTGAGTGGTGGTAACAGTATAATCCCTGCTGAAATGACTAGTCCGACCGCACTTGAAGCAGCCAGACTCACCGCCGCTACCACCCTTGCACGCGCCCCCGTGTGCCCTACCACACTTCCCGCATCGGCTGCAGTCCTGATAATCCCTCGATCTCGAATCCGACCCCTTGGGCCTTTTGCCCGAACCCACGACTACCTGAACCTCATCCGACTTCCTCTTCCGGATCTGCTAAAAATCAATTTCCCTCTCTCTGGCCCGAGAAATCATATCTTCCAGCGTCTTACAGCCGGACCTACTCACGAACTCCCTGATGTCTGCCCTCAACATCTCATGGTATCGGGCCTTCTTCATCTCCTCACCCGTGACATACTGCAGTACAAGAAGAGCCCTCTCCCTGAACTTGGCGGTGATCTCCGCCACAGTCTCAGTGGTCTGCGTCAAATCCTGAAACTCCCGTGCCAACTACTGCACCTCAATAATCGGTGAAAACTCCACCCTAAACCTGGCCTAGAAATCGCTCCAAGTTATCGCGTCCAACGCGGCATCATCCCTCAGAGCATGACCAATCTACTCCCACCAATCCCTCGCTCTGTCCTTCAGAAGACAGGAAGCGAGTCTGACCTTGTCCCCTTCAGGACACCGGCTCGTACGGAATGTGTTGGCAACATCCGCCAACCATCTGCTGCTAGCGATGGGGTCCCTAGACCCATGAAAATCTGGTGCCCCGCAAGCCCTGAACTCTCGAAATGTCAAGGTACGCGCTCCTATCAAAGCCATCATCTCCATACGGAAGGCTCCCAGCCCCTCATCCAAAATCTCCAATATACCCTCCTTGATCGTGCCAAAGATCACAGGAGTCTGATCTAGAATACTGCGCGTAACCTCGGCTGATATCAACTCCCTCATTCGCTCCTTGAGCTGCTCGGCTCCTGAACCCGATCCTGATCCCTCTCCGGCGCTTGGTCCGCTCACTGGTCTCTCTCGCAACGTCACCATGCTGAAAATATAACACATCCTCTATTAGAATACTTATAGCTGCTGCGAGACCAAACACACGCACTACCAGGTTCCCGGTCTTGTCTCGGTCTTTCCCGAATCGAGTACGGATCCTCTGCTTTCAGTAGTATGGGCCCATACTACCTTCCACATCTATCCGTACATTCCTCAAGAATTGCTTCGACTCCACCAGGTCCCTTTTCCACTACTACTACTCTCAGCACTATCTCATCCTAGGCTTACCCTAGGGAAACCTCTGACTCAACTCAAGCCAGTCCTCAGCTGCTGAAGGTCTCCTTGTGATGCCAATTAGCGATTACCTGGATACCATCACATGTGACGAGGCTCAAATAATCCTTCGAGTAAAAGACTCGTCCCTACAACGGTTGGACTCAAACGAGAGCTGCGTAATAGGGCCAAATCCAGCACTTTGAGATTATTCAAACGTAATCACATGTGACGTGACGTATTCACCTAATGGCTAACTCCCATCACCCAGAATCCCACAATGCACAAAGCAAGCAACATTCAGACAAGGGAAAATCTAACCATAACATACTCAATCAATCATAATCTCATAGTAAGAATCTGAACTAGCATGCAACACAAACTCATAAACTCAGGCATAACCTAAACAGGCTATCCTACTATTGTCTAATCAACACTATCATGCAGTTCCAAGCACATATAACATGCACATAAGGCATCCTCCCTAGATCCTTAGTCCTAATCTAGCATGTTGTTCTACTAACTGATAATCATAAAATAAACTTATATGGGTATTTTGGGGTACTTATTTGAGCTCGGCTGATAGGATGCACCACACGCTTTTTCTATTTTCAAAGTTCTTTTCTTTTTGAATTCTTTTTTGCTTTTCTAAAACTGTTTCATTCTAAAAACTTCCTTTTTACAAAACTGTCTTTTCATTTTTGAAAACTTTTTATCTGACCCCTTAGTTTGAGTTCAGGCACACCCAAGAGTATGCCCGAATCCCTCAAACCAAGGCTGTGATACCAACTTGAAACGTCCCAAAATTCAAGACTAAAAATTTCTTTTAATAAAACATTACTTAAAGCAAAGTCATCAATCCAAAACATAATCAGAGTATCAATTTCCAAAACACATGTTTGTTATCAGAGTAAACATTCCCAGGCTGTCTAATCTATGGTGTATGCCACGCGATCACCCCGAGCTCTTCCCTCCGCTAACGGAAGTACCTGCAACCAAAACCGAAAACCGTAAGCACGAAGCTTGGTGAGTTCCCCACCCTACTACATACCATGCATAACCACATACTTCACATACTGGGCCACGCCTGCTATCCTAGGCCTCGTCCCTTACCTCGGGCCTCGCCCGCTACAACGGCCCCACCGCTCCAGTCCCCGCCTGACTTCGATCCCCGCTCGGATACAGATCTGTTTCACTTAGGCCTCGCCTGTCACAAGGCCTTGCCCGCTAACATATAATAGCACATAAACATATCACATCACATAAGCTAAACACATGCTAACGGATCTTGTCCTAAGGCCTTTCCTATCTTTGGGCCTCAACCGTGTCCTGCTACTGATGAGTCATGGAACCCCATCCATACTCCTGCTGATAGTCAGGTATGGGCCCAGTCCACCCTCACTCCTTCCCTAACTTGGGCCTCGCCCCTGATCTGCTGCTAATGAGATGTGGAACACCATCCACACTCTGCTATTGGTGAGTTATGGGACCTCGCCCACACTCACCTCTCTACCAGGCACATACAAGTATCACACAGACAGCAAGTATAAACTATCACATAAACCATTCCTTGGCTAACCCCCGGGTCTTCTACTCATAACTACATGGGCCGACATTGTGGCCGTAGATCCATTCACACAAAAGGGAAACTCACCTACACTTGTTGAACTTGCTGATAGCCCCTCTAGCTGATCTCGGCAACTTCCTGAACTCCTGCTCCACTACCTCCCTGAGCTACCAATATCAATACAACACTTAGTTTAATTGACCCCCGAAAGTCAACCCAGTTAACGCTGGTCAAAGTCAAAGTCCTGGTCAAGGTCAACCTCCCAGGTCAACCCTACTCGCTGAGTCAACCTACTGACTCGCCGAGTTTATATGCTCAGAATCCTTCCATTCGCAACTCGACTCGCCGAGTCAGTCCATGACTCGCCGAGTCTACCGATTTCCGAGTCCTGACCTATCCGACTCACCGAGTCTCCACTCGACTCACTGATTCGAGTCTTAACTTGAAGGGTTTGGGGTTTCGCGACCTGACTCGCCGAGTCCAAGAACAGACTCGCCGAGTACAAGGCAATCTTCATCTGACTCGACGAGCTGTTCATCCCACTCGTTGAGGTTCTCCTAATCTTCATGCTACTCGCTAAGTCCACTCAAAGGACTCGCCGAGTCCATTCAGATCCTTAAACATGCAGAAGGCTTTTGAGTCATGCATGCACTCCAAACTGTAGATCTGCCCTTCCCAAGCCTATTCCTCACGTAAAGTTGCAAACTTTACGTGTAGAGAAGGAGATCTAGGCTAAACACACCATAAACTAGGGTTTAAGGAAAGGAGGCTCTACAATCAACTCAAGGACAATTACTTTATGCTTCACAAGGCCAAAATATGCTTAGATCCGAAGTAGCAACTTCAGATCTGGCTTCCAACTCAAATGGATAATTAATCATGGCTAAAAAAGCCCCAAAACTCCCAACTAGAATAGATCTACATGAAGGAGACGACTTAGTACCTTCAATAACCCAGAAAGGTTCCACAAACTCCAGATCTAAGGCCAATACTTGAAGCTTCAATGATTCCCCTCTGCCTTCTTCCTTCAAATCACCCAAAAATGGCTTGGAAGCTTGAATGAGCAACAATGGGGCTTAGGGTTCGCTGTTCTGGGTGAAAGAGGCAGTAAAGGAACCCTACAGGAGAGAATGAGACGTTTATATAGGCTCCAAGTCCCGGATGTAGGGTTTTCCTCGTTCAGACCAGACTTGCCAAGTCTCCTTGGCCGACTCACTGAGTCGGTCACTTACTGCTTGACCCGGATCCCGCTCGGACTCGCCGAGTTCCTCCTTGGACTCGACGAGTCGTCCCTTAAACTTAGGGTTTGCTTTCCTTTCTTGGCCTTCCTGACTTTGGGTGTTACAATGATACAAACCATATATAAATCGAGTGACCTGCTTTTGCAGTGATAGGTTACCAGACCTTTGACTTTCTGCAGTTTTTGACAGACCTTCCAACGTTTGAATAGTTCTCTCGCTTTGCTAGTTGGTTTGTGGGTGGTAGGCTGTACTCGTGTCAAGCCTAGTTCCCAAGGACTTTTGTAGTGCTTGCCAAAACCGTGAGGTAGACCTGCTATCTCTGTCAGAGATATTGGATATTGGCACGCCATGCAATCGTACCATCTCCTTGATGTACATCCTTGTCATTTTCTCCATTTTGTTTTTCTCCTTTATTGGCAGGAAGTGCGCGGATTTGGTTAATCTATCGACGATCACCCAAAGGGTGTCAAGTCCACCCGTCGTCTTGGGTAACTTGGTTATAAAGCCTATTGTTATCCACTCCCACTTCTACTCGGGTATATCCAGTTGTTGTTGTAAACTCGAGAACTTTTGGTATTCTTCCTTGACCTTGACACAAGTCATGCACTTGCCACATAGGTAGAGATTTCTACCTTCTTGTGTCACACCCCAAAACCGGAACGGCGGAAACGTTCGGGGATGGAGGACGTCATGTTTAGTATCACAATGCATGCATCATAGTAATCAAAGTAATGAACAACCATTAAATTAGAAAGAAAGTGTTTACAATGTATGTGTTCACAAAACATAGAATACATATGTAAATAACAAAATAAGACTTGGAGCTATACTGCTCCATCTTCTGAATTCCCATCACGAGTACCTGTTTACTAGTTTCCTGAGAATATAAGTTATTTTGAAAGAGTTGATAAACAATTAAGCTATTGAGTTCATAAGATTTTAGTGATGTGAGTAAGTTGTAAGAAAGTTTAGTAAGTTGTAGTAAATTGTAAGTTTTGTTAGAAAAATTCGCCTGTTCCTTCAGAAAATCCTATATTTCCTACTTTGATGAAAGATAAGTAAAAATGACTCTACAATTGTTTTCTATGAGTACTAAGTGGATACAAGTTATACATAACTCAGAGTAAACAAACAATCGATTGTGTGTATCTTCCCTAAGCCCACAAACAAACAAGGAACAAGGAATGAAGCGGAAGGCACACATCCCATTGGTTGTTAGGCCATCGTTGTATATAACCTCGACGTAATCACTTGGTAGTCACGGAGTTAATTATAATAGTTCCTTTATATTTGTTTAACAGATTCTTTAAGAAAACCCATATTTCTTTTAATAGAAATGGTAACCACAGTGGTTACTTCTATAATCACTTAGTTTATACTGGTTATATATAATCTAATATCGAATAGATAGTTAATTGTATGAATCTGCCCTAAGCCCACAACCTAACAAGGAACTAGAAATAAGGTGGAAAACACACATCCAACAACCTATCGGGTATAAATTATATATAACCCTGATGTATAAACTAAGGTATTATAGAGTTAATCACCTAAGGTCCTTTAAGTTATACTGGTTTAATAAAATGGATTAAACCCTTTACTGGTAAGTTTCTAGTTTTTTCTACCAAATGTTCTATTTGAAAGTATGTTTTGTACTAGAAAACTGTGCATTGAATTTGTGTCCTATAACCTGACCCATACCTGGTACCCCTTATGATGACTTAATGTATACGAAACATATATATTACTAAGATCGAATGGATAATAGGCTGGGTGAATCCGCTCTAAGTCCACAACCAGACAAGGAACAAGAAATGAAGCGGAAAGCACACATCCAATTGCATGTCATATCCTATTAACATATATCCCTTGATGTATACATTAAGGAATCATAAGGTTAGCATTATGGTCCCTTTATACTAAATGTACTAGACTTGACTGTTCTGTTTTTTGTTTGTAAAATGTAAGTTTTCCCTAGTTTATAACTATCTTAACTCGAAAATAGTTTGCATTAACTTTCAAGTGGAGCTGTCACAATATGAAAGTAATGGGAAAATGTAATTTACCAGTTGTCTTTTGAATTGACATCCTGGCGTACTGATTACCTTAAAACATGTTTGTTTTATAAAGGTCGTAATGTGAAGGCTAGTTCCCGTACTAAATGCTCTCCCTGTCAAAAGATTCTGCGAACCAAGCGCGACTTTAGCAAACGAATTGCTAGGCCGTGTAATCCACATTAAAGTTATATGATCATGTATACCCAATTTATTATCACCTTTTGTTTAGAACAATGCGTTAGTGATCATTGGTATAGTTAGATCATGTAGAAGTTCTCATGCTATAGCATCTTAGTATGTTCGTTCTGTTATAGTATCTTAGTATGTTCCTTCTGTTATCATGTATAGTGTATAGCATGTCTCTCTGATGTATTGTATCTACCTCCCTGTTTCTCTTTATAGTATGCTATAGTATCTAATATGAATTGAACTTCTAAAATATACCCCTTATAGTTTACTAGTATTGTACTTGAACTGTTATTGAGAAGTCTCATTTTACTACTAAGTTATACTTGTACTTTTAAAAATTGAGTTTTGTTAAACTATAAAGTAACATAACTTTAAAAGATTTTTTGAAATGTTTTGATCACTTATAAAAGACATAAGCAATCTTATGAAAGGTGTTTATAAAAAAAATTTACACAATTTTCATTGTGTTCAACTTGTATCCCCCCCCTAAAAGCATTTAAAACAGTTAAGAGATTCATTACGGGGTATGAACTCACCTGATGTGGGTGATTCAAACGACTATGCGCGTAAGGATGAGAAGTTCCTCGAATGAAGTCCCGAGTCACAAACGAGTCCTAACCGACCTATAATGGCATATATTGGCATGAATTTAGTGTTTAAAAGCAACTAACATGCAAGGAACAACCTTAAGGACAAGGAAACACTTGAAATGAAGTGTTGAATCACATGTGATTGACAAAAAGGGTGTTTACGGCCACTGAGTTCATGGTCATAGAGTTTACGGTCCTAGAAGTTTACGGTCTAGGGTGTTTACAGTCAAGGAGTTTACAACCGTAAACTCCTAGAAAATCATGCAAAACGGTTGTTTCTTGGTGCATATTCAGAGTTTCTAAGGTATATGGAAGGATACTTACAATTTGGAAGTTTGAAGAGGAGTTCACGGCCTAAGAACCACTATGTGTTCTTGGTGTTCTTGGTGATCTTGAAGATCAAACCCAAAATCGAAGTTAGTGGATGAAATCAATGGGTGAATCAAGAAGAAAAGATGTATGAACTCATAGAATGGAAGGAATTACTTACATTTTCGAGGATTTGAGGGATGATCCTTTGATACTTGAGAGAGAATTTAAGTTTCTAGAGTTGTAAAGGGTAGAAATGATCAAAATGATCATAAATTATATATATATATATATATATATATATATATATATATATATATATATATATATATATATATATATATATATATATGAGGGAGTTTCCGGTCACCCTGACCGTAAAATCATGGGTACTGACCGTAAACTCCTCATGAAGAGGTTTACGGTTTGCTGGATGGCTTAGAGCTTCCGCTGATACTTCCAAACACTTATTCCATGAGTGTACTAAGCTAAAACTCCTTAGAATGACCTTTAACAAGCCTAGAACTCATTAGAAGTGAGTCTGACATTCAGTTGAGTTGACTGACTGAGTTTTCAGAACAAACATTTTCGGGTTGTCACATCATCCCCCCGTTAGATGGAATTTCATCCCGAAATTAGCTTTCTTACAGTACTACTGGGGTTGCGCTCCTCTGATTTGCAGAATACTCACTCGCAGACCTGGCAACTTTGCCTTAGTGTTCATGATAGGATGCATACTTTGGTCCACCTGTCATTACCTCGTGTATACAAGTCATATATAATTAAGATTAGTTAGACAGTCGGATGTGCGAATCTGCCTAAGGTCCACACCCAAACAAGGAACAAGAGATAGGGCGGAAACACACATACTAACCTCGAAAGACAAGGTTGTCCTAGTTCTGAATGTTTCAGGTCCTGACTTCCACAGGGTTCTAGAAACAATTCATAAAAGAGTCTACACCTAATAACCTTTATGAATTTGGAATGGCTATCCTCGAATGAATATCTGTTAGAGTAAATTACTAAAATCGTCCCTATGGTTTGGTCAAAATTTTATGTTTGGTCCCTAACTTTTCTTTTGCACTCGGATCGTCCCTACGGTTTGATTTTTTTGCGTTTTTCGTCCCTTACATACATAAAATTAAGGACCAAATGTGCAATTTTGACCAAACCATAGGGACGAAAAACGCAACGAAATCAAACCATAGGGACGGTCCGAGTGCAAAGAAAAGGTTATTGACCAAACGTGAAATTTTGACAAAACCATAGGGACGATTTTAGTAATTTACTCTTGAAGAAAATAATCCTAACACATAATGTGAATAACTGTTACCAGTTGCATCTAAGAAAATAATCCTAACACATAATATGAGCAGTGTTTCCACTAACTCATTAAGTTAACCAAGATTATTATTTATTAGTGTGACGCATATGACGTTTTGGTTACTTCGGCTGATCCCTCCTTGAAAACTTCTCTTGAACTTACTCTTGTTCCTCCTTGACTCTTCTGTTGACTACTATGAGGAAGTGGTTACATTATATGGGTTTATTGTGCGAGAATGGATTTGACTAAAGACTCTATGAGATTTAGGGTAACATTATGGGGCGATCCTTACAGAGTCCTTCTATAATTGTACAATGTATACAAGTTGTATATAATTCAAGATGAAATAGACCTTCAAATAAGTGATCCTACTCCAAAACCACAACCAAACAAGTAATAGGTAGTGAAGCGTATATCATAAATTCTAAGTCTATAAAATCTCAGTTATATAAAACCTTGGGAGTATACATTGCAAGATTAGAGACCTATCAGTAAGGGTCTTTTAAGTTATCACATAAGTTATTTATATAGTGCCTAAAATACTCCTATAGTATTTTAATGTAATGTAATTGGTATGTTTCAAACTTGTTATCGTATTATAGTATCCTAGAATACTCCTATAGTACTCTAACTCTATGTACTTGATCTAGAATTCTCTTGACTGGTGTTAGGTAAGTTTTAAGACTGTTGCAACACCACATCACTCCCAAACACATGTCGAATGAATATAGTTGATAAGGTTATATTGATCCTAGTTGTGATTACATAACTGTCCAGGTTTGACCGCAATGTTCAACCTTTATATACTTTTGTTCTGTTCTTCTTGTGATACTTGTTCTAGTATGTATACATGTATAAGCAAGTAGGTATATTTTTATAACTTATTGTTATACTCATAAAATATATTATTATCCAGAGCACTTAAGCCCCATTGTATTTATAGTTGTATATCTTTTATTGGTTGATATACTTAGTTCACTATAAACAATGCTCTGATACCAATCTGTCACACCCCAAAACCGGAACGGCGGAAACGTTCGGGGGTGGACGACGTCATGTTTAGTATCACAAGGCATGTGTGACATCCCCAAAATCACGGCCAAAAAAGACCGATTTCATTTATGCTTTTAAAATAATTTCAAAGTAAATCCTTTTGATTTAAAAGAGTTGCAGAATTTGTTCCCAAAACAAAATATGATAAAATAAAGTTTATCAAAGCATTTCATCAAGAGATGCGTTTTCATTATATAACAATATTCGGGATGTCATGTTCTGATACAGACCAAAATGCATAAACGACATATTACAAGCCATACAACAGTTATATACATATACAGGCTCATAAACAAAACAACTTGATGATTCATCCATCTTATGCCCTCGCGCCACTTCCTGTAATGCAAATAAGACTGAGTGGGTCAGGCTTGGGAGCCTGGTGAGCATATAGGGTTTTCAACCCACAATAAATAATTATATTTAATTTCACCAACCAACAATAACCCAATTACCCATTCCTGTTATCCTCACTTTACGTCCCTAAAACAACATCTATTACTAGGGACCTATCTAGGATTTCGTCGGGATGGACATTACTCTTAAGGGGTTTCCTCAACAATAGATATCCTAAAGGCAACCATGAGGGGGATAGAGTACACCGGTGAACACATCGTTCACAACACCTATAGATTATGAACCTGCTAGCGTTCCACAGGACTGTCTAGAAAGAGTCTGTGGTCGTTATCCATACTCCGCTGAATAACTAGATCAACAACAACAACATCGAGACCTCTCATCTGTTTATCGCACATCAACTATCTACCCAACATATTAGTAGATAAAAATATATATTTTTATACATAGTTTAAAACCTGTATAACATTCTCATTCAATACATATTCCAAACAACAGATGAGACACACACACATAACACATATTTCATAGAGAATAAATCATATCTATGAGATAGAAGAAAGTGAATATACATTCACACATATAACAACAAAATATACACATAACACGTATTTCATATAAAATACTTCGTAATTATGCGTTAGAAGAAAGTAAATACACACTCACTTGATCAGAAGATGATCGGACAGCACTACGACTTGTAGAAGTAGTATTCATCGGTAGATCTAGAAGATCTTCACAAAAATCGAACTTCTCGCGGGCAGAGCTTCGGCTCGGGAACTCTTTTCTTCTCGGGATCTTCGGGCTTTGGGACTCGCTTCGGGTATTGGGATGATATCGGGGCTTCGGGGGGTTAAAATAGGGCTTAGAGAGAGTATCGGGAGTGGGAGAGTAAGATATGAGCAACCTAAATTGGTTGACCCTCGATTTCTATTTATTGGGTGAATTTTCTGAGTTCACCTTGTGAGTTTTTAATATTCACCTTGTGAACTTACTCACCTCGTGAGTTTCTAATATTCACCTCGTGAGCTCGATACGTCATTGCGTTCATCATGGCCACTTGCCCTGCTAGATGTCCATCATCTGTTCACCTCGTGAGTCACTAATGCTCACCTCGTGAACTGACTCAACCTTGGGGTTCACACCCCGAACTTCAGAAATTCATAACATTCGCATACGAGCTCCGTTTTCGACGTTCTTTATATCCACACGTAGGCGAGATTATGATCTACAACTCTCGTTTAGACTGCGTTGGCTAATTTTGACTTTATTTTTTAATATATTATAAATATATTATTTTTATATTATTTTTAGTAGGCCGGAACAGGAAAACTCCGTTATAAATTCATAACTTCTTCATCTGACGTCCATTTTCACCTATCTTTTTATCGTTTCACTACTATTAATGGGATCTTCGATTTTCGTTTAGATTTTTTTGGCTAAAAATCACTCGATCTCTATTTCGAGTATTCGGGTTGCATACCACTAAGTCGAAACTTCAAAAAATCATAACTTCCTCATACGAAGCTAGATTTGGGCATTCTTTTTATGCACGCTCTTGATTTAACGAACTCCACGACTTTCGTTTAGATTAATAAGGCTAGATATCGCTCTATCTTAGATTCGTATTTTATGTCATTCGGCATCATTCGACATTCTTTATATATTCGGAAACCTCGTCACGACCACTACCACATCCTTCATAGATATCGGGATTATCTAACATTTCATTTTGACGCTTATTTTTATCCTTGATTCATTTAAGTCACACAGTTAAGCACAAAACACATAAACTCAAATAATACACTTCTATTATTTTGAAACGAGTTACAAAGGTTAACCTAGACTATTACATTGCTATTAATGACAAACCCAGAAACACAGGCGTTACAGCATGCATCAGAGTAATCAAAGTAATAAACAACCATTTCATTAGAATGAAAGTGTTTACTATGTATGTGTTCACCAAACATAGAATACATATGTAAATAACAAAACAAGACTTGGAGCTATACTGCTCCATCTTCTGAATTCCCAGTGCGAGTACCTGTCTACTAGTTTCTTGAGAATACAAGTTATTTTGAAAGAGTTGATCAGCAATTTAGCTGGTGAATTCATAAGATTCTAGTGATGCGAGTAAGTTGTAAGAAAGTTTAGTAAGTTGTAGTAAATTGTAAGTTTTGTTTAGAAAAGTTCTCCTGTTGCTTCTGAAAATCCTATATTTCTTACTTTGATGAAAGATAAGTAAAAATGACTCTACAATTCTTTTTTATGAGTACTAAATGGATACAAGTTATATAGAACTCAGAGTAAACAAACAATTGATTGTGTGTATCTGCCCTAAGCCTACAACCAAACAAGGAACAGGGAATGAAGCGGAAGGCACACATCCCATTGGTTATTAGGTCGTCGTTGTATATAACCCTGACGTAATCACTTGGTACTCACGGAGTTAATTGTAATAGTTCCTTTATATTTGTTTAAAAGATTATTTATGAAAACCCTTATTTCTTATAATAAAAATGTTAACCACGGTGGTTACTTCTATAATCACTTAGTTTATACTGGTTATATAAAATCTAATATCGAATAGATAGTTAATTGTGTGAATCTTCCCTAAGCCCACAACCTAACAAGGAACAAGAAGTAAGGCGGAAAACACACATCCAACTACCTATCAGGTATTAATTATATATAACCCTGATGTATAGACTAAGGTATTATAGAGTTAATCACCTAAGGTCCTTTAAGTTATACTGGTTTAATAAAATGGATTAAACCCTTTACTAGTAAGTTTCTTGTTTTGTCTACCAAATGTTCTATTTGAAAAGTACGTATGTTCTGTAATACAAAACTGTGCATTGAATTTGTGTCCTATGACCTGACCCATACCTGGTACCCCTTATGATGACTTAATGTATACGAAACATATATATTACTAAGATCGAATGGATAATAGGTTGGGTTAATCCGCTCTAAGCCTACAACCAAACAAGGAACAGGAAATGAAGCGGAAAGCACACATCCTATTGCCTGTCGGATCCTATTAATATATATCCCTTGATGTATGCATTAAGGAATCATAAGGTTAGCATTATGGTCCCTTTCTACTCAATGTACTAGACTCTATTGTTCTGTTTTTCGTTTGTAAAATGTAAGTTTTCCCTAGTTTATAACTATCTTAACTCGAAAATAGTTTGCATTAACTTTCAAGTGGAACTGTCACAATATGAAAGTAATGGGAAAATGTAAGTACCCAGTTGTCTTTTTAATTGACATCCTGACGTACTGATTACCTTAAAACATATTTGTTTTATAAAGGTCATAATGTGAAGGCTAGTTCTCATACTAAACGCTCTCGCTGTCAAAAGATTCTGGGAACCAAACGCGACTTCAGCAAACAAATTGCTAGGCCGTGTAATCCACATTAAAGTTATATGTGATGGGTTTTAGACTATCCATCATTCCTATAGTGTACATGAAAACCCTAATAGCTTTTGTATCTAGTTTGTCTAATGAACATGCAATTGATTATCCAAAGCTATAAACCCTAGATCTAGCTTGAAATTAATCATATTAACATAAAATAGGGTTTAAGATATTACCTTGATTGTTATGTAGCAATAACAATCTCAAATCCTCCTTGTAATGACTTTAGAAAGCTTAGAGTCACAAATGTCACTCCTCTAATGGTTCACAAACACCAAGAGCATGAGGATGAAGAGGAGAAGAGAAGGAGGCTGCCCAAAACGTGTGAAAACCCTAAGGAGCATGTCCACCACGTTTTTGGGGCTTAAGGGTCCTTTATATACATGTAGGCTATTAGGGTTTTGAACTAGGAAACCCTAAACTGACTGCTTAAGCCCTAAGCAGCCCATGTACCCTTCTTTAATAAGCCTTGGACGATTTCTAATGGGTTTCCCCATAGAATTCGTCTAACCTTATATTATAAGGTAATCCATAGCCCAATTGCAATTATCTTATAATTACAATTCTAGTCCCTTAAGTTTAATTAATCTCTTTTAGCCACAAAACTAATTACCAATTAATTCTTGACTAATATTAATTAAACAATATGATTTCTCCTTTAATATATTATTCTCATAACATATTAATAAATTATAATCAATCCTCTCTCTCCATAATTCATCCTATCAAGTTGCTTTGGTGAAGGCAACCCAAAAGGACCATGCACCATCGGGTCAAGTACATACCAAAATAGTTATGGACTTAGACACTAATCCAACAATATGATCATGTATATCCAATTTATTGTCACCTTTTGTTTAGAACAATGTGTTAGTGATCATTGGTATAGTTAGATCCTGTAGTAGTTCTCATGATATAGCATCTTAGTAAGTTCGTTCTATTATAGTATCTTAGTATGTTCCTTCTGTTATCATGTATAGTGTATAGTATGTCTCTCTGATGTATTGTATATACCTCCCTGTTTCTCTTTATAGTATGCTCTAGTATCTAGTGTGAATGGAACCTCTAAACTATACCCCTTATATTTTACTAGTATTGTACTTGAACTGTTATTGACAAGACTCATTGTACGTGTGATTGACAAAAAGGGTGTTTACGGCCACTAAGTTCACGTTCATAGAGTTTACAGTCCTAGAGGTTTACGGTCTAGGGTGTTTACGGTCTAGGGTGTTTATGGTCTTGGGTTTTTACAATCAAGAAGTTTACAACCGTAAACTCCTGGAAAATCATGCAAAACGGTTGTTTCTTGGTGCATATTCAGGGTTTCTAAGATATATGGAAGGATACTTACAATTTGGAAGTTTGAAGAGGAGTTCACAGCCTAAGAACCACTATGTGTTCTTGGTGATCTTGAAGATCAAACCCAAAATCGAAGTTAGTGGATGAAATCAATGGGTGAATCAAGAAGAAAAGATGTATGAACTCATAGAATGGAAGGAATTACTTAAATTTTTGAGGATTTGAGGGATGATCCTTTGATACTTGAGAGAGAATTTGAGTTTCCAGAGTTTTAAAGGGAAGAAATGATCAAAATGATCATAAATTATATATATAGGAGGGAGTTTATGGTCACCCTGACCGTAAACTCATGGGTCCTGAGCGTAAACTCCTCATGAAGAGGTTTACGGTTTTGCTGGATGGCTTAGAACTTCCGCTGATACTTCCAAACTTCCGCTAAAACTCCTTAGAATGACCTTTAACATGGATAGAACTCATTAGAAGTGAGTCTGACATTCAGTTGAGTTGACTGACTGAGCTTTCAATGCAAAAATTTTTGGGTTGTCACATCTTGTTTGGCCATCGATAAGGTTTCTTGAGGTCCAGATACATCTTGTCTGAACCGGGATGAATGGAGTATTTGGTCTTGTGAGCCTCGTTCATGATTACGTCTTTGTACCCGCCGAATCTCGGTGTCCAAATTCGGTCCATGAGTTAGCGAGCTCCGTCATCCTAGACCTCAAGGTTTTTATCCATTCCCCGCAAGGCTTCACTTGTGACATTCTTGGTTTTCAAGGTTTCAAGATTCGCCTCCTTGATCTGCATAGACAAGTGTGAATGGACGGTCATGGCCAATGGTTTTACTTTGCGGCTCGTGTACTCCTTTTGGCTTAGAGCATCTACTACTACGTTGGCCTTGCCTGGATAATAGCGAATTTCACATTCGTGATCTGTCACACCTTCGAACCAGACAAAGGAAATGTCCGGGGGTTGGGTGACTTCATCATGTAATATCATCACAATGTATATAATTGAATCAAAGACAACATCATCATCACACATGAAATATAACAACCATCCTAGTTTACATCAGTGTGTTGGTTTGCAAATTACATTCCAAATGTCAAATGTATGATGATAACAAAAATACACAAAAATCCACATGTTCTTGAAGACCAACCTGCTTAACCATTCCCTGAGAATACAAGTTATCTTGAAAACAGCCAACATATATAATGTTGGTGAGTTTATAAGCATTTTTGTAAGAAAAGTTTTGTATTATTTGTAAACTCCAGAAAATCTAATATTTTCCGCAAAAATTGTTTGATCGTTTTGTATCAAATCTTGTATTATAGCATGTGTGTTCATATTTTAAAAATGTATAAAGATAGAGTTCCAGAAATTTCTATATTTTCTGTTGTAGTAAAATGTAAGGTATCGTGTTTGTTTCCCAGAAAATTCGATATTTTCTGTCGGTAAAAGAATTGTAGTCTTTAAACCATACGACCCGAGTGTTATAGAAATGAATAGCTCGTACGTGTATCAAAAGTATAGTAAAGGTATTCCGTAAATTTATCGTGTTGTTAAACTCTATGTGAGTCATTATAACCATGCTTGATATGATTAATCTATCTGTCATGACGTTTTTCAGGTGTCGACTTGTTTAAGGTAAGACATTTGTCACCCTAAATTGACCTCGTCTAGCTGTAGCAAACAACTTAGGTGCGGGGCTGTCAACCCCGTATAGATCTATACACAAACTCTCGCTCTCCCTTCAGGAGACTCTAGTTATAACTACAAGACTTACGGTTGTACACTAGGTATGTACGAATGAAAGAACGTCTTAGAAGAATCTTAACTAAATTTACGCGAACAGTGTATCACATTGTTTACCGTTTTAAAATAATGTTTCGAGTATGCATTTGATTACAAAACATTGGTGATGAAAATACCATTTGTTTTTATCAAAGTTTCAATTATTGTTTGTTATTGGCCTGATTAACATAAAATGTGTCGTGAGGCCTAATAAGAAAATCAATGGGGCTATAAGGTCCAAATAACATGTAATGGAAACACAAGGCCCAATAAGCATGTAAATAGGTATTTAAGGCCTTATAAACATGAAATGAATATATGAGACCCATCAAATGTATAAATGGGTCAATAAGGCCCAATACACATGTAATGAATATACAAGGCCCAATTAAAGTGAAAATGACATAATTAGCATGTTTGTTATTACAATGCTTGTTTTAGCTCAATTACTACCAAAGTGACATAAAAGGCTCACTTTCCTTAGAAATGACCTTTTTGGCCCAAATAATCAATGTTTTTCAATAAAAGTCCACTTTTGTCAAATTTTAATTGTTTGGCCCACTAAAACCAAAATCTACAACAAAGGTCCATTTTCATTTCAAATGACATTTTTAGCACATTAAAGACCGAATGTTTCTAAATAAGGCCCATTTTGATAAAAATGACATTTTAAGTCCATTAAGGCCAAAAATTTACATTTCAATCCCATGAAACCGTGAATTTCCACATAAAGCCCGCTTTTTATGAAAAATGACCATTTTAGCCTATTGAAACCGTGAAGGCCCAAAATAAGCCCATTTTGTCAAAATAACACTTTTGACCCATATAAAACCGTGAATGTCATAATAAGTCCTTTTTATAAAAAAAATGAGTCTTTTGACCCCTTTAAAACCGTGAATGTCTTAAAAACCCATTTTTATCCAAAAAAATGACTCTTTTGACTTCTTTTGGTCCTCTCAAAACCGTGAGTTGTCACAAAAAGCTCATTTTTTGTTTATTTGACAAAAATGGCCCCTTTTGCATTATTTCTTTGTTTTTTTGTAACTTTTGCATGTTTAATCCTTTCAACATAATACAAAGTTACTTCTAAGAGTTTGTATACAAATATCACCAATATTTGGAAGATATTTCGACTTTTGTGAGGGTTTAGCAAGCTTTTCATGACATATTAACAACATATAACATGAAATACACACATACATGCATAAATAAATATATCTAACACAAAACCAACTTGTATTCTCCCCCAAAACATAGTAAAACCGAAAACAAGGGGGGTATGAAGCTCACCTTGGCGATGGATTCGTTTTGATTAAGAAATGAAAGAGAATGAAGGGCTTATTGGCCTTGGAGTGTTCCTCTGGGAAGAGTTTCCAACTTAACAAGTTCTAAGAAGCTTAAACACAAAATGAAGGTAGTTATGAGAGTGAATCCTTAACACAAAATGGAATAATTGAACTTGCGTGTATCTTACCACAAGTGTGAAGATTGAAGTGATCTTCTTGCACACACCCAAACTCACGAATTTGAAGAGGTAAAAGTGAGAGAGTTCTTGTGAGTTTAGCGACAACATAGAAATGGAATGAAGCTTGAAATGGAGGGGGGTGGAAGGGTCGAGTTTTATAGAGGAAGAGAGAGAGAGAGAGAGAGAGAGAGAGAAATATCTTGCCTTCAAGTATGAGATTCCTAGATTTATGTGAGGTTAGATGCATGGATATCCTCCATGAAATAAGGAGGTGTCAAGTATTTAGATTAATTAAACTTTCTCTTTTTTTTACATATATATATATATATATATATATATATATATATATATATATATATAACCGAGAATGGAGGTGGGGGTGAAAAGAAAAGGGATGTTGGGCTAGTATTGAATAACAACCGAAAATATAAGGTCTAATAAGGAAATTTTCGGCCCATTAGGCCAACCTATGTGTTTATGGCCCAAAGTGATAGAATGAATGGGTTTTCGACCCATATAAATAAAGAAGATGGTTTTCGGCCCAATAAGGCCCATGATGAGTCTTACGACCCAAAACGTTATTGTTTATTGAATGTGGGTCCAACTAGGGCCCAAATGAGGTTTGTTAGCCCAAAAGAATCTAGTTTAGGTTTATTGGTCCATTAGGCCCACTAAGAGGATCATGGTCCAGTAAAAATTTGAACCTGGAAGTTAGAGTTTCAAACCCAAAGTTGAGTGAGTGTAGTGCATTGAATTAGGTTTAGGGCTTCACGTGTGAATTTTGATTCGAATTGTTGTTGTTAAATGAATAACATGTATAACATAATACTTAGGGTTACAAGAATTCTCTAAAAGTAATTAGACATGGATGGAATTTCCTAGCCTTAAACTACTAGTTGTGACATCATCCCCCCGTTAGAGGGAATTTCATCCCCCGAATTCTTTTGAAAATCGATCCTAAGAGCTAGAGAAAAAGTGAGGGTACTTTTTCATTATTTGATCTTCGCGTTCCCATGTGAATTTCGGTCCGCGTTTAGCATTCCATCAAACCTTCACAATCAGAATGCGACTTTGTTTTGTACGCTTTACCACTCTGTCCATGATTTCATCCGACTCTTCGATGAACAGGAGATTCTTGTCCACCTCAATCTCATCCAGGGGAAAGAACGAGGGTTTCATCTGGTAGGAACTTTTTTAAATTGGACACATGGAATAAGAGATGTACGTTGCTAAGATCTGAGGGTAACTATAGCTTATAAGCCACCGGACCAATCCGGGCAAGGATCTCGAACGGTCCGATGTATCGTGGATTTAGTTTTCCCCGTTTACCAAATTGGATCATCCCTTTGCAGGGAGAGACCTTCAATAGCACTGGTTCTTCGACTTAAAATTCCAGAGGCTTTCGCTGTTTGTCAGCATAACTATTTTTTGGTCTCGCCATGCTTGGAGTCGTGCCTTGATTGGAACTATTTTCTCCATCGTTTAGGGAATAATCTCGGGGCCTGTAAGAGTGTTGTTCGGTGTTTTCCCTCTTTCTAGCTGAGTGTCTCCCCCCTCTGCCCAACATAGAGGTGATCTGCGTTTTCGGCCATACAAGGCTTCCAAAGGAGCAACCTTAATGCTTGTGTGATAGCTGTTATTGTATGAGAATTCGATTAGGGACAAGTGGGTATCCCATGCCCTGCCAAAATCTATTACACAAGCTCAAAGCATATCTTCTAATGTTTGAATGGTTCGCTCGCTTTGGCCGTTGGTGTGAGGGTGATAAGCGGTGCTCATATCGAGTTGGTCCCTAGTGCTTTTGGAGCGATTGCCAAAATCGAGAGGTGTACCTACTAACTAGATCAGAGATAATGGATATCGGTGATGGGTTTTGAGCATTCTAACACTCCTATGGTGTACATGCAACCCTAGAAACCTTGGATCTATGTTTTCTTTATTATACATGAAAATATTCAATATCCCAAGGTTTCATCCTAACTAGCATAATATGAAGCAACTATACTATAAAAGCCTAGTTAGATGACATACCTTTTGATGTAGCTTGAAGTCTTGAACTTTAAGTGCCCCAATAGTGTGGAAGCCTCAAGTGGAATCACAAATCACCAAAAACACCTTGGAAAACTTGAGAGAATAGAATGTACACTAGAAATTGGCCTACTCTTGTATCGTCACACACTAGTGCCATTTCATGTGCCAAAGACCTCTTTATATAGTATGAAGGATTAGGGTTACATTCATGTAAACTCTAATACCCATGACCTTTCATTTCTATAGGATCCATGGGTTAAGCACTCCATGGACTATCCATGAAAGCTTAGCCCAACCTAAATGAACTTGGACCATCCTATATTTATAAGAGTCCATACTTAATTAGTTCCTTTTGATCACTAAATTAATTCTAAATTAATTCTTGATCAATACTAAATAAATCATGTTAGTTCATATTAATATATTAGAACTTATAATATATTAATATAAATCATAAGTATCCTTTTTCTCATTGTGTCTATCTAATTGTTCCGATGCCATGCAACCCAAATGGACCATGCCAAATCGGGTCAAGTACATACCAATTATAGTTATGGACTTAGACACTAATCTAACAGTCTCCCACTTGGATAAGTCTAAAACTATTATTGCGTATGACTCCAAACCCGACTAGCAATCGTAGCTCTTAAAGCCGTTGTCGAACTTTGACCTAGATACCATATATTCCTTCATTCTAGATACCATATGGACTAAGACATGGATTATAATCATTCTCTCTGTCCATTTGTTGTTTCCCGATATCCGATTTATGACGACCGACTAATTGAACAAATCAAATCAGTCCAGGCTTGGCGAAGCACTTAGGGGTGTCATCACTAAATCATCGAGGGGCCCACAGATTTCGCTTTTATCCCTACAAGGGTAATAAGAATGGATAAACTTTGAATATATGCTTGTTCTACTACTTGTTGAATCATACACAAAGGCACGTTTTATAACATCGAGTTACCAATGTGTTTTCATATAATCAATGTATGACCAACTCATAGTCAACAGCTCATATCTCTTGGTTTTAAGAATGTAAGATATTATCGTCTCATGATCACTCGTGATAAAATCCATGAAGTGATTCAAATGAGCGCATGTTTAATCCAATACTCAGAACTTGTGAGCACTCATGAATGTTGTAGCAACTCTTGCTATGTCTAACACCTTAGACATCTACAAGCCAACTTCATGATAGTCTTGATTCATACCTACTTCCAACATATGACCAACTGTGGAGAATTTGAATAACTTAGTCATTCGGGAAGAATGATATAGTTATTCTGGAAGTCAAAACATGCAAAGTGAAACACAAGAATAATTGAATCCAATATGGTCTTAGAATTTATGAATATAAATAGAACACCTTTTATTTATCACCATATTGATTACACATTATTCATTGCATAATGTTTTAAATCATCAACTTTATACTTGAATCAAAACAATGGTCATGCCATGCTTTAAGCATGCACACTATGTTTATCCAAACTATAGTTATGCCATACACCAAGTATGCACACTATGTTTTTTCTATGATCCATAGTTTGTGGAATAGATCAATTGAACATAATTTCAATGATTCTCATTTCACAATCCCAAATCCTTATCGTAAATGTAAGAATTCTGAATTCCTACCATTTACCAAATTTGTTAGATTCTAAACTTATATGCATTGATCCTCTTGTAATGACTATGCACAAAGTCATAAAGACTTGTCAACAAGCATTAAATAGTATTCCAATGGAGATCATTCCATGGAAACGAAGTCTCAAAGTCAAAGTACATTGCTTTGAACATCCTTCTTGCATTAAGTTTCCTAATCTTACACAGATTTAATGAATAACTTCCACCTATGGGAACATTTCCATATTCCCATTTTGACTATCACTTATGAACAACAGTTGCCTCTTTTTAGAATATGCCAATATGGTCCTCTCTAAAAATTTACACCATACTTCAAACTGTCCCTGAGAAACCAATCATTGGTAAAGCTTAGATTGTCCTCGACAATTGCTTAATCAAATTAGTCATATCCAATTCTAGTACTTTTTCCTTCTTAATGCCCTAGGCATTTGGAAAAATTTAGAACAGATGAATATTATAGCACATTCAATCGATCCTATATCCGAAGCATATGGGACACGATTCATGATGTCTTACATAAAGACATGATAATAGACCATTATTATGCTATAATGTTTCTATTTTTATTTGCCAAGTTCTCATAATTCAACTATGCAGAGGATGTCGTAATCATAATCGAATTTGAGAACGCAATATAATCATAATCAACACTTATGCTCCCAGTAGCTTTGACATGTACTCAGAAATCAGCTGGACTTCTAGAAATCAATACGTTGTTGACTTTCGTACCAAAGTTCAGATTTCAGATATGAGATGGTTTGATAAGACTTTATCAAAATCATACACCTTTCCTTAGATAGCACACATGTGTGTCTAAACAATTTCAGAACTATGAAAAGGGATTCTGTAATCATAGTCTCAATTGTTTAGACCTTTGCCATTCCTCACAAGTCAATGTTAGTGTGCCGATTAACCACACACCCTCCATTAACAACTTTGAGAATGCAAATATCACAATTGCTATCTACTTAAAACCACTTACTGAAAGCGTTTCTTCACCATCATTTTCATGAATCAGAGAGAAACCTTATAACACTTAGATTTTATGGTGTATGTGTTCCTATCCATGTGGATTTGTCAAAACCATAACCACAAGACAAGGTTAGTGACAAATCCAAACTCAAATGGACTGAGCTTGAGCAGTCTTAACTTCTTTCCACCTGCCAGCACAAGGGCCTCCCATTGCTTCCAAGTTGTTATGCAACCAATTGAGAACTCTTAGAACTCAAATGCAAAGCCAACATTAATTGGAATGGGCACATAAATAGGAATATGTTAACATGATAGGTCATAAACCTCAAGTCGTGTGCTAGTGATAACCAACATGTTTTATTCTTGATTAGTTCTTGAAACTTTTCCAAGATCTTTAAGACTCACACTGACCTCTTGACATATAAGCTTCTCTTGTCAAGAAATATTCCTTGACAAAGAAAATATTCAAGAGTTAGTGCGGATTCTTATGAAGACAAACACTTCACACAATTGGCCTTAGTTGGTCATTGTTTTATCCAAAATATCACAAATTGCCAATTTCAAATGTATAAGAGTTGAACACATTTTACTCTTACATTTGACAAGCGTTATAAACCTTCTTTAAGATATGTCACTCAAGTTACAATCTTGGAGTATGACTATAATAATTGTTTGGAACGAATTTTGAGTCATCTTCTTGATTTAACCATTTCAACAAGTCAAGATTCATCTTCTTAGTCATAGGAATGCACTAAGATGTTCTTAGAAGATGAATGGTGATATGGTCTCACAATTATTAAGATGATCATTAAACATGATACTAAAGTACTCTCCCATCTTTTCAGATTTGAGAAACTTTTATCTTTCTGCCAAATTTAATTCTTCTCATTTGTTCTGTCATACATTGAAACTTTTCCAATGCTTCAGAATTATAATTAAACTTGTAAGTATAACCATATTTACTAAAGTTTAGTAAATCATGACGAATAGTCTTATCGATCTTTTATGGTGGGCTTGACCAGTGCACAAGAATGTGTACTTGATCTCGTAGTCCTTCACTTGACTCACATATACATGTGAACAAGGAATTAGTCTTAATTTTCCAAAGATGAAAATTCTCATTCATCATACAACTTGC
This sequence comes from Lactuca sativa, assembly GCF_002870075.4. Taxonomy (NCBI): domain Eukaryota; kingdom Viridiplantae; phylum Streptophyta; class Magnoliopsida; order Asterales; family Asteraceae; genus Lactuca; species Lactuca sativa. The sequence goes on along the minus strand of NC_056623.2, from coordinate 185,213,601 downwards.
ATGATTCCAAATTTCTGTCCAATTGAAACTTGGGTGATGAGAATCTTTCCTTATTTGGTAAATTTAGACACTACCACAAAAGAAAGAATCAAATTCATATTTCCAATATTGGTAGAAACATAAAAACATCAATTTTCCATAAATGCCATTGCAAGGAGATATAAATAAAGTAAAACAAAATTTTATTTATTTATAAAATGTGGAAGAAACTTTTTTCCTTACAATGCAACTCTAAATGAAAACTATGCTATTACATATTTCCTAGCAATCTATCATAACTCCTTAGTAGTAGCTCAAGAATCCGATCTTCGAACCATGCGATTGAAATCCATCTTCGTGATCAGATTTAGCATACTCTTCCTTTAAGTTTCCTTCCCTTTGCTTGATCCTGCCAAACATCAAAATGTAACGAAGTCACATTTTGTATTAAGAATCATCAACTACGAACTTAACAGAGTTAGATAATGGACTTACCTGAAGCAAAGTCGAACTTTTTGATTCTTCCTTCTCTCAGATCCTTTAGGTAGTTAGGGCAGCTTCACAACCAATGTGCCTTCTCTCGATAATGAAAACATATAGACTCTTTGGGAATGGTACATGAGGCTATCATAGACTTAGCCTTTCCATTTACCTTTTGGTCAACCGGGTTGACCAAGGCCGATCCCTTTCCATTGGGAATAGAAAGCTTTTCTAGAGTTCCAATGTTACGATTGTCAATGTCCATGGAAGTTTGAGAAATAGAACTTCCACCCATATTTTCTTGACCATTGCGCTAAATAATTTCTGACTCAGCAGCAACAAGCAAATAAGATAGATCTATTAGGGTCATGTCGTGATCTGTCACATAGTAGTTCTTAATGAACTCACTATATGACTCAGGAAGTGACTGAAGAACCCAGTCAATAGCCAACTTCCTTGGGACAACGACACCCAACATTTTCAACCTGTAAATGTGTGACTTCATTCCTAAGATATGAGTGCACACAAGTCTTCCATCTTTATGTTTCATTGCAAGCAGGGATTGAGTGATCTTGAAATTTTCAAGTCTTCGAGCTTGTGGGTCAGGGAGAATAATTGGAGGAGGTGGAGGAAGAGAAGTTTGATTTCCATTATCCAACCACGGAACATCATCTTCATTAGGAAAGCTTGCACCAAGAGATTTGGGAAGATCATTGTTTTCTGAACCAGACACCTATTATGGGAGAAATTCAAGTTAGTTGATTTAAAGTCCTTAATATAACACCAAATATGAAATATTAAGGCTAGGACCCAACACAATATTTTATAACTTGGAAGAGGGACGATGTAATCCAAACTATAAAATATTTGAAGGTAGGCGAATGACAATTCACCAATTTCCACCATGAAAACTGAATAATTTATTAGGTTTTAATTGAATTTGAAACTCCTACATCTTTTGAGATTCATTGAACTTTTCAATGACATGTTTCAATCTCGCTTGTACCCTCTCAAGTTTATGACTAGGATGTCGAGGATCACAAACAAGGTGTGAATAACCATGCAAATATACTTGGTACTCTTATTTTTTATAACCTAATCAATGTGTCATTTAACCACACGCGCTCCACCGATTCTATGATAAACCTTAAGCCACCCTTTGCCAACCTTGTTAAATCGAAGTTAGTGTGTCGGTTAACCACACACGCTCCACTAATGATTTAAGCATAATGCAAAGTGTAATTTCATGGGTTACCACCAAATTCATATTTTCCTAAAGTAACTAAGATTAGGAATTTATAAAAGGTTTAGTTACTTTATATTTATCATTATACTTATAATGAAGGGAGAATTAGAGTCCTGTCAAACCCGTTCGGCTAACGACCCTCCACCAGTCAAGGAAGCGGTGGGTTAGAGTGGACACCCATTAAACTGCCATTTTATAGGCAGTAACCTTATACCCCTTATAATAGTATAAGGGTTGAATTTTAACTTTTAAAATTCTAAGGGTTTAACTTGGAATTAAAGTATTCATGAAGGGAAACTTTACAAATTCCAAAACTTGAGGGCAAGTTTTGAACAATTCAAAAAGTTGTTCAATTCCATAACTTATGAGTTTAAAGTAGTTTTAATGAAAAAATCTTCAAGTTCCATAACTTAAGGACAAGTTATGGAAGACTTTAAAACATTTAAAAAGTGAAACTCTTCATTTTCCTAACTTATGGAAATCTTATGAGTTTTAATAATCATAAATGTCACTTTTAATATAACTCGAGGACAAGTTACAAAAACACATATTATGGACAACATTTAGATCAATTTGGATTAAAAACTTATTATCACATAACTTTTCTTTTAATCTAAATCAACTCATAAGAACAAGATAATTCAAATTAAACAATTTTCTTGAAATTAGCCTAACCATTAAACTAATACAAAACATGAATCTGTTGACAGTTATATATGGAATTGGATTAGCATGAACATTATCACAACAGCTTAGGGTAATGTTCCTAGTCCAATTTCAGCCAAAAAACTCGAAAATATGATGTTTGGGGCTCCAACTCGTCGAGTGCATGAACCAACTCGACGAGTTGGATGATTTTATGCATGGACTCAGCGAGTCCATCAGTGGACTCAGCGAGTCCACTGTCCAGAACAACATAAAATCGATTTTTCAGCATTTTTCAGCAATTTGCATCAAGTATAATTAAAAACAAGCCTAGGCTCTGATACTACTGATGGGTTTTCAGCATTCGAACACTCCTATGGTGTACATGCAACCCTATAAACCTTGGATCTATGTTTTTTCTCTATTATACATGCAAATATTAAATATTCCAAGGTTTCATCTTAATTAGCATAATATGAAGCAACTACACTACAAGAATCTAGTAGAATGACATACCTTTTGATGGAGCTTGAAGTCTTGAATCTTTAAGAGCCTAGTGCCCCAAGTGTTGCACCTCAAATGGTTCACACAACACCAAGAACCCTTGGAATAACTTGAGAGTAAGGATACTTGCACTAAAATCAGTTTTTCCCTCTTATGTACTATACACTAGTGCTAATTTCATGAACTAGAGACCTCTTTATATAGTGTGGAGGATTAGGGTTACATTCATGTAAACCCTAATACCCATGACCTTTCATTTCCACAGGATCCATGGGTTAAACACTCCATGGACTATCCATGAAAGCTTAGCCCAAACTAAATGAACTTGGCCCATCCTATATATATATATATATATATATATATATATATATAAGATTTCATACTTAATTAGTTCCTTTTAATCACTAAATTAATTCCAAAATTAATTCTTGATCAATACTAATTAAATAATGTGATTTCATATTAATATATTAGAACTTATAATATATAAATATAAATCATAAGTATCCTTTTTCTCATTTTGTCTATACAATTGTTCCGATGCCATGCAACCCAGATGTACCATGCCAAATCACATCAAGTACATATATATTATAGTTATGGACTTAGACACTAATCCAACAATCGACACCCCATGCAGCCTTAACACTTCTTTTATGTAGATTTGTGTTACCCTTTCCATCTTGTATAACTCTTTTATTGGTAGGAAATTAGCGGATTTAGTTAACCAATTGACAATCACCTAGATAGTGTCCAATCTATCTGCTGTCTTGGGTAATTTGGTTATGAAATTCATGGTAATCCTTTCCCATTTCCACTCGGGTATTACTGGCTGCTGTAACAATCCCGAGGGCTTCTGATATTCCACTTTCACTTTAGCGCAATTGAGACACTTTCCCACATAAGTGGCAAACTCTGCTTTCATGTTTGGCCACCAATAATGTTGTTTAATGTCCAGGTACATTTTATCGGAACTTGGATGGACGGAATATTGTGTCTTATGAGCTTTGTTCATGGTTACGTCTTTGAATCCCTTAAAGTTTGGAATCCAGATTCGATTCATAAAAAAAAGTAAGCTCTGTCTTTGTTGACTTCAAGATTTTTATCCATTCCACACAGTGCTTCATTCGCAACATTTTCTGGATTCATTGTCTCCAGTTGAGCTTCTTTGATTTGTGAGGTTAGGCGGGAATGGATGGTTATTGTTAGTGTTTTCATTCGACGACCAAAGTATTGCTTCCTACTCAGGGAATCGGCCACCATGTTATCCTTTCCTGGGTGGTACTTGATCTCGCATTCATAAACATTTAGCAGCTCAACCCACCTTCGCTGCCTCATGTTTAGCTCCTTTTAATTTATAATGTGTTGGAGGCTTTTTGTGTCCGTTAGGATGGTGAACTTTGTACCATAAAGGTAGTGCCTCCAAATTTTTAGGGCGAAGACCACAACTCCCAGCTCGAGATCATGGATGGTGTAATTTACCTCGCGTGTCTTCAGTTATCTGGACGCGTAAGCTAACAATTTCCCCGCTACATAAGAACACAGCCTAACCCCTGATTTGAAGTGTTGCAATATATTACGAAGTCTTTAGTTCCCTCTGGAAAAGATAATATCGGAGCACTACAGATGTCTCACTTCAGGGTTTGAAAGCCGGCTTCTTGTTTGCCAGTCCAGTTGAATGGTACACCTTTTTGGGTGAGGGTGGTGAGGGGCGTGGCAATCTTGGAGAAGTTCTAAATGAACCTTCTATAGTAACCAGCAAGGTCCAAGAATTTCCTGATCTTCGTTGGCGTTTTCGGAATTGTCCAGCCTTCAATAGCTTTGATCTTCGAAGGATCCACATGAATTCCTTCCTCAATGACTACATGACCCAAGAAATTCACTCTGCGAATCCAGAACTCGCATTTGGAGAGTTTTGCATATAGCCTTTCAACTCTAAGAGTTTCCAAGATCTGACGTAGATGCTGACCATGTTACTCCTTACTTCGAGAGTATATGAGTATGTCATAAATGAAAACGATTACAAAATTATCGAGGAATGGGCGGCATACTCAATTCATGAGGTCCATAAATGCTGCAGGAGAATTTGTCAGACCGAAGGGCATAACAACGAACTAATAATGACCATATTGGGTTCGAAAAGTAGTTTTGGGGTTATCTTCTTTCCGGACTCGTAGCTGATGATAACCGGACCTTAGATCTATTTTAGAAAAATAATTGGCTCCTTGAAGCCGGTTGAATAGATCATCAATCAGAGGGAGTTAATATCGATTTTTTATGGTGAGTTTGTTCAACTCCCGATAGTCAATGCACATTCTGAAGGGTCCGTCCTTCTTCTTAACAAACAAGACCGGGGCTCCCCAGGGTGAGAAGCTCAGCCCGATGAATCCTTTGTCTAATAGTTCACTTAATTGACTTAATAACTCATGCATTTCGGCAGGAACTGACCTGTTGGATGATTTGGCAACAGATGTAGCTCCCGGTATTAGGTCAATTCGAAATTCGACCTGTCTTTCTAGGGGTATACCCGGAAGGTCTTCAGGAAATACTTCCGGAAAGTCACATGCCACTGGGATATCTTTGATGTTTATTTCCTCTGTTGGTTTATCCATAACGTGGGCATGGAAGGCATAATTTTTCTTGAACATGCATTTTTTTGCCTTGATGCACGAGATAAGACGGAGATTGGCACTAGGTTTATCACCGTAGATTATTAGGGTTTCGTGGTTGGGGAGGTGAAGGCGAATGGCTTTCTCGTGGTACATAATAATAGCATCGTGGGGGCTTAACCAATCCATGCCGATTATAATATCAAAACTCCTAATATTAACTGGCATCAAATCTATTTGAAATGAGTGGTTGTTTAAGGTTAACGTGCATCCTACGTAAAAATCTTTGGTTATTTCGGTTTTCCCATTTGCCATCTCCACCGCGAAGGCTTCGCTTAGCTTTTGGGGTTGTTGGTTTAGTAAGCGTTTGAATTTATTACTCACAAAACTCCGCTCAACCCCACTATCAAATAGAATGCATGCATAAGTGTTGTTGATGGGAAATGTACCAGTAACAACCGTCAGGTCTTGAACTACCTCTCCTTGACCCAATTTCATGACCCTGTCTGATCATCCTGCTCCTTGGTTGTTGGCTTTGGGTCAATTTCATCTAAAATGGCCAGTTCCTCCACATCCATAACAAGTATGACTGGCCCCGGTGTTGTTGTTGTTGTTGTTGTTGTTGTTGTTGTTATTGTTGTTGTTGTTGTTGTTTGCCTGTTAGTTCTGTTGGGGTTAGGAGATGCACTACCAGTTGGTGTGCCCCTTGCGGTTGCACTTAGTACAATGCATTTCCCTGCACTCGCCATTGTGGTGGTAGTTACATTTGTTACATTTTTGTAAGGGTTCTGAGTATGGCCTGGTAGTAGTTTGCGCAGATGAGGTTGGAGCAGCTGGTGGTGGCACAAATTGAGCGGTAGCCGCGTGGACTGCTACGGTTTGCTACTTTTTAGAGGATCCCTGGTTCTATCACCCCTTTTGTTTGTTTTCCCCATTTTTCTTTTTATTCCCTTCCTTCTTGGCCTCAATCTTAGCAGTTTTGGTACTCTTTTGGTTACAATGATCGTAAAGCTTCTGAGCTAGCCTTTTCGCACTGTCAAAAGTCTCAGGTTTTATTGCAATCACATTTCCTTGGATTAGGGAAGTTAATCCCCAAATGAGTCGCTCAATCTACTTTCCCTCTGAAGTGATCATACCTGGGCATAGAAGGGCTAGTTCATTGAATCTTGAGATGTACGCCTCGATGTATGAGTTTTGCACTGTTAGATTCCATAACTCTTGTTCTAGTTTCTGTACTTCCTCACGGGGACAGTATTCTACCATCAACATCTCTTTAAGTTCTCCCTAAGGCATATCATTTGCGATTGGCAAAGTCTTGGCCTTCATATGACCATTCCACCACGATAGGGCTCGCTCTTTTCAATCTAGCGCTTCAAGGCTATCACACCAGTAGTTCCATTGAATGTTCGGGTTTGGCATTTGAGAAATATTTGTAGGTGCAAACTTTTGTAGGCCCTTGGTTCATTCCTTGTTTTGAGCTTCCAGTTCCTTGACCATTACCACCACCGTTGTTTCCATTATGAATATGAGCCAATGCTGCGGTGACTGCAGCTGATACTGCTTCTTGGAATGCAACAGAGTTTACCTCCGGCCGACGCAGTCGTGGTGGTGGTGTCGTGTTGATTCCGTGTACTAGTCTTTGAGGCATCTTCTGTCATGGAACATAAGGATGGTAAGTACATAGTAGTTCGTGGTTTCGAGTTCCTTTGGCATATAGCGGTTTTGGTGGTTCGGTTCTGCATATATGTTAATTCATACAATATCATGAAACAAGGAAAATAGAACACATAGTAGATAATAACATCACAAATAAAACATAGAACCATTTCACTAATGATAAACTTTGTAGTACAACGCGTGAAAATTCGCCTTAGAAGGCATACAATACATAAGGAAAATAAAATCCGCCAGCATAACAACTCTCTGAGTAGTTTAGTCACTTAATCATAAAGTCGATCCTACATACAATAGTACATGAGATGAGAGAGTCCTATCAATAGGGGCGATGATACTCAGATGTCGAAGTGACACACTAGAAGCTTGGCCAATTCACTCATCTCACGAGTGATCTCATCCTCCTTTTGTTCTGCTTGAACTGCCTTAGCTTCAACCACAAAGAGTCTTTGCTTTAGGTTGGCTACTTCCTCCTCTAGAGAGTGTATACGATCATTAGTGCTCCCCTGCACTGCGTGTTGGTCTGGTGTGATTTCCAAAGGGTAGAGTTCAATAAGGGTCTTCTTAATGTCTTCTCCTCCCTCTGATTCCTCGCCCGATTCGCTATCCTCATAATCCAGCTCCATATACTCTTTGGTTCTTGCTTCTGGATTTCTTCTTGAACCATTTCTAGTTCTCCTTTCAATCAATCCATTGCCCACTATGGCCTGGTAGTAAAGGTCACCTTGTGGAATTACAGTCATGGTGCCTGTGAACATGGAGGTGTGAGAAGTGTGTAGAAAGTGCATATGCGACGGTTATATGATATCCCAAAAAAGCTCCTATAGTATTTTATTTTTTTATGTTTGAGTTTCTTAAAACTTTTTGGATACGAGGTTGGTAAGTTTCTAGATTCATTGCCAACCACGATCACCCCCAGGCACATGTTGGTCATATTTTGAATAAATATAGTTGATCAGGCTATATTTACCCCTAATACGATTACATAGCTGCCCATGTTTAACCGCTAAGTTCAATTCCTCCAAAGACCTTTTATTCTTATTGTAATAATGCACACATAGGTATGTATTTTATTTTTGCTCAGATGACTTTAATCTCAGTGTATTTATAGTTGCATATCTTGTATGATTAGATATGCTAGTTCACTATAAACATTGCTCTGATACCAATCTGTGACACCCTGAACCAGACGGCGGAAACGTCAGGGGGTTTCAGAATATGCAATCTTGGAGAAGTTCTAAATGAACCTTCTATAGTAACCAACAAGGTCCAAGAATTTCCTGATCTGCGTTGGCGTTTTCGGAATCGTCTAGCCTTCAATAGCTTTGATCTTCGAAGGATCCACATGAATTCCTTCCTCAATGACTACATGACCCAAGAAATTCACTCTGCGAATCCAGAACTCGCATTTGGGGAGTTTTGCATATAGCCTTTCAACTCTAAGAGTTTCCAAGATCTGACGTAGATGCTGACCATGTTCCTCCTTACTTTGAGAGTATATGAGTATGTCATCAATGAAAACGATTACAAAATTATCGAGGAATGGGCGGCAGACTCAATTCATGAGGTCCATAAATGCTGCAAGAGAATTTGTCAGACCGAAGGGCATAACAACGAATTCATAATGACCATATCGGGTTCGAAAAGCAGTTTTGGGGTTATCTTCTTTCCAGAATCGTAGCTGATGATAAACGGACCTTAGATCTATTTTAGAAAAATAACTGGCTCCTTGAAGCCGGTTGAATAGATCATCAATCAGAGGGAGTGAATATCAATTTTTATGGTGAGTTTGTTCAACTCCCGATAGTCAATGCACATTCTGAAGGGTCCGTCCTTCTTCTTGACAAACAAGACCGGGGCTCCCCAGGGTGAGAAGCTCAGCCCGATGAATCCTTTGTCTAATAGTTCACTTAATTGACTTGATAACTCATGCATTTCGGCGGGAACTGGCCTGTAGGGTGATTTGGCAACAGATGTGGCTCCCGGTATTAGGTCAATTCGAAATTCGACCTGTCTTTCTGGGGGTATACCCGGAAGGTCTTCAGGAAATACTTCCGGAAAGTCACATGCCACTGGGATATCTTTGATGTTTATTTCCTCTATTGGTTTATCCACAACGTGGGCAAGGAGGCATAATTTTTCTTGTACATGCATTTTTTTGCCTTCATGCACGAGATAAGACGGAGATTGGCACCAGGTTTATTACCATAGATTATTAGGGTTTCTTGGTTGGGGAGGTGAAGGCAAATGGCTTTCTCGTGGCACATAATAATAGCAACGTGGGGGCTTAACCAATCCATGCCGATTATCACATCAAAACTCCTAATATTAAATGGCATCAAATCTATTTGAAATGAGTGGTTGTTTAAGGTTAACGTTCATCCTACGTAAAAATCTTTGGTTGTTTCGGTTTTCCCATTTACCATCTCCACCGCGAAGGCTTCGCTTAGCTTTGGGGTTGTTGGTTTAGTAAGCGTTTGAATTTATTACTCACAAAACTCCGCTCAGCCCCACTATCCAATAGAATGCATGCGTAAGTGTTGTTGATGGGAAATGTACCAGTAACAACCGTCGGGTCTTGAACTGCCTCTCCTTGACCCAATTTCATGACCCTTCCAGATCCTCCTGCTCCTTGGTTGTTGGCTTTGGGGCAATTTTGTCTAAAATGGCCAGTTCCTCCAAATCCATAACAAATATGACTGGCCCCGTTGTTGTTGTTGTTTGCCTGTTAGTTCTGTTGGGGTTAGGAGATGCACTACTGGGTGGTGTGCCCCTTGCGGTTGCACTTAGTACACTGCATTTCCCTGCACTCGCCATTGTGGTGGTAGTTACATTTGTTACATTTTGGTAAGGGTTCTGAGTATGGCCTGGTAGTAGTTTGTGCAGATGAGGTTGGAGCAGCTGGTGGTGGCACAAATTGAGCGGTAGCCGCGTGGACTGCTACGGTTTGCTACTTTTTAGAGGATCCCTGGTTCTGTCACCCCTTACGTTTGTTTTCCCCATTTTTCTTGTTATTCCCTTCCTTCTTGGCCTCAGTCTTAGCAGTTTTGGTACTCTTTTGGTTACCATGATCGTAAAGCTTCTAAGCTAGCCTTTTCGCACTGTCAAAAGTCTCAGGTTTTGTTGCAATCACATTTCCTTGGATTAGGGAAGTTAATCCCCAAATGAGTCGCTCAATCTACTTTCCCTCTGAAGTGATCATACCCGGGCATAAAAGGGCTACTTCATTTAATCTTGAGATGTACGCCTCGATGTATGAGTTTTGCACTGTTAGGTTCCATAACTCTTGTTCTAGTTTCTGTACTTCCTCATGGGGACAGTATTCTACCATCAACATCTCTTTAAGTTCTCTAAGGCATATCATTCGCGATTGGCAAAGTCTTGGCCTTCATATGACCATTCCACCAGGATAGGGCTCGGTCTTTTCAATCTAGCGCTTCAAGGCTATCACACCACTAGTTCCATTGAATGTTCGGGTTTGGCATTTGAGAAATATTTGTAGGTGCAAACTTTTGTAGGCCCTTGGTTCATTCCTTGTTTTGAGCTTCCAGTTCCTTGACCATTACCACCACCGTTGTTTCCATTATGAATATGAGCCAATGCTGCGGTGACTGCAGCTGATACTGCTACCTAGAATGCAACAGAGTTTACCTCCCGCCGACGCAGTCGTGGTGGTGGTGTCGTGTTGATTCCGTGTACCGGTCTTTGAGGCATCTTCTGTCATGGAACAGAAAGATGGTAAGTACATAGTAGTTCGTGGTTTCGAGTTCCTTTGGCATATAGCGATTTTGGTGGTTTGGTTCTGCATATAAGTTAATTCATACAATATCATGAAACAAGGAAAATAGAACACATAGTAGATAATAACATCACAAATAAAACATAGAACCATTTCACTAATGATAAACTTTGTAGTAAAACGCGTGAAAATTCGCCTTGGAAGGCATACAATACATAGGGAAAATAAAATCCGCCAGCATAACAACTCTCTGAGTAGTTTAGTCACTTAATCATAAAGTCGATCCTACATACAATAGTACATGAGATGAGAGATTCCTATCAATAGGGGCGATGATACTCAGATGCCGAAGTGACACATTAGAAGCTTGGCCAATTCACTCATCTCACGAGTGATCTCATCCTCCTTTTGTTCTGCTTGAACTGCCTTAGCTTCAACCACAAAGAGTCTTTGCTTTAGGTTGTTTACTTCCTCCTCTAGAGAGTGTATACGATCATTAGTGCTCCCCTGCACTGCATGTTGGTCTGGTGTGATTTCCGAAGGGTAGAGTTCAATAGGGGTCTTCTTAATGTCTTCTCCTCCCTCTAATTCCTCGCCCGATTCGCTATCCTCATAATCCAGCTCCATATACTCTTTGGTTCTTGCTTCTGGATTTCTTCTTGAGCCATTTCTAGTTCTCCTTTCAATCAATCCATTGCCCACTAAGGCCTGGTAGTAAAGGTCACCTTGTGGAATTACAGTCATGGTGCCTGTGAACATGGAGGTGTGAGAAGTGTGTAGAAAGTGCATATGCGACGGTTATATGATATCCCAAAAAAGCTCCTATAGTATTTTATTTTTTTATGTTTGAGTTTCTTAAAACTTTTTGGATACGAGGTTGGTAAGTTTCTAGATTCATTGCCAACCACGATCACCCCCAGGCACATGTTGGTCGTATTTTGAATAAATATAGTTGATCAGGCTATATTTACCCCTAATACGATTACATAGCTGCCCATGTTTAACCGCTAAGTTCAATTCCTCCAAAGACCTTTTCTTCTTATTGTAATAATGCACACATAGGTATGTATTTTATTTTTGCTTAGATGACTTTAATCTCAGTGTATTTATAGCTGCATATCTTGTATGATTAGATATGCTAGTTCACTATAAACATTGCTCTGATACCAATCTGTGACACCCTGAACCAGATGGTGGAAACGTCGGGGGGTTTTAGAATGTGCAATCTTGGAGAAGTTCTAATTGAACCTTCTATAGTAACCAACAAGGTCCAAGAATTTCCTGATCTGCGTTGGTGTTTTCGGAATCGTCCAGCCTTCAATAGGTTCGATCTTCGAAGGATCCACATGAATTCCTTCCTCAATGACTACATGACCCAAGAAATTCACTCTGCGAATCCAGAACTCGCATTTGGAGAGTTTTGCATATAGCCTTTCAACTCTAAGAGTTTCCAAGATCTGACGTAGATGCTGACCATGTTACCTTACTTCGAGAGTATATGAGTATGTCATAAATGAAAACGATTACAAAATTATCGAGGAATGGGCGGCAGACTCAATTCATGAGGTCCATCAATGCTGCAGGAGAATGTTTCAGACCGAAGGGCAAAACAACGAATTCATAATGACCATATCGGGTTCGAAAAGCAGTTTTGGGGTTATCTTGTTTTCGGACTCGTAGCTGATGATAACCGGACCTTAGATCTATTTTAGAAAAATAACTGGCTCCTTGAAGCCGGTTGAATAGATCATCAATCAGAGGGAGTGAATATCAATTTTTATGGTGAGTTTGTTTAACTCCCGATAGTCAATGTACATTCTGAAGGGTCCGTCCTTCTTCTTGACAAACAAGACCGGGGCTCCCCAGGGTGAGAAGCTTAGCCTGATGAATCCTTTGTCTAATAGTTCACTTAATTGACTTGATAACTCATGCATTTCGGCGGGAACTGACCTTTAGGGTGATTTGGCAACAAATGTGGCTCCCGGTATTAGGTCAATTCGAAATTCGACCTGTCTTTCTGGGGGTATACCCGGAAGGTCTTCAGGAAATACTTCCGGAAAGTCACATGCCACTGGGATATCTTTGATGTTTACTTGCTCTGTTGGTTTATCCACAACGTGGGCAAGGAGGCATAATTTTTCTTGTACATGCATTTTTTTGCCTTGATGCACGAGATAAGACGGAGATTGGCACCAGGCTTATCACCGTAGATTATTAGGGTTTCGTGGTTGGGGAGGTGAAGGCGAATGGCTTTCTCGTGGCACATAATAATAGCATCGTGGGGGCTTAACTGTAACACCGTAAATTTCATGATAAAATTTACATTTAAAATAATCATTTTAATGTTAAAACACTTGTTTAAAATCTCATTCATAATTGAATTACAAAACATAGCTTCATTTTCACTTGCATAGAAAACCAGGATCCTCCAAAATATGACTCTTTCTCTGATGTGTACAATCAAGCCGGTGCCGTCCCGTGATACTGAAAGAAACCTGAAAACAACATAACACAAAACACTGTAAGCACGAAGCTTAGTGAGTTCCCCAAAATACCACACACCTAACACATATAAGCCACTCGAGGCTATAACTCTATGGGTCCGTGCACCCAAACTCTGTGAACCCTCAGGTTCTAACTCTGTGAACCTTCCGGTTCTAACTCTAGGAACCCTTCGGTTCCAACTCTGCAAACATGTACAACATAAATCACATAGAAATAATGCAGTACAACACATAACATACATAGCATACAAATACTCTGTCACATAACTCTGGTTACCTACTCAAGGTAAAGTATAGTGAGAAGACTCACCTGGCAAGCAGAAAGCAGATATCTCCATACTTGAATCTCGAATTCGCCACCGCCTAACACGTAAGGCAAAACTCTCATGACTGTAACTCTCGAGACTAGAATCAATCCTCTCATGCACCTTCTTAAGAGTAAAAGAATATTTTACCCCTCTCTTGGCCCAAAGGCCACATCGCTGACCAAACCCTAAAAGTCAACGGTCAACCCTTGGTCAAAATCAAAGTCCTCAGTCAAAGTCAACCCCTGACTGACCCTACTCGCCGAGTCAACCCTACGACTCGCCGAGTTCCTATAATCAGAACTTCACTCAGTCCGCGACCTAACTCGCCGAGTCACTCCGAGACTCGCCGAGTCCAACAACTCTGAGTCCACTCGCACACAACTCACTGAGTCATCCCTTGACTCACCGATTCTCGACTCAACCAGGGAATATCGGGACTCTTCGACAAGACTCGCCGAGTCCAAGAACAGACTCGCCGAGTCTAAGACTATCATCAACTTACTCGCCGAGTTGTTCATACAACTCGCCGAGTTCCAGGCCATCTTCATCCAACTCGTCGAGTTGTTCTTCCAACTCGCCGAGCTCCAGCTCATCTTCAAGCAACTCGTCGAGTCCACTCATGTGACTCGCCGAGTACCACCGGTCTGAATCCACTTAGAAGCATTCCAGGCCATGCAAATGATCCAAAACATAGGTCTAGTCTCATACAACTCATCCATCACGTAAAGTGGCCAACTTTACGTGAATCCAAAGAGATCTAGGCCTTATTCACTTATAACTAGGGTTTGGGACATGCAAGCTTCACTAAACAGTCCAACACAGGGACTTTCATGCTCTCTGATTCTTCTCCATTTCAGATCTGAGGTAGCAACCTCAGATCTAACCTCTAGATTTCCAATTTCACCCATAGACTAGATCCCACAAACCCCAAAATGAAGAAACAACATACAATCAATCCAAGAACGAGATGTTACCTCCAAAGAACGCCCCAACTGCAATGAAATTCGAATCCAAGCAAAGCCCCTTGCCCCAAGCCTTCAATCTCACAAGATTCCTTCAACAAACTCCTCCAATGCTCCAAATATACTCCAATCTTCTTCAATCACACTTTCTAGGGTTTCTGGACTTCAAGAGGGAATAAAGAGGCTGGGGGAAGGATATAATATTCTTTAAATAGGGCTCAACCCCGAGAATTAGGGCTTTCTCCACTCAGCGCCTACTCGCCGAGTCCATCTCATCGACTCGCCCAGTCGGCTACGTAACACGCGACCAAGCCGCGACTCTACTCGCCGAGTCCATCCATGGACTCGCCGAGTCGCTCCTTCCCAAATAACACTTTTAGCCCTTCAACTCTACTCTTGCTATTCCGGAATGTTACAATTCTCCCCCACTTATATTAGGCTTCGCCCTCGAAGCCTACAGCAACTCAACTCCAAGGGTATTCCCACAACTCTCCACCGGGCCTTAACCGGCCCAGGTCTCTTAAGGCATAAATATCGAAACTCGAACATACTTTCTCCCTCCTTCACGGTGTCCTGATCACCATCTCGAACCGAGCATCGACTGTACCCCTGATCATCACTCTCAATAACCGAGAATTACCCAAGATGTAACTCTGCTCTAAATCTCAATGATCACTCGACCCATAAGGGTTAGGAAACCATGAACCACCGGATCCCCGATGCAAAACCCACTCTATCCATTCCGGAACGACTGAGAGACCCATTCTCACTCTCAGAGAAACCCTCACGAGTTCTCCTCTTGCAATCACATACACATGCTGAACTAGCCCCAACACCCACAGGTTGGAAGACCCGATACACTGATGATATCCTCAAACATCCCCCCAGGATGAACCACTGATACATACCCAATACCCTGATCAGAATCACACTGAGAGTCCAGGATTCTCTCCCTGGATCCCTTCCGAGCCTCCTGGCTCTACACCCGTGGAATCCCTTCCGCGTCCTCAGCAGACATCTCATCACGATGTCATTCCATACCACTGTAACAGACACCACGTTCAACCCTCATACTCTAAATCATCCATTCGCACTACTACCTTCACTTCCGTGAACCAACACTTCCCCCCCCCCCCTCTGGGGTTACATACCTTTCTCTTCCCTTACCTAGAGAAATCCACTTGACAACCTTGTCACTACTCCATGAATCGCACATGCTCTGGATCTGCTCGCAAGGACTCTCGGGTCCATGCGTTACCTCTCCTCAGCAAATGAGGGTCCGACACCACCTCCTATACAACAGCTCAAAGGGCGGCATACCAATGCACTAATGATGGCTGTTGATATAGGACAACTCAACCAAGGATAATTACGTGCCGCAGCTTCCTCCGAAATCTAATACACATGCCCGAAGCATGACTTCGAGCGTCTGAATCGCTCACTCGCTCTGGGGTGTCCTCAGACAACCTCATGATAAGCTCTAGCTCATTTCTCATATCCCTCTTCGAGACTAAGCACCAGGTCAGCTTTTGACTCCACAGCTGAGCCTCCAAAGGTCTCCCATAACATGATCCAAACATCTCACTAACCTTTTCCCCGTGACCACTCTCCTTGCCCAGTGACACGCAAGTCACGAAATCCTCGTTTCCTCACGCGAGAAGAATACGATCCAATCGAGGATCGTCTCAGCCCTGATCTCTGGTTTCTGCTGCGCATATCCCTTCCGCATCTCACCGCATCTCCCGACAGAGACGGAGACCCCAGTCTCGCCCCCGATTCAACATCCAGGCTCCAAAGACTCAATACTAGGGCTACCCAAACCCAAAAATCTTCCACTTCATACACTGCTCGGAAAACATTCCAACATCACATTCTCTTGCCATCTAGTGAGTACTGCGACTCCACGCAGTATCACAACACCCTCTGAATAGTGAGTACTACGGCTCCCCGCAGTATCACAACACCCTCTGACTAGTGAGTACTACGGCTCCCCGCAGTATCACAACACCCTCTGACTAGTGAGTACTACGGCTCCCCGCAGTATCACAACACCCTCTGACTAGTGAGTACTACGACTCGAATATCCATCACAGACTCTGGAGGCAATCAACATAACAAATGCCCACCCTTGCGAAAATCCACTCTCTCAAATAATCTCCCTGGATGCCCATACTCGTAGGGCTCCCACTAGATCCATAGATACCTGATATACCACAAGTCGATTCAATTCAAGATTCACGAGTAACTCCTGAAATAAAGATATCATACCCGGATATCTCAGAATACCCCAACAGAACATCACAAGATCCTGCCACAACCACTGATCTCCTGCCCCAAGCATCATATAGACACAATAATACATTTCCTCTGAATCCCAAAATCAGATCTGCATTTTCCAAATTGCAATCTCGGTGTATCCAATTTCTCAATTGGAATACAAGAAAACGCTAACGCTACTAAATACGCTGATAATTCTCCGAACTCATTTCCACCGCTCAAAATTCAAACAAGGATACACATACCGAACCGGGAGTTGGCTGCCCAATCATTCTCTATCTACTTGCAACAACACCAAACACCTGCCGTGGAGACATTCATCCTTCTCATCAAGTACTTCCCGCATTAACTCACTCTGACCCCTTTCCTCGATCACCGACATCTCTGGTCTCACGATTTCTTACAGAAGATCTCTATACTCCACTTATAACTACTCTTGACAAATCTCTGCTTTCTTACATACTGTACCCGGTTCTCCCCCACTTAGGGTTCAAACCATCACCTAATTAGCACACAACCAACCCACAACTATTTTTCACCAGCGAAATCGCACCTGCCCCAGGAAAGTACTACACAACGCCCGATAATTCCCCCTTAAGGAAATCAATCAACCTCATATACTCTGAACCTCTGATGAACTACTCAAGAACTTCTCATCACGACTGCCTCTAGTCGTTCCAAATCTCATACCAATCTAGCACTAACCATCTCAACTGCTCAATAACATCCCTGGCTCATAGACTGAACCGCAAAATCATCGTACCTCTCACCTCAACTCATCAAACAACGCTCCAACACCGGAATCGTCCCAAGGACAGGGACCCACTCCCAACATAGATGAAAACTCTCTGCACTGCAAAACTCGACTGAACTCCCCACTGATACCACTACAACACATCCTACTATTCTCGAATAGGTGTGGTGTGGTCCTCGACTACCTCAGTCCCAACTGACTGTCTGCTCATGATAAGTCACTGCCTCGTGGCACACATGTTGCCTGATACTCTGGGAGAAATCATCACCAATAACGACCTGCAGGGTTTACCCCCAAACCCAAAACTAAAACATCAGGCCTCTCATGTCTTGCACACAACATAAATAGCACCACCCACATAGAAGGTGACCTCTCCTCTATCGACTGATTGCTCAACTCAGACCGAAACTCTCCTCTCCCTCTAACTCCTTACCAAAATACTCTGATAGGCACTCGACTTCCCTCTCGAGGGACGCCTCTCCAAACTCAATCATGGCCTACAGGCCTAAAACCCATAGCGTCCAATCTCTACCTCATCAATCGTGACCGGATAACAAGATAATCACAAGCATCATTCACTACGAACCATGGTACTCATCCCATGACATCCCTTCTCAATATGCTCCAGTGTATGGTACCCGAACCATAGCATCACTCCTCCATCTGCTCCGATGTATGATACTCGAACCATAAAATCACTCTTCAATCTGCTCCGATGTATGGTACTCAACCATAACATCACTCCTCAATACGCTCATTAGAATCTTCAGAATACTCCCTGTATCAAGTATGGGTCCTCTGCTTTCAGTAGTACGGGCCCATACTACCTGCCACATCTACCCATACTTTCCACACGGACTATCCCGGAGCTCCTAAGTAGCTGCTCGACCTTCTAGTTCACCAACTCCGTCGCGCACTCGTTCCCTAGCGAAATTCTCTACTCTGCCAGTGCACTCATCTGGCTAAGGTTACTCCCTAGGCTCTTCCCAGATTCCCACACTTCTCTGCCATCAGCTGCTGAAGAGCTCCTAATGATGCCAGCCATCTACCTCCTAAATATCGTCATATTCGCTTGGTAGCTGACTCCCATCATCGAGAGTTCCACAAAGCACGAAGCAAGCAGCATTCGAGCATCGAAGAATATATATGACTCACTCTGGGTGATAACTCCGCTTGCTCTGCTCCTCCTCGGAAGTACCGCCGAACTCTGCAACTCTTCCCCTCGCGGGCTCTGACTATTCTTTCTCCAAGTACCACAATACTCATCTAGGTATCTCCCCTAGATTACTCCTCTACTCAAATCCCTTAAAGGATTCCAATCAAATATTCTCACTCATCACATACTCAAGAGTACATCGCATATCACAGAAATTCCTAGGCTAAGGCATCACAAATCAGGCCACTCTAGTCCTAATATATGGAATACCTAGCCTGTCTCTAGCATGCAATAATATCTCATAAAGTGCATCATAAATATCTCATAACACAGAAGTAAGGGTATTTTGGGAAATCACCGTTTGGGCTCTGGCTGATTGTACACACTGCTCTTTCTCGTTTTCTCTTTGAACTCTTATTCGCTTTAGAAAATTATTTCTTTGAAAACCTTTCTCACTTCCTCAGTTTGAGTACAGAATTACCCGAAGGCGCATCCGAATCCCTCAAACCAAGGCTCTGATACCAACTTGTAACACCGTAAATTTCATGATAAAATTTACATTTAAAATAATCATTTTAATGTTAAAACACTTGTTTAAAATCTCATTCATAATTGAATTACAAAACATAGCTTCATTTTCACTTGCATAGAAAACCAGGATCCTCCAAAATATGACTCTTTCTCTGATGTGTACAATCAAGCCGGTGCCGTCCCGTGATACTGAAAGAAACCTGAAAACAACATAACACAAAACACTGTAAGCACGAAGCTTAGTGAGTTCCCCAAAATACCACACACCTAACACATATAAGCCACTCGAGGCTATAACTCTATGGGTCCGTGCACCCAAACTCTGTGAACCCTCAGGTTCTAACTCTGTGAACCTTCCGGTTCTAACTCTAGGAACCCTTCGGTTCCAACTCTGCAAACATGTACAACATAAATCACATAGAAATAATGCAGTACAACACATAACATACATAGCATACAAATACTCTGTCACATAACTCTGGTTACCTACTCAAGGTAAAGTATAGTGAGAAGACTCACCTGGCAAGCAGAAAGCAGATATCTCCATACTTGAATCTCGAATTCGCCACCGCCTAACACGTAAGGCAAAACTCTCATGACTGTAACTCTCGAGACTAGAATCAATCCTCTCATGCACCTTCTTAAGGGTAAAAGAATATTTTACCCCTCTCTTGGCCCAAAGGCCACATCGCTGACCAAACCCTAAAAGTCAACGGTCAACCCTTGGTCAAAATCAAAGTCCTCAGTCAAAGTCAACCCCTGACTGACCCTACTCGCCGAGTCAACCCTACGACTCGCCGAGTTCCTATAATCAGAACTTCACTCAGTCCGCAACCTAACTTGCCGAGTCACTCCGAGACTCGCCGAGTCCAACAACTCTGAGTCCACTCGCACACAACTCACCGAGTCATCCCTTGACTCACCGATTCTCGACTCAACCAGGGAATATCGGGACTCTTCGACAAGACTCGCCGAGTCCAAGAACAGACTCGCCGAGTCTAAGACTATCATCAACTTACTCGCCGAGTTGTTCATACAACTCGCCGAGTTCCAGGCCATCTTCATCCAACTCGTCGAGTTGTTCTTCCAACTCGCCGAGCTCCAGCTCATCTTCAAGCAACTCGTCGAGTCCACTCATGTGACTCGCCGAGTACCACTGGTCTGAATCCACTTAGAAGCATTCCAGGCCATGCAAATGATCCAAAACATAGGTCTAGTCTCATACAACTCATCCATCACGTAAAGTGGCCAACTTTACGTGAATCCAAAGAGATCTAGGCCTTATTCACTTATAACTAGGGTTTGGGACATGCAAGCTTCACTAAACAGTCCAACACAGGGACTTTCATGCTCTCTGATTCTTCTCCATTTCAGATCTGAGGTAGCAACCTCAGATCTAACCTCTAGACTTCCAATTTCACCCATAGACTAGATCCCACAAACCCCAAAATGAAGAAACAACATACAATCAATCCAAGAACGAGATGTTACCTCCAAAGAACGCCCCAACTGCAATGAAATTCGAATCCAAGCAAAGCCCCTTGCCCCAAGCCTTCAATCTCACAAGATTCCTTCAACAAACTCCTCCAATGCTCCAAATATACTCCAATCTTCTTCAATCACACTTTCTAGGGTTTCTGGACTTCAAGAGGGAATAAAGAGGCTGGGGGAAGGATATAATATTCTTTAAATAGGGCTCAACCCCGAGAATTAGGGCTTTCTCCACTCAGCGCCTACTCGCCGAGTCCATCTCATCGACTCGCCGAGTCGGCTACTTAACACGCGACCAAGCCGCGACTCTACTCGCCGAGTCCATCCATGGACTCGCCGAGTCGCTCCTTCCCAAATAACACTTTTAGCCCTTCAACTCTACTCTTGCTATTCCGGAATGTTACATTAACCAATCCATGCCGATTATCACATCAAAACTCCTAATATTAAATGGCATCAAATCTATTTGAAATGAGTGGTTGTTTAAGGTTAACGTGCATCCTACGTAAAAATCTTTGGTTGTTTCGGTTTTCCCATTTGCCATCTCCACCGCGAAGGCTTCGCTTAGCTTTTGGGGTTGTTGGTTTAGTAAGCGTTTGAATTTATTACTCACAAAACTCCGCTCAGCCCCACTATCAAATAGAATGCATGCGTAAGTGTTGTTGATGGGAAATGTACCAGTAACAACCGTTGGGTCTTGAACTGCCTCTCCTTGACCTAATTTCATGACCCTGCCTGATCCTCCTGCTCCTTGGTTTTTGGCTTTGGGGCAATTTCATCTAAAATGGCCAGTTCCTCCACATCCATAACAAGTATGACTGGCCCCGTTGTTGTTGTTGTTGTTTGCCTGTTAGTTCTGTTGGGGTTAGGAGATGCACTACCGGGTGGTGTGCCCCTTGCGGTTGCACTTAGTACAATGCATTTCCCTGCACTTTCCATTGTGGTGGTAGTTACATTTGTTACATTTTGGTAAGGGTTCTGAGTATGGACTGGTAGTAGTTTGTGTAGATGAGGTTGGAGCAGCTGGTGGTGGCACAAATTGAGCAATAGCCGCGTGGACTGCTACGGTTTGCTACTTTTTAGAGGATCCCTGGTTCTGTCACCCCTTTGGTTTGTTTTCCCCATTTTTCTTGTTATTCCCTTCCTTCTTGGCCTCAGTCTTAGCAGTTTTGGTACTCTTTTGGTTACCATGATCGTAAAGCTTCTGAGCTAGCCTTTTCGCACTGTCAAAAGTCTCAGGTTTTGTTGCAATCACATTTCCTTGGATTAGGGAAGTTAATCCCCAAATGAGTCGCTCAATCTACTTTCCCTCTGAAGTGATCATACCCGGGCATAAAAGGGCTACTTCATTTAATCTTGAGATGTACGCCTCGATGTATGAGTTTTGCACTGTTAGGTTCCATAACTCTTGTTCTAGTTTCTGTACTTCCTCATGGGGACAGTATTCTACCATCAACATCTCTTTAAGTTCTCTAAGGCATATCATTCGCGATTGGCAAAGTCTTGGCCTTCATATGACCATTCCACCAGGATAGGGCTTGGTCTTTTCAATCTAGCGCTTCAAGGCTATCACACCACTAGTTCCATTGAATGTTCGGGTTTGGCATTTGAGAAATATTTGTAGGTGCAAACTTTTGTAGGCCCTTGGTTCATTCCTTGTTTTAAGCTTCCAGTTCCTTGACCATTACCACCACCGTTGTTTCCATTATGAATATGAGCCAATGCTGCGGTGACTGCAGCTGATACTGCTTCCTAGAATGCAACAGAGTTTACCTCCCGCCAACGCAGTCGTGGTGGTGGTGTCGTGTTGATTCCGTGTACCGGTCTTTGAGGCATCTTCTGTCATGGAACAGAAAGATGGTAAGTACATAGTAGTTCGTGGTTTCGAGTTCCTTTGGCATATAGCGATTTTGGTGGTTTGGTTCTGCATATAAGTTAATTCATACAATATCATGAAACAAGGAAAATAGAACACATAGTAGATAATAACATCACAAATAAAACATAGAACCATTTCACTAATGATAAACTTTGTAGTAAAACGCGTGAAAATTCGCCTTGGAAGGCATACAATACATAGGGAAAATAAAATCCGCCAGCATAACAACTCTCTGAGTAGTTTAGTCACTTAATCATAAAGTCGATCCTACATACAATAGTACATGAGATGAGAGATTCCTATCAATAGGGGCGATGATACTCAGATGCCGAAGTGACACATTAGAAGCTTGGCCAATTCACTCATCTCACGAGTGATCTCATCCTCCTTTTGTTCTGCTTGAACTGCCTTAGCTTCAACCACAAAGAGTCTTTGCTTTAGGTTGTTTACTTCCTCCTCTAGAGAGTGTATACGATCATTAGTGCTCCCCTGCACTGCATGTTGGTCTGGCGTGATTTCCGAAGGGTAGAGTTCAATAGGGGTCTTCTTAATGTCTTCTCCTCCCTCTAATTCCTCTCCCGATTCGCTATCCTCATAATCCAGCTCCATATACTCTTTGGTTCTTGCTTCTGGATTTCTTCTTGAGCCATTTCTAGTTCTCCTTTCAATCAATCCATTGCCCACTAAGGCCTGGTAGTAAAGGTCACCTTGTGGAATTACAGTCATGGTGCCTGTGAACATGGAGGTGTGAGAAGTGTGTAGAAAGTGCATATGCGACGGTTATATGATATCCCCAAAAAGCACCTATAGTATTTTATTTTTTTATGTTTGAGTTTCTTAAAACTTTTTGGATACGAGGTTGGTAATTTTCTAGATTCATTGGCAACCACGATCACTCCCAGGCACATGTTGGTCGTATTTTGAGTAAATATAGTTGATCAGGCTATATTTACCCCTAATACGATTGCATAGCTGCCCGTGTTTAACCGCTAAGTTCAATTCCTCCAAAGACCTTTTCTTCTTATTGTAATAATGCACACATAGGTATGTATTTTATTTTTGTTCAGATTATTTTAGTCTCAGTATATTTATAGTTGCATATCTTGTATGATTAGATATGCTAGTTCACTATAAACATTGCTCTGATACCAATCTGTGACACCCTGAACCAGACGGTGTATTTATAGTTGCATATCTTGTATGATTAGATATGCTAGTTCACTATAAACATTGACCTAGTCTAGCTGTAGCGAACAACTCAGGTGCGGGGCTGTCAATCCCGTATAGATCTATACACAAACTCTCGCTGTCCCTCAAGGAGACTCTTGTTATAACTACAAGACTTACGGTTGTGCACTATGTAGGTACGAATGAAAGAACGTCTCACAAGAATATTAACTAAATTTAGCGAACGGTGTATCACATTGTTTACCGTTTTATAATAATGTTTTGAGTATGCATTTGATTAAAAAAGATTGGTGATGAAAATACCATTTGTTTTTATCAAAGTGTAAATTATTATTTGTTATTGGCCCGGTTAACATAAAATGTGTTGTGAGGCCCGATAAGAAAATCAATGGGCCTATAAGGCCAAAATAACATGTAATGGGAACATAAGGCCCAATAAACATGTAAATAGGTATTTGAGGCCCAATACACATAAATGAATACACGAGGCCCATCAAACATGTAAATGGGCCAATAAGGCCCAATAAACATGTAATGAATATACAAGGCCCAATTAAAGTGAAAATGACGTAATTAGCCCGTTTGTTATTACAATCCTTGTTTTAGCTCAATTACTACCAATGTGACATAAAAGGCCCACTATAACATACACGTTCAGTTATCGTGTTTTATAATGAATAATATTATGAAATATTGTATGAATTTGAGTATTAAGTTCTAACAGATAGTTTTTACTTGAATTGAAGTAAAACTATGTTTAGAATCATTCATAATGTTTTGGAAGACTTATGAGATTCCTAACAAAAGTCAAATATTGAAAATTAACGAAAATATAAAATTCGAAATAAGTATAATTTTATTATTGAAAGTTGTAAAAAATCGCGTTAGAAACATTTAGGCGTCGATTTGTATCCAACATTTGTAATCAAACTATCAATGTAAATATTGTTTATAAATATGCATGTAGCATGTTTTGGAGTAATATGATGTAAATCAAATTTTACAAAGGGGTTCTCTCAATCATATGAAAGTGTGGGTCTTTCACCCACTTTACTTAGAAATGACCTTTTTGGCCCAAATAATCAAGATTTTTCAATAAAAGCCCACTTTTGTCAAATTTTAATTATTTGGCCCACTAAAACCAAAATCTATAGCAAAGGCCCATTTTCATTTCAAATGACATTTTTAGCCCATTAAAGACAGACTGTTTGTAAATAAGGCCAATTTAGATAAAAATGAAATTTTAAGTCCATTAAGGCCAAAAATTTAGATTTCAAGCCCATGAAACAATGAAATTTCAACATAAGGCCCCCTTTTTATGAAAAATGACCATTTTAGCCCATTAAAATCGTGAAGGCCGAAAATAAGCCCATTTTGTCAAAATAACACTTTTGACCCCCATATAAAACTATGAATGTCATAATAAGTCCTTTTTATAAAAAAAAATTACTCTTTTGACCCCTTTAAAACTGTGAATGTCTTAAAAACCCATTTTTATCCAAAAATGAATCTTGGTCCTCTCAAAACCGTGAGTTGTCACAAAAGGCTCACTTTTTGTTTATTTGTCAAAAATGGCCCCTTTTGCATTATATCTTTGTTTTTCTAGTAACTTTTTCATATTTAATCTTTTCAACATAATACAAAGTTACTTCTAAGAGTTTGTATACAAATATCACCAATATTTGGAAGATATTTCGAATTTTGTAAGGGTTTAGCAAGCTTTTCATCACATATTCACAACATATAACATGAAATATTGACATACATGCATAAATAGTTAGATCTAACATAAAACTAACTTGTATTCTCCCCCAAAACATAGTAAAACTGAAAAGAAAGGGGGTGTGAAGATCACCTTGGTGATGGATTCGGTTTTGATGAAGAAATGAAACAGAATGAAGGTGTTTTCGTCCTTGGAGTGTTTGTTTGGGAAGAGTTTCGAACTTAAGAAGTTCTAAGAAGCTTAAACACGAAATGAAGGTAGCTATGAGAGTGAATCCTTAACACAAAATGGAATAATTCAACTTGAGTGTATATGATCTTACCATAAGTGTGAAGCTTGAAGTGATCTTCTTGCACACACCTAAACTCACGAATTTGAAGAGGTAAAAGTGAGAGAGTTCTTGAGAGTTTAGAGAGAACTTAGAAATGGAATGAAGTTTAAAATAGAGGGGCGATAAGAGTCGTGTTTTAGATAGGAAGAGAGAGGAGAGAAATATCTTGCCTTTAAGTATGAGATTCTTAGATGTATGTCAGGTTAGATACATGGATATACTCCATGCAATAAGGAGGTGTCAAGTATTTATATTAATTAAAATTTCTCTTATATATATATATATATATATATATATATATATATATATGTATGTATATATATATATATATATATATATATATATATATATATCTATATATGTATGTATGTATATATATATATATATATATATATATATATATATATATATATATAACCGATAATGGAGATGGGGGTGAAAAGAAAAGGGATGTTAGGCTAGTATTCAATATCAACCAAAAATATAAGGTGCCATAAGGAAAGTTTCGCACCATTTGGCCCATATATGTGTTTATGGCCCAAAGTGATAGAAGAAATGGGTTTTCGGCCCATATAATTAAAGAAGATGGTTTTCGGCCAAATAAAGCCCATGATCGGTCTTATGGCCCAAAATGCTATTATTTATTGAATGTGGGTCCTACTAGGGTCCAAATGAGGTTTCTTATCCAAAAAGAATCAAGTTGAGGGTTTATTGGTCCTTTAGGCCAAATAAGAGGATCCTGGTCCAAAAAAAGTTTGAACCGGGAAGTTAGGGTTTCAAACACAAAGTTGAGTGAGTGTAGTGCATTGAATTAGGTTTAGGGCTTCACGTGTGAATTTTGATTCAAATTGTTGTTGTTGAATAAATAATATGTATAACATAATACTTAGGGTTACAAGAATTCTCCAAATGTAATTGCACATGGACAAAATTTCCTAGCCTTAAAGTACTATTTGTAACATGGTCATTTACCAATTCCACCCATCGTTGTTATCTTATATTGAGTTCTTTTTTATTGAGAATATGCTAGAGACTCTTATGGTCAATGAAAACTATGCACTTTATGCCATAAAGGCAGTGTCACTATATTTTTAAGGCAAACACTATTGCCCTTAAATCAAAGTTGTGTGTGTTGTAGTTGACCTTATGAGTCTTAAGTTGTCTCGTGGATATCTTCCTCTGGAACTTTGAGCTTATGGTATCCCAACCTTAGATCAACTTTCAGAGAAGTAGCTCATTCCTTGAATTTGGTTGAATAGATCGTCGATTCGGGGTAGGGGGTGTCGGTCCTTGATGGTGGGTTTGTTCGACTCTTGACAGTCAACGCACATACGAAATGATCCACCTTTATTCTTTATGAACAAGACTGGCACTCCCCAAGGTGAGAAGCTTGGTTTTGATAAATCCTTTACTCATTAGTTCATTCAGTTGTTTGGAAAATTCCTGCATTTTCGTCGGCGCTAATCGATATGGGGATTTGGCTATGGGAGTGGCTCCAGGAATCAATTCAATTCTGAACTCAAGTTGGCGCACAGGTGGTATTCCCGGAAGGTCATCTGGGAATACATTGGGAAACTTACAGACTTCTAGAATATCCTTGATTTCTTTCACTTCCTGATTCACATCCACAGCGTGGGCTAGGAAGGTGTGGTACCTCTTGTATAGGTACTTCCGAACCTTGATGCAAGAGACAATTCAGAGGTTTGTGTCGGGTTTTTCATCATAGAAGACAAGAGTTTCGTTATTTGGTAAGTTAAGTTGAACGACCTTTTTATAACACATGATAATGGTGTGGTCAATACATAACCAAAACAAGAAAATGATCACGGCAAAGTTTCCTACTATCATCGGTATTAGGTCGATTTGGAAGGAATGATTGTTTAGCGTTAGGGTGCATCCTAGGTATGTGTCGTTGGTGCTTTCAGTACTTCCCCTAACCATCTCTACCAGGAATATTTTAGTGAATGTTTGAGGTTTTTTTTTAGAATGTATTTATACTTCGTGACTCACGGGCCTCCTCTCTACACCCTTATTTTAAAGTATGCATGCATATGAGTTATTTGAGGATAAACGTACTGGTAACCACAGTGGGGGTCCATCGTTGCTTTCTTATTTCTCATTTTTGAAACTCTCCCTACACATCTGACATTTTTGTTTCTAGTGTTTGGGCACTCCCTATTGATATGCTCTACCTCCCCACATCTATAGCAAGCCTTACCCACGCCAACATTAGTGGCTTGGGTGATCTATTCAGCTGGCACCCTACAGAAACGAGCGGTGTGCCTATTTTTTCTACAGTTATTGTAGTGTATCTCTCAGCAGAATCCATTGTGATGGAAGTTTCACTTGTTGCATTTAGGCAGGTTCCCAGCATATGGTTTTGCCGGTACTGAGGCAGTAGGGACAGTGGTGGTATGGACTACCACAGTTTGTTGTCTTTTGGCAGGCTCTTGAGTCGAACAGCCCCTTTTCTTGTTCCAAAACTTTTGTTTCTTGGGTAGTACTCCTCCATTGTCGTAGGAGTTCTTAGGTTTGTAATTTGTGGAGTCTTTGTCGGGGCACACTCGTTGGTGTCCTTGGTTGTCACCATGATTGGAACTGTTGGTACCGTTCCGGTTTCTGTTTGTGTTGTTAGCGCTAAGTTGTGCCATGACGGTTGCCAAGGCGTCTGCTATAGCGGCTTGGAATGTAGTGGGGTCCATTTATAGATTTGGTATTGCACCGGTACACTGGTTACTTCCGCATGGTGGCATGATTCTATTGTATGGTATGAAACGAGTTCGTAAGTAACTATGATCGATTCTAGTTGTATGTATATATATATATATATATATATATATATATATATATATATATATTACATGTTTTGCTGTACGATTCCTAATGTTTTGACCAACATCATTGTCATGTACTTATGCTAGTAAATATTAGTAGGTATTATACAAATGTTAAGTAACCAAATAGAACATAGATGTCAAGACATTAAGTTTATTCGGGTTACATTAGTTTTGGAGGGATTACCTCAGTTGGTTTACTACTACTAGTTGTGATAAAAGACGCAAATCCTAACACATAGTGTGAGTAGTGTAGTCACTAACTCACTAGGCTATACTAGTCTATCACAAGATGCCCCGCCATCTCACACATTTTGCATGTGGCTTCCTTCGCTATTTGTTCTGCTATGACTACACTCGTTTCAGCTGCAATCATTTGTTGTCTCATGGCAGCCATCTCCTCCTTTAAGGAGTGTAGGTTGTCCGTAATGTTCTCCTGCTTTGCTCGTTGGCACACCATGGCACCTGTCACACCCCAAAACCGTAACGGCGGAAACGTTCGGGGGTGGAGGACGTCATGTCAAGTATCACGAGATATGTATATGGTAAGCAAGTAATGAACAACCATTTCATATAGAAAGAAAGTGTTCACAATGTATGTGTTCACAAAACATAGAAGTTATAAACAAATAACAAAAACAAGACTTGAAGCTATAATGCTCCATCTTCTGAAGTCCCAACACGAGCACCTATCTAATAGTCTCCTGAGAATACAAGTTACTTGAAAGAGTTGATCAGCAATTAAGCTGGTGAGTTCATAAGATTTTAGTGATGTGAGTAAGCTGTAAAAATGTGGTTGAAAATGTATATGTAAAGTATTGTAAGCTATAAGGTGTTGTTCTGTAAAGTTTGCCTGTTCCTCTAGAAAATCATATATTTCCTACTTAAAATGGGAGTTGAGTAAAATGACACTACAAGCCTTTCGATGCGTACTAAGTGGGTACAAGTTATATATACTTGGAGTAAACCAAAAATCGATTGTGCGCATCTTCCCTCAACTTACAACCCAACGGGGTACAGTGAGTAAGGCGGATAACACACATTCCATTGGTTTTTAGATCATTGTCATATGTAACCATGGTGTATTCACTTGTTACTCATGGAGTTATTAGTAATGGTTCCTTTATATCTAATGGAGAGTTCCTTTTAAGAAAACCTATATTTCTTATAATAAAATATTGACTATGGTGATTACTTTTATAATAGCTTTGTTTATATTGCTATATATAATTTGGTATCGGGTAGATAATAGATTGGGTGACCTCGGTGTAAACCCACATCCAACGGGAACAGGACGTACAGCGAAGAACACGCATCCTATTAGCTGTCGGATATTAGTCTTATATATAAATATGGTGTATAAACTAAGGTATTATCGAGTTAACTCACTTAAAGTCTTTAAAACTATACTGGCTTAATAAAATGGATTAAGCCCTTAACTGGGAAATCACTAGTTTTGTATATCCAAAAGTACTGACTTTAAAACGAAAGTTTTGTACTAGAAAAACTGTGCGTTGACTCTGTGTCCTATGACCTGATCCATACCTAGTACCCTTATGATGACTTAATGTATACTAAGAATATATATATATATATATATATATATATATATATATATATATTCGGGTAGATAATAGATTGGGTGACCTCGGTGTAAGCCTACATCCAACGGGAACAAGACGTACAGCGAAGAACACACATCCTATTAGATGTCGGTATCTACTTAACTTATATGTATCCTATAGTGTATAAATTACGGAATCATAATGTTAGAATCATGGTCCCAACTTTAAAAAGTAGCCTTCTACCAAGACTCGATTGTTTTGAAAGCAGTCTTCTACCAAGACCCTACTATTTTGAAAGCAGTCTTCTACCAAGACTCTATTGTTCCTTTGTCAACTGTAAAGTACATTCTCCCTAGTTTATAACCTATCTCGATTAGAGAATAGATCAACCTTCAAGTGTTACCGACACTTTATGAAAGTAATGGAAGAAATGAGTACCTTGATGTCATTTATAATGACATACGGAGGTACTATCAACCTAAAAACATATGTGTGTTTTATTACGGTCATAATGTGAAAGCTAGAACCCCTACTAACCCGCTCTCATGTATGGAGATTGAGGGAACCAAACGCGACTTGAGCAAATCCATGCAAGCTGTGTAATTCACATTGAAGTTAGATCCTGTCTGCGTGTTGTCATGCTATAGCAAATTTACTTGTTTGTTATGTTCTGTTCTGGTATTGTTTGATTCTCTTTACTGTTTGTTCTGTTCTGTTCTGTTCTGGGTGTGCTTCATTGTACAAGAAGTAATGAATAGCATTCTCCTAAACTATACCTATAATAGTTTACTAATGTTCTAATTGGACTGATACTAAAAAGACTCATTTATCTACAAAGTTATGCTTATACTTTAAAAATGGAGTTTTGTATAACTATAAAGTAACATAACCTTTAGAAGAGTTTTGAAATGTTTTAACAACTTATAAATAACATAAGTAACATTTTGAAAGAATGTTTAACAACAAATAATTACACAATTATCATTATGTTCAACTTGTATTCCCCCCCCCCCTTAAAACAATTAAAATAGTTAAAAGATTCATTACGGGGTATGAACTCACCTGATGTGGGTGATTCAAACGGGTATGCGCGTACGGATGAGAAGTTCCACGAATGAAGTTCCGAGACACAATAAGTCCTAAATGATATTTAAGGACACATAATGACATGAATATAATGTTTATAAACAATTATATGAAAGGAAACACCTTCCGGGACTAGGAAACACCTTCCGGGACTAGGAAACACCTTAACCAAATGTTGGAATCACATGTGATTCAACCTAGGAGGGTATAAAGGCACTTAAATGAGTTTACTACCATGAGTTCACGGCCCAAGGGATTTTACGGCCGTAAACTCATGGTTACTCATGGGTTAGTGCAAGTTTGAAGTCTAGGGGTGATTTAGGGACATTAGCTTTAACCTAGGGTGAGAAAGACCACATCTTTTGGCACTTTTGGGGTGTTTACGGCCCAAATGAGTTTACAACCGTAAACTCATGGCCAAATATTCTTATGAGGGTCCTAAAGGTCATAAAGAGGCATTCTAAATTCATGCCTAAGCCCTTGGAAGTGTTTGTGGCATCAAAACACCTCTATTTTGAGTTTACGGCCCAAAGACCATTTGGTCATGTGTTTACGGCCGTAAACACTTACGAAAGATAATATTTTGGTTGTTTTGGGTCCTAAACACATCTAGGTAAAGTTCTATGCTTGTTTCTTGGGCTATGGAAGGCATTTAGGGCATTTTGGCACACTAAAATGGAGTTCACGGCCCAAGAACTTCCTTGGCCGTGAACTCAATTTTGGTCCTTGATTTTAATTGATTTTGATGCTTAAACATGTCAAGGGGTCATTGGGCACACTTTGGCCCTTGAAATGGAGTTTACTCCCCAAGGTGTTCTTGGGCGGTAAACTCACATATCTTGGTGTTTTCCTATGATTTCTAGTGTATTAAGCATATATAAAGCCTTAAAACAACACTAGATAGAAGTACTCACGTTCCTGAACAAAAGTCCGAAGATCCTTGAGAGAGAATTTGGCTTTTCTCTAGTTGGAATTGTAACTAATGAATAATTTGGTTCAGAATCCTATATATTGTCCTGGGATTTTTGGCAGAAAATATTTTATTCCCGGAAAGAACTCTAATATCATAGAGTTTTGGAATAACAGAGTTGCACAAGACCCAAGTGCAACCTCTCTCCTGATATCTCTTTAAGTGTAAATCCTGAGTTGCTCAAACTTATCCCAAAAGTTTGAAAGTTAGCAGCAACAGACTTGGTTTCTATTGAAGTGGAAATTTTTGGGTTGTCACATCATCCCCCCGTTAGAATGAATTTCGTCCTGAAATTAGCTCTCTTAGCATTACTACTGGGGTTGCGCTCCTCTGATTTGCGGAATACTCAATCGTAGACCTGGCAACTTGCCCTAGTGTTCTTGATAGGATTCATACTTGGTTCATCTATCATTACCTCGTGTATACAAGCCGTATATAATTAGGATTAGTAGGATTGTCGGATGTGCGACTCCGTTCTAGGTCCACAACTCAACGGAGAACAGGAGATAGGGCAGAAACACACATAATAGATCTGCATAATCATACTCATATACCACCCTCACGTATACACTAAATAATAATAGGCGGGCTGTATTCATCCTTAGCCTCTGTGCTAGAACTTGGTCTGCTGGACGAGTGGTATGTCGTTACGGTCTGCGGACGTCTGTTGATAAGGCTTCGGAGGATAAAGCACTCTTCGCATGAGTACTTCGGGGTTTGCAATGCGAAAGATAAAGTTTAGGTTTAGGTCGGACCTTTTATACGAATGACGAAAGTTTCGAGAACTTGCCTATCGAGGCGATAGAAACATATGAACTCTGTATGGTGAGGACCACGCCAACTGATGACGAAAGGAAAACAACGGACTCTATACCGAACAAAGTTTTGGTCAAATGAAAGAAACGTCTGATGAACGACGATGTATCCCTGGTATGCTTAGTACTGTACTCCTAGTATGTTCAATAATGTACTCCTTGTAACTGATCTCGAATTTCCTATTTTCTCTTTTGAAATCAACACTCCTATGCATCGTACCGCTATGTGCGCATACATACAAATAAAAGTGCTTTAATAACTGAAAGGATACTTTTATACTATGATCCCCCATGGTACCACTACCATCGCCCGTCATATACAAGTTGCGAATACTTAAGATGATTCAGGCAATCGACTGAGCATCTCTGCCTCAAATCCTCAACCAATTAAGGAAAGGGACCTAAGCGGAGTCACTCACTCTAAGTCTGCAACCTCTCAGTTGCGCACAACCCTGATGTATATGGTGAGCCATAATAGCTTCTCTAAGGGATCCTTTAGTTCTCCTGAATATTACGACCTATTTCAACATGTGGGTTGTTATTGTTACTTTTAAGTGTTATCCCCAAATTTTAATCTTATATGAATATAAATTAATTTTTAAAAGTAAATACTATTTTGAAAACGTACCACTACTCGTCGACGACTCCGGGGTAGATTCTCCTGCGGTGATCATCAGAATACGTCCATCCGCGCATGAGTTCCGGATTATCGGGCAGTCCTTCTGACGGTGTCCAGTCTCACCACAGCCATAGCAGGCTTGGTTTTCTTCAGTTCCGTGTACTTGGGAGATCGATTGAGTCGGTGCCCTGCAGTAACGGACCGTGTGTCCTTTTTTTGTGGCATTTCAAACACTACATTTCTCGGCACACTCCAGTGTGGTGAAAGTTGCACTTTCCACACTTTGGAAGGTTTCCAGCATAACGACTGGCAGATGCTGAAGCAGCAGGCGTCGTAGCAGCGTACATAGTACTCGCTTGTTGCTCTTGCGGGATGTCTTGTGTTGTTCGCTTCTTCTTTCTCTTGTTCTCCGACTCTTGATTATAGTCCTCTTCCCTTGATGACTCAGGAATAGGGACTTTTACGCTGTGGCGGACTCCATGATCGATGAGTCGCTGAGCCAAGCGTTTAGCACTATCGAACGTGGCTGGGTTAGAAGATAACACATTTCCTTGGGTCGGAGCAGTCAGACCCCAAATGTATCTCTCTATCTTGTTCTTTTCCGAGGTAATCATCCCGGGGCATAGAGCTGCTAGTTCGCTGAACCGGTCCGTGTAGGTCACTATGTCTGAGCCGACCATAGTGAGATCCCACAGCTCTTGTTCCAGTATTTGAATTTCGCCTAACGGGCAATATTATTCCCGCATTAACTCCTTTAGGTTTTCCCAACCTATGGAGTTTGCCACTGATAGGGTCAGTGACTTAACATGGCTGTTCCACCATGTTAGGGCCTTGCCATCGAAGGTGCAGGCAGCAAACTTCACTTTGCTTCCTTCGGGGCATAAATAGATTTCAAAGACCAACTCTGTTTTCTCGAACCATTGCGGGAGGGCAATGACTCCTTCAGTCCCTTTAAAGGACGGTGGTTGACATCTGGTGAAGTCCTTGTAGGAGAACTCTCCCTGCCGCACAGGGACCTCACCTTGAGTAGAATCGGTAGGCGCTTCGCCTTCACCTGTACTGGCGGAGTGATATTGTGCCATGGCTGTTGCCACAGCCTCGGCCACTGCAGCGTTCAAAGTTGCTACATCGATTTGTGGAGAAGGTATGGGAGTTATCGGAGTAGCGTGTCTGGGTGATCTGCGAGGAGGCATCTTTGCTAAAAGAAAACAAAGATGAGACGGAATAAGTCTATAGCAACGGACACAAGCCGAAAGCTGAAAAGACAAAGTTATCCTAGTTCTGGATGTATCGGGTCCTGACTTCCACAGGGTTCTAGAAATTATTCATAAATGAGTCTATACCAAATAAACTCTATGAATTTGAAATAACTATCCTCGAATGAATATCTGTTTCCTGAATAACTATTACCAGTTGCATGTAAGAAAATAATTCTAACACATGCAATGTGAGCAGTGTTTCCACTCGCTCGCTAAATTAACCTAGTTAATATTTATTAGTGTGACGCGTAAGACGTTTTTGGTTACTTCGGCTGATCTTTCCTTGAAATCTTCTCATCGGTTTGTCCTTGTTCCTCCTGAACTCTTCTGTTGTCTACTATGAGGAGGTGGTTACGTTTATCCGGGCTTGTTGTGCGAGAATGAAAGTGACTAAAGAACCTATGAGCTTTGAGGTAACTTTATGGGGTGATCCTTACGGAATCTTCCTATAATTATACTAGGTATACCAGTTGGTATTGTATATAATTGAAGATCAAATAGACCTTCGAACAATTGATCCCACCTCAACACTACTTCCTTAAAAGGAATGGATAGCGAAGCATCGGTCATAGATTCTATGTCTATAAGATCTTGATTATATATAAAACTTTATGAATATACCCTGTAAGATTATAGAACTATCCGCAAGGGTCTTTTAAGTTATCACATAAGTTATGTGTCTAGACTAAAATACTCCTGTAGTATCCTAACGTAATGTACTTGGTATGATCTAAAATCGTTATCGCGTTATAGTATCATAGAATACTCCCATAGTTCTCTAAATCTAACTGTACTTGTTCTAGCGTTCTCTTGATTGGTGTTCTGGTAAGTTTTAACCCTGTTGCAACACCACATCATTCCCAAACACATGTTGGTCACATCTCGAATGAATATAGTTGATCAGGCTATATTGATCCTAGATATGATTACATAACTGTTCAGGTTGATGAAAGTGTCCAACCTCTAAATACTTTTAGTTTTGTTCTCCTCGTGATCTTAGTTCTATTATGTACGTGTATGAGCAAGTAGGTATATTTTTATAACTTGAAGTTATACTCTAAATATATCATTATCCAAAGCACTTAAGCCCCATTGTATTTATAGACGTATATCTTTTATCGGTTGATATACTTAGTTTACTATAAACAATGCTCTGATACCAATCTGTCACACCCCAAAACCGGAACGGCGGAAAGGTTCGGGGGTGGAGGACATCATGTCAAGTATCACGAGATATGTATATGGCAAGCAAGTAATGAACAACTATTTCATATAGAAAGAAAGTGTTTACAATGTATGTGTTCACAAATCATAGAAGTCATAAACAAATAACATAAACAAGGCTTGAAGCTATAATGCTCCATCTTTTGAAGTCCCAGCACGAGCACCTGTCTAATAGTCTCCTGAGAATACAAGTTATTTGAAAGAGTTGATCAACAATTAAGCTGGTGAGTTCATAAGAATTTAGTGATGTGAGTAAGCTGTAAAAATGTGGTTGAAAATGTATATGTAAAGTACTGTATGTTGTTTTGTAAAGTTTGCCTATTCCTCTAGAAAATCATATATTTCCTACTTAAAATGGGAGTTGAGTAAAATGACACTACAAGCCTTTCTATGCGTACTAAGTGGGTACAAGTTATATATACTTGGAGTAAACAAACAATCGATTGTGCGCATCTTCCCTCAACATACAACCCAACGGGGTACAGTGAGTAAGGCGGATAGCACACATTCCATTGGTTGTTAGATCGTTGTCATATGTAACCATGGTGTATTCACTTGTTACTCATGGAGTTATTTGTAATGGTTCCTTTATATCTAATGGAGAGTTCCTTTTAAGAAAACCTATATTTCTTATAATAAAATATTGACTATGGTGATTACTTTTATAATAGCTTTGTTTATATTGCTATATATAATTTGGTATCGGGTAGATAATAGATTGGGTGACCTCGGTGTAAACCCACATCCAACGGGAATAGGACGTACAGCGAAGAACACACATCCTATTAGCTTTCGGATATTAGTCTTATATATAAACATGGTGTATAAACTAAGGTATTATAGAGTTAACTCACTTAAATTCTTTAAAACTGTACTGGCTTAATAAAATGGATTAAGCCCTTAACTGAGAAATCACTAGTTTTGTATATCCAAAAGTACTGACTTTGAAACGAAAGGTTTGTACTAGAAAAATGTGCGTTAATTATGTGTCCTATGACCTGATCCATACCTGGTACCCTTATGATGACTTAATGTATACTAAGCATAAATATATATAGATTCGGGTAGATAATAGATTGGGTGGCCTCGGTGTAAGCCTACATCCAACGGGAACAAGACGTACAGCGAAGAACACACATCCTATTAGCTGTCGGCATCTACTTAACATATATGTATCATATAGTGTATACATTACAGAATCATAAGGTTAGCATCATGGTCCCAACTTTTAAAAGTAGCCTTCTACCAAGACTCGATTGATTTGAAAGCAGTCTTCTACCAAGACCCTACTGTTTTGAAAGCAGTCTTCTACCAAGACTCTACTGTTCCTTTGTCAACTGTAAAGTACATTCTCCCTTGTTTATAACCTATCTCGATTAGAGAATAGATCAACCTTCAAGTGTTACCGACACTTTATGAAAGTAATGGGAGAAATGAGTTCCCTGATGTTGTTTATAATGACATACGGAGGTACTATCAACCTAAAAACATATGTGCATTTTATTACGGTCATAATGTGAAAGCTAGAGCCCCCACTAACCCGCTCTCATGTATGGAGATTGAGGGAACCAAACGCGACCCGAGCAAATCCATGCAAGCCGTGTAATTCACATTAAAGTTAGATCACGTCTGCATGTTGTCATGCTATAGCAAATTTACTTGTTTGTTATGTTCTGTTCTGGTATTGTTTGATTCTCTTTACTGTTTGTTCTGTTCTGTTTTGGGTTTGCTTCATTGTACTAGAAGTAATGAATAGCATTCTCCTAAACTATACCTATAGTAGTTTACTAATGTTCTAATTGGACTGATACTGAAAAGACTCATTTATCTACAAAGTTATGCTTATACTTTAAAAATGGAGTTTTGTATAACTATAAAGTAACATAACCTTTAGAAGAGTTTTGAAATGTTTTAACAACTTATAAATAACATAAGTAACATTTTGAAAGAATGTTTAACAACAAATAATTACACAATTATCATTGTGTTCAACTTGTATTCCCCCCCTTAAAACAATTAAAATAATTAAAAGATTCATTACGGGGTATGAACTCACCTGATGTGGGTGATTCAAACGGGTATGCGCGTACGGATGAGAAGTTCCATGAATGAAGTTCCGAGACATAATAAGTCCTAAATGATATTTAAGGACACATAATGACATGAATATAGTGTTTATAAACAACTATATGAAAGGAAACACCTTTCGGGACTAGGAAACACCTTAACCAAGTGTTGGAATCACATGTGATTCAACCTAGGAGGGTATAAAGGCACTTAAATGAGTTTACTACCATGAGTTCACGGCCCAAGGGAGTTTACGGCCGTAAACTCATGGTTACTCATGGGTTAGTGCAAGTTTGAAGTCTAGGGGTGATTTAGGGACATTAGCTTTAACCTAGGATGAGAAAGACCACATCTTTTGGCACTTTTGGGGTGTTTACGGCCCAAATGAGTTTACAACCATAAACTCATGGCCAAATATTCTTATGAGGGTCCTAAAGGTCATAAAGAAGCGTTCTAAATTCATGCCTAAGCCCTTGGAAGTGTTTCTGGCATTAAAACACCTCTATTTTGAGTTTACGGCCCAAAGACCATTTGGTCATGTGTTTACAGCTGTAAACACTTATGGAAGATGATATTTTGGTTGTTATGGGTCCTAAACACGTCTAGGTAAAGTTCTATGCTTGTCTCTTGGGCTATGGAAGGCATTTAGGGCATTTTGGCACACTAAAATGGAGTTCACGGCCCAAGAACTTCCTTGGCCGTGAACTCACTTTTTGTCCTTGATTTTAATTGATTTTGATGCCTAAACATGTCAAGGTTCGTCCCATGTTTGGTTTCCAAGGTTTAGGGGTCATTGGGCACACTTTGGCCCTTGAAATGGAGTTTACTCCCCAAGGTGTTCTTGGGCGGTAAACTCACATATCTTGGTGTTTTCCTATGATTTCTAGTGTATTAAGCATATATAAAGCCTTAAAACAACACTAGATAGAAGTACTCATGTTCCTGAACAAAAGTCCGAAGATCCTTGAGAGAGAATTTGGCTTTTCTCTAGTTGGAATTGTAACTAATGAATAATTTGGTTCAGAATCCTATATATTGTCCTGGGATTTTTGGCAGAAAATATTTTATTCCCGGAAAGAAATCTAATATCATAGAGTTTTGGAATAACAGAGTTGCACAAGACCCAAGTGCAACCTCTCTCCTGATATCTCTTTAAGTGTAAATCCTGAGTTGCTCAAACTTATCCCAAAAGTTTGAAAGTTAGCAGCAACAGACTTGGTTTCTGTTGAAGTGGAAATTTTTGGTTTGTCACAACACCCATATGGTGTTCTTGTTGCTTATGGATGCATCGAATTCGCATTGGCGTGTTCCGGACTTCACCACCGTTATCCATTACTTCGTGATGGAGAGCCTGAACTTGTGTGGCCTAACAGCCCACTTGTGGTATAATTAGAGGTAGTGCTCGATGTGTGAGGGTGTTGGGGCCCGGAGCATGGTGTAGTTGGTGCATACCGAATGTGCATCGTCGACCATCTTCTCTAGCCCATGCATGCAGCTGGGTTGCCCATTGTGGGGGCGTATCTTGGACAGAGGCAGATGTTAGCAACGAAGTTTGCCTTTGAATGGGCAATATTCTCTAATGAGGAATTTTCTACCAAAGAGGACCCCCATTAGGGGTGTCTATATAATTGGAAGGAGGGAGGTGAAAGAGCCTTTTGCCTACTCCAGATAGGGTAAGGTTCATTAATGATCTCCCCAGTACCTGCCTCCTTGTTTGATCCCTTCTCAGAATCGTCCTCCTCATAATCCATTTCTTGGTACTCTTTAGGAACCTCTTCTGGATCCTCCTCATGAACCTCTCCTGGCTCCTCCTCAAGCCATTCGTTGGATTCCATAGCCGGGTAGTAGAAGTCTTCGTGGTGAATCTGGCCATATTGTATGTGCAAGAATAGAGGTATAAGAGACACATAAAGAATCTAGGTGTATGGTTCTATAGTATTAAAAAATACTCTTATAGTATTTTTAGACTTTATGTTTGATTCTAGAGTTTCTTTGTATGGGGTGTTGGTAAGTTTTAGACTTGTTGTTCACCACGACTATTCCTAAGCACATGTTAATCACATCTCGGATAAATATAGTTGATCATACTCTATCTATCCAAGATCTAATTACATACCACGTAGGCCTACTCGTAGTGCTCAACTTATCTTATTACTATTGTGTTGTTCTTGATACGACAATGTTCTAGTATGTAGGTGTGTGTTTATACTTTACTAAAATATCATTATATTTTAAAAGTATACTTTTGAAAAATGTTTTAGTCAGAGTGTTTTAGCCCCATTGTATTTATAGTTGTATATCTTACATGGTTTGATATATACTTAGTTCACTATAAACAATGCTCTGATACCAATTTGTCACACCCCCAAACCAGAACGTTGGAAACGTATGAGGGTGGATGACTTTCATGTATTGTATCATAACATAATGAATAATAGTGATAAAAGCAACAACCATCATTATATGATTAAGGATATTACATTGTATCCAAAACATTGTTTGTTTCGATACCAAATACATATGACAAAAGTAATTAACGTGATGCTATGACGCCCCATCCTCAAAACCTTTTGATTACTTGTTTACTAATTTCCTGAGAATACAAGTAGTTTTGAAAAAGTGTCAACAATTAAGTTGGTGAGTTCATAAGAGTTTTGTATGAGAAAAATCGGTAACTTTTCATTGTAAAATGATAGAGTGGGCTTTCAGAAAATCAAATATTTTCTTTAAAAATAAGTTGTAAGTCTTAAACCCTAACACCAAAAATATAAGTATTGATGTACTGGAAAATAGTATCATGTAGTTTTATCATTATATAAAACCATTTGAATATATGCTAGCCCCGTAAACCAAATGTATTGTTAATACCCCATGTGAGTTATTATAACTGTGCTAAAGACATAGATGGCATGTTACGACGTTCTTTGGGTGTCAGAATGTTAGAAATTTGTCACCCTAGACCTGTCGGTCTAACTGTAGCTAGGTAGCTTAGGTGGAGGATTGTCAGTCCCGTATAGATCTATACACAAGTATCACACTCTTTTACAGGAGATTCTGGTTATAATACAAGACTTTTGTAGGTACTTTGATAGGTATGTGAAGACTATGACTCACAAAATTGTATCAACAGGTTTACGTATACTGTAATGAAAACCCTTTTGTAAGTGGAAATATTGCCTTTCCATAGTAAATACGTAGTGTAAAATAATTATACCTTTAAATAATTATATGTTTCGTCTAAAATGATAAAGTAGTACTTATGACCCATAAACTATACCAATTATAGTATATTATAAATGTTTTGTTAAGTCCATTTATATAATCATATATATAAATATGTATAAGCTAACATGTCTAGATGTTTTAAAACATTACATCATATAAATTTACATCTAACACAAGTGTAAAAACATTTAGTACGATAAAGCCAATTTCTAGTTTTGGCCCATTTTTAACGACATTTACCGGTAACCAGTAAAATATGACTTTATAAAACTTATTTTTATCTTTTGGGGGTATTCAACTCAAGTTAACTTTATATGTTTAAAACCATATTTTTTAGTCAAACCCCACAAAAATGGTGCCATAAACTAGTTAGGACCATTTTTGCTATAAAAACCCATTTTTACATAAAATGATAGATTTTTGAGTTTTCTTTTTTGTAAAACTAAATCTTTGATATTTTTTACCAGTTTCAACACATATGTCCCAAATAACATATTTTGGTTTTTTTCATACAAAACTAATGTAATAGCTTGGTTAAAACCATTTTTGCTAGAAAAGTCATATTATGTTCATAAAAACCATAGTTTTTATAGTTTTGTTTTTGTGACATTTTCTCAAGAACATATAGTATGTTTATACTTGTTATTCACAGATTTTTTTTGTATTTTAAACAACATACCACAGATAAATGTTCATAATACTAGGTAATAACATTATTTCATTTAAATAATATTTTTACACAACTTGAAGACTAAGCATGCATAACAACTAGTGTTATTACACAAGTTTACTTGTATTGCTCCCCCCCCCTCCCCCCTAAAATGTGACAACCGGAAATTTCTATCTTGTGCAACCATTCAATTGAATCAAAGTCAAACTCATTTCTACTACCTTTTAGCACTGTTTAGGGTCTATTTGAGTGTTATAAGCCTAGTACCTTCAAGAAGGAATGTTAGGAACTGATTCTAGAGTGCAGTGTGCAACATTCAAGCAAGAAACTCCATTCATAAGGAGTTTACGACCATAAAATAGAGTTTACGGTCGTAAACTCATGTCCATATATGAGTTTTGCCTTCATTTTTAGTCATTTCTTACACTTCCAAGCCTAGATTTCAGATTCTCTCTCAACTATCATCAAAATTTTCACCTTGATCTTCAAAAGAGTAAGCAATCTTTTATTAGTTTTTATTCTTCTTAATCTAGTATCACCCTTTGATTTCATCCATGAAATACATCTTTTGGGTTAGATCTTCAAGATCACCAAGAACACCAAGAAAACACAAGTTCATGGACTTTAAACACCCCTTTCAAGCTTCAAAACGTAAGTAATCCTCCATATACTAGTTATAATATAGAAGCTCTTAGCATACACCCTTGAAAACAACCATTTTCCCAAGAACAATGAGAGTTTACGGCCATGAGTATCTCCATTGGCCGTAAACCCTTGTTAAGGACCCCAGTTTGGCAATAAACTCTTCTTTAGGCTAGGAATGGGTCAAGACACACTTCCTTGAATATGAATAGGACCATAAAACACACTTTAGCATATGTATTCATGAGTGTACGACCGTAATCACATAAGGCCGTAAACCCCATGGCCGTAAACACATTGGGTCGTAAACCCCATGGCCGTGAACACCATGTGTGGCCGTAAACCCTCTCTATGTGCAATCACATGTGATTGTAACACTTCCATTCAAGTGTTTCCTAGTCCCTAAGGTGTTTTCCCTATCACGATTAGTTGTTATATGCATTAATTATATACATATATGTGTCATTATATGCTTATTAGGATCCACTTGTGCCCGAGATTTCACTTAACACATAGCATCCTACAACCGATCTTTCATTCATATCACTCACTATAGGTGAGTTCATACCCCTTAACTTATATTTTAAATGATTTTAAATGCTTTTATGGGGGGGGTACAGGTAGAAACATTATAGTTATTATATCAATCACATGTGATTAATACCTATCAAACAAGTGGATTTTCTTATACTTCAAACTGTTTTATCAAACAACTCTTCAAAACATTTTATAAACTGACATGAAGTCATTTGTTACCATTCAAATGGTTACAACTCTTTTATATCTTATACTCTTCAATAAACTCTTTTAAACTTATTTATATTGTCAAAATCATGTCTATATAGATATAGTTATATAAGTAAGATTGAAGGCCTTAGGACTGATAACTCGCTTTATTTCCTGTTCCTAGTTTGGTTGTAGACTTAGGGTATCCGGTTATTTTTCTGAGTGTCGTTTGAAACTTAGTTATATATATATATATATATATATATATATATATATATATATATATATATATATATATTGGATATATGTATAGATATAAAAGTTCTTACATCAGTTCAGCACCTTTGGGTAGCAAAGGTGTACAAACATGCTTAGACATTCAAACAACATTACTAGTAAACTATAATAGGTATAGTTTAGGGATTTAATACTCACTATTTCTAGTATAATGAAACTTATAAGAGTCAGCTCATTCATGAGTCAATACAAACTTACTATTATGAGAAACAAAAAGAACATACTATGATGAGAAACTAAGAGAACATACACTACACTATACAAAGAGAACATACTATACAAACACTAGAATACTATAACATTAATGTGAGCCACTACTTCATGGCATGGAAATCTTTTGCTGTGTCACATTTTGTAACCAGAGTCTCGTGGAGGGAGAACGTAAATTTGCGTATATATCTACACGGGACTGACCGTCCTACACCTTGTTGCTAGCTACTGTGGGACCTGTAGGTCTATAGGTGACGATTGTCATACCATTTCGACGTCTTCGAGCGTCGTGTGTTAGTAGTCAATCAAGTATGGTTACAATCATATCACAATTTACCTTAATTAACGAACTGGTTTAAGGTAGTTAGTACATTGGTAGTTACTTATATACAATACTACAATAGATCTTTATTTTCCCATTGTATTCACTTTGTGATCTTCTCACCTAAATAGTAATGTAAAATATATTTTGGTAATGATAGTCATACTTGGGAAATATACACACTTTTA
This sequence comes from Lactuca sativa, assembly GCF_002870075.4. NCBI lineage: Eukaryota > Viridiplantae > Streptophyta > Magnoliopsida > Asterales > Asteraceae > Lactuca > Lactuca sativa. The sequence goes on along the minus strand of NC_056623.2, from coordinate 185,168,902 downwards.
CAAACAAACAACATAAAGAACATTCGAACCTTGGTAGAAGGCTACTTTTTAGTAGAAAATATAGGATTTTCTAGGAGATATAAACATTTACCAAAATCACTTACAAACATTTACATCAAACATTTTCAAACACTTTCATACAAATAATGACACTAAAATCCTTATGATCTCACCAACTTTAATGTTGATCTACTCTTTCAAAATAACTTGTATTCTCAGGTCACCAATAGACAGGTACCAATGACCAGGTTTTGAGAAGATGGAGCTTTCAAGACTCGTCGTTATTTTGATTATTCAGTTTTGGTGTCTTATAAACTATACACAGAACACACTTGTATTAAAATTATATTATTAATGAAATGGATAATGTTGTACATGACTTCCTCCGTCCCAGAACATTTCTGCCGTTCAGGTTTTAGGGTGTGACAGATTGGTATCAGAACTTTGTTTATAGTGAATTGAGTATATCAACCCATAAAAGATATACAAACTATAACCGCATCGGGATTAAAATACTCTAACTAAGAGTTTATACTTCTAAATAGTAAAATATTTAACCAAAGTATACATACCTACATTCATACTAAAATCAGTGTCACTAGGAAATAACCAAAGTATTGCGGTTGTTGGACAGCACAAGTTGGCTTGGGGACATATAATCAGATCTGGGAGTGATATAGCGTGATCAACTATATCTTTCCGAGAAGTGATTAGCATGTGCCTAGGAATGGTTGTGGTGTTGCAACAAGTCTAAAAACTTACCAACACTACTACAATGAAGACATTAGAAAAGAACATAGAATTAAAATACTATAGGAGTATTTTGTGTTACTATAATTCTTATTTGAGAACTAAAGGTCTTTATGAGTAGGTCAATAGTTGCTAAGTGGATACGCTAAGGTTATATGTGACTAGGATGTCATAGACTTAGAATCTATGATCTTTGGTTTTTTTCCTGTTCCTTGTTTGGTTGTGGATTTGGAGTTAGGGTCAATTGTTCGAAGGTCTATCCCGTTTTTGTTACATATGACTGGTATGCACTATGCAAGTGTTGATGTAACTGGTAAGAATCATCTTATAATTATCTTAATTAGTGCGTCTATTAATTATTTCTTTTACCCCTATTCTTGCATAGATAACATGACTCGATCATGAGCCAGAAGAGAATCATCTAATTCCTTTGGATGATGACTTCGTAGAGAACTTTCTGGAGGATTCTGACTCCGAGCCAGAAGTAAATGATTTGCCTCTGGTGGCTCAAATCCCGAATCCTAACCCTCGTCCAGCTTTTCAAGGCTCGACGCCTCTGTGGGCGGAATACTTGGGAGCATGGAGTCAGGAGCAGGGTCAACCTATGCCATACAATGGAGACTGGAGCTTCTACAACCTCAGCGAGGGAGGCTCACCAAACTGAGTGCTGCCCATTCAAGTCTGTAGGGTTGCTCATAATGAAGAGCAGGGTAAGACAGCCATCCATAGAATCATGGAGGCTGATGCCCATGTGGGAATTAGTACAGTCCGCATTTGTCGTCTGGAAAATGCTCGTGAGAGAGCTGAGAGAGACAATGAGGTTCTACATCAAGAACTGGCTGCAAATCGGGCTGAAGTCATAGAGCTCTGAGTATACCAAAGGGTTTATGAGCGACACCTCCTTGATGTGGAGCGTCAGCTGGCAGAATTGAGGGTTCGCCCGAGGGGTACCCGTCGCCGGTAGAAGATGCTTTACTCGTCCTTTCTTTTCGGTTAAAAAATAGCTTTCGTATCTATGCTTTATGTAACACTTTTCCCTGTAAATATTCCTATCTATCTAGTACTGTTGTTAGGTATCTATGTTGTCAAAATATTCTCATTTTGGTTTGATGTAAGACTTACTTCTAGGTCATTTTCCAGAACTTGTTACATCATTAGTGCCAATATTATTGACAACCATCAAATCTTTTAGGATGTAACATCCGGATTCCCAGATATATTATTTTATTTTATTTTTGGAGGTTGTGAGGGGACTCGGCGAGTTGGTGCGTAGACTCGCCGAGTAGGGTCGTGGATTCTTATCCGGGTTCATGGCTAGACTCGACGAGTCCATGCTGTTTAATGAAAACCTAATTTCCTGTGTTTGGGACCTATTTAAAGGCCCTTAGGGCAGTCATTTGCGGCTACCAAACCCCAAAGAGAAACCCTAAAGGAGCTAGAGCGTTTGTGAGAGGATAGGAGCCATTTCTTGATCTTTGTGGTTGATTCTTGCAAGAAGGAGGTGTTTCCAGCTTAGAGGAGACCAAGGAGGTTGTGCATCTGTGGATTTCGAGCAAGAGACTTCATCTTTGAGGTATTATATCGCCCTTTTATCTGTTTTGTGGAAGGAATCCATAGATGTAGAGTTTTATGACCTTTATTGGAAGAAGATTGTGAGGATATGGCCCTATTCACTTTGATACTTCAGATCTAGACCCATAGTGGTCTATAGAGCTTATCTTAGCTTGCTTTATGTTGAGATATGGAGGTGTTGAGCTAAGGATGTTACTTTTGGGGCTAAATCATCAAGTGAAGCCTCCTAAACGTTCCATGAGTGTCAAGATTCGAACTTTATGTGTTTATCAGGCTTGGAAAGGTCAGATCTATGGATTCAAGGAACAGATCTGACCTCAAGAGGCCATTTGAGTTTGTGCATGGCATGAACTCGCCGAGTGCAAGGGCAGACTCGGAGAGTAGGTTTAGGGTTTCCCGTGAATCACTTAGTGAGTGGACTTGCCGAGTTGGGGGAATAACTCAGTGAGTCAGGGAGGATTAGAGGACTGGAGTTCAAAGCGGAACTCACCGAGTTAATCTTAAGACTCGGCGAGTTGAGTCAGGGTGGCCCCGCGATTCATGCCAGGTGTGACTCGTCGAGCAAGGGGAGGAACTTGACATGCCAAGCTATACTAAAGAGTTAGTGGACCCATGTGGACTCGCCGAGTCGCCCAAGTGCACTCGACGAGTTGGGTCAAAGTTTGACCGTTGACTTTTGTTGACTTCTAGGATTTGGTCAACAATCTGGCCTTTGAGTCTAGTCTTGAGAGGTATATTTATGAGAGTATTTACTTTATGTGATTAGGCGGAGACTAGATCGTATTTTTACCGAGTCAGAGATTTACCAAGGCAACTGAGGTGAGTCTTCTCACTATACTGTACCTGGAAGGGTACCTATGTGTGACCAGAAGGTCTGGTATGCTATGAGATATATGCATTGTATGCTATGACTTTCCTGTTTCGTATGCACTATGTATGTGATATGTATGGTATGCTTGATATAGGCCGGAAGGCATTATGATATGGGCCGGAAGGCATTATGATATGGGCCGGAAGGTCAGGGAGTTATGGACCGGAAGGTCGACACGGGTAAGACCGGAAGGTTTACCGGGTTGGGACGGAAGTCCCCTCAGACACATGGACCGGAAGGTCGTGTGGAGTATGGCCTGGAAAGGCGTATGTGTGTAAGTGGTATTTTGGGGAACTCACTAAGCTTCTTGCTTACAGTGTTATGTGTAATGTGTTTCAGGTACTAGTGAGGACTGTGGGAAGGCGTCGACATGACTCGTATACACACACACACACATAGGCGGACTGGATATGTTTGATCTTGGGATTTGACATGTTTTGTATTATGACCATGTTACATTGGATTTTATGGTTTGTATTAAATGAATTTATGTTTTAAAGAAATGAAAAATTGTTTTGAAAATTTACGATGTTACAAGTTGGTATCAGAGCCTTGGTTTGGGGGATTCGGATGCACCTTCGGGCGTAACTAAACTAAAATCGAGGATTTGAGAAAATTTTCAACCGATAAAAATTAATTTTTCTGAAAAGCAAGAGGTTTTGAGACAACCAGAGCGGAGCAGTGTGTACGGTCAGCCAGCGCCCGAACGTTGAATCCTCAAAATGCCCTTACGTTATGTGATATGATATGTTATCTTATGCATGCTAGAGTTGGCTAGGTATTCATATTAGGACTAGAGTGGCCTGATTTTTTGTGATTCCTTAGCCTAGGAAGGATTGTGCTCCTATGTGATGCTTGAGAGCGAGTAGGTAGGAGTGAGGGGCTGATAAGAGGTCTACCGAAGGGTAGCCTATGCCAGTGAGATATAGAGTACTTGTGATCTGGGATCCAAGGAGGAGGACTTAGGGTGAATACTGATGCGGTGTAGGCGGTAGTATAAGGGCCCTTACTACCAAAGACACCAGAGCAGTGCGCACTCTAAGTAAGAATCCTTTGGATACTAAGGAACAAGTAGGGTTGAGTTATCGAGCACGAGCATGCTCGAATGACTCTTTGATATTGTTGTGTTATATTTCAGAGACATAATGGTTGGGACACGCCACAGACCTGAGGCAAGCGGTGTGAGTGACGAGGAGCTTCGTCAGATGATCCACGATGAGGTGGCTGCGGCAATCAGGGCCGAGATTCCGGAGATGTTTGCGTCTATCAAGACCACACTGATTGAGAATTTCGATGAGCGGTACGCCGCGGTGACTGAGGCTGCAGCCGCTCCAGCTACAGTAGTTGTGGCTGCTGCCAGGCCTCAGGGAGGTGACTCGTTGTTGTTCCGGGAGTTCAGCAACATGAAGCCACCTGAGTTTGATGGGACGCAAGATCCGATCGTTGCAATGAGATGGATTGTTGATATTGAGGGATGCTTCTATACATGTTCATGTCCGGAGCATCTAAGGGTACAATTCGCTTTGAACCAGCTTCGCTTGAGAGTGAAGGATTGGTGGAAGTTCGTGACGGCGAGCTTCACTCTTGCATAGATTTCAGCGGTGACCTGGGAGTGATTCACCACCATGTTCAGAGACGAGTATGTTCCCCCGGTGGAGAGGGAACGGTTGGTTCAGGAGTTCTTGACCCTCAAGCAGGGTAATGATTCAGTTACTGTGGTTACCCGAAAGTTTCATGAGAGGGCGATGTTCTGCCTTGAGCAGGTGTCTACTAAGCAGGCACGGATGAGTCGGTATTTGGGCATTCTGAGGAGGGACATTCAGGAGTTCGTGTCGAACTCGATGTACCAGACATTTGCTGAGCTCCAGGCAAATGCCCGGAAGAGGGAGATTGAGTTGGAGACTCAGGCCAGGGAGGAGGCCAAGTCTCAGAGGATGGATCGGCAGCCGGCTCAGTCTCAGCCGGCAGCCAAGCGGACCAAGTCCGTTGTTTCGAGGACTGGAGGCCAGAAGGGCCGCACTTGCGGAAAGTGCGACAAGGGTCATGAGGGGGCGTGTCGATCGGGTGCTTGCTACAAATGTGGCAAGGAGGGGCATATCGCCAAGGATTGCCCCCAAGGGATTTATGGTTTGCTTTCATTGCAACCAGACTGGCCATCAGAAGGCCGAGTGTCCACAGTTGCATCAGGGGTCAGCTTAGGGATCTGCACCTGCTGCTAGGGTTACCGAGGTTCAACTAGTGAAGGCCGAGGCTCCGAAGGCTCGTGGGAGAGCTTTCCAGTTGACTGCGGAGGAGGTTCGCGCAGCGCCCGATGTTGTGGCTGGTATGTATTTTGTATTTATCATTTTGTTGAGATATTGTGCTTATATGATGTTATGCATAGGTACTTTTCTTTTGAGTTATGTACCTGCTTTGGTGTTATTTGACTCGGGTGCGAGTCGGTCATTTGTTTCTTTGGCATTTAGTCAGCACATTAGTATCCGTCGAGAGGCATTGAGTCGACCTCTGCGAGTTTCCATAGCTGACGAGCGAGCAGTGTATGCTACGGATGTGATTCGAGGATGTATTCGTAGGATCTTCGGTGTGGAGTTCCCGATAGATCTAGTTCCGATTGCGATGGGGGACGTGTGTGTTATAGTGGGCATGGATTGGTTGGGCCGATTCGGAGCTGTTATTGATTGCGAGTGTCAGTTGGTGACGATACAAGACCCTAGTGAGGGAGTACTTACGGTGTATGGCGAGGGAACCCGATGTGGGTCAGCGTTTTGCTCGGCTGCCAGGGCGAGGCAGAGTTTGCAGTGGGGCTTCAATGGATTGGTAGCCTACATGATGGACACGCGATTGGCCACTGGGAGGCCAGGTTCGATTGATAAGGTTCCGATAGTGTGCGAGTTCCCGGATGTTTTTCCCAAGGAATTGTCGGGTGTGCCTCCCGAGAGGCAAGTGGAGTTCTGTATCGATTTGATTCCAGGAGCAGCACCTGTCGCCAAGGCGCCCTATCGCCTCGCACCGCCAGAGATGCAGGAGTTATCCTCGCAGCTTCAGGAGCTGTTGGGGAAGGGGTTGTTCGACCAAGTAGATCGCCTTGGGGAGCACCGATTCTTTTTGTCAATAAAAAGGATGGTTCACACCGGATGTGCATTGATTACCAGGAGTTGAACAAGTTGACGGTCTAGAACCGTTATCCGTTGCCAAGGATTGATGATCTGTTCGATCAGTTGCGAGGGGCGTCTTGGTTCTCCAAGATAGACTTGAGGTCGGGTTATCATCAGATGAGGGTTTGGGATGAAGATATCCAGAAGACAGTGTTCAGAACTCGTTATGGGCATTACGAGTTCGTGGTGATGCCATTTGGGCTCACCAATGCACCAGCTGCGTTCATGGATCTCATGAACAGGGTGTGCAGACCAATGCTGGATCGGTCGGTGATTGTATTCATTGATGATATTTTGGTGTATTCGAGGTCTAGAGAAGAACATGAGGAGCATTTGAGGGAGATCCTTAGAGTTCTGAGATCGGAGAGGATTTATGCCAAATTCTCCAAGTATGAATTCAGGTTACGAGAAGTCCAGTTCTTGGGACATCTTGTCAACCAAAATGGGATATTGGTCGATCCGGCCAAGATTGAGGCAGTCATGAGGTGGAAGGTGCCAAGATCGCCCACAAAGATCAGGAGCTTTCTAGGATTGGTCGGTTATTATCGGACATTTATTAAGGATTTCTCCAAGATCGCCGTGCCACTCACCAAGTTGACTCGGAAGGGTGTTGCTTTCTCCTGGGGTCCAGAGCAGCAGACCTCATTTGAGACACTTCGCCAGAAGTTGTGCGAAGCCCCGGTGCTAGCACTCCCGGAAGGGATGTAGGTTTTTGTGGTGTACTGTTATGCATTGATATTCGTGTTGGGGGCAATGCTTATGCAGAGGGGGCATGTGATAGCATATGCATCGAGGCAGCTGAAGCCTCATGAGTCGAGGTATCCCACCCACGACCTGGAGCTATGGGCTGTGGTGTTCGCCCTCAAGATATGGCATCACTATCTGTATGGGGTTCGGTGTACCCTATACACGGACCACAAGAGTTTGAAGTACTTGATGGATCAGCCCAACCTGAATATGCACCAGAGGAGATAGATGGATGTGGTAAAGGATTATGATTGTGAGATCCTGTACCACCCGGGCAAGGCTAATGTTGCCACCGATGCCTTGATCCGTAGGGCGGAGAGCGCCCCGATACGAGATGTTTGTATGAGGTTGAAAATGATGATTCCGGTGTTGGACACGATTCGGGGGGCCCAGGCGGAGGTCGTGAGACCGGAGAACTGCAAAAGGGAGCGGGTGATCAGACAGGTATCGGAGTTCGTTACCGATAGTCGAGGACTTATGACATTTCAGGGTCGGATATGGGTACCGTTTGTGGGCGGGACGCATACCATTTTGATGGAAGAGGCTCATCGATCGAAGTTCTCGATCCGTCCCGGGGCCACTAAGATGTATTTAGACCTGAAGAGGGAGTATTGGTGGCCCTGTATGAAGAGGGATGTTGCATGGTTTGTAGAGAGATGCCTGACCTGTCGCATGGTTAAGGCCGAGCACCAGCGTCCATATGGTAAGCTGCAACTGTTAGGGATTCCCGAGTGGAAATGGGAACAGATTACCATGGATTTCATCACCAAATTGCCGAGGACTGCAAGAGGTGTCGATGCAATTTGGGTGATTGTGGATAGGTTGATGAAGAGCGCTTATTTCCTTGCTATCAGTGAGAGCTCTTCCGCAGAGAAGTTGGCAAAGATGTAAGGGAGGTGGTATCGCGGCATGGGGTGCCGATCTCGATTATCTCAGATCGAGATGTGCGTTTCACTTCTGGATTCTGGAAGAAATTTCATGAGGAATTGGGTACGAGGCTGCATTTTAGTATCACATACCACCCACAGACTGATGGGCAGAGTGAGCAGACGATTCAGACGCTCGAGGACATGCTCCGAGCATGTGTGTTGGATTTCGGCGGGAGTTGGGACACGTACTTGCCCTTGATAGAGTTTTCCAACAACAACAGCCATCATTCGAGCATTGGTATGCCACCCTTTGAGTTGTTGTATGGGAGGAGGTGTCGGACCCCCATTTGCTAGGGAGAGGTAGGGCAGCGTGTGATGGGTAATACAGAGATCGTGCTTCAGACGATAGAGCAAATACAACAGGTCAGACAGAGGTTGTTGACCGCTCAGAGTCGCCAGAAGAGTTATGTGGACAGGCACCGGTCCAAGCTCGAATTTCAAGTCGGCGACTTCGTGCTCCTGAAGGTCTCTCCTTGGAAGGGAGTGATCCGATTCAGGAAGAGGGGCAAGCTGGGGTCCCAATATATTGGTCCTTTCAAGGTGATCGTGAGAGTAGTAAGGGTGGCCTACCGGTTGGAGCTACCTACGGAGTTGGGTTAGATTCATGACACCTTCCACGTGTTGCAGCTGAGAAAGTGTATAGCCGATGAGTCGGGAGTGGTGCCATTAGAGGATATTTAGGTGGATGCAAGCCTGAACTATGTTGAGACACCGGTGGCGATCAGGGATCAGAAGATCAAGGTTCTAAGAAACAAGGAGGTGCCTCTGGTGCAGGTCCAGTGGCAGCATCGGAAAGGGTCAGAGTTGACTTGGGAGCCGGAGCGAGAGATGCGAGAGCAGCATCCCGAGTTGTTTGCAGAGTAAGACTTCGAGGATGAAGTCTGATTCTAGTGGGGGAGAATTGTAACATCCAGATTCCCAGGTATATTATTTTATTCTTTTATTTTTGGAGGTTGTGAGGGGACTCGGGGAGTTGGTGCTTAGACTCGCCAAGTAGGGTCGCGGATTCTTGTCCGGGTTCATGGCTAGACTCGGCGAGTTCATGAGGTGGACTTGGCGAGTCCACGCTATTTAATGAAACCCTAATTTCCTGGGTTTGGGACCTATTTAAAGGCCCTTAGGGCCGTCATTTGCAGCTACCAAAACCCAGAGAGAAACCCTAAAGGAGCTAGAGCGTTTGTGAGAGGATATGAGCCATTTCTTAATCTTGGTGGTTGATTCTTGCAAGAAGGAGGTGTTTCCAGCTTAGAGGAGACCAAGGAGGTTGTGCATCTGTGAATTTCGAACAAGAAACTTCATCTTTGAGGTATTATAGCGCCCCTTTATCTGTTTTGTGGAAGGAATCCATAGATGTAGAGTTTTATGACCTTTATTGGAAGAAGATTGTGAGGATATGGCCCTATTCACTTTGATACTTCAGATCTGGACCCATAGTGGTCTATAGAGCTTATCTCAGCTTGCTTTATGTTGAGATATGGAGGTGTTGAGCTAAGGATGTTACTTTTGGGGCTAAATCATCAAGTGAAGCCTCCTAGACGTTCCATGAGTGTCAAGATTCGAACTTTATGTGTTTATCAGGCTTGGGAAGGTTAGATCTATGGATTCAAGGAACAGATCTGACCTCAGGAGGCCATTTGAGTTTGTGCATGGCATGAACTCGCCGAGTGCAAGGGCAAAATCGGCGAGTAGGGTTAGGGTTTCTCGTGAATCACTCAGTGAGTGGACTTGCCGAGTTAGGGGAATAACTCAGTGAGTCAGGGGGGATTAGAGGACTGGAGTTCAAAGCGGAACTCGCCAAGTTGATTTTAAAACTCGGCGAGTTGAGTTGGGGTGGCCCCGCGATTCATGCCAGGTGTGACTCATCGAGTAAGGGGAGGAACTCGACATGCCAAGCGGGACTAAAGAGTTAGTGGACCCGTGTGGACTCGCCGAGTCGCCCAAGTGCACTTGACGATTTGGGTCAAAGTTTGACCGTTGACTTTTGTTGACTTCTAGGATTTGGTCAACAATGTGGCCTTTGAGTCTAGTCTTGAGAGGTATATTTATGAGAGTATTTACTTTATGTGATTAGGCGGAGACTAGATCGTATTTCTACCGAGTCAGAGATTTACCAAGGCAACTAAGGTGAGTCTTCTCACTATACTGTACCTGGAAGGGTACCTATGTGTGACCAGATGGTCTGGTATGCTATGAGATATATGCATTGTATGCTATGAGTTGCCTGTTCCGTATGCGCTATGTATGTGATATGTATGCTATGCTTTATATGGGCCGGAAGGCATTATGATATGGGACGGAAGGCATTATGATGTGGACCGGAATGTCAGGGAGTTATGGACCGGAAGGTCGACATGGGTAAGACCGGAAGGTTTACCGGGTTGGGACGGAAGTCCCCTCAGACACATGGACAGGAAGGTCGTGTGGAGTATAGCCTAGAAAGGCGTATGTGTGTAAGTGGTATTTTAGGGAACTCACTAAGCTTCTTGCTTACAGTGTTATGTGTAATCTGTTTCAGGTACTAGTGAGGACCGTGGGAAGGCGTCGACATGACTCGTACACACACACATAGGCGGACTAGATATGTTTGATCTTGGGATTTGACATGTTTTGTATTATGACCATGTTACATTGGATTTTATGGTTTGTTTTAAATGAAATTATGTTTTAAAGAAATGAAAAATTGTATTGAAAATTTACCCTGTTACATAGGAAATCCATATCTAAGTACTTTCAGGTTTCTACTGCTAGATCTTTATATCAATCATACTCTCATTTGTTTTGTTGGACTATGGAGAGTTAGTCCATGGACCACTCTCATTATACTTGCAATTGATTCTTACTATCATCTTCATCTTTGTAAACTTTTAGTTGAACTATGCCTCCACGGAGAATGACAAGGCGTAATCCTCCAATAACTCCTACGCAACCTCCTCCACAATACAACTCGGCAGCAATCCAAGCTGCGGTGAATGTGGATGTTTCGGCAGCCCTAGCTTAGTTCAGTGCTAGTGGAACTAACAAAAGTGGAACGATTGTGTATTCCACTCAAGGTGACGTTCCAATGCGCTCTAGGGAATGCTCGTATAAGGACTTCACTAGCTGCAAGCCCAGGTCCTTCAACGGGACTGGCAGAATCATTGCCCTGTCGCAATGGTTTGAGAAAACGGAATCAATCTTTGAGATCTGTTCCTATCCGGAAGGAAGCAAAGTTAAATTTGCTGCCTGCACCTTCGCGGACAGAGCCCAAATGTGGTGGAATAGCCATGTCAAGTCACTAACTATAACAGTGGAAAATGCTATGGGCTAGGAAGCTCTGAAGGAGCTCATTATCGAGGAATACTGTCAGAGGGGCAAAGTTCAAAAACTTGAACAAGAACTATGGAGCCTGACCATGAAGGGCTCCAACATAGTGGCCTATACTGCCAAATTCAGCGATCTGGTGGCACTATGTCCGGGAATGGTCCCTACTGAGGGAAAGAAGATAGAGAGGTATATCTGGGGGCTGGTGCCTCCATTTCAGGGGAATGTCTTTGCCTCAAACCCCACTACCTTCGATAGTGCCAAGCGATTGGCACATCGGCTCATTGATCATGGAGTCCGCACCGCAACTACAACAAAAACCCTGGCCATCCCAGAACCCTCCAAAGCCGCTTACAACAAGCGGAAGTTCTGGGATAGCAAAAAGAAGAACACGGCGCAGAGCTCTGCCAAGAAGCAGTAGGTCATGGCTATTCATGTTGCGATAGCACCTACTGCTACTGCGCCAACGAAGCAGTATGTTGGAATCTTGCCCAAGTGCAACATGTGCAGCTTCGACCACAATGGACCCTGTCGGGAAATGCAGTGTGCTAACTGCAACAGAAAAGGCCACACTGCCCGTTTCTGCAAGTCTCTGGCAAGGCCAATGAACCAAGTCCTCGTCGTTGGTGTGGTTCAGGATTGCTACGGATGTAGCGAGGTGGGTCACTACAAGAGAAACTGCACGAAGGTAGGGAACGCTAGCAGAGTGGGAAGAGTTTTGGCTATAGGCCACGAGGAAGCAGTTGTCGACCCCACAGTGGTCACTGATACGTTTCTCCTCGATAACTCATATGCATGCATAATGTTTGATAGTTGAGCGGAGAGGAGTTTCGTGAACCAAAATTTTGCTCACTTACTTAAGCAACAACGATGTGCACTTAAAGAAACATTCACGATAGAAATGGCTAACAAAAAGACGGAGAGCACTAGCAGTATATACATAGGATGTACTCTAACTCTAGATAGACATTCCTTTTCAATCGACCTCATGCTGGTCTCAATTAAAAGTTTCAGCGTCATTATCAGCATGGATTGGTTGAGTCTTCATCGTGCTGACATCATGTGTTATGAAAAGGTTGTTCACCTTAATCTGCCGTTTAGCGAAAGTCTACTTGTCTATGGCGACAAACCCAGCACGAACCTTCGTATCATCTCGAATATTCAAGCCCAAAAGTACTTGCGAAAGGAATGTCACACATTCCTTGCTCGTGTTTTCGATGTGAGCCAAGAGATGAAGGACATAGAGAACATGCCAGAGGTACGCGATTTTCCCGACATCTTCCCAGAAGAACTACCAGGATTACCTCCACAACGTCAAGTCGAGTTCAAAATCGACTTAGTTGTAGGGGCTACCCCAGTAGCCAAATCGCCCTATCGTCTAGCACCAGTTGACATGCAGGAACTATTCGGTCAACTAAACGAGCTGCTCAGCAAGGGCTTTATTAGACCAAGCTTCTCATCCTGGGGAGCACCGGTCTTGTTTGTGAAGAACAAAGACGGATCGTTTCATATGTGCATCGACTACAGAGAACTAAACAAGCTCAACATTAAGAATCGTTACCCTCTGCCTCGCATAGACAATTTGTTCGACCAACTGCAATGGGCGAATTACTTTTCAAAGATAGATCTGAGATCCAGGTATCACCAGTTACGAGTGGTTGATGAGGATGTTCCGAAGACAACCTTCCGAACTCGTTATGGACACTACGAGTTTGTACTGATGCCATTCGGATTGACTAATGCGCCCACAATATTCATGGACTTAATGAATAGGGTATGTCGTCCTTACTTGGATCAGTTCATCATTGTGTTCATTGATGACATAGTTATCTACTCTCGTAGTAAGGAAGAGCATAGTAAGCATCTACGTCAGATCTTAGAAACATTACGATTAGAGAAGCTCTACGCGAAGTTCTCTAAATGCGAGTTTTGGACTCGAAGAGTTGAATTCCTGGGTCACGTTGTTAGTGAAGACGGAATTCATGTGGACCCTTCCAAAATAAAGGCCATTGAGAACTGGTTAGCACCGAAGACGACTACAGAAATTCGCCAATTTCTAGGCCTCGCTGGCTACTATCGTAGGTTCATTCAGAACTTCTCTAAGATCGCGAAACCGCTTACAACATTGACCTAGAAAGGCGTGGCCTTTGACTAGGAAGAGAAACAAGAGAAGGCATTCCAAACGCTAAAACGAGCCTTATGCACCGCACCGATACTATCCCTCCTAGAAGGGATAGAAGACTTTGTGGTTTATATGCATCCAACCAAGGACTTGGTTGTGTTCTCATGCAACGAGGTAAGGTAATCGCCTATGCCTCAGGACAGCTAAAAACACGAGGTCAACTACACCACGCATGATTTTCAGTTAGGAGCAGTTGTGTTTGCTCTAAAGATCTGCAGACACTACTTGTATGGTACGAAAAGTACTATCTTTACAGACCACAAGAGCCTTTAACATATAATCGACCAGAAGGAGCTCAATATGAGACAACGATGGTGGGTCGAGCTACACAATGACTACGAATGCGAAATTCGTTATCATCCTGGTAAAGCCAACATAGTAGTTGACGCCTTAAGTCGGAAAGAATACTCTGGTCGAAGAGTCAAATCATTGACTATGACTATCCATTTACATCTGTCTACACAAATTAAGGAGGCTCAGCTCGAAGCCTTAAAACTTGAAAATGTGGCGGGTGAATCCCTGAGACTGATGGATAAGAACTTGGAAGTCAAGGGTGGCAGAGCCTTATATCTCATGGATCGGATCAAGACACCGAAACACGGTGGTTTCAGAGACTTGGTCATGGTAGAAGCGCACAACAATCTCTGCTTTCATGTTAGGCCACCAGTATAGCTTTTTAAGATCCAGATACATGTTATCTAAACATGCGCAAAGGTTAAGGTCGAATACCAGAAACCATCAGGTTTACTTCATCAACCGGAGATACCTGAATGGAAGTGGGAGCGGATCACAATGGACTTCATAACCAAGTTTCCCAAGACTACGGGTGGTCTCGATACCATATGGGTGATCATAGACAGGTTAACCAAGTCCGTACACTTCCTGCCTATCAAAGAAACTGACAAGATGGAGAAACTCACTAGAAATTACATTAGGGAGATCATACGACTGCATGGTGTTCCCATATCCATTATCTCTGATAGAGATAGTAGATTCACTACAAGGTTCTGGCAGTCGCTACAAAGTTCCCTAGGAACTAGTTTGGACATGAGTACAACCTACCATCCACAACCGACGGACAAAGTGAGAGGACTATTCAAACTTTGGAAGATATGTTGTGAGACTATATGATTGACTTTGGAAAGGCATGGGATATTCATCTACCCCTTGTCAAGTTCTCCTACAACAATAGTTATCACACGAGCATTCTATGGCCGAAAGTGCAGATCATATATGTGCTGGGCTGAGGTGGGTGACACTCAGTTAGCTAAAGTACGAGTTTCTGACAGCACTCTCATAGGTCCGGAAATCATTCGGGAATCGACAGAGAAGATCGTTCAAATCCGTGAACGACTAGAAGCCTCTAGAGACCGACAGAAAAGCTACGTAGACAATAGAAGGAAACCTTTGGAATTCCAGGTTGGCGACCGTGTTCTATTGAAGGTTTCACCCTAGAAGGGTGTAATACACTTCGGAAAGCGTGGAAAGCTAAATCCAAGATATGTAGGGCCTTTCTATATCATCGCTAGAATCAGCCCTATAGCTTAGAAACTCAAACTACCTCGCGAACTTAGTAACGTACATTCTACTTTCCATGTCTCGAACTTGAAAAAGTGTCTGTCTGACGAGACTCATGTAATCCCACTCGACGAGATCGAGATCAAC
This sequence comes from Lactuca sativa, assembly GCF_002870075.4. Classification (NCBI taxonomy): domain Eukaryota; kingdom Viridiplantae; phylum Streptophyta; class Magnoliopsida; order Asterales; family Asteraceae; genus Lactuca; species Lactuca sativa. Next base: position 185,153,731 of record NC_056623.2, on the reverse strand, counting down.
GAGAGCCTCAACTTCATGGAAGAACCAGTAGAGATCATGGACCGAGAGGTCAAGCAAACGAAGCAAAGTCGTATCCTGATACTGAAGGTTCGCTGGAATGCCAAGCGATAACCTAAATTCACTTGGGAGCGCAAGGATCAAATGAAACTGAAATATCCTCATCTTTTCGCTTAGATATTTGTAATTGCTTAAACTCTAATTTCGGGACGAAATTCTCTCTAACAGGGGGATGATGTGACAACCTGAAATTTCTATTTTGTGCAACCATTCAATTGAATCAAAGTCAGACTCGTTCTGCAATCTTTTAGCACTATTTAGGGTCTATTTGAGTGTTATAAGCCTAGTACCTTCAAGAAGGAATGTTAGGAAGTGTATTCTAGAGTGCAGTGTGCAGTATTCAAGTCGGAAACTCCATTCATAAGGATTTTACGACCGTAAACTAGATTATACGGCCGTAAACACCTCCTCGGCCATAAAATCATGTCCATATATGAGTTTTTCCTTCATTTCTAGTCATTTCTTACACTTCCAAGCCTAGATTTCGAATTCTCTCTGAACTTTCATCAAGATTTTCACCTTGATCTTCAAAAGAGTAAGCATTCATTCCATGTTATTACTTTTTATTCTTCTTAATCTAGTATCACCCTTTGATTTCATCCATGAAATTCATCTTTTGGGTTAGATCTTCAAGAACACCAAGAACACCAAGAACACACACTAGTTCTTAGACTTTAAACACCCCTTTCAAGCTTCAAAACGTAAGTAATCTTCCATATACTAGTTATACTATAGAAGCTCTTAGCATACACCCTTGAAGACAACCATTTTCCCAAGAACAATGAGAGTTTACGGCCATGAGCATCTCCCTTGGTCGTAAACCCTTGTTAAGGTCCCTAGTTTGGACATAAACTCTTCTTTAGGATAGGAATGGGTCAAGACACACTTCCTTGATGCAGAATAGGATCATAAAACACTCTTTGGCATATGTATTCATGAGTGTATGGTCGTAATCACATACGGCCGTAAACCCCATGACCGTAAACACATTGGGTCGTAAAACTCATGGTCGTGAACACCATGTGTGGCCGTCAACCCTCTCTATGTGCAATCACATGTGATTGTAACACTTCCATTCAAGTGTTTCCGAGTCCCTAAGGTGTTTTCCCTATCAGGATTAGTTTTTATATACACTAATTAGATATAGATATGTATCATTATATACTTATTAGGATTCGCTTGTGCCCGAGATTTCACTTAACACTTAGCATCCAACAACCGATCTTTCATTCATATCACTCACTACAGGTGAGTTCATACCCTTTAAATTATCTTGTAAATGATTTTAAATGCTTTTATGGGGATGGGGAATACAGGTAGAAGCATTATAGTTATTATATCGATCACATGTGATTAATACCTATCAAACAAGTGGATTTTCTTATACTTCAAACTGTTTTATCAAACAACTCTTCAAAACATTTTATAAACTGACATGAAGTCATCTGTTACCATTCAAATGCTTACAACTCTTTTATATCTTAAACTCTTCATTAATGTAACATCCAGTTTCGAATTATCCAATATTAAGGTTCATGGGCCACGAGTCGGGGGCTAGGAGATCTCAGGTTGAGGCGAGTTGCTAGAAAGGTAGGTCATCTCATTACCTTTCTGTAGGTATAAGGATTTTTGGAATTCAAGTCATTTCGAAGATGCTATTGAAGTTTGGGAGAGTTTGCAAGATAAGTCCCTAAGTGAGGATTTTGGCAGCAAAGTACGCTGGGCGTACGTATGCGTAAGCTTGGCGCACTGATGTGCGTGTTTCTTAAGCAAGAGCCACCTAGTACGTTGGGCGTACTAGGCACAGAAGGAAACCCTAATTAAGTGAAGTATCCCTATAAAGAGAAAGAGATGGTCTCATTTCTTGCCACCTTCCTCAGTTATTAAACCCTCTCAAACCCTAATATCCGTTCTTGAAGCTTGTGGTGGCCATGATGAGCTTGTTTGTGTTCTTGTGGGCTTTCGGGAGTTAAGAAGGAGCATGGAAGGGAGTGAAGTTGAAGAACAGGCTGTGGATTTGAGCTTTCTTTGGGCTAGAGCACCATTTGAAGGTATAAAGCTCCAAGCTTTCCCTCTCTTTTTGTTTTGTGCATATTAGGGTCCATTTTAAGGTTTTTGGTCCCAAGCTTGAGGCTTTATGAGTTGATGCACTCCAGAGCTTAATAAACTATCCTTTTAAGTTTTTATAGTGGTGGAGAATCATAAAAATAAGGCCTTGATCATGTGAATCTACCCATGCATGAGTTATGAGCATTTTGGGTTAAGAAAGTAAGAGTTTTTATGTGTTGTGACCTTATCAGCCATGCAAAGGCTTGTAGTTGTTAACTTTATGGAGAAGAGATATTAGGAAGTCTAGATCCAAGAGTTGAGCTAAGGTCTTAACGGGTTAAGACCCAGAAAATGGATTAAACAAGTTTGAAGGTACGTGCCGCGTAATTCCAGTACGCCTTGCGTACTGGGTTGAGGTCCCCGATCAGTTTCATGAGTGTTTGGGTACGCTGAGTGTACCAGGGGGGGTACGCCCCGCGTAACTTCTGGGGGATTTTAGGCTAAGCATTGTGTTGGGCCTTGAGTGTTGGGCCGAGATTTTGGACCTCATGTAATAGAGTCTTGGACTAGAGAAATGTATGTATGTGATTTGGGCCTTTGGTTTGGACTTTCCTTTTTGGTTGGGAATTGGGCCGTGTGAGGGCCCATTTATTATTGGGCTTTGGTGGGCCCAATGGGCTTAGGGCATTAATGGGATGTTAGGTGGTCTATCTTTAGACCCAATAAGTGAGAGGTTGGACTTAGCTCCTAATTGAGATTTATTGTGGGTTTGGCACAGAGATAGAGTCCGGTAACAGCAGTGATTATAGGAGCTGTTCTTTATCTGAGGTGAGTCTTCTCACTATACTTTACCTAGAGTGGTAATTAGAGTTATGTGACAGAGTATTTTGTATGCTATTTATATGATGTGATACACTACATTATTTCTATGTGATTTATGCTATGTATGTTTCAGAGTTTACAGAGTTAGGAATGGAAGGTCCACAGAGTTGGGACCAGAGGGTCCACAGAGTTATGGGACTGGAGGGTCCCACTGAGACACATTGACCAGAGGGTCAAACAGAGTTATAGCCTCGAGTGGCTAATATGTGTTGAATGTGGTATTTGGGGAACTCACTAAGCTTTATGCTCACCGTGTTATGTGATATGTGTTTCAGGTTTTCTTCTCAGGATCGCGGGACGGCACCGGCTTGATTGTACACACCAGAGAAAGAGTTAGGAGGATCCTGGATTACCATTTTATTAAACATGGAGGTATGTTTTGTGATTTTAATAGATGATGTTTTGTGAAATATGTATTGAGAATTATATGTTTTCAAAAGAAAAATTGTTTTGAAATTTACGGTGTTACAAGTTGGTATCAGAGCCTTGGTTTGAGTGATTCGGATGTGCCTTCGGATATATATGGACTCAAATTGAGGAAATTAGAAAATTTTCGAAATAAATGATTTTTCTAATACGAGCAACAGTTTCTAAGAGAAAGAGGGAAGGAGCAGTGTGTACAATCAGCCAGAGCCTGAACGGTGATTTCCCAAAATACCATTGCTTTTGTGTTATGAAATATGTTATGAGATATTATGTGTGCCAGAGATAGGCTAACTATTTCATATTTTAGGGCTAGAGTGGCCTAATTTGTGATGCCTTAGCCTAGGAGTTGTTGTCATCTGTGATGCACTTTCGAGTATGTGCTGAGTAAGAGTATCCAGCAGGAATCCTATGTAGAGAGGGATTTGGGTAGAGGAATAATCTAGGAGAGATACCTAGATGAGCAATTATCAATCCTACCGAGAGAGTAGCTAGATACCCGCGGGGGTAGAGTTGCAGAGTTCGGTGATATCATTTTAGTATGAGTAGAGCTAGGGAGTTATCACCTAGAGCGGATTATATGTGTTTATTCGACGCCCGAATGTTGATTGCTTCGTCCTTTGTGATACTCCCGATGATGGGAGTGAGCTACCAAGTAAATGTGACGATATTTAGGAGGTAGATGACTGGCATCATAAGGAGTTTCTCAGTAGATGATGGTTGAGAAGTGTGAGAACCTAGGAAGAGCCTAGGAAGTGGCCTCAGTCAGCTGAGTACGCTAGCAGAGTAGAGCATTTCGCTAGGAAGCGAGTGCGCGTATGGGGATTGGTGATTGAGAGGGTTGAGAAGCTACTCAGGGAATATGGGATGGTCCGTGTAGAGAGTATGGATAGATGTGGCAAGTAGTATGGTGTGACAACCCTCAAAATTCGAGTCGGTTCTAGATTTGACTAGACTTAGTTGCACATACAGACACTACACATATTAGACTTAGTAACTAGAAGCTAAGTTATAACCTACTAGAAACTTGGAAACAATTAGAAACAATGGATAATATGCTTAGATTTCACATTGATATGTGAATTCTACTACTACTTAACTTTAGTGACTATCTATATTAGGGTCACTCTTTGACTTGAAAACCATTTCATGAATCATATACACACATCATGCACTTGACCTAGTGGTAGAAATTAGGTCAAATTCACATAGAAACTTAAGTCAAAGTTGAAGAGTAGGACTAGTATACTTGATTCCTCAATTTCGCTTGAATCTCGGAATCACTACATAGAATGCCAATAAACCGATAAAAAAATATTACAAACATTATTTCTAACTTGAATAAGAGTTATGAAACTCTAAAATAGTTTGAAGTCTCAAAATTTAATTAATTTTGATATCCAAAGACTTACAAACTCTCAAAAACCCTAAATGCCCTAAAAACTCAAATTTATAAACTTTAACACCTAAAAATCCATAAATTTGGTATGGACTATAAAATATCAATTTAAAATAACTCAATTTAGTAAAATATAACCAAGGAAAAAAATTAAGTCATTAGTATTTAACCTTATTTTCTAAGCCAAAAATCAAGGTTTTGTGAAGGAAAATTAAAATAAGGAGCATGTTTTATAAAAACTTGATATTTTTATAAAATAAAGTTATATTTTATAAAATTTAAGAGAGGGAAACCCTCTCTCCACTCCAAAGTCGGACTCCCCTCTCCCAAGACCCTCCTCCTCTTCCCAATACACCATTTTCCCAAGTCATTAATCAATTTCACTCACCCACTCCATCTCTTTCTCTCTCACACTCCCTCACTTCATTTTCTCTCTATTCTCTCTTCCTCTCTCCATCAACCACGAAATTCTCCAGAAAATGGGTCATAGAACACACCATGAACTCTAAATCTTAATCATCTTGAGGTGTTCTTAAAGGTAAACCTGAAAATCATTCATTTTCCTTCTCTTTTCCTTCAACTTTTACTTGTTTTCATGGATTTTCTCCATATTCTACTCCATTCTATTGTAAAATCATGAATATTTGCACCTACTCACGATTTTTATGATGATGGTTGTAGGATTTCACCCAAAAACAACATGCATGTTGTAAATGGTGAAATCCAAGGACCTAAACCTAAGTCAAAACCAAGAAAATGCACTTTTCTACACGTTTTGGTGGAAAATCACCACATGCATCCAAAGTTTTCTTTAAAAAAAGATTTTTGAACATTTCAAACTCATGAATGATCTTTAAACCAACATGCATGTGATGATCTTCAAACTCATTTTCTGACCAAATCCGATTTTTCCCAGATTCGTATCAACAAAATAAGATTCTCTGTAAATTTCCAGAAGATAATTCATTTTTCTTGAATTATTATAATTAATGTAATAAAATAGAGCAATAAATCATATAAAATACTTCCAGAGGTCTATAAATCCGGCATAAATTCTTGGATTACCCCTATGGTCAATAATGACCTCTCATTAAATTTCATCGATTTATGTTGCTGTTTAGTATGATTTTCGATTTTCTTTTTGTTTGGGTATAATAAATCACAAAACCACTTTAGGAAGTGTGAAAATTGTATATAACAATTTTCGCAGGTCTTACCTATGGTCGGAAACTTAGAATAATTTCAGAATTTTTCATCATGCCTTCCTATTTTTACCAATTTTTGGTTATTATACTGGCCTAAAAATAGGAAAAATAGTTCTGATTATCAACAATTCATGAAATTTTACCAGAACATCATGTTGTACAGTAGGAGGTTACATAAAACTTTTGATGATTTTTCTCTACTGTATACTATTTTTCTCCTATTTTCTAAGGTTAAATACACTTAAATACACTTAAATACACATAAATACCCAAAACCGGATTATACAATATGAAAACCACTTTTCGTATTTTTCCCAGATTACTTACACTGTAAATGATGTTACAAAAATTTTTGGTAATTTATTTTAACTGTTTATTATTTATTCTTCAATTAATGATTATTTAAGAGGATAAAACAAGGAAAAATAGAAATACCCACTGAAAAATATCTTTTATATTTTTTCCAGCTCGATAATGTTTAATAACAGTAATATAAAAAGTTTGGGTAAATTTGGAAACTGTTTTCTATTTATTTCAATTTTTATTAGAAACAATGCATAAAAATCATAAAAATTGGTTAAACAGTTTAGAAACCAAATTTTATATTTTTCAAAGATTAATTATGTGTAATGAAATTACTATAAAATGTTTAAGGAATTTTCTTAACTGATTTCTATTTTTCATGAATTTTTATATATTTAGAGAATTAAATATATGAAAAATGGTTATGCATATCCATAATCCATGAAAAATCTAGAAGTCTTTTAACACATTTAGAACCAAAATCTGAAGTTTGGTAATTTTTATTAACTGTTTAGTATTTTTCATGATTTTATGGTTATTCAAGAAACTAAAGTGGTGAAAAATAGTTAGACAAATCAAAAATTCAAGAAAATTTATCTTGAGGTCTTTGACTTCAATTAAAACTAAAATGCAAAGTTTGGGAAATTTTAGAACTAAATTGATTTAGTTTTGAATATTTAATCATTGGAACACCACTAAAATGTTAAATATTAACATTTCAATAATGGAAATTTTCCACTTAAATTGTTATATAACAATTGATTCTTTGAAATTTAATTTCCACACAAAAATGTTTGTAACTTAGCAATATTAAATTTTGACACATTATTGGCATAATTCAATTGTAGTAGTAAGTATACTAGTGTTAGATTTCGATTAGAGACTCACTAGCGAATACCATTATTGTAGCAATCGATAGTGGTACGAGTGGAACTTAGCTCAAGGCATCATTTGCATCATCTCAATGCATATTGTGAGTATTCACCACTCCCCTATTTTCGGTTTTTAAATGTTTTGGGGGTGGAAAAGCATGTCCGAAAAACTTTATATGTTCGTCGTATTTATTTTGACTCGTATGAAACTTGGTTGCTATATTTCATATGTATGTGTATGTTACTTTAATTCATGAGGACTGTATCGCGGTTAAGTCCCTGGAATCTCTAGACACAACTCATTAACTCTTTTGAGCCTATGGTTATTATGGATAGCGCTATCAGGAGGTAGACAACTCCTCACTCGCACGATTCGCTTGAGTGCATTTTACCATTTTATACACTATGTTTGCGATACACATAGTAGTCAATAGGGCACGATTCGGTCATTAGGCTTGGGTTGTGAACTCATGAATGGAAACTTGATGCACGTACTATTCTTTATGCACATACGAAACTTGTATTCCCATGTTAGCAACGACACTTGAATACTTATTTTAGCAACGAAATGCGTTACTCATTATAGCAATAAACTTGTTTATTAATTATAGAAATGAACTGTGTTTCTCATTAAAACAACGAACTTTTGTTACTGAAAACTTATATACATGTTTTAGCAATGAAATTGTTTGCGCATTGTAGCAACGAAATTGATTGCTCAATTTAGCAATGAAACTTGTTTACTCGTTTGAGTAACGAACTTTATCTTCCATGAGAATATGAATGTTGCATCTTATTCGGGCAACATACTTTATCTCTCATGATGACAAAGAACTTTGTTTTTACAAACTTATTTACTCCTTTTAACAATATACTTTTATTATTGGAAACTTTTATCAAAACTTTGATTTCAACTCATGAACCAATATTATTTTGTTAAACTTGTGAGTACTCACCAACTATTTTTATAGTTGACGCTCGTTTTACATGCTTTTTCAGGAATCATCGAGTAAGTGGCACTTAGGGACACTTCACTTTTAGGAGCATTCGCATGTGTCGTATTTCAACTTACATTGTAATTTCATTTAAAAGTTGTTCAAACCCATTGAAAAATTGTAATGATTTTTAATACTATGGTTGGTGTTGTCTTTTAACTTTTGCTATGAAACCCTTTGTACTGCCACGCCCTGTGTTTCCGCTTTAGCGGGGTGTGATATATGGGCCCGTACTACTAAAAGTAGACGACCCATACTCGATACAGGGAGTATTCCAGACATTCTGAGTAGTAGAGCGAGAGGTGATGTCATGGTTCGAGTACCATGATCCGTAGCAGATCGAGAGGTGATGTCATGGTTCGAGTACCATGATCAGTAGTCGATTGAGAGGTGATGTCATGGTTCAAGTACCATGATCAGTAGTAGATTGAGAGGTGATGTCATGGTTCGAGTACCACGATCAGTAGTAGATCGAGAGGTGATGTCATGGTTTGGGTACCATGATCGGCAGCAGAGCGAGAGGTGATGTCATGGTTCGAGTACCATGCTTCGTAGCGGATAGTGTTTGTGCTTTTTCCAGTTATCCTGTCGTGTTTGGGTTAATCTATGATCAAATGAGATAGAATATGGGCCAGAAGGCCAGGATGAATGAGTTTTAGTGGAGCATCCCTTGACAGGGAAATTGAGTTAGCTCCGAGGGATTGTTGGTGATATGCCAATAGAGTCGCAAGACTCAGAGATGAGTAGGGTCGGTGCGTTATGAAAGAATACGGTCTGAGCTGGGCAACCGGCCGATAGTAGAGATGTAACCTTCTGTGACCCGAGTGGTGCTATTTCGGTTTCCAGAGGGAGACGTGAGAAGGTGTTGAGATTTCGGTTTCTGAGTTGGGGGTGAGCCTTGTAGGATCGCACTGATGGTGACCTTCAATCATTGTATCTGGCAGTAGTTATGTCGCAAGGGAATGATATAGCTTGAGCAGGTTGTCAGTGGGGACTGAGATGGTCAAGGACCAAGATACACCTTATTGGAGTATAGTAGCGCATGTGTTGGCTGCAGCGTTGGACGATCAAGAGGAGTATATCAGGGTGGTGATTCTTATTGTCTTTGATGTGTATAAAGAGTGGAAATGTGGTTTCTGCTCTTATGATAAGGGATGTGCCGGAGCGTTGGACGAGAAGTCGAGGATGAGGAGTATGATAGTTCATTATTTCCAGATTAGGAGTCAGGGTTAATACTGGACATTTGGGAGGACCGGTGAGGGTATGATGTGAGATTCTGAATGAATAGAGGCGGTCATGATGGTAAGTTGTAAGGATTTCCTATGAGATCTGGGTATTTAGAGTTGTTTGATCTCTGTCAAGGAGATCACCGAGCGTTGCATAGCACCTTGCGGGATTTGGTGTGATGTTGCTGGTGGAGACAGTCTGAGGGATAGAGTGTTGGTGCACTAATTGGTGATGGTTCGAACCCTAAGCGGGGGAGAACCGGGTATTTGGTTGAGAGGATCAGAGATCTATTCGAGATCGGTTAGAGATCTGGATATAGAGAACTGCGATGTGGATTCATGTGATCAGGGTTATTGGTGTTTGAAGTGAGGTACAGAGCGAGAAAATGCATGAGGAATATGTTTGGTAAAGGCTGAATGGCTCCACGGAAAGTGACTGTTGGTCAGAGACCTTGTGGTGGATAGGAATTCTTTGAGGTTATAATGATGAAATCAAGGTGGTTGGCTTGTAGGGTAGTTCATTGGTTGAGGAATGTTGGTTCAATGTTGGGCTGCTATGCAGTTTGGGAAGAGCAGGAGTTGATTAGTTAACCAATGTCAGAGTCATTATGAGTATTCTGGCATGGGTATGAGCAAAATAGGAAGAAGTTTCGGATTGCCATCAATATGTTCTGAGTCGTTGACGATCCCTCCATATTTCAAAGTGAGAATTTGAAATATTCCGAATTTCAGGTTGTACATCAGGAAGATCAATGGCTGAGGTGAGACATCGTGAGGTTCTAGGGTGGTGTATTGAGGTATCCAAATTTAATGTCTTGGATTTCGGATTATTTTGGGGTCACGAGTTGAGATGGCAAGTGGATTATCTAATACAATGGATTGTAGCAAGGAAAGGTGTTTTGTTATGACAGTTTTCGTCAAGTTATCGTGGTGCATAATCCGGGTAAGTGCGTGCACCTATCTATGGATGGTTCGCAGAGCATGAGTAATGATCGCAACGTGGCGTCGATCTGAGGATGAGATTGTGAAGTGGTAACAGTTATTGGTGTGAGACGGTGAAGAGCTGTAGTTCAATGAGTTAGTGAAAAAGGGTGTGGTGATACTATGGGGAGCTGTAGTATCCACCAGATAGAGAGAAGGCGTGGCAATACTGCGGGAAGCCATGATATTCGCCAAACAGAGAGGGTGTTTTGGTACTATGAGGAGCCGCAGTACCCATCGGTCAGAGAGAGGGTGTTGTGATGCTATGGGGAGCCGTAGTACTCACTAGTCAGAGAGAGGATGTTGTGATGCTACGGGGAGCCATAGTACTCACTAGTCCGAGACAGGATGTTGTGATGCTGCGGGGAGCCGTAGTACTCACTAGTCCGAGAGAGGATGTTATGATGCTACGGGGAGTCATAGTACTCACTAGTCAGAGAGAGGGTGTTGTGATGCTACGGGGAGCCGTAGTACTCATTAGTCAGAGGGAGGGTGTTGTGATGCTACGGGGATCCTTAGTACTCACTAGTCAGAGAGGAGGGTGTCGTGATGCTATGGAGAGCCATAGTACGCACTAGTTAGCGAGAGGTTGTTATGATGAAGCACTCTTGATCAGAGCATGACACAGAAGAGTCTTAGGCTTGAGTAGCCGTAATTTATGAGCTTTTGGGAGCCTGGTGGTCGGACCAGGGCGAGACCGGGGTCTCCTCAATGATCGAGAATCATTATACTCTGAGTAAGGTGTGGACCTCGCAATCCGGAGGAATTGGACAAGTGAAGTACGCATGGGTTGTGGGTCACGAGCCATGAGTTGAATGGGTCATTGGGACGAGTGGTTCCAACTGCGGGTCGAACCAAACTCTCGAGTTGAGTTGAGTCTTGGTGGTGTTTTGGATAGACGAGATGAGATTCTGGAATCAGAGGTGGGTTCCATGTGAGGGGTATTGTTGTCATCTGATGTCTTAGACCTCAGTAGGTTAGGGCCTTGGTTCGGGAGGTGCAGCGGGATGCACGAAACTATTGAGCAGTAATCGACAGAGTTCAGGGGAAATCCGATCTTCAAGAGAGTTGTAGTGTTCGCTTGAGGGAAAGCGAACTGCGTGACTTGTGCGTCACCAAGAGTTGAGACAGTTATTATAAGATGGGAATCGGTGAAACCTTTTTGGGATATGGGATGGGTAAGCTTGATGTTCATCTATTGGGTTTATAGGGGTCAGAGAATATTCCCAGGCGAGCATGATCTTTTCCTTGTGTTCGTGATTGGAATTTTGGGTTCATCCTCTCAAATCGATCCTGATGATTGCCCTTGCAGTGAGTCCTGGAGGGAGAGGGAGATTATGACCCTTCCGTCCTTTTGAGTTGCGATTGGGATTGATCAGGGAATCAGGGTTGGTAGGGTGTTCTTAGAGTCTGTTAGTCGGTGGGCGATTAATAGGATAATGTTAGAGGATTGTCTGGAAAGGATTTAGACCGCAAGAGTTTTCAAGTTCAGAAGATTCGGATTGAGTACCGTAGCGGCAGTTGGGTCTGCCCATTTCGGGTCAGGAGTTCTTGGTGGGATCGAGTATCTTTGGAAGTGATTGTCGTTTGGTTTGAGGACCTTCGGTGGTGCTTCTCGGTTAGTAGAGTTTGATCTGTGTGGGGTTACGGAGTGATTTCGAGGGCGAAATCTAATTCAAGTGGGGGAGAATTGTAACATCCGGTTTCGGATTATCCATGATTACGGTTTCGGATTATCCATGCATGAGTTATGAGCATTTTGGGTTAAGAAAGTAAGAGTTTTTATGTGTTGTGACCTTATTAGCCATGTAAAGGCTTAAAGTTGTTAAATTTATTGAGTAAGAGATGTTAGGAAGTCCAGATCCAAGAGTTGAGCTAAGGTCTTAACGGGTTAAGACCTAGAAAATGGATTAAACAAGTCTGAAGGTACGCGCCGCGTAATTCCAGTACGCCCCGCGTACTTGGTTGAGGTCCCCGATCAGTTTCTTGAGTGTTTGGGTACGCTGAGCGTACCAAGGGGGTATGCCCCGCGTAACTTTTTCTTGGGGTTTTTGGTGTTGGGCCTTGAGGGTTGGGCCGAGAGTTTGGACCTCATGTAATAGAGTCTTGGACTAGAGAAGTGTATGTATGTGCTTTAGGCCTCTGGTTTGGACTTGCCTTTTTGGTTGGGAATTGGGCCGTGTGAGGGCCCATTTATTATCGGGATTTAGTATGCCCAATGGGCTTAGGGCATTAATGGGCTGTTAGATGGTCTATCTTTAGACCCAATAAGTGAGACGTTGGACTTAGCTCCTAATTGAGATTTATTGTGGGTTTGGCATAGATTTAGAGTCTGGTGCGTAACAGCAGTGATTATAGGAGTTGTTCTTCATCCGAGGTGAGTCTTCTCACTATACTTTACTAGAGTGGTAATTAGAGTTATGTGACAGAGTATTTTGTATGCTATTTATATGATGTGATACATTGCATTATTTCTATGTGATTTATGCTTTGTATGTTTCAGAGTTTACAGAGTTAGGACCTAAAGGTCAACAGAGTTAGGACCAGAGGTTCCACAGAGTTATGAGACTAGAGGGTCCCACTGAGACACACTGACCAGAGGGTCAAATAGAGTTATAGCCTCGAGTGGCTAATATGTGTTGAATGTGGTATTTTGGGGAACTCACTAAGCTTCATGCTTACCGTGTTATGTGATATGTGTTTCAGGTTTTCTTCTCAGGATCGTGGGACGACACCGGCTTGATTGTACACACCAGAGAAAGAGTTAGGAGGAACTTGGATTACCATTTTATTAAACATGGAGCTATATTTTGTGATTTTAATAGATGATATTTTGTGAAATATGTATTGAGAATTATACGTTTTCAAAAGAAAATTTGTTTTGAAATTTACGGTGTTACAATTAAACTCTTTTAAACTTATTTATATTGTCAAAATAATGTCTATATAGATATAGTTATATAAGTAAGATTGAAAGGACTTAGGACTGATAACTCGCTTTATTTCTTGTTCCTTGTTTGGTTGTGGACTTAGGGTATCCGGTTATTTATCTGAGTGTCGTTTGAATCTTAGTTATATATTATGTATATATATGTATAGATATAAAAGTTCTTACATCAGTTCAGCACCTTTGGGTAGCAAAGGTGTACAAACATGCTTAGAAATTCTAACAACATTACTAGTAAACTATAATAGGTATAGTTTAGGGATTTGCTACTCACTATTTCTAGTATAATGTGTCACACCCCAAAACCGGAACGGCGGAAACGTTCTGGGGTGGATGACGTCATGTCAAGTATCACAACACATGCATATAGTAATCAAAGCACAACAAAACATTGCATTAATAGTAATAATTTTACATGGTTACATTACAATACATCAAAGTAATACAAGTAATAGAATAAATACAGCGTGGTACTAAGCTATCTTCATCAACAGCTCCGGGGATGTGCCTGTCTAATGCTAACCTGAGAATACAAGTTATTTGAAAAGCAAGTATCAGCATTTTTACAAATGCTGGTGAGTTCATAAGCATTTAGTGACGTTTTTATTCAATTAACTTTAATAAAAGTAGTAGTTTAAGAGATTACAGTGTATTAGAGTGCTTTCCAGAAAATCCTATATTTTCTTTAATAAAAGCAGCCTTTTACCAAGATTGGACAGAGTTAGGTGATAAAAAGTAGTTTTCCCTTAATCGCTATCATTATCAAAATACAAAATTTGATTATTAAAGAAAGCAAGAGAAGTCAGGGAAATACATATGCCTCAGCAGTGAGGACTGCTGACTAAGGCAAAGGAATCATAGATTCCGGGAAAGTATCGAATGAACGACATGCCTGGCTCAATCTAACAAAGAGAGACACAGACCCTAGACGGTACCAGATGAAAGGTACATCTAATAAGGTCTAATACAGAGAATACAGACCACAGACAATATCAAATGAAAGATACATCTTGCAAGGTTAAAACAGAGAATACAGACCTCAGACAGTATCAAATGAAAGATACATCTAACAAGGTCAAAACAGAGAATACAGACCTCAGACAGTATCAAACAAAAGATACATCTAGCAAGGTCAAAACAGTGTGACTCTGAAAATGAGTTACCAGCATACAGTGTAAATTACTGGTGAAATATCGTTACCTTAAGGCCATGAATTATAAGGCAACCTGGGATACTCGTAACCATACTAACCGACACTACAGTACCAAACGCTCTACAAGCGTCTATAAATATGACATTTGTCACCCCTTGGCTTGGTGGGCCGTGGACTGTAGCTAGCAGTCAGGGTGCGGGGGTGTCAATCCCGTACAGATCTATACACCCAATGTCTGCTCTCCCTACAGGAGACTCTGGTTACCAACTAGACGACGGAGAAGGCCGTGTCCTGAAGATGCATCCCAAATAATGGGTAGAGACTTCCAAATAGTGGGTAGTGGGTTTCTAATGTAAGTGTTGAACTAGAGGTAGAGACTCATAACTGAACTGACTAAAGTAAACCCATATGTCTCTACTTGTGTACATAATATATAACTAATGAATCAAATGACCTTCGGATGGACATCCGATCCCACCAGACCACATCTCAACGAAGAAAAGGAAATAGGGCGGACAAGCCTTCCTAAGTCCTTCATCCATTATTTATATGCATCTATACAAGCACATACATACATCTAACTACGCTTAAGTGTGTACCAAGTGGATTCATATCGTGAAGTATAAACGTACCAGGTGTAAGCGTATCACGAAGTAGAAGCGACATCAAGTGAAGTAGGAGCATATCGAGTATAAGTGAAGTAAACACGATATCAAGTATAAGTGAAGTAGAGGCGATATCAAGTATAAGTGAAGTAGAAACGCATCACTAAGTAAGAGTGTGAACAAGTATAAGCGTCCAGCAGGTGTAAGTGTATCACGAAGTGGAGGCGTACTCGAGTATAAGTGTATCACGAAGTGGAGGCGTACTCGAGTATAAGTGTATCACGAAGTGGAAATATTAACTAAACGGAAATAACGCAGTGGTATCTTAACCAAGTAGAAATATAAAAACATAGACGTAAACTTTGGAAAAACCTTTATATATTAAGAAAATCACGACTTGGTATTCCCTTGTGAAATAAGTTTGATTTAAAACCTTTAGAAATTCTTTGGAAACCTTTCATAAATCAGTTTGAAATGAAACGTTGAATAAACAGTATAAGTAAGAATGTTGAACAAGTGAAAACATTTCAGAAAAACCATTTATAGTCACCCTACTCGGTAAAACAGTTAACAGTGTGGTAAATCCTTGTGCATGTCGGTTATCAATCACATGTGATTGATATGATAACTGACATGTTTAACTTGTATTCCCCCCCTATAAAACATGTAAAAACGTTTAAAAGGTTCATTCAGGGGTATGAACTCACCTGTAGTGAGTGGTTCTGATGACAATGTTGGATCTGTTGCTAAGTATCAAGTGGTGACTTGAGTACACACGCGAATCCTATTTAGCACATATTAATACATATATGAATATAATTAGTGTTATGAACAACTAACTATTGAATTTGGACCACTTTAGGGACTAGTAAACACTTATATCGAAGTGTTACAACCATAAATGATTGTACGAAGGGTTAAAAGGCTGTACAAGAGAGTGTATGGCATGAATGCACACTATATGTGTGTGTGTGTGTGTGGCCATGTGTGCGGCTAGGTGTGCTGCCAGCACGTGTGTGCGGCCAGGTGTGCTGCCAGAAAACATGGTGTTCTTGTGTTCTCGGTGAAAGGTGTTACCTTTCCGGATGATACTTGAGAGGATTTTCGAGTCCTAGCTTGGTAAGAGTGTAGGAAATGATCAAAATGACCAAGGATAGTATATATAGGAGGGTGTGTGCGGTTGGAGGTGTGTGTGGTTGGTCTGTGTGCGGCTGGCTGGCCGCACACACTAGTGTGCGGCCACACACACCTGGTTTGGTGTGTTTGGCTCGTTTTTCCAATGCTACACCCAAACTAACCCATCCTCCAACGCGTATTTCAATTATACTAAACCTTAAGCGCTCTTT
This sequence comes from Lactuca sativa, assembly GCF_002870075.4. NCBI lineage: Eukaryota > Viridiplantae > Streptophyta > Magnoliopsida > Asterales > Asteraceae > Lactuca > Lactuca sativa. The sequence continues at coordinate 185,137,288 of NC_056623.2, read as the reverse complement.
TAGACTCGAGACTTCATTATAAAATGGCAAAACGAATCTAACTTTGATAAAAATGAAGAATGTAAACTAGAAATTTCGGGTTCTCACATCATCCCCCCGTTAGAGGGAATTTCGTCCCGAAATTCAGGTTTAGGCAAGGAAGTAGGTATGAATGATAGAGGCAGGAGGGTACTGCCTATTTTGTTTGTCCTCGCATTCCCAAGTGAACTCTGGTCTGTGTTTGTCAATTCAATAAACCTTCACCTACGGGATGCAGATTCCGTCTCGTGTAGTTAGTGGGTTCCGACTTGTGTATCTACGAGGTTAGGGTTCTCAATGGTCACTATCAACATGAGTGGGATACGAAGAGTGACGTCGGGTAAGCACATATCAAGTCTAAGAAGTGGATCGATCTGGTATGAAGCTTGTGGAATATCCGAAAGTAGTAGTGGTCTGACGAGGGTTGGACCAAATCTCCATGAGGATTCTCAGATGGTCCTAAGCTCTCGGAAGGGTAGAGCTTTTCAGTACTTAGAACATAGTGTACTTCTACGGCAAGATCGCCACTGGCGTGATTGCCATTCCGAAGTTCCTAACTTTCTCTCTCATACTGGTAGTGTAGTCCTTCAGGTTGGTTCTTAGGAGCTCAAATTGTCCTTGGTTTCGCGTTTTCCTGTCAATTGGCTTTTAGAGTCTTTCTAGGTCATCGGATGGGTTGTGTGACTACGGTTTTCTGTTTGCTGTAGAGTGTCTATCTCAAGCTCGTGCAAAATGAATTTGCACTTCTGATGCTTGAGGTATTTCTAACGGAAACCCTCGGGGTCAAGGAGATAGGGTTTCACCAGACGAGTGTTGTACTACCTCGGAAGGTGGTTCTACTATTTCTGCGTGAAATAGCATTCGTGGAACACCTGATAGTCCGATGAATCTCATATGACACGCCCTGATTCCCAAGGCGTTGGTTTATTCTGGTGCGGAAAGCGCGTGCTCCTGCATAACCCCTCGACTAACACCAAGGTTGATGTCAAGTCTATAATCTCTTCGGGATCTGGGTCATGAGGCTGAATGCAACTACGTTCGCACTTTGATCAAGTATTCCTGGCTGCGGAGGTTATCCTATGGTTCTCGGTATCCTAGTGTTTACTTCGGAGAATGAAGTTTATCGTCTACAAGGCGACGAAGATTTCCTCCATGCGAAAAGGTGGAGGGTTATCGGCACTACTCGTCGGTAACAGGGAGGACGAAGTGCCTGAGTAGTGCGAGCATCTACTGCAACTACTCTTTCGAAGGTTCTGAGTTTTCTCAGTCTAAGTTAAATCTAGTGAGTATAGGGTCTCATCACTCAGAACTTTAATCTTTTCATCCGCTCTTCTCAGAGTTTAATTCATCGCAGTTTTCGGATTTCTGGGACATCCGCCGCGATACTCAAATCAGGGATTTGAGTGTGAATGGATGGTCGTAGTCAATGGTCTTGACTCTTACGACTCAGATTTCTTTACCAACCGAGGATGTTAGTTACTATGTTGGCTTAACCGGGATGACAACAAATTTCGGATTTGTGATCATTATAGTAGCTCAACCCATAGGGTTCTCATGACTCTAGCTCACGTTCCATGGGATAGGATGAAGGGTCTTTCTAGGGAATCTACTAGGTATGCTTCGGGTGGTTGTCGTCTTCTGGAGTATCTGTAGTGTCGTTCACTTCGGTGTCCATCTGACTACGAGGGGTCGGTCAACAGCGTACGGTACCCTCTCCTGGGTACTTCGGAAGGTTTGAGATAAGAGGGACGACCGACGGGTCGCAGTAGTCTTTATTGTTTTCATTTTGTTTAGGCTCGGAAGAACCTTTATTTGCCGGCATGGCTATGGAGAAAGTCCTTTTTACACCGCACTAAGAATGTACACATGGTTGCACGAAGTCGAACCATGATCAATAGAGTCGTCGAAGTTGGCACACTCCGACGTGATGTATAATGAAGATCGATAGAGTCATGTGCCGAACAGGCATACAAGTTCTATGCGTCTCGGGTTTTTTCCTGTGTATCACTACCGCGGATACCTGGACCGATAGAGTCGACGCGGAACTATAGAGAGTTCTAAGTGTTTCCGAATAGAGTACCTTTTCATGAACGGATTCTCATGAGGCATTTCTATAATCGCCTCACATATACTAGTCATGTATATTTAAGGTGGGGAGGACTGTTGATTGAGCGACCCCGCCCTAAATCCACACCCAAACGAGGAACAGGAAATGAGGCGGCATTCGCTCACTCTAGGTCTGTCCATCTTAACTATACATGGCCGTGACGTATATGTTTAGCCATTATAGTTTTACCTAATGAATTTTTTTAAATCTTATAACAGTGCTGCGACTTTCGCCTTACTCGGAAGAATTTACATTTTGAATTAATCTTTTATTATTTTTAGTTTAGTTATCCGAGATCGAGAGACGTACCATAAATTGTCACACCCCAAAACCACGAACGGCGGAAACGTTCAGGGGTGGAGGACGTCATGTACAATATCACAACAGTGTAATATAATAAACAAGCAACAACATCATCCATTGCATTATAAGTAAAGTTTAATACATGTGTGTTCTTTTATGTAATAAGACACCAAAAATATACAATCAAAATAAAAGACGAGACTTGTTTGCTCCGTCTTCTCAAAACCTGGCCTCCGTACCTGTCTACTGATGACCTGAGAATACAAGTTATTTTGAAAGCGAGTATCAGCTTTAAAGCTGGTGAATTCATAAGTATAATAGTGTCATTGCCTTGTTTGTGAAAATCTGTTATGAAGGCCATGTAAACCTTTAAATGAAAATGTTGAGGTAAGTATGAAATCCCTAGAAAAACCCTTATTTTCTATAAGTATGAAATGTAGTCTTCTACCAAGACCCAAATGTTCTGTACGTAAATGATAGTTTTTCCTTTGTATTGACTAGTACTAAAAGTGCTTAGTCTAACTCATCGTTTATGTGAATGTATCACAAAATAAAGTAAACAGGAAAAGGTACTACTGTAAGTGTTGTCACTGGGTACTAGGACCAACACAGCATCGCATTAAGCGAAATGTATAACCTAATGAACATCCGAAGATTGTCCAATTGTCCTCTGTAGCAGCAGCAGGTGGGTGGAAGGGTTAGTCCCAAATCGATCTTCCTGATATAAGTAGTAACCTTAGACCTCCGAAGATGGTCATTGACCACTGGTGCTAATCAGCGGGGTTCGGAATGGTAAGTCCCGTCTAGCTATCCCATTGAACCGGGATAGGAAAGACAATTTACACAGTATGTACTAATAAATCATCTTTGTAGTCCTAAGTACAAGTATCCAGGTAAGTGAATACAGGATAATGCACCTATGTAAAAGTGTCCGTGTATGGTATTCATGTATGTGTGTCCATGTATCAAGTAAGTATATATAAACATATTCATGTATCAGGTAATGTACTAGTATAGACTCATGAATGAACTGACTCTTGTGTGATTCCTTGTAATAGAAGTAATGTTTGATGTCTCCAAATTATCCCCATGATAATTTACTGTAATATAACTGATTGATCATGTAGGTTTATACACACTTACTACTCAAGGGTGCGGGAAACTAAATGAAAGATGTAAACTATATACTCAATACATATATAATAGTATACGTGTATATGCATAGTTTAGTTCAAGAATGTAAAATGGTTTTGTAAAACATCTTATGGGTTTTGAACAATAATTAACAATCACTTGATGTCATTTTAATAAACATTTCAAAGGTAAAACATTTGGTAACAATGTGTTTTTAAGATGTAAAATCATTTCATGCATCACATTTGGTAGCATGTGAAATCCGTTAAATGACAAACGCAGTTATAAAATATATATCAATGATTCAATAACCTGTTTGTTTCTACTTGTATTCCCCCCCCCTATTAAAGCATTTAAAACTATTTAAAATATTGATTAGGGGTATGAACTCACTTGAAAGTTTGAAGATAGCGAGATGGAAAACCGGGCAGAGTTTCGTCTTGGGAAACGGATTTTTCTCAGGATTTTCGGGAATCTCGGGAGTAAAATTGACCTTCGGGACTTGAGCAAAAAGACCAGGGCTTCGGGTTTGAACGGGCACGGAAATCGATGCAAGATCGTGAGAGAAAGGAGAGAAATGAGCAATTTTTCTGGAAACCCTCGCATTCTATTTATAGGGGGTCTGAGAAGCCTCGGTACGCGGAGCGTACGCTCGTACGCAGTGCGTACTCGTACGTCATGCATGACCGAGTCCTCGACTGCCTCGGCTTCGGATGGGACGGATCGGATGGGAAGGATCGGGTGGGGCGGGTTGGACGGGACGGGTCGGTAGCTTCGCATAGGGGCGACGTGGATGGACCGAGACGAAGGCCCTCGGGTACGCGGGGCGTACAGGGTTACGCAGCGCGTAACTCGGATGAGGATGCTTACTCCTTCTTCGGATATTACCGGATTTTTGATATAAATATATATATAAATTATTTAATAAACTTCAAAAAATCATATCTCCTTCATACGAACTCCGTTTTCGATGGTCTTTATATCCACGTGTAGGTGAGACTACGCTCTACAACTTTCGTTTAGACTCCGTTGGCAAATTCCGAAATTATTTTTATTATTTAATTATAAAATGACGTGATTAAGGAATTTCTTTAAAAATTCATAATTTCTTTATGTGAAGTCGGTTTTTGCCAGACTTTTCACCGCTGAAATACCATTGTCGAGACCTTCGATTCTCATTTAGGTCATTCCAGTCAAAAATCGCTCGATCTCCGATTCGAGTTTTTAGTTGTCTGTTGCTAAGCCGAACTTGGAAAAATCTTAACTTCAATATACGAAGTCGGATTTGGGCGTTCTTTTTACGTACGATCCCGGTTTAATGACATTTAAACATAGAGGTAATTTAAATAGAACTTTTTGGACATTTTATTATCAAAGTTAATTTTATTAATTCAAAAGTGGTTACAATACTTGACTTTTTAGGTCATTACAAAGATTTGAAATATCGGGTTGTCACATCATCCCCCCGTTAGAGGGAATTTCGTCCCAAAATTTAAAGTAAGAAAACACTTGTGGATTAGGGAAACAGATGTGGGTACTTGTGTTTCATCTGATCTTCGCGCTCCCAGGTGTATTCAGGTCCTCGCTTTGCATTCCAGCGGACCTTCACGATGGGGATGCGACTTTGCTTGGTTTGCTTGACCTCTCGGTCCATGATTTCTACTGGTTCCTCCACGAAGTTGAGGCTCTCGTTGATCTCGATCTCGTCGAGTGGAATAACAAGAGTCTCGTCGGACAGACACTTTTTCAAGTTTGACACGTGGAAGGTAGGATGTACGTTACTGAGTTCTTACGGTAGATTGAGTTTGTAAGCTACAGGACCGATTCTTGCGAGAATCTCGAAAGGCCCTACGTATCTTGGATTGAGCTTCCCACGCTTTCCAAAGCGTATCAAGCCCTTCCAGGGTGAGACCTTCAGTAGGACTTGGTCGCCCACCTGGAACTCCAATGGTTTCCTACGCTTGTCGGCGTAGCTTTTCTGTCGGTCTCTAGAGGCTTTTAATCGTTCACGAATTTGAACGACCTTCTCTGTCGTTTCCCGAATGATCTCCGGACCCGTGAGAGTGCTTTCGGGAACTCGTCCCTTAGCTAACTGGGTATCACCCACTTCAGCCCAGCACAGAGGGGATTTGCACTTTCGGCAATAGAGGGCCTCGAATGGAGCTGCCTTCATGCTCGTGTGATAACTGTTGTTGTAGGAAAACTCGACAAGAGGTAAATGAGTATCCCAAGCTTTTCCAAAGTCAATCACACATGCATGCAACATATCTTCTAAGGTTTGGATAGTTCTCTCACTTTGTCCGTCGGTCTGTGGATGGTAGGCTGTACTCATGTCCAGCCTAGTTCCTAGGGAACTTTGTAATGACTGCCAGAACCTCAAAGTGAATCTACTATCTCGGTCTGAGATGATAGATAAGGGAACACTGTGCAGTCTTACAATCTCCCTAATGTAAGTTTTGGTAAGTTTCTCCATCTTGTCTGTTTCCTTGGTCGGTAGGAAGTGTGCAGACTTGGTCAGTCTATCGACGATGACCCATATGGAATCAAGTCCACCCGTCGTCTTGGGCAACTTGGTTATGAAGTCCATAGTGATCCGCTCCCACTTCCATTCTGGTATCCCTGGTTGTTGTAGAAGACCGGAGGGTTTCTGGTATTCGACCTTGACCTTTGCGCAAGTAAGGCATTTACTCACGAAGGTAGCAATATCTGCTTTCATGTTAGGCCACCAGTATAGCTTTTTAAGATCCAGATACATCTTATCTGAACCCGGGTGGACGGAATAACGAGTGTTGTGAGCTTCGGTCATGACCAAATCTCTGAAGCCACCGTGTTTCGGTGTCCAGATCCGATCCATGAGGTATAAGGCCCCGCCACCCTTGACTTCCAAGTTCTTATCCATCCCTCTAAGGGATTCACCCGCCACGTTTTCAGGTTTCAAAGCGTCGAGCTGAGCCTCCTTTATTTGCGTGGACAAGTGTGAATGGATAGTTAGAGTCAAAGATTTGACCCTACGACCTGAATATTCTTTCCGACTTAGGGCGTCGGCTACTACATTGGCTTTACCCGGATGATAACGAATTTCGCATTCGTAATCGCTGAGTAGCTCGACCCACCGTCGTTGTCTCATGTTGAGCTCCTTCTGGTCGAAAATGTGTTGCAGACTCTTATGGTCTGTAAAGATCGTGCTTTTTGTACCGTACAGGTAATGTCGCCAGATCTTCAGAGCGAACACAACTGCTCCTAGTTCAAGATCATGGGTTGTGTAGTTAACCTCATGTGTCTTTAGCTGTCTCGAGGCATAGGAGAAGACTTTACCTCGCTGCATCAGAACACATCCGAGTCCTTGATTGGATGCATCGCAATAGACAATGAAGTCTTCTATTCCTTCGGGAAGGGATAGTATCGGGGCGGTGCACAAGGCTCGTTTGAGTGTTTGGAACGCTCTTTCTTGTTTCTCTTCCCAGTCAAAGGCCACGCCTTTCTGGGTCAGGGTTGTAAGAGGTTTTGCTATGCTGGAGAAGTTCTGAATGAACCTACGATAGTAGCCAGCGAGACCTAGAAATTAACGAATTTCGGTAGGTGTCTTTGGTGCTGTCCAGTTCTCAATGGCTTTGATCTTGGAGGGGTCCACGTGTATACCTTCTTCACTAACCACATGGCCCAAAAATTCGACTCGCCGAATCCAAAATTCACACTTTGAGAACTTCGCGTAGAGCTTCTCCGATCTCAATGTCTCTAAGATTTTAAAGGAGATGTAGACTATGTTCCTCCTTACTTCGAGAGTAGATGAGTATGTCATCAATGAAGACGATGACGAATTGATCCAAGTAAGGACGACACACCCTATTCATCAGATCCATGAATACTGTGGGCGCGTTAGTTAATCCGAATGGCATCACTACAAACTCGTAGTGCCCATAAAGAGTTCGGAAGGCTGTCTTGGGAACATCATCCTCTAACACTCGTAGTTGGTGGTATCCGGATCGCAGATCTATCTTCGAGAAGTAGTTGGCTCCTTGAAGTTGATCAAATAAATCGTCAATGCGGGGCAAGGGATAACGATTTTTAATGGTAAGTTTGTTGAGTTCTCTATAGTCGATGCACATGCGAAACGATCCATCTTTCTTCTTGACGAACAAGACCGGTGCTCCCCATGGTGAGAAGCTTGGTCGAATGAATCTCTTCTTGAGAAGTTCGTTAAGTTGATTGGAAAGTTCTTGCATTTCAGCCGGTGCCAGACGATACGGGGATTTGGCTACGGGGGTAGCCCCTGGCACTAAGTCGATTCTGAACTCGACTTGGCGTTGTGGTGGTAAACCGGGAAGTTCTTCTGGGAATATGTCGGGAAAGTCGCGTACTTCTGGGATTTTCTGGATGTCTTTCAGTTCTTGACTGGTATCGACGACGTGCGCGAGAAATGCATGGTACTCCTTCCGCAAGCACTTCTGGGCTTGAATGCACGAAATGATGCGAAGGCTCGTACTGGGTTTGTCGCCGTAGATAATTAAAGTTTCGTTGTTAGGAAGGTTAAGACGAACTGCTTTTTTCGAAGCACATAATGTCGGCACGAAAAAGACTCAACCAATCCATACCGATGATAACGTCAAAACATTTAATTGTGACTGGCATGAGATCTATCTTGAAAGTATGGCCATCTAAAGTTAAAGTACAACCTACGAATATGCAGTTTGTACTCTCTGTTTTCCCGTTAGCCATTTCTACCGTGAATGAACTATCTAGTGCACATGGTTTTTGTTTAAGCAGGTGTGCAAATTTGTGACTTACAAAACTTTTCTCGGCTCCACTATCGAAAAGTATGCAAGCAAATGAGTTATCGAGGAGGAACGTACCAGTAACTATCGTAGGATCAGCTACTGCTTCCTCGTGGCCCAGGGCCATAACTCTTCCCACTCCTCCAGCCGTCCCCGCTTTAGGGCAGTTTCTCTTGTAGTGGCCCACTTCGCCACAACCATAGCAAGCTTGGCCCATACCAGCGTTAGGAACCTGGGTAGCTTGAGCTGTTGGAGTTTTGCAGAAACGGACGGTGTGCCCCTTCCTGTTGCAGTTGGTGCATTGCATCTCCCTGCAAGGCCCGTGGTGGTGGAAGTTGCACTTGGTGCACTTCGGGAGAGTCCCAGCATATGTTTTTGCTGGTAAGAGGTTCGCAGGGGCAACAGGAGTCACTGTGGCAGCATTGATCGCCACAAGTTGTTGCGTATTGGAGGATCCTTGCGGAGCCCCTCTTTTCCTCTTATTCCACCCCTTCTTGTCGTAGTCGGGGTTGGATTTTTGTGGTACAGGTGTAGGGATTGTTGTGTTCTGAGGTTTCCGGTGATCGATAAGAGATTGTGCCAGTTCCTTGGCACTATCAAAGGTAATAGGCCTGGAAGCGATCACACTTGACTGGATCTGGGGCGACAGTCCCCAGATATATCTCTCGATCTTTTTGCTCTGGAGAGCAACCATATCAGGGCATAAGTTTGCCAAATCACAGAACCTATTTGTGTAGGTAGTGATGTCGGATCCAACCATTTGTAGACCCCAGAATTCTTGCTCGAGTTTTTGTATTTCACCTCGAGGACAGTATTCCTTCATCAGCATGTCTTTCAACTTTTCCCAGCCGATGGAATATGCCACCACCAAAGTTAGATAGTTAACATGGCTGTTCCACCATGTTAGTGCTCGGTCAGAGAAGGTACAAGCCGCGAACTTGACCTTGTTGCCCTCTTGGCATCCGTAGATCTCGAAGACAGATTCCATCTTCTCAATCCATTGTCTCAACACCATAACACCCCCAGTTCCATTGAAGCTGCGGGGTTTGGCGTTAGTGAAGTCCTTGTAGGTTCACTCCCGAGGGTGTCCATGGCTTTCGCCGTGGTTCGAGGGTGGTGCACCTGTTCCTGATCCACTAGGGGCAGGAGCGTTGATTGCTGACACAGCAGCTGCAACTGCTGCTGTGAAAGCTGCCTGGAACATGTTGGCATCGAAAGGGTTAGGTGGTTGAAGAGGTACAGGTGGTGGTGGAGGTGGTGGTATCGGTGCTTCGTTGTTTGGATTGCGTCTTGTACTTCTGCGTGGCGGCATCTTTAACTATACATTTTAAAAGACGACGACATGGATAAGAAATAATGATTAATGAATGTGTCTCATGGACTAAATCCCCATAGCCCAACAACAGAAGGAATAGCTAGAATAGAAGAACTGACTAAGATAATTACAATAAGACCAAATACCCCTATGGTATTTCTTTATGGTTGTGTTGGTAAGTGGTTAGACTTGTTGCCATATCACAACCATTCTTGGGCATATTCTAATCACTCCTCGGACCAGAAAAGTTGATCAGGCTATGCCATTCCCAAGACTGACCATATATCCCCAGGCTTACTTGTGATATTCAACAATCGTAATACTTTTGTTCTTGTCGTTGTGACACTGATTTTAGTATGAATGCAGGCACGTATACTTACTTAAATGTTTTATTATTTAAAAGTATAACTCTGAGACAGAGTGTTTTAATCCCATGTATTTATAATTAGTATATCTTTTATGGGTTGATATACTATATTCACTATAAACAATGCTCTGATACCAATCTGTCACACCCCAAAACCACGAACGGCGGAAACGTTCAGGGGTGGAGGACGTCATGTATAGTATCACAACAGTGTAATATAATAAACAAGCAACAACATCATCCATTGCATTATAAGTAAAGTTTAATACATGTGTGTTCTTTTATGTAATAAGACACCAAAAATATACAATCAAAATAAAAGACGAGACTTTTCTGCTCCGTCTTCTCAAAACCTGGCCTCCGTACCTGTCTACTGATGACCTGAGAATGCAAGTTATTTTGAAAGCGAGTATCAGCTTTAAAGCTGGTGAATTCATAAGTATAATAGTGTCATTGCCTTGTTTGTGAAAATCTGTTATGAAGGCCATGAAAACCTTTAAATGAAAATGTTGAGGTAAGTATGAAATCCCTAGAAAAACCCTTATTTTCTATAAGTATGAAATGTAGTCTTCTACCAAGACCCGAATGTTCTGTACGTAAATGATAGTTTTTCCTTTGTATTGACTAGTACTAAAAGTGCTTAGTCTAACTCATCGTTTATGTGAATGTATCACACAATAAAGTAAAAATGAAAAGGTACTACTGTAAGTGTTGTCACTGGGTACTAGGACCAACACAGCATCGCATTAAGCGAAATGTATAACCTAATGAACATCCGAAGATTATCCAATTGTCCTCTGTAGCAGCAGCAGGTGGGTGGAAGGGTTAGTCCCAAATCGATCTTCCTAATATAAGTAGTAACCTTAGACCTCCGAAGATGGTCATTGACCACTGGTGCTAATCAGTGGGGTTCGGAATGGTAAGTCCCGTCTAGCTATCCCATTGAACCGGGATAGGAAAGACAATTTACACAGTATGTACTAATAAATCATCTTCGTAGTCCTAAGTACAAGTATCCAGGTAAGTGAATACAAGATAATGCACCTATGTAAAAGTGTTCATGTATGGTATTCATGTATGTGTGTCCATGTATCAAGTAAGTATATGTAAACATATTCATGTATCAGGTAATGTACTAGTATAGACTCATGAATGAACTGACTCTTGTGTGATTCCTTGTAATAGAAGTAATGTTTGATGTCTCCAAATTATACCCATGATAATTTACTGTAATATAACTAATTGATCATGTAGGTTTATACACACTTACTACTCAAGGGTGCGGGAAACTAAATGAAAGATGTAAACTATATAATCAATACATATATAATAGTATACGTGTATATGCATAGTTTAGTTCAAGAATGTAAAATGGTTTTGTAAAACATCTTATGGGTTTTGAACAATAATTAACAATGACTTGATGTCATTTTAATAAACATTTCAAAGGTAAAACATTTGGTAACAATGTGTTTTTAAGATGTAAAATCATTTCATGCATCACATTTGGTAGCATGTGAAATCCGTTAAATGACAAACGCAGTTATAAAATACATATCAATGATTCAATAACCTGTTTGTTTCTACTTGTATTCCCCCCCTATTAAAGCATTTAAAACTATTTAAAATATTGATTAGGGGTATGAACTCACTTGAAAGTTTGAAGATAGCGAGATGGAAAACCGGGCAGAGTTTCGTCTTGGGAAACGGATTTTTCTCAGGATTCTCGGGAATCTCGGGAGTAAAATCGACCTTCGGGACTTGAGCAAAAAGACCAGGGCTTCGGGTTTGAACGGGCACGAAAATCGAGGCAAGATCGTGAGAGAAAGGAGAGAAATGAGCAATTTTTCCGGAAACCATCACATTCTATTTATAGGGGGTCTGAGAAGCCTCGGTACGCGGGGCGTACGCTCGTACGCAGCGCGTACTCGTACGTCATGCATGACCGAGTCCTCGACTACCTCGGCTTCGGATGGGATGGATCAGATGGGACGGATTGGGTGGGGCGGGTCGGACGGGACGGGTCGGTAGCTTCGCATAGGGGCGACGTGGACGGACCGAGACCAAGGCCCTCGGGTACGCGGGGCGTACAGGGTTACGCAGCGCGTAACTCGGATGAGGATGCTGACTCCTTCTTCGGATATTACCGGATATTTGATATAACTCTATATATAAATTATTTAATAAACTTCAAAAAATCATATGTCCTTCATACGAACTCCGTTTTCGATGGTCTTTATATCCACGCGTAGGTGAGACTACGCTCTACAGCTTTCGTTTAGACTCCGTTGGCAAATTCCGAAATTATTTTGATTATTTAATTATAAAATGACGTGATTAAGGAATTTCTTTAAAAATTCATAACTTCTTTATCTGAAGTCGGTTTTTGCCAGACTTTTCACCGCTGAAATACCATTGTCGAGACCTTCGATTCTCATTTAGGTCATTCCGGTCAAAAGTCGCTCAATCTCCGATTCGAGTTTTTAGTTGTCTGTTGCTAAGCCGAACATGGAAAAATCTTAACCTCAATATACGAAGTCGGATTTGGGCGTTCTTTTTACGTTCGATCCCGGTTTAATGACATTTAAACATAGAGGGAATTTAAATAGAACTTTTTGGACATTTTATTATCAAAGTTAATTTTATTAATTCAAAAGTGGTTACAATACTTGACTTTTTAGGTCATTACAAAGATTTTAAATATCGGGTTGTCACATAAATCTACCGAGTTCCTTGATGCTTCTCCCAAAGCAGTAGAGTTAGGCTCCTCCTGTGGCCTTGTGTTTCCCTTCAGTTGGGCAGTCCTTCTTGAAGTGTCCCACTTCACCACATAGGTGGCAAACTGTATGGGTCGCCACATTTGTGGTTGATGTAATGAACTCAACCGAGGTTCTGCATACGCGAGCAGTATGCCCCAACATGTGGCACCTAGCACAATAGAGCTCCCGGCAGACACCATGATGATGGTAGCTGCACTTGTTGCAATGGGGAAGGTTTCCTAGGTATGGTCTTCTTGAAGTCGGGAGGGAAGGACTGACAGGGGTATTGGCTGTCTCAGCTCGTTGCCCTTCGGAATGTCCTTGGGCCGAGGTACTTCCCTCCTCAATCTTGAGTTTTCTCTTTAGTGGGTTTGAGTGAGGTTCTTGGGTGACTGGGTATGAAAGTGTTGGTTGCTGTTGTCCATTGCTAGGATCGGAAATCCCGATAGGGCCCTTGCTAACATTGGCGTTGTTAGCATTCAGGTGAGCCATGACAGCTGCTACGGCTGCTGAGACTGCAGCTTGGAACGTAGCTTCATCGAATAAGAGAGTGGGTTTCTTGTTTGTGGGCTGGCTACGCTTCTTCGGTGGCATGGTTTTCCTACACGGAAAGGAACACAAGGCAATAAGAGACAATGGTTAACCCTGGACATTTCTGTCCTGAACGTATTAGGCATAAATTTTTCCCGTGCCTAAGGTACTGATTGTCTGAGTGTCGACCTACATCCCTATGATGTAGTCCTGGTAATCGAGGTAGGTGTATGAGTGTTAGGAAAAGGCTATAAGATGCGAGTCGTTCCTACTAAGTTACCTTTATACTGGGGAAAGGTTTCACTCTCCGGCCTGGAGAGATTTGAGAACGGTTCGGAACGAAACTACGGAAAGAGAGGCTCATGAAAGCACATGGCTAAACACTCTCAATAAAGGCGCGGGGATTCGCCCTAATCGTGTATCCGGCAACGGGAAACGACAATTTACCTAACACATAGCGTGAGTAGTGTAACCACTAACTCACTAAATTGTATTATTTTATGGGTATATTAGCGTGACGAATACGAGGAAAAGGCAATTCCCGGGTTCCATGTACTGGCTCCCTCGGTCTGCCTCGTATCTTTGGCTGGAATTGGCGATGGTTTCCTTCGGGTAGTTACCTAGGGTTCTCTCCTCGTATGGACATATTGAATTTCTACTCCGCCTTCCTTCTGATTCCGACTCTGGGTGTCACCACTTCATGATGGATGACTGGAATCTCGGAAGTTTAAGCGAATCTCTCACCACTGTCCCTAAAAGATATAGGCACTTGGTGAATTCAATAGTCTCAACCCCGTTCATTTATTTCCGAACTGGAAATCTTCTCAATGGACATCTTCGGGGTCGGAATCAACTCTTCTGACAAGCACTGAAGAGGGTAGGGTTTTCAACAAGGTTCGTGCGAGAATGGAAATGTCTAAAGAATCCTAAGAGATTATTAACATTTCATTGGGTGGTCCATATCGAGTCCTGCTACGATTACATAGGGTATACAAATCATATATAGCTTAGGTCCGATAGGCCTTCGAATATGTGATACTACTCTAGAGCCACATCCCAACGAGGAAAAGGAAATAGAGCGAAACCACACATTCTTAGCCTATGAGATCCTTATTATATATAACCCTGGAAGTATACTCTTTGTAATTGTAGGTATATCAATAAGGATCTTTTTAGTTCTTCACACAAGGTTAGTTATGGATCCTAAAATACCCCTATGGTATTTTAATTCTTGTTTGATTCTTATCCTCTTATTATGATTTTGGGATTAGTGTGAATCTTTTAGTGTTCCAAAGTACTCTTATAGTATTTTTTAACTTTATGTTTGGCTCTAACATTCCTAGTTGGTAAGTTTCAGACCTGTTGCAACACCACTATCACTCCCGAGCACACGTTCATCGCATCTCGAATAAATGTAGTTGATCAGGTTACATTTATTCCAGCCTACGATTACATAACTGCCCAGGTTTGACGGCAATATTCAACATCCGAAGACTTTTATTCTTGTTCTTCTTGTGATACTTTTGTTCGAGTGTTTAGATTCTGGATGTTCTTATACTAGCAAGGTCAAAACAGTGTGACTCTGAAAATGAGTTACCAGCATACAGTGTAAATTGCTGGTGAAATATCGTTACCTTAAGGCCATGAATTATAAAGCAACCTGGGATACTCGTAACCATACTAACCGACACTACAGTACCAAACTCTCTACAAGCGTCTATAAATATGACATTTGTCACCCCTTGGCTTGGTGGGCCGTGGACTGTAGCTAGCAGTCAGGGTGTGGGGGTGTCAATCCCGTATAGATCTATACACACAATGTCCGCTCTCCCTACAGGAGACTCTGGTTACCAACTAGACGACGGAGAAGGCCGTGTCCTGAAGATGCATCCCAAATAGTGGGTAGAGACTTCCAAATAGTGGGTAGTGGGTTTCTAATGTAAGTGTTGAACTAGAGGTAGAAACTCATAACTGAACTGACTAAAGTAAACCCATATGTCTCTGCTTGTGTACATAATATATAACTAATGAATCAAACGACCTTCAGATGGACATCCGATCCCACCAGACCACATCTCAACGAAGAAAAGGAAATAGGGCGGGCAAGCCTTCCTAAGTCCTTCATCCATTATTTATATGCATCTATACAAGCACAGACATACATCTAACTACGCTTAAGTGTGTATCAAGTGGATTCATATCGTGAAGTATAAACATACCAGGTGTAAGCGTATCACGAAGTAGAAGCGACATCAAGTGAAGTAGGAGCGTATCGAGTATAAGTGAAGTAAAAACGATACCAAGTATAAGTGAAGTAGAGGCGATATCAAGTATAAGTGAAGTAGAAATGCATCACTAAGTAAGAGTGTGAACAAGTATAAGCGTCCAGGAGGTGTAAGTGTATCACGAAGTGGAGGCGTACTCGAGTATAAGTGTATCACGAAGTGGAGGCGTACTCGAGTATAAGTTTATCACGAAGTGGAAATATTAACTAAACGAAAATAATGCAATGGTATCTTAACCAAGTAGAAATATAAAAACATAGACGTAAACTTTGGAAAAACCTTTATATATTAAGAAAATCACGACTTGGTATTCCCTTGTGAAATAAGTTTGATTTAAAACCTTTAGAAATTCTTTGGAAACCTTTCATAAATCAGTTTGAAATGAAACGTTGAATAAACAGTATAAGTAAGAATGTTGAACAAGTGAAAACATTTCAGAAAAACCATTTATAGTCACCCTACTCGGTAAAACAGTTAACAGTGTGGTAAATCCTTGTGCATGTCGGTTATCAATCACATGTGATTGATATGATAACTGACATGTTTAACTTGTATTCCCCCCCTATAAAACATGTAAAAACGTTTAAAAGGTTCATTCAGGGGTATGAACTCACCTGTAGTGAGTGGTTCTGATGACAATGTTGGATCTGTTGCTAAGTATCAAGTGGTGACTTAAGTACACATGCGAATCCTATTTAGCACATATTAATACATATATGAATATAATTAGTGTTATGAACAACTAACTATTGAATTTGGACCACTTTAGGGACTAGTAAACACTTGTATCGAAGTGTTACAACGATAAATGATTGTATGAAGGGTTAAAAGGCTGTAAAAGAGAGTGTATGGCCTGAATACACACTATATGTGTGTGTGCGGCCATGTGTGCGGCCAGGTGTGCTGCCAGCATGTGTGTGCGGCCATGTGTGCGGCCAGGTGTGCTGCCAGAAGCATGTGCTGCCAGAAAACAAGGTGTTCTTGGTGTTCTTGGTGAAATATGTTACCTTTCCGGATCATACTTGAGAGGATTTTCGAGTCCTAGCTTGGTAAGAGTGTAGGAAATGATCAAAATGACCAAGGATAGTATATATAGGAGGGTGTGTGCGGTTGGAGGTGTGTGTGGTTGGCCTGTGTGCGGCTGGCTAGCCGCACACACTAGTGTGCGACCGCACACACCTGGTTTGGTGTGTTTGGCTCGTTTTTCCAATGCTACACCCAAACTAACCCATCCTCCGACGCGTATTTCAATTATACTAAACCTTAAGCGCTCTTTTAGACTCGAGACTTCATTATAAAATGGCAAAACGAAGCTAACTTTGATAAAAATGAAGAATGTAAACTAGAAATTTCGGGTTGTCACATAATGAAACTTACAAGAGTCAGTTCATTCATGAGTCAATACAAACTTACTATTATGAGAAATAGAAAGAACATATTATGATGAGAAAGTAAGAGAACATACACTACGCTATACAAAGAGAACATACTATACACTAGAACAGAGAGAACATACAATACACTAGAGCATACTATACAAACACTAGAATACTATAACATTAATGTGAGCCACTACTTCATGGCATGGAAATCTTTTGTTGTGTCACGTTTTGTAACTAGAGTCTCGTGGCGGGAGAGCGTGAATTTGTGTATAGATCTATACGGGACTGACCATCCTACACCTTGCTGCTAGCTACAGTGGGACCTGCAGGTCTACGGGTGACGATTGTCATACCATTTCGATGTCTTCGAGCGTCGTGTGTTACTAGTCAATCAAGTATGGTTACAATCATATCACATTTTACCTTAATTAACAAACTGGTTTCAAGGTAGTTAGTACATTGGTAGTTACTTATATACAATACTACAATACATATTTATTTTCCTATTGTATTCACTTTGTGATCTTCTCACATAAACAGTAATGTAAACTATATTTTGGTAATGATAGTCATACTTGGGAAATATACACACTTTTACAAACAAACAACATACAAAACATCCGGCCCTTGGTAGAAGGCTACTTTTTAGTAGAAAATATAGGATATTCTAGGAGATACAAACGTTTACTAAAATCACTTACAAACATTTACATCAAACATTTTCAAACACTTTCATACAAACAATGACAATAAAATACTTATGAACTCACTAGCTTTAATGTTGATCTACTCTTTCAAAATAACTTGTATTCTCAGGTCACCAGTAGACAGGTACCGATGACCAGGTTTTGAGAAGACGGGGCTTTCAAGACTCGTTTTTATTTTCATTATTCATTTTTGGTGTCTTATAAACGATACACAGAACACACTTGTATTAAAACTATATTATTAATGCAATGGATGATGTTGTTGCTTGTTTACAATTATGCATTGTTATGATACTGTACATGACGTCCTCCGCTCCAGAACGTTTCCGCCATTCAGGTTTTCAGGTGTGACATAAAACATGAAAATCTCAAAAATAAGGGGTATGAACTCACCTTGAGTGGATTTCTTAGTGGATAAAGAGATGAAGATGAAGATCTTCAAGCTTAGAACACTTGAAGATGGTTGAAGAACACTTGAGGATGGTATTCTCCTAGGATTTTAACACATGTTAATGTGTGTATAAGTAATAAAACTAGTATGAATGTGTGTAAAATCACTAGATTAACAAAGAAATGCTTACCAAAAGTTGAAGGACTAACTTTTTTTTTTTGGAAAGGGAACTTCCCTAACGAGGGTTTCCGGGCCAGCTTTCGCGCACCAACTAATCCCCCGCTGCAAACATGAGGCTTTGCCTCATGCCCTGGAGTCACTGCAGGCGAACCTCCATGGCCACAAGGGCTTAGTAGTGCCAGGATTTGAACATGGGTCAATAGGTTATCCACCATATCTTCCACATGTCTTACCAAGTCACCACAACCCAAGTTGAAGGACTAACTTAGGAGGAATTATCCTTGAAAAAGATGGAGAGTTCTTGAGAGAAAATGAGAGAGTGAAGAAGTTGGAGAAGATGAAGTGAAAATGGGGGTGGGGGTGGACGTAATTTATGGGGGAGGGGGAGGGAGGGTGGTGGGGTGTTGCATGGATGTATATTGTGTAAAACTTGGTTATTTGTTTGGATGTATGTTGTGTAGAACTTAGTTATTTGTTGGTTATTAGCTTGGATGTATGCTATGTAAAGGATTTTGTGGGGAAAAGTAGGGACAATTTTTGTCTCTTATGAAGTTTTATAAAATTAATTCAACTCTCTTTTATTTTATAAAAATATTGACATGTTTATAAAAAGTGTTGTATTTTTATAAAGAAAATATGGTATAAATAATGGATAAATATTTAATTTGAATTATAAAAATTCAAATTGTTAATAAAATCACTATTATCAAAAATAATGATACGTTACTCGAAAATTAGGTTGATTCCCAAATTCTTTCCGTTAAAAGTTGGGCATTTTAGGTCGGGTATAGAATTGGTGGCATTTGGTGACAACTTCAACAATTATTATTATTATTATTATTATTATTATTATTATTATTATTATTATTATTATTATTTTTTGTATTTGTAGCCCTTGTTATGAATTTTCCATGTATCATAGGGTTTATGAATTCCACTATATTTGAGTTATGAATATTATTTATACTAAAATAATATAAAACTGAATTACCGAATTGTTACGATACTAACCTTATTTAGGGTTTATATTCGAATATTTTCAAATAAGAGAGGTACTTTGTATTATAATTTATCAATCGTACATTGGACGCATTAGGGAATATCCCAATTCATCTAAAATTCTAATACAAGTTGAGTTGACCTAGTTGACTTTGTTTGACCAAAATTGATGGTTGTCACACATATATATATATATATATATATATATATATATATATATATATATATATAGAGAGAGAGAGAGAGAGAGAGAGAGAAAGAGAGCTAGGTTAAAGTGTTTTTTACATTTATTGTGTGCTAGAATGCACCAATAGGAATTTAGTAAAATTATATTATTATTTAATTAAATAATGATAGATATTAAATGGTTTCCATAATTGTATTTATATTAAATGATATCCACAATTATAATTTTCTCTTTATGGAAATTAATTAAATTCATCATTAATGTCAACAATAACATTCTTTCAGAATGAATTTGTATCTAGGTTTTTATGTTAACAATAACATTATTTCATGACTCATTCACTTAAAATACAATAAAGTTGTATGAAATATGAAGAATGAGGGTGTATTCTAGTAGAATATACTCTCGTTCTCCTAGAATACGCTCTTATTATTTTATATATAAATTCATTCTGAAAGAATATTATTATTGACATTAGTTACGAATTAAATTAGTTTCCATAAAAATGAATTATAAATATGGATATCATTTAATATACATTTAATGTTTACTCAATTCTTATTGGTGCATTCTAGCACACAATAGATGTGAAAAATATTTGAACCTACCTCTCTCTCTCTCTCTCTCTCTCTCTCTATATATATATATATATATATATATATATATATATATATATATATGGGCTTGACAATTTTGGAGACTTTCTCATTTGTCAAAACTTAACAAGTGTTTTTAGAAACCCGAATGCATTTGGGTGCTTGTACGTACCTTTCCTTTTTGAAATGTATCTGATTAAAAGAAAAACCATCAACTTCAGGTTTCTAAAATCTTCCCTTCTTTTTCCTTAGAGGCTTTTGATTAAAGAGCTCCTTTCTAACTCCATTTGTTGGCTTTGGTTTAGGTTCAAAAGATGATTTCTTGATAACTCAAACTTGCTTCATCTTTCTAGATTTTGGAGAAGTGTTATTTGAAAACCATGTCTTCTTTGGTTTTGACTACTTAGACTTCTTTTTCTTTAAGTAATTTGTTTTTTAAAAATATCTATTAAGATAAGAACATACATAAGAAAACTTACCAACAAGAGATCTTTTGTTGTTCAAATATGGAGCTGGAGCATGAGTCTTGACAAAGTGAGATTGAGTCTTCACAACTTGAACAAGGGTAGCAATGTAATTTGACTTGCCAGCGTCAACCAACTTTCCAGCATGAACAACCTTATCAGGGTAAATTGATTTGTCAGCACTTGATGTCTTTGCATTACAAGTTGAAGTGACAGTGCAAACTTTCTCAGCTTGAAGCTTGTCAATGTGAGACTTGTTGGTGCAAGAGCTGATTTGATGTTTATCAAGGTGAAAACTAGAGTTTCTTGATGAACATTCCATAGGTACATATTCTGTTTGAACACTTACAGATGAAAAACTTTTCTTATTTATATTGTTTTCTTCAATCTTCTCTTTTAGATCTAACACCTCTTTCTCCCTGTCAACTAGAATCTTCTTTAAGTCTTCTATATCTTCTTGTTTTTGATTGATCATTTTGTCATTTGGATCAAGTTTAGCAATGAAGAACATAGATATAGGAGCCTTTGTATCATACATCAGAACTAGAAAACATGATAAAGCATGTGCATCGATTGCTCTTTTATATTTTGAACTATCATGTTTTTCTTCTTCATGAAGAACATTTGTATCTTTATTGATCCTTCCATTTATGAATTCTTCTCTCATCTAAGAAACATTATAAGGACCAAACATAACAGATACAGTTAGATAATACCAACGATAAGAAAACATACCATACTCTCTCTTTTAAATGTCTGAAATACTCTTCATATCTGAATGCTTGTTTAAGATATCTTTTTCTTCTTCTCCTTCTGATTTTCCAGTTTCTGAATAGTGAATGAACTTCTAAATCTTTAACACATCCTAGAACAAATGTTCTAGCCTGCTCTGATACCAATTGAAAGTCCCAAAACCTTTTGTAGATTCGAAGATCAAATATAAACAAGAAACAACAATGAAGAACATAGAAATATCAAAGGTTGTCTTTCACCAAGAAAGGGTTTGTTTTCACCAAGAAAACGGGGTTGTCACAAAGACGATTGACACAAATCCGTTCACAAAGACACTCTCAACATTAAGGTTTCACCCTAATGTTAATTATATACTAATCTATTCTAGAGAATCCCTTCAATCAATGGATTGTATCTAATCTATATATAAACCAATCTGGTATAAAAGGAATGTATCAAATCAGATCTTCTCCAGATTTGGATATCAGCACCAATACTTTAGAAGCTGATATGAACATCAGTTTCTGAGAGTCACGTTGATCATGGCATCAACATCAGCGTCTGGAGACCAACTTCAACTTCAGATTTTGGATATTAGCTTTAGCTTCAGCTTCAGTGAATGAATGTTCCAACGTATCACCTGATCAATGTGCCATCAATGTATAATGTTCAGCGTCTAGACACAATGATCAGTCTTTAGTAGATGGTGTCTTAATGCCTTTGGTGCTGATAGAGTCTTCAGAGTCTTTCAGTTATCATGAGATGTTCTTTAGTCTTCGACATATGAACTTCAATCAACATATCTTCAGATTCACTTAGTATAACTATAATGTATATATTTTGCATATCAAATCTATACAATTAAGTAACCCAACTAGAGACTTGTTGTACTATTATATATTAGTTTATCATCTACGTTACCAGCTCAAAAGACAAAAGAAACAAAGGTTTTTATAGCGTCAGTTGTAATTTTTTTTTGAATAGCACCTTAACAACTTCACTTGCAAATTTTTTTTCTTAAAAGTTTTACATTAGTGAGATTTTTTTTGAGGGGTGGCAATTGCTATCATTGGCTACCAGATAGGTCCACCATTGATATCTAAACGAGTTTCTTTATCAAGTTAAACATGTTCAATCCCGAACTAAATCATGAATCATATATGTACTAGATTTATTATCATTTGAAAAATTAAAACCTAAAAAATTCTGATTATAATTTTATAATGTAGAAAATATGACCAAAAAACCGATAACTGCTTTTGATAATATCTTGAACAAACAATAAGCATTTTAAGATATATAGGAACACAAACTGATAAGAGGATAACTAGTTCCGCCCATGCTTTAAATAGGACCATGTTAGCTTTCAAATTTATCGAAGCACCAAAATTCAACACCACCCACTTAATGTAAGGGACAAAATTTAATAAAAATATACAATACCCACAAAATTTTAGAATGGAATTTTTCAACACAAACAAAACTACCTTTAAAATTCAATAGACCATTAGTCGCCTGTCACATATCTGTGGGACATCTTTTCAATTCCATATATAGAAAAAGATTCGTTAGAAATATAGAAAAAGATTCGTTAGACCCACATGTCAATTTTCACTTATTTATAACATATTTCCTTTTCGTTTATTATGAATAAATATAACTATCATAGCTTTTGTTTTATATTCAGTTTGATATTTTGGAAGTTTGAGTTTTATTCTACTTTATTTAATATTTTATATACTTTTAGTGAATATAATTGTGATCTTCGTTTTTTTTTGAAACCCAAGATGAACAGTGTTAATAAAACTTAGTTATCATCGTATAACGAATAAAAAAAGTAATTAGAAGCCTTTTTGTATAGTAAAACCAATAATTAATTTTAAAATGTAATAATAACCTTTTTCAGATATACAAATTATTTATACTTCTGTTTAGCGAATATTAAAATTAATATAGTTATTGTAACAATATATATATATATATATATATATATATATATATATATATATATATATATATATATATATATATATATATATATATTGAAAAAACTAATAATTGCAAAAGTCGCTTTTGAACTTCCAAATACTATTGAAAAAAATATTTGTTTTATTATAAGAAGCACTTGTGTTTGAAAATTAATTATTGTTGAACCATTTTTCTACACTGTTTATTTTGTAGAAAATATGATATGCGTTTACGAGTTTTCTCAATGAGATAGAAAAAGAAGCAGAAGAAAAAAAAAATATTGTTCTTTAGTTTTTTAATGGAAAGAATTAGAAAGAATAATTGATAGTAATATTCCTTCTTAAATGTCATCCCAAGAGTTCGATAGACTTTGGTTAGAAAGTAATCTAATACAAACAAATGAGTTTTATTATTTACCGATGTTACTCTTCAAACTTAATATAGAGTCGTAATTAACCAATGAATCAAAAAACCAATCTTTTTTACAACTTTTGTAACTTATTTTTTATCAAAAAAAAATTAAAATACAAAAATTTATAACTTTTTTTTTCTATTTTCCAATGATATCAAATTCGATAAAAAAAAATTCGTCAAATTTACAATGTGAATATTTGAAAATTCACAATGTGAATATAAATTCATACGATAAATCTGAAAAATATATTTAACATTCACAATGTTAAGTTATGAATTTTGATATTTTTATTTTTTTTTTATAAAGAATACGCACTTGAACATGAAAAAGATTTGGTTTTTTTAGAGAATCAATAATTATGGTTTTTTATTGAACTTATATATATATATATATATATATATATATATATATATATATATATATATATATATATATATATATATATAAGGTCAACAATGAACAATTTTAAGCCATAGAACCAAATAACCCTTTTTTAAGTTTTTATCCTCATTTAATCATGCCCAACTCTATTAATTAGGCACATAAGGGTATTATTGGTATTGCAAAGGAATCTAACTGAGGATCGTTATCTCTAATTATGTAAATCACATATCTTCTCCTTATATTATCTTTTATTGAGGATCATAAGATTTTCATTGTAGAAGTTTTTCATTGAAATTGTGGTAATCAACTTTGCATAAGAAACTGTTTTATGTCTTTAACCTATATTCAATTGATTAATTTTTTTTTTCTTTTGATCGAAGTATTGATCGATTTTAAATTTTATGAATTCGAAATCCTCTTTCATTGATTCGTCATTGAAATCGATAGTAATAATCTTCGATTATGCTTGTTGTTTATCTTATTCTATCTAGAAAAGTGTTTTTTTACTGAAGTTTAAAATCGTGATCGATTTCAAGTTTTGTGGATTCTGAATCATCTTTTATTGATTCGATATTGATACCAACATGCATTGTTGTTTGTTTTCTTAATGCATTCATCGATTTCAGGTTGTATGGATTCGCAACATCATCAAGTTTTTTTAAGTCAAAATTATCGATTTATATTGTTGTTTTTCATAACATCGATGTTTAAATGTTATGTTTTTCAAATTGTAGGTGATAATTCATTGTTACCTATTGAAGCTTCTCCTTCAAATGTTAATATCATCTTTTCTGATTATCATGTTGAATGTAGTAAGTGTTATTTATTTATTTATTTATTTTATTCTATGTTTAATATTATGTGAGTTTCCTTTGTTAAACTTTTTTGACAAAATTTCACGATTGGTCCCTGTGGTTTACACAATATCGCACTTTGAGGACTTTCTAGCAAAAAGTCACGCGAATGGTCCTTAAGGTTTCATTTAATTATGCGATTGGTCCTTGACCCTAACCTGGTCATTTTTGAACTGTTAGTGAAGGGGTAAATTTGTCTTTTCATCTTGTTGTGCATCAGAGTATATAATGTAAGGCCCGCCTTTGTATCCTTCTACTTCTCGTTCCTTGCCTCTGTTCTTCCCTCCTCACTCACATTCTATTCCAAAATTGAAGAAGATGGTGATATGCCACTGTGGAAGGCCGATGATTTTGGTGACATCATGGACTGGTTTGAACCCAGGTCGTCGATTCTAGTCATGCTCAAGGTTAGGAGGAACATGAAGCTTTTTTGGATGGTTCGACCCTCCCATGTGCCCTAGGTCAACTGTTGTGATTCCGGGGTTGTTGCGTGGAAGAAACAATCTCGAAGCAAGATTGATGATGGTGAAATGGTTACTTTGTCTGAGTTGATTGTTTTTCATGGTGTGTTACCTTTTCAAGTAAAAAATCAAGAAGCATTTGGGGGTGGGGGAATCTGTGACTTGGAATCTGTGTTTTGGTCCCATTTTTGTTATAGCTTTTGAAGGATTTTCCCTATGATTGTATGTAATGTTGGGACAAGAAAATTTAACAGATATAATATGTAATGTAAGTTTGATGTTTTGTTTTAATGTGATGGATATTATATTAGCAAGGAAGGAAATTGTCAATTTGATTGCATGTAAGTGTAATGTTGATTATTAAAGTGCAGTAACATAGCGAAAAAACTAATTACCAAAGTAGCATTACCATTAACCATAATGCATGTAAGTGCAATATCATGTTACAAACATAGAATACCCAAAAGACCTATCAAAAGTAGTTGTTTTGACTGACATACCATAACCAAACTTAGTAAACATGTTCTAACTTTAATTAGACATAATAGCAAAAGATTACTTCAAACTACAAACCAAGCTACAACATGTTTTCCCTTCTTGTGTTCACTCCCCTTTCCAGCTTCACTAGGACCTCCCTGCGCCTTGCAAGTCCTAGCATTGTGACCTTTGTTGTGGCATTTGCTGCAAGTGACTGTCAAGTGTTTCCTACTTAACTTGGTACTTTGAGTTGGCTCATCAACTGCCCTTTTCCTTCTTTTCTTTGGCCCACCAACCTATAAACAAATTTATATGGTTACATATTAACAAGTTTATTAAATAGTTTCAAGTTAAATTATACAAAACATGTATGACAACAAACTTGTTTGTGATGTTTGGGTGGAGAAGGTTTGTTGGACAATCAGATCTAGGCCACATGCTCCTTCCATTTATTGGGTCAATTGTGTGTTGGTACATAGCATTCCATGTACTAAGCCAGTAACATTTTCTCACCCAAGCCTCAGGATCTCCACATTCTGACCCATTCTGCATCTTATCATACATTGCAACAATAGCATGCTGGCATGGATTACCTGTAATGTCCTATTTCCTGCAAGTGCAACTCCTCTCTTTCAAGTTCACAACATACTGCTCCATCCATAGACCAATCACTTGATATTTATCAGCTCCATTAAATAGAACCCTCATCTTATTTGCCTCTATCTTATTGTTTTCTAAGATTGTTGTCGCAGTTGTACTTATAGAACCTTTGCATTTGTCTAGCACCTTATGAACATTTACTATTCTCTTTGTGAGGTATTCTCTAATGTATTCCAAACAATTGATTATAGGCTTGTCCCTTGCCTCATCTAACTTGGAGTTAAATACCTCACATAAGTTATTTGTTAAACTATCAGTCAATACCCTTCCTATATATAAAACCAAACAATTAATTACCAAAATCAGTATGAAATATGTTAGTGAAAAGAGTATGATACTTACCAGAGAAATGGGATCTTGCCCAGTGTTTTGCAGGAATTTTACTTAACAATTCATGTGCTTCTGGGTTAAGCTTTTTCAGTTTCTCCATAGCCCTATTAAATTTTGGTATGTTGTATACTTTTCCACAACACCTTACTGCTTCCCTCAATTCATCTCCTTTGTGTTTCAATTTCATGTTGTCATACACATGTCTTAAACAGAACCTTTGCTCAGCTGATGGAAATAACTTTTCTATTGCAGTCAAGATTCCATGTGAGTACAATTAAAATAAATTAGTAAATGAAAAAAAAGGTAAAATTTGTTGAAGTTAGAGGGTACCTTTTTTCGATATGAAATGAAAGTGAAGTTAGATGAAGAATTCAAATCTAAGTCATCACCCAAGTGTTCCAAAAACCATGTCCAAGAGTTAATATTTTCAGTCACTACAATGGCATATGCAACTGGGTAAATGCCATTGTTCGAATCAAGCCCAACTGCAGTAAGAATCTGTCCTGGAAAGGGACCATTCAAAAACGTACCATGAAATCCAAGAAAATCCATCAAACCTTTTTTAAATCCCTCCTTCAATGGACCTGAGCATATATATATATATATATATATATATATATATATATTCGTTTGAAGATCCTTGTTTCAGAACACAAGTTGGGGTTACTTTCAACTTGATGCAATATGTTGTTAGCTAGAAAATTAGATGAACGAGCCCTCACTGTCCTTGTTTGTAAACAATAATGACAATCTTCATATGTTTTGACAGTCCAAACTTGTTTCTCATCTGCCCTAGATATAAAAAGAACAAGTTGTTTTCTTGGAAAGTACTAAATTGCTCCTACCTTTATTAATGTCACCAGTCAATTTAGGAACAATACCCATACACTTTAGCCTAACTCCTGTCTTGTCATTCTTTACATAATGTAGATCCCTCCTTTCTTTTACAGAGTAGTTGGCAATAACTTCTCTTATTTTTTCCTTTTCCTTGAACGTCTGACCAATCTTAAAAGCTTTAGTGTGAACCTCGCCAGATGAACAAGCAACTGGCTTTAGAATACACCTTAACAATTTCTTGCTAGGCTCTTTTTCACTAGCAAATGACTCAAACACATCATTCTCTAAGACTTCTAAAGGTTCATCTTCAATGTCTTCATGTTCCTCTGTATTATTGTTTGTGAGGTTAGGCTGGCCCAAGTCAATGTCTTCATCAAATACACTATAGAAGTTGATCATGTTCACCTCCACATCATCTATCAAAGGTTCCTCATCAAACACTGTTTTTTTGCATCATGCTGACTATCAAATTCGCTTTCATCTACAGTATCCTCACAATCATATTCATCATCTACAACTGGATCATTATTCATAACTGGCTCATCATATTGATCATCTATGATTGGCACATCATTCATAACTGGCACATCATTCATAATTGGTTCATCATTCAAAACTGGCTCGTCAGTTATAACTGGCTCATCATCCATAACTGGCTCACTATCCTGTAACACTTGTGAAGGTCCATCTAATGTTCTATATGGCACAATAGACTGGGAGTAGTCTAATTTTTTCCTAGAAGATCCAACAACTTTTCCTTTCTTTTGGTTCGTATCTAGTTCAGGGGATACATCAGTAACCAACTCCTCAATAATAACCTTGGTAGGGGACAAAAAATAACTGTTAACCCTTGTATGCCCATGCTCTATGTAGATACTTAAAAGGTTATTTTTTTCCACATAATTTGACAATACATGCACATCTCCATCATTTCCTATAGGTAACAGACCAAATTCCAACACTACTTCAGGAATAAGAAAATGATAATACAAAGTTTGCCCTTCTACGTACCCTATTTATCGAACCATTGTATCCAACACATGCACTGGGAAAACGTCAATATCTACGAAGTCAACATAATCTATTGTTCCATCTACATACCTTCTCCTAGGGCTTTTCGTGAATATCCCACCATGATGGATTTTCAGAGTGAAATAGTTGCTTATTCCCTCTGAAAAAAAGAATAACAAAAAAATTTCAAAAATTTGGGCATAATAACAAATCGACAAAATCAAAGATCACTTTAGTAAGTCACTTACAGTATATCCTTTCCAAATAATAGTTTGATGCTTTCGTGTGTTTGGAACGAAGTGACCATAACGTTAACACCATTATCGTTTTCAATCGGCAGATGATCCTCGCCTTGTGTTCTATTGGAGAAGACGAAGATGAATGTGGAAGGGTAATGGGTAACTGGGGAAGATGATCTTTGTACTTAATTGCAAAGTTCATGCGTATATTATGTGAATAATGATCGATTATTAGAGTGACTGCAAGATGAAAAGAAAATTTTACCCCTTCACTAACGGTTCAAAAGTGATGGGGTTAGGGTCAAGGACTAATCGCACAATTAAATGAAACCTTAAGGACCATTCGCATGACTTTTTGCTAGAAAGTCCTCAAAGTGCTATATTATGTAAACCACATGGACCAATCGCGAAATTTTGTCCACTTTTTTATGTTTAGAAAATTATATATGAATTGTATCAATACTTCCTTTTATTATTTATCTATTCAGTTAAGATTCACCATGTGATTCTTTTTAATAATTTTATTAATTTCATATAGGCAAAAGTAATGCATCAAGTTGTGAATCATAACAGTTCAGGAATGAAAGTGATTCTTCTGATAATGATGATGAAATGTTTATTCCTAAGGTTCTAGATGAGATGAAGCCAAAAGAGAAAGATGTTTATAATTCTTTGAAGGATGGTGTTGAATTTTAATTGCAGTATCTTAAAGAAGCTGGATTTGATGCTAGTATGTCAACAATAAAACATTCTAAAGGAGAAATTTCACTTAGATATGTGATATGTAGCAGATCAGGTATTTCTGAATGTGTTAATCATGATTCTAACAATGAAAAGCAGCCAAAACGTAAAAGGAAAACATCATCAAAGAAGATGGGATGTCTAACTCTTATAACTTTCAAATGTGTTGCTTTTGGTTCATTGAAATTTTGGGTATATAAGTTTGTGGAAAAACATAACCATGTATGGGTTTCAAAAGAAAATCTTCATTTGTTACATGTTAATCGAAAGCTTGAAGTTGTTGAACAATCGTTCATTCACAAATTTGGAGCTTATAGCATTGGTGCCACTAGAGCTTATACATTCTTAAGTTAAATTAAGGGTGGTTATAATGTTAGTGGTGGTACTGTAACTGATTTCAAGAACTTTAAAAGGGATTTAATGTTTCAGTTGGTAAAAGTGATGCACAAATGCTTACTGACAGAATGGAAGATAGAGTAAAGTATGTTCCAAACTTCTTTTTTGATCACAAGATTGATAAAGGTCATGTTACTGGTCTGTTTTGGGCTGACGAGGCATCAAGAAGAAACTACAAAGAATTTGGAGATATTGTATCTTTTTATGCCACCAACAATACCAACAAGTAACATTCTTATTATTAGCTTGTTAATTTAATGGTATTTTAATGAACATTATCATTCACATTCTTATCCTATTAATTTAATGTTCATTTTAATTATCATTATAATTCACATTGTGAATGATCACATTTTTGTAAATTTTATATCACATTATCATTCACACTGTGAATGTTTTTCCGACATTACATATAAATGGTTAGAATTTGTTATTAAACTTCATTACCATTGTCATTGTTTACATTTAATTAATTGTTTAAGATATTGTATGGTATTTGTTCCATTCACCGGAATTGATAACTATTGGCGATGTGTAACTTTTGGGGCTGAATTACTAGCTAATGAGTTAACTACATCATATGTATGGATCCTTAAAACATTTCTCAATGCTTTTGGTAGTTAGCTAAGTATGATTGTAACTGATTAAGATGTTGTAATGAAGAATGCCATTAATATTGTTATTCCTCATTCTAGACATAGACTATGTATGTGACACATCAACAAAAAACTTTATGATAAGGTATTTTTTTATTCTAAGTTTGGTTTTCTATAAATTATTTCAGTAAGAATATATAATTGTTTCATTATATGAATTTACTTGTCTATTCTAAAAATTGAATTTTATTCATTTCAGATTCACATTGTGAATTAAATAAAGCTAAGTGTTTTTTTTTTGTTTTTTTTTATTATAAGGTTCCTTCTAAAGTTTTTAACCATCTAGAGTTCAAGAAAGCTTTTCACAAATCTATTTGGGATTCTAAAATTCAAGCAGAAGAATTTGAGGCTTCATGGTCTTCACTGATTCAAAATTTTGATATCTAAAGTAACAGTTGGTTATCTGTTATGTTTGACATGAGGTGTTCATGGATTCCATCTTATTTGAGAGATTTCCAACTTTCTGGTTTGATGCGGACTACTTCAAGATTGGAGTGTGAAGATTATGTTTTCTCAAAATTTCTTCACCCGGAAGCAAACTTTCTTGATTTTATTGTTTCTTTTGGGAATGCTATGGAAAAGCAAAGGCATAATCAATGTTTACTTGATCATCAATCTTTAACTACCAATTCTATATACAAAACATTTCTTCCAATTAAAATATTCAAAGCTGATGTTTATACCCGTTCTAATTTCTTTATTGTTCAAAATGAGATTTTTAATTCCATCTGGTCTTGCTTCCACTTGTCGGTTATTATGGAAAATGAAGTTGAAGTATACTTAATAAAAGATAAAAAGAAGTCCCCATGGAAAGATGTTAAACATAAAAGTGTTGATGATGGTGAAAACTATTATTCAGATTATCCAGAGTCTCTTTCTAATCTTTCTCCTTCTACTGATTTCAAGGTATGTTCATATCTTAATTTTACAAATGAAATTCTATTTCTACTTTTAAACTTTTGAAAGTAGTTTTATATCTAGAATTCACATGTGGATTTATGAATTTTAAATATACCAATTAAAATTTATTTTTATTCTAGTCTAAATTGTTATTAATTGTTATTTTGTAGGTTATGTTTAATCAAAAAGAAGATTCTATAACATATAGTTACATGCTTTACATTTAACAAGGATTCTTATGTCACCATATTTTTTTTTTATTTTTTTAATATCAAGGAGATTGATATAATACCATCAAAGTACAAATTGAGGCGTTGGCGAAAAAATATCATTCCTCCTGAACTCTTGATACAGACGTTTTCAAATTCTGGAAAAGAAAGTAAAATGATTCAAGATGCATTTGTTACTTTTGGTTCAATTATTAACAAATTAGCAAATGAGGAGCATGGGTTGAGAAATTTTCTAAGTAATCTTCAAGAATATTTGAGTGAAGTTAATAAATGTGGTTCATCAATGTCATCATGTAGCATGTAGTAAAGATGCACGTATGACATCTTTATATGGAGCTTCAGTAACTAAGACTATTAATGTTAAAAATCCAAAAGGTATTACATACAAGAGTACTGGGAAAAGATTTATCAGCAATAAAGATGTCACAACCCAAACTATTAGACCAGGCAAGGTCTAAATTGTAACCCTATTACAATAAGAACCTTGAAAACCATGAGAGCATTAGTTCATGTATATGAAAGCATACACTTTGAAAGTCACATGTAGGGTAAACCCTTAAAAGTAAACAAGTTTATCAAAGCAAAACTAGACAAATGAATTTGGTTAAGAATCACAAGATATGGATGTAAGAACTTGTGATATTTTGCAATCTTGAATATATAAACTATAAGGCCAGCATAATTAAGTTGCTAAGACCATGAACACCTTCACTAGACCAAGTTAGACCATGAACCTCCTTAATGGACCCCTTGGAGCGTAAACACCCAAAAGAACCCAAGCTAAACCGTGAAAACATCCCTAAGGGAGGTATTGGCCGTGAACCACCTTAGAACCCCCACCTTAGGCCGTAAACACCCTAATAAAGCAAAGTTAGGCCGTGAAAACACCCATAGGTAGTGCCTTGTGCGTAAACTCCTTCAAGATAGGATACTAGGGCGTAAACACATTAGGTTTCCAAAACTTGACCATAAACACTTCCCTGGGAAGTATCTAGACCGTGAACACTCTTCTAGAAGGCATTTAGAGCATGAAGTCAAACCTAGGAGGCTTTTAGGCCGTAAACAACTCCATTCCATGGAGTTTATAGCCATAAGATGTGAATAAGACAAATGCCTTTGAATTTATGATGCAACATTTCGACCATTTTTAAGGTGTTCACGGGTAAACACACAATATCCTCCAAGTAACCAAGCACACCTTATCACCCCCTGTTATCCTCTTTGAACGTAAACCCATTCTTTATTTCCGCCAGAAACTCATATTCAGATTCTTTAAACCCCAAAGTGTGTTCTCAAGTGTATTTAAGCTTCAATCTAATTTCCTTAAAGTATCCCCTAGATTCTTGTAAGTATCTCCTATTTGGCTAGTGATTCTTCATGTTATTATGTTAATATCATCGTATTTACACATAAAATTTTGTGTTAATATTCTTAGGACATCCTCAAGTTCAAATAGTTTATCAAACTCTTCAAGGGTTAGAACTTGGAAACTCCTCAGCATCTAGCCAAATCACCCACCAAATCAAACCAAGGTGAGCTTCATATCCCTCTTTTTGATGTTTTCATGGTTTTAGGGGATGACACAAGTCAGGGTCTTGTGAAATTTAAGTATTAATTGCTTTTTAATGCATGTATGATATGATTTATGTGCTTAAAGTTATGAACCCTATATATATTCCTTCAAGAAGTCGAGATTTTTAGCAAGTCTCAAGGTTTTGAACTATATATCACAAAGTAGAAGTTAGAAACAAGAACTAATATGTTTATGAAATATAAATCATCAATTGTTGTATCAAGAATCATAAGGTTTTGCTCCAAAAATTGCTTAAACAAATTGTTAAACATAATATTTTGGAAATGGTTAAATTAGAGTATTAACGATATTTTGGGGACCATTTTCGGCCATATATATATATATATATATATATATATATATATATATATATATATATATATATATATATATATATATATATATATATATATATATATATATATATATATAAGGACCATTTTGGAAAATGGAATAAAATTGAAGAATTATTGAACATCTCATTTTTTAAGGACAAAAAATGAAATTTTTGGATAAACAAGGGCCTTTTTGAATATTTTCATAAATGTAGGTCTAAAATGAACATTTTAAAAGAAATGGGCCATTTTCGACAATTCACCTAGTTTTGGAACCACTTATGACACTTTTTGACAAATACGAGTCTTATTTGAGAATTTATAAAAAGAAGGGTCATTTTTGCCAATACCGATAGTTTTGAATCATTCTTGATAATTACGATTCCAAGTGGATTATCCTCAATTAACGAAAATGATAGACCTAGTCAACTAGCACAAATATTGTTATTTATTAAATAACGGATTTCATCAATTTGCTCAAAAACCTGCTGGTATTCGAGTAAGACGAGTCTCAAAAGTACATATATATATATATATATATATATATATATATATATATATTAGTGTACCTTTTAAGTCTTGTAGGAGTTATAACCAGAGTCTCCTGGAGGGAAAGGATGAATTTATCTATAGATCTATACGGGGTTGACACCCCGCACCTTCGTTGTTCGCTACAGCTAGACCGGCCAGTCTAGGGTGACAAATGTCTTTTATCGATTTTGGCGCCTGAGAAATGCCAAGACAGGCCTCTGTCATATTAGTATGGTTATAACGTCTCACTAGAATATGATAATGCTATTTAGAAATTTATGTAGGGAAAACCTTAGAAATAAATTGGCACATTGTGTTGACCGCCCCCATGCATAGTAGTGATTGTCCACATTTGTTGTGTTGATCGTCCACTTGCGTTGTGTGGAATGTCCACAATCACCTGTTGATTTCTCACACCTCACCAGTCTTAGGGTTTTAAGACCATCATTTTGTATATATCAGAAAATATAGGATTTTCTGGAGTAAACAGTTTTATACGATTTCGAAAAAGATAAACTAAAACACACACATGTAACTATACTCAATTGGAAACAGAACTTACGATTATTTTATACAAGAAAATATAGGATTTTCTGGAGAAAATGATTTCACAATTTCGAAAGATGATAAACTAAAATATACGCATGCGCTAGATTGAAAACAAGACTTACAACTGTTTTGATAAGAAAGCACTGAAATTTTCTGGATTTTTAAACTATCACAAAGTTTTATACGAAAATGCTTATGAACTCACCAACATATTTTATGTTGACGCTTTTCAAAACGACTTGTATTCTCAGGAAATCAGTAAGCAGGTTAAAGGGATGCGGATTTAGGATAATTTTGCTGTAGTTTGGAATTTATTTGCTTATGTCTCTTTTGTGTAATTTGAAGAACAAATACAATATGGAAACAATGTATGTTTGGTATCTCAATGTATGATGTTTGGATTTGCGATGTTTCATTTATATTCAATTGTTATGATACTGCACAATGAAGTCACCCGCCTCCGGACGTTTCCGCTGTCTGGTCCGTGAGTGTGACAAAAGAATAGTCAACTGAGGCGTCGAAGAAGCGATTAAGGGAATGCACTTTATGTCATAAGCCGTATCATGATGCTAGAACCTGTCCTTTAAAGGAAAAAAAAATAGGAAAGGTTTTCTCTTAAAATTGAATATTAGGCTTTAATGATTTGTTTTTACTATATTGTAATAGAATAAATAAACTTTGAATGTTTTTATAAAAAACATTGCATGATTTGTTTTTACTATATTGTAATCATTAATTTTGTATAAACTCACTATATTGTAATAGATTCACATTGTGAATCTGCACTATAAATAATTAATTTTGTATAAATTCATTGTATGAATCTGCATAACTTCACAGTCTGAATCTGCACAGGTTTCACAAGGTGAATCTCTATAGATTCACAATGTGAATCTGAACAAATTCATAGTGTGAATCTAAACATATAATTTTTTCTATCAAATTTCATATCAATGGATGGAGGATAAAAAGTTATAAATATCTACATTTTTAGATTTTTTTTATGAAAAATTTGCTCTAAAAGTTGAGATTGTTATTATCTATGTTTTAAAGATATATTGTAATTCACATTGTGATCCTGAGATATAAAATATACATGTTATAAAGAATTATATGTATTATAATTTACCATGTGAATCTCACATACAAACTTTCATGTTATAGATTGACTTTATGTAGTGTAAATCACATTGTGAATCTCACCATTTCAAAATATTGTCTTTATGTAATGTAATTCAAATTGTGAATCTCACCTATTTAAAATAGAAATTTATCCACTCCTCCTCCTCCCCCACCCCACCTCCTCCCCCTAAACACCACCAACACATTAATATATACATATATATGAAAATGTTAACATATTTTAATTATTAGTAAAGTGCATTATATTAGACATAAAAGTTCAAATCAAAATGTAACAAAATAAGCGTTAATATGTTCTAAAAGAAATTAAAGTGCATCTAAAATTATACTAATCATAATACCATAACATTTAATAGAAAACTAAAGTTTAAAATTTCCCATCCTTGAAGTTCTAAATCCTTTCTCTCCTTATTTCCCATCCCCCCCCCCCCCCCCCCTTTTTTTTTTTTTATCAAAGATTGTATTTCTTTATTAGACTTTTTGTGCAAACTTCTCAATTTGTGAAATGACTTTTGACCTCAATATGTTTGCATCACTCAAAAGTATCTTTGTCAAATACTTAATACGCAAATTATTTAACACATTTTGTTGTTCTTTTGATTCTTTTGGCAACCCACAATCCTGATTTACTGTGTTATCTCCCATATATGTCTCCATATGACGCATGCAAAAAACTCCACATTAAAAATGATTATCCCTTATGTGCCATTTCATTATCACCCTTTTTGGTTCAACACCCTTTAAAATAAAAGTTGATTTGTGGTTGACACTCACCAAGTACCTACTAAAAAGTAGGTTCTACAAAAAAGAAATTGTTATTTATTGTAATAATTATTTTATTAAAATTTAAATTTAAATTTTCTATTCTTACCAATTCTTTAGCTGCATCATGATAAGCTCTTTTAAGCATTTCAACTGAATTTTTGTTGTCAGTGACATCAACTGCTGGTTCCTCTAAGTTTATGCATATCAAGTAAAAGTGATTTTTGTGCTGAACTGGAAAAAACACCTGTCTTAGAATTTGAAATTGTTAATCTTTCTTGAAAAGATGTAATATATTCAATATCATTTGTTTTAATGAAAAAGAATAATTTTTTTTACCAATTGAACTTTTTTGAATGTCAGAAGTTCTTTGTCTTTTTTCATTGCAGCTTTGATATTTGACTCAAAATTGTCATATCTTTCAATGAAACGATGTTTTTTTTTTCATATATGAACTGTCTATGCAAATATATATATATATATATATATATATATATATATATATATATATATATACACACATCAAACTTTAAGAATTATTAAATACATAATAAGGTACAATTCAATTTTATAATTATTCACACAATGAATCATAATAGGATTCATTGTGTGAATTTTATAAGTTATTTAGAGTTGTTATAACTTACCACCATTGATGTATTAAAAAACAACCACTTCACTATAGATTTTGAATTATTCTTTTCTTCATAGTTCAAAACATCAGTCCAAGCATCAATGACATGTATATGTACCTATAATCGTGCTTGCATTGTTTCAATCATTCCTCTTCCAAGCACATATCCTCTCTTAGTTTGAAATACATTCTCACTTAATATAAATTATTACATGCTATTACCAATCTTGGAAAATTTTCTTTTTGATACTCTTACTTCATACCTTTCTACAAACTTTCTTGCACAAACCTTTTTTTGATTTTAAGGAGAACATACATATATTGATGGTTTTTTAAGCGCTTTCCTTTATTTACCTCTTGACCATCTTCAATTCTTAAG
Source organism: Lactuca sativa (assembly GCF_002870075.4). NCBI lineage: Eukaryota > Viridiplantae > Streptophyta > Magnoliopsida > Asterales > Asteraceae > Lactuca > Lactuca sativa. Next base: position 185,099,594 of record NC_056623.2, on the reverse strand, counting down.
ATATTAATGTCATCTTCTGTTGCTTTTGAATCATAATTTGGTTCATCTCCTTCCTGAAACTCTTGTGTTAGACCAAGACCAAGTCCAAGTGAAAAACTAGACATTGATGTTTTTTTTTATTTTCTTTATCATCTATTATTTTTTACTTAATTTTTTGTTTTCTAAATCTTTGCACTTAAAAAAATCATCAAAATTTAAAATACGTTGAACAGAATCAGCAATCTCGTGAACTTTTGGATCATCGTACAAATTTCCTGGTGTTACCATTAATATGAGTGGTTGATTCTTTATATTGTTTTCTGGTGTATTTTGTTCATCTGGATCATTATGCATATCACCCTCATTCCCATCCACTTCATTCACATCTTCAATTTTTTCAGCTTCATTCCCACCCACCTTATTCCCATCTTGAGTTTTTTCAGCTTCATCCCCAATCACCTCATTTCCATCTTGAGGTTTTTCAGTTCCATCCCCAATCACCTCATTCCCATCTTCGGGTATTTCATATTCATTCTTATCTTTATCACTTTCAGATTCATTCCCATCTATTTTTTGTTCATCTTCACCTTCTTTTTGACTTTTATAACTGATTTTTTTTTCAAAGATTTCCTTCATTTCTTTTAACTAATTGCTTTCTTTGAACATTTTTAAAACTCAATTAACTTTCCAAACTTCATTTTATCATTCACTAGTTTTTTTATAAATCATTTTCACTTTAAAAACCACTTCCTGCAATATGAAATAAAATTTTATTAAAACATCAAAGATTCACAATTTCAATGTTTGTCAATATATTTGGTATTCACTCGATGAATTTATTATATCAAAAATAATAAAATACAAAAAGTGATGCATATTAGATATTCACTCTATGAATTTGTATAAATTCACAATGTTAATGTGAATAAATTGACAATGTGAATTTGAATAAATTGACAATGTGAATTTGCATGTCATTCGAAATTCAATTATGATACACCATATTCACTCTGTGAATTTGTATAAATTCACTTTGTGAATTTTGTATAAATTCATGAAGTGAATTTTGTATTTCATAGCAAATTCAGTTAAGATATGAACCACATCAAAGATTCACAATCTGAATTTGTATGTCATTCCAAATTTTAGTTAAAATTCACCATGTGATGCATTTATAGTCATTTCTTTCATTATTCAAATACAGATGGTGAATTTTAACATATTTTGTATGCATAGATTTAGAAGAATAAGAAGCTTAAAAAAACCATTTTGTAGAAATTCACAATATTAATCTGTAAGACTATGAACAACATCAAAGGTTCATAATGTTAATTCTAAAATTATAAAATGAAAATTTATTAAACATATAAATTATAAACTGCAATCGAGTTTCATATCTTCATTTTCATCACTGTCATATTCTTCATCAATCTCTATAATATCATAATTCCATTCCAAGGTTCCAAAGTCATTACTCTTTAACTCAACCTTTTCCTTTCTCATCATCATGTTGTAATCCCAAAACTGTATTGCATATATTTGTCTTTTTTCATTCTTATCATTTCCCATAAACTCCAAATAAGCTAGCTGTTTTTTATGTAAACAAAAAGATAATTAATTAATATTCTTATAACAATATAAATTAAAGTGTTAATTTCAAAAAAAATTCCTTACCAGTAAAACAAGAAGTGGTCCATAATAGTAGTTTCCTCTATCTGTTTCATCCCATGTCATATTTGACATTTTCAAGCAATTCGTTATAAATCCACACCAATCAATTTCTCTAATAGGTGTTTTTCCTAACAAATTTGGTAGTACTGGTGTTTTGCAAGTTCCAGGCTTATTTTGTTCACACAACGTATTTACAAACACTATAAGGAAATTTGTTCTGAATATAATCCCTAAATCTGTAGATTCTTTAATCTTCTCCTCAACATCTGATGGTCTCATAACCTTGTAATTGTATTGTTGCTTCCAATCCATTAATTCTTTTCCTTCTCATTGATCAGTTTTGTATATATCTTTTCCACCTAGAGGAATTCCTAGCAAATCATGAACAAGATTTGGTGTTATATCTATGTTTCCTTTGGGTAGATACATCTTCATATCTTCTGGATTAAATGAGTTAACAATAAATCTTCCCATTTTCCAGTTCTTCCATTAGCTACAATTCTAAGCAACGATCCTAATCCCACATCTCTAACAACTCTTTTTGTTCTTTGTTTAACGATTTAACAATATCATAAAATTTCTTCAGGCTCATTCTTGTTCTCAAAGATACTTTCTCATTTGGATTTATTGGAACTTTTCCCTTTTTTCTTTGAATACTTCCAAAGTATCTTTTTGTTGCCATGTGTCTTTCATATTTCTTTTTCTTTTACCTGTTAGGTATTAATTTTTTTAAGCTTCTTACAATAATATATATTATAAAATAATTAAAATTTTGAATAGTAATAAACAAACCTATTGCTTTTTTATCACATTCTTTTTTACAAGGCTATCATCAGATTTAATAGGAGTCACAAATTTTGAATAATCAATCATTTTAAGTCTTGGACTCCTTCTAATTTCTGTTCATGTTATAAAAAAAATAATAAGAATTTATTATATAATATTAAATTCAATTATAATTTTATAAATATAACTTTGTGTTGTTTTCTTTTCCGGTGTCTTAAAAGCAGCCTTATCTTCTTTCGTCAAATTTTTTGTTTTCTTTTTCTGAATCTTCTCATCATTTGAAGTCTTTTCTTCTTTTTTCTCAACTTATCAACAATTTCCTCTATAGTTCTTTTTGTTGTTTTTTTGTATACTTTATTGAACCTTCAACTACACAATGTGAATTTTCACGTCATTCCAAAGTCAGTTAAGGTTCACCAAGTGAATTTTTAGTTTCCATCAATCAAATTAGAGTGATTTGAGCAAATTCACATTGTGAATCTGTGTGGCAGTTATCCACATCAATGATTCACCATGTGAATTTGTGTCTCATTCCAATTCAGATAAAGTTCACCATGTGAATTTGCGTTTTTTTTTTCATTTCAAGGCATTATAATATCACCAACCAATTTTATAAATGAAACACATGGTGAAACTTAGTATGTGTTTGTGTAAATAGTGTACCAACTGAGAGTGATAAGAAGCTTTGCAAAACCACTTTTAGCAAATTCATATTATGAATCTGTGTGGCTATTATCCACATCAAAGATTCACCATGTGAATTTGTGTCTCATTCCAAATTTAGTTAAAGTTCACCATGTGATTTTTTTTTTTCCATTTCAAGGCATTATGATATCACCAACCAAATTTTATAAATGAAACACATGGTGAAAATTAGCATATGTTTGTGTGCATAGTGTATCAAGTGAGAGTGATAAAAAGCTTTACACAACAACTTTGAGCAAATTCACATTGTGAATCTGTGTGGCTGTTATCCACATCAAAGATTCACCATGTGAATTTGTGTCTTATTCCAAATTCAGTTACTGTTCACCATGTGAATTTTCTTTTTTGCATTTCAAGGCATTATGATATCACGAACCAAATTTTATAAATGAAACACATAGTGAAACTTAGCATGTGTTTTGTGTGCATAGTGTATCAATTAAGAGTGATAAGAAGTTTTGCAAAACCACTTTGAGCAAATTCACATTATGAATCTGTGTGGCTGTTATCCACATCAAAGATTCACCGTGTGAATTTGCATTTAAATCGGTTTGTAGTATATTACTAGATAATTTCAATGTGAATGTTCTAACCTGTTTTTTATCTTGCATATCTTCACTTGTAGTTGTCTGTTGAACATCTTTAATATTTCTTTTCATTTTCACTCTTTTCTTATTATCCTTGTTTTCATTCTTCTTTTCTTCATTTTATGTTTAAAAAACTTAAGTTAAACATGTGTTTTCATTATTTGAAAGTTATGATTTATACATATAATTTCCAAATTCATGATTGATTGATGCATCTAAATATAAATATTAAGAAAACTATCATAATTTGTTAAATATAACAATCATAATGCTTTAAACATATCAATCACATATTTTGAATGTGATTTTGCGATTCTATGATCTACAACAGTGATTCAGAATATGAAATTAGGCTTTTGATTTAATGAATAAACTCATAAATGATTTCAATTCACAAGGTTTAGCAAATAACTTAGATATTGACGATTTCCTAAATGATTTTAAGAAATTTAATTCATTAGGTTTTCAATGTTTATAGAAATTCACAAAAGTGGATCATCCGAGGGTTTGAATTTTGTTTAAAAGTGTAAAAACGATTTCATAAATAGAATCTAGTTTATAGATTGATCGAATATATATACTGTAACAAGTAATTTAGATTTTAGGTTTTGAAATTTTAGAAATCGGACATTTTGATTTGGAATCGTTAAATGAGATAATCGGAGTATGTGTAAGTAGTAGTCGAATATACCTTCTAGATTCATTTTATGAACTTTTTGGCAAGATTCACGGTTGATATCGTCTGAATCGATCAACGATCGTCGGAGTATGGTGAAGTAAATGATCGCTTTCAATGGGGGTAAAATCATGTCACACCCCGAAAATGGGTATCAGAGCCCTTGTTTATAGTGAATAAAGTATACCAAACCTTACATGGTATAAAACTATAAACACTAAAGGGCCTAAGTGCTCTGAACTAAAAGCATCCTTTAAAGTATAAGTATTTTCAAAATTATACAAGTATACCGAACCGCGAGATCCGTAACTACAAGTAGAACAAAACATAAGTAAATGGGTGTTGTGTACTACGGTTAAACCTGGGAAGTTATATAGTCGTGTCTAGGATCAATATAGCCTGGCCAACTATATGCATTCGAGACACGGCCAACATGTGCTTGGGAGTGACTGTGGTATGCGGCATGCCTAAAACTTACCCTAATACCACAAACATCGACTCAGTGTCGTAGTGAATCATGAAATACTATGGGAGTATTTCTTAAACCAATCCTTTGTAGAAATCCTTGTTCACGCATTGTCCCTTGATCATTCCTTTAGCGATAATTTATCTGCTTCGATAACTCTTTCCTGCTTTATCGCTTATTCAGAATATATTTGTCATATCTCTTGATTCAATTCAAAGGACTTATCATCCTCTCTTTCTTGATCTTATTAGATCAAGATGCCTCCAAGAAAGAGACCCAGCTCAAAGACCAACAACCCTCCGCCACCACCTCCTCTTGAAATTGACCCGTGGTGTTTCAGGCAGCTGTTACCGCCGCGGTGGCAGCTGCTATGTCTCAATTGAACACTGGTGGTTCCGGTGGTTCGGGAGGTGATACTCAAACTCAGAACCAAGAAAGCAGTCAGGGACATCGAAAGGAGGGTTCCTATAAGGACTTCATGAATGCAAAGCCTACATCCTTTGATGGCATTGGAGGTGTCATTTCCCTTTCCCGATGGTTCGAGAAAATCGAATCCATCTTTGAAATATGTGTCTGTTCAGAATCCGATAAAGTAAAGTTCGCAGCCTGTACCTTCATTGATATAGCTCTGACTTGGTGGAATGGCCGAGTCAAATCCTTGACCCTACCTATAGCCAACGCCATGGGTTGGGAAGCCATGAAAGAACTCCTCCTAGCTGAGTACTGCCCTCGGGGCGAAATGCAGAAATTAGAGCACGAGCTCTGGAACTTAAAGATGAAGGGTTCCGATATTGCTGCATACACTTCTAGATTCGATGATCTTGCACTCCTCTGCCCGGGATTGGTTACCCCGGAAAGTAAGAAGATAGAGAGGTTCATTTGGGTGCTGACCCAGCCAACCAAAGGAAATGTCTTAGCTGCACATTCGGATACTTATGACAGCGCCAAGAGTTTAGCCCAGACCTTGATTGACCACAGTGATGATGTTGAGGAAACAACCACTCCTGAGCCGACCAAGAGGAGTGGTGAGAAAAGGAAGTTTTGGAAGAAGAAGAAGGGTCAATCTTCCCAAGGATCCTCAAAGAAACAACAGACTGTAGCAGTCCATGCTGCTACTACCCCCGTTGTTGCTGCTTCTATTGTGGGATCTACAGCTCAAACTCCTACCAGCAGGTATGCTGGTAACCTTCCCCTGTGTGACAAGTGCAAATACCACCACAACCCTGGCCCCTGTCGTGAGCTGTCATGTACCAATTGTGGTAAAAAGGGGCACACGATCCGATTCTGCAAAGCACCAGTCCAATCTGCAAATAAATCTTCTGGAGCAGGTGTTGGTCAAACCTGCTATAATTGTGGAGAAGTTGGGCACTTCAAAAGGAATTGCCCCAAAAAGACTACAGCCGATAACATTGGAAGAGTCCTAGCCATGGGACGGGAGGAGGCAGTCGCCGATCCCACCGTTGTTTCGGGTACATTCCTTCTCGACAACTCATATGCTAATATTCTTTTCGATTCGGGTGTTGAAAGAAGCTTTGTTAGTCATGCGTTCAAACATAATCTTAAACCTAATCCCCGACCATTAACCGAAACGTTTTCTGTCGAGATGGCTAACGGTGAGAAAGAAAGCGCTAACGAGGTGTTCGTAGGTTGTACCCTTACCCTGAATGACCATTCATTTCCCATCACTCTTATGCCAGTTTCCATAAAGAGCTTTGATGCCATCATTGGCATGGATTGGTTGAGTCCCAATCATGTTGATATCCTCTGTTTCGAAAAAGCCATCCATCTCAACCTTCCTTCGGGTCAGACTCTCATAATCTATGGCGATAAACTCAGCTCCAGTCTTCGCATCATTTCCTGCATCAAAGCTCAGAAACTCTTGCGAAAGCAATGCCAAGCATTCCTAGCCCATGTAATCAATTAGAAACAGGAAGTTAAGGACCTCGCGAGCATCCCCGAAGTCTGTAACTTTCTTGATGTGTTTCCCGAAGAACTTCCAGGAATCCCTCCCGAACGTCAGGTCGAATTCCGCATTGACCTAATTCCTAGAGCCACCCCCGTAGCGAAATCTCCGTATCGCTTAGCTCTAGCTGAAATGCAGGAGTTATCCAGTCAACTCAATGAGTTGCTTAGTAAAGGATTCATTAGACCGAGTTTCTCACCCTGGGGAGCTCCGGTATTGTTCGTTAAAAAGAAAGATGGATCCTTTCGGATGTGCATCGACTACCGCGAGCTGAACAAGTTGACCGTCAAAAATCGATATCCTCTTCCGCGAATAGATGACCTCTTCCATCAACTCCAGGGAGCCAGTTACTTCTCCAAGAAAGACCTTCTGTCAGGGTACCATCAGCTACGAGTTCATGAGAGTGATGTTTCCAAAACATCTTTCAGGACTCGGTATGGACACTACGAGTTCGTAGTAATGCCCTTCGGTCTAACCAACGCACCAGCAGTGTTCATGGACCTGATGAACTGGGTGTGTCCTCCTTATCTGGACAAGTTCGTCATTGTGTTCATTGATGACATACTTGTCTACTCCAGAAGTGAAGAAGACCACAAACAACACTTGAGGCTAGTGTTGGAAACCCTTAGATCCGAGAAGTTGTACGTGAAATTTTCCAAATGTGAATTATGGATTCGGAAGGTAACTTTCCTCGGTCACGTGGTAAGCGAGGAAGGTATTCATGTGGATCCTTCCAAGATTAAAGCGATAGAAAATTGGTCGGCACTGAAGACACCCACAGAAATTCGGCAATTCTTGGTTTTCGCCGGCTATTATCGGAGATTCATCCAGAACTTTTCTAGAATCGCCAAACCTCTAACCACTCTAACACAGAAAGGTGTACCCTTTTGGTGGAGTGAAAAGCAAGAAACATCGTTCTACACATTGAAGAAAGCCTTGTGCAATGCGCCTATTCTGTCCTTACCCGAAGGGACAGAGGACTTCGTTGTCTTCTGCGATGCGTCTAATCAAGGCTTAGGCTGTATGCTTATGCAAAGAGGAAAAGTAATTGCTTATGCCTCTAGACAGCTGAAAGCACACGAGGTCAACTATACCACACACGACTTGGAGTTAGGAGCCGTAATCTTTGCACTGAAGATTTGGAGACATTATCTTTACGGAACCAAGTGTATGATCTTTACTGACCATAAGAGCCTGCAGCACATCTTCGATCAGAAAGACTTAAACATGAGGCAACGGCGATGGGTAGAACTACTCAGCGACTATGAGTGTGAAATCTGATACCATCCTGGCAAGGGTAATGTAGTAGTAGATGCCCTTAGCCGAAAGGATAGTTCAAGCCGCAAAGTGAAGACCCTGACGATGACTATCCATTCCCATTTATCCATGCAAATCCGAGACGCCCAGTTAGAAGCCCTCAAACCCGAGAATGTGTCAATCGAAGGCTTGAGGGTAATGGATAAGAAACTTGAGATCAGAGGTGACGGAGTCTACTGTTTCATGGACCGAATCTGGATTCCAAAGTCCGGGGGATTCAGGGAGATTGTCATGGAGGAAGCACACAAGACCAGATACTCTGTTCACCTAGGTTCGGACAAGATGTACCTGGATCTCAAGAAACAATACTGGTGGTCAAACATGAAAGCTGAGATCGCTACATTCGTGGGCAAGTGTCTGAATTGCGCCACGGTGAAAGTCGAGCACCAGAAATCCTCGGGTCTACTCTAGAAGCCCGAGATACCCGAGTGGAAATGGGAGATGATTACCATGGATTTCATCACCAAGTTACCCAAGTGTCCGAGTGGGTACGACACCATTTGGGTAATTGTCGATCGTTTGACAAAGTCCGCTCACTTCATTCCGATCAAAGAATCATTCAAGATGGAAAGACTGACGCGAATTTACATTCAAGAGGTAGTCCGACTGCACGGTGTACCTGCGTCCATTATCTCTGATCGAGATAGCAGGTTTACCTCCAGATTCTGGCAGTCTCTCCAGAAGGTTCTTGGAACTAGGATAGACATGAGTATGGCCTATCATCCTCAGACCGATGGACAGAGTGAGAGAACTATCCAAACCCTGGAAGACATGCTTAGAGCATGTGTCATCTATTTCGGAAAGTCGTGGGACACGCATCTGCCTTTGATCAAGTTCTCGTACAACAACAGTTACCATACCAGTATCAAAACTGCCCCGTTTGAAGCCCTCTACGGTCGCAAGTGCAGATCCCCTCTGTGCTGGGCCGAGGTAGGGGACACGCAGCTAGCCAATAGTCGAGTCCCCGACAATGCTCTCACTGGTCCTGAAATCATCCGCGAAACCACCGAAAAGATCATCCAAATCCGGGAACGATTGAAAGCCTCACGTGATCGCCAAAAGAGCTTCGCAGATAATCACCGGAAACCTCTGGAATTCTAGGTTGGAGACCGTGTCCTATTGAAGGTCTCGCCTTGGAAAGGCATGGTACGCTTTGGAAAGCGGGGGAAGCTTAATCTGAGGTACATTGGACCCTTCGAGATCCTCGCCAGGATTGGTCCTGTAGCCTATAAATTTCGATTACCTCATGAGCTCAGTAACATTCATCCCGTCTTCCATGTTTCAAACCTCAAGAAGTTCCTATCCGAGGAAACCCTTATGATTTCTTTTGGAGATTTATTAACCAATTTTAAGAAAATATGGGATTTTCTTGGTGTGTAACACTTTCAGAAACGAAAAGGAACTTGTAGATTTTCACAAAACAAAAGCGCTTATGAACTCACCAGCGTTATGCTGATTTTCAAACTGCTTGTATTCTCAGGTCCGCATTAGACAGGTACCCGATGATTCCTTTCAACGAAGATGGAGTGCGTTCAAGACACGTCTTGCTTTTGTTTATATATACATATGTATAACAATGTACAACTTTACTTTTGAACGAATGTAAACTTTTCTATATGTAATGTAATGGTTGTTTACTTTACTTACTATGTGCAATAGATTTGATACTCAACGTGGAGTCAACCCCGGAAATGTTTCCGCCTTCGGTTTTCGGGGTGTGACAGATTTAATGTAACAACCAGAAGTTCGTACCATTATTTGTAATCCTTTTCGTAACCCTTTTCGTTAATCCATTCGTCGTTTCCAAATTCGTTTCCGATTTCGTAATTAAATTAAGTCATTAATTTGAAATTATTATTATGACTTAATGGGTGTCCCAATGCATTTAGAACTCATTTTAACACCCCATTCTAGTAATCAGAAATTTTTTTAGAATTAACCATATTGGGTTACGACAACTTGATCAGGGTGTGACAGATTGGTATCAGAGCCCTTGTTTATAGTGAATAAAGTATACCAGACCTTACATGGTATTAGACTATAAATGGTTAATAAATCCCCAAAATGTAATGTAAAGATGTACACTGAAAACACGTTTACCCTTACGATATGTAAAGTTTAGTTATCTGGTTTGTTACACATTTCTGGTTATGTACAAATGTTTCCCAAGGAAAATCCCATATTTTCCTGAATGTTGGTTATCAACTAAGAAAGATGTATTAGTTTTAACACATATATAAAACTAATATTTACAAAGTAAATTAATTACTTTGTTCATTATTACTATTAAGTAAATCTCTGTTATCCTAATTGCGAGTTCCATAACCATACAATAGACAAGATATGACAATAAGTGGTCCACATCACCTTATGACTTTCGTCACCCTTGAACCATTTCGGTTAGGCTGTAGCTAGCAGCCAGGTGCGGGGTAGTCAGCCCCGTATAGATCTATACACTCAAGTCACGCTCCCTATCTAAGAGATTCTGGTTATGGTGCGGCCCTCCACTCGCGTATCTCTGTGGAGTGTTCGCCGAGGACGTGTCTCCAATTATATAGGATCAACAAATTTACTAGTAATAATACAATAATCCTCCACTCACGTATCTCTGTGGAGTGTTACCGAGGACAAAACAATTTACTAAATTATTAAAGGTTCAGATGTCATGCTTTTAACTGATAAAATATGGAAAACCATTTGTGAAATATAAATTATAACAGCTTATAACTAATTTCACAAATAATGTGTATGATTATCCTGCAAGTTTCAAACGGTTATCTGTTACGATTATCAGTGTTAAAAGCATATGAATTATGAAACACACATATGTAAAACACGTTTTTAAGTACAAGTATCCCTTGTACTTTCCTTGTATCCCCCCCTGAAAATAGTGAAAACATTGAAAAAGGGTAGGGGTATGAACTCACCAGACGAGAAAATGCGACGGTTTGGATGCTAAACTTTGGTTCGGGGCTTGTTAACACGCGAGGTTCCTATGTAATATGAAATAATATCCAAATGTATCTAATTAGATTTTAAACCACTAATTAGATATGATAATACACTCCAATGAGCGAAAACACTTCAAATCAAGTGTTTGGAGGGACCCGAGTGACATCTACGGACATGTATGGCTTAGGAATGGAGTTTACTCTTCAAGAGTAAACTCTTAGAAGATTTTACGGCCCTAAGACCATAATCACATGACTTCACAGTCGTGAACTCATGGTTGGTTGGTTTTATGGTGCCAAAAGGTCAAATAACACTTAGGAAATGTTGGGATGAATCTATCTAAGGCTTAGGAATGAATTAAATCACCAATTACACCATCAAAGGGAGTTTACGACCCTAAACATGGAGTTTATGGCCATAAGCTCCTATACTTCTCTTGAATTGATGATTTAATTATCTTAGACCAATCACATGTGATTCAAACAATTTTTACAAGCCTTAGGATGAATTTAGGGCACCTTTTGACCTATATTTATGAGTTTATGGCCCTGGAACCTATTCTTCGGGGGTTATGGCCGTAAAATCTCAAATGAAGAGTTTTTATTATGTTTAAGGTTCCCAAATTGATTTTGGTTGGTTCTAGGATTTATTCCAAGGCTAATGGTGTGTTTAAATGGCTTTTAAACACTTGGTTTTGAGTTTACTCTCCATGAATGATGAGTTACGGCCCAAGCATGTTCTTGGGTATTAAACTCATGTTTACTCCTCAAAAATCATGTTTAAGGTGTTATAAGTCCGGATTGGTAAGCCATAATGTCATATCTAAGTCCCAAAGTTGATTTGGAGGGGTTTTAAGGCTCAAAAACCCATTTTATATGTGTATATGGCCCAAGCATGCTCCAGGGCCGTAAACTCATGAAGATGGTCCTTTTTCATAGCTTAAACTCAGATTTTAAGGCTAATGATGCTATACTATGAGTTAGGGAAATTACCTTAATGATTTGAAGCCTTAAATTGATGTTTTTGGACATAGATCTTTGGTTTGAGGAGAGAGGTTACAGAGAGAGTAGTGAGAGAGATCAAAAGCTTCAAATGAAAGCTTAAACCTCTTTAAATAGGTTCCAAGATTTGGACACGGAGGAATTCTACCCGATACCAACGTTAGACGGGACTTTTGGTCGCACCCGATCAAGTTGCCGTAACCCGATATGGTTGATTCTAAATTTTTCCGATTACTAGAATGGGGTGTTAATACGAGTTCTAAATGCATTTGGACACCCATTAAGTCATAATAGTAATCGAAAATTAATGACTTAATTTAATTGCGTAACGGAAACAAAATTGAAAACGACGAATGGATTAACGAAAAGGGTTACGAAAAGGATTACAATTTATGGTACGAACTTCGGGTTGTTACATTATCCCCCCGTTAGTGGGAATTTCGTCCCGAAATTTAGAATTAAGATACAAATCATGGATCTGGAAAGAGATGTGGATGCTTCTGTTTCATTGAGTCTTCACGTTCCCAAGTGAATTCCAGTCCTCGTTTGGCATTCCAGCGAACCTTCACTATCGGGATGCGGCTTTTCTTTGTGTGTTTGACCTCTCCATCCATGATTTCGATCGGTTCCTCCATGAAGTTCAAGTTTTCGTTGATTTCGATCTCTTCTAAAGGAATCATAAGGGTTTCCTCGGATAGGCACTTCTTGAGGTTTGAAACATGGAAGACGGGATGAATGTTACTAAGCTCATGAGGTAATCGAAGTTTATAGGCTACAGGTATGGTCAAGGATTTGACTCAGCCATTCCACCAAGTCAAGGCTTTATCAATAAAGGTACAGGCTGCAAATTTCACTTTATCGGATTCCAAACAAGCACATATTTCAAAGATGGATTCGATTTTCTCGAACCATCGGGAAAGGGAAATGACACCTCCTGTGCCATCGAAAGATGTAGGTTTCGCGTTCATAAAGTCTTTATAGGAACCCTCCTTTCGGTGTCCCTGGCTATTTTCCTGATTTTGAGGCTGTGGACCACCTCCTGAACCACCGGGGTTCATTTGTGACATGGCGGTTGTCACTGCGGCAGTAACAACTGCCTGAAGCGTTACAAGGTCTATTTGAGGAGGAGGTGGTGGCGGACGGTTGTTAGTCTTTGAGCTGGGTCTCTTTCTTGGAGGCATCTTGATCTAATAAGATCAAGAAAGAGAGAGGATGGTAAGTCCTCTGAATTGACTCAAGATATATGACAAATATATATATTCCGAGTAAGCGATAAAGCAGGAAAGAATTATCGAAGCAGGTAAATTATCGTTAAAGGAATATTCAAGGAAAAATGCGCGAACGAGGATTTCTACAAGGGATTGGCTCTAGAAATACTCCCATAGTATTTCATGATTCGCTACAACACTGGCTCGATGTTTGTGGTATTAGGGTAAGTTTTAGGCATGTCGTATACCACAGTCACTCCCAAGCACATGTTCGCCGTGTCTCGAATGAATATAGTTGGTCAAGCTATATTGATCCTAGACACGACTACATAAATGCCCAGGTTTAACCGCAGTACACAACACCGATTTACTTATGTTTTGTTCTACTTGTAGTTATGGATCTCGACGGTTCGGTATACTTGTATACTTTTGAAAATACTTATATTTTGAAGTATACTTTTAGTTCAGAGCACTTAAGCCCCTTAGTGTTTATAGTCTTATACCATGTAAGGTTTGGTATAATTTATTCACTATAAATAAGGGCTCTGATACCAATCTGTCACACCCCGAAAACCGAAGGCGGAAACATTTCCGGGGTTGACTCCGTGTTGAGTATCAAATCCAATGAACATAGTAAGTAATGTAAACAACCATTACATTACATATAGAAAAGTTTACATTTGTTCAAAAGTAAAGTTGTACATTGTTATACATATGTATATATAAACAAAAGCAAGACGTGTCTTCAACGCACTCCATCTTCGCCGAAAGGAATCATCGGGTACCTGTCTAATGCGGACCTGAGAATACAAGTAGTTTGAAAATCAGCATAACGCTCGTGAGTTCATAAGCGGTTTTGTTTTGTGAAAAATGTACAACTTCCTTTTCGTTTCTGAAAATGTTACACACCAAGAAAATCCCATATTTTCTTAAAAGTTGGTTAATAAATCCCCAAAATGTAATGTAAAGATGTACACTGAAAACATGTTTACCCTTGTGAGATGTACAGTTTAGTTATCTGGTTTGTTACACGTTTCTGGTTATGTACCAATGTTTCCCCAGGAAAATCCCATATTTTCCTGAATGTTGGTTATCAACTATGAAAGATGTATTAGTTTTAACACATATATAAAACTAATATTTGCAAAGTAAATTAATTATTTATTCATTATTACTATTATGTAAATCTCTGTTATCCTAATTGCGAGTTCCATAACCATACAATAGACTACATATGGCAATAAGTGGTCCACATCACCTTATGACTTTCGTCACCCTTGAACCATTTCGGTTCGGATGTAGCTAGCAGCCAGGTGCGGGGTAGTCAGCCCCATATAGATCTATACACTCAAGTCACGCTCCCTATCTAAGAGATTCTGGTTACGGGTGCGGTCCTCCACTCGCATATCTCTGTGGAGTGTTCGCCGAGGACGTGTCTCCAATTATATAGGATCAACAAATTTACTAGTAATAATACAATAATCCTCCACTCACGTATCTCTGTGGAGTGTTATCGAGGACAAAACAATGTACTAAATTTTTAAAGGTTCAGATGTCATGCTTTTAACTGATAAAATATGGAAAACCATTTGTGAAATATAAAACATAACAACTTATAACTAATTTCACAAATAATGTGTATGATTATCCTGCAAGTTTCAAACGGTTATCTGTTACGATTATCAGTGTTAAAACCATATGAATTATGAAACACACATATGTAAAACAAGTTTTTAAGTACAAGTATACCTTGTACTTTGCTTGTATTCCACCCTGAAAACAGTGAAAACATTGAAAAAGGGTAGGGGTATGAACTCACCAGATGAGAAAACGCGACGGTTTGGATGCTAAACGTTGGTTCGAGGGTTGTTAACACGCGAGGTTCCTATGTAATATGAAATAATATCCAAATGTATCTAATTAGATTTTAAACCACTAATTAGATATGATAATACACTCCAATGAGCGAAAACACTTCAAATCAAGTGTTTGGAGTGACCCGGGTGACATCTACGGACATGTATGGCTTAGGAATGGAGTTTACTCTTCAAGAGAAAACTCTTAGAAGAGTTTACGGCCGTATGACCATAATCACATGAGTTCACGGCCGTGAACTCATGGTTGGTTGGTTTTATGGTGCCACAAGGTCTAATAACATTTGGGAAATGTTGGGATGAATTTATCTAAGGCGTAGGAATGAATTAAATCACCAATAACACCATCAAAGGGATTTTACGGCCCTAAACATGGAGTTTACGGCCGTAAGCTCCTATACTTCTCTTAAATTGATGATTTAATTACGTTAGAACAATCACATGTGATTCAAAATATTTTTTCAAGCCTTAGGATGAATTTAGGGCACCTTTTGACCTATGTTTATGAGTTTACGGCCTTGGAACCTATTCTTGCGGGGTTATGGCCGCAAACTCTCAAATGAAGAGTTTTTATTATGTTTAAGGTTCCCAAATTGATTTTGGTTGGTTCTAGGATTTATTCCAAGGCTAATGGTGTGTTTAAATGGCTTTTAAAGTAAAAATTGTTTGAATCACATGTGATTGGTCTAAAGTAACTAAATCATCAATTCAAGAGAAGTATAGGAGCTTACGGCCGTAAAATCCCTGTTTAGGGCTGTAAACTCCCTTTGATGGTGTTATTGGTGATTTAATTCATTCCTAAGCCTTAGATAAATTCATCCCAACATTTCCCAAGTGTTATTTGACCTTTTGGCACCATAAAACCAACCAACCATGAGTTCACGGCCGTGAACTCATGTGATTATGGTCTTAGGGCCGTAAACTCTTCTAAGAGTTTACTCTTGAAGAGTAAACTCCATTCCTAAGCCATACATGTCCGTAGATGTCACCCGGGTCACTCCAAACACTTGATTTGGAGTGTATTATCATATCTAATTAGTGGTTTAAAATCTAATTAGATACATTTGCATGCTATTTCATATTACATAGGAACCTCGCGTGTTAACAAGCCCAAACCAACGTTTAGCATCCAAACAGTCGCGTTTTCTCGTCTGGTGAGTTCATACCCCTACTCTTTTTCTATGTTTTCACTGTTTTCAGGGGGGAATACAAGCAAAGTACAAGGGATACGTGTACTTAAAAACTTGTTTTACATATTTGTGTTTCATAATTCATATGCTTTTAACACCGATAATCGTAACAGATAACCGTTTGAAACTTGCAGGATAATCATACACATTATTTGTGAAATTAGTTATAAGTAGTTATGTTTTATATTTCACAAATGGTTTTCCATATTTTATTAGTTAAAAGCATGACATCTGAACCTTTAAAAATTTAGTACACTGTGTTGTCCTCGGTAACACTCCACAGAGATACGCGAGTGGAGGATTATTGTATTATTACTAGTAAATTTGTTGATCCTATATAATTGGAGACACGTCCTCGGCGAACACTCCACAGAGATATGCGAGTGGAGGACCACACCAGTAACCAGAATCTCTTAGATAGGGAGCGTGACTTGAGTGTATAGATCTATACGGGGCTGACTACCCCACACCTGGCTGCTAGCTACAGCCAAACCGAAATGGTTCAAGGGTGACGAAAGTCATAAGGTGATGTGGACCACTTATTGCCATATCTAGTATGTTGTATGGTTATGGAACTCGCAATTAGGATAACAGAGATTTACTTAATAGTAATAATGAATAAAGTAATTAATTTACTTTGTAAATATTAGTTTTATATATGTGTTAAAACTAATACATCTTTCACAATCGATAACCAACATTCAGTAAAATATGGGATTTTCCTGGGGAATCATTTATCCATAACCAGAAAAGTGTAACAAACCAGATAACTAAACTTTACATTTCATAAGGGTAAACATGTTTTTAGTGTACATCTTTACATTACATTTTGGGATTCAATAACCAACTTTTAAGAAAATATGGGATTTTCTTGGTGTGTAACATTTTCAGAAATGGAAAGGAACTTGTACATTTTTCACAAAACAAAACCGCTTATGAACTCACCAGCGTTATGCTGATTTTCAAACTGCTTGTATTCTCAGGTCCACATTAAACAGGTACCCGATGATTCCTTTCGACGAAGATGGAGTGCGTTCAAGACACGTCTTGCTTTTGTTTATATATATACATATGTATAACAATGTACAACTTCACTTTTGAGCAAATGTAAACTTTTCTATATGTAATGTAATGGTTGTTTACTTTACTTACTATGTGCATTGGATTTGATACTCAACGTGGAGTCAACCCCGGAAATGTTTCCGCCTTCGGTTTTCGGGGTGTGACAAATCAACTGTGTTGAATGCCTAAACGTTAAAATGTTTTAGTTTCACGAAATTGCCCCCTGAAGTTCCGTGTAATTTTACAATCAGCTACAACTATGTTTTCATTTATAGTTTACAACCTAAATCCTACTCCTTTTTTTTAATCCAACCATCTACAATGGTTCCTTGGTTCCATGGTTTAAAACGGTTCCTTGTTGAACCCAACCATATATATATATATATATATATATATATATATATATATATATATATATATATATATATGTTTATATAGTTTTGGTCAAAAATCGACTACGTGGATATCAACCACGGCGTATGAGAGGTTGCCGTGTTATGAATAATGGGAGTACTGAATTGAGGTAAAAATACACGAGTGGTTTACAAGGAAAGCCATTGATCTTTGGTAGGATTCCCGACATAAAATCTTGGGATGTGATAATAATCACCTGCCTTGTTTGATTTTATTGATTTGGATGAAAATTTTAGAAAAATAATAAAAATACGAACACAAGTGTTTCAGTATCTTAAGGTGTGTAAGGTGTATGAAGATTGTGCGTGTTGTGTGTCATTCACAAGTGTATTTATAGTCTAGGGTAAGTAACTAAAAGTTTGAGATTTTCAGGATCCTGTTGAGCTGGTATTTGCAACGTGCTTTGACTTGGTATTCCCGGGATTCAAACAGAGGTGATAATGGAAGAACCAATTTCAAAAGTAGGAATTCAAATTCTAAGAAAGCTAAAGGAGAAGGATACAAGGTGTATCAAAAGGACGAGGAGAAGAAAGAAAGAAGTTGGTTGGAGATTCAGCGTTCGATTGCAACTATTTCAATGTGAAGAACGAATTTGCAAAAGAATGCATGCTAAGGAAATAGAATGAGTAGAAAGATAAGGAGAAGGATGAGGCATATGACCTAAAGAAAATAGAAGATCTTCACAACATAAAGCTTGGAGGAAAAACATTGATTGTTGAAACAGATGACAATGGCAGTGGAAATGTAGAGGTTTGGTCGACAGACTCTCATGAAGAAGAAGATGTTTGCGAGCCAATGCATGAGCCTTACTTTGTTGCGATAAAAGCTGAGGATGCAGAATGTTGTAATTGTTTCATTGTTAATAGTGTGAGTTGGGGAAGTTAAGAATATTTTTTTGATGAAGGAGCAAGTTTAAATGTGTGTCTGTCTACCGAATTTGTTCGTCAGCATGTGCCTGAGATCAAAAAGGTAATTGATAAGGTGCATTCTATTGTGGAATCATTAAATATTCATATTTCTCATTATAATTCTAAACTACATGAGCTAAGAGATACAATTTCTCAATTTAGTGAAAACTTAAAGTGGAATCGTATATGAACCACTAATCTTCATGATGATCTTAGCAAGGTTTCCTTAAAGTATGATGAAAGAAGGTTAAGAATTGAGGAATTACATACACAAGTTTTTAGGTCTAAAGATGATTTTATTCTTTTGAAAAAAGTCAATAGAGCTATGTGACAACCCGAAATTTTCATTCGGTAAAACCCTAAAGTCAATCATTTCAAATTATAAGTCAAGTTCAATTTTATTTGTTTTTAGCAAATTCAAAGTTCGTTTGATTATTTTAATAATTATTCTTTAAACGAACGGGTGAAACGAAGTGTCGTCTTGAGCCTTGAAATTTCAAAACCGCAAGTACCACATAGTTAAGAAATTCATAGCCAAACTTTTATGTTTGGGCCGAAAATTTTTCCAAAACTGTAAACTCATGCCTTAAGCATGAGTTTACTCCCCAAAATACCTCATTTCTTACTTGCAATCTCAAGAGCAAACTCCAAACACTCTCAACTACCATCCCGTCTTTCACCCGATTTCCCTAGAACGTAAGTACTTCTTGGTTTGATTTGTTGTTATATCATAACAACTAGTGATTATACATCTTATAATCCATCAAATTTCATGTTTTGATTAGATTTCCAAAACACCAAGAACACACACTAGTGTTCTTGGACTTTTAGCTCATTTTAAGCTTCCATATAGTAAGTACCTCTATCCTAGAGTCTTATAAAGCTTGTTATACATCTTTACATCAAGGAAATGTCCCAAGAACACCAAGAACAAGGTGTTCATAGTTTGGGAAGCTCCCAAAACCATAAACACCAAGTAAAGGTGCCAAAGGGTGCCTTAGGGTGCCTTAGTCGTTCACAATGCCTTAGGGACATGTCTAGATCCTTCCTTGATGTGTTTATCACATAAAAGGCACAAAAATATCTCATTTATATGTATTTACGGTTTGGGGAGCTCCCACAACCGTAAACACCCCAAAGTGGGTATAAATGGCCCATATTCCTTCCTTATGCCTAGAATTTAACCTAGACTATTACCTTGAAGTTTTTAGGACTTGAAAATATCATAAAACCATGTTCCACAGGAGTTTACGACAGAAAACTCATGGAGAAATGGTCCATGGGTCGTAAACTCCATTTAGGAGTGTATTGATGCCACAAAACATTCCCTAAGGCTTAAACATGAGGTAGGAATGCTTGGAATGGCTTAGAAGTCTTCAAACAACAAATGGTCAAAAAGTGTGTGAGCTTATGGCCGTAAACTCAAGGGTTTACGACCGTAAACTCTTTTGGTTGTGACCACAAAACTATAAACTCCCTAATGGAGTTTTCCTTGAACCCCAAGCACACTAGCATTTCCCTACAACACTTAGATGCAATCCTTGGGACTTATAACACTTGTACAAGGTGTTTGGCATGTCCTAGGGTGTCTTGACTTTGTTTATTAGTTGTTTAAAGACTAATTGGATACATATATGTGATATTATATGTTAACTAGGATCATAAAGTGTGTTCAAGACTTCACTTGACACCTAGCAATCCTACCTCTTCAGTTCATCCGTACCACTCACTACAGGTGAGTTCATACCCCCTTAATCAATGGTTTAAATGTTTTTAAATGCTTTTATGGGGGGGGGGGGGGGATACACGTTAAATACTTATAGTTATTACATCAATCACATGTGATTAATAACTACAAAACCAGTGGTTTTCTTACTGTTCAAACTGTTTATCAAATTGTTTTGCTTCAAACTGTTCTACAAACTCTTTTACTTATCAAATACTTTTACTTAAAATCTTTTATACTTATTATCAAATGCATGCCTATGTATGTATAGTTATATAAGCAATGTTTAAAGGGCTTAGGAAGGCTAGCTCGCTTTATATCCTTTTCCTCATTGGGATGTGGCTGTAGGGCATCGGTTATCTGTCCGAAGGTCGTCTAAATATTAGTTATGTATTATGTATACATATATAGACATGAAGGTTCTTCCAGTCAATTCAATACTCTTGGGTAGCAAGGGTATACTTCCATGTTCATACGTAACAGTTACATTACTAGTAAGATAGCATAGGGGTAGCACAGGAAGATACTAATACTATTACTAGAACAATGAAACATACAATGAGTCAGTTCATTCTTGAGTCAGTACGAGTAGTACATACAATACATTACTATACATGCTAAATAGAGAGATAACATACATTACAGCTAGCACACGTAAAACATTACAGTACATACAGGCTAGACAGAGAAAAAGTACACTTTACAGTTAGCACATTTATCACATGTACATTCATGCAGTTATGTGAACCATTAAGCGGGTCATGGCACTTCCTGCCATGACTGTTTTTGTATCCCGAATCTCATTAATTGGGGAGCGTATGAGTTTGTGTATAGATCTATACTAGATTGACTATCCTACACCTTATTGTTCGCTACAGTGGGACTTGCAAGTCTACGGGTGCCAAATGTCATTTCTTACGGCGTCTTACATCGTCGTTTTACTAGAGTCGGTAGCAGGATACAGGTCGATCACATGTTAATTTGATCACCATTTGTTTTAAGGTAGTTAGCACATCGGTAGTCACTTATTACAAATACTACGGTACTATTTTTAATTTGATCACTTATTTGTAAAGCATTTGTTTTAAGGATATGTTCCCATTACATTCACTTCGTGAATATTCACACGATGCACGGTAATGTAAAAACTACATTTTTGGTTAATGATAGTCAGAATTGGGAAAACACACACTCTTACAAGAGACACACGCACAGACACTAGATGCCTTGGTAGAAGGCTACAGTTAGTAGGAAATATAGGGTTTTCTAGGAGAGTACAAAACATCTTGCAAACATTTTACAAATGCTTTCGTACAAACATAGACATTAATATACTTATGATCTCACCAGCTTTAAAGCTGACACTCGCTTTCAAAATAACTTGTATTATCAGGTCACCAGTAGACAAGTACAAGTGCCAGGTTTTTGAGAAGATGGAGTTCGTTCAAGACTCGTCTTTTATTTTGATATGTATATTTTGGTGTCTATATAACTTGACAGAACACACATGTATTAAATTATATTATTAATGCAATGGATGATGTTGTTGCTTGTTTACTATTATTTATTGTTGTGATACTGTACATGACGTCCTCCGCCCCAGAACGTTTCCGCCGTTCATGGTTTTGGGATGTGACAGATTGGTATCAGAGCATTGTTTAGAGTGAATTAAGTATATCAACCAATAAAAGATATACTAGCTATAAATACATTGGGATTATAATACTCTAACCAAGAGTTTATACTTTAAATATTAAAATATTTAAATAATTATACGTGCCTGCATTCATACTAAAATAAGTGTCACTAAGACAGTATAAAAGTATTACGATTGTTGGGCAACACAATTAGTCTTCTTTTGATAACTTAATTAATTCCAAATTAATTAGTCTTCTTTTGATAACTTAATTAATTCCATATATTTAATTAGTCTTCTTTTGATAACTTAATTAATTCCAAATTAATTCTTGATCAATGCTAACTAAATAATACTATTAATATATTAGTAAACCTTAATTGTTATTTCTCTCATTTTAGTGTATCCAAATTCATGATGCCATGCAACCCAAATGGACCATGCCAAACCGGGTCAAGTACATACCAGAAATAGTTATGGACTTAGACACCTTATCCAACAGTCTCCCACTTGGATAAGTCTAATAACTATAACTCCAAGTATGACTTCAGGAACCGATCAGCAATCATAGCTCTTTCAAGGTCTCTCGGAACTGAGATGATGATGATATGCCACTTAAGATAAGTGATCATATAATCCTCTGTTCTAGATATCAGCCGGACAAATACATGGAACAATGTCTTACTTATTATCCAACAGTTTGTTTCTCAATTTCTGATTTGTTTGACAAAGAACTTAATCGAACACATCAATTTAGTTCTGACCGGGCCCGGTACATAGATCAAAACAAAATCATCGAGGGGCCCAGATATCGTTTCTAATCCAAGAAGGAATAGATAAACTTTGACTCATATGATTGTTCTACTACTTGTTGAATCACACACAAAAGCATGTTTTATAACATCGAGTTACCAATGCGTTTTCGTACGATCAATGCATAACCAACTCATAGGCAGCAAGTCATATCTCTAGGTTTGAAGAATTATATGATATTACCGTCTCACGATCACTCGAGATAAATTCAATGAAGTGATACCAGTGAGCGTGGGTTGAGTTCAATACTCAAAACTTATGAGCACTCATGAGTGTTGTAGCCATGTCCAACAACTTAGACCTCTGCAACCAACTCATGAGAGTATTGATTCATACCTACTTCCTACGTATGATCGACTATGGAGAATTCGAATAATATGAGATACCAAACATAATTATTCTAGAAGTCAAAACATGCAAAAGAAATATAGTAAACAATTGACAAAAGATAGATAAACTTTACTCATAAATAAACACAACTTTTATTCATCATCAAATGTCAACTACACTTTACAAATTTCAGAGCTATCTAAGTACTAAAACTAATATCATCCTTCAGCCCTATACGCCTCGCACGCTAGAGATGCTTAACCCTACCCAGTCTCTTCGTGAGGGGATCTGCTGGGTTCTCATCCGATGATACCCTCTTTTCCACTAGGAGTCCTTCTTCTATTCGATGTCTGATGAAATGGTATTTTCTGTGGATGTGTCTGGATCTCCCATGATCCCTTGGTTCTTTCGCTAAGGCAACTGCAATTTCACTATCACAGAAAATTTCCATTGGCTCCTTTATAGCTGGTACAACTCTAAGGTCTCCAATGAAGTTCTTCAGCCATATTTCCTCCTTTGCAGCCTCGCTTGTTGCTATATACTCTAATTCTCAAGTTGAATCAGCCACTGTCTCCTACTTGGAACTTTTCGAAGTAATTGCTCCTCCGTTTAAGGTAAAGACCCAGCATGACTAAGAGCGAAAATTATCCCTATCAGTCTGGAAGCTATCATCACTATACCTTACAACTCTCAAGTCATCACTCCCACTGAGGGTAAGGACCCAGTCCTTAGTCCTCTTCAGGTACTTGAGGATATTCTTTACCGCGGTCCAGTGAGCCTTGCCAGGATCCCCCTGATATCGCTAACCATGCTCAAAGCAAAGGCTACATCAGGAAGAGTACAAGTCATAGCATACATGATCGAGCCTACAACCGAAGCATAAGATACTCGAGTCATTTATGCTATCTCAGCCTCGGTAATCGGGCTCTGAGTCTTACTCAATCTAGCATTACTCTGGATGCGTAACTCTCCTTTCTTGGAATCATTCATGTTGAACCTCTTCAACACCTTTTCCTAGTAGGTACTCTGACTAAGTCCAATTAGTCTTTTACTCCAGTCTCTCAAAATCCTTATCTCTAGAATATAGGCAACTTCTCCTAGGTCTTTCATAGAGAAACACTTCCAAAGCTAGGACTTCACTTCCGGCAAGGTTGAGATGTCATTTCCTATGAGTAGTATGTCATCCACATGTAGTACCAAAAAGCTAACTATACTCCCACTATCCTTGACATATACACTAGATTCATCTTCACTCCTCGAAAAGACAAACTCTTTGACTTTCTAATCGAAACAAAGATTCCATCTGTGAGGTGCTTGTTTCAATCCATAGATGGATTTCTCAAGCTTACACACTCTATTAGGGTATTCTATGCTGACAAAACCCTCTGGCTGACAAATGCACACATCGTTCAGCCAAAATTCCATTAAGGAAGGCGGTTTTGACATCCATTTGCCATATTTCATAATCATGAAATGCAGCAATGGCTAACAGAACCCTAATGGACTTAATCTTTACTACTGGTGAAAAGGTCTCATCATAATCAATTCCCGAAGTTTGAGAGAAGCCCTTTGTAACCAGTCGCGCCTTATACATGTGTACATTACCATCCATGACGGTCTTCTTCTTGAAGATGCATTTGCACCGAACTGTCTTACGACCCGGTACATTGTCAACCAAGTTCCAAACTTGATTGTCATACATGGACTGTATCTCGTTGTCCATTGCCTCTTTCCATTTAGCAGACTTGGGGCCTGCCATGGCTTCTGCATAGCTGTTAGGTTCATCCAGACTTACCTATGTCTCATCACTGATAACTGTCTCACCTTCTGTAGAAATATGGAAACCATAGTAGTGCTTAGGTGCATTCCTAACCCTTGTGGAACGCCTCAAAGGTACAAACTCGTCAATTGGATCAACAGGAGTTTCCTCCTCAGGATGACTGCTTGGGTTTGAAGTCCTTTCACCACTTGACTCTTGAATTTCTTCAACGTCAATTTTCCTCCCACTGTTTCCTTGGCTTATGAACTTTTTCTCTCTCGAAAGAAACCCCTCCTTGCTACAAAGACCACATTATCACTAGGTCTGTAGAAGAGGTAACCAAAGGATTTTTGTGGGTAGCCGATGAAAATACACCTCTTACTTCGAGGTTCGAGCTTATCGTGAGTCTCACGCCTCATGAAAGCCTCGCAACCCCAAATATTTATGTGTTCTAGATTAGGAACTTTTCTAGTCCACATCTCATGAGGTGTTTTGACAACTTTCTTTGTAGGGACTAGATTAAGGATATGGGCAACAGTCTCTAAGGCATACCCCCAGAATGAGATTGGTATCGAATCTCGACTCATCATGGAATGAACCATATCCAACAAGGTTCGATTACGCCTCTCAGCCACACCATTCAACTGTGGTGTCTTGGGAGGTGTTAATTGTGAGACAATCCCACATTCCTTAAGATAGTCGAGGAACTTTGTACTAAGATACTCACCACCACGATTGGATCGAAGCATCTTAATGTTCCTGCCCAATTGATTCTCAACTTCTTGTTTGAACTCTTTAAACCTATCAAAATTCTCTAACTTATGCTTCATTAAGTAGACATATCCATATCTACTATAATCATCTGTAAAGTCACATAATAACGATTAGCATCCCTTGTGGTAGTTTTGGAGGGTCCACACACATTTGTGTGCACTAGATCCAACAAACCTTCACCCCTTGCACAAAAACCAGTAAAGGGTGATTTTGTCATTTTTCCAAGTATGCATGATTCACAACTATCATCTAACTTTAGGTCAAATGACTCCAAGACTCCATCCTTTTGGAGTTGGCCTATGCGTTTCTTGCTTACATGTCCAAGACAACAATGTCATAATGATGCTTTATCCAAGTTATTATTGTTAGAATAATCCATACACAACACATTATTTCCTAGGTTACTACAACAGACACAACTTCATACACAGCATCACAAGGTAATGTTTTAAAATAAAGAACAATATTAAAGGAAGCATTTATTCCACCAATTTCATTATCAAAAGAAAGAGTAAACCCTTGTTTGTACAAAGCATGAAAGGAAATAATATTTCTTGCCATTTCAGGTGAGTAACAACATTTATTGAAGTCTAATGTAAACCCACTACTTAGAAACAAAGAATAAACTCTAATCTTGGTGACAGGTGAAGCTTTCCTATTCTCCATGATCAAGTTAATCTTTCCATTCTCCACATTCTCACTTCTTCTTAGTCCCTGCAAATAAAAGCATATGTGAATTCCACATCCTGTATCAAGGACCCAAAAGGTTAGAATAGAGTGAGTTATTAGACAATATTGTGTAAATACCTGAATGGGTGGGTTTCACTTTCCCATCCTTTATGTCTTGCTAGTACTTTGGGCAGTTCCACTTCCAATGCGACTTTTCATGGTAATAGAAGCAGTCAACCTCTTTTGGGTCAGAAGAAGCAGTGACGAAACCTTATTTTATATTGGGTGTTATATTAAGTACTTAAATCCACTAACATGAATTTCTCCCATTGTAGATGTTTGGTTTAGACAACTATGATCATCCCAAATCCCTTGGAAGAGGGATGCCATAATCCAAGCTATAAAATATTTGAAGGTAGGCGAATGACGATTCACCAATTTCCACCATGAAAAACGAAATAATTTATTAGGTTTTAATCGGATTTGAAACTCCTAGATCTTTTGAGATTCATTGAACTTTCAATGACATGTTTCAATCTGTAACAGCCCGGATTCCCAAGTATTATTTATTCATGTATTTTTGGTGATTTGTGAGGAGACTCGGCGAGTTGGAGCCCAAACTCGCCGAGTATGATCGCGGTTATGACCGCGGGTTCGCGTCTGGACTCGGTGAGTCCACGCTATTTAATGAAAACCTAATTCCCCGGGTTTGGAGCCTATTTAAGGGCACTTATAGCCTCCCATTGCGGCTACCAGTCCCTTGAGAGAACCCTAAGAGAACTAAATCGCTTTGAGAGAGAAAAAGTCACTTTTGGATCTTTGTATCCTTTGTTTAGCAAGAAGAGGGTGACAAAAGCAAGGAGGAGGTGAGATTCAAGCAGATCCAGAGTCCAAAGGCTTCATTTTGAGGTAATAGTTCGAACCTCCTTCAGTTTTAGGGTTGATCTTTAGAGTTAGGGTTTTCTAACCCCTTTGGAGAGTGATTATGTGAAGCAAATGGTCCCTGTTCGAGTTTGTGCCTTGGATCTGGACTCAAAGAGGTCCAGAGACCTTAACCTTTGGAGCTTTTTGGGTTAGTATGGAGTTATTAGACTTAGGTTGTCATTTTTGGGACCAAATCTCCTGTTGATGCCTTGTGGTGGTAATACAAGCATCAAGTTTCGAACTTTACGTGACATTCATGCTTGGGAAGGCCAGATCTATGGGTTGGGGAAACAGATCTGAACTTAGGAGGTCAATAGAGTTTGTGCATGGCATGAACTTGCCGAGTTGTTCTTGAGACTCGACGAGTAGGCTTTGGGTTTCATGTAAATTGTTCAGCGAGTAGACTCGCCGGGTTGGGGGATGACCCAGTGAGTCAGGGAGAGTCAAAGGGGGGCTGAGTCAAGCCGGAACTCGCCGAGTTGTTCTTGAGACTCGGCGAGTTGAGTCATGGTGGCCCCGCGATTCATGCCAGGTGGAACTCGTTGAGTTAGGGAAGTACTCGACGTGTCAAGAGAGGATCCGAGGGAGTCAGTGAACACGTATAGACTCGCCGAGTCGCTCTAGTGCACTCGCCGAGTCCGGTCAAAGTTGACCGTTGACCATTGACCAGAGTTGACCAGTGTTGACTTGATAGGGTTAGTCAACCTTAGTTATGAAAGTGTTAATTAGAGATATATTGTGTTATAGGCGGACTATAGCTCGGGGGATCGAGCGCGAGTGATTTCAGGGATTTGCGAGTTATCGAGATACGCGAGGTGAATCTTCTCACTATACTTTACCTTGAGTAGGTAATCGAAGTTATGTGACAGAGTATTTGTATGCTATATGTATGTTATGTGTTGTACTGCATTATTTCTATGTGATTTATGTTGTGCATGTTTATAGATTTGGAACCGGAGGGTTCACAGAGTTAGAACCAGAGGGTTCACAGAGTAGGGTCCACGGACCCACAGAGTTATAGCCTCGAGTGGCTAATATGTCCTATGTGTGGTATTTTGGGGAACTCACTAAGCTTTGTGCTTACAGTGTTTGGTGTTATTTGTTTTAGGTACTAGTGATGACTGTGGGAAGGCGCCGACTTGATCAGTACACACACATGATTTTTATGTTATGAGATCTTGGGATTTTTATATGTCATGGATTAAGTTTCAAACATTGATGTTTTTATGAATATTAAATGAATTATGTTTTTATAAAATGCGAAAAATTGTTTTGAAATTTGCGGTGTTACACAATCTCGATTGTTCCCTCTCAAGTTTTGTGACTGGGATGCCGAGGATCACAAAACAAGGTGTGAATAACCATGCAGATATACTTGGTACCCTTAATATTTATCACTTAGTCGATGTGATGGTTAACCACATGCGCTCCACCGATCCTATGATAAACATTAAGTTACCCTTTGCCTACCTTGTTAAATCCAAGCTAGTGTGCCAGTTAACCACATGCGCTCCACTACCGACTTAAGCAAAGTGCAAAGTGTAATTTCATGGGTTAGTACCGAATTCACATTTTCCTAAAGTAACTAAGCATGAGAATTTATAAAAGGTTTAGTTACTTTATATTTATCATTATACTTATAATGAAGGGAGAATTAGAGTCTTGTCCTACCCGTTCGGCTAACGACCCTCCACCAGTCAAGGAAGCGGTGGGTGAGAGTGGACATCAATTAAACTGCCATTTTATAGACAACAACCTTACACCCCCTTATATAAGGGTTGAATTATAACTTTTAACACTCTAGGTTTTGGAATTAAAGTGTGTGTGAGACTTTACAAATTCCAAAACTTGAGGGAAAGTTTTGAACAATTCAAAAAATCTTTGGATTTTCATAACTTATGAGTTTAATTAACGTTTTAAAAACTTTAATGAAGAGACTCTTGAACATCCATAACTTAAGGAGAAGTTATGCAGTTCATAAAACAATTTATGATGAAAAGACTCTTCAATTGTATAACCTATGAATTTTAATGGATCTTTAAAAGAAATGACTTTTGGTAATCCATAACTTGAGGACAAATTATGGATTCCATTAAAACATTTAGATCAAGAATTAACTAACAAAGAATTTTTGCAAATAATTCCTATGATCTACCAAAACTCATAAGTGTATGAAAAATCATATCAACAATTTCAAGAATTACATAAACACATATAAAACATAAAATTTTGATAATAACCTTGAAATTGGTTTACCATAATCATTACCACATCAAAAACAGGTTTCACAAGTCCAAAACAGTTTAAGGTGATGATTCTAGACCAATTCTACCCTTAAAACTCGAAGATATGCTATCTGGGGGTCCAATTCGTCTAGTGCATGAACCAACTCGACGAGTTGGATGAATTTATGCATGGACTCGGTGAGTTCACTGTCCAGAACAACAGAAAATCGATTTTTTCAACATTTTCAGCAATTTGCATCAAGTATAAATGAAAACAAGCCTAGTATCTGATAACACTAATGGGTTTTGTGCATTTTAACATTCCCATGGTGTACATGTAACCCTATAAACCTTGGATCTATGTTTTCTCTATACAACATGCAAATACTCAATATCCCAAGGTTTCATCCTAACTAGCATAATATGAAGCAACTATACTACAAAACACTAGTTAGATGACATACCTTTTGATGTAGCTTGAAGCCTTAAACTTTAAGAGCTTAGCCCCAATAGTGTGGAAGCCTCAAGTGGAATCACAAATCACCAAAAACACCTTGGAAAACTTGGGAGAATAGAATGCACACTAGAAATCGGCCCACTCTTGTATCCTTACACACTAGTGCCATTTCATGTGCCAAAGACCTCTTTATATAGCATGGAGGATTAGGGTTACATTCATGTAAACCCTAATACCCATGACCTTTCATTTCTATAGGATCCATGGGTTAAAAACTCCATGGACTATCCATGCAAGCTTAGCCCAACCTAAATGAACTTGGCCTATGCTATATATATAAGAGTCCATATTTAATGAATTCCTTTTGATCACTAAATTAATTGTAAATTAATTCTTGATCAATACTAATTAAATAATATAATTCCATATTAATATATTAGAACTTATAATATATTAATATAAATCATAAACATACTATTCTCAAAAGACTATCCATATAAATTGTTCCGGTGGAGTGCAACCCAAATGTACCATGCCAAATCAGGTCCACTACATACCCGTTTTAGTTATGGACTTAGACACTAATCCAACATGTAAACCTTTCAATTGAAACTGGTGTATTGTTACAAAGAAATAATGAAGGATCATCAAAGAAGCCTAAGAAGTCCAAGAAGGCTACTGATGAAGTTATTGTTCAAGAAAGTTAAGTCTTAATATCCTAAGAAGGTTATTGTTGAAAGGGAGAAAGTTTCGAAGAAAATTGAGAAGCCTAAGAAGAAGGTGATTACTGAGTCTCAGAAATCATGAACCTCTTCTGATGATCTATCACCAACTGTTCGAAAGACACAGATAAACAACAAATGGCTAATTATTCGTAATATATACCAGCCTCGGTATCACCATCCTCGAAGAAAAGACAAGCTGAGGATGTGGCAAAGCATATTGCCGAAAAGAGAAAGAAAAGGAAGTTGGTTATTCGTGAAGACTCCTCTGATAGTGAAACTTTCCCAGACACACCATTGGGATCGAATTCTCAAAAACTTTCATTATCACTATCCACTAACTCATTTCCACCACCAACAACAAAAAGTCCATTCGAAATTGTTCTTACTAAATCAACTACTGAGGAGGTTCCACTTTCTAACATTGTTGCAAACGTATCTGATACGGGTGCACTTGTTAATGTGAGTGTTGACAAATCACAATCACTGATTACTCGAGGTATTCCTAACCCATCTCTTTTTGAACCTATTTCAACTATAGACGTTTAACTTCCACCTTTTGTTACTCAAGGTCAAACAGTCACCACCTCACCTACATTTGAACAAATTTTACAACAACCAATTACCACTCTTTTTCAATCTCAATCCACCAATCCACCAAAACCCAATTCCGATGATGAAAAAGATGGAGGAGGTTTCGGAGGAACGTTTGATGATTTACATTTTGATTCAGAAGAAGAGGAAATACCAGATCACATGTTGATGTCTGGTAAGCAATTTAAATTTTTGAACAGAAAACTTAACTCTACTCTACAATCACAAGCTGATTATGGAGCAAAGAATTCAGTTTCGGGAATAGAAGTTGATGTTATGTTGAAGGCAGTGGAACTCATAATGCAGAAACAATTGGAAATTATTAGTAAAAATAATGAGATGGGGGTCAAGGTTCATGCTGATTCGTTAAACTCTGAAATCAAAGATCTTCGTATGGTAGCAAATGAACGTGGTGTTCTTTTTGTTAAAGATGTCAAGACCGTACAAGAAGATGTCAACCGAAAACTTGAAGAGCTGAAGGTTGAAGTCTCAAAAGAGATAAATGAGCTGAACTCAAACTATTCGATAATCAAGTCGAATGTTGACACCATAGCGGCTGCAGTCACAAAGGTTGTCGAATGGTATCAATCCTTAATTCCTAAGTTTGAAGTGAAGGCTAATGAAGATGTTCAAAATTTTGACAAGATGGGAGCTTTGCTTGGTGAATTGAAAGAATTAGTGTCCAAACCTACTCTAACTTCATTCTTAACTCCTGAGTTTCTAACTCATAAGTTACACATTCTGGATCAAGCAATTCAGAAGGCCGTTGCTCCGATTTCGAAGTTTGCAAATATGTTACCTACTGGTGCCCCACCTGCTGTCACATGGGTGCAAGGGGGAGAAAAGGAGAAGAAAACTCAAGTGGGAAAACTTTGAAAGTTTCTAAAGGAGGAGAAGATAAGGCTAAAACTTTCAAAAAGGTGATGACTACTCAAGTTTCAACAAAGGTAGTGTCAACTCAAATTTTAACTCCAATAGTTTAGAAAGTCAATACAACACAAGACATCTGTCACACCCCCGAACCTGGACGGCGGAAACGTCCGGGGGCGGATGACTTCGTGTACACTATCATAGCAATTGAATATAAATGAAGCATAGCAACCAAACATCATACATTGGAAATACAAACTTACATAGTTTACATATTGAATCTTGTTCATCAGTTACACAAAAGTAAGAAAGTAAAATTTCTTAAAGTCACACCACTTGATCTTATTGTCGAACTTATTACCTGCTACTGGAATTCCCGAGAATACAAGTGGTTTTGAAAAGCGTCAACTAAAAAGTTGGTGAGTTCATAAGCAGTTTTGTATAAAAATGGTTTTTGTACTTGTTTAGAATAGTTTTCATAGTGCCTTCAGAAATCCGATATTTTCTAAAAAGAAATGGTTTGAAATATTTGTGTTTGATATTATATTAATGCATGTGTGTTAATGTTTGCGAAAATAGAAAGAGAATGATTTCCAGACATTCCGATGTTGTCTACAATAGATAATGCTGAAATCTCAACCCCGGTGGTTGAGTACCGATGCTTATAGATTGTAGTTTTATCATAAAGAAGGTTTGCCGTTTTATCCCAAAAAGAAAATAGAATGGTTTCCTGTTTTATCCCAAAAAGAAAATAGAATGGTTCCCTGTTTTATCCCAAAAAGAAAATAGAATGATTTCCTGTTTTATACCAAAAAGAAAAATAGAATGGTTTCCCGTTAATCTTATAACGTTAATTCCTCTAAGTGAGTCGTTATAACCATACTAAATAATGACAATTTCGCCTGTCTTTGCGTCTTTGGGACGCCGCCAGAATAGAATAAGGTTTTTGTCACCCTAGACTGGCCTAGTCTAACTGTAGCGAACAGCTTAGGTGTGGGGTGTCACCCCCGTATAGATCTATACACAAACTCCCGCTTTCCCTCCAGGAAACTCTGGTTATAACTACAGGCTACGATTGTACACTCAAAGGTGTCAACCGACAGGTCTCACTAGATCCTTAATCGAAAATTTACACGGAAAAGAAAGAAGAACACATATAAAACTCATTCCTAGGCCCCAATAAACATGTAAGTGGACCACTAAGGCCCACTATACGTATCTATTATTTCCAGGCACAAAAGGAATGTGAATGTCTATCCTGAACCCAATATACATGTAAGAGGACACTCAGACCAGCTAAACATGTATATTATTTCCAGGCCCAATAAGGATATGAATATCGATTTAAACCCGTTTGTTATTGTTTTGTGTATTTTAGCTTGATTATTTACAAATTGATATAAAAAGCCCACTTTTTGTAAAAATGACGTGTTTGGCCCAATAAGCAACAAAGTGTTCAATAAAGGCCCAATTATAGTAAAAATAACACTTTAACCCCCATTTTGTTCAAAACTTGTGTTTTTGACTAGTTTGTTGTAAAAATAACATTTTAAACTCTTTTTTTTTAAAAATATCATTTTTGGCTTGATTTTTGTGAAATACACATATTTCTGGTTTTTGGCTTTTCTGACCTAGTTGTTGAAAAATTTGTAGAAAAATCATCGTAAGTCGAAATTTGGATCCGTAAATTCTAGAAGTTTGGAAACTTTGTCTACTTTGCTCAAAATTTTTCTCATCATTTTTTTTAGCCTCTAACAAGTGTGAAATTGCTCACATTCACAGGTTGGTCCGAAATTATTTCAAATCTAATAGGCAGTTTTGTAAAATTCACCAAAAATTGTAGAAAAAACGTATGAAAACGTGAGAGTAGTCATTTTAAAGGTAATAACATGAAAGTTTTGCATGTAAAACGGTTTTGAAAAATATTCTCATTAATTTGGTCAAAACAGTCCGAGATTGTACTAAAACTTTTCTGTCAAGGGCTGATTTTTGAGTTTAAGTTATCTAAGTTTGTTCACAACACTTGTTTTTGCTATTTTAAGTGGATAAATCCCAGATCTACAAGTTTACAATTATTATATGTGAGGACACATACTTTTCTCAAGGTTTATTTGAAGATCCAAGTGATAAACTTCATTTTCAAGTAAAGATCTAAAAGTTAAACACATAAACATGCATATATACATAGATCTAACGCAAAAGCACTTGTATTCTCCCCCAAAAACATTATAAAAACAAAAATAAGGGGGTATGAAGCTCACCTTGGGGTTTTTGAGATGTAGATGAAGAAGAAGAAGAATCTTTGAACCTAGCTTGAGTTCTTGATGGGATCTTGAAATGGAGGTGGTTCTAAGGTCCACCTTTACGAAAAGAGGGTGTAAGGGACAGATCTTAGTATATATTGAAGTATGCACTTGAGTTTTAGTCTAGAACTTACCAAGTTATGAAAGCTTGAAGAGAACTTATTGAAACCACACACACAATCACGAAATTTGAAGGAAAATATGAGGGATTTCTTGAATGTTTGGGA
The DNA here is from genome assembly GCF_002870075.4 of Lactuca sativa. NCBI lineage: Eukaryota > Viridiplantae > Streptophyta > Magnoliopsida > Asterales > Asteraceae > Lactuca > Lactuca sativa. The sequence goes on along the minus strand of NC_056623.2, from coordinate 185,064,806 downwards.
GGAGATAAGTTGAAAATGAAATGGTGAAGGGAGGTGGAGGATATGGCCGAATTTAGAGGAGAGAGGGAAGTGGTGGAGTTCTTACATGGTTGTCAAAGTGTTCATGCATGGATACATGATGTGTAATTAGCATGTGTATATGTGGGTTAATTGTGAGGTGTCACAATTATAAACCACTTCATATTTTATTTTATTTTATTTTTTTTCTTTACTCATGACCATAACCAATTAGGAGAGGTATTTGGCCCAAGGTTGGCCCAAAAATAATGGGCTTCGAATTTAACTTGGTCCAAGGAGTTTTCGGCCCAATAATGTTCTAGGAAGGGTATTGGCCTAATTAAGGGGTTTTTGACCCATTAGAACTAAGTTGAGGGCTTATACATGGAGATTATATTGTTTTAGGAATTCACATCTTGACCTAATTTTGCCGGTTGTGACAACACTAAAACCATAACAAGACCTATAGTAAAAAGAACTATGATTGGTTCAACAACTGAAGGAGGGAGTTCAAGTTCTTCAAAGACAAAGAGTTCAGAAGTTGAAAAAGATAAAGGGAAAGAAATTTTGGTTGAAAAATCAAAGGAAGACAAAAAGTATGAGATAGAAGCTGAAATGGAGAAACAGAGGCAAATCCAAAGCATACTGAGACTTCGTGAGAATGATCCACCACACATGGATAAGGGAGATCCTAAGAAGTTGCACAATTATGAAAACATCAAAGCCAGAGTGTCATACAATCATATGTATGCATTCGAGAAGAAACCATGAAAGAGTTATTCTATCAAAAACTCCGATATGAATCAACTTGATTTTCCAGTTAACGAAATGATGTTCATAACAACTCAGTATAAGGTGATAGAGAAGTTCAAGAATGAAGATGACTTTCTTCATATGAAACTTAGGTTTCATGCTGTTGTTGGAAAGGAACAAGGTGAAGTTTGGTCATTCATCAAGATCACAAGGGTGTTAAGTATTTCAAAAGATGTGATGTTTGAAAACATGGTACAAAACTTTCGTTATCATGTTGTGTGAGCGAACAACGTTTCTTGTGATTTATTAGTTGATGATTTCCCTCTTATGAACATGAATGATCTTATTTAAGTTTCCCTAATTTTGAAAGACATGGATGCTTTGCAACTTCAAGGAACTGATAAAGAAATTTTGATACTAGGTCTTGGTCACATCAAAATCTTCGTAGACAATTACTAAGATTGTCTAGCTTTGACTGATGTCGAATTTTCAACTGCACTTGGGAAGGAAGTGATATGGAAATGACGAAGTCTCAAGCTGAACTGAAGAAATATTCTGATGGGGAGATATGCTTAAAGCCATTAGGATTGGTATTTGTTGGAAAAGATAAGAATGGGAAAGCTAAAAGATTTTTGTTTCAAGCAAATGAAGTCGAGAGGTATACTACAACTCAATATACGAACTTCATGGTTCGTATGAATAACTGCCAAAAGAATAGTGATGGTGATAAAGCAGAGTTAAAGAAGGTTATGAGCTGGTATTCGGAGATTCGTAGAATGATGCATTTTGCTGCACAAATTCTCACAAATTGAGAAGTTCGACATTGTTACAAAAGGGGAGATTGTAAGGTCGAAATTATGTTGTAATATGTTGAAGTCTGTGTAATGTTTGTTTCGTTAATTTTATTATATATTTACTAAGGCATCTTTGTAACAAAGTCTAATGCTTAGTGATGAGTTATAAAAACTCTTTGATCGATTAGATCTTCGTAACAGGTAAGTAAAGAACGTAAAAAGTAGGGAAATAAAACACAAGTATGGATCACAATGAGTCGAATGATTAGATTACTCAATCCTCAGCAGAGCTCGACTAAAAACTTCCGTTGTAGAGGATTTTAGGGTTACAAAACAAGAACGATGAATATACTTGAAAATACTTCTCTAATCGTTACTAATCATTTCGTTCTAGGATGCATGCAAGCATCTATTTATAATAAACCCTACAAAACTCACGGATGGACAAGCCCATACCGGAGATAAACATTGGACTAAGTAACGAGCCCAATAGACGCAACATAATATTGGACCTAACAATCTCCCCCTTTGCGTCAATTTGGAGCGAGACTTCATTTCTTCTTGCTTGGACCAGCAGCGGGAACTTTCTTGGTTGTATCAAACAGACGTGAGATAAGCGCAAGGATAGTCTGTCTAAAGCGAATGTACCATTGAATCATATCGTCAAAGTACTTTTTATCATCCGATGTGTTCTGCTTGCACCGATGGATAATCCCTAAGACATGCTCCAGACATGCAGTGGTATAGAGATGTTTGTCTGCCAAAGCGAAAAGACATTTCTGGCCTTCGTCTCTAGAAAACATAACAGAGTTTCTCTTTGGGTCTATCTTTCCCATCTGCATCATGTTTAGGTCACTTTCCGAGCCAACATGAGATATGGTAGGCTTTTTCATGAATACGATCGCAATCTCTTGATCCATTTTTGCGACTTCCATTATATAGCAGACAAGCATCCTCTTGAAGTGGTCGATGATCGGACCATATTCAGCTTCGTTTGTAAGAAGGATGTTGGGCAAGATGATCCAGTCGTGTGGATTCAAGTTGGGAAGATCAGCAAGCGAGAGTGCATGTTCGGTCTTTGCAGATCCCCTTAGCACCTTAAATCGAACGTTGGTGAAGTTTCCTTCCCTGTACGGCTTCAGAACCCGAACATTGATAATCTTCTGAGCGCTCCATGTTTGGTATTGTGGTTAAGCGGCCCTCAGATAGAAATCAACTAAGTCCCTATCGATTTTTGGATGAGGATGAGGGAACTCAGCAATGTTGTCAAAGGCATGGAATACAAACGCCTTTCGGGTTAGTGGCATGTCGAACTGAGAATCGACAGTGTTAGAACGATCTAAAGAGATCACTGGTTCTAGCCACAAGATGCTTGGGGTTTCGATGGCTTCTTTCAGTAGCTTCTCAAGAGTCCAAGGAGGAAAAAGAGTTTTCCTGCTCTCGAGAAGGTCGTGAGCTTCTTTTTGTCTTCTTTCGGCTTCTTCAGCCTCTCTAGCTACACGAGCACTGATGTCTGCATCTTTATCTCGACCCTGTCTCTTCAAAAGGTCGGGAATTGTCTCCTTATCATCATCGTCGCTCTCCTCGGCAATTTTCTTGCCCTTGTCTTTCACACCGGAACCTGAGGCTTGGCCTACTGGAGGAGGTTCGGTTGTGTGAGTTGCTGTTGAAGTAGGAGGCGGTTGAGACACTTTCTCTTTTTCTCCCCCTTGTTTCGGAATGGACACGAAATCAAGAAGCCCTTCAATTTTGCTCAGTAGGGAGAGGGCAGGAGAGAGCTTTTCCGCAAGTCACGCCTCACAGAGTAGTTGAGGATCGGGTCATGTGCTTCCAGGATGTTGGATATGGATGCGTGGACATCCGAAACACATGAAGAAATTATCTCTCTTTCAGAGCGAAGAGACTCAATCTCCTGTTGAGAGTTGGAGAGTTGAATACTCTTGACCTTAAGAGTGGTAGTCTTCCTTGCAAGAGCACCCATGAGGGAGTTCTCAGTAGCTAAGTCTTCTTGAAGCTTGGAGAGGCACTCCTCAATGGTTGTTTTGAAAGTTGAGTTGTCGTCTGATAGAGTTTGATGAAGAGAAGTGAACGACTTCAGCTCTGATGCAACGGATGTAGCCAACTGGTTGACAATTGGTTCCAGCGATGTTGTGGTGGCTGCAGCCGTTTCCTATAAAGATTGTAACAGGGAAGAAGCATCACTAAATAGTTTATCGACTTTTTCGGTCGCTGCCTCACAGGCTTTGGTTGAGTCATCAATAGCTGCAGTGGCGGAATCAAGAGAAACTTGATGAGCTTTGGAAAAAGCATCAACAATTTTATGAATGGCAACTTCAGAGATGGAGGACTGGGATGTAGAAGATGAGGCGATGAGCGAATCGATTTTATCGTGAAGCTCCTTGAGATGCTTCTTGGTAACGGGAGCATCGTCATCGTCATCACTCTGAACTTGAAACGGACTATAGTAGACCGAATCAAAGGTCATGTCCTCTCCGCCGAGGAATGGTTCTTCACTCTCTGCTGCATGAGCAGGAGATGATGGTGGTGGTGAAGCTTGAGGTTCGGTAGTAAAGGTAGGTTCAGGTTGGGTGGTGTGTTCGGTTGTTGGTGTGGGTTCGGGTGCTGAGTTAGATTTGGATGCGTCAGTATGAACCCTTGTATCAGATACATTGGTTCTTACTTCTGCAGTGGTGGTGGTTGCTTCGGTAAAGATGGGTGGTGGTACTGGGATGGAGGTGGATGGTATTTGAGTGGTGGAAGTTACGGGGGAATAGAAATAGGAATTGTAACTAGTGGAGAAGAAATTGGAGAAGTGGAAATGTGAATCTCTGGTGTAGGCGAGCGTGGTGGAGTGTTACCATGAGGAGATCCGTTAGAATCAGAACCCTCATCCTCATATTCGCTTGAGGACGAAACGATGATCAGGTTTCGCTTAGGTTGCATTTTTCGCTTCTTCATCGGAGGGGATTAGACAGCCTTGGTGGATTTTCTCTTCTTGGGAGAGGGGCCTTTCGCACCCTTTGCGACCTGCTTGCCCTTATCAGTCTTCTTTCCCCTTGGGGCAGGCTTGTCAACATCGTGAATTGACTTGAGCATCTCAGGAGTAAGCTCTCTCAGACCAGAGCGTCGGAACTCCGTGTATGTTTTTATAATCCGGCTGTCAGGAGGAACATCGTCGTACATCGATTCAGGGATTGAACCGTTGAAGGGAAATTTGGAGGCGTCGGAGACAATGATCTTCGTGGTATGGAAAGTACCAATCGAAGACATTGGAGAACCAGCAACAATGGGGATGTTGTGCTTGTCCATCACCCACTTAGTAACAAGAGTCCAGAAACGGGCGTATGAAATCTCAGAATGCCGAGAAGTTGAAGAGAGACTCTGAATAAGTTGTTGCCAAAGAACCGACCCGTAGTCCATATTGATTCCGTTATAGACCCCATATAGAATCGAGAGAAAAAGACGACTTTCCCCGTCCGATCCAGCACTGCGTTCAGACAGCCCCTTGAACAGTACCGTAAATAACCCATTCCACTGAGGAGGCAGGCACGATTTCTTGAATTTCGTGACCGTTGTGAGAACCTCAGTGTACCCCATGTTGTAGAACATGTTGAAGAGATGACCCATTGGAATGGTTTCAGGGTTAACCCTCAATGAATCAGGTTCAAACCCTAACAATGTGCAGAATCTCTGCTTGGAAATTGACGCCTTGTGACTGTACACGTCGAAGAAAATCCGATCGACGACCTTGTCGTAGTGAGCAGTGGCAAATATCTGGGACAGGAACTCCATGGGAACTGCTTCAGCTCTGGTGAGAGCAGGAGCAATCGGTGAGTACTTCAGGCATTCGATTATCGGGAACATGAAAGCGTCATGTGCATGAGGAGTAAGATCAATGATCAAACTCTGCTGGGGACGAATTGGCAAGATGTGTGAAGTAGCGTGAACTGATGAAGAATCCGCCATTGTTGTGAAGAAGATGGGAGAGATGATGAACAGTAAAGTGTTTGCGGGTTTTCTTGCTCTCTGGAAATATGGGTGCAGTAAAGAGTTAAACAAAGGTTTACGTTTCCTTTTATACTGTGGGTAGAGGAGAGAGAAGAATCTTTCCCAAATCTTCGAGTGAAATACGAAGAGTTTTTCGGAGGTGATTGACGCGTGACAGGTGGTATTGCCGATGATTACGCATGAGAGAGAGTGTCAGTCCCTATTTACACGCCTTCCCATCAGGCACCATATTTAGATGAAACGGTTCCAATTCGCACGCCTGGCCTTCTAGCGCCGTTTGAAATCAAATCGATTTGACTCCCGCTTGAGTCAGTATTTTATCATCTTATCCTTTTAGAGTTAACGGCATCTTTAAAGCAAAATTACCCACGTGGATTAATATTAACCACAACCCGTTTATAACTGCCAATCCCATTAAAATGCCTTGTAACCAATGAAATCAGAATTCTGGAAAATCAAAAAGATTTTCGTGCTTAGTGTGTAAAAGAAAAAGAAATAAAGCAACACATTTGAGGGATTATGTGATGTCAATAAAGACACGAAACAATGGATCCCGGGCACGAATCTCTTCCTTCAAAGTCAAGATAGACCTTAAAGTGTTTGTGTGGTTTCCCGTTGAATAACGATCAAACACTTATTAAAAAGTGTTGGAAGGCTTCTTTTAATTAGGCTTATTTGGGTGGCTTTAGCTTCAATTCAGAATTCCTGATCTTGATATAAGACAGAAAACGAACGAAGTACCTGTGAGACCAATGTAGTCTATTGAACAAGTAGGATTGAAATAATTTAAGTGGCTAAATAAAGTAGTTTATGTAAAATCTCAAAAAAAAATAAAACTGGATTCCAAAGGAAGAAATGTTATTGGTTTTAACAATTTCATAGAAATCACTCAAAAGGAAATTAGAGATTTTACTTTGTATCCCCATGGATAAGTTCGTTAATTCATTAGTGAAAGCTAGAGCAAATTTATTGTTCACCGTCAATACATAGTAGGTATTGAATTTTCGGTTTCACTTAGTGCGTAGTGACACGAAGCTAAGATCATAAACATAGAAATTGTGTAACCATAAACCTCAGTGGTAATTTCTGAGAGTCTCAAGGGTTACGTTTATGAAGCGAATGACATGGAGAAGTAGTGTAGATGGTGTAAAGAAACCAAAGTACCTCTGCTGTTAAAATATGGACCAAGCAGAAAACTCTTATCTCATGTGAGAAGAGAGTTAGGTAGCTCATGATTAGAATAAATATGAAAGCCTAATTGGGAAGACAAGGTTTGTATGTACCAAGTCAGTAAGGCTATTATTCTGAATCGGGTGAGGCTTTGGACACATACAACAACATGCTTCTAGGGACACTTAACTAGTGAAATAATTTCCCCACAAATAGACACACAAAAAGATAAGACATAAAAAATAATTAAAAAATAAATAAAAAAAATGTTTTTAGAGTTTTTGAAGTAACGAAAAGAAAACAAAAAATAGTTTTGGAATTTTTTATTTTTAAAAAAAACTAAAAAAAACGGGAACAAAAAAATTTGGAACCGAACCCGAGCGTTCGGTATATTTCGGGTGCCAAAAAAATAAGTTTCAAAAAGAAAAGAACTTTGATAATAAGATAAATGAATTTGAGAAAATAATACAACAAATTTACAACCAAAGAAACTACCTTTGAGTGATAAGCGAAGAGCAGATGATACGGCCGAACCCGAGCGTTCGGTTCATTTCGGAATACATGAGACCTAAACCCGAACGTTCGGTCTATTTCGCTTCCAACTTTTGAGCTTGAGAAGTAATTTTTGGTACTGATTCCGATTCCATCATTCCTAGCCCTTGTAGAATTTTGTTGAAAGATGCTTCAGGAAGAGCTTTGGTGAAGATGTCGGCCAGTTGATCAGTGGTTCGAACAAAGTGAATTTCGACGTTCCCATCTTCCACATGATCCTTTATGAAGTGATACCTCAGTGCTATATGCTTGGTCTTAGAATGTTGCACTGGGTTATGACAGATCCTAATTGCACTTTCTGAGTCGCAATATAGTGGGATCTTTTTCATATTGAGTCCATAGTCCCAAAGCTGACTTTGGATCCAAATCACTTGAGATGTACAGGAGGCAGCTGCGATGTATTCTGCTTCAGCGGTAGACAGAGATACACAAGTCTGTTTCTTTGATTGCTAGTTAACCAATTTTCCGTCTAGGAATTGACAACCTCCAGTGGTGCTTTTCTTGTCTAGTCCACAACCTCCAAGATCTGCATCTGAGTAGGCTTGAACGAAGAAGCATGAGTTTGATGGATACGATAAACCGGGAGAGGTGGTTCGTTTCAGATACCGGAGTATGTTTTTCACAGCAAGCATATGGGGTTCTCGAGGATTCGCCTGAAATCTGGCACAGTAACAAACAGAAAACATTATATCAGGCCTGCTAACAGTAAGGTACATTAAAGAACCAATCATCTGACGATATAACGTAATATCGACTGCCGGTTTCTCCAAGGATGGAGTAAGCTTGGTGCCGAATGCCATTGGAACTTTAACTTTTGAGTCTCCCATCATGCCAAATTTAGCAAGAAGAGTCTTGGTGTAAGCTTCCTGGTTGATAAAGATGCCTTCGGGTCCTTGTCTAATATTTAAACCAAGGAAAAAGTTAATCGGACCTATTGAGATCATTTCAAATTTAGTCTCCATCAGCTTTCTGAATTCAGCTGTTAAGCTAGGATTCGTTGAGCCAAAGATGATGTCATCGACATAGATTTGAACAATCATAAGGTGGTTACCTTCCTTCTTACGAAAGAAGGTTGGATCAACCGAACCTTGTTTAAATTTTGACATCTTTAAAAACTTCGTTAGCGTTTCATACCATGCCCTAGGTTCTTGTTTCAGACCGTAAACCGCTTTGTCCAGAATATAACAGTGATTAGGGTACTTTTCATTGACAAACCCAGGAGGTTGCTCCACGTAAACGGTTTCTTCAAGTTCTCTGTTCAGAAAGGCACATTTCACGTCCATTTGCTAGACCTCAAATTTCTTATGTGCAGCATAGGCCAGAAATATTCGAACAGATTCTAGCCTCGCTACTGGAGCAAAAGTTTCCTCATAATCAATTCCTTCCTCCTGGCAGTATCCTTTCACCCCTAGACGAGCTTTGTTTCGAATCACATTGCCTTCCTTGTCGATTTTATTTTTGAATACCCATTTGAGACCAACAACTGAGGCGTCTTTAGGAGTTGGAATGAGGCGCCAAACCTTGTTTATTCGAATTCGTTGAGTTCGTCTTGCATAGCTTGAACCCAGTCAGAGTGATCAAGAGCAGTATTAACTGTCTTTGGTTCAACTTTTGAGACGAAAGAATTGTACATACAGAACTCTACTTTGGAGAATAGAGATGTTTGCTTTGCCTTCAGTTAAGATCGGGTCAGGACCTTTTCAGAGACATTACCCACTACCTGAGATACAGGATGATCTCTGGTCCACTTAACAAGAGGAGGGTAATTTGGATCATAGGATGGATCCAATTCAGCATTCACCATTTCTTCTAATTCAGATTGGCTATCATCGTCGTAAGACACATCGGCATTCTCCCGCTCGACTGATGAGCTTTCAGGTGTAGCTAGACTTTATGGTGCTACAGGACTTTCGGGTGGTGTTGGGCTTTTAGGTGCATTTGAGCTTTCGGGTGGAACTGATCTTTCGAGTGGAACTGGAGTGGAATTCTCCCCCTCAATTTGTGAGCTCGGTTGTTTTGAAGAAGGTGGATTCTCCCCCTCAACTGAAGCACCATGCTTTGGAGGTTCTTTGGATCATGTTCTCCTTCACCCATTTGTTTGGCGGCATCTTCAACGATTTGCTTCAGATGGTCGACTTTATTGTCTGCTGCCTTGGCTTCCGAGAGAGTAGCTTTCTCTGGTTCATCGAATAATTCTACAAACTGTTCAAATAAATTAGCAATCGAGGCCGTGACTTGACCTGTTTGAGTGAAAATCTCTCTAATTGCTTCTTCACTGGCCTTCAGCTTCTTGATGCAGCTGTCGTCGAAAGTCACATAATACGTTTCTTCGATCTTCCTCGAACGCTTATTTAAAACCCGGTACGCTTTTGAAGTGAGTGAGTATCCCAGAAAAGTTCCTTCATCAGCTTTAACATCAAACTTGTTACGATGTTCTTTAGAGTTGAAGAGGAAGCATCATGAGCCAAATACATGAAAGAATTTAACGTTCGGCTTCCTGTTGTTGATGATCTCCTAAGGAGTAAGAGTGAAACGCTTATTGAGATATGATCTGTTCTGCGTAAAACATGCTGCAACAATAGCATCAGCCCAGAAATATAAAGGTAGAGATGCGAAACTTAGCATGGTTCGGGCCACCTCACACAAAGACCGGTTTCGTCTTTCGACAATGCCGTTTTGTTGAGGGGTGTAGGGTGCTGAGAAGTTGTGACTGGTTCCTTTTTCTGCCAAAAAGTCTTCAAATTCTTTATTCTTGAACTCTAGTCCATTGTCGCTTCTGATGTTGCGAACGACTTTCCTCAGCTGCACTTCAACCTGCTTAATAAACATCTTTAGCTTGAGAGTAGCCTCATATTTGTGCTTCAGAAAGAACACCCATGTAAAACGTGAAAAGTTATCAACAATAACAAGAATATACTTGCTACTGCCAATGCTTTCGATAGATGATGGACCACATAAGTCAATGTGAAGTAACTCAAGCGGTTCAACAATTTTAGTGTTTATAATGGATGGGTGACTTTGACGACTCTGCTTCCCCATTTCACATGCAGCACACAAATGTTCTCGATCAAACTTGAGCAATGGAAGACCCCGAACATGACCTCCGGTGACAAGCTTGTTGATATCCTTGAAGTTGAGATGGGAGAGCCCTCGGTGCCACAACTAGCTTTCATTAGAATGAGCTTTGGATAACAGACAGATAGCTAGATTTCCTTTGATAGGTTTGAGATTGAGAGGAAACATTTCGCCTTTGTGTTCTGATTTGAGAATCACCCTTTGTGTTTTCTTCTCTATGATTTCCGAGCCCTCATCGTCAAATGAAACTTTAAGACCGGTACCTCCAACAAGCTGAGATACATTGATGAGGTTATGTTGTAGCCCTTCAACGTACGCCACTTTTTTTATAGTGAAATCACCATTGGTTATCATACCAAAACCCTTTATCGTTCCATATGAGTTGTTCCCGAACTTGACATTCCCACCATTCTGAAGAGATCGAAATTCCCTTAGCTCCTCCTTCCTCCCTATCATGTGACGTGAGCAGCCACTGTCAATATACCATTCTTCGTCGAACTGCTCGTCACTTATAACCTGCGAAAATTAAGCAGATTTAGGGACCCAAAGTTTCTTGGGTCCACATGAGCCTTTCACAGGAACAGGTATAGTAAGAGAAACATCAACAAGATATGTTCTTTTTTATTAAAGTTGTTTCATCTATCTTCTTAATGGTGTACACTTTGATTTTGTTAGAATTAGTTATAGTCATTTTGGTTTCAGGTTTTGGCGTTTGAGCCTTGGACTGCTTTCGGTCACTCTTGACTGTGGAAACCTTCGATTTTCCTTTCAAATCCTTTGATGATTTTGAAGTTTGAGCAGGAACAAAATTAGGTTTAGAATGAGAAGTATTATAATGAGAGAATTTGGACTGAGAATGTTTCCTGACGTGAGGTTCTAAGTGACCCTTTTATTTTTGATCATTAGAGGGACCGAACCTTGAACTTTGGTAGCTTTTGCTTTCAGAACCGAAGCTATGCTTTCGGTTGCTGGTGCTCTCTGAACCGAACTTTTCCTTTTGGTTTTTGTTGCCCTCTTGCGGCCTGACAGCACTTTTCTCTGACTTTGAATTTTTGTCATGATAAGAGAAATGGGCGTTTTGAGATCGCCAAAACTGCTTTCGCTGTGAGAGATTCTTCTTGTATCTCAGATTTCTTTGCTGCTTTTGATGCTTCACTTGTTTCGGCTGTTTGTGGATGTTAGCCTTTTGCTTCTGCTTCTTGTCAGCCGGTTCACTTCTCACAGATGATGTTTAGCTTGTGGAAGTAACTTCTTCTATAGGAACTTCTTTTGTACCACTAGTGCTTGGCACGTCGAAGTTGTCAGGCTTGTTCAGTGCCTCTGGAACATATCTGCCTTTGGTTTTCCAGGATGTCCGCTCTGACAGACCAACAGTTTCGTCAGCGTTATCTATAGGAGCAGACCAGAAAAACTCATCACAGCCATCTGCATTATCTTCATTCACTATGGCATTGAGTTTGGTTGTTTGATGTTCGGTTACTCCTGTGACCTTATATACTTGATTTGGTGTTGTCCTCACCTTTTGGTATACAACAGCCTTTTCTTCTAGAATTGGGGACTTATTTTGGGACAGACGAGCAAACTCCACAGAATTTTCAGAAATAAGATTTTTATGGTTTTCGGGTTCGCTCTTGACAAACTCAGAACAGTCGACTTCATCCTCTACAGAAATTACGCTCATATCATCATCCTCATTAAGCACAGACGCGTTTTCAACATCAATTTTATTTTCTGAGCTCAAGTTGGCATTCAATGAGTCAAATTTTTGTATGGTTTCGGTCCTTAGTTTCAGTTTGTCGTTTTCATCCAAAAGGTTTTTCAGCATGTCCTTATGGTCCTTGGACTTTATAAAAGATTCGATTTTGTCCAGACCATACATATAGGTGGGATTTACATCATCAGACGAAACAACACTTTCGTAGTTATATGCCTCAGCATCCATTTCATCCTCCTTAAACTCAAAGAAGGGCAAAATCATGCGATGAATTTTTTGCCCTATTTAACAGTTCAGATGCAGTTGAGTGATGTTAGCATAAAGATGTTTAGCAATTAAACAAAAAACATTCCTCTATTTTAAAAGTTTTAGATTGTCTCTCTGTAAATAAATGTTTTCGTCCTTAGACTTAATCAGCTCCGACTCCTTCAGCTCTATCCACATCCTCCTCTCTTCACTCTTGGATGACACCCTGCTTATTTGGTCAGTTAGGTTAGAATTGGTGACCCTTGTTTGAGTTAAGAACTATCCGGATTCGAGATTCTTGAATTTAAGCTATTTAATTCTTTTTCATACGATTTCTGTGGGACTATGAATGAAACAAAAAGAGATTGTACCTTCTTGATCAATTCATCAAGCTCATTGATCTACACACTGAGAGGTTTTGCTGTGAAGCATAAGTCCTCTCGCTCCTTGGTGTCCTCTTTTCCGCCATCAGTATTGTATCCCCTCATGTGAGATACATCAGTCACCATCAAACACTTCCCACTGCTTTCGTCACCTCTTGCCACATACGCCTTTCCATGCGAAGGCCTTCTCACTTCATCATCCTCAGAGTCGGTAGACCATACTTGCACGCCACTGAACTCGTCATCCGCTGCCGAACCCTGTACCATAAGAGCATTCATAGAAGGGTTAGTAGCAACTTTCTTCCTCTTGATCTCATCTAGCTTTTTCATCAACATAGCCTCTTCATCTTTTTCTTCATCTTTCTCTGCCATTTTCTTCAGAACGCAGTCTTCGGCATAATGGTTCTTTCCTCCACAGTAGTAGCAGTTGACGCCAGAATCTCCTCCAGTCTTCGCCTCTTTCTTTGGTTCTTCTGTCTTCGATTTCTCTCTAACCTTTTCAAAACTATAGCTTCCCTGCCAATTTCGGTTCTTATTGGTAGGGAACCTTTTCTTGATAAATCTCTTTGGATTAGACACCATCATTGCATAATCTTCAGAAGTAAGATCATAGTCTTCTAGGTTCAGATCTTCATCTTCTACCACATTTTTGCTTTTAGACAGGAGTGCCAAGGACCCCAAACTTGAAACCACATTCTTGTCTTGCATGACAATCTTTTCTTGGGATTTCAAAATTCCCACCAGCTTTTCCAGCGAATAAGACTTGAACTGCTCATGAGCTTTGACTGTGGACACAACAGCTCTCCATTCGGGTCTTAGGCCATTCAAAAAGGTGACCTTCTATTCAATCAGCTTCCTTTCTATATCATGTTTGATCATCTTGCTAAGAAGATGATTGAAGCGATCGAATGTTTGAGTAATAGTTTCATTAGAATTCTGCTTAAATTCACCGAACTCAGACAACAGCAACGTCTGAATGGAATGCTCCAAATCTTCATCTGTGGAATAAAGCTCTCGCAACCTATCCCAGATTTCTTTAGCGGTACTGCAGGAACTCACTAACCTGAATGTATTAGATTGAAGAGTGAATCGGATTAGTCTTAATGCTTTGATATTGCACTGAAACTTTTCCTTTTCGTCTTGAGCAACGTCTTTTACATCTTTTAACAGATCATTATATTCTTTGTGAGTTTTGATCATCTTTGATGTTCCTAAGTGAGCCAATGGTCCAGACACGATTGCTTCCCAAATAAGATATCCATTATCTTCAGATCCGATGACATAATCTTCAAAATGATGCGCCTAGACTTCATAATCCTGGGTGTAAAGAATATGAATCTTTGTTGTTGATCCAATGCTGTTTGAGATGTTGATAGGATTAGATTTTGACTCGTCCATGCTTGATCGTTTAACCTGTTTGAAAGATCAGACTTGTAATACGTAATATTAGGGCAAAAAAAATAAATGCTGAGTTACGTCAATTATGGAATGACGGCTCAATAAATATCAGTTAATGCGGAATAACCCTAATCGTAAACTCTTTCACAGAAAAGATGTGTATCGATTACACAGCCTCCTGCTCTGATACCAATTGATGAGTTATAAAAACTCTTTGATCGATTAGATCTTCGTAACAGGTAAGTAAAGAACGTAAAAAGCAGGGAAATAAAACACAAGTATGGATCACAATGAGTCAAATGATTAGATTACTCAATCCTCAGTAGAGCTCGACTAAGAACTTCCGCTGTAGAGGATTCTAGGGTTACAAAACAAGAACAATGAATATACTTGAAAATACTTCTCTTTAGATCTCGTGTTCTTACTTGTTTACTCTGATTTTCATTCCAATACTCGATTATTCACTTCGACACATTGGGACGAGCAGAGCCTGAAGCTTTTGATTGCTTCTTTGAAATACTAGACTTCACTATTGTTACGAAATTTTTTGAGAACTTGTAGAAAAAGGATTTTAGCAAGAAGATGAAGAAGATGAAGTTCGTCGAGAGAGTACAGATAGCGTAAAAGCTATCTCGGAAAGAATTGAGGGTTTTCATACCTCCAGATTTCAAAAATTATTGTTATTACTTTAATTACAGCTGTTAAAGTTAAAAACCCTTGGGTTTTTACTATTATCAGCAAGAATTAAAATAAATCGAAATTAATTTTTTTCCGGGAAAATAGGGGCATTTAATGTATTTTGCAGGGTCATGATCACACGCCGAACGTACGTAGGGTGAAGACGGTGCATCCGTTGTGAAAATGGGGGAGTGGAAACAGATTTGACATCCAATGGTCATGTACAAACAATGACACTAAATACTTATGAACTCACCAGCTTTATGCTGATAGTCGTTTTCAAAATAACTTATATTCTCAGGTCAAAAATAAACAGGTACTGGTGCAGCTTTTGGAAGATGGAGCACATATAAGACTCATCTTTTATTTTGTTTATCATTTTGCTGTATACATAAATGTCCAGGAGACACTTGTATTACAAATATTATATTAATGCAATGGATGTGGTTGCTTGTTACACTATTATGCATTGTTATGATACTGAACATGACATCCTCCATCCCAGAAGGTATTCCGCCATCTCGGTTTTAGGGTGTGACATTTGTAATATTAATTTAGGGTATTTCAATACATTTAATGATGTTTTAAACTCCTAAAATCCAAAAATGTTATTAAACAGTTTCCAAAATTAATTAAATTTTACCTTTTCGTTCCAAATACAGTAGAGGTCTTCTAGAAATTTTCCCTTGAGTTTTTGATGTGATTAACTATTTTTCCTAATTTTTAAGCCTTCATAACAATATAAATTCGTGAAAAATAGTGTCCAGACGATAAAAATTTCCGAACTTTTTATAATACATCCATTGAACAGACCTAAGCTGGGGAAAATATAAAATAGGATTTCTATACTATTTAACCCAATTGTATGATTTTTGTGCATTTATTCTAATAAAAATTGAAATAAATAGAAAACTGTTTTCAAAATTGCACAAACTTTTCGTATTAGTGTTATTAAACATTCTTAAGCTGGTAAAAACATAAAAACAGATTTCTAAACTGCTTAACCGAATTTTATGATTTTTTTGCATATATTCTAATAAAAATTGAAATAAATAGAAAATAGTTTCCAAATTGCCCAAACTTTTTAACACTGTTATTATACATATAGAAGTTGTGAATAATATAAAAGATATTTTTCAATTAGTCTTTCTATTTTTCTTTATTTTATCCTCTTAAATAATCATGAATTGGAGAGTAATAATTAAACAGTTAAACGAAATTACCAAAATTTTTGCAAACTTCATTTACAGTGTAAATAATCCAGGAAAAATACCAAAGGTGTTTTTTATCTATTGGAATCCGATTTTGTGGATTTAAGTGTATTTAATCTTAGAAAATAGAAGCAAAATAGCATACTGAATAGAAAAACCATCCAAAATTTTATTTAAAGTTCTAATATATTATAAGGTCTTCTGGTAAATTTTCATTAATTT
Source organism: Lactuca sativa (assembly GCF_002870075.4). Taxonomy (NCBI): domain Eukaryota; kingdom Viridiplantae; phylum Streptophyta; class Magnoliopsida; order Asterales; family Asteraceae; genus Lactuca; species Lactuca sativa. The sequence continues at coordinate 185,048,605 of NC_056623.2, read as the reverse complement.
TGGATGAATAGAAATATTTTTTCCATTATTAGTCCATTATAAATACAAAAATCGGGGAAAAATAGGAATGCATTATGCAAAATACTAAAATTATTTGTCTAAGTGCTCCACATTAGGTAGGATCTGTCAAAAATCGTATATAGCCTTTTCACATTCCCTAAAGTGGTTTTATGATTTATTGGAACTAAATAAAAAGAAAATTAAAAATCATACTAAACACTGACAAAATCAATGAAACTCACTGAGATGCAATCATTCACTTTATGGGTTATCCATGAATTTACCTAGAATTTATAGACCTCATAAAGTATTTTATATGAATCATTGCCCTTTTTTCTTTCAATAATTATAATAATTCGAGAAAAATGAATTATTTTTCTGAAAATTTGTAGAACATCTCATTTTGTTGGTGGAATGCTGGGACAAATGGGATTAGATTAGAAAAAGAAGTTTTAGATATTTATTTGGGAATAAATCCTTTATGAACCTATTTGAATGTTTTTTAACAACAAACATTGATGATCGAGCCTCTAAGCTTGAAGATCATCACATGCATGTTGGTTTTTGGGTGAAATAATATCATCATAATCATAAAAATCATGGTTATGAACATATGATTCATAACCCATCTATAGAATGTGTAGAAGAAGAAGAAGATATGTAAGAAAACTTGAGATTTTGAAAGAAGATTGAAGGATTTTCGTGATTACCTTGAAGAACATCCCTAGATGATGAAGATTTAGAGTTTAAGGTGTGTTTTTTGCTTCATTTTTTGGAAATATTTCGTCGTTATAGAGACAGGAAGAGAGAAAATGGTGTTGGGGATTTGAAGAGTGAGTGAGAGAGAGAGAGAGAGAGAAGTGAAGAAGATGGTTGAGTGTAAGAATTGATTTAAATGATTTCTAATTTGGAAAAAGAGATAGTGGGAGAGATAGAACGAAATTTAGGGGATGAAAGAGGGTTTCCCTCTCATCCATTTTTATAAATTTCATATCGTTTATAAAATTATGAAATTTTTATAAAATATGCACCTTAACTTATATATTATTCATAAAACCTTGATTTTTGACTTATAAATTAAGGGTAAATGTTAATGTATTAAATTTAATTTTCCTAGAATGAATTTTTCATAACTTAATTATTATAAGATAATATTATAAGGATCATAATTATTTTTATAGAATTTTTAAGCTTGAAGTTTATAAATTTGAGATTTTATGGCTCTTAGGGTTTTGGACTTTAATACATCTTTGGATATCAAAATAAATTCAATATTTGAGACTTCAAATTACTTTTGTGTTTCCTAACTCTTATTCAAGTTATAAATAATGTTTCTAATTTATTTTTATCGGTTTATTGGCATTCTATGTAGTGGTTTCGAGATTCAAGTGAAATTGAAGAATCAAGTATACTAGCCCTAGTTTTCAACTTTAACTTAAGTTACTACGAGACTCGGACCTAATTTATACCACTAGGTCAAGTACATGATGTGTCTACACGATTCATGCAAAGATGTTCAAGTCAAAGAATGATCTGAATATGGATAATCATTATAGTTAAGTATGTAACACCGTAAATTTCAAAACAATTTTTCTTTTGAAAACATATAATTCTCAATACATATTTCACAAAACATCATCTATTAAAGTCACAGAACATAACTCCATGTTTAATAAAATGGTAATCCAGGATCCTGCTAACTCTTTCTCTGCCAAATACTCCGATTAAAGATCACCATCAGTGCGATCCCACAAGACTCACCCCCAACTCAGAAACCGAAATCTCAACACCTTATCACGTCTCCCTCTGGAAACGGAGATAGCACCACTCGGGTCACAGAAGGTGACATCTCTACTATTGGTCAGTTGCCCAGCTCAGACCGTATTCTTTCATAACGCACAAACCCTACTCATCTATGTGTCTTGCGACTCTATTGGCATATCACCAGCAATCCCTTGGAGCTAACTCGATTTCCTTATCCAGGGATGCTCCACTAAAACTCGTTCATCCTGGCCTTCTAGCCCATATTCTATCTCATCCGATCATAGATTAACCCAAAAACGACAGGACAACTGGAAAAAGCACAAACACTATCCGCAACGAAGCATGGTACTCGAACCATGACATCACCTCTCGCTCTGTTGCTGATCATGGTACCCAAACCATGGCATCACCTCTCGATCTGCTACTGGTCATGGTACTCGAACCATGACATCACCTCTCGATCTGCTACTGATCATGGTACTTGAACCATGGCATCACCTCTCGATCTGCTACTGATCATGGTACTCGAACCATGACACCACCTCTCACTCTGCTACTCAGGATGTCCGGAATACTCCCTGTATCGAGTATGGGTCCTCTACTTTCAGTAGTACGGGCCCATACTACTTGCCACATCTACCCATACTCTCTACACGGACCATCCCAGATTCTTTGAGTAGCCACTCAACCCTCTCAATCACCAATGCCCATACGCGTACTCGCTTCCCAGCGAAATGCTCTACTCTGCCAGCGTACTCATCTAACTGAGGCCACTTCCTAGGCTCTTCCTAGGTTCTCACACTTCTCCGCCATTAGCTTCTGAGAAACTCCTTATGATGCCAGTCATCTACCTCCTGAATATCTTCACATTCACTTGGTAGCTGACTCCCATCATCGGGAGTTCCACAAAGCACGAAGCAAGCAACATTCGGGCGACGAATAAACACATATAATCTACTCTAGGTGATAACTCCCTAGCTCTACTTATACTCAAATGATATCACCAAACTCTGCAACTCTACCCCCGCGGGTATCTAGCTACTCTCTCGGTAGGCTTCACAATTGCTCATCTAGGTATCTCTCCTAGATTTCTCCTCTACCCAAATCCCTTTCTACATAGTATTCCTCCTGGATACTCTTACTCAGCACATACACGAAAGTGCATCACATATGACAGCAACTCTTAGGCTAAGGCATCACAAATCAGGCCACTCTAGTCCTAAAATATGAAATACCTAGCCTATCTCTAGCATGCATAATCTCATAACATATTTCATAACACAAAGCAATGGTATTTTGGGAAATCACCGTTCGGGCTCTGGCTGATTGTACACACTACTCCTTCCTGCTTTCTTTGCTTATTTTAGAAAAATCATTTATTTTGAAAATTTTCTCATTTCCTCAGTTTGAGTCCAGATATACTTGAAGGCACATCTGAATCCCTCAAACCAAGGCTCCGATACCAACTTGTAACACCATAAATTTCAAAACAATTTTTCTTTTGAAATCATATAATTCTCAATACATATTTGACAAAACATCATCTATTAAAGTCACAGAACATAGCTCCATTTTTAATAAAATGGTAATCCAGGATCCTCCTAACTCTTTCTCTGGTGTGTACAATCAAGTCTTTCCCGTCCCGCGATCCTGAGAAGAAAACCTGAAACACATAACACATAACACGGTAAGCACGAAGCTTAGTGAGTTCCACAAAATACCACATTCAACACATATTAGCCACTCGAGGCTATAACTCTGTTTGAGCCTCTGGTCAATTTGTCATCAGTGGGACCCTCCAGTCCCATAACTGTGTGGATCCTCTGGTCCTAACTCTGTGGACCTTTCGGTCCTAAGTCTGTAAACTTTGAAACATACATAGCATAAATCACATAGAAATAATGCAGTGTATCACATCATATAAATAGCATACAAAATACTCTGTCACATAACTCTAATTACCACTCTAGGTAAAGTATAGTGAGAAGACTCACCTCGGGTAACTCGGTAATCTCGAACTCTAAAATAATCTGGTCTAGCCTCCGCCTAATCATATGAAATAAATAGTCTTACTCAATACACCTTTCAAGGCTAGACTATCCCCTCTCTTGGTACTCTTAGAAGGGCAAAAGACCATCTTACCCCTCTAATGGCTTAAAGACCCTAAAGTTAACCAAACCCTAAAAGTCAACAAAAGTCAACTCTCCGGGTTACGTTGGGTGTACCCGGCGTCCTCACAAAAACGAGGTACGCGACCCCATACGCCGCGCGTACTGGGATTACGCCCAGCGTAACGTCCAGTTTCAGACTCTAAGCACTTGAGGTCTTAAACAGTTAAGAACCACGTGCAACTTCTAGATCTGACCATTTGTAAGCCTTTTAATCCATAAAGTTGGAGACTTTAAGCCTTTGCATGGCTGGACAAGTCACTAACACCAATAACATTCCATTTCCAACCCTAGAAAGCTCATAACTCAAGCATGACCCCATAACAACGTCCAAGATGGGATTTTTATGGTTCTATAACACAAATATCACTGAAATGGGACAGATCTAGGTCCATGGAGTCCATTACACTCATAAAGTCTCCACCTTTGGGACTTTTAACCCTAGAAATGGTCCATGCAACATCAACCAAAATAAAGAGGAAAGTTTTGAACTTTATACCTCTAAATGAAGCTCCTTCCTCTGTAGATCTCATATCCAAACTTGCACTTCAAGCCCTAGACTCCACAAGCTCCTCTCCTTCTTCTTCACTAACACACCAATCCAATTTTAGCTCCAAGACACACACACTCAAGCTAAGGATAATGGAAGGCTCTCTTAGGGTTTCACTCTCTGATATGGAGGCTGAGAAATGAGCCTTAGCATCCTTTAAATAGTGCACAAGGCAAAATTTAGGGTTTGCATCTAGATCCTTTACGCCCAACGTACCCAGGCGACTCCGCATCCAAATTAAGCGCATGAGTACGCACAACGTACTCCCCTGTATGCCCAGCGTACTAATTTGCAACAAGATTCACTCAAGGGACAAATCTTGGCAACTTGACAAAAGAAATGGTTAAATAGCCTTACCTGAATTTCGGGATGTTACAAAGTAGTTGTAGATTTTACATACCAATGTGAAATCTAAGTACATTATCCTTCGATTCTACTTGTTTCCAAGTTTCTAGTAGATTATAACTTAGCTTCTAGTTACTAAGTCTAGTATGTGTCGTGCCTATACATGCAACCAAGTTTATTCAAATCTAGAACCGACTCGAATTTTGACGGTTGTCACAGTCTCCCCCGGTTGAAAGAATTTCGTCCTGAAATTCAATTTGTGACGTATTGTATTAGAACTTAGCCGAATACAGTTGTATAGTTGGAGAGGTGGTGACTTGAAAAGCTGTTTGATTATTGTGGGTTAATTTCTCAAGGGAAGAGCCCAATTCTTTAGTTATAATCAAATTAGTGTTTCCTTAATTCAAGTTCTACAGTCTAGATTGCGAGAAATTAGGATCATGGAAATCATGATCCAACCATGGCGACCTAGTTAAAAAGATTATTTAGTTAGATATTATCTAACTTAAAAGAGCACTATAAGTTTTGCTGAAGCACCAACTGCATTGTGTGCTCAGTCTGCATTGATTCTTAAGTCATGTTCTAATCAGCACTAAGTGTAAATTCACCGTCTAATTAAGAAGGGATTAGGAACAATTTGTTCACATCCAAGTTGGCTACTAAATCCGGAAAACATATATTCCTAAATAAAAAGGGGTAGCACAAATGAAAGAGAAGAGGTCGAGGGTAAGTTCCTAAAGATACGTACTAAGGGTAACCAACGAAGTTTTGGTACATCTTGAATGTAAAGGCTATTTAAGCGCCGTCTACAAAAGAAGTTACGAAACGATTGAGGATTTCGAAGCTATAATTTCTACTACGGGTACTCTTACTATAATAAAATCGTATTTGAAGAATATATATATATATATATATATATATATATATTTAGAGACTCATTTTTGCAAATGGAGGCGATGAAATTTTATGATAAATTAAATCACATCGTGTAGGTAGCATTTTGAGTGTTTAGAAATGATAAGAAATCCCACTATTATTAAAATGTATAATAATTTCAAGAGAATGAAGATACTTGAGTGACGATTAATCGAAGTAGTAAAATAATAAAAAGATAAATTAAAGTTAAAGGTTTAAGTCATCAATAAGGGAATTTATATTGAAATATTTCGTTTACTCTCCTGAAAAATGGTTTAATTGTTTACATCAAAACAATACAAGTTTACGAGGAATTAGGGTATTATGAAAACAAGTTTAAGAATTTAGGAACTCACTGGAAATTCCAAAGTACAATGTTATTTTTGAGGAAGGTGTAAAAATGTCGATCATTGAAAATGGTTCATTCTTTATTTAATGTTTCTACAAAAATAATCATTTAGAGAATAGATACTCGTAAAATTCAAAACTTTTGATGTATTTAAAGAAACGAAGAAACATAAGGAAACATATCCTTCACATATGTTTTCTGGATATAGAAAAATTATAAGCATAAGTGTATTCATCTTGTGTATTAATTATCAGGAAAAATGCAATGAAACTTGCATTTTAAATCAAGTTTCCGAATTTAGAACGAAAGAGAAAATGTAAATAATGATTACTTGTTTACTATAGATTTCACAATAAAAACAAGATGTATATGGTAAAAGGCATAATTATATATGTCAAAGTTGACTAAATCAAAAGTATGCCTCACAATTATACACGTATTAATCGCTCAAAACGAAAGGGTAGACTTCTAGTCTTTATGTATACGAACATGATACCAGGAGAAGCAAAATAGACAGAAACAAAGTTAGACAATGTATTATGTTAATATTATGGCGTGTGAGATCTAAAATCAAAAGGAGGGCGTGAAATAAAGTTCAAGGGAAAGAAAAAGGAAGGTAGCGGTGGCAATGAATGTTATAGTTGTGAAGCATACTTTTCATCATGGCCACAATACCAACGATTGCATACATCTTCTAAAAGAAATCGGATCTTGTATTCAGAAAAGATGCATGGCCCACTTGGCAAAAGGAGCAAAAACTAACAACAATAACCAAGACAGTCGACTATAAGGATCCAAAGACCCCCAGACTGAGTGGAGTAGAAATACGGACACTGATTTGAGAGCGAGAAATGGGTTAAAATGGTCTAATTTAAGGATGTAAAAGTAGAAAAATCAAGGATATCACTCTAATATTATGTTATCTGAAGACGGCCCTATCTTGGAAAATTACAATGGTGATCGCCCGTTAATTATCACAGAGAATGTAGGAACTTCTTACATACACAGACTCTACATAGACGGAGGTAGCTCTGCTGAAATCATGTACGAACTTTGCTTCGAACAACTAAAGTCAAAAGAGAGGAAAGAAATGCTACCACCAATAGCCACACTCGTCGGATTTTTCGGAAAAATATCATGGCCTCCAGGACTAATTACCTTTAAAATCACTATATATGACAATCGTGGTCACCTCATCCAGACAATAATAGTCGACTTTATAATCATACGAGCTCCTTCACAATATTATATCATCCTAGGACGTCCTGGATTGAGGAAACTTGGCGCAATCCCCTCGACTTTTCATTCTTTAATGAAGTTCTAACAGCATAAAGGTATTGCTATCTTGAAAGGTGAAAATCTCCAATTAAACATCTATAACCAGATTTCTCAAAAGAGAGAACGTCTAGAAGAAACCTACAAAGCTGAAGATGTTGAGCATATAGGTATTAACGATTGTGACAACCCAAAATTTTTTACTTTAAGAGCTTAGTCAACTCAACTCAGTGTCAGACTCACTCCTACTCTTAGCTAGCACAATTTGGATTCTGTTTGAGTATTTTGAGCCTAGTATACTTAAGTAATGACTGTTAGGAAGTACCTGCTAGAGCCACTGAACAACATACAAGCCTTAACCATCACCACCATGAGTTCATGGCCACAACACTTAGTGTATACGACTGTAAACTCCAAGTGGACCGTAAACTCACCTCTATATATAAAAGTCTTGGCCATTTCTTCGATTCTTTCCTTCCTTTGCCGATTTTCTTTCATTCTCTCTCAAGTATCCTCCAACTTTTCATCTTAGATCTTCAAAAGTGTAAGTGTTATTTCTCTAGTTTGTTGTTAATCTTTCTTAACTAGCTTCATCCTCATGATTCATCCATGGAAATCAGGTTTTCTTAGATTTTCAAGAAACACCTAGAACACACACTTGTGATCTTGGCCAAAATCAATCATATCAAGCCTCTATATCGTAAGTACCATTCCTTACACTTCATATCTAGTAGGAGGCCTTGAATTACAACATTGAAACACGCCTTTTCCCATGAAGATCATGAGTTTATGGCCCAAGATCTTCCTTGGCCGTAAACTCCATGTTATGGCATGTTTGGGCCTTAAACTCTTCCAACAAGCAAACCTTTGACCTTCAACCCTTAATGGATGTTAATAGGACCTTAAATCACTCACTTATGCATAATGTTCATGAGTTTACAGACATAAACTCCTTTCTTGGCCGTAAACTCATGTGTGTTGGCCGTAAACACACTTAAGTGTGGGCACACACTTTCCTTTGATCAATCACATGTGATTCAACACTTCATGTCCAAGTTCCTTAGTCCCTTAGGTTCTTTCCTTCATTATTAGTTGTATTATACACTAATTATACACATATATGTATCAATATATGTCATTAGGACCCATTTGTGTATCGGGACATCATTCGTGGAACTTCTCATCCTTACGCACAAGTATTCGTTTGAATCACCCACATCAAGTGAGTTCATACCCTGAAATGAATCATTTAACTGTTTAAAGTGCTTTTAGGGGGGGATACAAGTTGAACACAATGATAACTGTATAAATGTTTGTTATAAACATCTTTCAAAAGAATTGCTTATGTCTTTTATAAGTGATCAAAACATTTCAAAAACTCTTTTAAAGTTTTGTTACTTTATAGTTTAACCAAACTCCGTTTTTAAAGTACAAGAATAACTTAGTAGTAAAATGAGTCTGTTCAATAAAAATTCAAGTAGAATACTAGTAAACTATAAGGGGTATAGTTTAGGGGATCAGTTCATACTATAACAACAAAATATACTAAGGTATTATAACAAGAGATGATACTAAGATACTATAAACAGTACGAACTCACTGAGATGCTATAGCATGGAACAACTACGGGATCTAATTATACCAATGAATCACTAACACATTGTTTTAAACAAAAGGTGATATTTAAATTGGCTATACATGATCATATAACTTTAATGTGGATGTACACGATGCAACATCCGGTTTGCCGAAGTCATGTTTGGTTCCCAAAATCTTCTGTCAGGGAGAGCGTTTAGTATGGGAACTAGCCATCACATTATACCTTAATAATCAATTTAAGGCAATTAGTACAACAGTAGTTACTATATACAATACTACAGCACTTACATTTTTCCTTTTCTTTCATAAATTGATAGTTCCACTTGAAAGTTAATGTAAACTATTTTCGAGTCAAGATAGTTATAAACTAGGGAAAACTTACATCTTTTCAAACGACAAACAAAACAGTCTAGTCTAGTACACACAGTAGAAAGGGACCAAAATGCTAACCTTATGATTCTTTAATGCATACATTAAGGGATATATATATATATATATATATATATATATATATATATATATATATATTATTAGGACCTGACAGGTAATAAGATGTGTGCTTTCTACTTCATTTCTTGTTACTTGTTTGGTTGTGGGCTTAGAGCGGATTCACCCCGCCTATTATCCATTCGATCTTAGTTGTATATATGTTCCGTATACGTTAAGTCATCATAAGGGGTACCTGGTATGGGTCAAGTCATAGGACACTAATTCACTGCACAGTTTTCTAGTACAAAGCATACTTTTCAAATAGAACATTTGGTGTACAACACTAGAAACTTACCAAGTAAAGGGTTTAATCCATTTTATTAAACCGTCATTTTTAAAGGACCTTAGGTAGTTAACTCTACAATACCTTAGTTTATACATCAAAGGTTATATATAATTAATATCCAATAGGTAGTTGGATGTGTGCCTTCCGCCTCATTCCCTGTTCCTTATTTGGTTGTGGGCTTAGGGCAGATTCACACTATTAACTATATGTTCGATATTAGATTATATATAGCTGGTATAAACTAAGTGATTATAGAAGGAACTATTGTGGTTACTATTTTTATTATAAGAAATAAGGGTTTTCTTATAGGATATTTTCTTCAAATATAAAGGAACTATTACAGTTAACTCTGTGAGTACCAAGCGAATACACCCAGGTTATATGCAACGATGATCTAACAACCAATGGGATGTGTGTCATCCACCTCATTTCCTGTTCCTTGTTTGGTTGTGGGCTTAGGCAAGATACACCCAATCAATTGTTTGTTTACTCTGGGTTTTATATAACCTTTATCCATTGAGTACTCATAGAAAGGATTGTAGAGTCATTTTTACTTCTGTTTCATCAAAGTAGGAAATATAGGATTTTCTGGAGGAACAGGCGAACTTTTCTAAACAAAACTTACCACTTACTACACCTTACTAAACTTTCTACAACTTACATACATCACTAAAATCTTGTGAACTCACCAGCTTAATTGCTGATAAACTCTTTCAAATAACTTGTATTCTCAGGAAACTAGTAGACAGGTACTCCCTCTGGAAATTCAGAAGGTGGAGCAGTATAGGTTCAAGTCTTGTTTTGTTATTTGCTTATGTACTCTATGTTTTGTGAACACCTATTTTGTAAACACTTTCTTTCTAATGAAATGGTTGTTCATTACTTTGATTACTATGATACATGTCTTGTGATACTAAACATGACGTCCTCCGCCCCCGAACGTTTCCGCCGTTCCGGTTTTAGGGTGTGACAGATTGGTATCTGAGAATTGTTTATAGTGAACTAAGTATATCAACCGATAAAAGATATACACCTATAAATACAATGGGGCTTAAGTGCTCTGGATGATTATATATTTTAAGAGTATAACGATAAGTTATAAAAATATACCTACTTGCTTATATCACAAATATCACAAGAAGAACAGAACAGAAGTATTTAAAGGTTGAACACTGCGGTCAAACCTGAACAGTTATGTAATCATACCTAGGATCAATATAACCTGATCAACTATATTCATTCGAGATGTGACCAACGTGTGTTTGGGAGTGTTGTGGTGTTGCACCGGTCTTAAAACTTACCTAACGCCAGTCAAGAGAATTCTAGATCAAGTACATAGAGTTAGAATACTATAAGAGTATTCTATGATACTATAACACGATAACAAGTTTGAAATATACTAAGTACATTACATTAAAATACTATAGGAATATTTTAGGCGCTATATAAATAACTTATGTGATAACTTAAAAGACCCTTACGGATAGGTCTATAATCTTGCAATGTATACTCCCAAGGTTATATATAATTGTGGTTTTATATACTTATAATTTGTGATCTACGCTTCACTACCTGTTCCTTGTTTGGTTGTGGTTTTGGAGTAGGATCACTTATTCGAAGGTATTTTTAATCTTGAATTATATACAACTTGTATACATTGTACAATTATTGAAGGACTCTGTAAGGATCACCCCATAAAGTTACCTTAAATCTCATAGATTCTCTAGTCACACCCATTCTCACATGACAAACCCAGATAGATGTAACGACTTCCTCATACGGGTCAACGGAAGAGTCAAGGAGGAACAGGAACAAGTTCAATAGAAAGTTTTCAAGGAGGGATCAGCCGAAGTAACCAAAATGTCATATGCGTCACACTAATAAATAATAATCTTGGTTAACTTAATGAGTTAGTGGAAACACTTCTCACATTACGTGTTAGGATTATTTGCTTACATGCAGCTGGTAACAGTTATTCAGGTAACGGATATTCATTCGAGGATAGCCATTCCAAATTCATAAAGTTTATTAGGTATAGACTCTTTTATGAATTGTTTCCAAAACCCTATGGAAGTCAAGACCAGATACACTCAGAACTAGGATAACCTTGTCTTTCAGCTTTCGGCTTATCTCCACTGCTATTGACTTATCCCATCTCATCTTTGTATTCTTTTAGCAAAGATGCCTCCTCGCAGATCAAACAGACGCATTACTCCGATAACTCCAACTCAACCGCCACTACCCCCGCCACAATTCAATACTACTGCTCTCCACGCAGCGGTATCCTCCGCAGTGGCAAATGCTCTAGCTCGCTTCGGCGAAAGTGGTACCTTCGGATCTGGCAGCGGTACCCACTTAGGCAACCCTAGAGCTACTCAAGGACATCCAAGGGAGTGTTCGTATAAGGAGTTCATGAACTTCAAACCCAATTCCTTTAATGGAAATGGTGGAGTCATCACTCTGATGCGATGGTTCGAGAAAACAGATTCGGTCTTCGCAATATGTTCGTGCCCAGAAGGGAGCAAAGTAAAGTTTGCTGCCTACACCTTCTCCAACAGAGCCCTGACATGGTGGAACAACCATGTTAAATCGCTGAACCTATCTGTGGCTAACTCAATAGGTTGGGAAAACCTAAAAGAGTTAATGTTGGAAGAGTACTGCCCAAGGGAAGAAGTACAAAAGTTGGAACAAGAACTATGGGAGCTCAAGATGGTCGGCCCAGACATGGTGGCCTACACTGACAGGTTTAGTGACCAAGCAACACTATGTCTCGGGATGGTTACCCCGGGGAGCAAGAAGATAGAAAGATACATTTGGGGTCTAACTGCTCCGACCCAAGGATATGTACTGTCTTCTAACCTAGCCACATTTGATAGCGCCAAACGCCTGGCCCAGCGACTCATTGACCATGGAGTCCGCCATGGTGTAGAATTCCCAGTTCCCAAGCCGTCAAAGGGAAAGGACCATAATCAAAAGTCGGGGAACAAGAGGAAGAAGAAGCGAACAACACAGGAACCCCCACAAGAGCAACAAGCAAGTACTATGTATGCCGCTACAACGCCTGCTGCTCCAGCACCTGCCAGTCGATATGTTGGAACCCTCCCGAAGTGTGGAAAGTGCAACTACCACCACACTGTAGTATGCTGGAAAATGTAGTGTCTGAATTGCCACAGAAAGGGAAACACAGTCCATTTATACAGGGCACCGGCTCAACCGATCTCCCAAGTCCCCGGAGTTGAAGAAAACCAAGTCTGTTATGGCTGTGATGAGACTGTTCATTATCAGAGGGACTGCCCGATAACGAAGAACTTAGGCACGGACGGATGAATCATGATGATCACCACAGGGGAATCAACCCCAGAGTCGTCAACGAGCAGCGGTACGTTTTCGATCTAGTGATTACTTTAAAAATTAATTTATATTTATATAAGATTAAACCTTGGGGGAATACACTTAAAAGTAATTTTAATCACTCACTTATTGGAAAGGATCACAGTATTCAAGAGAACTAAAAGGTCCGTTCAGAGAAGTTATGATGGCTCAGCATATACGTCAGGGTTGTGCATAACTAAGATGTTGTAGACTTAGAGTGAGTGATTCCGCCTTAATTCTTGTTCCTTGTTTAGTTGTGGATTTGAGGCAGAGTTACTCAGTCGACTGTCTTATTCACCTTAAATATTCATAACTTGTATATGACAGGCGATCGTAGTGGTACCGAGGAGGATCATGATATAAAGTATCATCACCAGTTATCAAAGCACTTTCATTGTATGTACTCGCACATAGCGGTATGATACGTAGGAGTGTTAACATCAAAGGGAAAACAGAAAGCACTGGATCATTTAAAAATAGTACATATTCGAATAGTCACAAAGAGTACATTGTCAAACACACTAGGAATACATCATCGTATATCATACATTTCTTTCAAATCGGTCAAAAACTTTGTTCAGTAAAGAGTCCGTTACTATCATTCTTCATGAATTGGCATGGTCCTCACCATACTAAGTTCATATGTTTTAATCGCCTCGACCGTCAAGTTCTCGAAACCTTCGTCATTCATATCGGCAGTCTGACCTAAACCGCAGTTTTATCTTTCGTATTCTAAACCCCGAAGTACTCATGCGAAGAGTACTTTGTCCTCCAAATCCTTATCGTCATATGTCCGCAAACCGTCACGAAATACCACTCGTCCAACAGACCAAGTTTGAGCACAGAGTCTAAGGATGAATACAGCCCACCTATCACTATTCAGTGTATACGTGAGAGTGGTATATGATTATGATTACGCAGATCTAGTATGTGTGTTTCCGTCCTATGTCATGTTCCTTGTTTGGTTGTGGACCTGGGGCAGATTCGCACATCCGACCATCTTATTAACCCTAATAATATACAACTTGTATACACGAGGTAATGATAGATGGACCGATTATGAAATCCTATGTTCAATGCTAAGGCAAAGTTGTCAGGTCTACGAGTGAGTATTCTGCCAACCAGAGGAGAGCAACCCTATGGCACTGTAAGGAAGCTAATTTCGGGACGAAATTCTCTCTAACGGTGGAATGATGCGACAACCTGAAATTTTTTACTTTAAGAGCTCAGTCAACTCAACTCAGTGTCAGACTCACTCCTACTCTCAGTTAGCACAATTTGGAGTCTGTTTGAGTGTTCTAAGCCTAGTATACTTAAGGAATGAGTGTTAGGAAGTACCTGCTAGAGCCACTAAACAACATACAAGCCTTAACCATCACCACCATGAGTTCACGACTACAACACTTAGAGTTTATAGCCGTAATCTCCAAGTGGGCCGTAAACTCACCTCTATATATAAAAGTCTTGGCCATTCCTTCCATTCTTTCCTTGGCCGATTTTCTTTCATTCTCTCGCAAGTATCATCCAACTTTTCATCTTAGATCTTCAAAAGTGTAAGTGCTCTTTCTCTAGTTTGTTGTTAATCTTTCTTAACTAGCTTCATCCTCATGATTCATCCATGGAAATCATGTTTTCTTAGATCTTCAAGAAACACCAAGAACACACACACTAGTGTTCTTGGCCAAAATCAACCATATCAAGTCTCTATATCGTAAGTACCCTTCCTTACACTTCATATCTAGTAGGAGGCCTTGAATTAAAACATTGAAACATGCCTTTTCCCATGAAGATCATGAGTTTACGGCCCAAGATCTTCCTTGGTCGTAAACTCCATGTTATGGCATGTTTGGGCCTTAAACTCTTCCAACAAGCAAACCTTTGACCTTGAAACCTTAATGGATGTTAATAGGACCTTAAATCACACACTTATGCATAATGTTCGTGAGTTTACGGCCGTAAAATCCTTGCTTGGCCGTAAACTCATGTGTGTTGGCTGTAAACACACTTAAGTGTGGCTACACACTTTCCTTTGATCAATCACATGTGATTCAACAATTCATGTCCAAGTTCCTTAGTCCCTTAGGTTGTTTCCTTCTTGATTAGTTGTATTATACACTAATTATACACATATATGTATCAATATATGTCATTAGGACCCATTTTTGTATCAGGACATCATTCGTGGAACTTCTTATCCTTACACGCAAGTATCCGTTTGAATCACCCACATCAGGTGAGTTCACACCCCATAATGAATCTTTTAACTGTTTAAAGTGCTTTGAAGGGGGGGGGGGAATATAAGTTGTACACAATGATAACTGTATAAATGTTTGTTATAAACATCTTTCAAAAGAATTGCTTATGTCTTTTATAAGTGATCAAAACATTTCAACAACTCTTTTAAAGTTGTGTTTCTTTATAGTTTAACCAAACTCCGTTTTTAAAGTACAAGAATAAATTAGTAGTAAAATGAGTCTATTCAATAACAACTCAAGTAGAATACTAGTAAACTATAAGGGGTATAGTTTAGGTGATCAGTTCATACTATAACAAGAAAATATACTAAGGTACTATAACAAGAGAAGATACGAAGATACTATAAACAGTACGAACCCACTAAGACGCTATATCATAGAACAACTACAGGATCTAATTATACCAATGAATCACTAACTCATTGTTCTAAACAAAAGGTGATAGTTAAATTGGGTATACATGATCATATAACTCTAATGTGGATGTACACGATGCAACATCCGGTTTGCCAAAGTCATGTTTGGTTCCCAAAATCTTCTGTCAGGGAGAACGTTTAGTACGGGAACTAGCCATCATATTATACATTAATAATCAATTTAAGGCAATTAGTACAACAGTAGTTACTATATACAATATTACAGCACTTACATTTTTCCTTGTCTTTCATAAATTGACAGTTCCACTTGAAAGTTAATGTAAACTATTTTCGAGTCCAGATAGCTATAAACTAGGGAAAACTTACATCTTTTCAAACGACAAACAAAAGAGTCGGGTCTAGTACACACAGTAGAAAGGGACCAAAATGCTAACCTTATGATTCTTTAATGCATACATTAAGGGATATATATATATATATATATATATATATATATATATATATATATATATTATTAGGACCTGACAGGTAATAAGATGTGTTCTTTCCGCTTCATTTCTTGTTACTTGTTTGGTTGTGGGCTTAGAGCGGATTCACCCCGCCTATTATCCATTCGATCTTAGTTATATATATGTTCTGTATACGTTAAGTCGTCATAAAGGGTACCAGGTATGGGTCAAGTCATAGGACACTAATTCACTACACAGTTTTCTAGTACAAAGTATACTTTTCAAATAGAACATTTGGTGTACAACACTAGAAACTTACCAAGTAAAGGGTTTAATCTATTTTATTAAACCATCATTTTTAAAGGACCTTAGGTAGTTAACTCTACAATACCTTAGTTTATACATCAAAGGTTATATATAATTAATATCCAATAGGTAGTTAGATGTGTGCCTTCCGCCTCATTTCTTGTTCCTTGTTTGGTTGTGGGCTTAGGGCAGATTCACACAATTAACTATTTGTTCGATATTAGATTACATATAGCAGGTATAAACTAAGTAATTATAGAAGGAACTACTGTGGTTACTATTTTTATTATAAGAAATAAAGGTTTACTTAAAGGATCTTTTCTTCAAATATAAAGGAACTATTACAGTTAACTCCGTGAGTACCAAGCGAAGACACCAAGGTTATATACAACGATGATCTAACAACCAACGGGATGTGTGTCATACGCCTCATTTCCTGTTCCTTGTTTGGTTGTGGGCTTAGGGCAGATACATCCAATCAATTGTTTGTTTACTCTGGGTTTTATATAACCTTTATCCATTAAGTACTCATAGAAAGGATTGTAGAGTCATTTTTACTTATCTTTCATCAATGTAGGAAATATAGGATTTTCTGGAGGAATAGGCGAACTTTTCTAAACAAAACTTACCACTTACTACACTTTACTAAACTTTCTACAACTTACATGCATCACTAAAATCTTGTGAACTCACCTACTTAATTGCTGATAAACTCTTTCAAATAACTTGTATTCTCAGGAAACTAGCTAGTAGACAGGTACTCGCTCTGGAAATTCAGAAGGTGGAGCAGTATAGGTTCCAGTCTTGTTTTGTTATTTTGCTTATGTACTCTATGTTTTGTGAACATCTGTTTTGTTACCTGGAGGTTTCTGCCGTTCCAGTTTTGGTGTGTGACAACGATGAACAACCAGATCAAATGCTCGCAATTGCAAATAAAGTGACGACCGTCAAAATTCGATTCAGTTCTAGATTTGAATAAATTCAATTGCACATGTAGACACACCACATTCAAGACTTAGACACTAGAAAGTAATTTATGACCTACTAGAAACTTGGAAACAAGTAGAAACGAAGAATAGTGTACTTAGATTCATGTTGATATGTGAATTCTACAACTACTTTAATTGTAGTGACTATCAAATTCAAGTTATCCCTTGACTCGAGCATTTTTGTACATTCATATAGACACATCATACATTTAACCTAGTAGTAGAAATTAGGTCAGAAGCTTGTATGAAGTTAAGTAAAAGTTGAAACTAGGACTAGTATACTTGATTCTTCAATTTTAATTGAATATTGGAATCACTATATAGAAATGACAATAAACCCAAAAAAGCAAATTACAAACATTAATTTTAACTAAAAAGAGTTATGAAACTCTAAAATAATTTGAAGTCTCAAAAATTCAATTAATTTTGATATCCAAAAATATACAAACTCCTTAAAACCCTTAAAGCCCTAAAAACTATAATTTTTTATAGATCTGATATCAAAATTTATAAAAATGGTTATGAAACTTATAATAACATCATAGAATAATTAAAATTTGTAAATATAATCAAGGAAGATATAAGCTAAAATATTCAACATATATCCCTAATCATTAGTCTATAAATCAAGAGTTTTATGAATAAAAACTTGGTTAAGTTACATATTTTATAAAAATTTTATATTTTTATAAAAGATTTAGATTTTATAAAGATAAAAGAGAAAGAGAGGGTATTACACCTCATAATTTTCGTCTCTCTTCCCTCCATACCACTCTTCCCAAAATCATGATCACATCCGTCATTTCCCACACTCCATCTTTCTATTTATCTCTCTAAAAACTTCTCTCTTTCTTCTCTCTAAAACGGACGAACATAGTTGCCAAATCTATAGGAGAGATTTAGCCATTCAATTCTTCATGATTATATATGCATTTTTTTTATTTTGGTGACCGATGTTGGTGAAGGGAAACCCTAAAGAGATAACGAGAGAGATTGGGTATCCAAAGAGACAAAATCTCTCTTTTCTGCTTTCTAAAACCCCCATTCTTTACCTCTATGATGTAGCCCCAAAACCTACAAATTTACAGCTAAATAGCCCTAATTTTATTCAAGAATCTTCATCATTTGAAGCTGATATTCAAGGTAAAATCAATTTCCTTATATTTTCTTTACTTTTTTTCAAATATTTCATGTTTTCTTGCACTTTTCTCCCCCTTCTACACCATTATTTATGAGCATTCATATGCCTGTTCATGTATGTTGGTTTTGATGATGATGATGGTGGTAGGATTTCACCCAAAAACAAGATGCATGTTGCTTGATGGTGAAATCCAAGGACCAAAACCTATGTCAAACCCAAAAAATTGTGTTTTATAAGTCTTAGTGTTAATCAACCACATGCATTCTAGTTTTTCTTTTTAAAAATATCATTTTGAACAAAATACGTCTAGACATGCTCTTCAAACCATGATGCATGTGATAAAAATAAACTTTAATGGCTTGATTTCAAAGTATATTGCCAAAAGTGTCCATAAAGGATTTGCTCATAAACAAATTTGTGTTTTTATAGGTCTTAGTGTTCATCAACCACATGTTCAATTTTTCCTAGAATCCCAACAAGAAAGTAAGAAGATCTGAAAATGTTTAGAAAATAACTTACTTTTCTCGAATTATTATAATTATTGTAAAAAAAAGAGCAATGATTCACATAAATTACTTTTTATGGTCAAGAAATTCTAAGAAAATATTGGGATGACCCATACACCGATTAAAGACATTTTGTAAAGTTTCATGCATTTCTATGACTATTTTTATTTATTTCGATTTTATTTATGTTGAAGAGAAATAAATTATAAAGTACAGTTATGAATATCAAAAACCATATTTGATAAATTTTGAACCTTCTATACAACATAAAGACTTCATGGAAAACTTTGTAGATTTTTCCATGAATATTTCCTATTTTTTCCAATTTAATGAACGCTTAAGGATTTAAATTGATTATAAATAGCTACACTTACCCAAAAATTATAAAACTTCATCAGAATATCTTATATCAAATATTAATCGTAAATAAAAAGTTTAATGGATTTTGCATACTAATTAGTAATTATTTCCATTTTTGCTAGAATACTTACACAAAAATCATTAAATCAGATGAAACTATTTAAAAACCAATCTCGATATTGTTCTCAGTATATATACATTCATTAACAATTGTACAAAAATTTTGAATTTATCTAATCAGTTACTATTTATGCTATGTTTCTTACATTTAATACATATAAATCATTAAAACCCGGACTATACTGTATGAAAACTACTTTTGATATTTTTTCCAGATTATATACAATGTATATAAATGGTAAAAAAAAGTTTGTGGATTTAATTAAACCATTTGCTATTTATTTCCAGTCTCCTAATATTAAACATCTACAAATCCAAAAATCAGACTCGACTATTTGAAAATCACTTTTGATATTCTTCCGAATTTATATACATTTTATAATAGTTGTCTAAAAAGATTAATAATTTTTATTAAATGTTTACTATTTTTCCATGAATTCATGAGTATTCAAGTGGTTAAATATGGGAAAAATAGCTATACATATCTAAAATACATAAAACATTTTCTTGAAATCTTTGACTACAATTAGAACACAAATAAAAAGCTTTGTGATTTTTAATTACTATTTGTTATTTAATTAGAATTTCTTGGTGTAGAACACAATTACTTTAAAAAATAAAAAATAAAATAAAATAAAAACTAGGTTTTATTGATCTAAAGTAACACTTAATAATTTTCCTAGCTAAGGGATACTTTGAAACAATTACAAAAAAATTCTATGAATTTTTCATGACCATTTACTATTTTTCCTTGATTTTGTGATTATTCAAGGAATTAAAATGGTGAAAAATAGTTAGACAAATAAAAATTCAACAAAATTCATCTTCAGGTCTTTGACTTCAGTTAAAATGAAAATACAAAGTTTAGGAAATTTTATAACTAATTTGATTTAGTTTTGAATATTTAATCATTTAAAAAACCTTGCAAAATGTTATAGTTACACTTCAATTGACATTGCCAAAAACGAGATTTTTCACTTGAATTTGTTATATAATAAATTGATTCATAGAAATCTAAATTTCACAGAAAAAATGTTTATAACTTATCAATATTAAAATTTTGACACAATATTGGCAAAATTCTATTGTAGTAGTAAGTATACAAGTATTAGATTTCGATTAGAGACTCATTAGTGTGTAACATCGTTGTAGGAATTAATAGTGGTACGAGTGGAGCGTAGTTCAAGGCACCATTTGCATTATCTCAAAGCATTGTGAGTATTCACACCTCCCCCTATTTTTTGTTTTTTAAATGTTTTGGGGTTGAAAAGCATGTCCTGACTATCTATGTTTCATGTATCTATATTGAATTGTATCAAACTTGATTGCTATATTTTGTGATATTTTGCTATGTATTTGTATGCAACTTGAAACATGAGGCCTTCTCATCTTAAGTCCCTTACACTTTACTCCAACAATTAACTCTTTGAGCCAACAGTCATTATGAATAGCGCTATTAGGAATTAACAACTCCTCACTCGCCCGATTGCTTGAGTGCATTTTACCATGTTCATCTATGAAACGATAAGCATAGATCTTGATAGGCCATTAGTCATAGGCTTGGTTGTGTACTCATTGTTTATTGTTACGTGCATACATACATCCAAACATATTTACTCATTATACCAATGAAACTTGTTTACTCATTTTAGCAATGAAACTTGTTTATTCGTTTTGGCAATGTACTTTATTTCTGATGATAACAATGAAATTTGTTTATGCAAACCTATTTACTCATTTTAGAAATGTTTTTTTATTTATGGAAACTTCTATCAAAACTTTGATTACGATTCATGAAACCAATATCTTTGTACACCTATGAACTTGCCAACTATCTTTATAGTTGATACTCGTTTTACATGCTTTTTCAGGAATCAACTAGTAAGAGGCACCTAAAGACACATCAGTTGTAGGAGCATTCACATGTGTTGTATTTCAAATGCATTTTAATCCTTTTAAAAAGTTTCTCAAACTCATTGTAAATTGTAATGTTTTTAATAATATTATGGTTGGTGTTGTCTTTCAACTTTTGTTATGAAACTTTGTGTACTGTCACGCCATATGTTTCCACTTTAGCGGGGTGTGACAGCTAATCTACCAAAAATGCTTAAAAATAAGCTTCACAAACTTCTACAATCCAATAAATGAAAGATCAAGTATGCTCACGAATCATATTAAAATTATATTGATAATTAACATATGATACTAAAAGGGTCACACTAACAACAACTTGATATAATTGATTATTTATTAGAAATTGATTATAATAAATAATCATTAAACTCTTATAATTAAGTTGGAAATTATTTATTTCTAGGAAATAATATTTTTCATTAGCAAGTAACATTATATATAATTCATATGGTATAAATTAATAAGTCATGCACAACATTTTAGACTAGATAAATTCTTTTGTCTTTTACCAAAAAGATCAAGTTTATATTTTATAAACTGGGTTTATAAAATATTAAAGCATTTTGTCTTCTTTTGACTTTATAATAATCCAAATTGGTTTAGACAAAATAGATTATAGGCTCTTCATTTTTTTTAATGAAAAGAAGACTCCTCTAAACAAGGCAAGCATGGATAATATGATTAAAATAAGGAGTGATCATCTTTTGATTAATTTATTCAAAAGAAAGGCATAGCTTGAAGCATGTGGAATACATAGGCTTTAGGGGCATGGGTTCTTAAAGTGTTAAGAACTTATGGACCAAATATTTTCTCTATCAAGTGAGGCTTTCATATCTTTTTCACTACTCATGCAAAAAATCATAAATATGTATGTACGTGTGTTTCTCTCTAGTTTTAGTTCAAGAATCGAAGATCACACTTTTGATTATGCTATCTTTATGTTCTTATTTTGATAAGAACATAAAGCTTAAGATTCTTAAGAGTTTTATACAAAAGAACTATCATTCTACATCAAGTTGATTCATTGTTGGTGTCTACATTCTTCATCAACTTCAAAGCCTCCCAAGAGGATCCAAAGAACTACAAAGCTTGTGATTTTCTCCATCTTCTTCTTTGGTGCTTGTTTTATGTTATTCAAATTATCAATTCTTCCGTTGCGTGAATATTATGTTTTTAAAACTAGTTTTTGAATAAAAATCTGACAATTGGTATCAGAGCCACCTTGCAAGTTTAGTTAGATTTTTTCATTTTAGGAAATCTTAGTTTTTTGAGAATATGGATAACTTGATTTTATATAAAAACAAGTTCATATATATATATATATATATATATATATATATATATATTCTATGACAACTTTATAATTATTAATTTATGTTACAAAAGTTTTCATGCATCATTTATCATTTAAAGTTCTCTTAAAAAACTAAAGGTTCTTTAATGTGTATGTTGATATGTATGATGTGCATAAACTAGCCAAAGACCATTGTGTTGGTTGTGTTCTTGTGTTGGTTATTTTTATTATAAAAATGGTTGTAACAATTTAATTATTCATATGGTATGTAATAAATTAAATAGGTTAGTTTTCTTGGTTTATTTTTGTAAATAATAGATTAGTTGTTAGAAATAATTTATTTGTACAAAAATTTAACAATAAATGAAGTTGGAGCCATTATTTGAAGACAAGAAAGCCATTTTCGAGTATTTGAGGTGTGTAGGGACAAAGACAACCATTTCAGTAATCTGTTGAAAAAGGTGTTGTTGTTGACAGCTTCCCTTGGAGCTATTGAACCTAATGCAACCTTTTCTGTAGCATTTTTCTAAAAAGTGTTGCATATTGCTGAAATATTGCTTTAAAGAAGTTTTTTTCTATCTTTTTCAAGCAAGGGGGATTTTTTCAAGTGGGAGTTTCTACAACAACATTACAAGAAGACTTATTTGGTCCCTTCAAATAAAATATGGTTAGCTCACAAAGAATGTCACTAGTTGGTTTTGTTTATACACATATAATTTTATGCATGTTTGTGTTGTTTATTTTATGCAATTATTATGTGTGATTGATAAATTAGTTTTTTTAACATGCTAATTTTTTTTTTCATAAAATAAACATCACATGGAGTTTGGTTTTTAAAATTTATAATGTGGACAAAAGATATAACAAGTTATTGTTTTAAAATAAAATATGGTTTTATAAAAATGTTAATAACGTTAAATTTTGAAATACTAAAATATAAGTTTTAAAATTTTGATTTTTATAACTTATGCAAACTCCAAATATATGAGTAATAAAAAAGTTTTATTAAAGATATAAAAGGTTCAAATGCACTCTAACTTACTACCAGATATTAAAATTGAATCGCATTAAATTATATAAAAACTAACTATTATATAGAACCTATAAAAGTGATTTTCTTATAAAAATTGGTACCATGGTTTATTATATACATGTAATTACCATGATATTATATGTTTTTAAAACTAGAATTATAAAACATATAAAAGACCCTTTTGCAAACCTCAAATTTATGCATTCAAACTTGAAGAACACTCACACATCTCTTATATGCATTAGTGGGATAAAGGATACCTAACCACTTAGTGTTATCTTTTGATGGACGGAGTGTATTCATGATTTCCATAACCAAGTTATTGGCCGAAAACATACGTTTTTCAAATTGGAAGATTTGATCGGAAATCTTTTGTGATAAAGGATACATAAGCAAGAGAATTCTGAGGCATAGATGGGATCTAACATGTCTAATTAAATTTGTTATTAGCGATCCCATAAATCTAGGAAATATATACTAAGATATAATTCATAATCGATATCTATCGGGTTGAATTCAAATAGATGGGATAAAGGATACCTAACCATTTATTTTTTTTGCAAATTTGATCCTAGACTTTAATAATTAATGTTTTTGTAAACTAAATGATATTAATTATTAAAGAGTTTAAATATTAAAAATGCTAAATGAATTTTGGTAAAATTTGTAGTTAAATAATCCATTCTCATTACCATTAAATTGTCATTTTCTTTAATGACTTAATGAAACAATAGCATTCAATAGATACAACTTCAATGAATGGGTTCATGTGATCTAGGAGGCCCATGTTTTATCTACTGAACATCTTTAAGCCCAAGAAATCCAATAAGGCCCACATAGATGGATCTTGGTTCTTTTGTGGAAAAACTGGACATTGGAAGAGGAACTGCTCCTCTTATCTAGAAAGAAAGTCTGGAAGAGACTAACACTTCAAGAATCTACAAGATAGAACTGATACTTTTCATAAAAATTAAGTACTTGGTACTTAAATGTTAATCTAGTATTTGTAAATAGCTCACATATATCTACAGAAGAGTAACCAGCCGAGCATAATCAAGTTGGAACTACACTCAAGGAGTCTAGTTTATTATGCTTGAAACATAATGTACTTGTAATATAAAACAATGTTCGTTTTGGAACAATATATATTTTAATTTACCTTACCTAAATATATGTCTCGGTTAATTTGTGAATGATTGACTATTTACTTAAATCGTTTTTCGTAACAATCACCATCATGTTTGGAAATGATTAAAGCTCTTTTTATGAGACTAGATCTCTTAATAAGAATTATAAATTGAATATCAATATTTTATAAATAACAAGTTCTATATGCAAAGACTTTTGACTTAAACTTGTTGCAATCAAACTCATCTTTGACATTATTATCTTTATTATACAAATGGCATTCACATATTCATTGAAGGCAAATGTTGTAGTTTATTTGACATATGCAAATCATATTTATATATAAAATTTTCCTCATAATATTTTCACTAAGTAGTAGAGAAGATAATTATTAAGGATCTATACACTATGGTGTATGACTTCCTTTCTAATGAATGTCTAAGATTTATCATAAGATACCAAATCAACTTTATTAACAACTATTGTAGTTATAAATTATATTTTATATGATTAAACATAATTGTGAAATCTTTTTCGAAGGTTTCAAGTATAAGTTTACTATACTAACCGGTAAAGACTATCTAAATCCTTAATGATAATAAAGGATGAATTAAATCTTACTTATAATGATTTACTTTCTAATCAGTAGAAATGTCCTCCTTTTATTTCCTTGGGATAACCCCTAGAAAACTATTAATTGTACCTTGAGTACAAACACCAACTAACTAGTAGATATGAAATTTTCTTCATAAGATTTTGCATGGAAGGGCTCCATCCATATCTTATTAAATATTTATGGATTTAAAGCCTATGTTGGACTAAATCTTTTAAACCTAAAATCTACTTGATACATATTTGTTTAATACTCTAGATTTGGCTTAGATTATTATATGCATACCCACCAAGAATAAGTTGTCATATCACTGATAGCTGAGTTGGCAGAAAGCAAGGTTCTAATGACAAAGTACGTAGGAGGTACATGGATCTTGAAGCAACTTGGGAACCATTAAGTCATGTAGTAATTGTTCCCACTAGTTTTAACAAGGGATTGTTAAACTTGAATAATATCTATTCACAAACACAAATTGTTCACTTTAGTGGTAGAAATCATCTATGACTTGAGAAATGTGGAATCTCTAATTGGTGAGCTTTTCTTGACGGTTTCTAGAAAATCTATCAAATACAAGGGTGCTATGTTAGATCTCGAATCTGATTAATGACTTAGATTCATGAACATGAGATGTAATTCATGTATGATAATTAAGTATGGTCTTGATTGAACTTTCTCTTTATAGCAAGGCTGGAAGTAGAAATTGATTCTTCTAGAAAAAATACATTACATGGGTGTCATACACATTTAAAGCAAGATTTGTTATAAAAGGATTTTCTCATACTCATTTCATTGACTATGGTCCTTACCATACTCATGACATTGACTATGATTAAGCCATTTTCACAAGTAGATATGATTCGATCAACAAGGATATTGTTTACTATAGATTCATATTCTCATATCAAATATAGCAAATAAATTTCAAGAAAGACCGTTGTTAACATGTTGTCGCGCACGTATTAAACAAGTAAATTATCACTGCTGATTGCACTAAAAATATAGCATAGGGAAGCAGGGTCGAATCCTTAGGTACACAGTCTAATGGTCAATGTCTTTTTGCATCAGGCACATCTAGTCAAAACAGAAATATAAAAGGAGGATTCGAATTAAACTAAAAGATAAAATTGCAGTGATCTTAAATTAAACAAAAATCAATAATAAAAACAATTTCAGTTCTGCTGCGACTTTCCTAATCATGCAACTATCCCATATTTGATTATTTGAGATACGTTCTATTTAAGCTGGTACTGAGAAAAACTAAAAAGCTCTAGTATAATCTCTTTTACCTAAACTAGTTAATCAAAAAAGCTCTTCAATTAACCCTAACTTTTTACTATTCAATTAAACAAGCTCTTAATTAAATCAGAAAAATTGCATTAGTTTTATGTAAAATTCCCAGCAATATCCAATACTTCTCACAAGCTCGGAAGCATAAAGGTATGATTTTTATAGTTTATACCAGACTTAAATCCCAAAACGGAACTAATTTGATACTTGTTACTTTTTACTAGTTGACAAAAACAATTACGAATTCTATTAATTGATTAACTGGAATGATAAAACCCTAGCTAGATGATCAAACTAACAAGAATTTAAAACCAAACATTTATTAAGCTCAAAACTGAAAAATCTAGATAGAAACACAAAACGAAAATCAGATCTAAAAACTAATCATATGAGAAGTACTAGTCTATGCAGAACTAAGAACTAAAGCTTAGCCAGACGTGGCCAAAAATGAAATCAAACTAGATAAAAGAAACATTTACTAATCAATCTGGATAAACTAAACGGATGAGATGATTCGCAGTCTTCAGATCTTCAAAAGTCACTGAAAGAATTTGAAAATTGCCTTCCGAAGTGTTTTTCTTTATCAAGAATTTTTCAACCCTTACAACTGACTATGAGGGTTGTATTTATACTCAAGGTGTAATTTTCTTGAACAAGAATATGCAATCACGTGATCGCATGTTTTGAGGCTGTGATCACAGGTTTTGAAGATAACACGTCTCAAGACTTTTTAATGTAGTCGGATACTTTTTCAACCCTTTTTGGTGAAGCTGCGATCGCCTAGAGGGAAGTTGTGATCACATGTTTATAGGTAGTGATCGCATGTTTTGAGTTTTCACTTCTAGATGAACTTTTGGCACTAAAAAACCTCAAAGACAAGTTGCGAGAAAAGTTACGATCAAATAAAGGATCCATGCGATCTCCTGGACAAGAGTTAAGATTGCATGTTTTCCCTAAGACATCCGAAATTTCATCTACTTTTCAGAACATTGTGAATCGCGTCAATCGGAGTTACGATTCATGAGATATGGTCAAAATACTGACAGGGGATCAAAGCTGCCAACAACATCCTTTAACTTTAGATTGTAGATTCTATC
This sequence comes from Lactuca sativa, assembly GCF_002870075.4. NCBI lineage: Eukaryota > Viridiplantae > Streptophyta > Magnoliopsida > Asterales > Asteraceae > Lactuca > Lactuca sativa. The sequence goes on along the minus strand of NC_056623.2, from coordinate 185,020,624 downwards.
TTCATGTGATCAATTCGATCGAATGTTTCTTGACCAAAACATCTTCCAGGAATTCATCATAATCCTTCTCAAGTTCTGAGCTCCATTTTAAGCTCCAAATACGCATTCAACTACTTCCAAAACATTGCTTCGTTCAAACTTTTTGAACTTGACATAAAAACATGCGCAGTATGGGAATTCTAATGAAAGACATGAGCTAAATATTATTTAAATAAATGACATGCAAATGTACAAAATATGATGCTAAAATGATAATAATAAATACCCAAAAAGATACATAAAATGACATCTAACAACCGCTCTTCTTAATAGATATCTACTAGAAGATATCTATATAGATTATCTTAGCGGTTTTTCCTAATCCATGTTATCCTAACAAAATGTGTAAAGCTTTAGATCCACTTGTGGATATAAATCAAACATCTCAATGTTGAAATAATCATCTTAATATGAAACAAAAAGGTATGATTTTATATCAAAATGAATAGAACATCTATGTTTACTAACAAACTGTGGGGACATAGTGTAATTCCTAATCTTGTATAAATGAGACATACTTAATCATGAGAAATTATATTTTGACCATGCCAAAGGTAGATAAATGAATGTTAAAAATTTTATATCATTTTGCATTTACTTACAATATCTTGAAAGAAATCAAGATGGAAGATTCATTTGGAGGAACCTTTACATTGTCACATGGCACTGATTTTGAGCCAGCCTCAAAAGGACCTAGCTCATAGGTTTAAACTAGTTGAAATGATTTATATTCGATTTTCTTGGAAAATGAATCTATAATTTATGTCATATTTTGCATAACATCTGTGCATGATCATGTTATGAGAATATTATAATATACAAGAGAATGTATATGAGATATATATTTTACACCAAAATCTTCATGTCAAGAGCTACATAAGGTTCTGATTCTAAACAAATGTATATAATTATGAATTATAATTGGATTATGACTTCATTGAGGGATGAAGAATAAGTTTAGTTGGAATAAAGTCCAAGCAAAACAAAATGACACAATATACTACAAAATAAGAATACATTACTTTAGATGTTGAAATCTAATATGATTGGATGAATGAGTTCATTGAAAAACTATCTTGATCTTTGCCATTCAAGGATCACATAGAAGTTTTTGTGACTTAAAGAGTATACTTAATCGAGCTAAGAGACTCTATATCACAAAAGAATACCAATCATATACTCCAAGATATTTAACTATACCTAGAGTAAAGTCAAATATGGAGATGGTAGTATTCGCAAAATTCAAACAAATTAAGTTTAGTCGAACCCATTAATAAAATCCTTCTTTTAAGCTAAGTATGAATGGTCACATTTCAGCCATAAGAATTTAGTATTCTATAAATAGGATTTGGATTTGGATTTGTATTTGGATATTGGAACATTGTAACAACAATACTTGTTGTGTTTTATATTAACATGTTTAATCCATGAATAATCTTATTATTCTAAAAGTTATTAGTCGGTTATAATTATGGGAGCAATTATGAAGTAAGACTAATACGAATTTGATTGTTTGAGTTTCACTAGATGAAGGTAGGCAATGGGTTGTAACCATGTTGCACAAGTACTTGTCAGAGAACTAGTATTGAACTGACCCGCATCAAGATCATCTAATGGATCGCTATAATGAATGATACTTGATTAAAAGGTACTATCTTTGTATCCTTAACACCTGAGATACATAGTAGGACTTAGATGTGGCGAGTGCTGTGCTTAGATATGGTCAAATGTTGGTCCTTAACCGGGCAGTTATAAAACCCATTTTAGGTATGGTATGAACTATGCAAGAGGCTTATGTAGTCAGGATGGGATTTGTTCTTCTTATGTGCTTAGAGTTAGATATCTAAGGCACATTACCAAAGATTGAACACCTAATGAGATTAACCACAATCCGCATCTCATGTTTCAAATGATGTCTGTGACAAAGGGATAACTGATAAACTTATCTTATACACCAGTTGCAGCTTGGAGCCTTTTTTGAATTAGGCTTTGATAGAATTGCACAAAATTGTATGTTGATGGTGGTAATGAAATGTTGCTACACGTTCACCACTTTTTATGTTTGTCTAATATTAATCTTCCGCAAGTGGGAGATTGAAAGATCGAGTATGCTCAAGAATCATAGTAAAATGATATTGCTAATTAACATATGATACTAAAGGATCACATTAACAACAACTTGATATATTTGATTATTTATTAAAAACTGATTTTAATAAATATTTAATAAACTCTTATAACTAAATTGGAAATTATTTATTTCTAGGAAATAATAATTTTCATTAGCAAGTAACATTATATATAATTCATATGGTACGAATTAATAAGTCATGTATAACATTTTGGACTAGATAACTTCTTTTATCTTTTAACAAAAAGTTAAAGTTTATATTTAATAAACTTGGTTTATAAAATATAAAAGGATTTTGTCTTCTTTTGACTTTATAATAATCAAAATTTGGCTCGACAAAAGAGAGTATGGGCTCTTCATTTGTTTAATGAAAAGAACACTCCTCTAAAAAAGACAAGCATGGACAATATGATTAAAATAAGGAGTGATGGTCGTTTGATTAATTTAATCAAAAGAAAAGCATGGATTGAAGCATTGGGAACACATAGGCTTTAGGGGAATGGGTTATTAAAGTGTTAAGAACTTGTTGATGGGTTTTACACAAACCAAGCAAACTTAAACTCTTAAGTGTGCATGCAACTCTAATAAAGATCTATGTTTTCACTATTGAATCTATAATTATGAACATCACAAGAAAACCCTAAGAGCACTACATTATTTTCGAAAATACCAAATTAGGGTTAAGGATTACATACCTTGATTGTTGTTGTAGCAAATAACAAAGAACACCTTCTTGTTGATCTCATGAAAGCAAGAACCACAATTATCGTGCCTTTAATGGGATCATACCCAAGCTAGCAAGAGGATGAATATAGAGAGAGGAGAAGGGATAGACAAATTCGTCCAAGACTTCTTGAGGGAAGGAGTGAATGAAAATGTGAAGGGATAGCTCGTTTATATAGCTAAGGTAGCTTGGTGCCAAAGCTAGGGTTTAAGGGAGAAACCCTAATTCCCTTATATTGGTGACCAAGCAGCCCATTCCCCTCATTCAAGGCGCTTGGACGAAAATTCTTGGGCTTGCCAAAGTGATTTTCATCCACCTCATCCAATGAGGTCCTTGGGCCTTCTTACTTCAACTTTCAATAAATAACCAAACAATCCCTGCACTTTTAATTAATCCAATTAATCCCGAAATCAATTCCAAATAAGTATTAATTAAACAATATGATTTTTAATTAATTTATTATTTTCATAATATATTAATAAATCAATTATTTCAATTTAATACTCAAATAATAAATCAACCTCTCTTTCTCCAAAATCATCATGTCCAATTGATAGGCTTGAGGGAAACCCAAAAAGATTGTGTTGCAATAAATTCAAGTTTATACCAATTACAGTTATGGGCATAGACAACTAACTATAATTGATAGTATAACTTCTAAACTGATTAGCAAATTGAAGCTTCCAAAAGCCATTATCGAACTGTGACCCTGTCGGTTACATGTCCTAAGATAAGTTATCATATAATCCTCCATTCTACAAGATATCATTTGGATATAAGACATGGAACATAATAAGTCTTATTATCCAAGATTTTGTTTCCCGATTTCTGATTGGTAATGACATAGAACTTCTAATCAAACACATCAATTTAGTCATGGGCGGGTGTCACACCCCGAAACCATGATGGCGGAAACGTACCGGGGTGGAGGACGTCATGCGTAATATCACAACATTTCTATAGCAAGCATAGTAAACACAACCAAACATTGAATACCAATATGAAAAATGTTTACATCAGTTTGAAGTTTGTTTTAAATACATCAAAAGTATGTATAATATACAAAAACATGACTCTTATTGCTCCGGCTTCACCGAATTCCTGGAAGTACCTGTCTAGTAATTCCCTGAGAATACAAGCAGTTTGAAAAATATCAGCATAAAGCTGGTGAATTCATAAGCATTTAGTTTTAGAGAAAAATGTTTTTTTGATTTTTTTAAAAAGTGTTCCTTAAGAAAACCCTATATTTTCTTATGAAAGGTAGTGTTGAAAGAGTATCTAGCGGTAGAATGCAAACCATCAGTTTTAGAAATGCTAGTGATATCCTGGGAAAAATCCTATATTTTCCCTAAAAACATGTTATTCGTCCTAGAGGTAGAGATGCCAATTTAGAAATCCTTGATTGCTATCAACATATATAAAAGTAGTTTTATTACTTAAAATAAAACAAATGAAGAATAGAATCCGTAAACAAAGTTAGTTTATACTTATTTTGTGAGTCGTATAACCATACTTGATATGACCGAGAGACCTTTATAACATTCTTCAGACATTAAGCTAAATGACATTTGTTCACCACAGGCGTGCCCGCCTCACTGTAGCTAGCAGTTCTGGTGTGGGATTGTCATTCCTGAATAGATCTATTCACAAATCTCACTCTCTCCCTCTAGGAGACTCTAGTTATACTAAAAGGATTTATCACTATACACCTAAGGGTGCAGTATTGAAGTAGCGCCTCACAATTCAGTATAATCTAGTTCACTAGTGGGAAAACATTATAAAACAATAATTATTCTTGAATAATTGTACTTTATACCCTGAGAAAATATATAACATAAACTAAATCTGCCATAATTTATACATATTCATTTATGAAGTCTGATTTGGTAGAGACTGCCTAGAGTGTTATCCCAAACTATACCCATTATAGTTTATTAGAGTTGATATAGAAAATGCATTGTGAAAACCTTTCTGATGAAGTTAGATTTCCAAATCATATTACCAAAAGGGATAAAATATCTGAATATCTTATTAAACATGGAAATCATTAACTGTATTAATAAGTTTAAAACTTATTAAAATACTTTGAGTTTGGCTTGTATTCCCCCCCCCCCCCCCCTGAAAACATTAAAAACACGGAAAAATGTAGGGGTATGAACTCACCTCGGGTGATTTGAATGAAGGATCGATACGGAATGCGGGATGTTCAAGTGAAGCCTTGAACACGATTTGATCCTAATTAACAAGTAATGAAACATAAAGGAGTCAAATGATGGTATTTCACCACTAGATGTGACGAAGAACCATTCTAAGAACTTGGGACAACTTGCACTTAGTGTTAGGACCTCAAGGATTGCATGAGTGAGATGTATGGCCACTTTAAAGGTGTTTTCAAGGTCCATACTTGCATCCATGAAGTGTCCTAGGCCCATACTTGGTTGTAGTACAAGTTTGGGGTCTTAGAATTAGGTTTGTGGTCCTATGGTGTGTGTGTATGGTCGCACACATGAGTGTGCTGCCGCACACAGGAGTGTGCTGCTTCACACACAAGTGTGCTGCTGCACACACAGGTGTGTTGCTGTAACACCATGAATTTCAAAATAATTTTTTGCATAATATAAAACATATTCATTTAATTTTTCATAAAAACATCAATGTTTGAAACTCCAATCCATGTCATACAAAGAATCCCAAGATCACATAACATAAAAATCCCATGTGTGTGTACTGATCAAGCCGGCGCCTTCCCACGGTCATCACTAGTAACTGAAACAAACAACACCAACACTGTAAGCACAAAGCTTAGTGAGTTCCCCAAAATACCACGCATAACACATATTAGCCACTCGAGGCTATAACTTTGTGGGTCCGTAGACCCTACTCTGTGAACCCTCTGGTTCTAACTCTGGGAACCTTCCGGTTCCAACTCTATAAACATGCACAACATAAATCACATAGAAATAATGCAGTACAACACATAACATACAAATATTCTGTCGCATAACTCTGATTACCTACTCAAGGTAAAGTATAGTGAGAAGACTCGCCTCGCATATCTCGATAACTCGTAAATCCCGGAAATCACTCGCGCTCGATCCTCTGAGCTATAATCCTCCTATAACATAATATATCTCTAATTAACACTTTCTCAACTAAGGTTGACTACCCCTATCAAGTCAACACTGGTCAACTCTAGTCAACGGTCAACGGTCAACTATGACCGGACTCGGTGAGTGCACTAGAGCGACTCGGCGAGTCTATACGTGTTCACTGACTCCCTAGGATCCTCTCTTGACACGTCGAGTACTTCCCTGACTCGACGAGTTCCACCTGGCATGAATCGCGGGGCCACAACGACTCAACTCGCCGAGTCTCAAGAACAACTTGGCGAGTTCCAGCTCGACTCAGTCCACCTGTCAACCCTCTCTAACTCTCCCTGACTCACTGAGTCAACCCCTTAACTCGGCAAGACCACTCGCTGAGTGGTTATGGACAATCTTCATGCTACGCTCCGAGTCTGTTCTTCGGACTCGGCGAGTCTAAGCCATGCATGAACTCAAACTCACTCCTGAGGTCAGATCCGTTCCATTAACTCATAGATCCAGTCCTTCCAAGCACATTCA